>NC_089879.1:37917500-39117500 GCF_040182565.1 Anser cygnoides
CTTAAACCGTTGTGGGAGACTGTAGCTTGAATACCATGATCATTTTTTCTGTTGGGAGAATGGGCGTAATTTGTTATGTGCTTTAGCCTTTATAAGAAGGGATGTAAGAAGAACAGAACAGGGAGGCAAGCTGCAGGTCCCAGAGGGCCTCAGTTTCCAGCTGCTTCAGAGCACAGAGTAGTTCAGAACAACTTCCTAAGGAAGCTGTACGTGGACATTAGTGCTGGGCCTGGCCCAAGAGTTGGTTGAGGCATAACCAAGACTGTCTACTGTTCTATTTTCTCTAACTATATTTGCTAGAGTTGGGCCCTTTCATGGTGCTCTGCTGCCAGAAGGGCTGCACAGACACTCCCTTTGGATGGTGTAGCTCCCTGGATGTTAGCTCCTGATGCCAGAAATCTTCCTCTGAGTCACTCACACAGAGTTGACATAGTCTGGACTTGATGTAGATTCTATAGTGATGCTCTTCTTCCTTGTAAATTTAGAAGCAAAATATGAGCCTGGTGAGGCGTAGTGACTGGATCCTTGTAGAAAGAAAGAAATCTCTCTTATTTCCTCCACTGTGAAAACCCCCAGACACATGCATGCAGACTTCTAAGTGGAGTGGACAGACCTTCAGGGACTGTAACTGGTTTCCATCATGGGCAGCAGATCTTTGAGGGCAAATCCACAACTGTGCTGAAGAGCACTACATCGCCACAAAATCCTGGACACTACATTAGTCTTGGTTCAGCTAAAAGTCAATATGTAAGGAAAGTTTTGCACACAGCCTTCACTCTCCAAGTGTAAATACAAATGGTGGGCCATTTTTTCAGGTCAGCACTGATTTTGCTTTTTCTCGTTTTCTGGGTGCAAAGGGGAAGAGTGGACTGAGCACCCAAGTAAGGTGATTTCAAACCAGAGAAGTCCCCTTGCTGAAATCACAAGGCAGCAGCATGTGCTCTGGAATTGCTGCAGGCCTTGAGATGAGTCTTTCTTTGTCTTTACCTTAAGCTTTGTGGAAGAATGACTGCTCTGTAGAGCAACTCCTTATTTTTAGCATGGGTAAGAGAGGGAGGCCATTTCTGCTGTGGTTAAACTGGTGCAGTACAGAACAATGACATCTGCCACAACCGTGCAGCCTAGACAGGTTTTGGGGGACATCTGCAGCCCCCAGGAAAGCTAGTGTCCTTCCTAGCTAAGCTCCCTCTCCCCTGCTGTCCCCCAGTGCAAATAACTGCCACATTAGCTGGTCCTCATTGAATGAATGCTCTGTGATGAAACAAAGTGAGATCCCAAGAGGACCGAGCAGCTTCCATCCTTTCCTGACTTAACACCATCCGCCAGCACTGCCTGCAGCTCTCCTGTCCTGTCCTGTCCTGTCCTGTCCTGTCCTGCCCTCTCTTCCCCCCACCTTCAGCAGGGCATAATTTTTTTCAGTGCAAGTTTAGTGCAAATTTCTCTCACTTGAACACCAATTCTAGGCAAGTCCATGCTTTCCATAGGGCAGCTGAGTTTGGTTTTCTGTTGAATCTTGATCACCCCGACTTCCCTGCATGCCGGGCAAAGAACTCAACGTTCCTCCCTGGGGCTTTACTGTCCATTGGACTGGCAGAGCAGGTGGAAAATGATTATCCCACCCTTTCATGCCAGTGTCCCAACAGGTGTTGGCTTTTCCAGGCAAGCCTGTGTAAGTGGATTCCTTCTGGCCTGGCTGATCGGTCGTGGAGGTCTGGGATTCTTGCTCGGGAACAAATGCTCTGTTTCCTTGCTGGGCATGGGGCACAGGCAAGGGACTGCAGCAAGGGTGAAAACATGCCTCCTGCTGCTGTGGGGCTGCTGCAGGGAGCAGCGAACAGCCCTACGCACAGTGTTGCTGCAAGGTACTCTGACTAGAGCTGGCACTGCAGGGCTCAGGCCCCAGTTGTGCCTCTTGAGCTCTTTGTGACTCCAGTATCTTTGGAGTAAGGAGAGTTCACCTGTATGAACTTTTTTGATTGTGTTTGCAGGGAAAGAGAAAACTGAACATGGGTTTGTATCATGGGTCCTAAAGATACTATCAGCAAAGGTTGGAAAGAAAAGGAAGGGCAGGGGGTGACAGTGTGTCTTCTTGTACAATCACTCGAATACCTATAGCCGTATCACTCTCCATCTCAGCCCATCCAGCCTCTTGTTGAGCTCTGAGCTTGCCTCTCTTTGTCTCTTGCAGAGCTCCACCGCCACGAGAGCATCCAAGAGAAGAATGTGAAAGAAGCCAAAACCAAGTGCAGAACCATTGCATCCCTGCTGACAGATGCACCAAACCCCCACTCCAAGGGGGTGCTGATGTTCAAGAAGCGCAGGCAGAGGGCCAAGAAGTACACATTGGTAAGCTTTGGGAGTGTCGACGAAGACCGCTCCTACGAGGAGGAAGACGGAGTTTTTCCAACCAGTGAATCTGAATTTGACGAGGAAGGTTTCTCTGATGCCCGAAGCTTAACAAATAACTCAGACTGGGACAACACTTACCTGGACATTGAAAAGTCCAAGTCAGACTCTGAGCAGAAAGAAGAGAAGCAAAAAGGTTTGAGTGAGGCCTCGGGTAAAGGAGCCCGCTTATTTGAGCAGCAGAGGGAACGTGCTGGAAAGTACACAGTAGAGAAAGTCCCTGCAGAGAAGAGCCCCCAGCTTGCCCCAGCTGCGCAGCTGCAGCCAGGCATGCTGAATGGAGAGATGCTTGTGCCACAGAAGACAAGCAGTGTGCCCCTCAGCATCCACCTGGAAGGTGTGCAAGTGCCCAGCAAGCAGCCAGCCACTCTGCCTGCTCCGCTCCAGGCTCCCTCCAGCCCCACTGTCTTCCAGCCACCCCCCGGCACCCCTGACCCCTTCTCTGCAAGCACAGCCAGTATGTTCAACAGATCTGCACGGCCCTTCACTCCTGGCTTTTCTGGCCAACGCCCAGCGACATCCTCTGTCATCTTCAGGCCATCTGTACCCAAAAAAACCACTGAAAGCCTGGGTGGGCAAAGCACAGCGGTTCCCCCTTTCTCACCTCAGGCTCCAGGATCACCTGCCAGTGCCCCAGTGCCAGCACACCACGGTCCAGTGAGCTCCTCCACATCTCTGTATATTGCTGCACCAGGAAGGCCAACGCCACCGCTAGAATCACAGCCAAGAGCGGGAGGAAGAGCTCCAGAGGCTAAGCCTTCCACCAACACTGCCCGGACATCCACTGCCTCTATATTTCTGTCAACTCCCTCAAAGCCAGGAGGGGAGGTGGCCTCTGCAGCATCCCAGCCACAAGCCCCTGGAACAGCCTCTTTGTCTTTGTATATCAGCCCAGCACCATTGCAGCACCCCAGCTCCCCACTGCCAGTGCAGCCTTCTCCTGCCACCTCACCAGCAACGCCACGGCCTCCTTCCAAGCCCTTAACCTCCAGGGAGCAGAGGATTGCTGTGCCAGCTCCCCGCACAGGCATCCTGCAGGAGGCTCGCCGGCGGGGCAACAAAAAGCCCATGTTCAGTAAGATTGAGGAGAAGAAGAACTCACCCAACCCCGAGCTCCTGTCTCTGGTGCAGAACCTGGATGAGAAGCCAAAAGGTGACCACCCTGGGGCAGGCTTTGAGTCTGGGCCTGAAGAGGACTTCCTCAGCCTGGGTGCTGAGGCCTGCAACTTCATGCAGTCCTCTGGCCGCAAGTTCAAAACCCCACCTCCAGTGGCTCCAAAGCCTCAGCAGCAAGATGCTGGACTGGTAAATGGGGCCCACGACATGCCTCAGCTTAAAGGGAAGGGGGCAGAGCTCTTTGCCAAACGCCAGAGCCGCATGGACAAATTTGTGGTGGAGACAACGCCAAAGCCGGAGTCCAAGCCCAGGACCCCTTCTCCTTCCCCTTCTCTACCTTCGTCCTGGAAATATTCACCCAACATCCGGGCTCCCCCTCCAATAGCTTACAACCCAATGCATTCCCCTTTCTATCCTCTGGCAGCCAGCAAGTCTCAGGCTAGCAAAGCAGAGAGCAAAGTGAAAAAGGCACCTGGCCAGAAATCAGGGCTCAAGGTCATCGATTTCATGTGCCATCAGCCCTATCAATTAAAGTCAGCCATGTTCTGTTTTGGAGATCCCCCAAGCCCTAGCACGCAGGAGTCTCCTGCTCAGCCAGCCCAGCAGGCTGGCTCGTCCTTCACCGTGGCCAAGCAGGTCCCAGTGAAAACAGCCAAGACCCAGGAGATTCGTCGCTTCTCCACCCCGGCTCCTGCGCCAGCCTCAGGCAGCATGGCACCCACTGTGCTTGTGCCCCGCTCAGCCACCATGTTGGATGAACCAGTGTGGAGAACAGAAATGGCCTCTTCTGCCCCTGCTACCCCAGCGCCCTTCCAGGTGGAGCTCAGCCAGTCCCCTAAGCCATACCAGAGCTCCCCTGAGCTTGGTCAGGCAAGCCTGGGGCCCTCCCCAAACCCTGCCTCAGCCTCTCGGTTTCAGGTGGCCAGGCCCAAATTCTCAGCAGCCAGAACGGGGATGCAGGCCAACGTGTGGAGGCCGAGTTTTGGCCACCACTGAGGCAGGCACCGCTACCATCCCATCCATGGCCCCACAGCGATAGTGCTCATTTTGTCTTTCATGTCAGCTCAGTACATTGGGGTGAGTGATGTAAAATGAAGAAAAGAGAAAAAAAAATTACTCCCCTTCTGCACCACCCTCTCCCCCAACCTCCCCTTGGTCTCAGATGGGCAGCTTCATGGCAAGGCTTATGGCTGTGTCTACAGATGGAGGAAGAATGTGGAGAGAGGGCATGTGTGGTACACACGGACTGGGAACTTGACTGCATCAGCAAAACCCGTCTGGAGAGGGCAAATGGCAGGTGTTGTCTCAATGAGGACATGCAGTGGTTTCCTACCGAGGTCTTTGGAGTCAACCCTGAATGAGGGGCCTTGGTGGACAAGAGCCTTCCAGGAAGGAAGGGTTAGAGACAGGATTACAAAACAGAAGTCCTACCTTCCCCATTAGACTGCTTTTCTGAGAGCCTGTGAGTCTGTGCATAGGCACACCCATACACACACACAGTAGCAGTCAGCAGGGAGAGAAAGGAGAAGTGGGGCTCTGCCTTGGACACTTCTGCCAGATCTCCCTCCATCGCAAAGGAGGCAAGAGAGTAGAGTGGGGGGTTTGCACATGCACATGTAGGCAGTGTGTCCTGTTCCTCTGGTTGCCAGGTGGGGATTGAAAGAAACAGTCATCCTAGCTGGTGCGAAACTCAGCCATCAGATCTGGGAGCAGCATGCCAGAGGGGTGTTGAATGGACTTGGTGGGGCTACCACAAGTCCCCCACAGAAGTAGCTATTAATTTTTGGAGATATACAAAGGGCAAAGCTAAGCTCAGGCAGTGGCTGGTTGGCTCCAAGCAGTCCCTGCAGCATTAGTCTTACTGGAACAGGATACAGATGCTGTACGTATAAAGAAGGATTGTGTGGGAGAAGGTAAAGTTGGCTTTAAAAGGAGGCAGGATTGAATAAGCATTTGCATTTCAGCTTTTTGTTTAGTGGACAGAAGAGTGGCTAGATTGGAAATGGGTCTTGACATAAAACTTCCTGAAAACTCTCTGTTGAGCTGGAAGATGGAGCCCCTTAACAGACAGTCTCAGCAGGAGAGTGGAGTACGGGGAAAGAGAGTCACAAATGGAATTTCATACTAAATGATTTAAGTATCCTCAGGACTGATTGATAAAAACTGAAGTGTTCTGAGATTCCCAGAGGAACTGCATTCTCACACACACATACAGAGCTCAGTTTGCTGGCAGTGCTGGGGAAATAGGACTGGTATTCTTTGATTGCCTCAGGCTAGCCTCAGACCTAATCCCTACACCAAAAGTATACAAGAAGAAAGCATTCCCTCTCCCAAGAAAGAATTCAGGTTATCAGTAGGGTCTGTGCATGTGTATGTGCCCCTCACCTATGCTCTAGTCTGCACAACCCCCTAACATTTGTTTTTCTGCCCTTGCTCCCTCTTTTGTGGCAGCCTCACAAAGTGGGCAGGAGAACCCAGCTAGCAACTCTAGTCCTGGACAAGCCTGAGAGGGAGGGAATGAGAGAAAAGAAAAAGCGATACACAACCCTGCAAGGTCCCTTTGAATCCTTCATGTCTGACTGGCCTCGCTCTGCAGGCCTGTGTTTGCAGTGCACATTGCTGGGAGCCCTGGAATGTAGGATGAGCGTGCTGGGGAGGAAAGAGGACAGCAGTTACAACTCTCTTGGAAGACTTTCAGCCATGGGAGAGGTTGGAGAAAAAAAAACTTAGGACATGCCCTGAGTTCCCACGTGCCTGGTGACAGGACGAGGGGGAATGGGCTAAAGTTGCGCCAGGGGAGGTTTAGGTTGGATGTTAGGAAGAACTTCTTTACTGAAAGGGTTGTTAGGCATTGGAATGGGCTGCCCAGGGAGGTGGTTGAGTCGCCATCCCTGGAGGTCTTTAAAAGACGTTTAGATGTAGCCCTGAGTGATATGGTTTAGTGGAGGACTTGTTAGTGTTAGGGCAGAGGTTGGACTAGATGATCTTGGAGGTCTCTTCCAACCTAGACGATTCTGTGATTCTGTGATTAATAATAAAAGGGGAGGTGCTGCACCTGGTTGTATAACAGAGGAGCAGTCAACCTCAAGTGATGAGGTGACGGTCCATGTTCCTGGAAAGCCCTAGAGGGGACGTCTTAGGAGAAGTCATCACTGCAGAGTTAACTCAGATCACCAGAATCCATTTCACTGTGAGGGGGAGCAGCCATGCTACAAAACCTGACTTGGATGATTGCTTTCTCACTCATCCTGTGCTGCACTGTATTGCCATTGTTGCTGCACATATTGCCATGTGCTCTAGCAAGATAAATGTCTGTAATTCTTCCCACAGAAAGAAGAAGGAGTCTTCCATTTTTCTAGGAAACCTGTGGGGAGGAACTAAAGGACTGGTAGTGCTGCAAAAGCTTTGTCTGTAATCTCCATGTGGAGTGCTGGCTGGATGTCACTGACAGACCAGCTTGCCCAGGCTGAAAGCATCACTGAACTCAGGTGTAGAGAGGGGTTATGTGGACCAGAGAAAGGGTGTTCAGGATAATTCTGCAGTGAATAAATAACCTCTGAAAGTTTGAATCTTACTCCAGTGTTCCTGTCCCTCATGGACCTAAAGATCAAGTGCATTCAGGACCTGAGTGTCTCAGGAACTTCCTTCTGCCACTGGGAAGAAAAACAAAAAAAAAAAAAAAAAGAGAGAAGTCTGTTTTTAATATGTTCAGGAGATTGCATCTGGCCTGTATTTGGGTGGTGCTGCTCCAGATTTCTAGGAGACACTGATGCAAGTCAAACAATGATGGCCAAACACTGTGGAATGTTACATGGCAGGACCTGAGTGCAATAACTGGATTTGGCCCATAATTTCTGATAATGTAGTGGGCAGGAAATGAAAAAAAACATTAGGTCTGATAGGAGAACTAATACTAAACATCAGGGGGATCCTGCATTTCACCTCTACCATCCTTGGTTCAAAGCTAGGTTTGGAAGGAACGCTAGTTTGATGGCATCAGCCTCTCCTAGTCTTTTCTGGGTCTTGTGCTGAGGACAGAATGGGATCTGCAGAAGCAGAGGGTGCTGCAGATGAGGCCTACAGTGCTTGTGGAGTATCCCAAATAAGGCCTGTGGCTGCAAGTAGCATGAGATGAGAACTAATACTGAGATGCATCTGCTAAGGTATAGGGAAGAAACTTGCACAACTGCTGCCTTCAAGCAGCTCTACTAGTGTCTGCTCATGAAAATCATGTGGCTGCCTGTTAGAAAGGTCATAGCTGAGGTTACAAGGAATACTTTTGAACCATATAAGATTGTCTTGAGTCTCTCCAAATTCCTAATTCCTCAGCTGTTGAACAAGCACACATGTAAACAGTTGTTGGACAAGTTTTAGCTCCCACCTGCTAAGTTATGAGCTGCAGTGGTAGGCCAAACCCCAGTATCCCTTAGGTAAGAATTTGAAGACGTCTACATGGGCTCTGATTTAAAACTGCCTCCTCTCTAGCATGCTGCTGGTTATACATTGCAGCTATGGCAATTCTTGGGGGTTATCTTGGCTTCCCTTCCCTCTGAATATATGGCAACACTTCCCAGAGATAACCTCAAGATCCTGCAGCAGCTGAGAAGAAGTATCTCAAAAGAGACTGGTGTGACGAGGAGTCACTGTTCACCAGACGCAGCACAGAATAACCCAAGATTGTTCCTCTGACAGAATTCACTCCCCTTCTGCTATACCATCCAGCATACTCTACCAGACCCTCTTCTTAGAGGAGACTTGTCAGTGCTCTGAAGATGGGAGCCTCACAGCAGTGCTCTGTCTGGTGGAAGATGTGACCCCAGAAGGAGAACAGAGGTGGCGTCTCTGTTTATGGAAATACTTTTTTCCTTCTCTGTTTTGTCATTTTTGCAATTTACAGTCACTTTCTATTTGTTTGTGCAGAAGAATAAACTTGTGATATGCACTTTACACGTGGCATTTTGTCACCTTCTTTGCTTAGCACCAAGAAAGGACTGCTGTGTACATCACATGCAGTTAAGTACCACCACAAAATACTACTACTGCTAAGGCCAAGAGAATATAAGGAGTCCAAAAAAAGATGGGATGTCTTGGTAATAAAAATACCTAAGCAAAACAATCAAAAATTAAGTGAGATGTAAACTTTGGTACAAGGGTTTATAAACCACTCACATACTGATAGGGCAAAGAAGAAATTTCTTTAGGGGCGGTGTCACAGCCTGGTGCTACAATCAGCTCTGCCTGTACCTGTTCACCCTCAGCATAACCATTCATAGCCCTGCTCTGCTCTAGCCCAGTGATCTATGCCTACAACAGAACAAAATCCAGACAGGAGTTTACAGAGGTGCCAGCTATAAACCTATCCCAACCACCTCTTCTTCTCTCAGTTATCGTGCAGATAGGACCTGTCAGTGTGAAATCTGGCCCAGCAACCTCCTCTTGTCCTAGGCTGTCCCTGCCATAACAGTCCCTGTCCTAGCAAAAGATGAGTCCAAATTTTAACAGTGAAGGGATGGGACAAAACACCTAGAACAACCTAAAATTAATTTAGTCACCTTTTCCAGACTTAGCCTAAATCCTCATTTGTTAGCTCCTGAATCCTTGTTAGGGGATTCTGCTACTATCCTCTTCTTATAAATCTGGTATTAACAGTTTGTCAGCTCCACTAAGTCCACGTACAAACCCCCATTGTACTACTACTCAATGTATTCTTAACATAAACTGAGAAATCAGGAAACCCAATCAGTCAGAAAAACAAATATATCCCACTACATCCTCAGGCTGCAGCCCTAACTCAATTCATGTTAAAGTCTGCTCAGTTTCTGGGTCCTGAGAGGTTCATTGTACTCAGTTTAGGACACGTGTTGGCAGGCGTTACTTTCCCAGATGTATGTCACTCACATATAGCAATTCCTGAGCATTGCAGGAGCTGCTGGGGTCAGCTGTAGGATTAGACTGCAGACTGGACACTTGTCCAGGTATCATTTTGGGGATGTTTCTCAGATTAACTGCTAAGAAGCATCCCTTACACAGTGTCTGGGGGTGGGTCTTGGGACTATCCAGCCTATTTCTGATTGATTTTTGGACAGTAAAAAACACAAAGGGGCAGCAATGTCTGCTGATGCCAAACCTGGGCTTCAAGTCCAACCAGAAGTGCAGTTCCCAAAGAGATAAGACTACAGATGCACAAGCTGCAGATTAGGACTGCATCTTGTTTTGCTTAATAAAGCTGACAAAGTAGGATTACGAGCTACTCCAGATGGTTTGACACATTGCAGTACAGTTTCTGTGTCCAGGGCTCTCATTAAATTCCATGTTAACCTCTACAACCTTCTCAAGTGAGAGTCACTTCGTCTCACAACAGACCGTGTCAGAAGGATCAGACAAACACTTTCAAACGTGGGGGGGGGAGCCAACCCTGAGACTACTGGCCCAAAGCAAAGCCAAAGGATTACTGAACAGTTATGTGGCAGGCTAGGGATGAACTTGGACTCCAGTGTGCTCCTCAGAGAGTATTTTAAAAGTAGAAAATAGTAAGGTGCCTAGGGGGGGATACCTACCCCCAAACACTCCTACTAGATGGAAGGAGAAGTGTCCAACAAAGTGCAAAGCTAGGCAGGTACGTGGCATGTGTGAAGAATAAGGATATTCCCAGGCACTACATACCTATAGCTTCAATGGCCACTAGATGTTGCCACTGTTCTCTAAATTATCTGGAGTTTTGGCATTCACCTGATGTGGTGTTAAACCTGGAGGCTTTAAAATCTTAGGGAATCCTTCCCTCCTAATCAACCTCTTTTGGCATTCACATATGGTGTTTCTTAATGCCACATACCAGAGGAGAATATCATCCTCATGCCAGGAAGTTTTGGCAGTGGGAGGCTTGCTGCAACTTGGAGGGGATTCCTGGGTGGCAGCACGTGGGGCATGCAGGCAAACAGGCTGCCCAGCGAGTAACACACCATGGGTACCCAGCTATTCCAACACACAGCTCTGTGATCAAATCCTACATATTTCTGTCCCAGACCTACGTCTCATCAAGCACTAAGCCCATTTAATGGCAGGAGAGAGCCGGGTGTTAACTATTTCTCCTATTGCGTTGCTACAAGCTACTGACAAGTCTTCCAGCTGTCTGTGTAGAAGTGGAAGAGATTAGGCGTATATGAAATATTTTAAAAGATCAATATACATATATATATGCATTTCAAAATGAAAAGCAACCTCCCCCACAAAAGCCAACCCAAGAGCTTTGCATGTTCTTTTCAGAACAGATCAAGTTGTGTTGAAATCTACTGCTTATGAATATTTTCAGCACATAACAGTCCTGGGCTCCAAGGAGAAAGGGGAGCAAGGTCAATATTTAACTCCATATCTTTGGAAAACTAAAATGGTGAAGACTCTTTGCCAGACTGACTCTGCTTGCCAGATTTTCACATGATCAAAACATGCTCAGGAGACAGCCCTGCTGATGACTTTTGTCTTAGCTACTACTTATGTCCATCTAGCACTATGGAACAAGACAGGTCTCATCTGCTGCGCTTGAAATGATTTTACAGGTATCAATATTCTGAAGTTGCCCATTTGAAATTAGGTGCATGGGAATTCAGCACAAAAATAAACAACTTTTGAAGATACAGGTCAGACAAAGCAAAGCTTTGTGCAGGCTGCTCTTAAAGCCACTTAAGCAAAGCATATATTTGGAAAGAAGGAGGTAGTCACAGTGAAATACAGACAGTCCCTTGTATGATTAAAATCTCCTCTCTGAAGTGCTGAAATGTCCTTAAGGCAGGACAGGTACTATTACCACTGACCTAAGTGGAAGCTCCACACTCAAGCAAGGACTGAATTTAGCCCCCATATCTCACCACAATCCAGGGAAAAAAAAAAGAAAAAAAAAAAGTAACTCATCAACCAAGTCTTGTAATGATTTATAAGTCTGAGCCTTGAGCATGAGTGGGTTATAAGATAAGAGTAATAGTCCCACATTACTTCTTAGCTATGCTGTTTTCATCCTATTACTTCCGGCAGGGCTATCAGATTGGGACAACACTACCTATGGAAAAAGCCACTGAGCTGCTGAACCTGGCATCGTGGCAGGGCACAAGTGCAGTCTCTGCTAGGCCCACCAAAGACATTTCTAGACTAGTGAACTACGTATTTCTATCTCTCAGAGAAACTGTGCAGAGAGAGGAGAATGAGCAGCATTTAGTTCTCAGCCTGGCAACTGAAAATGGAGCCATACCATTTTATTTGAAGCTAGAGTAGGAGGTGAGAATCTCAGTTAAAGATGTGCCTTGGTGCTTAAGTGTCAGACACAAGACTGCTGCCTGTATCCTGTCTGAGATCCACAGACACTGCACTAGGCACACCTTCCCTTCATCTCCTTCCTATTGCTTTTCCCTACTTTCTCTAGAGTTTTGTAAGAGGGTTTCCATTGATCTCCCACTAGTCTTGAGGCCCTCTTCTCCGTTCCATCCTGCACAGCTCTTCTGCCTGCATCAGGACCATCCCTCCACTGGCATGGGAGGAAGCAGAGGAGTAGCAGGTCGTGCTTTGTGGTAGGGAAGAATAAACACATATTTCCCTGCTACAACATCTTCTAGAGCTACACCATGCCTCAAAACCCAACACATTTCCCTATGATATCCATCTAGCACAGATTGTTCACCTAAGGTGTAATTTGTGCTCATGAAGGTGCTGGAGATGACTGAAGAAATAATATAGCAGCTATAAAATGGTCTGAAAACAGCTGCTGGAAGCAAGTAGAGAGGAGGCAGAGTTTAGCATCATTCTAGTGACTGCAGGAAGGTGCCATATAATGGTAGCTGCACTTCTCAGCTTCCTACCTCATAATACAGATCACATTAATTCTTAGTTGATTATCAAAATGGAGACAGAAACTTCTTAAATCTATGAGGCAACTGTATCTCATGCCTTTGAGAAAGGAGAGGCAAAGGGCTGCTGATTTTAAGCAATCATCAGCCCATTGTGCCTGCTCACCCTGGGCAAATGCCCGACACGGTGCCAAATCCAAGGGAAATATATGTGGTGACAAAATATTCCTCTTTGTACAACCTGCAGTGAGCAGAGAGAGAGACCTGCTCCTCTGTGGCCACCTGCACTGTGGTGGGTGTGAGGTACAGCAGCGGGACAGTTGGGACAGTAGTATTTGACCAGCATAGGAGTGTAGGGGCACAAACTGGGTCCCCCAGCCCCATGGGTCATTCTAGTGTATCTGCTGGATTCAGTGAAGGATGCAGTGCTCTTCTGGACAGTGGAAAACTTATAGTAAGGTGTTACAGTGGATGTGACCAGGGGAGAATAAGTGCTGTGCTACAGGCACAATGTGAGGTATACATAGTAGTTACATGGATACAAGTGAGGCGAAAACAGGAAACTTTAGGCTAGGAGATTGCCATATGTGCCCTGATTCCAAGCTGGGTATAAAGGCTGTTTATTGCCCATAGGTGTCTACTTCCTATTCACAGACAAAGGAGCTAAAGCAGGAGCATCGTTGGCACGCACAGAGCTACACAAAATGCAGGCAATCAACCCCATTTCTGCCATGAATCAGGAAATGAGTTTCCTTGCTGTCTGATTCTTCTGGGCTTGCCATACACTTTGCACAGCTACTTCCTAAGACTCTCTAAATAGCTTTCTAGACTTTGTGGTTTTGCCACTACTTCTTGGTTAATGCATATGATCACTTTACTTCTCTGCTTTCTGATGCATTACTTGAATGCCTGGCATTTTAGGAATTGTGTATGAAGCCTAGAGGAGGCCAAGCTGAAAGATGGAGTGAGGAGGGGGCAGAAGAAACATGTAAATAAGAGCAAAACCCCAGAGAGTTTTTGAGGCATTGCTGAGAAACACGATATTGAGAAAGGATTACTAAAATGCAATAGGAGGAGGAAGAGGAATGGCATACTGATTTGAGTGAGGCACCTATGGGGTGCCTGGTCTTCCTGGGCACTGAGACAGCGACTGCAGGAGGCCCAAGGAGCAACCTTTTCCTTTCCCCTCTCCTCAGGGCTGGTGGCAGTGCTATCTGAGACTCTACGCTCTGGACTGTCAGCTATTAATAACCACAGGATGCCTGTGCAAGCAGACTTCAGGAGTCAAATTCACAGCACTCTGCATCAGCACTTTGTGCTGGGCAGAGCTTGCCTGCACCCAGGCCCCCTGGGCGAGCAGGGCTGCCGGACAAGCCTCCCCAGCAGCACCCAAGGACAAGCTGGGAGGAAGCAGCCCCTTGCCGAGCTGTGGGGCAGGCGCATGAGCTGATCTGAGCGGGGCACTGCAAGCCTGAGGTGAGTTGACCTCAAAGAAAAATAGTTTAGGGCAGGGGCTGGAGAGGGTAAAAACTAGGTCACTTTGAAACAAAACCAAGAAAATGACTGCTGCAAAGACTCATGCAGGGAAAGACAGAGGAATTGCACTGAGGGATAAGGCTCAGGGGAGAAAAGGATAACTGTGGCCCTGGCTTTATGCATGGGACAGTGGGGAGGCTGGGGACTGAGGCTTCAGCAGCCTCCCCTGTGGTGGAGTAGCAGGAAGAGTCACAGTGTGGCTCTCAGCCCCGTCCGAATGGAAGACTTGCCCTTTTCCTTACATTAAACCAGTTCCATGGAGCAGGTTTTCCACTTCCCAGTCCTGATGGATTGGTGAAGCACAGCAGAACGGGACAGCCTTGCCGTCACTGCTCCTCGGTAACGGGTGTGCTGGAAGGGCACGGCTCCCTAACAGTGCCAGCCCTTCCTGTCTTGCCCCAAGGAGACCACATCTGGGGCACGCATATGATTTTCCCTCTGTTTTGCCAGTCTTGTGACCCATCAGATGGGCCATAACCTTCCAACCCCCCTGCCTCCTGGCAGCATTGCCCCTTTCCTGTCAAGCAGGGCCCGCTTCTTTTAAATAGCCAAGCAGATGTCTGTCTGCTCGAGGAGAATGTGCAGTGCATGCTTTATGGCTGCACCTGCTTACACTTGCTTTGGGAATACACCAGGATGGGCTCTTCTGTGATGTGAACTACACAGGCAGCATCTCAGGAAAAAGAAAAGCTTGGAAATCAGAAAGTAAAAATAATCCAAGAGAATATCTGCCAGTGTGATTGAAGCTGGTTTGATGGGGCTGGGCTGCCTTAGCAGTTATCATCACCTCATCACATGAAAATCACGTTGCAAAAGGAGCAACAGTGGAATAAAACTGCAAAATACACAGAAGATAAAAATGTCTTGATCACATCAAGGGCAGTGCACAAACTCCCAGAGCTAGTTGTTTGCTTGCTAGTTTATATATATATATATATGTGCTCATAGGTACATAAATATAACTCATAGTTCAGTCTATTCAGTTCTGAAGTGTGAAGCAACTAAAGATGCAAAGAGGCACAAGGATGGAGATGATCAGTTACTGTATTCTGTTGAGGAAGCCAATGGACCTTTGCTCTTTTTCATCTGCATTGCACTGTATTAGGTGAGGATCTGTCCCCCTATATGCTGCTATTTGGGCACTGACAGTGCTAAAGCGAAGGCAAGACTTTGGCCCTACTCATGTTATGTGTGATAACCCCCAGAGGGACTGCGAAAAGCTGCCCGAAGTGAAATTGCTGAGATTTCTCCTAACTTTCCCTGACTTTGAAGCATACATCTTTTATCCTATTTGGGGACAAAGATGGAAAACAGTGTACCAGAAGAAATCTCCCTCTTCCTCTCCCCCACTCTCCAAAACGATATGTGATAAGATCAGTATATGAGATACAGGTGCAAGTGACTTCAAACAACTCGGGTGAACAACTCTTCCTTCAACAAGCTTGCCTGTGCCTTCTTTCTTCAGCCCTTCTGTAACAAATTAGAATTACACAGGATTTCTTTTTTTTTTTTAGGACTTGCAGTATGGTTGGGTTCTGAATAAATATTCTAATTTCAATAGAACTATCTAAACATCTAAACCAAACTAACACGTTATTCAAAATGCTCCCAGATAACTCATGGACAGACTCAACATCTTAATACAAAAGCATATACCACCACTGAATGATAACTGCATGCTATTAGAGTATGTTATGGTAGCAAATTTTCAAACTGACCTTTACTTACTCCCGCACAAGGTAACAGAGTACCACTGTGGCACGCACAGGTGCTGGGAGACTATGTTGCAATTATAATGTGTATTTTGGATGGCAATGCTTCTTCTGTGACCAGTTGTCATATTTTGTGTCATAATACTATGTCTCCAAAGAACACCAGGATATTTTGCATAGGATGATACCATTTGCTACCTCTTCCACATGGAAGGGATAGAAAAGAACCTGTGTGTGAAACAAAGACCAGGTGTCTCTTAACTGTAGATGGCAGCTAAAAGAGAGGCAAGAGATAACTTTCCAGTGTTTCATTCTCCATTTCCTTGTGTGTTTAGAGCAAAGCAGAGAACACTTTGTGGGAATGCCCCTTGCAGGGACTCCTGCTCCTGTTAAAAGGAAAAAGTCCACTAAACTCATTGGGAAGCTGACACACGAAGGTAAGATATACAAAACTGCACACATGAGAATTGTTTGGATTTCAACCTAAATTTCAGCTTTCAAAATTTCACACCATATCTGACTGAACTCCTACAGCAAGATATGCATTGAACATACCAAGAGGTCGCAAATATTACTAAAGCTCAGCCTTCAGCCACATCACATTCTGTAATGTTCTATTAAATGTGTTGTATACACCGTATCAGTGTGAATGGAAAGAGAATATGATCACTTCTGGGCATCAATATTGCAGTGCCTAGTTATATTCTACGTTAATCTCTCTCTTGCAATCTTTGCCTCTATTTTCTTTTTCCTCTTTGTGAGAGAATTCCTTTGATTCCAACACTCATTAGTGGAAAAAGTCAAAATCTCTCAGTAGGGTTAACACAGCAGGAAGAATATGACTTGGGACACTTCTCTTTCTACAGAATACATGTGTATTGGGTAGGGTGACTTTTAATTAACAGTGATCTTCTTCTCTACTTTTAACAGCATGGGAAATGTTTTCAGAGGTTTTGTAAAGTAGTAATTCAGTGCTGGCCCTTTCTTCAGCTCCCAAAAAGGACTACTGAAACTTCTTTATTAGGGTACACGTATTTATTTTTCTATTCATCCCTAATCCTGCATTCATGTAAACG
The DNA here is from genome assembly GCF_040182565.1 of Anser cygnoides. NCBI lineage: Eukaryota > Metazoa > Chordata > Aves > Anseriformes > Anatidae > Anser > Anser cygnoides. Next base: position 37,934,178 of record NC_089879.1, read on the forward strand.
AGCAAGTAAAAATCCAATTTTCCATTAAAGGGCATTTCCTTTTGCTCTAGGAAATAGTGTCAGATATGATTGGCTTGCTAAAAAAAAAAAAAAGATAATTTCTTCAAAGAATGTCTATTAAAATTAATGGGCTTATACCAATTTTATACCAGTTTAAGGAGGGAGATTTATTCTCTGTTGTAAATTACAAGTAAAGGCAGATAAGTGGTCTTATCCTTAATACAGACATGCACACAATTAAAAAAGAAAAGTAGAAAAGTTGCTTGTTTCAGGATGAAAAGGTTTAACCACATTTCTGCAAGATTTTTACATTGAAAATATTTGAATCCATTGCTCTGACAGAGAATTGGTGGTACCAAATTATATGGAAAGGGACTTATCCAGTAACCAGCCTATTGTCTTGAAGAGAAGTTCAACCACTTTTCCTTCCAAAAGTTCCCCTTAAAACAAACAAACATAATATAACATCATTAAATCTTGCCATGGTTACAGGATAATGTTTAAACCAAAGCATGCCAGAGTTGTCTTTGTTCATTGTGTGACAGCACTATCTGAAGAGCTGACTGCCACTCATTTCACTCCAGAGGAGGGGAGTATAGGGCAGTAACTGGACAAGCCAGGGGCACATTTTGAGGCAATACTAATAAATTTTGCTGCACTGAAATGCTTCAGATGTGGGATACATGTGGAATACATGCACCCTTATGTCTTGATTGCAATCCACAGTAAAAATAATAAAAAAAAAAGCATAGGTTATTTCCTAAAAACTTCATTTAGAAGAGAATTTGGCTGCTTTGAAGTCCCTGATGCTGGGAAGCAATAGACAAGAGAGCTGGACTAAAGTACTTCCTAAAGTGTCCCATTTCATATGTTTTGTAGACATGCCACAAGAGGTATCCAAGCTGAACCTGGGGAAGAAGATCAGCATCCCCAGAGATGTGATGCTAGAAGAGCTTTCTCTCCTCACTAACAAAGGATCCAAGATGTTCAAATTACGACAGCTGAGGGTGGAGAAGTTCATTTATGAGAATAACCCTGATGCCTTCACCGACAATTCTGTGGTAGGTTGGAAATTAAAACTGCTCTATACACCCAGGGGAAATAGGAATAGAAAGTGCCTGAGCTCTTCTCTGTCTGACCGTATGTGCAAGGGCAAGGGAGGGATCCACTGGCAAAGGAGTGCAGAAAAAAAAAAATATATATATATATATATGAACACACAAATTTTATTTCCTTTTGGCAGTAGTATTAATTTCCTTTGGCAAATACTTTCGTATCACATAAAAGCATGAGAAAAGCCAGTACTGAGTGAAGAGGGAGTACTGTGTGTACAGCAGGTGTTCATAGCTGCACAGGGCAGGAGTAATTGTTGTTTTACCCATTCCCTTATTTTTCTTTGCAAGATGGAAATGATCCAGTCAGGTCTGACTTCAGCACCAGTGGGTACAGTTTTATTTTTAGCCTAGGATACACTTCTATTCTTCCTACTGTGCAGAGTCCTCTGCTCATTTCTGCAAGAAGCTCTGTAAAGGAAAATTCAGACAGAAAGCTCTAAGAAGATACTGCAGTATACTTGCTAGAATCTATGGTTGTTTTTTTTCTATAGTATCTCCCTATAAGATATGGTATCTTGTTTTCCCCTTTCCCATGAGATAGTTCTGTTAGTTAACCTTTGAACTTTCTTCAGTAAGGTCTTCTGAAGATACTTAAACTTTTACAAATGGAAACTTCCCTTTCACGTGATTGTCAGGAGTTCAGTAAAACAAATAGAAAATGTTTCAGGTTCATACACATTGTGATGCAGCATCTCATCTTCTGATGCTCTTTAAACTTTATTTGGTGTCGTTTTATCCCTTTATGGCATCTGTTTTCCAGTCCAGGGAAACTCAAGCAAAATAATAAAAGTCAAGCTGAAGATAATGTTCTGTCAAATGAAAACACACTATTTTTTAGCTCTCTGATGTTTTAAAAAGCAGCAAGTAGACCTTTGTAGTTGACTTATAAAAATGACAATTTGGGAAGCAGGATGTGGAAAGATGCCTGAAATAAAAGAAATCATTAAAATTGTCACAGTAGGTCAGATTGCAGATCAGGGATGACACACCAGAGATACAGCAAGCATATCTGGTGTTGTTGTACTTCGTGCAGTTTCTTCATCTCTTTGTGCCTTAGGCAGTTCCTCTCTTCAACCAGCTCTCTACTAGAAGGGATGTCAGAATGACTGGTGTGTTGAACTTTGAACTCTCTGAATGAAAACCTTAGAGAAATGCAAGCTGTTTTTATAAATACTCAGCAATCTCAGAGCTCCTATAATGTATGAGGGCCAACTTCATATGTCAGAGTCTGAAGACTGCAGTGAGGATCACATGAGGAATGAGAAAATAATAACGTAATGGAATAAAAAGGCTGAAGTCCAAACTTCCAAAAAAGTGAGGGTGTCACTTAGGGGTGTCCAATCAGAGAAATACAAAGTCAATGAGTTGTGACAAACGAGCTCACTGGATATGCAAACCTGAATATGAATAACTGGATATGCAAAAACAAAGAGGCACTGAAGTATTAACAGAGACACTGGGTCCCTCCAAGACTTAGATTACAAAGGCTGAAGACGACCACTTTCTCTCTGTTCATTGTTTTTCCTATTTCATTCTGTCTATTCACCCACACCTGACATTCACTCCATACCTTTTCTGTAGTGAACCTCTACATTTTTTCTGCAAGAAAACCCCTTCTCCCCTGCACTTTGAGCAATACTGTTAAGACATTTTGTTGTGGAGAAATGTATTTGGGGGTTAGACAATACCCTAGCAAGCCTAGGATTTTTTTCATGGCTTTGCTATATGACAGCAATGGCAAAGGCTCCAAAGAGGAGCTGGTACTCTTCTGCTTTAGAATCCTCCACGACTCACTTTCAGGGCTCTCTTTTCTCCACGCTCATGGTACACGTAATGAATCTCTGTCAGTCAGTGCAGGAAGACTTCAGTCTGCTGTACTGCCCTTACTCAGGGCCATTTTAGCAGGATTACAAACATGATTGTTACCATTTGCTGGTTGCCCTGTGCGCTCTGAGCAAGGGCTCTGCCAGGCTGCATCCACTGTTTCTGTGGATAACTGTTCTCATCATCACAGCTAGCATGAATTAGCACCTTTGCTGGCAGCCAGAGCAGCAAGAATAAAAGCTGAGAGATCTCAGCAACGAAGCAATCCCCTCAGAGGGGCTGGTTGCTAACAGGCAGCTAATGGCAGCAGATCTGTGGCCTCACTGTTATCTTCCAAACCATCAGGACAATGCTTGACCTTAGCACCCAATCACTTTATCAAAAGGCCCTTTTGATGGTAATTTTTGATTAGTTCTCTGTTCCTTTCCTTCCTTGCTCATGGCTCTGCTCAAAGGATGATACAGAAAAGAAGGCTTAAACAAAAAGGAACTGTGAGAGGAAGCTAATGGCAGAGCAGAGAATTCCTACTGCTTCTTCCAGTCACTTCCTCCTCTCAGTTAATTTTCATGTACTTTGCTACTTGTCCCAAAGAAGTCCTTGTGCCTTCAAGGCTGTGGGACAGCGAAGGGATTTAAAGCTGGTGGTTTGTTTCTTGTTTTTATACCATGGATTTGTTAACTGTCTGAAAAAGTTCTGAGGCCAAAGCAGAGCAAGAAAGGGCTGGGATGGAGTACAGATTGTTTCTTCCCCCCAGGAAAAGTTTAACAGCAAGGTAATATAATATAAAAACAGGACAAAGAGAAAGGTTATTAAAAATAAATCCAAACCATATAAGGGGTCCCAGAATAGCCTGTGCTATAGCCATAAACCTTCCACACATGGGAAAAGATCTCAGCAGTCATGTGTCATTGATCCACCCTCCTGCTTCCCTCCTCCACCTCCTTCTCCTCCTCCACCCAAACAACCACACCAGGCAACCAGGTCACTCTCCTTACTTCTAGCAGAGAAAACGTATGTATTGCATGTGCATAAATGCCAGACAGACCCATACAGAGGTGAGAACCTGCCACTCCCTCTCTTATCACTCCTGTGGACCAATGCATCCAGTTAAAGGCAAACTGTAGCTAAACCCCCAGTCAAAACAATTGAACGTTACCAATGTGAGCACAATGAAATGCACTACCTACTATGTAGCAATTTTCAATATTGTCCCTTTTCTCTTGCAAGTATGCAGTGCAAGGGGATGTTTTTAGGGAGGACTGAGTCTGACACTTACAGCACAGTGGTATCTTGTCAAACAGGGAGAGTTCTTGTGAAGTTCTCCTTGTTTGGTACCATGCTGGATGAGCTGGGCTCTGCCTGGCCCTGGCTAATAATCAAAAGAAGGACTTCTTCTCCCTACCCCATGCTGTGCCACTATGTTGAAGGAACTGTGATTCACTCCGTGCCTCTGAGGACATTATCAACCGCGTTGTGGAGTTACAAGATGCAGTTTGTTACTGACTAAAGACCATTACAAAATCCTAGCTAGCTGTGGCTCTATTACTGTAGCATCTGACCGACCACAGCAGGAAGAAAATTACTACACCCATTTTTTAAAGGTCAAACTGAGACATGGGGTATATTAATGAATCACCCAGTATCACAGAGAGGGTCTCATCTTACTTCTGGGTCTCCTAAATCCCACTTTACTGTTCAGAAATTAGATCAGCAGTTCATAGGCCTTTATTCCACTTCATAACGCTAATTTATTTGTTGTCAAATACATCAACATCATGTGAAACTGCATTTCTTAGCCTTGCAGCTCCACTTGTTATTGCTGTAATTCATCTCAAGATCCCACTTGTGCTTTGGGAACCTCTGTCTAAGACCTTCCTGCTATCAATTGGTAGAAACTGTTTGAAAACAAAACCACAGTTATTCTTTTTGGATGTTGCTGGTATGATGTTTATCCTCTAATGAGGATCCTTAAAAATAGTCTTTCTGATAGTCAAAATCTGTGGCCTGATTTGGGCCGCATGCAGCAAACATCTTACAGAAAGACTTGATTTGTCTGTACTTTTTTTCTGTCTGCTTTACCTACCATATCATAAATTTAAAGCACTACAAAGGTAACATAATATGTGGGGAGGCAATTAGCAGCAGTAGTACATCAAAAAAAAATCAACAACCACAAACAAAAAACCCACCTTGATACATTCTCAGAGTAGCCCACCAGTTAAACAGAGGCAGTTGCCGTATCTTGGCAATGCTTGTAGGAAAACAAGCTGAGCAATATGTTGGTAGGTAATTTCTGCTGGACTTCAGGTCAGGAGGTCTCTTCAGATCAGTTAAGATATCCAGTGTGACACAAAACATAGGAAGTAAAAAAGGATTAACGAATCGGATTCCTGTTCTTCTGGATAATGGCAGGAGTTACCCTGCATCTTTTTTTGCTGCTGAACAAGAACCCAGAGGAGTAAGCAGAAGTGGCAGGTAGAAAATGGAAGTGCTGAGGTAACAATGCCAAAAGTGGTGCATCACAGCAGACAAAAGTACACAAACAACCTGCATCACAGATCTTACATGTTAAATAGCCAGACATGATACAGTATGTGAATGAAAGCATCCTCCATCCTTAGATGGAGGAACAGAAAAGTTATCATGCAGTTATTATACTCAGTTTAAGGCACAAGCATGAACCAATGACAGTTTGCTGCTTAATGTACTTATCAGAAAGCCAAACAAAATCACTGGAGGTAGGCTTATGGAGAAAATATTAGAAAAAGCACTGTTTCTAGAAGTCTGTTCTGCAGGGAATATTAAATCTCTTGAACAAACCTTACAGAATAAGTACACGCTGAGATACGAGAGACCTCCCATGTTGTGACTTAAGTGGAGTGAGCCACTCGAGGTGTAACTTTTCTATCTAATAAAATAAGCCTTGCTGTGCTGGAGTCGAATTAGTGCAGAAGACCTAGAGGTCCCAACTACACCCCAAACTATGTAAGAATGAACACAAAGTCTGCTGGCTTCTTGCTCAAGAAGTGACTGGTGCGGAAAAAGCAGAATGACAGAGAGGAGGAGCCATTGTTTCTCCACCCATTTGTTGGAGCACTGTGAGAAAACTTTGGAGTGAAATTCAGAAATTCAGAAACACAATTACTTTCATCAACAATGTGACAAAGATGATACAAAATATACAAATTAGATATAAATAATTTTATGTAGCATTAGGTAAGAATTATCATTATTTAGATGGGTAAATTCAGGCACAGAGATGAAAAATTCTTTGCCTAAGATTAAACAGCGAGTCAGAAGTAGAGCTGGAAATAGAAAGCAGCTCAACCAACTAAACTATGCCTCTTGGGGGAACGTGATTAAAAAATAGCTTAAGATACTTTAACAGCTAAGATTACTTTTTATGTTCACCCTTTTTGAAAAAGTGAATCACAGGTTTAAGGTTGTGCAATGCCAAATTAAAGTGTGATGGGCACCTCATTACCTTATTTTTGATAAAAACAGCAGGCAGTCTTATGCAGCCATCCCTACTCTCATATTCAAGTGTCTGAATTTTAAACCACCCATCCCACCACTAAGGAATGTTTGAGTGGCTGCTACTGAGAGGACGCGGTCATGGTAACTTCAGAAGTGTTAGTAACCACGTAGGCATCAAGCCTTTGGAAAGCTCTTTATCAGTGAGGTGGAAATAGAAACACATTTGGTGGCCTCAATCATTCTCTTTAGGGCACAGCGAGGAGCTGATGGGGAGCACACGGTGTCTCCTCCTGGGGACTGCCTGCAGTGACGTCAGGGCCTTGAGATACTTAGAGATCTCAGCTCTATTAGTTGGATCATCTTTCATCATCTGTTTTTCATGAGACACATGGAGCAGCCCTAGAGAATTCAGAATTCATCTGATCCAGGCACTCAGCCTGCAGGATCAGGCTCTTGCTAGTGATAACTTAAAAGACAAGAGCCCATAATTTTTAGGCAAGCCAGGGGACTATGTATTAGATGAACTTGCCACAATTGTTCTTTTCTTTGAGTGGGTTTTGAGATGTCCAGAGATGACTGATACTGTCCGCTTCCTCCAGAAACACACAGACAAGGCAGACCTTACCACAGAGAGACAGTGATCTGTCCCCTGGGCCAAGTGGAAAGGGTTATCAGCCTTCTCAGTTGACACTCCTGGGCTTCTCTTCTGGGACTTCCACCAACAGGCTCAGTCAACCCTAACTGAGAAGTCACTTTTGTGATGTGAATATGCATATATGTAAACCTCCACAGCTTGTTACCAATGGCATGAGCCATGCATTCCACCCAAGTAAAATCTCTCTTCACTCCAAACACCCTGACCAGAGGCATGCTGCAAATACCAAAGATAAAGCTGCACTTACCCAGCTTTGACTGCATTAAGACTCCTGTTTGAGGCACAGCTCCTGAGCAATGCTGTCTTGGAGTGAGCTTGTTTGAAGCCAGCAAGGATCAAGATTTCAAAAAGATGAATTTGCTGTTGCCTTCTGTTACATAAAAAGAGGATTTCTATGTACATTTGAGTTAAGATAATCCATTGTGATAGCCAAAAGTAAAGAAAACAAGACTTTTATTCTAGCAGGTGAGTAGACTTGGGGTGTTGCATGGAAAACACATGTTCCATGGGTCTTTCCTATCTGAATGGAGATGTCTCCTGAACATAGACCCAGTAGGTCCATGAAGAATCATGAACTAGGCTGAAGACCCAGCAAAATGATTTCATTTGCATCTAAATAGTATTTAAGTGTGGCTTTGCTGAGGCACACTTTGTGTTTCAGAAAAACTTCACTACTGCTTAGTGATAATATTGCAATTTAAAATAACACAAGATGACAATGATGCCCCTTCCTGGTCACATCAAATACTGCCATTGCACACAAGATCAAACCAGCCCATTTTACTGTAGCTCATGTTATGCTTATGCTTTGTGATTTTTTTTTTTCTGTGAGAGTGAATGTAAGTTAGCAGAAGAAAAAAGAAATAAGTATTTAATTCTGAGGAATGGCACATAGCATGGGTGAAACTTGAAGGAAAATAGATGCAAACCCTGCTTTGAAATTACTGAGCAAATCAGTAGAAGCATTAACCTTCCATATATATTAAGCTTTGAGAATAACCTCATGCTGGCCCCTACATGACAACAACAACAAAATCCTTGTTTCAGTTTGCCTTTTTACAGTTACATAGCTCCCATGCATAACTGAACAGATTGCCCTGCTAGATCCTGTGTACAGCTTAAGCTTCGTGCTCACAATCCTCTCCCTTCTCAGGCTTCCTGACATTCAGGGAAACATTATCTCCACTGTTCCTAAAAAGGGAATTCCCTACAGCTAGGAGAAGGACAGGCAGTCCCTAAAGGCCCTGGAGGCACCAGCTCTGCCACTTCAGCCTGCAGCTGGCTCCTTGCCTGGGTTGCAGCCTGGTGGCCTGCTGTGAAACCCTGGACACTGTTGCTCGAGACACAAGGAGCAGAGGGTTAGATAATTCTGCCTAGAGCCTTGTGGGGTTTTCACTTCTCATCTATTTTTAGCTGACTGAACAGCTGGCCTTGGAAGCCTGTTTACAGCCTGGAAAGCTTCTTTTTGCTAAACTGTACTAGGTGTAAGAGCCTGGAGAAAGCCTTAACCGTTTGGGAGCCCTGAGACTGGCACTTCCCATAGACTGCCTGAGAGGAATTTACACAAGCAGAATTGCTGCATGAGGAAAGATAGATTCAGTCAGCTTCAGCTTTATTTCTGTTACATTTGTGTACCTATAGCCAATGCCCTAGTCCAACAGAAAAGACATAAACCAGGCTGCTATCTCTTTAGTGTAAATCTCAATGTGTAAATACCTCTCTCTATGCAGACCTTCATATGTATGGAAAACAGACCTATTGGCAGTTACCTGGCAGGCTTGTATGTTTTCACAGGTATCCTGTTGTTCTGGCGCCTTCTAACACTTAGCTCCCACAAGAAAACATTTTCTATTTCTTGTCCAGCTTGCTTTCCCACAGCTTGACCAATGTGCTTAGACCTTCAGCTGCTGTAGCAAATAATACATTTCCTTCTCCTGTATTTCATACTGATCATTGCTGGGTACAGTACGCAGAACCCCCTCTTCTCACCCTGTTCATATAAAATGACTACGAGGTGCCCATGAAAAGGTGTCCTTCAGTTGCCTTTGCTGATGTTCTGAAAGTGCTCCTATACTGAATAACGAGAATAACTCACACAAAGTTATGCCACTGGTTTTGTAATCAGGACAAGGCTAGTCAGACCGCAGGGACTCAGGAGTACCCAAGCCTGTAAGTGTGAACAGACTATGCCCCGTAACAGGGACCTCTACTCTCTTTCTTCCTGCCCTAGGATCACTTTCAGAAGTTTATCCCACCGGGTGGGCATTATGGGGAAGATGCTGATGGCTATGCCCATGGGCGGATGGTAGGAGGAGTGACGGCAGGGCAGCATGGCTCTGGTAAGCAGCAGTATTCCGCCGTTCCTCCTAGGCCTGGAAGCAAAGGAGGTCCTGGGGATGGCGAAGGGGAGCATGCAGGGGAATCAGCTGGAAGTGGTGGAGAAGGAGGTGATGGTACTGAGAAAGGCAAGTATCTCTCTGAAATAGATAGCAAGAAATAGATAAAGCTATCAGGCCTTGTGGCAGCCTTAATTTTAGGGACCAGTAAATGAATTTGAATAATATCTCAATTCTCCCAAATTAAATTGCATTGCAAAGTCTGAAAAGTTGAATTGCCTTTAGCTTGACAATTTTGATTGCATGCTTCTGTGTTGCTCATTCATAAGCAAGAAGCAGAAATACCTGCTTTGGCTGAAATAAAGAAATGATGGGAAGCTCCTGATTTGAAATAGAGACAGCAGTACACCAGTATACATAATAGGGGGCTCTACCTTCCCTTTGAAGGGTTTCATACTGACCAGTACTGGAGACAGTAGCCATAGCTCTTTAGCTCAGTAGTCTGACCTGACACATCAGTTGTGCATACATCAACCTTAATTTCAAATCAAAGTTTTAATTTTAATGAACAGCACTTTGTAGATAATAGTAAGAAAGAAACAGCAATATTTCTAAATGTTATCTGCTAATCATCACTAGTGAACTGAAGCAATATCTTTACGAGGCAGAATATCTTTCACTGATTTTAGTCCTTGCATAATTTTACCCTCCATTTAGTTTGGCCAGAAGCCCCTGGAATCAAATCTCTTGTATGAAAAATCAGCAGGTGAAATTGTTATTTTAACAGTTCCTGTGGCATTTTAACAACAAAAAGCAAATTTGCTTGGGAACTGTGAACAGCTTCTGTAAGTGACTTTAAGTGACTTGTAAAATCCAAGGTTTTTCATTTACATTCTGGAAGAGTGTGCATTTTATATGAAAATCTGCTTTGATATTTCTGGATATCCCCATGAAATATAAATCTGTGAAATGAAGTTAGCATTTTGCCTTGCATAAAAATTTCCCCTAAGGTAGTAGAAGAGATGATGTACATAAGACATTTGTTCTTAGAGGAAGAGGTTTCTACCTGAGCAACTAGAGGGAACAATGAAAAACTAGCTTTCAAGTATATGCTTTAATGCAAGTTCCTGAATGAGTGGCTCTTAGACTGTGGTACTTCTACTTTTGTGGATAATGATGGAAGTGGCCCACAACAGTCTCTTTTAAGAGAAATCTAACCATACATTCTAGGACTTGATCTAAGAGTTACAAAGGATCTAGAAAGACAAAGCTGGTGCCCCAGTTTCAGTAGTAGAGTATAGAAAGGTGTTGTATTTGGAGTACCTGTCATCTAACTTGAGTGTTTTACTTTCCTCTGTTTACAGATGGAAAGTCAGGAGGCAAAAAAGTCACTATATTTAAAACGTACATCTCCCCCTGGGAACGAGCAATGGGTATTGGCCCTGAGGATAAAAGTCAGTTGACCATTGACTTACTGTCCTACAGTCCCAAAGCTGATTTCCCCCATTACAAATCTTTTAACAGGTAAGTGTTCTGGGATATTGAATTCCATTTACTTTGCATGAAGAAAAACCACAATAGGCCTGGATATAGCTCTCCTGTCTTGTGCAATGTAAATAAGTATTAGTTTCATGTCATTTTGCTTATTGCAATCTCCTGTGGGTGAAAAGCTTGGAGGTCTACAAAGAGAAGACAGATTAAGAGCTAGAGCTTTGAATTCACCTTATGGACAGGAAACCTATGTAGCAGGATAAGACAACTTTAATCCTATTTCCCTTTCTTTCTCCCCACATTTGACCAGGGAGATTTGGCATGCCACAACTTACTACTGCAGCCATTTAAATTTCAAGAGTTCACGAAAAATACCTAACATCAGAAGCCATCAGTACCTCCAGTACTTGAGATAAGAATAAGGATCTTCCTGCTGCTTCTGATAAGACTGAAAACTTTGATAGATTTTCTAGTGCAGCATCAACTTTCTGTTAGCCTTTCTATTTTGCCACCTACTTACATAGCCTCAGGACATCAGTGCCCAGGATAAACCAAATCCCACTCGATTCTGCAGTATCACAGCCTTTGCCTCCAACATGTATGAGATACCAACAGGTGTGAAAGGTGTATAGTTGTACAGAGGTTGATGTAGCAGGGATTAAAGAAGTACACAGGAGCATTGAGGATTTGTTCGTTTTTTTTTTTTTTTAATCTTTTTTAGCACATAGGCAATGGTTATGTATGTATTTGGGTAGGACTTGTTGGCCAGTTAACTGCAACAGTTGTAAAATTTACATTCTCAATAAATTTATTTTCTAAGTCCCGTTGTTTACCTACGTTTTGTGCACTAACTCCATTTGTTCTCCTATGCCAGGACTGCCATGCCTTATGGGGGTTATGAGAAAGCAGCCAAACGGATGACTTTCAAGGTGCCTCAGTTTGATATTTGCCCTCTGCTTCCGGAATCTATCATGTTATATAATCAAAATTTCAGAAACAGACCCTCCTTCAACAGAACCCCAATACCTTGGATGCCTTCAGGAGAGTCCTCTGAGTATCATACTGAGGTCAATGTGCCGAGAAGTGGTGAAACAGAAGAGCTGTAAATCCCTGCCCCCAAAGTCTTTCTGTTTTTTCTTTTCAGCCCTTTCTATTTGCAAATTGATAGTAAGGAGGTGAAAAGTGCAAATCTAGTCCTGTGAGTCCTTTGTTTCTTTTGCCCTTAACCCTGACAAACTCCTGGTAGCTTCTAAACTTAATCTTTGCTGTGATGTTAATCTGTATCAGAAACAGTTTGAGGGAAAGGAGCTTTTTATTCACCAGGGCATAAAAGGGCAAAATTAGGAACAGTTTTTCTGTTTAGCAATGCTAAATGCTGCCTGTCTGCTTCATAATAAATTTGTTTTGTCATATATTAACAAGTAATAAAACATGAAGATGCAAAAAAAAAAAAACTTTTTTCTCTTGAAAATACTGCTGTATCTATTTGGGGATTAGCAATAACAAAAGATTCAGTCTCACAACAAGTCTGCTATCATGGGAAGAAGGATATGGGACTAATGGGCATGGTCATAAGATAGGCAGGTATATATCAAGGTGGCTTGGATAAAGACCTCAAAACTGATGAAGAGTGATTATTTTGTAAGGAAATGATATGGGTAATCATAATATCATCAGAGATAAAGTAGCAAGTTGGTCTGTAAATGTAACAGACAGATTAAAGTATTTCAGCGTCACCTGAAATTCCCCAGTTCTCCAGAGTATAATGCAGGTGATAGCTCAAGCAGTTGTTTTTCATATAGACAGAACAAGAAGGCAATGGGCTGGGAGGAAACAGAGGCACACCCAAGTGAGATGCCTAAAGTTCCAGAGCAAGCAGTAAGAAGTCTTAACTACACCAGAAATACTTTGACACCCACCACAATCAATACTTACTCAAATATGCAGCCTCAAAAAATCTATTCCATTTCTTGTAATAGTTGTATCGATGCCACACATACAGAAAGAAAGCCAGGCACTGTGGAAAACAAATGAAGAACATTGTTTTTCCTTCACAAAATGCTTTGTTTCATGGATATTTGCACTCTGACACATAACATACAGACAACCGTTTTACCACTGTACCCTGGCTCAACCTGCAAAGAGACTGGTTGGAATTTCCTGTCTGGATGTCTTCTTTGACTAAACGGCTGAACAGGACTAAACAGCTTATTTGCAAGGATAGTTTCTATTGAAGTAGTTTTAATTTAGGAGTTTTACCTCCTTGTTTAGAAATGCCTACAATTGGATATTTGATATTTATTGTTTGTATAGGTATGAGGTTGGCTTTATTACACCCCTCTAAAAGGGCCAGTCTGCCAGGGATACCCTGAGATTTCTTAAAAATCATGCTAATGGCATTGAGCTGCAGAAGTCATGATTGAGTACTTCCCCATTCATTCTGCTGAAATAGTTAGAGAACATTTATTATATGTCCTATTTAATGATTAAGACATTCCCAGAACTCATTGTTGTGATTAAATTTAAAAATATAAAGGTGGTATTTTGATCCTCTGAAAAAGACTTCAAGAAAAACAAAAATGTACTTTTACCACACAGTACTTGAAGTCTGAGTTGAAAACAAATCCTCAAACCTGTTTTGTTTCTTTGGATAAAATAGATCCAGGAATTAGTTGAAAATACATTTCCCACAATTATTTCCTTTCTGAATCAGGCACTGGGGCCATCCAGGGAGCGTGGTCAGGAGCAAAAGCATAAAAGCATAGAATCTCCTGAGTTGGAAGGGACCCACACGGATGGTTGTGTCCAACTCCTGACTTTACACAGGACCACCCAAAACTCAAACCATGTGTCTGAGAGCGCTGTCCAAACACTTCTTGAACTCTGGCAGGTTTGGTGCTGTAATGACTGCCCTGTGGAGCCTGTTCCAGTGCCCAGTTAAGAACAAAAAAAGAGAGGGCTGGACACAGGCTACACTGTGGGTCCAAAGTCCATCTAGAAGACAAGCTAAGCTACAGCACAGGTCTCCACCCAAAAGATAAGAATACAGACCAGGACACCTACAACATAGCTCAGACAGACCAAAGGCCCAGGCCTAAGCTTAAATGGGGTTTCTGGACCATAGGAGGGGTGGAGGTTGCAGGTCAGGCTGGTCAGGGCATTGTGGGCTGTTGGTGGATACAGAGAAATGATACCAAAATGTTAGGGAATTCCAATATAATCACAACATGTGTGTTTAAGTTCCCCTTAAAAAAATAAATAAAAGACTAAAACCAAATGACTAAATTAAAAATAAGTAAATAAATAAGAAAGACTAAATAAAATAGGTCCTCAAACATGCAGGAAAAGGTAATTGCAGAAATAGGACAGTGCTCTCTGGTGGTGTAGTTTCAAAGTTTCTGCATACAAGGGAGGCAGCATCATTCAGCAGGTAGGTCAAAGGACTGGGTGTATTCCCAAAGCACTCTCTGGTTCATAAGGTATTGTTGCACAAGAATTTTTGTCTGTGTGCCTCTTTATCTCAAAGCCTAAATGGGGATAGGAAGTGGCAATGTGCTTGGAATAAGTATTGTATCATTACAAATTATTACTAATATTGCTATAGTTCATACTTGTAAGCTAAGAGGATCCTTCATTTTTGGTAAATCTGCTTAATGAGGCATATAGCTCTTCTTTTGCCAGCACACTTTCAATATTAAACCCTGTAAAGCAGGTTTTATGTGCTTTTGCTTCTAGTACAAAATGGGAAATCCAACACTTCACTTTGTAAAACAACTCAGACAACTATCGTCTTGCTGTTTATATAGTTCAAAATATACGCTAGTTTAGTCATTGCTCAAACTAATATTAAAAGTGAGAAAAATCAATAATCCAAATTCAGTCACAAAAAACATTGGTACCACTGTTAATTTCAGTGAGGCTTGCAACTAATGTAATCAGTGCAGAAATTTGTCCAAAATGATCAAATATTTAAGAGAATGTAAGTAACTGCTTCTGCTCTTTGTTTTCCTTGGGCTATGATGTAGACTCAGGGGAATCTCCTATGTCAGAGAATTATTTATATGGGGAATAAGAGGATTTTATAAGATTTAATTACAGTGGATTTCCGCAACATACTGGAAGCTGCAGAATGGAAGCTCAGTCATCTGATTTTAAGCAGGATCATAGTAGTCACAGACAAAAAAGACCTAATAAATTATTAAGCCCATCCTCTTGTACAGGCAGCATACAGTCCCCTCATAGACGATGTACTGAACTTATTTTATCTTAAACTTATATTCCATGGAACAGCAGCCAAAAATGTGTTTAATAGAAAGGGGCTGACCCATGAAAAAAAGATTGGATAGAATTTTGTGACATTCAGATCTTCCATTCAGAACAAAAAGTCCTGACATTTGTAGTTATTTACAGCGTCATTTTTAGGAATATTATCTTGAAGTTTCCAGGCTCTGAAATGTTTCTCTCATGTAACGCAACTTGTATGATCAAGAATTCAAGTCATACTGAAAACATGTAAAAAAAGTAGTGCATACTTTTAATGTAGAAGAAGGGTGTTCAACAGATCTCAGCGTTACTACCCATAAATATGCACTGATGTGTTTTAAAATCTATCTGAAGTTATATCTGATGGCATAAATTGTAAGGCAGGTAGTGGCACGGTTGGCATGCTTTTCTGTGTTGTGCAGATCTTCCATTTGACTGCAATGTATTCCCTAATCAAAGGTTTTGCATCTCATAATAGACTGTCTCATGTGAGCCGCTTGCCATTAGTGGTAATGATGAAATTATTTATACAACTAACATCTGGGAATTACATTTGATGCTGTTATTGACAGAGCATTTAGAGGAGATGGCTTTGTCATTAGGCTTAGGGACTCTCAGATAAAATCTCAAACATTTTCAGGGTGTTAGTAGAATATGGCTTTGTCTTGTTTGGCTTTTTAAAATCATCCTGTGAATAAATAGTATGTATTCATTTTGCATTTATGTGAATACAAAATGTTACATATTCATTTTACACACATACAAAATGTATGTATGCATTTTATGCATTTGTACCTCTTCTACACCATGCGGGCATCAGACAGTGAGCCTGAAAACAATTGTTCTGCTATGGAGCGAAGAGGTTTACACGTGGCTGTCCCTGCAGAGGGAGCACTGATCTGTGGTGCAAGGCTTGAACATTCATGGCACTAAGGCTTTTTTCTTCCTACATAGCTTGTCCTGCCAAAAGTACATGCTCTCTTCCACAAAAGACTGATTGCCACAGGTGTGATCATCTGGCAAACATCTCACTTCCAAAGGACTGTCCCTTGGCACAGGAAGCTGGTGTGAGCACTTCTCTGGCAACTTACGGGGTCCACAGCTGCTCATCAGCAGCTTGTACGCTAACTCCTCTTGGATGCATATTAGAAAAGTTTGCAAGCCAAACTGCTGGCTCAGAGCACATTAATACATTTATATGCAATCTCCTCCAGGCCAAAATCCTCAAATTGCGACTTACAAACTAGCTTAGACAAGTTGTGCGGTCTGTCTTGGAGGTGTGCCTGACTAGGACCACAGATAAGCAGAATTTGCAGATGCATGCAGAAGCAAGATTGCACACATTTTGTGGAACCCTACAACTTTTTTGAACTGCTGAGTATATGGGATTCAAGACACTTAATTATATTCATGGCATCATTTATCTACTAGTAGAAGTATCTTCAGCTAGCATAATAAATTAGTAGCGCCTTAGCACTGCACCTCTTATTCTGTCTGTCTTTAACATAGAGGGATTGTCATCTCTCTGACGATCTTTTGCTTACATTAGACCATAAATGATGCTCTAATGAGTCCAAGTACTTGCTCAGATATATATTGTGTTAATTAACATATGCAGCAAAGGGGAGAGAACCACATAAATCACCCTGAAGGAATGCTTCTAAAGGCAACCTAAACTCCAGTCAGATTAAAAAAAAATCTCAGATATAAACTCACCCTTTAATTTTCAATTAAATGTTTTAGAAACATTACTTATTTTATATCAAAACTTAAAATGTGTATTTTCTAATTTTTAAAGAAAACATGCAGGCTCTTCTTTTTTTTTTGTTCTGATAAACTATAAAAAAATGTGCAAAGAGTTTTAGTTTTAAAAATCTGTTTTTCATTTAAAGCAAATTCCATCTGGTCTAATTTCAGAGAGAATTGGCACAGATAAATTTGCAGACAATGATCACTCTCCTTTAAAAACAAGAAAAGGTTAGAAGTATAGCTCCAGCCAGAGTTATAACGAACATTTCCAAAAGTCCACAGTGAACAAATAAATGCATAAAATAAGGAGAGATTAATTTATGGTCATAAATTCTTATTTTACCATCAACCCAAAAGAGTTTTTCTTCTTTGCTTTTCTAACAGGACTTAATGGGAATGCTTATTTTTTGGAAATCTGGACAAGGAAGACATGACATTATGAAAGGCTGATAAATGTCTGAACTCTTCCCTGGTGCAGATATGAGCCAAGGGAAGCACTGCTGTTTCACTCCAGGTCCCTACATTTCGAGCTGGGGAGAAGAAACAATACAAGGAGGTCACTGAGGAATGAAAAAGGCTACCCACTAAGCAATGCTTTGTTTGTACCGCAAAGCATTTTTTGCATAACATCCCTCTATACAAAAGGGTAAATAAGGACTCTCCAGACTTTCCCTTCTCACTGGGGGAAGGAAGTTCCTGCCTTGAGCAGCAATCTCATTATACATCACTCACCACAGGGAAAACAAAGTGGCCCCTGGAAGGAGAATGAACAGAAAAATGAGAAACTGCCTGTTGGCCAGCCTAAGTTGGCCATAATCTGTGAGCCATATCACACAGGACCTCCCCTGCTCATAGATGCTGTACAAATTCAATTACACTGAAGAGTGCTTTAGTCTAAATCCACGGTGCCTGGCTCAGATGAATAATTACTTCCATATTCTATTATAAAAAAAGCCATATTTTAATGGGCTGGAAGCTAGCATGGATTCAGGGCTTCATTATATCTGCTCTCTCTAAATGTTTCTCTTAATTATCTTTGGTCCCCAAGAGAGGGTTGAGGCCTACCTTATTTGCTCTCTCTACCAATATGCTTGGCTTGATTCCCAAAGCAAAAAACTGAAATGGGGTATGAAGTCACAACAAATAAACAAGTATCTTTCTAAATGCACAAATATTTTTGTATTATTTCAGTAGTGCTAGAGATGTCATATTACCAACGGCAGACACCTGTACACACCATTCTAGTACACTCTTAAGTGCAGAACAAAAAGGAGTTCCAGTCCTCCAGACATACTTTATGCCCCTGGTACACTATTGAAGGCATACCTGAATTACCTGAAGTTGGAAATTCTGACATACAGAAATACATCTTTTAAATATATAACATTATGCATCAACTCACTTCTTATATGTAAAACGGGGCTCAACAACTCGTTAGAAAGAACTCATTCCAGAACTTACAGAATTGGTGGCATGGCTCTGAGGACTGTTACAGTATCTCTGAGACCTTGAGAGCACTGAAATACAAGAGCACAAAAGAAAGTGCATTAGCCCTTGTGTCTTTATGCTTCTTTTTGAGTAATTAATTACAGTTTATCCAGGTGGTTGTAATACTAGCATGAAGATACCAATTACTTGTGGAAACATGGACATTTCAGGGACTTTCCACTCAGTCATCTTCAGTCTCTCTTTACATGCATGATCCCACATTGATAGGAAATGAATTTGCTCCAGTAAGCTTGGAATGTATTTCTTGGGTATCCCCAGAACTACTGCTGCCTGAGGGGTAGCATTTTACCGGTATGCTGTGTTGGTAACAAGAAAATCACATACTGCACAGTGCAGCTAATGCAATTTGGGGAATGTGAGCTTAATATTGATTTTATACATTGTCTAGTACTTAGAAAGTAAAACCACAAATTTATACAAGAACTTATTTAAATTCTCCCGGACCATGTGAAAATCTAATTTATGCTTGCATCACTTGAATGGATGCTGCTGATGCTATGGCTCTAACCTGTGAATAAATCCAGCTCTACTACGGACTACACCCAAACTTTTAGTAGCAGTGAACGTGGCGGCCTGCTCCCTTTGGCCTCAGGCACGTCCCACAGCGCTCACACACCGCGCTTTGCAATCCTTCGGAATTACACACGCTCTGCGAGCACACGTATTTTCCTTCCGGCGAAAAAAAGACGTTTGTATCCAGGCAGCTCTATACAGCAAGCGCTGCTGAAGGCCCAGCTGTGAGGGTAGGCTGGCTGGGTCAGGCTGACCCTGGACATAACAAGACACGACAGGAGGAGACCCACTGAAGCCGCCGCCCTGTCGTGAGGGAAGGCGCCCGATCCCCGGCGCCCGATCCCCACCACCCTTCGGCGCACTCGCGAGAGGAGGCGCCCGCCGACGGCGCGGCCCGGGGCCGTGGCAGGAAAATGGCGGCTCTCGCGAGAGCGCGGCTGCGGCGGCTGCCTGTAGCTATAGCAGCGGGAGGAGGGCGGCTGGTGGCGGGTATGTGGTGCTGTCAGGTGGGGACCGATTGTCCCGGGGTGCTGCTCGTCGCCCCTCAGTGGCTCTCGGAAGAGAGGTGCCATAGGTTCTCCGCACGGAGATACGCGGGGTTTGCCGCCTCCTCCTCCCCCTGTCCCGTCCCCTCAGGGGTACCGCGGAGCTGCGGGGAGCAATCCCGCAGCGGGGGGTGACGGGTCCCCTGGGAAATCGGCACCCCGAGAGCGCCCTAAAACAAAACGGGTCCTGACCGCTGGCTGTCTGCTCTTACAGCCTGGGCTCACGGGGAAGTTCTCGGCTGGAAGGCGCTGCTGAGCTCCGGTGCCGCGGTCACTGCAACGCAGCCCGAGGAAGGCAAAGTATGTATGATTTTTTTTTCTTTTAAAACCAGAAGCTGCTCGCTTTTCCAGGATCTCATTTCATTTGAAACCCTCGGTTCAGTAGGAGGATTACGGGTGGGGATTCGTGGGGATTACCGTCCTAACTATAAGCTCTACCAGTGCACACCTCCTATTCCGAGGCGTTGCAGGCACAGGGGCTTTTTGCTGGCTTTTCGGCAGAGTGCTGGTACTGAGCCTGTGCCAGCGGCTGCTTGCACATGTGGAAGGGATCCAGGGAGACTTTCGGGTTTTGGAACGAATTCTCTGTGTTACAATCCGTGGAGAAAGCATACATGCCAAATTCAGGGAAAAATAACTATGCAGTCTCACATGTAGTTTGAAATAATGAAGTATGTAATGAAAACAAACCTCTCTAGGTTTGTGCTGTTCTTCAGGCTTTGAAAAGTAAATCCAAGACTGAAAGGTTTTGTACTGCAATTTACGTGAAGTTCAATAGCAGTTTTGGAAAACAATAGCAACGTAGATAAGCATGCTTATTTCTAGAGTGAAAGAAAATGTTGCTGTGCAGAGTACTAATCTGGTGAGTTAATATGTAACTGGAACATGACAGCTTTTAAAAATAATGACCAGAAATGTATTACGGACTTTAAAAAAAAATAAAAAAAAAGAATGAGTCTTTAAAATCTATTCTTATTTAGAAAGTGGTAGAAATAATAATGCTTTCAGTAGACAGGATACTCCTTAAATTCTGTTCTAGCACTTAATCAGGAGTATATCTAATCAAGCACTGTGCATATCATTCATACTGAATGAAACAGGAGAGTTTTGAAACAGGAGAGGTTTTTTTTTTTTTTTCCTCAGCTCTGTGGTGCCAGTCAGGAAGCCTTTTGCCACAATGTTCTTGGGGTGGGGTATGGGAAAAGGGTGTTTTTCATTTGTCCGGTACAGACAAACTTGCAGTTATCTTAGAGAATTTAGAAATTTTACTGCTGATGACTGTGAAAGCATTTCAGTTTATCTCTTTCAGTCAGTGCAGGTAGGTTTATATTGGTTTTTCTCTCTGTTTTGGGTTAATAATCTATTTTGGTACTGTACTCACTAGTTCATTTAAACAAGGGTAATGGGAATTTAAATCCTTCTTTATCCAGTCCTGATGTTGTTATTAGGCATTAAGCCTTCTTAAGTGAATTTTCATGGAGAGTACATAAGAGAGAAAGTATTCTTATTTTTCAGTTTTTGGAGCTTCATAAACAGCGTTACTTAAAGATAGGTTGTATCCACACCAATCAGAATTTAGTTTCCGTTGTATCTGACAGCTAGATAAGCATCAATGTGAAGGACTGCTGTCCCAAATAAGGTGCAGTGCAACTATGCAAAGTGCAGCAGATGATACAAAATGCAAACTGAGGCAGGAGGATGAAAGAGTAATAAAAAGCCACAGCTATTTTTTTTTGTGTGCATAACTTACTGTTCATAATGAATAAGTGTAATGGACACGCTTATTAACACTTGCAAAACTTATTAGTTGTTTCATTTTTTCATGTAACATTCTGAAATGTAAATTACTTAAATGTTCTTCGGTTTCCTAACATATATTCCCCTCACATTTATTCAGTTTTTTGTTCACTGATATTCCACTTCTTGCCTTTGTCTAAACTTGGCATTTTAATTTCTTTCTTTTCATCAGTAACAGCTGCAGTCACCCTTCCAGCATTATTGTGTATTTTCATCACTGAAGTTCGTTTCCTGGCACAGATACGCAGTGCTTGATGGCAGAGAGGAGCAGCAAGAATCTTGCTACTGACTGTCAAGGAATTTTGATTTGTCTTGTACAAAAATCTCTCTATTGTTCCTGTTAACTGCAAGTGAAACAATAGGCTTAGTCTTTAAGATCTGGTCTTTATCTGTAGGGAGCCCCCTTTCCAAGGCTTGCACCCTGTATGTGAGACTTCTATGAGAAATGTCTCTTGGCTGCAGCCTGGACAGTTTTTAAATCATATTACACAATATGTAGGTCTCTTTGTGTGTCTTGACAAGCAAGCTGAGCAAGCAGTTTATTCCTTTTCTATCTCTTCTCTGTGTTATATCACTTGATGCGTGGGATTTCTTGTGCTGTGTCCTGATGAAGTTAAATTGTTAGGGGGATCTCACCAGGCCTTGTCTGTGGGACACGGGAGAAGTGCTTGGCCGAAATAGGGTCTCGCTTAGTTACATGATTCTGATTTTGTAGTAGTGGACCACATGCCATCTTGATGATCCCTGTGGGTCCCTTCCACCTCGGGATATTCAGCTTGCTGAACTTAGGTGCAGTCATTCAGCTGGGAAGTGAACTTCTTGTGGCTTTCTTAAAGTTAGTGTAAATGTTCTGTTTCTGAAGGTGTTGAAAAAAAGAAGGAAAAACTTCAGTATGTTAGCAACAACTTAGCAGAAAACAAGAAAGCTGCCAGAAACAGAGGAGCCTCTTTCATATGTTGATTTTTCAGCACTTTACAAGATTTGTGAGCTGCGTGTATTCTGTTGTGGTCTTTAATGTACAGGTAATGTTTTGTGTTCACAGAATGTAAAAAATCCAGTAGACCTTGTTGTCTGATACCCTAAATATTTGAAGTAAAGGCGATCATAAAGGTGCTACGTTAAAACTTCGTGTCTCTATTCACCTCTGTAGCAGTTATCATCCAGTAAACCTGCAACGCTGTAAACGCTTGCTGTGACTGTTGTCAAACTATTAAGAGGCAAAGGAAGAAGGGTTTTGAGGCTGAAAGCTTGTTTGTTTTTCGTTTTGTTTTGTTTTTTTCAAATTATGAAAGCATGCAGAAAGTTATGCACTGTTCTGGACTAATCCGTAAATTTACTAACAAAGCAGTGAAGAAATACCTTAAAAACTGAAGTCCCTGTTGTTCTTACAAACGTTGTTTAAATGTTTTGGCTACAAATGCATTATAACAAAGTGGATGTTAAAGTTGTGGTGTTGCTTTCAGAGAGCACTCTGACCATTTTCTTCGTAATCTTTAGACTTAGGAAATACATCTTTGAGTGAGATATCCAAAGAAATCTTTATGCAACACTGTGAAATTTTATTTTCAAAACCTCCATGTTGGTGTGTCTTCTTACTTGCCTTCTTCAGTATTAAAAGCCCTGAACACTAGTAGTAAAGAGGCAGTTATATTTGACTGTCTGAGAGGCAGGTCATCTTTATCCATATAATGATGTGCTGCGTTGTGGGCGGTGTAATTTTCACCGTTCCTCTTGCACTCCCTGGTCTGGAGATGGGGCCAGAGGTTAAAAGGTTACTTTTCTCTCTGTTCAAGTTTCAGTTACTTTGCTGGGGTGAAACTATTTGCAGGAATGCAAATTACAGTGGTGAATTTTGAATTTGGTGAGAGCTGCACTAAGCCTGGCAAATCAATTTATAAAAGCCAGAGCTGTCGGATAGTAGTAGCTTCCTTTGTTACCAACCAGTTTAGTTTCGAACCAGTGACCTAGAGGTGAAAAGCTTATCATTCCATTACCCGCCCTCTGATCTATCCATATGTTCTCTTGTTCAAAGTCCCTGTAGTCCTCTAAACACAACGTGCAGTAAATATCGAGCATCCTTTGCACTTGTAAATGCTGGAACACTGTCCGTTCCAATTGTCTGCTGTGCATGTGAGGACACTGAAGTTAAATATAGCAACAATTTCTTACACTCTCTGGCTTTTCATGAGAAACCCTCGTACAAACCCAACCATATGGTAAAATCCAGCATTATCTTAAAACCATTAACAAGGAACCCATTGCTACCATTAACAGGAAAACGAATCCACAGTGCTAAGTAGCATCCTGGGAGTTACTAATAACTTCAGGCTGCTGCTAAGAAAATGAACGTAAATGGAATACATTAGCAGCTGAGTCATCACGCCAACACTTCTGCATGCTGTATACAGGTTTGTATTTATCTATGGAGGCTTTTTTCAGGGTGTATTATTGTTATTGTCGTATATCAACTTTTTTTATTCTTCATTGAGTATCTACAGTGTGCTCAATGCTGTAAAAGCATAATGGGGAAATGACTTCTATTCCATAGATCTCGTGAAATAAATTCTACAAAATGTTTGAAATATGCGGATAGGAGAACACAATTCATTTCTCCATTCATTCTGAGGTAAGACGTTTCTAGGCAACCTACTTAATGGGAGGAGGTCAATAAATTTAATACTCGTCCATGTTATTCTCAATTTTTAAAGCTATTAAAACAAGTTACTGTTTGTGGGTCAGTTTCAGTGAACTGCAGAAAGAATGATATTACATTCCTGTGTATTTCAATTGTGTCTTTTTATCTCCTTATCCCTTTTCCTCCAGTCTTTAACCCCATTGTCTTCCATAACAAGAAACATTGTTGTGGACATTATGTATTGATTGAACTGCTGACGAATCAAATATGCAAGGGGTGAATTCTTCTACTTCCCCCTCACCAAAATTGTAAATTGGTTGTTTTTCCTTTACCTGACCATCAATTTTCATGTAGTCTGTAGGAATGTAATTACTTTTGCTATCTCTTGTTTCTTATTTCAAAATGTTGGAAATTGGATAATGGATTAAAGAGGTGTTGGAAGAAAAATGATACTGGTCAGATGTTTCTGCAGGCGAGAAAAATGTAATTGGCTGCCTCATTTATTACTGAAATGAGGCTTATATGATCATGCTGTCTAACATTTCCTTTGTCCCATTTGTTTCCTCCCTCTTTTTTGGTTAGAGCACCCCACTTAGAGCAACATCTTCCTCTTTTGCACAGCATTTCTGGTCCACAGGCTGTGATCAGTATCTGTTCTGTCATTTTTTGCCACTCCTTTGCATTTCACTGATTTTTAAGGCTTCTGTCATTAAAAGCAAAATGTCAGATGTCCTTTTTTTTTTTTTTTTTTCAATCAGAAGAATAGGGTTTTTAAACCTTAGACTTAAAACTATGAGTGGTTCCTTCTTCTGAACGTCTCTCCAAGCCTGAAATGATACCATTTTATGTTGTGGATAAAACTTCACTGAATTGTAGGTGGCTGTAAAAGTGTGACAGGACATGAACCACAGCTATCTTTTCCTTAATTATTTTGCAGTATGCCCTGGCTTTTTATATTCTGCCAGAATTCATTTGATGTGTGGATTTGGTCAAGCTTGCAGTCCTTAAATTTGAAGGCTGGAATTACTTTCCTGCTTTTGGAATTACTTTCCCCTGTCATCTCTAACAGTCTGAATTTTTGGAGCTATAAAGCTCAGCTGCTTTCCCTGCCTGCTTAAATCGGGACAGTGAATGTGGGTTTATTGTAGGCATCTATTTTTAAAAAGTAGTTAAGCTCACAAAATGGTATAAACACCTCTTAGCACAAAGACTGTTGTTTTTTTTATGAGTGTGTACATTGCAAATAAGCAGTATGTAATTGCTGTTCCAAAGGTTAATTATACTTACGGCAGAGGCAGGTAGGATGATCTGTAATAAATAAAAAATGATCACAGATTAGTGTCTTGTCTAGAATTCTCTTTTATGGTACAGTTTGGCTCATTCACATCTATACAGAAGCACGCGTTGCATACTATGTGGGGGCAACAATTTGCAGATGAGATGTCTTTGGGAAAGAGGAAACTGGCTTTTATTTCTTTTTTTTTTTTCTGTGTGCATGAAACTTGATTTGGCGTTTTACAGTCTTGAGCAGAGACCAGCTAGCTTGCTAATTCTAGCAGTTGGTAAAATGTAAACTGGTATTTGTAATAGACAATGTAATTCTTGTATGTTATGCTTCTATGTGATTTATTACAATTTGACTTTTGAAAGTAATGAATGGGCTAAAAATATGTGAGTGATTCAGATGTGGGAGACTGAAGAGGAGGATTCTCCTGTAAGTATTTCCACAAAATGTTAAAATATATTCTGGGAAATAGTTAACCAATGAAGTGTCGCAAAGCATAGCACAGCAAAATACTTTCTAATCCTCCTGGTGGTATTCCCAGTGGAATGAATTCATAAATGGATCAATAAACAACAGCTAATGCACATTGGTACACAAGCTTTGCTATGACATGGAAACAGGTTAATGTCCTCACTAGATCTGCATGTTATTCAAGAAAATAGGTCATGGAAGGGAAAGAAAATAGGAATAAAAAATGTTAATTGTATATTTTGCCTGTTCTCTAAAGCTTTTTGTTTATACTCTACCTGAGATGTGCAAATAAACACACAGCAAAGTTTCATAAAACTTGGAATGAATAAAGTATAATGCTCACTGTACTTCGTCTGTGTTCTCTATTATGAATATTATTATTGTTAGTAGCAAATCTATGCAGTCCTTATATCTTATATATAATAGATGATATCTGGAGAATTCATGTAAATATTTTGAAGTTTTTTTTTTAAAAAAAAGGAGACGCCAATAAAAAACTTAGGTCCTTTTGATTATGGATACTGTGTAGATTTGAAATATAGATTTAATTACTTTTTTTTTTAAAAGGGAAACAATGAAGAATGTTGCAGTGTGAGCCTGACAGTGCTGCAGGATGAACAGCAGTTTTCACTGAAATTGCTGTTTTTAAGGTCCTCCTAATTTGTTTAAATTCTCTAGACTAGACACTAATTTTTCTGGAAAGGCTTTTTAAAGCATTGTTTTAGAGGCTTCTCTTAAAAATGCATTGGTTTAGGAAAGAATGGGCAGGTAGAGAATGTAACCTTCCTGTTAGCAGAAAGGTATTTATATCATCTACTCCTTTCAGATTGGTAGGTTTCAGACTGTGGGTTTGATCTGGAAATAGTCATCTTTTGAGAAGAAATACATTTTGGTGTGTAAGTGCATTTTCTTAAAGCAAAGGACTTCCTTTCTGGGAGATATAGAAAGGTAGTTAAACTTGGTAATTTAGTTCTGCAATCAGTCCATTTACTGTTATTAATTTTTAGTTGTATTCAGCAATATCATTATCACATAAATCAACCTGTGCTACTTCTCCATTGCCTTTCTTTGCTTGCCTTTTGCTTGTAGTTAGTTCGCCTCTGCCTGTCTGTCAGGTGTCACAGAAGCAGGCTGAAAAGATACCTGGGCAATTTCACTGTATGCATTCCTCTTTCTGGTAGGAACTGGTGGTGTTCAGAGACAAAAGATGGTGGAGTCCTGTCAGCTCTAGCAGAACTGAGAGCTTTTTTATGCTAGGGGTAAAGAGTGACGTTTTCAAGTTGAAGTTGCTTTGTCTGACTGTGTAGCACTGGGAATGCTTCTAGGTAGAAGCAGCAGTACTGGCAAGATCTTTTTCAGGAAAGGTATATGTGAGGTTTTGGGGGAGAAAAGATGGAAAATATGACTCTTGCAGTGTCATGCCCAACTGAGTTGCTTCATTCTGCTGTAAAAAATACAGCAGAATTTCAAGCATCAGGTAATTTCAAGCATCAGTTACACATTTATATCACCTTTTTCCTCTGATAAAGGAGTTTGCGTACTGTTTGTACAGGAGTTAATCCATTGATAATGACATATGAATCCTTTAACCTTTGAGATACTTTATCTCGTGTATGCACAGTAAATCAAAAAGTACGTAAGATTGTTTGAACAGGAATCTAAGGCTTAAAATACAATTTCTAATTAAACATAAAATCTTTAAACAGCCGTGGATGCTTTTGTCATTTGGATTTTCATAGCAGTAAACATGAAACATCAGTCTATATTGTTTTACCTCAGACTTAGCTATGTCTGGCTGGTTTGAAAATGGCTATGCTAGTTGTGGTGCTTTTTCCTCATGTCTCTACCCTTCCAGTTTATTTTGATGGTATCACTATAAAAGTATAACAATATTGCAGATTGTTTGTGAGCTTCCCTTCCTCTTCTTATTCCTGCTTGTCTGGAATTAGTTTGAATAACGACATGAATGCTAAATGCCAGGGCCCGTATTGTCATGCTAAGATGAGAATTAATGACTATATACATGTTGTGTGGAATTGCTAATGGTTGTGAATGACCTTAAGTATTTAATACACTCAAATTCCAACGCTTACTTCAATATAACAATGGTAATGCAGTTCTTGCTGAGCTCTGAGAGTTTTCAAAGGCAATTCCTGGTTTTCTGCATATCAGATTGTCACTACTGTGTGATCCCTGCCTCTAGAGCTGATATGGGAGTGCCAATAGGTCTCTATCCTAACTAGGACACAGCAGCGTCTTCATTTGCCCAGTCACAGCGATAACCTCATTAGGTTTGAGAAAATCACTCCTAATCAGGCAGTAGGAACTTGTATCAGGAAGCAATATTTTACAAATTTATGGGCATGAACTAAAGCATGAGACATTCCAACTGGTTGTAAGAAACTTTTTTTCCCCTCTTTTAAGACAATCTTGCATTTTACTGAGAGGTGGTACAGTCTCCATCCTTAGAGGATTTCCGGAACCAACTGGGTACAGCCCTGAGGAGCTTGATCTGATCTCATGCTCTGAGCATGAGCTTACACTAGACACTTCCTCTGAAGTCCTTTGTAGCCTTAATTGTTCTGTGATTGTGATTTACTTGTTCATCACATTCTTCTTTGGCTTTCTTATTTCCAAACAGCATGAGCTGGTCGTTTTGAGCGCTTGTTAAATTCTTTCCTGAAGAACAGAATCATGTGAGACTGAAGAATTAGAGGCACTGGCTTGGGAAGAACAGAAGTGCTGAGAAAGTGCTGTCCAACTGTCCTGGGTGGTGGCTGAGGCCACAGACAGATTAACTCCTGCCTTGAAGAATATTTCTGTGAGGATTTAATGTAGATTAAGCTGTTTTGCACACAGGATTTAACCAAACTATGAAGTTTCATGCTCTAGTTTTTAATAAATTACAGAGGAACCTGAGTGAGAAAACCATTTCTGTACAAGAACTGGAGGTTCCTGACACTTAGAACAAAATACTATTTAGAATAAATTCCATCTGTTGGTAGGATGTACCACAACGTTGATATAGTGCACACAAAAATTAGAGTAAGAGACTTGGCACAATGCTTTTCCTAATAAAACTGAAACATAACTTCAGACCCATCTTAGGAGTTTAGCACAGCTTTTAAGCAGGGAGTCACCAAAGTACTATAAACATGTTCCTGTTGCTGAGCTTGTTCCTTCCACTAACTTTTTTTTGGTGTTACTGTTATAAACAAAGGCAAAAAGAGGCTAAAGATAATTTTAGTTTAATTGCAACCAGTTTATGGGGAGACTTAACTGTTCAGAACTATGTTCAGAACTATGTTCTGAAAGCATAGCACTAGCAGTTGCTTTGCACGCCTTTTCAGATGAAAGAATTTAGATTTGCATTTAGAAACTAACATAATTTGTGTCTTTATAGTGTAAGTGTTATAGCTTTATGAAGAGGTTAATTCCAGCTGAAAGTTACAGAAGGGGTTTGGAAGGAAGAAATCTTACTTCTCCAGTAGGGATATTTTTCTTAATGAAACTTGTTCTAGACTCACCTGAGGTCAGTTTTGTTTTAAGAACCCATTTTACGTTTCAGTGTTACCTGTTAGTGCTGGAGGCAGATCGGATAGTTGGTTTTCACTTGGGCATTTTTAAGGACACCTCCAGGTTCGGGGCCTGTCTTAGCAGAGCTTTCGGTGCTGTGCGGCAGTATTCTGGATGGGCACTGCCAAGCGCATTGCTCTGAGGTCAGAGCTGGTGAGGCTTCCTGCTGGGAATGCCTGGAACAGATCCTGTCACTTGTTTTGGACTGCACCCAGTTGGTGACAATTATGAAGTCGTTCAAGGAATAGTTTGCTCCTCACTTCCCCTCCCGATGACTGTATCTACAACTCCCCTCCCTTTTGTGGACAGTGGTCAGGTAGGCAATAAATAGAATTTTAGTGTAGAAATTATTGTTAGAAAGTTCCTGACTCTGCCTTTTCCTATTACTTAGGTGTGTAGTCATGTGGTTTTAATATTTCTGCCAATATTCTTTGTTCTTAAAATAAATAAAAAAAAATACAACAACCTAATGAATGTAGAGGAGAGTATCATCAAACTAAATGACGACAACCTGTAAAGAGAATTTGGAAAAACTCCTGGTCTTTTTCAGAAGGATGATAAACCCTCAGTTCATTTAATGAAAGACAGGATTTTACTTTGTCATAGGTTCCCTAGCTCAGGACTTGAAGGCTGTCTGTTACGCTGAGCAGATCTGTCCGTAATCTTTCATCTCACAAGCAGTTGTACTTTCTCAGAAGGAGCGCCGTATGCCGCAAGTTCCTCCATGAACAAGGAGCCTGTTTGCAGTAGTAGCAGCAGATAGGTAGCACTTCCCATTGCCCTACAGAGGGATTTTCTGTCCACACACTTCCTGAAAGCTGTTTTTTGTTTTTTCCAATCAGCTTCCAGAGATGATTTTATTATTGATCTAGTAAAAAAATAATAATATTAATGGAGCACTGCACATGTAAGTCTAGACAGAACTAATACTTCATCACTTGAATTCTGGCTTTTGAAACATGTAGATTTCTATAATAGGATTTTCCTGAAGAAGCTAATGGTGAAATAGGTGCATGCACATCAATTTTTTTCTCATGTCTTTGCTTTTCAGAATAAATTATACCTGCAAAATCTAATTACTTAGTAGTTCTTGAAGTGCTCAGCACTATTTGCATGCTATAATTATCCAAATCACTTTAGAGAGGGAAAACAATATTCTTTTGTCTCAACAGCATTTACTTATGTCTTGATTTCTGAATTTGAAGGGAGAGGGGGAATTTGAGCATCTGTGTCTGTTTGCCTGTTATCTGCATTTTTCTTGGAAAAAGCAATGTTAAATGCAGTGCCTTTCTCCAAGCTTACTTGGACTTAATGTCACAACTTGTTTATCTTCTTGCCCTGTTGGCAGATTGTTATCTTTGAAGTCATGGTTTTGGAAGTTGGAGAAAGAAAACTGTACCAGTGCCAAAAACCCGTGTGACATTTTAGTAAAGAAACATGTCTTCCTGGAGGAAATACCAGTATCTTCATGTAGTTTCAAGGCAAAATGGTTTTGGAAATTCTTTTGTCATCAGGGATACTTTTCCTCTGTTGCTCTAGGATATCATCAGTATATACTGGTACTGGAGAAATTATTTGGATTTTAGAGAAGGATGATGCAGAACAGCACTTGTTGTCTTAGTGATGTCTGTTCTTCTGCTTGCACAGTTGGAGTAGTCTCTCTTACAGCCAGAAGTTTCTCTGGAGAGAATTCCTGTGACATCAGTGGCTGTTGCAGCCTTAGACTACAACACAAGACTGGAGAAAAGGGCATTTTTATGTCTGCAATCAGTCCTGTTTTCTTGTGCTTTGTGAGCTTCTGACTTGTGAATTGCCCACTGAATGAAGTAACAGGAAAATGTGTTTGCTGGTACCTTCTGATTTCTGGATGCAGCCAGGATGCCAGCATTGAAAGCTTTGTGTTCTGAGTGTTGTGGGTTTTATATGTCACTCAGCTGCATATGTAGCTGTTATGTTTTGGTCAGAAATATAACTCTGCCTAGTAGCAGACCAAATCAGGTAGAATTGCTAGGCAAAGTATTAGCATGCATCTTTGGAATGGCATAAATTTGCAAGATGTACTAATAAAAAGCAACAATACCTGTTACTTAAGTAATTGGGAGATAAATTTCCACACCTTGTGCGTTTGCACTTTATACAGGGTCTGCCTCTTTTATGAAGCACGGTGACATAGCTTGCTCACTCAGCTCCTCCAGATTCTTTGAAGTGAGGTAAAGAAAAATGCAGGGAAAAACATAGAACAACTTGTGTGGTATTCTTATTCTGTATTCTTATTCTGGTAGTAATCAATAAGGGGTTTGGGATTCTCTTTCAGCTCACTTATTTTACATTTCTGAAGCTTTGAACTTTTACCATGCCATTTTTTTCCTACTGGCTGCCTTCCAGTATCACTTCATTTTCTGCTTTTATGGGGTTCTGTCCTCCTCCTTGCCCTTGGTTTTAATGACAGAGTTGTAGCTGATCGTTCTCTTAGTTTAGGTTTATGCCTGTTGCTACCAGGGTCCATGTATTTGAACTTCATTTCATACTTCCTTTATTGTTTTTCTGCATTGGTAGGCTGCTAGTTGGCAACAGGAAGAATGGTTAATAAAGGCAGAAACTTTGCTTGGGGTCCCTGTCTGGTTGCCTCATTAAAAAATTTATTCTTCACCTGAGTCAACTCTTTCTTATTCTTCGTCCCCAGAAATCAATTGACAATTAATTTGTTGTCTTAGCTTTTATGCCTTTTTGTTTGCTAGTTAGTTGTTTTTGTTTGTTTGTTGGTTTTTTTTTTTGTTTGTTTTTGTTTTTCTTTTTTTTCCAAGAAGGGCTTTTGGCTAGAGTTGCCTCATTCCTACTGGCCAAGCTGTATCAACTGTGACCTAAAGAAGTGCCTAGAGGAAGATTATAAAAACCAAGGCAAGTCTGGAACGTGTCTTCCATTGTGTTTTGTTGTTGTTTGACTTTTAATCTCTTCAATGGGCAGTAGCTTAGGGATATCCTGAACTGAAACCTGCATCTAGACAATAACTTGCAGTTGTTTCTGATGGGCCTGTGCTACATTAACAAGTCTAATACTTTTGATCCAAATTGTGTTTTGACATAGTCAACTTTCTGTGGTAGGGAATTCCACAATTTGTGATGTGTTGTAAAGCCGTTTCTCTATACTTGTTTTTAAACCTGTTACCTCATGACTTCTTTACTTTCCAGATTATTGTGAAATAATGCAGAATTGCTTGCAATTTCATAGGAAGGGAATCAGGAAAACAGGTCTAATTGTCTATTCTTTTCATTTTCTTTTGCTATGTATTTTTTGTCTCTACTTTAATATTTCTGGGCTGCGGTGGCAAGAATTACGAGAGCCATCCTTTAGAAGGATAATGGCTTTATGCACAAAACACTTGTTAATTTTCTGTGCTCCAGGAAGGTATCCGTAAGGTCAGTATACAGGACCGTGTGATCTACAGTCTTTGCATACAAATTTTCGCATGTTTATCAAAAGTGTTCGACTGCAGCCTTGTTCTCTGTGGGGGAGGCCAGCCCTTACTGGGAGTAAATTTGTGCCTAATGATCCTGCAGCGCTCTGGGTGGCACAGCTTTTTAGGTTGCTGGTGGAAGGTGGTTTTAGTGAGACAGTATGTTGTCTAAGTTCTTCTGTCTTTGCCCAGGCTCCAGATTAATTCTTGCTGTGCCCAATTAAGCAGGGATAATGAACATATGTGTCTGCAGAAGTAATAACACTGGCAAAAGTTGTTTACTCAGTAAAATATAAGCACATTTTTCAATAGAGCTATGGACATGATCTAATTTTCATAAATGTAATCAGTTTAAACTTTGCAGTTTCAAAGTATCCAGCTTTTAAGTTGCCAAACTGTTGACCCATCTAAGGGGAAGTAAATACAAATGAGAGCAGGTTGGCATCTTCGGTTCATTGGTAAGTGCAGGCTCTTGCGTAAGACAGGAGTATGCACTTTTTTATTTTGCTTCGTAATGCCTTTAGGTTCAGCTTATCTGTTCAAAGAGCAAGTATGGGTGGGTTGATATTATGGAAAAGATGACAGCGCTTAAAATTTTTAGAGGAATGAGAACTGGGCCACTACAGCATTAGTTTTCCACTGTGTCTTTATTACCTCAGCTTCCATTCCAGCCTTCACTGTAAAATTGTACGCTGCTGTTATGCAGGCTGAAATTTGATGGAATGAGAATTGGCTACTTTATATGGCACAGCAACGTTGTTTGTTGGGATGGATGTCCAGAAACAAGGCTTTCCCTGGTGAGCAAGTGTCTGAGGATTTATTCATCATCTTTGCTATGTAAGTAGGCAGTGTTCCTTTTACTGTTTGAAATTTCAAAGTAATTGAGATGAGCTAATTTCTCAGCATATTTTTCACCTTTTGGTTTTTTTCACTGTAATTCTGTTTTGAGTCTTTCAGTCCAGTGATTACAACAAATTTTCCTTTAGTACGGTGTTACAGGTAGGCAGAACGGATGGACACAGAGGCTTGGCTTGTCGGAGGATGTTAGGGCTGAACCAGGAATAGAATTCAGGTGTTCTGGCTGTTCCAGTGCTGTCGCATCGCTGGTTCAGTGAGAACAGCAACCAGATCTTGCGCTGTCTGCCTTCTTACAGAAATAGTTCTAAAATCTGTTAATTTCTTCTTGTGGGGAGGAAAGAAGTTCTTGGAGGATGTGCGAAGTAACATAATGAAACTGCATTACAATGAGTTCTTATGAGTTAGCAGATAATTCTGCTAATGTTTCTTAAGAGCATATCTATAGAGAAGACAAAATTAGATTTAATTCAGAAGCTGGCCTGCATATTTCAGTCTTTTCAAGATTAATTTCAAGACTAATTTTCATAGATTAATTAGCAGTGACTACTTCTTGTTATGGGTTCTGACTGCACAGACAGAATGAAACTGAGCTACAACCAAGTGTAATCAAGCATTGTGAATACAGCTGAATACAGATAGTAGTACCCATTCCATTCCTGTTAGAGAACTGTTAAACTAAATGTGTATTTGGACTGAATTCCAGTGTGGTTATGAATACAGCAGAGAAGCTAATCGTGAAGTAGGTAGTGAACTAGGTAGGAGAGAGCTCTTATGTTTTTCCAAGTTTAAAGATAATGTTAGGAGCCTGCATCAGTTTTTTTTTTATTATTGTTATTGTTATTTTTAATGGATGGAAATAGGTGTGACATGAAGCAGCAGTGGAACTCAAATCTGCAAGGTATGCCTCTTACCATGTTAATTTGCCTCAACACATTAAGTTCTTGAATTCCCGGTTGAAATTATTATGTTATGGAAGTAAGAGAAATTCATCTATTTCGTTTAAAAGAAAATCTAAACCAGTTGTTATTTAGTGTCACTTTCAAAATGTACTGAATGCCAGCCTAGTGCAAATTGGCCAGTACAGTGTTATCTAATAGTGATTAGTGTTCAGTGTTGCTAGCAGGATCCATAAAAAGAACCATTTCATTTGTAACGTTCCCACCGGTTTCCAATACATTCATTTTTTTTTTTTTGTAGTGTGCCTCTAGCACAAAAGAAAAAAACAAAACACAACAAAAAACAACACCAAATACCTCTAAAATCCTATCAGCTAAAGCCTGAATACTTGTCCTTATAACCTTGTCCTTATAACTTAAAGCTTCGTTTGTCAAAGTGTGGTTAGCTGTAAATCAGTGAACTGTTGCAATGTAAATTGTCTTTGGTTAGTATATTATCCAAAACTTCCCTTGAGCATCTATGCTCAGTTCACTAGTAGTTTATACTAACACGTTTTGCTTCTCAGCATAATTGGACTAGAACTGCATTAGTCAGTTCATACACTTCAGCTGATGGTCAAGGTCATGTTAAGTCACGATAAATCACTGTTTTAGCATCATTCTTCTGTGGTGGGCAAAACAGTATATCTGGAATGGCTTTTTCCTCTTTAAAAGCATCAGTATTTGTACTATTAACTAGATTCAATGAGATAATTCTCAAAAGTTAAATACTAAACTACTATCTTAGCCTACACAGGTAGTTTTTTCAGTCTTTTTCCTTTAATGTTAAACTTGTCAGATTTTTCTCTGCTTTTTATGAATTATTATTATAAAATTATACAGTGTGCCAGATGAACTTTGGACACACTTTAGGGGAACTAATTAATTTTGAGATGCTTTTGTTATTCTAACCATTTTTATTAATTTACAACTGTATAAAGCTATTGTACTTGTTTTGGTACATATGGCTAGGTATGAGATTTTTTTTCAGTAAGGCGAAGAACTAGAAGGTTATGAGTATGCTTAGTGTCCACAGAAGGTAACAAACAGTTTTCTGTTTTGTGTAATTGTTGTATAATTCTTGTGAGAAGGAAATAAACAATTTGGGTGTATGATAAATACCCTACAGTACGCTTAGGAGAACGTAGGTATTAGTCTTCTAGCAAAAATCAGCAGAGCTGCACCAGAGCTGCTGCCATCTTAAACTTTTTTTCTTCTTGCTCTGTTGCTATTTTAAAATAATGAAATCAAACGTGTAAATCTTAAGTTGCCACATACCCATGTTCTATAATAAGACTCTATTATTATGTAGTTAGATTTTGGGTAATGACAGCAAGTAACATTTCTAAATGCAGTGGTGTAACAATGTAGGAATGTACTGAAGGCTCTCTGGTTTTGTGCACTGTGCTGTCAGAATAAATACATTGCTACAGCCAGAGTATCTGAAGTATCATCGGTGTCGGGTTGTAATCTGGTTTGTATTAGCAATCCTTGCTTCAGTATGTGTGTATGTGAAGAAAGTACCCACACTGGCACATCCAACCCGGCTGTGGGTGCCTAGTTGTGTGTACAGGGATGTTATAATGGACACAAGCTATGCTACAAATGGTCTGCTAATTGGTCTGCCCTGTAATTGGGCTGATGTGATTGCAGCTCTGGATTGCAGAGTTCTGATTCTGTTAGTTTTACTGTCTTAATGCAGACTTTCTCTATATGGCCTTTGAACTAGCAATTGCTAGTGGTTTTGCATGGGTTAGAAGTACCTGCTGCTTGTTAAACCTTTGCGTGGGGCCCGTGCTGCCTGCAGACAGCTGTACAGCACTGGTGCTTTGTGAGCAATCCTTGCCACTCGGTGTTCCTAGCTGCCTAAATATGCATGCCTCCGATGTGACTTTTATTATTATTTTTTTGATAGGCAGCATAGTCATGTAAGATGAATTTGAATCATGTACTATGAAAATGTTCTCAAAACATTAGCTGAAGAGGAACAGAAGTGAACAGCAGTTAGCACACAGAGAAAATAAAAAGCACGGAGGACGGTTAAGATGGATGGCAAGTCTGAAGCTAGCCTTCTGCATACTTCTTAGTAGTTGGGTAGTTTATTAGGTTGTACATGATGAAATTCATCCTTTGACATATTAAAAACCAAACAAAAAAACCCCACACCATCCACCACCACCAAAACCATCCAAAAATTGCAACCCTTTTCCCCCCTCAGTGCCCAGAGCTCCCTTAGTACCACTAGCTGTTATCTGAGATGCTGGAAGATTTGAAAATGAACAGGACAGGCAGGGAAGGAGGAGACAGGAGATCATAGATTATTCTGTCTTCAGTGTTTTGAACAAATCCTTGTACAGAATTCTTGCACACATTATCAGGCTTTGAGAGACAGCAAGAACATGAATCACAACCACCACAAATTTAGGAGGAGTAGATAGTTGTGCCAGTTTAGTTTTCTTCTGTAATGTGATAATAAGATCCGTGAATTGACGAGAAAAGAGCAAACATTAGTATTTTAATGTTTGTGAGGTCTCTGACATTGTTTCATGCAATAATCTTATAAAGAAGTGAAAACACGTCCTGAAAAGTGAAACACGTCCTGAAAGCAAGTATGGTAGGGTAGGTGCGAGACGTGGATGACTGTGCCCAGTGGGTGGTTATTAATGATCGTCTGTCAGAATGAAATGGCTGTATTGAATGCGGATCCAGCACGGTCTGCTGGGTATGTTCTCATTCTGGTTCACTTCAGTGTTTTTGTTAATGACCTTGGTGATAGGATAGAGAGCGATTGTGCTTAAAAAATTCTTTCACTAAAAATGCCCCCTGAACTTGGAGGGAGTACAGATGTATAGGATACAAGTTTCTGAGTCAAAAAGTGTTTGGAGAAAGTTGAGAAAATCTTAGGAAATAGATAGAGGCAATTTGAAATTCTACAGAAATCATGAAATATGCAAAAACAGAGCAAGGAATAAGTAAATAGAAGACAACTTTCCACGATTCCTACTTCTATAAGAGGACAAATGTTATATGAGGAGGGCTAAAAATAAGTACAGCCTGTAAAACATAGGAAATAAGCTTTTTATCTCAGAGAAGACCTCGGTTGAAGTATTGCATCTAGTTCGGGCAAACCCATCAAGAAAATTCAGTGCAGCTTAACAGAAGCTGAGTAGTCAAATGATTTGAGGTTTGGAAAATGGGGCCTGATAGGAAAGACAGAAATAATTAGAGTGAGGGGGAGAGAGGTGTGCAAGCCCCAGGAAGAGAACTGCAAAGTGTTATTGTGTGTGTGTGTTTGTGTATAACATTATTTTTAAACCGATGCACGCTAGATATGGATGCTTCTTGACTATTTTTTCATATTAGTGATTTAAAAAAGTATTTTGTAAGTGAAGATGACGTACCCTGAGTCAGTATCCACCAGAGAAAGCTGTGGTGCAGCCAGCCTGCCTGCTGCCAGTCCTAACGCTTTGAAAGTCTCCCAAGTCAGTAGCCTTCATCTTGTTTGTGTTGGTACCTCATTCCATAAGTACAAGGTATACCATACAAGATTTTCAGCTCACTATTCCTACGTTATGCCCTTGACAGGCATAGTTAATAGTTTTGTTTTTTTTTCTTCCTCATTTTCATAATGATTTCAGTTGCCAGTCCAGCACTCTGGGGACTCAATGTGTTATTATCATAAGAAAACAAGGAGTGTACTGTAGGTAATTGTTTTGTTTATGACATCTTTCCCAATATGCATTGTATATTTCTCCACGGAGAAATGAGCGCAGCCTCAGTTACCTGAGGCTGTAACATGTGTTGTTAGCATCCTTCAAGTCTGTATTTGCATTATTATACCCTAGAACACACTTCTTTAATCATCACGGTTGGAAATTACCTTGCTTTGCAATTTTAGTTCTTATTTTCTCAGAGAGGAATAAGCGATTGCATGAGTCAAAGCCAACAGCCTGTGTGCAGTGTAGCAAGCCAAACTTGAGTTCTGTGCCTGAGAATGGAATTTGTGTCAGCTTCAAGCAATCTTTAATGGAGGTTTTTGTTTAAGTAAATATGAAGGAAATTCCATCATTTCAATGTTTCTTCTGTCTAATAACTTACTATGTGCTGCTTTCAGTTTACATTTTTGCCATTTTTCATTTGTACTATTATTACTATGTTGCCATTTTGAGATGTTTCTGTGTGGGAACGTGGAAGTTCAGACAGCTGGACAAGAGGTGATGAGCAGCCTTTAAATCACAGAATCGCAGAATCATCTAGGTTGGAAGAGACCTCCAAGATCACCCAGTCCAACCTCTGACCTAACACTGACAAGTCCTCCACTAAACCATATCACTAAGCTCTACATCTAAACATCTTTTCAAGACCTCCAGGGATGGTGACTCAACCACTTCCCTGGGCAGCCTATTCCAATGCCTAACAACAAGGGAGGTGTCTGACAGGGAAGCTTTAGGGGCCCAGCATCTTGCAACATCCTCTAATGTTTTTCCCTATTCCCATATCTTGCTTTTCAAGCTGGATGTTTATGTTCATGTTATCTACAAAGGAAGTTATAGGTAGTATTGATTATTTAAATATGTTCGTCACTAGCTTTCAAATTTCCAGACAAATAGGTGGGGAAAAACTCACAACTTTGTACTTGTCCAGGTTCTGGTCGCATTTAAATGGTATGCTTTTGAACCATGAAAACCAGCTTACTTTTAAATCTTACTTTAAAAGTCTAACTTTAAATTTAAAATTTAGAGCTGGTTGTATGAATCTAGCAAGTGATGTAGATACTTGGAGTATGTGTGATCATTACTGTGATGGAATGCAAGGTAACACTGTTTATTGCTGATGAACACTCGGTGATAAAAATTATCTTTGAAAAGTAAGCCAAAAAATGCTCAAGTCTCTGAGAATGCCAATAGTGTGT
Source organism: Anser cygnoides (assembly GCF_040182565.1). Classification (NCBI taxonomy): domain Eukaryota; kingdom Metazoa; phylum Chordata; class Aves; order Anseriformes; family Anatidae; genus Anser; species Anser cygnoides. Next base: position 37,973,579 of record NC_089879.1, read on the forward strand.
GCTGCTGGTACTGGAAGGATGAGACAACTATGTAGGAGGAGGAATGTATAATAAGGATATACCATACTGCAGAAAATGCAAGATGTTGCAACCTCATTAACCAGCTCTAAGCAGCGCCGATGCTTCTGGGTGTGCGATGGAAAAACATGGCTAATGGAGGGGCTCGCAACAGCAGCGAAGGGTTGGTGGTGTGGCAAAGTTGTTCCCTATGTTTCTGCCTCCCAAGCACATAAACCTAAGGGTAGGTTTCCATGGTTAATGTGTATTTTGGTGGATCAATGAGGATATTAGACTGACAGAAAAGTTAATTGGTCAGAAAAAATGTAACACTTTTTTTTTTTTGAAAAAAAAAGGACTTAATGAGCAAATTCTTCTCCAGAACTCAGAATCCTTGCCAGTGTGAAAGAACAAATACAGTATTAATTGGATCCCAGCCTCTAGTTCATTAAACTGTATTTTGGAGACAGGACAAAAAATAATTTAAGCGTTCGAGTAGTGTGGGACACACATGGGAAAACCCAAGCTTTTATGTTACCGTGAAGATCTAAATGAGAAACATAATAATTTCATGTTGCATCTCACCTATTGCTTTTGAAAGCAGGAAGAAATGTTTGTTTTAGCAATAAGTAGGTCAGAAAACTCAGGGCTTTCTTTTCTCTTAAAGAGCTGGAATGCGGGTGCCTTAAATCATTTAGTTTTTCATGGGTTTGGACTTGTACCTCGCTTTGCTGCTTTAGAAAATCTCATGAGCGAACACAGACCATCTGCCTTATTGTTTGTGGTACATCATGTTGCACTTTCTGTGTTTAACTTAAGGAAAAGAAGGTAATTATTAACTTACGATTGACCAACTAAAGTTCCTTGCATCTCTCTTTGTTTGGTACAGGCAGGATGCTGCGCACAATGGGGTGCTGGGTTAGGCTGTTGGAGGTCCTTTTCAAGTGCCTAGCATTTTTCTTTCTCTTTGTAGAATTACAGCATTAAGATACGTAATAGAAGCTTTATTTGTAAGGGTAAGTTAAGTATGGTGTTATGAAGTCTCTGTTCGTACAATTATAATCCAAAACCACAATGTGGTGATGGCACAAAAAAATCTCCTGTTCGAGCAACGAACTTGACTTCTGAATAAAATAGAGGAAGGTCAATGCTTAGCAGAGCAGTGGGCACTGATACACTTCCAAAATGAGTTGTGACTCATCTTTGTTGTAAAATCATTGTTGTTTGGAAACACTATAGGTGATTGATGTGACAAATGAAGGCTAACGAGTAAGTCCTGTGCAAATTGTTTAAATACTTGGAGTTTTCTAGTGCTGCCTGCTTTCTTGAGTACAGACCACCATGCTAACCTGTACTGCTCTGTTACTCCTCAGCAGTATTTCCATGCAAGGATTTTTATGTGCATAAGCATGGACTATGAAACAGATACACCCATTTTCACTGTAAAGTGGAGTTTGAACTGTCTCCTTGCAATAAAAATAAATGGAACGTCTTATGTTAGAAACCTAGTAGCTAGCGCTCTGAAATGGCATCTACTTTATTTAGGCTACTGAAAGTTGGGGGAAAAAATCCAATGTTATTTACATAAAATTAGAATAAGGTCTGTCTAGAAGTGATTTTGTTGTGATCTCGCTGTGCAAAACAGAGCTGAACTGTAATTTTAATTATTAAGATTTTAATATTAACATTGCCAGTGGAAAGCTGTGTTGGATTAGAATATGTGTAATGTTGGTTTAATTTAATAGCTGGTTCTAGGGGAAAGCAACAGGAAGGCAACACAGTAGTCTGGATAAGCAAGAGCACTGCAAACATGCTGAAGACAATAGCTGAGCTGTCAGCTGTGAAGAGCTGACTTCCAGGCTCCAACTCGACCTGCACAGCCGACTGGGTGGGTGGGAGCTTGGTGATCAAAAGGACACCAGACAGGATGGGTAACAATCAACTGAGGTGGTGGTGGTGTTTTTATTTATTTTTTTTTAATGTGACATTTTAAAGTGATTAAAATGTATTTTCATTGAGGGTGAAAAATACATTAATGTATTTAAATACATTTTGGACTATGTGATCTTCAGGGGTCCCTTCCAACCTTGGCCATTCTGTGTAAATTCCACATTGAATGCTATCAATAATTATGATAACTTGTTCTAAATATACTTTAAAATAAAACCTCATTGCTTGTTTGCCACTAGTATTTTAGACAGTGAGATGCTGAATTGAAACTAGCACTATCAAATTACTAGCCTAGCTTTTGACAAGTGTTGTTTCTTGTAATTGCACTGTAGGTATAACAGTTTGTTTGTTCCATGCTGTTTCTCAGTTTAGAATGAAAGATGGAAAAGCAACTACGGAAACTTTCTTTACTGTTTGAGTAATAGCTTAGAGAGCTGAGGATGGTATCTCCTAGTTCTAAAGGTGTTTAACATTCGGTGTTTACAAACACTATTTAATTCAGATGCTGTAACTACTTAAAAAAAAATAATAGAGCATTATCATATGACTTCTGTCCATGTACAGTTTGAAATTAGTATATATGTGAAATTCTAGTGCAGAAAGCGTCATATCACATTCACCATTTTCAGAAAGATAGTCCTGATCGTTTAGTATAGTGAGCTTAGCTTTAGTACAGTGACCTTTGTAAAGCAGGAACACAGATATTACAATTACTGTGAAATGAGGAAAAAAATAGGAAGAATCTGAGCAAGAAAAAATGTTTAGACCTCTGAATGCCTAAAAATGTCAGGGAAAAAATGAATAATATTTGAGGGGGGGAAGAGAGTTGAATGTAATTGAGATATTTTAATAGATGTATCTCTTTACCTTCCTTATTACCAAAGCAAGAAGCCAAGTTTCAACGTGAGGCTCTAATAGTGTCTCAAAGCGTAACTCTGCCTGTACCCACCTGTGTTCTGCTCTGCAAGCCTTCCAAAGGCCAGCACTGATCTTGATGAGTGCTGGTGTAATTGGTGGTGGAACCCAAGCATAGAAACAAATTAAGATGTGGGATGTCTGCAGAATCAAGTAATTGCTTGGAAATACCTGCAGAAGGCTAAGTAAAGCCTTTGTGAGATTAGCTGGACGGTGAGTGGCTCTTTGTTCTGTTATGATTTCACCTTTGATACCTAAGTGTAAGGGCTGGCACTGAGAGCATGGGTGCGAATGGCGAAAGGAAGGCTGGACGGCTGATGTTTGACAGGTGAGGGGCTGAGGCAGACAGGGAGGAACTGATCTGTGCAAAGTTGCCCTGGAAGCTAGAGGATGTGGTGATTAATCCTGCTAGCCAGTATAGACCAGTGAGTCTGTGCTAGCGGTAACGGGGAGAAAGAGAAGCGCCGCAGTGGCTGCAGTTGGGGTCCCCAGCATCCCCTCTGAGCTTGTGGGGCTGGTGTGTTTCGGTGGCGCGGTGCTTGCCGCGCGGTTGGGGTGCTGGCAGGAAGGTGGCGGAGTCCAACGGCGCCGGGACGCGATCGGCCGCGCCCCCCCGGGCTCGGCGCGCAGCGCCCCGCTCCCCCCCCCGCCGCCCCTTTAAGGCGCGATCTGCCCACGCTGGTCAGGTGCGCGGCGGTGACGTCACGGGGCAGGAGGCGGGGCTTGGGCTGCTGCTCCCGCGCTCAGTGCGCCGCGGGAAACGGTAGCGGCTGCGCACGTGGGTGCGGGGCGGAGCGGCGCGGCCCGGCCGCGGTGAGTGCGGGGCGACTGGGGCGGCACCGGGACGGGAAGCCTGGCAGGGGGCTGCTGGCGGCAGGGCGCGGGGGGTCCCCGTGTAGCTGCGGGTCCGTTGCAGCCTGGGTGGGTTTTCTCTGCGGCGTTACGGCGCCGTGCTTGCTGCCGTATCGCCACGCGAGGGATATGCTCCTTAGACCCAAGCTTTATTATTTGCAAACATTTATTTTTTTTTAGCATTTTTCCTTCTACCCGCACCTCTGCCTGTTTCTCCGTAATGTGCCGCTTACATTTATTTGTTTAAGCTGTTGCTGAGTTAGCAGGTGTATGCCAGGCACTGCCTTCACGGCTGCTGCTTCTCCGGGTGATGAATCGTGCTGTGTACCTGCTGTCCTTGGTAGAGCTGCTGTTTTAAATACAGCTCAAGGTACTTCGGTGAGTGAAGGTGGTCCAAGATGCAGGAGTTTGGAGCATGAGGAGGGCTGTGAGGTGTTTTACAGCTGCCTTCCCCCTGTTGCCAATGGGAAGCTGGTAGGCTATCTCTAGAGGAGGGTGACCCCTGTGCCCTCCACCAGCTAGGTGGGAATGCACAAGCTCATGTACAGTTCCCACCAAGGAAATCTTCCCGTGCCCAGGAGCTGCATTTGCTAGTTAAAGGCAAAGAATTGACAGTGGCCTTTTTTGTGGTGTTTGCTTTTTCAATAAGGGTAGCAGGGACGTTGAAATTTTTATTTTTAAAGATTCATTTAATCTCCATGCTAATCAGACTTTCATATTTGCAGTTTTCATTTCTGACCTCATGTGTTCGCTTTTCACTAGATATGTTTAAATTGTTGGAAAGGAATACTAGAAAAAAATCTGCTCAGGGGAAATACTGAATGAAGATAAGGTTGGCAGAAGGACCTCTCATTGTCTTGTGTAGCAGAAGGATGTGACAAAGTGAAGCAAGGCTTTCACAGGTTTGTCTCTTGGCTACCTGAAGGTATCTCTGGTATTCTTATGCTAAAAATGTAGGCTAAGACTTCTCTTTAAATCGTAAACGGGAAAGGCACAGGTCAGGTCCTAATCTCTTACCACATCTAATTTATTCCAAAGCAGACTTAATGGCTAAATCTGCAGAGCAGGATTCTGGAGCAAGCCCTTATTAAAAAAAAATACTTCAATGTATGGCCATATCTAATTGTTGCGATACCTGCTATTTTTAGCTTTGGATATATACCTAGGAATTCATCTTTTCTGCAGGTTTCTTTCAGCAGCTGCCTTGACAGTGTTTCAATCTAATCAGTATGCAACAGAAGATGTTTTTAGTGTCTATATTTAGCTGCTGATGTTCATACTCTGCTTGGTATTCTGTATTGCTCTTTGCAGTGGGCATCCTGAATGGATAGATCGGCCTCATCCTGAGATCTACGTTGTCCCAGTTAATTTGTATCAATAGTGGGCTCTTTGAGGGGCTAAGCGTGTTAATCTGTCATGGTTTAAGACCAATGGAGTCTTTTTATTTAGATACATTAATGCATACTTGTGATTTGTGTGCTCCTCACATCTAGGGGAGAGGAACCTCTGAGTGTCATGTTGCTTTAGTGTTTAATTAATAATAATTTTTTTACGCTACCTATGTAGAGAATACCAGTGTTCTGTCAGAAGCAGATTTGCGTACTCAAGATGTGATGCAATTTAGGTTGCCAGGCAAAGGTGAACAAGTAAGTCATGCAGGACATGGGAGGATTAGCCTACAGAGTGAAATCTGGTCAATTACTTTTCTACCTGAAAATCTCCTTAACTGCTAAGTATAGTTTTTTTCACTAGAGCACCTATTACTGTGATAGATGTGACTTTCCATAGAAATTTGGCAAGTGGCACATTGTTTTTTCTGGAAGCCCTTAGCCATTTCCCACCCTCCTTGAAAATGTTACTTTAAAGCTTGTTGATATTTCAGCATCTCAAGCCAATTTCATTTCTCTAGCTGTGAAACAAACAGTAAAACTCATATGTGTGGTTGTATATGCAATTGGAAAAATCACTGGATTTTAAGCATCTGCAGAAGCTTTTGTAGGTGCATACAAATTTAAGAGATAGTGGCTGTTCTAATGAAACACATGAAGTATTTCAAGATGGAAAGAAAGATAACTTAAGAAATGCTGTTATTCCCCCTCTTTATAATAGCTGATTTTTTTTTTATAGAGGAATTACTTTTATGAGTTGCAAATTACAATTTGTTTTAAAATATTTATTCAGTGATTGGAGAGATTCCTGGAGTTGTATGTGTCATTGACTTTTGTTTTCAGCCCTTCAAATATCGCGTTACGGATTTGAATGCTTTTGGGAGTTCTGTGCCATATATCCTGACTGTGTGTCAGTCTGCCAAGGTTCAATTATAGGACAAACACTAAAAATAAGACACAAAGGAAAATAATTAGGGCAGGAAATGTAAAACAATCTAAGATAAAATTTTATGAGTCTGATTGCCTTCTTTGCTGCCATGTCTTCGTGATCTTTTTTTTGTCGTTAAATTAAGTGATGCAAAAGTAAACTAATAAGCCGAGGAACTAAAATATCAAAGGGAACAAACAAGGAGGGTTTGCTGGAGAGCTTACTTTCTTTTTTGGTGTCATACAGATATAAGTAAGTTCCCAAAGTGAATCTTCCACCTCCAATCAGTCATCATCTTTTTTGTGTCAGAAAAGAGCCTGAAAAGCATCAGTTTGAGTTGATGGAAGTGCTGAAACAATCTTGCACGGTCGTCTTTCGTAAGACATTTTTGCAAGCCTCAGTCAAGGACCACACCGTTGCAGAGATCCTGGTGTATCAAAGTTGGGTGCCTCAATTTCGGGTCACAAACATACCTAAGAACTTGATGCTGGGAAAAGCAGATATGGCTTTATTGCTCCATTTACACTGAACCAATGCCACGTGCGTGTTTTATGTGAGGAAAGGTATTTTCTGATTCCAGACCTGGTTAAACTGTAAATTAGTTCCTCTGTGTCTCAGGGTCTTATCTAAACCACAGGAAATTCCTTTTCCTATGAGGTAACAAGTTTTGTGCCATGTCTTTTAGGTTGTAAAAACAGTGGTTCTTGTCTGTTCCACCTGTGCAGGTGACAGGAAGCTTGTCTGTGGCTTTGGTGTGGCAGAGAATCACACTCACTGAAATGATTTGCTTGTGTTTTGACAAAAAATAAAAATGAATGGTTTGTTTGGTTAACAGGCATCTGTGAGCTAGTGTGTTGCTTGTTGTCAAGAAGACCTTTTACCATCCGTTTTTGATTGGATATTTATAAAATACTCTTTTGGCTCTGGTCCACATACTGAAGTGGAAGTCACAAAACCCAGGGTGGATTAAATGTAGCACACTGCATTTTGGAGTCACTTAAATTAAGTGTGCAATGCAGCTGCTTTTTTTTTGGTTTGGATTTGTTTTTGAGTGTAGTAGCAAGAAGAATGTAGTTATTTGTAGTATTTGTGGGGGTTCCTCGGTATCATAAAGAGTGGTATTTTGGTTCCTGCATGTGTTTCTTTAATCTTTGAACCGTGGCTGTTTCGTGGCCTCTCATACCTCCCAGCGCTGTAGTTTGAATTACTGTGGAGCACTGGGTAGGAGTTCCTAGACCTAAGGAGTGGAAGGATCTGCCAGCAGGGTCTATTTGCTCAGAATGAAGTGCTCAGGCTTTGCTGCTTTCTCCTGGTATTTATTTGTTCTTTTGAGTCATCTGCCAGAAGGAAGACTGGTCTCAATGAGGAGCTCTCTGCCTTCAAAACATACATAAGAAAGGTGAGAAGAGGAAAATACTAAGTATATGCAGACTGTTTTTACGTTTAAAGTTGTAAATGGGCCAGATTCATTAATCAAACCATAAGCATCTGACAAGGAGTTGCAGTGATAGTGCTCTTGGTAGCCAAGGATTGGACTTGACATATTAAGGAATCTTTCCGACTTCAGTGCTCCCAAGCAGATTTTTAAAGCTAGTTTAGGTTTTGATTTAGACTACAGACCACAGTTTCTCAGACAATTCAGCTGGTACTACCTCTTTGAGGCATCCTACACAGATACTTGTGGGGCAGCATAGGGAGCACTGAAGAACAGATGTGACTTAAAACTGCTGTGGCCTGTATTTCCACCCACTCAGTGCTATCCCTGACCTGGTTGACTCTGGCCGCTCGAACGCTTGTGTTGCCACATGGGAATGGCTTGTGCAAGGATCAGAATGAATGCTTGGGAGGCTGAGGGAAAGCGGAGGGCATAAAAAGTACAGCCACACCTTAGCCAGTCTCTGTATAACATGGTAGTCTTGAAAACTTTGATTGTTGATAACTAGCAAGGCAATAGTATGTTTGATTATTCTTTAGAAATACTGAGAAGCAGCAGAAAAGCTTTTTGCTCATCTTGCAATTTACAAGTGACTTTAATAGCTCTAGGTAACCTGTTTTTAATAAAAGAATTGCTAAAATGGCAAGGCAGAAAGCCGTATGCGTTTTTATCAGTGGCTCCATTTGGCTTTAAGGCTATCTAATAGAGTAAACCGTGCTTTTTTTTTCCCCTTCAGACAGTATTGAAACAGTCGTCCTGCCATGTGGAGAAGGTCAGCTGAGTACAGCTTATGTGTTTGCCTAATATTTTTGAACACATTGCCCTGAAGTTTGTTCAACTGCTGTAGATTTTTCATTGGCTTTTTTCCCTCCTCTTGAAAAATGTACTGCTGATGTGGCAAGACCAGCTTCCCTGCCTCAACCAGCCCTCCTCCCACCCCAAACAAACAAACAAACAAATAAATAAATAATTCTTGGTGGTTGCTGCTTTGTGTTCACTTCACCGAATTAACCTTCTTGACCTCAACGTTTTTCAATGAAGGGGGCAATCAGATTTCTTAAAATTCCAGGGGATGTGTCCTGCAAATCAACAAAATGTTGGCTTGCTTACAACAAGGAGGTTGGAAAAGATTAACCGGGGGTTTTGTTTACAGCAGTATTTTCGAACTGATTTTTCCTCAAGAGCAGCTTGATGCTAACCTGATGCAGTTTTGCTGTGGCTGCTTTGGGAAGGGGCTGGGCTGAGTGCTCCCCTCCCTGCTTAGCTGGTGCCAGGCTTCTTGCCCTGCAGGTGGCTCACAGCATGGCTCCCTGATGGTGCTGTGCTGGGAAGCAGTGGGAGTGAGAGGCTGGGGAAGGTAAACAGGCTGACACTGCCTGGTGTTTCCTACACTGCAATAAACCACCACACCTGTTGTCCGTGTCGCTGACTGCTGTGCAGGCATCTGAAGGCAGATTGAGGGGCAGCTTTGTTATCTGGGTAAGGGAATTTGACTTCAGGCCATTGCTTCCCAGGTCTGCTCTCTGAATTCTGAGTGAGCTAGCTGATGGAGGGGAAAAGATAAAACCTATCATTCCTTTGGTAGGTATTTTTTTTCCCAGATTTTCTCTATACTAGCTTGTTCTGTGGACTGCTTAGTCCGAGCGTAAGGGGAGCAGAAGGGTCAAGTGATGGGAATGGATCCATCCTGGTAGCAGCTGTGAGTTACCTATGCAAGAAATTAGCACATCTCTGCAGTATCTTGACTTTGGTAGCAAAGATGATATGAGAAGCTGCACTAACTCTTCTTTCTCTGTCTCTATCCCTGGCAGTTTGCTAGTCTCAGTTGGGTTAGTTGAAGCTGCTTACTGTAGGGCTGCTCTGTGTTCTGAATAACAGAGATCATAAAAGTAGACCCCTTCAACGTTTTATTTTCTAGTTATTTTTAACCCAGAGTGTTCTCATGAAGCTATTTGTAATGTGGTCCTACACAGGTTGCCATCTGCAGAACAGCAATGCATGAGACCAGGAATGAGAGCTGTGAAAGGTGGTCAGGAACTTCTGGAACCAGCTCGTTGAAACCAGTCAGAAACTACATCTGCATGGTGGTGTAGAGTTCCCCCCTTATCATTCGTTCCTGACAAATGTCTCCATGTAGACAAAGTTACGTTACTTAAACTATACTAAATGTGCTGACATTTATAGCTCTACAAGTGGGAGTGCTATGCTGGAAAATTTTTCAGGGGTGAAGGGAATGGCTACCGTAGTCTTTGCTTGGTAGGAAGCTCTGTGATCTGCAATGGCAGAAGGGAGTTGAAATCCAGAGAGTTTGCAGACATTGGGAAGAGGACTGTTGTCAGTATTCAAAATGAAAGCACATGCAGCTCTGTTGTCTATACCTCATTTCTAAAGACCTTTTTTAACATATGCTTTTGTCATTTTCTTAGACAATATCTGTTTATCTTGCCAACTGTGAATGGATGCTGTAGGCACACACACATTTAATAGATGAGATTGTCTGCAAATATGTTTGCTTCTCAGTTTATTGATCTTTAAAACAAACAGAAAAGCAAGGAATGGGGAGAGAGATTCCATGTTTGTTTCTGTTGCTTTATCTTCACTCGTTTTCCTGCCTTATTTCAGTCTGAGGCAACTATGTGGTTGATTACATAATTGCTAGCATTGCTATCAGGTCTTAATAGCCCTAGGGCCTGCTGTACTTGACTAGAGCTGTTTGAGGGTTGCTGTACTGTCCTAATTTAGGTGAAATGACATTGGAAGAGTGGGAACACTTCCCCCCCCCCCCCCCGTTCTGTGCAGAAATATGGTAATTGCTATGAATTCTTTCTTCGTTTGGTGGCAGTGAGTCAGATGCTTAGATAGTGTGTTTGGAAGAGCTCTTTTGTAAGCTCAGAGAGCTCTTGCACTCCAGCGAGGGAAGTGTCCCTTGGCTTCTGGTGGGGCGTGGAACCCTGCTTGCTGCCTCAACTGTTTGGCCTTTGGCGGTAGGGAGTGAAGTCCTGGTTTCTGCATGATGCAGAGGGATTTGTTTTAGCAGGAAAAGCCTTATCTGTTCCTTGCCGCTGTGATTTTTCAAGTTTGAGTTTTAGGTGTGACGGAAGCAGAAAGCAGGACCAGTTCTAGAAATACTTCTCGTGCTTTCTTTAGTCACTGAAATATTGAAGAACCGGAATTGTTTAGACGGTAACTGCAAGTTTCTGCATAAAATGGCATAAAAGTGGGTGTTTGAAAAGGTCCTCAGTTTGATCCATACTTATAGTTGTTACTCAAGTATGTCTGGTTGCCTGAAGCATTTTAGGAGGAGCTGAGAAGGGAGTTTTGAAATGATGGAAACTGAGGCTGAAACAAACTTGTAAAGATTGGTACTGCAAATCCTTTGGTATTACAGATTTAGGTGCTCCTGCCGTGCTTTTTTGCCCACACCACCTCAGCGAGGAAATGAGTGGAGTCACGTGAGGCTCTCTGTGGTCCCTGCGTGTCTGAGGAGGAATAGGCAAATGCTTCCTTCTGTGGGATAAGGAGGAGGAAGGGAACATGGAGACCAGTGTTTTCTCTGCAAGGGTGCTTGCCAACTTAAGGTCATTGAGCCCTCAACATAATGCTGCTTAAACGGATGGACTTGCTAACTCTTAGTAAGGAAACCTGCAGATCCAAGTAATGGTGCAAGACACCAGGGAGGCTCAGTTGTTCTTCTTGCATGATAAAAATGAGGATTTCTGGCTGGAAAAGGTCTGTGTTGATATTATAAACTGTACTTTTAAGTGGTTTGGCTTCTTTCAAACAAGCTGTTTGAGGAACAAGTGCTATTGAGTTAACATGACGTATGCAACTGTAGAACATATTCAATAATCATGCTGGGCTCAAAATATTGTACTAGGTTTTGTTCACAGTTGTGCCACTATTAGGACACTTCAAAAATGATTTGAGAATTGTGTGGGCAAATCTAAAATCTGGGGTTAAGGGGAGTATACAGAAGTATCACAAGGTAAAACACTGCTTAGAGTATTGTGCTTTGCTACATATTTTTCCTTTCTTGCTCTTAATCCTGTTTTTGTCTGACCAAAACTGCATCGTTATGGAAAGACATGGTTAAAACTTGGCTGAGCCTCTTCTATCCTGCAAGACTGGATTGTTTTTAAGGTGAAATGACTGAATTGTATTCCAACTGCTTCCTTTTTACATTTTTTGTTTTTGTTAGGTAAATGGTCCCGGTGGGGATAGTATCTTCAATACCTTGTATGGTCCAAGGCGTTATTATATTTCAATCTGATTCTGTTTGTTAGCATTATATTGTGCTAGGACAGAAAGACAATGGGGTGCATTGTTTTTTTGTAACACAACCAAAGTTTTCTTTTAAGTTATTTTGGTCTTGGATATGCACTGTAACTCCTCTTATCTGTGCTGTGAATGTGACCGTGTTAGAAGAAGAAATGGATGCTGAATGTGGATGGCATCAGTGTCCCAGGAGCTGCACTGTAAGAGTTTGAGAATAATCATGTAGTAATGCTGATTCAGAGCTTAAATAACTGAGTCTGTGGTAGGTTTCTGGGATAGAAAGCTGTTTTTCTGAACAAGCTTCCTTTTTTTTTTTCTTGATTAATATCTAGTTTTGAAACATACGAGATGGTTCCAGGAATTGTCCTGCAATAATTGTTCTTTAAAAGACTGATTTTACGTTTGCATTGGAATCACGGTGCTCTAAACCGAGGGAACAAAACTGATGCAATCTTTGAGTCCTCTCATTTGTTCTGTTCAGTGGTTTCATGTCACTCCTGGTTATCAACCCCTCCTATGAGAAATCATCCTTCGTGTTTAACTAAACAATTTGCAGGAACTTTGCCAGTTCATTTGTCACACTTGGTTGAGGTGAGCCCTGCTTTGCAGGGGGTGCTGTAAATAGAAGTAATCCATTACAGCCCAGTCTCCTCTGCCTCCTCCCAGCCACATCTCTTTTATGAAGGAGGTTGTAAAACTTTCCTCCCTCTTTCATGGCCCTGTTTCCAAAATGAATTGTTAGTAAGCAGGCTCTGGTCTTATCTCTGTTGGCAGAGCTGCCTGCCTGGTAGGTGGCAGCGGGGGGCAATGCTTTTCAAATGGAACTTTCCTGTGTTGACAGAGGCCCTTGGGTTTTTATGTTTTGTTTTAACAGCTTCCTATTGTTTGAATCTGCAGGTTGTCCCCTCCCACGCTCTTCTAGCTCTTTCCTCCTCCCTTAAATAATTTTTCCTTGTAAGTATTACTCAGAGCAGTTACTCTAACAGAATGTCCTCTGAGAATTTTTTCAGCCTGCTCTGATCTCCAGCTTTTGTTGCAATACCAATGTGGAGTTTACACAATAGAAACTGGCTTCTAAAGGTAGGTCTTACTAATTTTGAAATCTGTTGTTTAAATTCAGTGTCGCCACTGTTGTGACTACTTTTTCTGATTAAATCTAAGTTGTCACAGGAATGCTCATCTATATATGGTACTGAAAAGTAGGAAATGCTGCTTTTCAGTGTGGATTGTCTTATTTTGAGATGCAAAGAAGCAGTGTTACTTCAGTTTGTCATTAATTTGCATTTGAATGTTCAGGCCCTACTTCCTAATGCTGTTTCGTATGTGTAAATTTTATATATGTTCTTATGTGTGCGTGTCTGAAATGCACTTTCTAAGCCATAAGCTGCCTTGGGTCCATCGTACCAGAGCTTCTGATGACTAGTACTATCCATAATAAATGCGAAGATGAAGCCAGTCAAAATCTCTTTGCACCTCAATGTTTGTGACAACTGGAAGGGAGTGACAATTGGCAATTTGTTTCCCATAGTTATTTTATAGTATAGCTATACCTAGTCAGAAGCTCTTAAGACTGCTTTTTTCATAATATGGATGCAGTTTTGGTTCCCACTACTTGTTACCTTGAATTCTGTTTGAAAGAAAATGAGGTATTAAACATAGGTAGGGCTCTTAAAATTATTTTTAATATGTTGATTTGTGAAAGTAAGGACTTACTTTGGCAGCTTTCCTGATTCCCTGCCTTTTATAAAAGTGCCTCGTTTCCAAAATAAACAGTAATTATTATGTGAATTTTGGAACTCTACCATGACTTCCATACTTCTTGCTGCAGCTTTTAGCATGAGATGCATCTTTGTTCAAATCTGTAGATTTGGAAAATGCACAAACCATTTTCATGAATTTGGTGACAGTAAACAGGCTTTAATTCCACCAAATGATAAATCCAGTTCTAAAATCTGTCACTGGAGGTGGGGGGAACAGGGAAAAAAAGCTATATATCATTTCCAGTGCTCATCATTCTTTATAATAAAAAAAATTCTGCTTGTTCAAATGCATCCCAGACTTTTTTGAAGGAATACCTTTTGTATAATCCCTGAGTGTTTTAGGCTGCTAGACATAGATTGTAGCTGCCGAGGTGGCTCTCAGTTGGGTGGGCTGAGCTGATGCGGAGCCGAGCGTGGAAGCCCGCGCTCCTGAACACTGCTCTCTTCCCTTGTCCCCAGCTCCAGCTTCTTGGCGAGTTAATTCACCTCATGAAACTCGTAGGAAATAAAGCAAGTCCTTCTCCTCTTTTCCTGTTCTCCTCAAAGTGCTAATTCTTTGAGCTGAATTTGTTCTTGCGATCCAGAGGGCAGGGATGTGGCCTGCCTGCCCACAAGCACTGGGGTGGAGAGGGAAGTGCCCTCCCCACTTTGGTGGCAGTGGGATTTCTGGTTCATTTGTCCATAGAAAATGTCACCCCCCAGAAATCACCTGTCCTCCCACAGATAGCAAGAACGCTGTATCACAACCTCTGGCTAATTGTACAGGAAGACAAGCATGAACTTGCCTTTGATACAAGGTCAGATTTCCATTGCGTGATGAGCTGCTGAATGTGGAATTAGCCTGAAAGGACAGAGGCCAGCCCATCTGACGATTTGCAAACCGAAGCACATCAGGGAGCTGCTTGCATTCATCTGCATTATTAGAAAGTTCAGTGGGTCTTTCTTCCTAGCATGTTGTACTTCATGGGAGTTACAGAAGCCTTAGGAACGTCGTCATCACTAATTATGCTTTTTTCTTAAAACAAAACAACAAAACTTCCCAAAACTTCAGTTCAATAATTTTGTGCTTTAATGGAAAAGCATTCTGGACATAGTGTTTTATGTGTTTTGTGTTCATTTGTAATGTAGTTACACCTACAGGCTCAAGTCTCTGATTTAGGTGCCTTACAAAACAGAACAGGCTGATTCCAGCTTAGAGAGTTCCCACTCTAAGGCCAGAGAAACATGATAAACAGCTAGAGAAGTAAAGGAAACAGACTGTGGTGGCTGTCAGGATGAACAATGGCTTTGGCACACCTGCTGCCTAACTGCTGAGCTTTTCTATGCTTTGCAGGAAAGGAATGATTTGGAGGATAACAGAATAGCTTTGTAGATGTTTTTGGTATGTTTCCATCTTCTCCGGGGGAGAGAAAACAGAAGCACTTGCTTTAAAGTCTAACAAATGGCTAGTGAAGGCTGGCATCATCAAATATGGGGGCAGAATTTAATCATGCACTTAAAAATTGAGAAGTCAAGTTTATGCTAGATCCAAAGGCCCTTAGAAGTGAATGCAGGGAGTGGTGTACCAAATACTGGAATATAGTCAGAGCAATGCAATGGAGAAAATTGTACTCTTACAGCACTTCTGAATAGATATAAACAGAAGCAAACTACTTTTATGTGAGAAAAAAGAGTAGGTTTTCTTAGTAATCGGGAAGCAAAATGAAGAGAGCTGGAACAAATATATACATGGGAAAGTTTTTCAGTATGGCAGTTTTCAACTCCACCAAGAGCTAAGTGATGTTAATCAGTTGCTGTTAACTCCTGGGAGTTGTCACAGATGTGAGCTCTGGGACGAGATTACTTCTCCTCGCAAGGAACAATGTTGTCACAGCCATGGCGTTTCACCCATTTTCCAGTTGCATCTTTTCAGGTTTGGATGTTTTGAATCACAATAATGATCTTTTAATTGATTAATTAATACATGTTTACTTCCACAAGTCTTCTTGAAGTTTATAATGTACTTGGTTCCATAAGAGGGTGTATATTTCAATTTCTGTCCTAATCAGTGAGTACCTGCGTCACCACAGTATATTGGAATTGGGGAACTTGAGGGGACTGAAGAAATAAGTGCTAAAAAGACGGAAGGATTTCTTTCTAGGCTAGCAGACAGAATGTACCCAACATCGCATGTTTTGGATCAAACTCAGAGTAGTTTAGCTTCAAATGGAGTGACTTTAGGCCTGATTGGCCAGAAGCGTAAGATTTTTCCAGGTCAGCCACTTGGTTGTGTGTGTGCGTGCATATGTATGTATGATTTATTAATCACAGAGGAAGGATGCATAAGCTCTTAAGCTGGATAGAATATTTGTATTTTTTCCTGTCTCCCTTACAGGTGTGCATAAGGAAGCAGGATATGTTGTAGTGCTGGTTAAGCAATGCATAATAAGAATAATGTTAAGTAACAGTGCGTGTGAATGCTTTCTTCTAGTACTGAAGGGGAATTCAGTAGTTGTGATTTCTCAACACAGCATTTAATGTGGTGACTGAAAATGCCATCATGGTGTGCTAACTCTTTGATAAGGATAGCTTTTAGTGATGTTGCTTTTCCAGATGTCAGGTGATTGTTCTGTGAAGACTGGTTATTCTGAGGGAGAGGACTTGTAACAGAACAATATTTGTTTTTGCCTTTTCGCTGTCTCGCTGGTGTTCTGGATCTGCATTTGTTGCTGTATCAAGTTGCTAATCTTCCTCACACCCTGTTCTGGCAAGTGGGGGAGCTTTGTCTCCTCAGCAGCTTTTCCTGTTGCCAGCGTATTGTCTGGGGAATCATGGGGAAACAAAGTTGCATTGTGCGGTTTACAATGCTTGGAGACCTGGGCCTGGAGCATATTGAGGGGTCCTGTCTTAAAAGGATTTGGCAAGAGTAGGTGTGGGCAACGTGAGGCTTAGCTGTTTGTGCAGTTGTGACTGGAAGGAGAAAGCTGCGCCCCATGCAGGCTGCGGGGCCGCTGTGGGCCGCAGCGGGGCCGCTGTGGGCTGCAGCGAGCCCCAGAGACCGCCATGGGTAGCTGTAGCAGCACGTGGAGTCCTCCACAGGTTTGAGGGGCCTAAGCCTTTTGTGAAGAGCCCCCAAAAGGATTTTAAGATTGACAAGGCCAAATTTTATTTAAATAAGAACTAGAAATTTAGCTTTTTTAAAAGAGAAAATTCTGGGGAACTACGGGGCGTAAAGCAGAGCTGTGCTTGTTGTATACAACTTTCTTGTTGCCCACTGGCTCTGTTTCCCAGTCTGTCAGTCACCGAGTAGCCCCATATGTCTGTAAGAAATGCTGTGCTATGTCTGAGGCCAGCTCAGGCATCTCTGTGCCCTGTGGTACCTGCAGCCCCTGGAACCCCCTCTCCTCTGAGCATCCTTGGTACCTCTCTCAGGGGGACAGGGCAGGACGGGGCTCTGTCCCTGCCCCAAAGGGTGCTGCATGGCACAGCCATACTCTTCAAGGATCACAGGCACAGTTAGAAGCAAAAAAGTGAACACTTACATAAACGGTGTCATCCTGAGACCAGCCACATCGCTGTCCCTTGCTGTGTGTGGTGGAGCAGAAGAGCCCTTAGAGCTGCTGTCATGTCTTGCCTGAGCCCTTTCCCCAAAGTGTCTCATTCCCTGGGGTACTCTGAAGCAATGAGACGCCGGTTTAGGCTGGGTACTTCACTCTACAGGGGAGAAAAAAGATGAACCCAGCACACAGAATGACATAGAGTTTAAAGCTCTGTGCCTTCCTATATTTCACCCATTCTGGGGTGCACTAAGTTAGAAACTGCAATCCTCTGTGCTTAACTTTACAGCAAGGATAGTGGTCACTGGAAAGTTAGGAGGTTTCAGCCAGGGGTGTTTTGTTTTCAGTTTGAAAGTGATTTCATCAGTTGGTGTGGGATCAGTGTGAGGATATAACAGAAGTAACTGTTTGCTTTTCACGAAAAAAACCTGCAGCAGCATTGAAATGCTCTAACCTCTGCTGAAAGAAGTTACACTATAACTCTTAAGGTCAGCATCCTTTTGTTTATAGTCCAGGCTGCAATCTTGCCTGAAGTTCAGCAAGGCTGCAGTTCTCTCTAGCTACTCTTTCAGTGTTGAATTCAGAGGCTTAAAAACTTGTTGCCTAGGTACTTTGCAGGCCTGTTGGGCCAGGCCTCCCTTCTTTGTATGGGGGCACATAATGTATCCTCAAGCTTGTTCTTTCTCATTCTGTTTTAAAATAACAATGACAAAGTTATTTAAGGGTGTCTTTCCACACCTGTTGGTTGGTTAAAAGTATAACTTCTCAGGGTACCCACAGAATTCTGTTTAAATTTCATATTTAACAGTTGTCTTTTAATTGCAAATGCAGGACTTTTTAAACTGTCTCTTCACTTCCTTCTACCAGTGAGCAATCCACAAATAATGTGCAGAGATTCCTTTTGTGGTATCTACCTCCTCTTGAGCCCTTTCTGTTTTTCTGTAGAGAGCTTCTGGTGCCTCTCAGCAGTGTCATTTCGTTGCCAGGCAGAGCAAAAATAAATCAAAGCTGTTGACATCATTCTTCTTTTTCTTACCCCAACACCCAGCTAGTCTGTTCAGCTTGTGTTATAGTGCATTTGCACAGCTTCTGCTTCTGTGATCCATTAGGACAGAGCCTGCTTGTATTTTACAAGAGTGTCTTTCATACTTTGTGGATCTCTCCAGGACACAGAATAATCCCTTTTGCATTTGGTAGTGTCACAGTATTTCTCTGGTAAAGATGAAATAATCTTTCCAAATGAAAACAATAACAACATCTTCATGAGTCTGTATTTGATGCAAGGTAATTCTCTCACGGTTTTTGTGTTTTAGAGAATGAACAGCTGCTTTTATCCACCCCCCCCCCCCAGCAGATCCCAAGATTTTAAGATGTTAAAATCTACAAGGAAAGAGTTGTATAAGTTTTTAAAATCAGCATGGAAGTAGTTGCATAAATAGTAGCATCTGGTAAGGATAATACAGATGATCTTAAAATTGTATTAGAATCTTGAATTCAGATTTTGCATTGAAGGAGGTCGGAGTTTTGTACAAGTTTGTTTTGAAATCTTACAGCTTTTACTTGCTTCCAGTTCTAACATAAAATAAAGGAGTTGTATGTCAGAAATCTTGTTTATAGGATATAATCTGCTTTTCACACATAAAACCTTCCATCAATGTGTGCTATTCATATTATGCAATATTTTAGTTTCTGAAGTGTATTTCTGACTAATATACTATATATGAAAGTTGAAGAAAATATTTTGCCTGTTTGTTAGCCGTCTACTGCAAATTTCACAAAATGAAGTAGGTTAAACTGGATTTGAAGTTGTGTGTTTGGTTTTGTTTTGCCTTTTTTTTTTTTTTTTACAACTGCTTAAGAAATAGATGCTGGGACTTTTTGTCTTCCAAATATTTATTTTACTACATCTGTCAATGTCTTTTACCAGCATAAAAATGTTTGCTTACAAGAAGAAACTACTGTAGGTATTATGGTCCAGATTGTCTTTCATTAGCAGAATGGTCATGTTTTAAATGTGTTATGATTGTGTTTATATATTAGAAGATTTATACTAAGAATGCTTAGGTCTGTTTTTATTGACCTGTTTATTAACAATCTATTATTTAAATTAATAGAAAATCAGAATTTAGGCAAAATAAATTGTCTATTTGTCGGGCTTCTCAATGAGAGAAAAATTCCCAGTATTGGACATAGTTGTGCATCGTATTATACAGCAACTCCTTTTCTGGGTTTGTGGGTATAATTGCGTGACTTTGTCTGCATTTAATACTTAGCTGTGAGTTCAGGGCTGTTGTGCATTCATTTGTCGTTTATCCTCTAACACAGATTTGTACAAAATGGGCGCTTGCTTTGAGACAGTAACGGGCAGGACTGCAGCTGAAGAGAGGCACCATATGTCCATGACTGTCCGCTCAGGGGGCAGTGAGATGGGCCTGATCCTGGGGTGCAAAGGCCTTGGAGAGAGGCTGTGGCAACGTATTGCAAATGCCCTGTCTGCCAGGGGCAGACCAGAGCCCTATGTGCGAGTTCTGAATGTGAAGTTTGGAGGCCTGGTTATGTCTATTTGTTTCCTATTTACAAAAGGAAGAAGTCACCAGCTTGCAAAAAGTGTCTTTTCCTCTGTAAATCCACTAATCAGATGTGTTATTTTGCTAGTTTGTAGAAAACAGTGAATCAGGTCTCCTACTTTGATAGAAAACAGTGAATCAGTCTTTGATTTCTACTCCCTCTCTTTGCCTGTTCCAGACTGCTGGTAAGGTACAGGACATTGTCATATGTTTCCCCCAGCCTTTTTTTTGCTTTACTTTTCCCATATGGTAATTGCCACCGTTGGGAGACAGGACGTTTTGATTCAGTAAAAGCTTTTTCTTGTGATCCGTTCAAGTGTTGTTCCTATCCAGGTTCTGAAGGTTTCGGTGTTTTTTGCAGAAAAACACTTCCATATACAAGGCGAAATCAAGCGAAAATGAGTTTCTCTATTCTTGTTAGTTATGCTTTATTTTTCTAAACTAACAAATAATGATTTTAAAACCAAGTTAAGATTAAGTGCTTATGCATGTGCATGCACACTCGTGATTCTGCTCAAGTGTTATTTATAGTTGTACAGCACAGATGACTGCTTTAAAAAAATAGGAAAAAGCAGCATATTGTGGATGCCGGGTGCATTGTTTTATATCTTTATGTGGAACTACTAATCCATGTAATGCTCTGCAGTGCTGGAGCACTCCTGCTTGTCAGTTTTAGCAAGGCAGGAAAAAAGATTTAAATGTTTAAGGTGTTTATGGCTTGTTCCAGTATTAAACTGCTGTTCTTTTTCTTCGCTCTGTCTATGCTTTGTCTTCATGAGTTCCTCTGAACTGCTTCAGTTTGGCACCTTGGTACGTTACTAGTCTGGCAAGAAAGTGAGTGTTAGAAGCCATCGTGATAAGTGGTGATGGTGGGATGATTCACTGCATTTTGTGTTTCATCTAATAGGTTGAGAATAAGTATTACTTTAATACCCCAAGCTATCCTGACCTTAAGAAAAAATAGGGAGTAATTTCCTAAATGCGTTCACTGTAAAGTGTGCTGTCTGGCCCCCAGCTGTTGATCATGACAGAGGTGGGCATCGTGTCTGCCCACCCTCTGGAGATGTCTTCTGTAGGCAGTGATGTCAGAAAGTCCATTGTGCCTCTGTACAGAGGAGGCTCTTTTCTTCCCTGGGTGTCTTTTTGCCCTTGAATGCTACCTGGGGAAGACAGTGCCTTGCAGTGTTTAACTTTCAGGTTCTTAATACATCACTGCAAAGACTAATTTCCACCTAAAGGCTGTCCATCTGTCTGGTCAAAGTCTGTTGCTGCTGTCTGCATGTTTGTGCCTTTGTTTATTACATTTTCTCTTTCCTTTGAAATTCAGCTACTGGTGGTGCTGGAGTTCTTCTGTTTGCCTGTTTCCCTGGGAAATACGTACCTTGCTTACCTGTGTTGGTTATTCTGTGTGGATGTGTATGTATTAAGGCATTCAGCTGTTTCAAACATTACTGGAATAGAAGTATAATGAAACAGGTTAGTGAAGTAGAGGGATTCGTGGTGCTGTAATGTGAACAGAAGGTGGTTTGGGATTGATAGCTAATGACTTTTCCTTTAAGGAAGGAAAGGGATATGAAGATAGACAGGAGAATTCTTAGTTATAGCATGGTAGCTGTTCTAGAAGAGGCTGATTTTATTTTATTTTTTTTTCCTGCAAATTTTTGTGGTGCTGCCTAACAGGAAAAGTCTGCAAGGTCAGGAAAAGAGTGGCAGCAGGACTTTAAGATTTGAAGTTCTCAGTCATGAAACCTTGTGTTACTGAATGTTATTGTAGGCACTCTTTAGTCATTCTCGAGCTAGACTTTGCAAGTCAAAGCAGAAAATAATTGTTTTCCTGGGTCAGTAATATTATTGGAAGGACGAGATTATTTGCTTGTGAATAAAGGTGCCACAAGAAAAAGCCTTGAAATCTTGCTGCTCGGGCATATGGCTGTAAAACGCAGAATTTTGCGAAGAAAATGATTGTACCTGGAGTTTGAATTAAATACTGAATTAGTCTTGAAGCTCCCCCTTGGAAAGCCTAGGTGAAGTTTTAGGAGGGAAATAATGGGCAGAAGGAGGCTGTCTGGGCATCCGCTAGAATAAAACCAGAACTTTCCATTTCACCGTATAGTTGACAGCTGTCCTGTTCCTATTTGTCATCATTTTCTATGTTAGACAGGATTGAATGGTGATGTTTTACTGATTTTGAGCACTTGCATAACATTTGAAGCTGCTGTATTTTCCCTGCTTATCTTAACTCCACAGATTCCATATGGAGTGGGATGAGAAGCTGGTTTCACTCTCCCCTTCCTGTTATGAAACGTCCAGCACCAAGTCGAACATGGATAATACAGGGCTTTTTTTTTTAAAATTCAATCTTTGGAGAGTAAACTTCCATTTCATGTAGAAGGTGATTTGAAACTTAGGGTAAGTACT
Organism: Anser cygnoides; assembly: GCF_040182565.1. Lineage (NCBI taxonomy): Eukaryota > Metazoa > Chordata > Aves > Anseriformes > Anatidae > Anser > Anser cygnoides. Next base: position 37,995,600 of record NC_089879.1, read on the forward strand.
TCAAGAAATCCTCCTCCATGCAGTTGTATTCAGATGCCTGCTTTTATTACCATGTGCAGCAGTCTTAAAGAGCTGGGCAACTGCGGAGTGAGGATCTGAAGGGAATGCAAATTATTCCGGAGTCCTATTTTGAAATTGTTTGGGTTTACTTCTGGCTAGATGACTTTCTTACCTATGTCTGTTCCTTCCCACTTCAAGTGTCAGAGAAAAGCTGTTGAGATAACAGCTCCTTTGGGTTGCATAAGAGAAAGGGGGGGCAAGATGCTTCCAAAGGGGCTGGGGAGGAGGATACCAAGCTGGGATCCGCCTGCCTCCATTCTCATTGACTCTGCAGCAAACGCATGTGCTGGAAGTCCTGTGATGCATGAGATCACTGGTTATTAATATAGTGTTTTTGATATGAGTAAAGGTTTTATCTAGGGAGCGAAGTGTGTTTTGGCAATAAGCCCACACAAAGTAAATAACATGGCCTTTGCGTCTCTGGTTATGACCTCTCATCTCTTGTTGTTTGTCTTCCAGCAGAAGCCCTTTATTGTTCAGTTATCCCACACTGTGTTTTTCAAAACTGCAGTCTCTAATGTGAGGTAGTCCTGAAACTTCTAGATCATCTTGCAGGTGAAGTTATATTTGATCAGAAAAGGCTGTAATGCTTATCTTTATAAATAAACACAGCTCTGAATACCTTTTCTATTACAATATGCCTTTTAATGGTTGTCATTGTCTTTGCTGGAAGGTTTTTAATAGCTTGTCCAGTTGTTTGAGAGCCACTGATACTTTGGGTCCAGTTAACTGCTTTATGAAAGTCTGGACCTGGCTACCCTATTTTTCTCTCTCTGTAGCTATATGGGATAGATACATACTTTTTCTCTATTTTGAACAGAAGTCTGCATGTTCCCAGGTTGGAACAGAAGACAGGTGTTTCTCAGCTGATGTACTGCTTCCAGGAAGGACTGCAGAAATGACCACCGAGCCTCTATAACCCCGCAGAAGCATCCCCAGACAGCTGGGGACAAGCAGAGGATGGCTCCTGTTGAGCTACAGCAGGGGGAGGTTTCTAGTCATCCACCGTCACTGAGCCATCTGCAGTTCAAAGCCCATGGCATTCTGCCACTTTTTTTTTTTTAAACGGAGAGAGAGATGCTCTTAAAAAGATTTGGCTGACTATTGGGATTAAATCAAATGGTTCGGATTAGATGAGTGTTCACAGTATTTCGTTAGACTGTATTAAGACACAGTTCACTATAATTTTCTAAAATGCAGGCAAGCAGCGCTGCTTGCTGCAAAGAATAAACCACCTTCATGCAGTGTAAAGCTGTGCTTGACCTCAGCGGCTTGCAGAGTCTCACTTTTGGGTGTTTCTGCAGCACATGGTCTCTCCACACCCCTTGTTGGTGTCAGCTGTTAACAGGAACATGGAGTGGGTTTGTTTTTTCCTGTTATTTGCTGGTTTGGAAAGTCAGTACAAGAATATTCTTCATTTAAAAAGAGCGCTCAGTTTTCTCTCTCTGTAGAAATATTAAGCTGTATTGCAGTGCAGAAATGCCAACGGTTCTGCTTCAGGGAGTGGTAATCCCAAGAAGCTTGGGCCCTTTCAGTGTCCTGCCTACAGTTTCTTCTAGCGGTTCGTAGGCTGTACAAATACAAGTGGTAGTGCTTGAAATTACTGCAGTTTTCATCAAGGACACGTGCCAGCCTGGTTTGCTCGCTGTTCTGTTGAGACCCTTCCCAATTGGCTTCCATTATCTTGAGACAGGCTCTCAGAGAAATGTCTTTCGCTGTGTCTGCAGTGTTTGTCATGGCTCGTCATGCCCTCATGCTGTAACGGATCCAGCTTTGGATCTGGGGTAGTTTTGTTTTTTTGTTTTAATCTTTACTTGGAGATCATTTTGATACCATTTACTAGCAAATTGTAGCCTAGCATTTGGATAATTGCCGTGTATCTGGTAAGTGAACCGCTTCCCTGGTGTCTGGAAGAGCATTCATCTGAACTTCACAGAAACTCCCAATGTGTTTTCTCATGTCATTCCTGGGAGCCAGCTGATACTCAGAGCTTTGTAAAGGTATGACAACGCTTTGCAGATAAGGAATTGTGCAACAGCAGAATGAAGGATAATAAAGAGCAGTATGATTATGTCCTGGGCATCAGCTGTGCTGTCAGTTCCCAGTTCAACCCTGTAGGCAGAAGTAAAGGTAAAGCCTTGTAATTAAGTTATCCGTTTAAGATAGAAGGAATTTGCAGGCTTTTTTCCTCTTTCTCCTGGCACAGCAATCAAGACTGAGGAAAAGCATACATAAAGCAGAAAGGTTTTTCTCTGTCCCATTTGTGCTATCAGAAAGTTCTTGGGGATGGAGATGAATGGAAATGATTGCACTTCTCAGTAGTTACAGTATGTCTTCTAGGTGCACAGAGAGATCTGCCCAGTATTTCCAACTAGCTGCAGAACTCAAAAAGACAAGAGGTTCTCCAGAGGACGTGATCTCCTCTTGGTACTGAGGCAGCTGGCTTCTGTCAAGGATATTTACTATAAGATCTCTGCACTGCTCACTCTTTACTTCATCCAGCCTTATGGCTATTAGCTAATGAGTACTTATTCTATCCCTCTTTTATCTCATCACCTTCAAGACTGAGCACATACTGAGATACCTAGCTGGATATTTTGGGAGGTCTGAACTGTAAATGAAGGTCTTAACGTTGATGAGCGATTAAATATAATTTAATTCATGCAGAAATTAGCAAATGCTTTCATCATTTCAGTTAAACATAAAGTTGCCAAGCCTCTGGTTGTGAGAGCGCTCTTCCTCATGCCTTGGGATGGGGCTGGGGACAGGAGGCTGTTCCCCTGCATCCATGCTGAAAGGGGACCCTGCTGGGAGCCAGCTGGGTGAGAGCTTCCACCAAAATGCATTATCTTGGACAATTCTCTTTTTTGTTACGAAAACTATTAAAATAGGGGATTTCCGTGCCATTTCTCATCTGTTTATGCTTTCATTGTTGTTTTTAGTGTGTGGAAGGACAATTTACTCTCAACACCAGTAATCCGGTCTCTACTGCCTGAAAAGTTGGTAGGAGCACGTTCTTTTCTGAAAACACCAATGTAGAAACATAAGTCACTGAAAATAAATTCTGGACCTCTGATCTTATCTAAGTGTGATAAATACTTGATTGGTGGCTTCAGCCATACCTAGAACTAAATGGAAGCGTCTCCTTTCCTAATTTGGCTGTTTTAATTCTGCCTTGTGCCTGGAATGATTCATCGAGCAGTAGCCTAAAACGTATGGAGAGATATGAAGCTGAAATAAGAGGAACGTGGCAATTTTTTTGCCTTAATACAAAGTAGAATAGTGGGACCTCACCAGAGAAGGAAGGATACAACTTGAGATGCTACATTTGTGTGATGTGCAAATAAATATAAGAACGAATCGGGACCTGAACTCTTCTTTGGCACATCTGTGAGAGCTCTGTGCCCTGTTGTCCCAAGGACAGACTGTCAGGTTTCTTCAGGCCAGGGGTATGTGCTGAGCTGTGGCCAGCACTGCTCCAGGGATGGACTGCTGGAGAGGCGACGCGAGTGCTGCTCCCATGCGCTGCTCTTGTCTGTTGAGCCTGCTGCTGTCTGGGAGATAGAGATTCGAGGGATCTATATAATCTTTATAAATGATATATAATCTTTATAAATGATTTACTCTTTATTATAACAATTTTATTATGTCTGTGCAACTTTTCAGGGATCTAGTTAGATTTACTTAATCATGCTGGCTGGATTACTTTTGTGCTTTATTCCAGTGAATAGTGTTCTTCATATGATAAACAAAACTCAAGTGCATTAGAAGCTTTTTAGGCTGTCTGCCTCCATTCATTGTGTCTCTAAGATAACATTTTGAGTAATGAACCAAGAGCATCGTTTATGTTTTTGCATCTGGCACTCCTGTTTTGGTCATACTTCTGTACTAGTAAAATTTCCAGCAATGAGAATCATCTCTGAGAATCATCTGTCTTCTATAGGAACAGTTTTCTCAGATCTGATATTGCTGTTCTCCTTTACTTCAAACTCACTTGCTTGGGGTTATGCCAATATGCCACATGGAGCTATAGTACAGGAGCTACAGGTTTTGAGTAACTTTCATTTGTAATGTAAGAGCTATATGGAGCTGCACTTGTTGTGCCCTAATGTTAAAATGCTAGAGAAAGCTGGGAAACCTCATTAGCAATTGAATTATAGGGATTTTCCTTGTCCTATTAAAAAAAAACTTTTCTTTTTTTGTGTCCTTAGTAGGAGAACAGTCTTGCTCAAAAACTTCATTAATCAGAAATAATATGTGAAAGTATTTTCTACTCACTTAACTATTCAGTTCTCTGAAACATGTCATGTATATCATCGTGTTATTGTTATCTCATTTCAGAGAGTAAATTTGTTTTTCTTTAGTTTTGTGGTTGGGATCGTTTTCAAGTTCACACAATATCAGGGAGAAGTACCATGTTTAGAGAGCACCTTCGCCTGCGGACAAGCTTGTGTGGCAGTGCCCTTCCATTTCCTTACAAACCACTGGTGGTTTGTTTTTCTTTTTTTCTTGGAATTGTCTATTGTGAGGTGAAAATACAAGAGGCTTAGCTTTTTTTCTGGTGGTGGCTGTGTCATTGGTGAAAGCAGAGCAGAATATTTTAATAGTGATGATTGCTCTTTTCCTTTAAGTTCTTTTTTCCTGCTTTTTTTGTTATCCTTCTTGTGATTTCCATGATAGAACAGAGGCTAAGTGGATCTGTAAATCCATATGAATATTGTCATACATATATTTCAGACTAATTAGGCTTCCATTTTGTAGCTCTTGTATAATATTGGTAAGTTTACAGTGTTTGGTCAAGTGTGAAGCTGCCATTAATCTCCAGAGATGTGGTTCTGCCCTAACTGGGTGGTTACTGGATTGAATGTTTTCTGCTTATTCTCTTAGCTCTGCAACAGCCATCTAGCTAAATGAGCAGACTGAACTTCTCCCTATGAAAGACCATGGAGAATGTAGGCTAAGAAGTCAGTTCTGCTAAGCCTGTACAAATGCAAGAAGCTTGCGTGATTACTACGAGAGTCCTGCCAGCTTGCAACTCCCCTTGTGATTACAGGCAAAATAAAAAGCTTCTAATTTGTTTCTGGTCCCAAGACAATAAAAATCAATAGAAAGATATATTCATTTTGTAATAGCTGGGACATTTTGGCTTGAAGATTTATAGCCCAGCTTGAGAGCAGAATCTTGATTTGAAGTTCATGAGTATTTACTCACTGCTGCTCACTCCTGTGCTTCTGGGGCGTGTTGTGGATTGTATTTTCCATCTTCCTGTAGGTGTTGTGGAAAGGGGATGGAAGAGTGCTTGGCTCGGGGAATTTCTGTGAGTTAGCACAGAGTCTGCCTACCTCAGCCCATTCCCGTGGCATCCTGCTCCTGGCTCTTGCAGCTCAAGCTTAGTGCTGCACCTATTGCAAGTAGCATTGGTTTACAGAGGTTCTTAAATGGTTGCTTGAAAGTCAATTACCTCACACAGTGTGTTTGGCTCGTGATTCATTAAGGGATTGAGCAAAGAGAAGGGGGGTTGAGGCTGAAATTGCTTTGAAATGAAACCTGTATATGTTCAGTGCTCAGGAATGTTGCACGACTGGCATGATAATGGACTATGTCTGCAGGCTTGCAAGCACATCTGAAAATTTTGCATGGCATATTGGCAACCAGGAAGAATATTCATCTGTATGTAGATGTTTGCCTGCCTTACAGCAACACTGGGACTTCATTAATATTTGTAGAATTTGCTTAATAGAAGTACAAACAAAATATTACTAGAAGGGAGTGGGTTAGGCTACTGTAAGACATCCGTGGATGTTAAGGAAATTCTGTGTTTTGACAGAAGGTGGATGACTTATTATTGTGTTGAAGGTGAAAAATGTGCCTTCACAGATACCCAGGATATCTCTGTAAGGAGTTACACTCTTAGTTAATTTTTGCGGATGCACAAATTTTGCATGTACTTATTTTGTGGTGCGATTACTTCAGAACATGTGGAATAGAGCTGTCTTGTTCATGCTAGGTATATTCAGTTGTTGTTCTGTTATCAATAATGGGGTAATCCTAAACCTCATTGGCAGTGTCCCACAAAAATGCTACACTATTGGCTGTAAAGTAACTAGAGGTGGGAAAGAGGTGGGATACTCTTGCAGGAAGTTTTTTTTTAAAATGACCATAAATTCTTGCAGTTCGTTTATAGGATTTTTTTAGAACAAATTCTTTTTTTTTTTATATTCCCTGCAAGACAAGGGCAAAAGTGAGCTTAGGGTAGGAAGAACAATTTTTATTGAACGATGCTTATTTCTTCATAAGCATCAGTGTCTCTTGGAAGACATTGTGTATTCAGTGTACCTCGGTTAAGCAACTTATATCTATGTGTGTGTGTGCATATATATATATATATATATATATGAAATCACTGTCTATGGTTAATAAATCATGGAGAGTATTTTGTTCTGAACACAGCTCTGGTCTTCTGAGTCAGTGCGGAGACTTGTCTTCATCTCAGTGTTCTAATATTGGTGGAAAATCCCAATTCTAGCACGGACAGTATATTAACATCTATTCACAAAATCCTCCCACTACTATTTGAAATACTAAGATCTTAAAGATATGTAATATTTAAGGATTGCAAAGGATATGTATGAACACTAGCATGATGTTTGTGTGAATGTTTTTTCTCTTCTTAAATCTAACTTCCTTCTTAACTCTACTGACATAGTCAGCCCTCTTGCTCTAACATACTTTTCTCATAATTCTGCGTTCTTTTCCTTGTTATTTTATTTTTTTGGGTGGAGGAAGGCTTGTATTTTTTGCTTTGTCTCAGAAGATTCAGTGTGTTGTGGGAGGTGAGGCAACACTGGTCTTGGCAGAACACCACAAAACCAAGAGAGTAATTAAATGACGCAAGCCTTCGATTATTTTTCTCTCTCAAGCTTTCTGGCACGGCTGGGCATTCCGATTGCAAAAGGAGGATCAGGAGGAGGAACTTCTGAAGATCGCACTCAGAATTAGAGAACTGTATCAGGCTCCTTGCTACTCTAAAGCTCGTCGCTCTCAAGTTCTGGAGTTGCTGTGAGGATAATGTCTCTTTCATCACCCAAGACAGAAATAACTGAAAGGGAGCTGCAAAGACTTTGTTATAGTTTTGGTTTCAGTGCTCTCTTACTAATTGGATTTTTCCTATCTTCTGTGGGAGGATTATAAAAGAATTAGAAAAAGTGCTTTTTGGGGGGAGGGTGGAGGGGGGTGGGAGGTAGCTGTTGTTTTTCTCCTCTTGATTCAGGGACCTCCTTAATCTGCCATTTGTTCCCTGAAGTCACTACCCACTTGGAAAAGAGAGAAACAGCATAACAGATGAACTTGAATGACGATGGAATCCTTCCCTCTGCAAACTTTGTACATGGCTTCTTGTAAAAGAGGGTTTTGTATACATAAGCATCAAATGAAGAATAGCATCCTGGGCTGGATTTAAAAGAAACAAACTGCTTCTGTCCTGAAGAAAAGATAAATTCCATTTAAACCATAAATTACAGAATATTGGATGTTGTTCCAGTTCTGAATTTTGGTGAATGAAAGGGAAGATCTTATCTAGTAAAACACTGTACCAGCCAAAACCTACATGTTCTACAGCTAAAACTGGAAGATGTCTTGGAAAAGAAGTTACTTTTCTGTGGGTCAGGGGAATGTCCAGGGGATGTTCACTCCACGAAATACAACCTCAATAGCACCCAGTAAAGGTCTGAGCAATGAACCGGGACAGAACAGTTGCTTCCTGAATAGCGCGCTACAGGTAAGATCACAGAATGCAAACTGGTTTTGTCATCTCTTTCTGTCTATTGCAATATTTTCTGTGCTGTGCAATGTGTACAGCCAGGCTTGACTACGTAATTGTTTGTGAGTCTAGGTAGAAGAAAGCTAACTTGGGAAATGCAGATTAGTTGTGTTACAGAACAGCTCTGTTAATTTTCAGTTTTTCTTGGTGAAATTAACAGCGTTTGCACAATCACTTAGTACACCGAGTCATTTCTGTGCAAACTTGTAACAAACTTTTCAACCAAAGGTGAGAATGCATAGAAAATTTATTTTAAAATAGGAGAATATTGCATAGGTTTCAGTATGTCTACTCCTTAAAGTAATTTTTGATGATCCAAACAAGTTCAAGGGTTGATGGTATCTGTACAGGATACTTTTACGCAGTCCAGTTTTCTTTTTAATTGCTAATTTGTAGTTTAGTTTAGATGTTTGAGTACTTTTGATTTAGAAAAAAATAATTTTCCTTTGTCAAAATGTGGTGGAGTGGCTGCTCTGCTTGCATTGTTACTGTTTGCATATTTGGAATGTTTGAGTTTCGGCCCTTCTAGTTGAAGGGTTTCAAACCCTTTCTCCACTTCAGGCTCCTTCCCTTCCTATGACTTGTTTGTGTAGTACAGACTGTGTCACTGTCTTTTTCCATGGGAAAAATTAGCTTCTTAGCTAGCTTCAGGCTTCAAGATACCCTGGTGATACAAATAATACAAATGAAAACTCTCGTGACCCTCAAACAGCTTAACGTGCCAGGAAATACAGGACTGGGTACAAAGGAAAGTGCTCACAAGTGGAGTTTCCAGTGATGTGCTGTATTGTTCTGTGAAGCTGTAAGGTGTAATCACTGGCTGCCTCCTAACATTGAGTTATTAAGCCTATGTCAGAACTAAGTGGAGCCTAATGACAGCCACACAGCATACATAAAATAGCGAAGTGTGTGACCTGGCCTGCAGTGTGCTGCAGAAGCCGTTTCCTTCTGAAGCTCAAGAGAGATAGTACACCAGAAATATTTATAGTTAAAGCTGAATACAAATAAAACAGAAAACAAGATGATTATCATTTTGTAGTAATATTTACTTCTATTCTTCATCTTATTTTTTTAATGCTGTGCGAGTCTGAGAGACTCTTGAATGTTGTTGCTCCTTACTATTAAGTATTTCTATGAACATTCAAGATAAACTCCAGAGGCAATTACATTGAAAAATTGGGCTTGTTCCTAAATGTATTATTTCTTTTTTTTGTGGAGTCTGTAGTAGCTCTTCAGGAATGTTGTATGTGATCAGATGCTTCAAAGGTTTACATTGCCTCCCAGGCCCTTAAGTATTGGGAGAGTTTGAGTACAAACATACCCCTCACAACTCAGAAGGTTTGGGAGAGTTGACAGATTAAATATTCACTAAATGGATTGATTTCATAATACAGTTGAAGGTAACATTTGGGTGCTACGGTTTAGTTAAGAAATTGTTAAAGCTAGCAACACTTCTCGAAAGCAGTACAATTTTTTTTAGCACAGTACATTTTTTTTAGTGCATTGTACTGGACCAATTAATCAGAATTAGCTGTATGATCCCTCTGCTCATGCTAACGAAGTGTTTAGTCAGTCACATGCCAGCCTCAACCTTCCCATTCCGTCTGGAGCCTGGCACAGATGGTCAGGGCTTCTTTCAACACAAGCCTCTGTCCCTGCCAGGCTGGTGGTACTGAGGGCAGGGCTTGCAGGAGAGCCCAGTTGCTGTTAGCTGAAGTTGAAAGAGCTAGCAGCAGTCACGAAGAGCTGACTATGAAGCACCTCAGATCAGTAATGTCGCTGCTGTACATGTGGAAATTTAGCTGGTTGCACAGGTTTGGCGGTAAAACAGCGATAAAGCTTGGTGCTATCACAGCAAACTTTGCCTTGCGCTGGTGCTAGAAGGGTGTACGAAGCCTGCTTGTTTTTATGTGCTGTGATCATTACCACAGTAACTACCCACACTACTTAGGGTTAGAAATCCACCAGTCATCACAGGATGTAAATGCACTTAGTAACGATAATAGTGGGCACAGAGGATTTTAGTAATTTATTGTTTTGACTTTCAAGATCTTGTGCAGATATGCACTGCTGGTGTGCTCCTTCTGACACGTGGCCTTTCTGCTCAGAACATTGAGGCTGATGGGGAGGAGGAGTGAGGTGCAAGGAGCTTACCTGCATGGCTGCTGGGGCTTCTGACACCTCTGCTGAGGTTCGCAGTGTGGTCATGCAACTGCTCAGTGTGGCCCAAGCACCAGGGAGCAGTCAGGGCACCTGCAGTTGGAGCTGGCAATGCCACACAGGCAAAGCAGCGTGTCTTTAGTCTAAAAGCATGTGAAAAGAAATTGAGAAGTATGTCCTGCTCTAAATTAATTCCCGAGTGCTACAGTTCTTGAGAAAGAAAGGTGAAAATACCAGCTTGCAGATAGTTAAGAGGCACACTGTGTTAAAAGTGACATTCATTAACACTAATGTGCTTCAGAATTATTTAACGTGCATTTTTAGTTAAAGCTTTATGCAGCATATTCATAAAATTATTTGTGTTCCTCTTTGTGTTTCAGGTTCTCTGGCACCTGGACATTTTTCGCCGCAGTTTCCGACAAATCACGACGCACAAGTGTATGGGTGATTCTTGCATCTTCTGTGCTCTCAAGGTAAAGGTTGGAAATAAATTTCATTTATTAAAAAAAAAAAGTGTAACATATCACCAATATTTAATTAACATGCATCTGGAAATCGGTGAGAGCGAAGGTAAATCTGATTAGTGGCTGGGTGCTGATACTCATAGTACTGTTTTTAAAATATGTTCCACTACATTGTGAAAATACTGTAGGTGAAGTTACAGATAAAAAGGGCTCTCATCAGTGAAGTGTGGATCATCATGAGCCTCTGTTTGAAATTATCACTTCAGGCAGTAAAACGTCTATTTTCTCTGTGCTTTTTTCTAATTTGTCATTTGGTTTATATATATTTTATTGTGTATGGTTAACATGCTCTTCAGAATTTACCTTTCCTTTAGACCTGCTTTAAATGTCAGCGTGGAAGGCCTTTCTGTTCAAAGCTCTGGTTAAGTAAGACTAAAAGGTATTTTCTACTGTAAATATTGATGTCTGCATCAAAAGGTGCAACTCTTTGTGGTCTCTTTTTTAGAAAACATCAATTCTGGTTTTAGATGCTGATACAGTAACTGTCACAGATGCTGCCTGGACAGTCAAATATAGATACTAGTTCTGATTCAAAGTACTGTTGTGTACTTCCTACATCTCCCTTTGTTTCTACCCATTAATTTTTAGTGCTTCTGTTGTTTTGTTTTGGTTTGTGTTCTCTTTCTTAAATTCTGTAAACCCAGTGCTGCCTCTTACCTGGTGAGAGAAACAGACATAATCAAAACAGGATGGGAAAAACTACCTTTGATGTTCCTGAGCAGTGATTTCTCTCTCTGAAACTGGTACTGAGACATTTTCTTTGATCACAAACGGATGGTAAAATTTAAGTAAATATTTAAATTCATTGTGGGAGAATTTATTGTGCCATGAATTCTGTGTGCAGAAATGAAAAAGAGAGACAGCATGTCTTACCATATGTCAAAATAGAGAGTGCAAGGTTTAAATTAAGATCATTTGAAGTTCACAGGTGATGTACTATAACAGCTGTCTTGTTCCTTATAAGTGACTGTGAAGGTGAGAGACAGACTTGAAATGAGTTAGCCAGGAAGGTTTTTGATTGTTTTGAAGGGATTTTCCATTGCAAAAGAATAGCAAAGAGGAGACTCTTAAGGCATGAAAAAGTAATTTCCTTTTGGAGGGGAATCTATATCAACGCCTCTGTTGAAATGAAGAGACAGGGTGATATTTACAGTGGTATCTTCAGAAGAGGATGTTATGGTAAGTAAGGAGCAGGATAGAACATCCAAAGTGAGAAATACAGCTACGCAGACAAAAGATAGATATTGAGTATATCCTCTTCCTTGTAGTGAAATGGCCAAGACAGACATGATCTGGTTTGAGTTCATGAAGTGCAGTGGGATAAATGATTTGAAGCTCATTTTTGGATCATTTCTTCAAGTATTGCCAGGTGATTGCTGGCATTCTTTGGTAGCTGAGGGCAGAAAGAAGAGGATTTGGGAAATGATCATCTATGTAAGTTTTTGCTATTCTGGTGTGTAACCTAACAGCAGGATATGGCAAGGAGATACCAAAAGTCCGACAGGTTCTGCCATTTGACTGAAAGTCAAGTGAACTCTGAGCTGGAGTTGCTTGGGCTAATAGAGATAGTAGCTGAAGTCTTAATTGACATGAGAGCACTGAAAAAGGAGGGGAAAAAAAGCCATGTGAAAGAGGAGAGAATGAACATTTATTTATCTAGCTGGTACAGAAAGGTGAACTGTGAAACAAGATGCTTCTGGATTAGCAGTACCAGTACAAAAGGGCAAAGCGCTTCTATAAGACTGGAAGGTGGCAGAATCTCTGGAATATGTATTAAAAGCATGCATTGGGTCAGAGTGTGTTTAGTTTTGTTGATAAAATTCTTACTGCACACTTCAGCAAGACAGCAAAAGTATGTCATTATAAACTTCTAAGTGACAGGTAGAGTGATAGAATTCACAAATCGCATGCCAGCAGCCATATGCCTACTTTTAAATTATGCAGCCTTTGAAAAAAATGTTGCTCTCTTCTTGCTCACAAGCATCTTTGAGGACTTTGGTTTGTTTCCTCTCTGAAGTTCCTACCAATGCCATCTTCAGCCACAAGGTGTTACAACACCGTTTTCAGCAAAGCCCTTGCATTGTGCTAAATCCTGAAGGTGTTTTGCACATTTTAGACAACTTAAATCTGGCTGCGTGTGGAATTATAATAGCTCACAAAACTCAGTGTACAATGAAAAATTTTGAAGAAATGCATCAACAATCATCTGGACAAGTACTTCTGAATGTGGGCAGTAATGAGTACTTGACAAAGAAAAAAATGAATTCCAACAGGCTTTAATCCAAACCAAAATTATAATGTTTTCTATCTGCATTCTGTTCTTTATGGTAAATACCAGTGTTCTACCTGAGTCTATTCTATAACCCTCAGAATGTTTACAGATACTTATTGTAAAACTATACAAGGGAAAAAATGTGCAGAAATCTGCTTGTAAGAAGTCACAGAACTGTCTTACTCCTGGTTCCTGTATGTTTCTTAGCATCTCACAGTTCTGTTTTTCTCTGAGTGATGTCAAGTTTCCACTGTAATTAAATTGTGTAAAATGTTGATATTTGTACATAAGTATTCGATAATTTTCCCCAATAATCAGTGTTACCAATTCAAATATTATAAAGATGTGTAATAAAGAGTGTCACTTAACTCGATTTGAAATTGGGGATGTAGCCCTCCCCCCAACAAGCAAAGAAAACTACAGAACAATGAAACCTCCACTAATACCAGAAATGTTGCTTGTCTCACGAGCATGCAACTGAAAACGTGGGGATAGTAAGTAATAAAGGAATGTGCCAGGGATAGCCCCAGACTGTGGAGATGATTGCATTCATCTTCATAAACTGCTTAAGCAAAGCAGTACATGAAAAACCAAAAATCCCAAAAGGCTGTTGAAAAGTACTTACTTGTCCTCTGCTGCCCTCTGGATAAGTGGTTCTCACTGTTCTGTTTTTCTCCTGAAAATGTTAACGCTGCCTGGCACACACAGTATGTGTAAACTTATATGTGACAAATGGGATAATGTGTGTAATACGCACCTATTACTGCAGGCATCACCAGGAGTGTTTTGTCCTGCTGCAGCAGGATCAGCCCTTCCCGTCCTTGCTCATCTCTTCCCCTGCCCCACTGTTCTTGTCTGCTTTGGAAGCCTCTAACTGTTGTCCTGCCAGGGTAATGTCAGCTTAGCCTCCAGCTCTTTGACATCCTGTTTCTCTTGAATCTTGCCTTAGGCTTTGCTAAGATGAGGGAGAAGATATGGCTGGATCCAGTGGGAAGCCAAGAATTTGGATCTCTATACCATGCGAGAATGTCCCATTAGGGTCTGGGGAGAGGTAACTAGCCTTGCATGCTGTCAGGTGGAACTGCCCGAGATGCTGGCCAGAGCGAGCAAGGATGGAGTAGGATGCGTTTGCTTTTCTCCAAAGCATGCTGGCATGTTCTGATTCCAGCCTAGCTTGTGAAGGGGTCAGGACCTGGGGAAAATAGTCTACTTGCCACTCCTCCTCTCCGTTTGCCTTCGCAGGATACCTTCTGTGTTGGTCAGAGAGGGTTTGTGCTCCTTCCCTGATTGGAATGGTTGCTCTAAAGGAGACACTCTTCCCGTTGACTTCAGAGGAAGACAGTCTTCACCAGGCTAAATTTAGCCTTTGAATAACACTAAAGAAGTTATTTTTTTTGTGCTTGCTTGGCTTGCTGCAGCTCTTTCTAGGGATTCTGATGTCATGCACAGTATTTACTGTAAATGCTCAGCTAGCCCCATAAATATTATTTGTGATTTTACTTTATAAAATGAGGGATCACAGGACAGTGATGTTTGTTATTGGATATCAAACCACATTTTAGTTTTGTGCCACATTGAAGACATCTACTACATAAATTCTTGAAGTAATTTTAAAACTTGCTAAGCTACCTGGCTTGTTTGTGGCTACAAAGTGAGCCTTGAAATCATTCCAGACATTCGTTGGCCATTTTGAACGAACATTGCATCTACAGCTGTAAAATACAAGGAAGAGCTGCAGAGACTGTACTGGAATCCCACACACTGTTCCTTGAGATGTTGTGGCATTATTCAAGGTTATTTGTTTAGTACACTAGCTGTCCTTACCGCTGTGTGGTTTGCCTGCTGTAACACTGGAACAGCTTTTTAATTTATTATTAATGTTGAAATCTACTGTGTTCTGTTTTGTTTTCCTTTTTCTAGAGCATTACTTTGCTGTGGTGTTTGTTTATTACAGCTGGAAGGGGGCAGGAAGGGGGAAATCCGTCCACTGTGCTGGGCATGCTACAGAGTTTGTTCTCCTTCCAGGGATTGTGCTGGGAGCTCTATGGTGCCAGGATATAGGACAGAGTGTTTTTTGTAGTTTGCAAGAAAGAATGCTCTATTGATTGATAAATTCCAACAGAGCTGTTCTTTTTGTAATTCTGTCATGCAGCAAAAACAGGAAGAATATGAATTTTCTGCTTAGAAACGATTGTTTTCAGAGGTGAAAACTGACAACAATAGGATATTAGAATGCTTAAAGAATTGGAATTGCAGTAATTCATAGGTCTGATTAGTCACCTATTTGAAGGATTTGTTTTGAAAAGTTCATGACATGGTTGAGACAGTAATAAGTTGGCTGAAAAAATCTTGTTCTCTTCTTTTGTGCTTTTTTAGTATATCTTGGGCTACAACACTATCAGAAATATAGGAAATACTTCCAGTAATGATTGCTTATTTTTATCTTAAGCAGTTTTTATAAATCTTCATCAATTGTCACCTAGTTATTGTGAATACTCTGTGACTTGGGTGGCTTTTCCTGGCATCTTCTTAAACAAAACTTGATGAAAGTATATTTTTTATTTGATCTTATTAGTAGCCAGGGGATGCATGACTTTGCAGTCCATACTGGGGGGTGGTATGTTAATATTTAGGGCATGGTGTGAGTAAAAATGTAGAATAAACTGTAAAAGAAAGGAATAAAAGGAGGTCTAGGTTGATAGATTTGGAGGTTTAGAAAGTGATCCAGAGACAAATAGGGTTAGAATTATTTGCGCTCTTGAAGGCAAATATAAGGAAACAATGAGGAAGAAGTCTGAGCTAGTGAGAATAAGGTAGGTGGAAGTTGATGTGGTTGGATGGGAGAAAAGTGAGTTTAGCAGCCAGAATTTCTAATGAAACAGGTTGCTGTACTGAGCAGGAGGAGAGTGATGCTCTACATGTGAGGTTAGGTATTGTAGACAAAACAAATTTAAAACAAAGAACTTTCAATTGAGTTAGAGCAAGAATAATATTGATGTGTTGAGCAATGGGATAACGATTGGCCATGTTAATATTTGTAACTTTTGCTAAAAGGCAGAAACTTAACATAGGCAATGCTAAAGCATTTGGAGAGAATGTGTTTTTTTCTTTGAAACAAATGCATGCTGCTAGATCTGGAATGCTATCCGCATCCAGAAGTAACTTCTGCTCAATGCTGGAAGAGAATAATTGATTCTCAGAAGGCTGCCAAGGACAGGACTCAAATTTACAGTGCATGGACGCTGATCTGATTCAGTAGCTGTTGCCTCTTGTCTTCAGTCATCAATTTATTTTTACACCAGGCTCCTGAGTGCTGGATTAAGAAGTCACTTGTACACGTGCATCAAGTGGAGGTTTTGTTCCATCAGTCTGGTCAGATACATAGTGCAGATGTCAGTGTACCCCCAAATTGAATACTTTTTTTTTCATAGGGATACAGTGGATTGCAAGCACTGTTAGAGATGATTTGGTGCAGATCTCTTAGACTGGGGGGAGGTGGCAGGATTCACAGGTATTTCAGCTTCACAACTTTAAAAATAAGTCTGAAACTTCAATCCCATGGATTATCTTGAAGACTAATTACTGTCTTGTTTTCTAACCAAATGAAGCACAACTCGTTTTATGATCTTGCATGTGAATTTCAAGCAGTCATAAACAGAAAGGCAAGTTTTAATTTCAGCCTTTCCATAATATTGTGTTCATTATCTCAAGCCATAAGTTGTTCTCCTTTGAAGCTTTAGAAAGTTGGTATTGATCCCCATACTTCCCAAAGTGGAGAAGGTGATTCTGGGAGAACACTGACTTTGCAAGCCCTTGTTCAGACAGGTTCCAGCAGCCCAAAGCTGTGGTAAAAAGGACAAGAAGCTTCCAGTTAGAAACCAGAAAAAAAGCCTTTTGAATGGCAATAAATCAAGTGAGGACCTAGAATAGATTGCCTGGAATGGTTAAGGAATTTCCAGATTTGGATGCATCTGACAGCAAGCTGGCCTAAGATCAGCTATGTGAAGAATATAGTTGATCTTGACTTAGTACTTGGGCATGGACCAGATGCAACTAGATGGGCTTCAGCAATTTATTTCTGTAAGGAACAGTTGTGCTTCCCAATTCTGCTGTCTGCGCTGTCCTTTCCAGACCTTTGCAGATCTGTAGGGAAGGAAATATGGAGAGACACAGGCTTCTTTTTTTTTTCTTTTAGAGATGTCAGGAACACAATGTTACTAGAATGCAAACTTCCTGGCTGACAAATCCCTTTCTCATGCTCTTCTGTATTGGCTTGTCTCATGCCAAGAACAGATCATCAGTATAAAAATCAACGAACTGCTGTTAATTCAATATTACGAATTGTTCATGTTCTATTTAAGCCAGTATATTTTTCTCTTTCAGTTCTGATGCCTTCATTTGTTTTAATGAAAACTAGTAAAAATAGGAAAAATTTAGCTTATTCATAAGGCTTTTAGTGATGTCTCTTCATATTGTGGCTGTAAAGGATACTCTCAGCTGTATCGGAATGTAGCCATTGCAAGAGAACTTCAGTGCAGTGAATATGCTAGTGGGGTTTTTGCTATCAGGGAAAGAAGTTTTTGAAGGAGAATTAAGTTTGAATGTTTTATATATGAAGCTGTCATTAAGTTCCAGAAGCACTTGGAGAAGAGGTGTCATCCAAACTCCTGTAGGAGGACCAGCAGTACTTTCCTGGTCTGCACCCAGACTGTATATGGAGCAAATATAAGTGGTTAACAGTGTAACTCAAGGGCAAGATCTGAAGTTAAGGAGAGAGATCCAAGTTAGTTAACTTAAAATGATGAAACATCAGGAAATGCCACACCTGTCCATCTAAGGCTGAGACAAGACTGACCTGTTCTGAAGAAAAGGGGAGCGAAGAGCCTATCTTGAGAAATGAAAAGAAAGGGAAACAACTCCCCTGTCTCCCTCTGCACCTCCCCAAGCAGAAAACAAACAAGAAAAAAAAGAGAACACCAAACCTTGTGCTCAAAGTGAGTTTGACTCCATTGCAGGTGCATTTAGGGCTTCCTACAAGCTGCTGTGCTGTGTTTCAAAGTGTTTTAAACTGTGCTGTGCAATGATAAAGTAAGATTTGATCTTTATTAGATTAAAATGCCCAATTACTCACTGTTTTAAAAAAAATATTTTAGTCCTCAAAATTTAAAGACTATACCATTGTTTTCTATGTCATTAAAAATCATGAAATACATTCTTCTATATAGTATTGTGAACTTCTGCTGCTTGGTTTTACATATTAAAATTCATTACAGCATTCTTTGTTACTGAATTATTTCTGTTCTGTGGTGGTGGTAACAGGTTTCACAATTTTCTGCTATTGTATTTAATGAAAGTCTTTCTGTTTGTTTTTATAATCTTTATTTTTAATTGTGAAGGCTGCAATTTTGCAGTGAAAAAAAAACTACAAAAATTAAAACTGCAGGATCTTGTGGAATAACTCTAAAACAGTTGCTTATAAGCATCAGGATCACGTTCTCCTTACTGAATCTCTGTGTTAACTACAGGGTACGTTGCAGGTAAAAGTAGAGTATACATTATTTTCTCAAAGATGATTTTAGTCTGCTTGCTTGATGGTTTCTCCTTTTCCCTTGTTAGAAGCCTGGGCTGATTCTCCCCCTGCCAAGTGTTCAGAGCTATTTCAGAGCTCTCGTTGGAGCAAACGGGTCCTGTCCATCAGCTCCCCGCAGTTAGGTTGCATGCCAGCTGCTAGACAAGTGCATCAGTTTCCGGTTCTATGAAGTGAGACTGATGATAACCAGAATGAATGTGTTTCTAAAGCACAGTCATGAATATTTTCAAGTGCTTTTAAATTGCTTAATGAAAAGTGTTCCAGTAGGATGGAACTATTTTTCACTGTTTTTGAGGTCCACTGAAATGAGAAAATTTCTTAAGGAAAGATGAAACTTGCTCTTATCAGTGTGACAGAAATTGGAGTCAGGATTGTTATGGACAGAGACTTTGTCATTCTTTCCATTTTTGTATAAGTATGTATATATGCAAGGTAGCTGAGGAAAGGAATTGTCTGTAACTGATGAAGTGTGAGACTTCATTGCCTCACAGCCTTCTTTTCATTACCATTTTCCATTTCATTTTCCACTAATAAATGCAGTATTAGAAGAGCAACAGTCTTCAGCACAATGGTCCCTCACCTATGAATAAGCACCATAAGCACTGCCAAAATAAAATTAAAAAAATAAGAAGCAGTAAAGAGAGATGTGGGTTTTATCTTTGTGTCAGTGCTATAAATTCTGTGATTTCTACAGCCAGAGATGGAGCAGACACCGAGGTTGGTTTGTTTGGGCTGTGCAGTGACTGACGTGTTCTGCACTTTTTCAGCTTCTTCAAAGCAGATGAGGTGGCAGAGCTTGGCAAACCTTCTCGCAGTTTACTATTCACTTTCTGATAAGAAACAAATACAAATAGTTAGTTAAAGGAGAAAAAGGTTGAGGTTATTTATTTCCAATGAATGTTAATTGTCAGTATGTTGGGGAGAAGCTTTCAGTAATTTAGGGAAATCCCACAGGAATGAACATCACTACAGATTCTTGTGATCGATTTGAGAGAAAAATAAATCCTCAAACTGGTTTGAGGCTAACTTTCTCATTTTTGTTTGATTTGTTTAGAAGGCAGAAAAGCCAAGTAGTGTATAATTGAAGATTATTTTTCTTTTTACTGGAGTAGGAGCAGTCTTTTTCTGCACTCTTTAGGGAAGTTGTGAGGGAAATTTTATAGGGAAATAGATGCAGAATTTTGATACTGGCTGAAAATATTTGCTTGTCATATGAAATGAGGTAGAAGGAATAGTGTGTTGTAAGAGTAAGAATTGTCTGAAAACAAGGGCTAGAATTTTTTTTTTTACTTAAACTGAGGATCTTGCGTACAGAATCTTTCTGTCCTTTTAGGAGGGTGAAACAAAAATGAAGTAATTGTTCAGAAGATCTCTTGGAGATTACACATGCACACAAAGTGGGATTTTAGTCAGTTGGGAATATGTGCTGGACTTTCTTGTGTATGACCTGCATTTCGGCTGCTAATGCATCTCTGTTAAACTACTTGTCCTTGCAAGTGATTACCCAGATGAGCTGTGAGTTACAGGTATGAAAATGCAGTTGTATGGCAGCAAGAGAACAGCTGGCCACACGCTGGAGCTGCTATTCAGGTCGTGCCTTTTCTCCTCCTCTGTGCTGACCCAGGCATCATCTGATTCTTACTCACTTGGGTAAGAATTTACTGGAAAGTAAATTCCTGCAGGATTGCAAGCAACATATTTTGGGTGGGCTGAGAAGTTTGGAAAAAGTTGACTGAGAAGAAAAAAGAAGTCATGTATAAGAAAGCCATTGGTGTGGAATGAAAGAATCAAGAGGAAGAAATAGGAATAAAAAATGTGGATGTTTTGATGTCTGTTGTATTTGCTTTGGGAGAATGTTCAAGGGTGATGAACATAGAGGAAAATTTGCCCCTAGGCTCCCAACCCATAGTTCTTTGCATATGTGCCCTTCGAAATGAAAGGAAGGGAAACACCACAAAGATAGATATGGTTTCCAAGGAGAAACTCCTAGTATTGTCTCTTGTAGTCCCTGTACA
Organism: Anser cygnoides; assembly: GCF_040182565.1. NCBI lineage: Eukaryota > Metazoa > Chordata > Aves > Anseriformes > Anatidae > Anser > Anser cygnoides. The sequence continues at coordinate 38,016,040 of NC_089879.1, forward strand.
ATACAAACATGTGTTGCTTGATGAAAGTGAGCTAAAGATTTCTTGTTTCTTTTCAAATAACTTATTGGTCATGTGTTTGAAAAATACAGTGACACAACTATTTTTTGGTTTTCTTATTAGGGTATCTTCAACCAGTTTCAATGTAGCAGTGAGAAGGTACTGCCTTCTGATGCCCTGCGCACTGCTCTCGCGAAGACATTTCAGGATGAGCAACGATTCCAGCTGGGCATCATGGATGATGCTGCTGAATGTTTTGTGAGTACAGTTGAAAGATGGTCTGAAGGCATTGATGCTAACCTGCACTACACAGTCAGTCCACTCCCCATCCGAATTCCAACAAACCTAGTGTATGCAGCGTGGAAAAGACAGAGATCACCAAGCTTGAAGTGTTTCAGTGGGGAAACAAACGATGTTTTAAGAATTATCGCTAATGATTTTGTAATAGAAATATGAGTGTTACAGTCTTTACATTTAAACTTTTGTGTATGTACTGCTTGCTGTCTCAAGTATATATTTTTGATAAGAATGGTGTGTGTGGTTTTTTGTTGTTGTTTTCAGTCTCTCCAGTGCTTTGCAAAACTCTCATATGGGGAATGATGTGAAAACCTCACAAATAGTGTTCTTGCTCAAAGAAAACTATTCAGTTTTCTCATGTATAAACACTTAAGGGAGTGATCCAGGATGTTAGTTTTAAGGATCACCTCAAAAGGATGAAAGGATATTTTGTTTACTGGTTATCCTGAAATCATGTTTTCACAAACTCTAACTAATGGAAAGTGTTAAAAACAAAAAACAAAACAAAACAAAAAAACAAACAACAACAAAAAAACAGGCAATATAACACAATTGCTTGTCTGTTGCCCGGTTTGTAAACCTTCTGACAATATTTTTTAAGCTGGTTATCTCACTGTTGTACTTAGGACTTTTATGCCAATCTTATGTCTTTCAGTTTACCCACCTGCATTTTTTTAATACTGAAACTTTCTTCTCAACTCTTGTGTTCAGATTTTATTCTTACCCACACTTCCTCTTTCTTCCTTTAGTCTCCTAAATTTCTGTAACTTAAGTAGGAGGTATTTTTGTCATGCTGACCTATTGACTGCCCTCCTTCTCTGAAATGGTGCTTGTGGGGTGCCCCAAGTGTGTTTGTATCCTCCCAGTTGTTAACAAAGATTCTTAATCATATTGATTATTAACCAAATCAATTCTTAATCCATGTACAAGCATGCTAGATTTACTACTGCAACATTTAACTCCTCTCAGGCAAAGCACCATTCAGAGTGGAGTCCTTTCTATATGTTACATCTTTCACTTCCTGTACCTACCCAACTTGACAGTAGCACTGGAGGGAATTATAGAAATGATAAATTCATATAGCTGTTGTAGGTCTTCTCCTCGCCCTCTAAATGGGCTTATGATAACCCAAGCTATCCTGTGTTTGTAGAATACTATGACAGAGAATGTTTATTTAGAAAAACAGTATAGTTTAATAGGCCTATTTAAAATGGAAATAGATCATACCAATGAAGCCTCGAAGTGAAATAAGGGAGGTGAGCCTATACAGGAGCCCCTGTCAACACAGCGATGTCAAATCTTTGTGTGTAGCCCAGCACATTAACAGAGGTCTGTACGTAGTAGAACATGGGAACTTCAGATTCAGTTCCTTTCTTGAGAAATCTAAATAGCCCATCTGTTTCTATAGGAAGAGTCCCCACAAGCATGTTAGGTTAACCATACTGGTACAAAGACACTTAAGAGTGGTAAGAGTTCCATTTTGAGGTTAAACTTCAAGACAGAGAATTCCATAGTTTTTCACTTAGTTAATGTTTTCAGCCCTAAAGGCAGAGATTTAATTTAAATGGCAGAGGAAGAGCTATGTATTGAAGTTCAAAGGAAACAGTACTGGGTCAGAGCTATATTGCCTACCAATTAATTTTGACCTGGTTATTGAAGGCCGATCAACCATCCAGGCAACTTATGCTGGTGGTGGAAACTGCTGCTGGAGGAGGTGGCAGCAGCCTGCTGTCACCAGCAGATAAATGTTGGCAACAACAGGAGGAGCGGAGGTCTTAAGACAAGAACTCCTGGGAGCTTTAAAACAGATGGAGTTATCTAGAAAACATTCAAAGCTTTTGTTTCGTGTAGAACTTAGTCTGCCTCTTCATTTATTAGTTGCCCTCCACTTTTACAGAATGTGGATTTACCGTATTTCAAACCCCTTGTGGAATATGGAAATGGGCTAGAGTTATTTGGTGTTGATGGGAAGTTAGTCGTAACCAACTGATATTAAAACTGCAGAGCTGCTGTACCTGTTATATTTGGTCAAATCAATTGATTTTGAGACTTGGACAGAATAATCAATGACAGAATCCTCAGAGGTAACTGTAAATAAAATAAATGGTTAACTGATAGAGCATTCAAAATCAGATGTGGTAGCTGTTTTCTCTTATAGCAAAGAAATGCCAACTTCCTGTTTTCTAAGCAGGTTTCAAAAATTTGCAGTAGTCTTCTGTCTCTGTAAATGGTACTTAAGCATGTCAGATGCAATGAATAATGTCCTTTGTGATTTATATTCTACTTTTGTCTACATTTGAAATGATTTAATGCTTTTTTACTTCTCTCTTGGACTAGGAAAACCTGCTAATGCGAATTCACTTCCACATTGCGGATGAGACAAAGGAAGATATTTGCACTGCACCGCATTGTGTTTCCCATCAGAAGTTTGCAATGACCTTGTTTGAACAGGTGAGGTGATGATGCATGTTGTATACAAATCATAAATTCTCAGTTTCACATTTTTCAATCCAAAGATATGCATTGCCATGGTTTAAAAAAAAATAAATACAAGTGGGAGCATTTCTGAGAAAATGCATGTTTAATCTTGTCAATATACTACATTTTCATTCTCTTTAGTGTGTTTGTACCAGCTGTGGTGCCACCTCCGACCCATTACCTTTCATCCAGATGGTACATTATATCTCCACAACCTCACTTTGGTGAGTTGAGATTTTTTTACATGGAAAAGAGCTTCTTATTTATACTGGCATTGTGATTTGATCTTTACCTTCAACACTAAATGTCAGGAATGTGGTTTGTTCGAAGTTGGGGGATATTTTATAACCATGATAAAGAGCATGAGGGCTTAGTGGAGCAGAAGATATCAACTTAGGCATGGATCAGTGTGTCTTCTTGTTTATGATTCTGAATCTGACAACTCTAGTGCCAAGGACTCATGTATGTTTTAAAAGACCTAAGTATGCGAACAGGTGAGTTATGATAAGTGGGGGAAAAAAACTGGAGAGGACCTTCAGATGCTTAGTCTATCTTCCCATTCAAAACAGGGATAATCTCAAAGCCAAATCAGGCTGTTCACGGTTTTGTGCAACTGAGTTTTGGAAATGTTCAAGGACAAATTCCGTGGTCTCTCCAGACTACCTGTTCCAGAATTTAACCATTCTGTGAAACTTTTTCACTACTTTTCCCTTATCAACAGAGACAGTCTTTTTATGATAGGAGATAATCAAGTTGATCATGCGTGGTTGCCATTGGTAAATTCATGCTGACTGGTTTGACTCACCTTGTTTGTCTTATGCCTGGAGATGATTTCCGAGGGCATTTGGTCCATCTTTTCCCCAGGTAGTAGAGCAAGATTGACCAGCCTTATTTAGTTTCTCAACTCCTCTTTCTAATGAATGTTGAAGATGGATATAACACTTGCTTTTTACTAGTTGTTGGACCTCGTGACCTTTCATTAAAGGAGCTTCTGCTCTAGCTCTGTTAGAGTTCTGTTGAATGAATGCTAGAGGAGATAAGTTGATTTTTCTCTTCCTTTAGTAAGCTGCTCTTCAGTTAAAATCTGCCTAAACCTGATAGAGGCAGGATTCTGTTGTTCGTTTCCATCTCTAAATTTTGATTGGGATGAAAAACTGTGTTTGTTGGCCACCTTGAGAGAGTAGTGAGCCTGAAAAGCTTGTCTTAAACTGCTAGTTGCTCTTCTCATTCAGATCTCTGTTAAAGGCTACTGCTAGCAGTGTATTAGGAGTAATGTAAAGCTAGGTTTCATTCTCCCTTGTGGCTGCTACTGGCTATTCCACCGTGCTGTGGTTCTTTAAGTTACAGGCAGAGACTGTGTATTAGAATATTATTTATTAGAATTGCATGAAAATAATGATGTAAATGTTATTCAGTGTTTTTTATATATATATATATATATAAATAAAAATCTCAATAACTCTTGAGTTGGATGTTATTTTAAAAATACCAAGAAAAAATGCTATGTTTATCTACATCTTAAACTATGTTAAGTTTTAACGTCCTATAACTGTTAGTCTTTTTATGTACTTAACTTTCTTTTAAATTGGACAGTGAAATCAATTGAATACTGTGCTATTTTGCTATAACCGTCTGGTTATCTCAGTAGGGATGTGCTTTACTGTGCTAACATCACTGTTGTGGTAGCCAAAGGGGGGAAGCATTTTGAAACAAATGCTTCATTTTGAAATTAAGTATTTCTCAAAATGCTAAAGCTTGTTTTTAAGGTGTAAGTTTTAAGCCAAATTAGAAACCTTTTCTATTTTTTACTTGTTTTATTTCTTCCATATTACTATAGCAGGTGACATAATTCACAGTTAATAATGGTGTTTTTTGTACTACATTAAATATAAAAAGTGTTATGTATTTTAAGGTTCTTAACTTCTTACATAATTTAAAGGCAACATTCTTGCTTAATGTGCTTTTTTTGTTCGTTTTTATATTTCTGTTAACCTTTTGTTTCCTGTCCTTTTTCTATACTGAAGCAATCAAGCTATTTGTATGCTGGAGAGACGAGAGAAACCCACTCCAGATATGTTCGGAGAGCTTCTGCAAAATGCCAGCACTATGGGAGACCTGAGAAACTGTCCGGTTAGTATGCTTAATTTTGTTATGAGGACAATAGACAGGACAGAAGAGAGTTAATAGATTACACTGACATATACCTTTTAATTCATGAGCTTTTTCAAGATTTAGTTCATTGTAGTGATTGGACTTGATTTTGGTACCTCTCAGTTACTCAACGAAGGAAAGAAAAAACTGCTGATGCTGAGTGTTTTCTTGACTAGAGGTAAGTGCTAAGAATAGGCAAGGATATAGTGCCTGGATGGAGAATAAAGATAAATGTTTTTATTGAGCTAGAATCCACACAAAAAGGTGGTGAGAAGGAATAAATCGGAAATGTTTACATTGCCCACAGGGAATGTGCATGCAATCTACTCCTGTTCAAGTCTGTATGGCTGCTAGAAGTATCTATCATACATTTCCATTCAATCTCACTGAAAATTGGTGAGGACTCCAACACTAACATGAAGCAGCAATTGTCTGCTTTTATTTTATGAAGAAAGTTCTGGGATCTTATCTAAAGAAACAGAAATGACAAAGAATTTGGAAGCTGTATCTTTATATAGGAGATGTCTCTATGTTGACAGTAGTTTAGATTATCTAGCTTTTTAGTGGTATTCCCAAAATCCGTCCAGGTACTCTGGTGTTATTTTTTTCTGTGAAAGTAGTGTGTACCATCTGTAATAAGAGCACGGGGAAAGGAAGTACTTATTTCTTGTAGAGTCATCTCAGTTATACCGTGCTGTGACACAAATATTACTACTCTTGCACCAGTTGTTGTAATTACATGTACAAGATCCATTGTTTTGCCTGGATAAGATTCCATTCAACTTCATCACTACTGTTCAGCTGGAATAAATTATACTGTTGACCACACTGTTCTTGCATCATATAGCCAAAATGTTGGTCAGAGGCGAAGAGAAAAGAACAGCCGCTTCTCACTGCCAGAGGATATTCCAACAACAAAGGCTTGTAGGCTACGCAGCGTATTTATAAGAGCTATGTGAAAGGCAAGAATCATCACAGAAAACTTGAGGGAGTACTGTTTTGGAATTCGGGCTGACATACTGTTCAGGGTATGGAGAAACTGACCAGAAAGTGTAGGTTATAGTCATTACGAGTGATAATTGGAATTCAACTGACATATAACCTTTTAAAAAGAATATGCCTAATTGATAGTCATAGGTTACTGTTCTTAAAATGTTCCATTCTGCTATGCAGTAAAAGTCTGACAAAGTTTGGCTGACCTAAGTCCTTATATCAGTTGGGTTGAGAAAAATACAATTAGTTTCATGTAAGCATGAAGACATTCTTGTTTTTAAATCATAAGGGCTTGGTTTCTAAAACAGGAGTTTGATAACTTGTTCTACCTTTTAATTTAGGTATATTCAGATCTAGGGCCTTAGGTAGTTATGCAAAAATAGTGATCATCAAACTTTTTTTTACATATTGATTAATAGGTAGGGTAGGAAACAGCTGCATAATTGCTGCTTTGTGTAATGCTACTGTTTGACATCTCATGAGCCTGAAGTGAAGCAATACCAGGCTCTAACAGGAATAGCTTGTATGCCTATTCCCTGGGGGTGGTGTAAGCATTTCCATTTTATGCCTGCCTGCCTCCCCCTTAGCCTTCTGTAGCTTGTAACTTTGAAACATTCACTTTTAGTCTCTATCTAAATGTTAAATTATTTTTTGGCTATTGGCAAATTGTGGTTTACTTATGATTTAAAAAACAAAACAAAACACATAGATATTGTTTTATTGTTCAAGAGATTCAAAAGTCTAGCTATTTAATAACTAAAACAAGGAAAATTTACTAGAACGATCTTTGTCAAGGTGAGCTGCTTTGTATCTGAAATAATCAGCTGGGTAAAATTGCTTGTCGGCCCTTTCTGCCTCTCTTTGTTTGGGAAATCTCACTGAGGCTTAGCTAAGGCTGGACTAATAAAGCTTCACTTGCATGACTTATTAGAATTACATATTAATCCTGTCTTACAAAAATTGCTTATGTTAACTAGTTGAAGCAAAGGTGATGACAATTTGAGAGTAAAAGAGATGGTTTGTTGTTTTTTTTGTTGGTGGTGGTGGTCGGTTTTGGTGAGATAATCCACAGGAGTGCTTGTACTTTGTGTGTGTGAATATGTCATAATAAAATATGTCATAATAAAATGTGTGAGAATATAGTCATCTTAATATTAAAGCCTGATATATAATGTAAACATTAGTCTTCTACCCATAAAACAAATGAACAAAAAAAAACCCACACAAAACAAACCAAAAAATCTCTAGCCTACTTTCTCATCGTTGACTTGTCACTAAACTGAAGCTTTTTCCTTTTGTTTTCTTTGTTTTTTTCTGGATGTTTTTTTCTGGAATCTTTTTCTAGAGGTGCATATATGACCTGCTATGGGGGGAAAGTGAGTTCTAAGAGATTTTTTCATAGTTGCCCTCAAAAATAAAAAGATGATGCGCTCTTTGCTAAAATTACTGTGATAATTTCTTAATTCAGTAGGTGAACTTTTTTCATGATGCTTTAGAGATGCTGACAGTTCCAACAGATAATGGATAGAAAGAATCACTGAAAAATTTGTTAGCTTTAAAAGCAGATTTGTTAGCTTTAAAAGCAAGCTTCTTTCTGAAGATTATAACTAATGTTATAAGAAATAATGAGAATAAAAAAATATTATTTATAATAAATAATTATTATAACGTTATAATAAATAGAGAATGTTTATTTTCAATGTTTGTTTTGTTTTAAATCCTCAGAGTAATTGTGGGGAAAAGATACGTATTCGTCGTGTGCTGATGAACTCTCCGCAGATCATCACCATTGGCTTGGTTTGGGACTCGGACCACTCTGATCTGGCTGAGGATGTTATTCACAGCCTAGGCACTTGCCTTAAGTTGGGAGATGTGAGTTTTTTGTAATTTGACAGTACCTAAAAGCATGCAACCTTTCTAATGATAGTCCATACTGCTGGGTTGAGAAAAATAAGTCACCACCTCTACCTTTTCAGCCTCTGAATAGAGGACATACCCAAAGATCTGGTCTGATTCTGAATGCTTCGCAAAAACTGTGAGAGTACTAGTGTAATCATGTGTTTCCAGCTATATGAAATGACTGTGTAAGGTGCTTGAAAATAAGAGAAAATTACTTCAGAAAACAGTTTGAATTAAAAGGAATACGTAGAAGTGCAAGGGAATTTTAGATTGGGGTTTGTGCTGGTTTCTATTAAAATAAATTTGTACACTTTCCACTTCAAAGAACAGAAGTTTATTACTTTTGAAGATAAAATACAGTTTCTGGTTGTTTAAATCCTCTCTTCATTTACACCTGTAGTTGTAACAAGTAGAAGTTACTTATAACTGAGCAACTTAAAACTGAGCAGTCTCTGAGAAATGGTGGCTTGCATTGTGTGACTGACTGATAGGTTAAATTAACTTGTGTATGGGATACGGAGGCTTGTATATCAGAGGATTCATTTATTCTATATCAGTTTGTATTAGAGCTGAGTAATTCATATATTCAATCTTGGCTGTGCCATATTCTAACACTGAGGTATTACATTAAAATGCTGAAGAAGAAAAATTATCCAGTGCATAGTGAACTAAAATCAGATCAAGTTAATGGAAGTGTGGTTAAGAATGCATGGTACTTGCATAGTAAAGCAGTAACACACTAAAAAATGAATCCAGTGCATTTTTAAATAAAACATGGTCAATTAAATTCAGAAAACATTGTGTGCACCAAATTTTTCTGACCTACTGTTGTCTTCATTTCATCTTCTTAGCTTAAATTAAAATAAATGCCAGTTGTTTACTGTCAGAACTGCATTACTTCTACAAAGTGATGAGGAATGAGTAACAGTTTTAAATAGTATTTCATATAATCAGCAAGCATAACAGAGTATATGGAGAATTTCTTTCAGTGCAAAGTAGTTTTGCTTGTATTCATTTTTAGAGTAGAACCACACTTCAAATTCTGAGAAGGTGTTATATATCACTGTTGTAAACATCTTTAAAGCATGGCCACAGTCTCCAAGACTGACTAGATTCTTGGGCATTTGGTGAGTTAACGACAGGCTGTACCTGGTCTGCATCTCTGGGTTTGCTTAATTACTTTAGTCTTTGACTTGTTTTCTTAATCTCAGCTAAAACAACTGCTGCCTCTCTTGTAGTACTTTGAGGCCTTCAGACTCAAAGCAGTATATAAAATGCTGAGTGTTTTATTGATTTCTGCTTTCATTTTTTTTATTTCCCTTCTTGAAGCTCTTCTTCAGAGTAACTGATGACAGAGCAAAACACTCAGAGCTGTATTTGGTGGGAATGATTTGTTACTATGGAAAGCATTATTCTACCTTCTTCTTCCAAACGAAAATCCGCAAATGGATGTACTTTGATGATGCTCATGTCAAGGAGGTAAGAAAGTAATGCTCAACAAATTCCTAAGAGATTATCTTTCTAACTATTTGTATACAAATCTGTACTGTTCTTCAAAGATTTTGAGAAATTGTGTGTGTTTTCCTACTCAAGTTCCGTAGCTTTGTACCTTTTTGTGAGCAAAGTAAAGCATTCACAGGAAAGTGTACCAGAAATCTCAGAAGTCCTATTCTTACTTGTTGGCTGCCAATTTTGCTTTCGTGTTGTTGTTTGAATCCCTATTGTTTGTTCGTGCACACAGCTGACGTGCTTCTCTTTCCCTTACTGATGAGTGGTGTTGCTATTTAGCCTGCTTTTGGAGTTGCTTGTTGAAGTATCTAGATGCCAGACTTCCCTGATGGTTGCTGCCAACAACCAATTTTCCACTTGTTTGTCCTTTTTTTTTTAATTCTCACCAAGCGTGATGAGGTCCTTGACATTACAGATACCAGTGCTGGAATCTTGGCACACTGTTCCTACATCCCGTTAGTTTTGCTTTATTTCGCACTACTTTCCTCTTATTCCTTCTAGTCATGGAGGCACAAACATGAGAGAGGAAAACGCTCTGCTAGTTTTGCCATGCAGAATCTCAAAGGGAAAACTAATCTTTCCATTTGTTCGGTCACATTTGTCTGCAGCAAAACTGCCAAGGATAGGTACTGCAGTGCTTTAGTTGAATAATTGTGTATGGAGTAGATTTGTTAGAGCAGATATTTAGTGTATTAAGTGAAACCCATATTAGTATATGGGGAAGATTTTTGAGACGTATATGGCTATAATAATTGTTGCCTGGCCTATCAAAATGCTTGATTTTAGTTGAGTTGATTCCTCTGTGTTCCAAATGTGTTCTTAGCTGGTGTCATAAACGGTGCCTTTTTTTCTTAGATAAGGTGAGTCTCAGAGGAATGGAAGTGCCTATTTTTATGAGACAGTTTTGAAGTGTTTTCCAATGTGTGACCAGTGGTTAGAGCTTTCTTGATGGTTCCTGTTCAATACTGGTTATGGAAGGAATTAAAGAAAGTCAGAGGAAAAAAATTGAACTCTGAAGTAAGGAGGGGGGTAGACATTGTTACAGAAGATGATGACAATCTTTTTCTTGTGTTATTTTGTTCTTGTTGTCAAATCAGATTGGTCCAAAATGGAAAGATGTTGTGACAAAATGCATTAAGGGTCATTATCAGCCTTTGCTGCTGCTGTATGCAGATCCAAGAGGAACTCCAGTGTCAACACAAGACTTGCCCCCCCAAGTGGATTTACAGCAATACTGCAGGACTTGCTATGATAGTGAAGACTCAGGTAAGCAATCTGGACTGCAAGCTTATGCCTTATGCTGTAGTGTTGTGTGATTTTTTTTATGTTGCTCTGTGTGTGTTTCTGTTTGGGGGGGTCTTTGGTTGTCAAAGCTGATCTAGAGAACTTCCAGTATTTCACCTCTGAACTTCTCTTCCAGTCCAAGACTCTGTTGATTGTTTGGGTAGTAAACTTCTCCAAAAAATGTTGGAGAAAGAATCTGAAGAAAAAAGCAGTGAAGGATCTGTTGTGGAGTAGAAGTAGAGAGGAACAATAATGATTTCAAGGGCTGGGTTCATAAATTCGTAATCAGTTTTAACAGGAAGGGAATAATAGCTGAGTTGCACAAGCTCATAGAAATGAAAGGAAGCTGCAGAATTAAACTCAGGAGTGAAGTTAGGGGTAAAGTAATCTATGAAATGTGAACTGATTTGTGGGAGACTAAAGGGAAAGGGATTGGTGAAGGCATATGCCTGTAGGTGATGATTACTTGTTAATTCTTCATGGTCTGTTTTGCATCAAAAAAAACTACAGCTGCAGATACATAGCACTTTCTATCAAAGAGGCCTTCAACATATCTCTGCTTCCTGAATCCTTTGTATTACAGGTAGTGCATTGAATCAGAAATGTGTGTCCTACTAAGGTGCTTCAGAGCTTAGAACTTGGTCTGTTCAGCATGTTGGTAGTGGTCTGATGGGCTATTGGTTTACTGAATATCTGGGATAATTTTGGATATTAGATGTGGCCTCTAGATACATTCTGAGAAAGATGGGCAGTTGCAATCTAGATAGGATGAAGAATAGAAACCGGGTGTAGGTTTATTATAATGGTTTAGCAAATGAAGATTGTTTCTATTTTTGTATATTTGGAGAAAATATCCTATATTAGAGTTGGGTTTATAGGTTGCCAAGAACAGTAAGACGAGACTAAAACCAGAAATGCAGCATTTTTCCAGAATACTAGCCTATTTATACAACTGTAATTCCAGGAATATTTTATGGTTTTTGTGGACAATAGTTGACCAGGAAACATAAAGTTAGCTACTCCGTAGAGAACATCTGTTATCCCCTTAGTTGTGTGTTGACAATCTACTAGTAATGAAATAAATCTCCAACTCGTCTTAAAATAAATGCAAATAAAAACAGAAGGAAGAAAACCTTCACTTCTCACTTGACAAGATGCCTTAAAATTTAGAAACCTATCTTCCTGTTCTGAAGAAAACCAGGAAGTGGGGAGAGGGCCTTTGATGCTATCCATCAGTTGTGAGCATCTCTACAAGTATCAGGTCAATATACGCTACATGTAAACTGGCCTTGTGGTTCTGCTCTTTTTTTTTTCCAGGAAATACATAGCTAACACTACTTCTCAGTGTCTCTTCAGTATCTAATATTATTGTGTTCTGAAATGACCTCAGGAAGCTGAACATAAAAATACATACATATAAAGAAATTTAAAAATGTGCTTTCTTTCAGATTAAACTCAGAAGGTTACAATGAGTAACCTGCTCTCTCATTTCAGAAACGCTTGAGTTGCTCAGGCTTACTTATGTTGTCTGCAGTGTTCAACATTGATACAAAACTTTTGAAAGAATTTGTGAGATACTGTAGGTTGATGTGCCAGAAAAAGTCATACTCTATCTATTTTCCAATCAAATATGAATGGATTGGTTTTTAGTCTTGTTGATATCCAGAGTTTTCTATCCTAATATAGCTTTTTGGATTGGCCTTTTTGTCTCTCACTGAGTGTAAATACTTGAGGACTACTCAGTGTTATCAGATATCCACAGCCCATAATTCAGAAGTGAACTGAAATTGCTTATTCTTAAGCTGTTAATCACAATATCATACCTGAACTGTTGTTGATAGGTTCAGATAAATGCATCTATTCACATCAAAATGTGATACCACAAATTATGGAGGAAAAATTGTCAAAAATGCTGGTATGAAATGTGAAGTCCAAATGGTTCCTCTTAATGTTTTTGATTTTCTGTTGAATAGAGACTTCAGTTTATAAATTGTTCTTTACTACTCAGTTCCATAGCACTGATTCCTTTTTCCTATATTCACCTTTCTTTCTGAAACTGTCATTTCCTATAACAGCCCTGTTCTGTATTTCCTCAGACTTCAAGATTTTTAACCAGTCAGGAGGTGGGGAGAATTTTCTGTGTGTAAAACCTTTTACATTGCCTGAAGTAGGACATCAGGTTACAGGCCTTGGTCTCACCAAAAATATGAAGCAGCCTCAGGCTGTGTGCAAAATTAACCATAATTTTCTTCTTTATTTTTCTGCTTTTCTTTAGTTTGTCCACTGACAAACAAGTATGGAATGAACATTCCGTATATTCTGGAGTGTATACAAAACATAAAATGGCCAACAGTCTCCCTACTGTTCAAATTTTTACTTTTGTATAATGGAAGTGTTGGGAGGAGGTTGTCCTTTTCTCTTGTTTTAATGAATTTAAGAAGTACTGTACTGAAATTGAATCACGGTGGTTCATCCATTTCAGTATCCCAGTCATGCAGTGGACCAGCACCAGCTTCTTTGGAAGAAACAGGTTACTTTGCTTTAGATATAATCTCAGTATGAAGTTTTAGATAGGCTTTTGCTTCATAATAGATAAAATATGTTATTATTATGACTTTTGATGTTATTGTTATCTTTATTAATATTTTGTTCTTGACTAGTTTTGTTAATTTCAGCGTGGTACTAATGTGTACTTTGGTATGCCAATTGACATAGTTTAATTTTGCATAATAAATAGATTTGATAAATTTGGAGTTACCAGAGAGAAAGAAATAAAAGCTTTAAGAAGGTATGACACCCCTTTATTTTCCCAAAGGATAGGACCTTTCCCGTAAGATTCGGTGTTCTGGGATTTGAATTTGCATATTTGGTACTCTGTTCTTCCACTTAACTTACATGTAGCTGCTTCCGTTCTATTCCTGTTTTTTTAACCTTTCGTGACTCTTATAAAGGTCTAAAGAGATTGAAAATTGACATTACTTTCTTTACTAGGGAGAGAACCTTCCATCTCAAGCGATACCAGGACAGATTCCTCTACCGACAGCTATCCTTATAAACAGGCACACCATGAGTCTGTGGTTAGTCACTTCTCTTCCGACTCACAGGGGACGGTCATCTACAATGTGGAGAATGATGCAGATTCACAAAGCAGCAGGGATACAGGTAGCAGATACTGTTATATCTGAGTAGTCATTGTCATTAAATATGATGAATGCAGTGGAGCCCCATAAAAAATCTTTTTATGCAACCCGTAACAGAATAATGAGCAGTGTTTAGTATCCACCATGGTTTTGGTTTGCAATGAACTGTAGTGTTGACAAAGATCTGCATAACTTTTAACTGCTGTTGACCTTTGTAGACTAGCATCTAGCCAGATAAAAATTTACAGATACTATTTCTGTTATCCATTATCCACCTGCTCTTTCTGTCATACAAAATCCTGGAACCTCGAGTCTGTTTTGCAGTGCCGTTGTACAGTCTGGTAAGTGTTGTGTGTGCAGTTAGTTCATTTCAGGAGTTGAAGCTGTCTGGGAAAGGCACTTCCATCACCAGAATCTCCCATACGTGGGTACTAAAGACTTCCTGTGTAAGTGGATGATGTTAGTATTTACTGCACTAAGGAGGAGCATAAGATGTTCCTGTTCTCCTGCCTGTGCTGTGGAGACAAATTAACTGAGCATTTGCAATGGGAAGGGAGTCTGTCTTTATATTCCTTCAAGCAGCTGAACAGTCGGCCCAAAGATAGTTGAAAAGAGGTTAGCTGGAAGTCTGAAGGCTCAGATCTGTATTACTCATGCCTAGTGACCCCAGTCAGTTTCTGCATACAGTACTAACTTCAGTTCTGAAAAAGTAGTGCATGAGTCAAGGGCAGACTTCTCAAGCGTCAGAAACATGACCTACTAAATTCATTTGAACTTATTTTATTGTGCCTTAAACTTTCTGAGATGACATAACTGTTGAATCACCAACTGTTAGTTGCAGCAGTGTCAACAGCTAACACACCACTATCTCCTTTTAGTTGCAAAATAGTTGCTGTCTTGTGATAATGTATTCATCTTTAGTTCATTTGAAACCATCTATGTTACAAATATTTTTCACATCTGAACCTGGAAGAAAATGGTTCAGGTACGTTTTCTTCAGTGCTTTTACATTCTTCATCAAAAATCTAAGCAATTGTAATCTATGGTTTTCGGTAACTTGAAGGTACTTTTAATGTTTTATGAAATACTTAGCACTGTAGGTTCTGGTATTAGTCCTCAGTAGAGTGTGAGAAAAAAGGGAGAGTTGGAGCAGAATTTGAGAGTGATCAGGAAACACAACTTATGTTGAACTGTAGAGTTCTGATAAGCCAAAACTGAAAATGCTGGCAGGGTGTTACTTATATACAAAAAAGTCTACTAAAGTGACAGGCAGTTGATTGAATTAGGTTCCTCCCTACAAAATTTGTCACATAAGTCTGCTTAAATAAAAAAAAAAAGGAAGAGGATAGTGGGATAGCTGCCAACATATATGATATATGTTGAAATTCGTCTGCTTATAACTTTTTGTTCTGTAATTTTTTAGTAATATTCTCCTCTTTTTTCTTTTTTCTCCTACTGATTCTGTCCTATATTATTCCTCCAGCTCTAGCCCATCTCTCACTACCTAATTTCAGTCATCCTCATCTTCCCTGATTCAACCCTAGCTATAGTCAGTCTGTCCCCTTTAGCTAGTCACCTGTCTGGACATTTTGCCCTTTTATTTTTGCCTACCTAAAGCCTTTCCAAAAAGCCAGTCTGCTGAATCATACAACTGCTTAGTCATCAAATGCTGATCTGTGGGGCTATAAAGAAGCCATCCACATTGACCTGTCAACAGTTGCTGCTATTGAATAATTCTGGGCAAGAGCAGGATTCTTCATGTAATGGCCATTTACCCCACTACTGCAGCCCAGAATTTTATGGACCCTATCCCACATCACCCTCCTGGGAAGGACCACCATTGGGTCATATGACCTCAGACACCTGGGTTCTTCAGGATGAGGGCATGAAGAGTGGCTGCATGAGCACTCTCTTGCTCCTGCCAACCTGTGCTGCTGAGAAAAATATGCGTATTCTGGCTACCCTATTCATGCAACTGAGTTTTTCTTGGGAGGGAGTAGGGGACATTCTGTCTTAACCTGTTTGATTTCATTCTTTTTGTTTAGCATATTCTGACCATCTTCCTCCTCACCTTCCAAAAACCAGAGACCACTACCACCAAAAACCTTTCCTTTGTACATTCCTTTGAATACCACTGTTTGCTTATAAAACCATCCCACCCATGGAGGATGAGGCATTTAGGAATGTATTCAGCAATGGACATCTTTTTAGGTGTGTGATTGGGCACTTGGAAATGCTGGCTTTTTATTTTAATAAAAGAAAAAAAAATGTGTGAAGTTTTAGCTCGTATATATGGTATTACAATTCCTCTGTTCGTGCATTTCATTGGATTTAGTCTTTGTTCCATAGCACCCAGGTAGAAACAACATAGTCTGTGTCCTGCAGACTTGGGATTCTTGGTTTTCTCCTCTATGGCTATGAAATGTTCAGTGAGAAAATGACAATATTTACAGTTTATGAAATGAGAAGAAATATTTATGTACAGCTAGCAACCTTCATTCTACAACGCTAAGTTGTGTTCTTTGTCTGTGCAGACCCTAAGCTAACTCCAGCACCACTGAATATCTTTAAATAGTTTCTGTTACAGGACAGGAATACACTAACATGTTACTGTATGGTAGCCAGTCATTCCTATCAGGTTGCAAACTTCCGGGGAAAAATGTTTTTGCTTCATAGTATACAACTTCTCTAGTGAAGTGTAAGCTTCTTTTACCTCCTAGTGGTTCCCCTCAAGATAAAAGATACTACTGTTCTTTCAGTCCCTAAAAGATGTATGACAGTACATGCTATTGGGGGAAGTGATTTCTCCCAAAGTGCTGACTTGACTCATGCTCAATCACCTAAATGTCATACATTTTGTTTTCATTGCCAGTGTTTCTCTTCTATTCCCTTAGTTCTTTTATGTATTCTTTTTTTCTAAAGATTTAGCTACAAAAATCACTCTCTAGTTTGCGAATGAATAGAAACATGAGTCTTGCGTAGCTTGCTTTTTGTTGTCTGGATTCCTTCACACTCATATTATAGTATCTTCTTAGCAATTGTAGTCAAAGTGAATTATTTCTTCAACTGTTTAAAAGTGTGATTTCTACTTTTAAAATCTGCTTTGAATATTGTTGATTTTTGTGCTAATTTCTAGAGAAGGGGTAGGCTCAGAAATGCCATCTGTGTAGTCTGGGGACTTCTAATCCACTGTTGAGTAGTAGGGGTTTTTCTCTGCTGTCATCCTATAGAAGGTGAAATTTGGTGATGTAAAGGCCAGAGAAGTCCTTGTAGCTTATTCATAAATTCCCTTCTTACCCTGCATCTCTGCTTGGGACTGCTCACATGAGTAAAGCCATGCGTGTGTTTGTGCTTGCAGGCTTAGGACTGTGTGTGAGAACCATAATGTTAAAAGAAATGGCAGTACAGAAAACTTGTAATGAACTGTCATTATGCACTTAACTCACCTTTTATGTGAGGAAAAGGAGAACAAATGTGTGCAAGAGAAAATGCTAGGACTTGGACACATGAGCAAGGGAGTAAGGGAACATTCTTGTGTGTAAGCTGATTCGTGCTGATAATTTGTGTGTATGCTCTTAGTTTGTGGCAGATGTGAATTAGCTGGTGTAGCCCTTGAGAGCCAACTAAGGCTTCTTCATTGTGGCCTAAGCTAACTCAAATTACTTCTATAAAGAGAGTGCAGTTAGTGCAGAGCAACTGGCGATGTGCATTAATTTATTACTACATGCTGACTTGTTCATGTGTTTAAGTCTTCATTCAACAGACTAATGTTAAGCAAGCCGTCCTCAATTTTCTTGTTGGTGACTGTTAAAACTGACCAAGTATTCAGACAGCAAGAAAGTGACACCCTTAGAGTATTAGAAGACAAGGCACGCTCAACTTTTTCCGCTCGCTTTGGATGATCTGTCATTAACCAGGGTCCTTGGAGGGGCTGTATTGCTTATGACCTTAAAATGAATGTATACCCCACCCACAGGACAAAACCAATAACTTCTGGAAACGAAAAGTTACCCAAACCTGCCAGTTAGCATTGGAGTGTCTTCAGCGCCTAAGGAGGAGAGCCCTACTGTTTTCAGCACAGAGAGCACTTGGTCTAAAGGCTCTTGTCATCTCAGATGTGTTCTTCTGTCCTTTCAGGGCACCTGACTGACAGTGAGTGTAATCAGAGGCATATTTCCAAAAAGGGCTCACTGGCAGACCGCAAAAGGAGTTCTAGCCGGTCTCGGCGAAAAGTAGATGAGGCTCAGTCATCAGGATACCACAGTGAAGGCAAGAAACATTATTTTATTTGAAATATCAATATCTTTCTGAATGCTTTTAAGATCCTCAGAGTGTATGTGTATTTCTTTCCTTGTTTCTTACATCTTAGCATTTTGTCTTGTCTTTGCTTTTGTGTTTGGGTTTTTGTTTTACTTTTCAAAGACTGTATAAAGATGCTGTGAGTAGGGCTGCTGGCTTAACCTGGAGTTGTTTTTGTGGCTTTTGCCCTCTCTTTTATAAACTGCAGGAGAAACCTTGAAGGAGAAACAAGCTCCCAGAGCTGCCCCCAAACCATCCAGCAGCACGAGCCGACTGAGGGAATTTAAAGAAACAGTGAGCAATATGATCCACAGCAGACCACAGCAAGTTTCTCAAATCACCCAAAATTCCTCTCACGGAGGGGGTAATGTGGATCAGGCTGAAACACGGCCCTCAAAAAGCCTATCATCTGCACATTCTCGAAACTGGGAAGTGGAGAGTACCAGTAGTGAGTCTAAATCCAGTTCATCTAGCAGGTACCGGCCAACCTGGAAACCCAGAAGAGAATCTCTGAATATAGACAGCATCTTCAGTAAAGACAAAAGGAAACATTGTGGCTACACTCAGCTTAGTCCCTTCTCTGAAGAGGCAGGTAAGCAGTTGGAAAGAAAGATTTACTTACAAATATGTGGAATTTACAGTCGTCTTCTCTTCGTTTTTAAGTTGAGAAGTGAAATTTTGAAGATGGCATATAGGTTGGTGGTGACTTGATTCCTTGAAGGCTAATTTCTGTGTGTATTTATGTTGCATGTGTGATATTTGTTTTGTTTGTTTTCCGTGTGTAAAATTTCACATTTTGGGAAGTTACAAGGGAAACTTTACTGTTTTTGCTACTTAAACAGACCCAGTGCTAAACTGCTAAATATCTGGAAGTTCATTGCTTGGAGTAGCTTTTTTATTGGTCACTTTCTCTGGCTCCTGCTATTTTAGCATGATGGCTCAGACTGTGGTGCAGCAAGTACCTCATGCATTAGCATGGAGTTTCTCTTGTGAGTATAAGAGCAGCTAATGATGATTTATCTGGGACCGTTTTGCACTACAGCAGGCTGTGTAATTTGTACATAAAGGCTTTGTCCTAGGCTTTGCTGGCTTTTTGAAGGTAATAGAATCTTTTGTGAAACAACTTAAGGTATCTTATGTTCCCCCTGCTTCCCTTTCCACCGTCTGCAAATGAATGTAACAGTTATTTTCCTCCTTTATCAAGAAATGGATGCTCCTGAAACTGTAAAGGGTATGGAGAGCAGGTGTTTACCCATTCCCGTCTTTTATACTGTTATGCTACTGGAACTGCTACTCTCCTTTCTTAGGTGCTTAAAGGGGACTGTGTGTGGATGAGAAGGGAAAGATTTGTGTGACTGGCAGCAGGGTTGTGGTTAATGAGGACACCTGTGGAAATTTTGGAGTCTTGAGAGGGACAGGGATAACTGGAAGGAACTAAAGGTTGAAAAGAATTTGGCAGCATGAAGGAACATACATTTATAGGGAAGATGAAGAGAGAAGAGAACACAGCTTCAGGAGAAGAAAACAAGGGGAGTAAACATGAGGCAAGTGGGAACATAAAGTAAGATTAGTAAGGAAGAATTTAAAAGTTTTCCAGTTCTCCTGTCCTACATGAATGACAATATATGAGACTCATCGAATTGTAACTGGCAAAATAAACTAAAAAGTGCAGCATCTGAAGTAAATACAACAGTACAGTAGCAGCTATGAAGTGGAAATACTAAAGGCACAGTTGGATATACTGTAAAATGATTTTGCACAAATACAAATTGTTACAGGGAGGAAGGGATTTTTCTTTCCACATCTGATTGTTACTTGGGGGGAATATGGTAGCATTAAATTGGAGAGATTTGAAAATGAATTTGCTGAATAGGTTGTTGCTTAATGTTATCAGAGATGATGTAAAATTTTTTTCTGCTTCCTATTGCTAATTTTAGGTGATATTAAAGGCAGTGCTTCTGGTTAAAGCATAACTGAGAAGCAAAAATGTGTCGATGATTTGCTGTTATGAAACTTGGATCTTCTACTGGGCTATATTCTTTTATCTCAACAGGTAAAGAGCTTATGGAGAATGAGGTGAAGGAACGTGCTGTTCAAGAAACAAGATCAAGCCAGTCAAACGTCAGATACAAGCGTGGTGTACTAGGCCGTGGCACCCAGCATGTGGTGGATCAACATCCTCATCTAATACAGAGAATGGAGTCTGGGTATGAAAGCAGTGAGCGCAACAGCAACAGTCCAGTTAGTCTGGACATGCCCTTGTCTGAAAGCTCAAGCAACCACAGGTAGATTTTAACAAACTTCATTTTTAAAGTGAGGTCTTTGTTTCTTTTTTGTTGTTACATAATGATGTAGGACATTTAAAAAAAAAAAAAAAAAAACAACAAAATCAACACAAAAGAGCGGTCCTAGCTTATAGTGCAAATTTATTGAGGCAAGGGATTTCCCTTGTATCTGAGTGAGACTGATTACTTTTCTTGCCTTTATATTGATAGCTTAGTGCAAGTAAGAAGGAAATAAATGGTGTTCAGTTGAATAAGAAATGTTGATTAAAATGATGCATCTGAAATAGTCATACCTTTAGTCTGTGATTTGAAAACTCAAATATCAAACTTTGCATGTCCTTTGAACAATATGATTGACCTTTTGATAAACCATTATTTGATTTTTTTTAAATCTGTGTAGAAAATCAGAAATCTACAGTATTATGGCCCTGTCAGTTTGAGAAGTTCACTGAAATCTTGTAACATATTTGCAGTATTTATATGCAAAAATAAATAGGCATCATAACGTGTTTCTCTCCTTGGCTTGGACAGCTGATGCAGTCACAAACCGAACATGTTTATAGCCCGAATAGGAGATATTCAGCTGTTAAAACCAGTTGAGAACATCTATCAGATCATGGTTTTAACATGCATTGTGTGGTCTTTGGGGTAGATTAGAATTATTGTCCCTTCCCCTTGTTTGCTTTCTCTTCCTCTGTTTCTCCACAGACTTTCCTGTGGTAGGCTTTTTTTTTTTTCCCGTGAGGATATAAAAGTAAAATGCGAGTAAATATTTTTTGTGATCATAGAAAATGTACACACAATTTCTCCTTAAGATAGTAGTAACATTGTGTACTGTAATTGTTCTCTTTTTGGAGGGACGTTCATATGAAATGGGCAGGTGGATTGGTTCCTGCTTGGCGCAGTATTCCCAAGTCTCACAGTAGCAGCATCCTGGAAGTGGAGTCTAATTCTTCAACTGGGAGCTGGACAAACAGCCCACGCACCATTGGAAATGGTAGGACGTACTTCTCAGTAGTCATGGTTCCACAAGATAAATTGTATTGGAGTTGTTCTTTACTTTCTGGATGCTTTTCTTTACAGTGGAGTTACGAGGAAGGGGAGATGAAACATTGAGCAATACAGCACAGTTTTACAAGATGTAACTTTGGTTTTCCAAAGGGGATTGTAAAAAAAAAAAAAAAAACTTTATTGGAATATTACTTTGATCATGTTGCTCTGGTATCTTTTTCAACAAAGATTGACTTAACTGATTAAGTAAACTTTTTTTCCTATTCTTTCCCATAATTCAGTATGCTGCTGTCAGTGCAAAATGTCTTCCTGAGCATAGCTGGTAATAACTTACAGGATTGACTCCTGAAAAGAAGCTCAGAATGGTTGCTCATAACGGAAGCTCATAATTGAAAATTGTCACAAATGAGAATGGATATTTACAGGATGTTTGGGCTAAAGCTGAGCTTTTATGCAGATACACATTCTGATTATCCTTCTGAGCAAATACTTTATTCCAGAGAATGTCTGGGGAAGGGAGGAAGGGAGATACTTTCTGAACATGCTTCATAGTTGAAGTGAGAGTGAAGACTGATTTCTTCTGTGTTGAGTAGAACATTGATAAGCTTTTTCTTCCTCTCATTTTTATCTGCTTCTGCACCTGGATGAAAACTATCTCAGTTGGAATCTGTTTTACTTTCTAAAGCTAATGATCTGGCTACATTGTCATAGCATTGGTTACAAATTACAGGCACAATAAAAAGTCTCGATTTCAGCAGCAATTTACGGTTCTCTTCTGATGATTTGCTCTGTTCCATTTGCTGTTTCTTGGGTCAGTGGATTAAAGGATGGACTGTGTTACAGGGGATCATGAAGCAATACTGCAACGATTGTACCAGGCTCACTGACGCAGAGAGGGCAATTGGAAACCAAATAGCTTGGGTGGAGTTTTAAAACTAAAATTTAACAAAGCAGATTTTATCTGAAATTCTGTAGCCTTTGGTCAGTATGCTATTTGCTAATGGCAGTTGTATTTTTCATTAACATTACTTGTGTTTTAATGGATACTTTGAGAGATTTTTACTATCAAAAATTTTTTTTGAAGGCAGGGAGATCTTTGGCCCTTTAAAGAGTGAACTGGATGAACTGCAAGAGGAGGTGGCAAGGAGAGCGCATGAACAGGAACTACGCAGGAAAAGAGAAAAGGAAATGGAGGCAGCAATGGGCTTTAACCCCCGTCCCAGCAGGTTCATGGATCTAGATGAGCTGCAGAATCAGGGTAACCTTTCGAATGCAGTATACTTCGCAAGACTGTGGTGCTGAATTTTTTGAACCTTTGAACTTAATTTTCTACTATATGTCTCTCCCCATCCACCCAGTATTATAATTTTGTACCTTCAGTTAGTGAAAGACCATCAATTTCAAACCTGTTGAATACAGAAAACAATTTGTTATTTTAAGTACTTTCTTGAACGTAACAATAACAAGAAATTTCCTAATATATAGTGTTTGTATATATTTGGACCTTTACATTTTTATGTGGTTATACGTACTAGTGATACCTAGATTTAGCTATAAGGGTTCCACCAGCATCTTGGAATGAGCACCTTTCAGATGCCTCAGATCCACCTGCAGCACAACTTGTTCATTTAGACCACTGTTTTGTTCTCATTTCTTTCTGGTAGCACCACTGACCTAAGCAATTCTGCCTGTTTCTGCCCTTATACTTTCCACTCTCCCTCCCTGCTCAGCTGTGCAGCTGCAGCACAGGGGTGGGAACAAGTACTGGGGCAAGCTTATCTGGTCTAGCGTTGAAAATCTGAGCAGGGTTTGGCATGCAAATCTTTCAGAAGGGACAAGAATTGAGAAAAAAATAAAAATTAGAAAGCCAAATATTAACTCTTATGATATCTTTTCCAAGTCCCCTCATATTTCTGGCTGGGGATGGCAATAGAAAAGGTTTAATTGGAATTTAATTGGAAGAATGGAACTGCAACAGAGGGAGCTTGGTGACAGGATTCACATGTAGCACCTTTGTTTTATTCCTAGTCTCCATCAGCCAGTAAGGGGAGTCAGAGATGGTGGGGTGACCCACTTAGTAGGGTTTGAATGAAACCAAGTAGAGCATGTAAGTGTGGGGCTCTTGGTGGCCATCAGAGGCAAGGAGTGTGGTAAAATGCCTAGGCTCTGCCCTCTGAGATGACTGGGGCAATCCCACCAAGGCACTGTAGTCTCCTGTGTTGACAAGCCTCCTGGAACCCCTACGCTACTCTCTCCTACCTGGTGTAGGAGAGGAGAGCTAAGGTGCTGGTGTTGTACAGGACAGAAGTGAGGGATGGAGAGGGGCACCCCACAACAGTGCCAGCTGAGGGCACAATGCAGCCAGCACTCTGCAGCTCACAGCTGTGCCAGCTGCTCAGAGCCAGAATGTCACTGTATCAGTGGCAGCTGAAAAATAGGATCTTTATGAGAATCTTTATGAGAATGTTTGACTGTGAATGTTGTTACAGTTTGTGCTTTCAGTGAGCCACTAGGTTATCCTTTGTGGTTCTGCTGTGACCTGCAAGTGGCCAGTTGACAAGTTCTGATATAACATAATAGACAGATACCTTTTTATTAGTATTGTTGTTTATCTTCATAACACAAATGATAGTGATGTAAAAATTGAAATGGGAACCTCTATTCTTGAGCACGAGGATGTTGTCTTCTCCCCTTTTCGTGCCCAAAGGGAATAGCATGGTTTTCCAAGAAATGACCGATCTTTGATCTGTTGTTGCATTAATTGGTAGAAGCAAAAATACCTTGGGTTTTCATTGTTAGGAAGAAAGCGAACTGGAATAATGCTTAATCCAAAAAGACTTCAGTGCAATTTTTGAGTTAGTTATTGACCTTAAAGCTGGGGAGGTATTCATTTGTTCCTTTTAAGCCTTTCCCCACCCCAGTCAGAGATGTAATGGCTTAACATTAACAGACTGCTTGATTGCCTGGAATGCTTGCTTGTACACAGAACTCCAGAACACTTGTGACTCGTTTTCCCCTGAAGTAAAATGCTAAACTCATGCAAAGAAAGCTAACTCTAGAATACTGGCCTAGCTTATGAGCCTCAGTAGCCTTGATTTTGAAACTGAATGTGCTGCTTGATTAACTCACTGCTCTAACAGATCTCACTTTTCTCAGAGTAATTGCTTTTCATGAGTTCTTTGGGATTTGTGTGTTTGCATTTGTGCACAAGGGTGCTGGGGAGCAGGTCAGGCCATAGTGTGTGCTATACAAGTTGGTCAAAAAAGATATTGATGTTCTGTGTCATAACGGAGACCTTCCAGAAAAGGAGCCCACCCTCAAATGAAACAGTCTATTTTTTTTCTGTTTTCCCTGGCCTCATTTGAATGTGTACGTTTTAGGATACAACTTGCATAATGTTTAATAGATGACACCGGCATGTCTGGGCATTTTCTCCTCTCAGAACTGGATGTTCTGATGCCAGGACATAGTGTTTCATCTTTTCCTGTTGTGTCCAAGAATGATTTATTCTTATTCTCTGGTGCTGTTTTCTAAATTGGTGTAAAAAGAATTGCTGTTTTCCGTATCTTTTTGGTTCCTTCCACATGTTTTTCTTCTAAAGCTACAAGACAATTAGATTTTCATGTTTTGTATGTCTCTTTCAGCAGTTGAGTGTATGCACTTGACACATTCATGGAACTATCTTTTGCATTCATACGCGCATTCAAGTCTGAGTATTGTTCCATGGATATCTCAGTAGGTTCAGTTTGAAGACATTTTGTATGGAAGTAATTAGATACCTGAAGAAGAGAGAGATGATTTCTAGCAGGGAATTTATGATAATGTAGTACAAGAAAAGCCCTGAGCTGCTGTGTTTCCCAATTTATTTTTCAATGAATTTAATTCTAAATTTAAGTTAACTCTAATTGATAAAAGCTCTGTAATGTGTCCATACTGTCTTTTTTATACTAATTCAGACTGTTGAAAACAGCATGTTAGGCAAGTACAGCTCTTTGAAGTAAGAAAAATTTGAAGAAAAAATCTGGTTTATGAAGTTGTACTGTGTGTGCATCAAGTATAGCAGGGTGCTCAAGTTATATTTCTGCTTAGGAAAGTGTAGGTGTTACTGTAGATGATTTGGGATATGCATAGCCTCTGCAAGAGGTCTGTTACCAATGAGTCAATGTGTGGAACAATTTGGCGATCACAAATAGGGTGAGGGCAAACGAGGGTTCTGCGCAGAATGAAACCAAAATGAAGGGTGCTGCCTATTGCAGGGAGGAATGATGACTTTGAGAAGTCCATGCAGGAGGCAGACTCAATCTTTGAAGAGTCACTGAATCAGGAGCAGAAGGGGGATTGTGCTGCAGCTTTGGCTCTCTGTAACGAAGCTATATGTAAGTAACTCTAACCACTTGAGCTGTTGCGCTTTTGGCAGTGCTAATATCTTAGAAAACTGAAATATTTAATCATGTTAAATTGTCAGGTTGCAATACGGGGATCCAGATGGTCTTTAGAAAGTGCTGGGTGACAAAATCTTATTTTTTTCAAGCATTCTGTTTTTGGGGTTTTAGTCCTATTCTTCTTCATCTCTGTATTTTCATGTTTGCATCTGTTTTTGTTGTTCTCTCCAGCGCTATGGCAATAACAGCACTGGGATGTTGATGTGTCTTTTCTGGTGCTAAATGCTGCATTTCAGCAAGCACCTCGTAGGTAACTCTTTGTGCCACTTGGCCCTTGTTTAGCAATTTTTCCCAATCCTCAGGCCAAATTACAAAGGGCATTAAACTCCCCTGTTTCTCATGGAGGATGTAGCATAGGGAAGAAAACAGTAGCCTACTCTTTACATCCTTTGGATTTAAAAAAAAAACAACAAAAACAAACAAGCCTATGCTGTACCTAACACTCAGGAAGAAAAGCAATAGGACATAGAAGTGCTTAAATGCATTGTGACCTTTGAGAATGTGTGCTATGTGATTTCTTTTTTTTGGTCTTTTTTCGTTATGGCTGGCTGGCTGTCTCACCCCATGCTCTTCTCTGTCTGTATAGAATGGCTGCAGACAGGGTAGGCAGTTTCTGTGCATTTGTTGAAATTGAAATTGCCTCTTATGGGCTGCAGAATAAAGGGCAATATACAGCTATTGTGAAATCTCTCTTAGCTTCCATTCCAGCAAGGTATATGCTGAATTTCAGATCCCAGCTTGGTATTCCTGCACATAAAGGGAGTCCCAGGTATGGAGCATACAGAAGGAGGGAAAGATGAATGAAGCAGCAATGTGGTAGGGTTGGAAAGAGCCTGTGTGAAGGGGATGAGAAGTTGGGCTAAAAACATGATTAATTTTTTCTTTTAACTTTATTTTGGTTTAGTTTCAATTAACTTGTTTGGACACCTGGCTAAGCTGAATGTGCATTAATGGAAACAGTTAGCATCCTTGTGATCTCTTGTGTGGCAGTATTTGCATGGTCCATGTTTTATGTTCTTGCTGCATCTTTTTTTTTTTCAATTTTATTCCTTTTTTCTGTTTGTTTTTCTGCTATGTTTTCTTTTGCATTTTAGCTAAACTAAGACTTGCCATGCATGATGCCAGCTCTAGCATTCACAGCAGAGCCCTAGTCGATAAGAAGCTGCAAATCAGTATCCGAAAAGCCCGGAGCCTCCAGGATCGCATGCAGCACCAACAGCCATCGCAGCCGCTGCCGTCGCCAACCTGCCACCCACCACAGGGCGGCACCATGGCCCAGTCTACAAGGTAGTCCAAGTATATCACCTAGACCCAGATCTGAGCTGCATCTGAGCACTACAGTCTGAAAATAAGTAGCCAACTATATATATTCCCCTGGATAGTGCAAATCCTACAGTGATGCTCCTCATTACTTTCTTCTTTAGGTTAAATCATATTTTAAGAGGGTCAACTACCTTTTTTTCCTCCCCCTCCCCAGTCTTTTTAGAATAGTTCACTGTGCGTGTGTTCAAAATGTGGGCTGTGACAGAGAATTGTAGCAGTCAGTGCCTTGTAGCATTGATGTTTTGCGTACAGAGAGAAAGAATACGTTAGATGATAACCTGGCCAGAGGGGGGTCTTAGGATATAACATGCAACTCTACTATCAGGAGCACTTTGAGGACTCAGTCAGTAAAAGACTGTACTATCATAAAAGTCTTGCTATAGCTGCTTTTTTATTAGGAACAACAACCAACATGTTTTAGTGCACTGTAGTCTGAAAAGCGTCAAGTACACTGGTCTCTTCTTTCTCGTCCACTTCTCTAGTGGTGCTGTGGTACAGCTCTTGGATCTAGATCCTGATCCTGTCACCTTGACTTACTCTCCCTGATGTTCTATCATTCTTCATTTTCCTTCTGTGTTTCCCAGCTTCCTGTAGCCTGGCCTAGCAGGCTCTTCAACATCTCTTCATGATTTTTTTCTTCCATATGGATTCAACTCTAGCATAATTAACTCTGTGCTATAACTGATCCTTCTTACCCTCTTTAGCATGCAGTTTAACCCTTCTTTCTTCCCATGCCATTCCCTCCTAGCACTAGACCATCCATGTCCGATTTCTAGGATGTTTCTTGAACTGTTACTTTCCTTTCCTTTCTCCTTTCTTATGTGCTGTATTATCTGAAACTTAGATGAAATCTCAGATGAGAATCCTTTTTCCTTTTCTTTTTGTTAAAATGCCACATACAGCTATATACTAAAACTCAATTAATTTACAGACCAGACAAGCTCATAATGTTCTTTTCCTGCAGTAGCTGGATTGTACGTAATGAGGGCTGCTCATTTTGTCAATCGGGGTCCCTTGTATTCTCCTTTATAGGAAAAGTGCAGAGCCCCAGTTATGCATTTTGGCAGATTTTAAGAAAATGAAAAAACAGAACTTTCTAAACTAATTTTGTTCATGTTGTGCTTGCTCACTGCTGCTTTGTGAAAAGAACATTACTTTTACAAAAGTTGTATTGAACCAAATGTTAATATTGCAGCCAGTGAAAAGAATCTACTTATAGCCAGAGTTTTGAACTCTTATTTTGATTTAAAAAAAAAAAAATTGTAGACAGTGCAAACCTTGCCATTAGTCACATACAAGGTCATTCTGCTACACACATCAACTAGGTCCTCATAAGGTTAACTTCCATTCTATACATCTCAAGGAGGAAACAAAGCAATGATGTGACAGTTCCCTCAAGTTCTCTGTTGGATCTGTTTGTAGCCTGTTGTCTCCTCACAGGGACGTGAACTTGGAACTACTTTTTAGGTCTGCATATTAAAATGCTGAACTAAATGCAGAAAAATGCCAAGGACGTGTATGACTTAAGGATGTAACTGTCTTATATTGGTATATACCAATACAAATTATTATTTAGAAATATACATAGAATACAAATTATTGCAAAATAACGGTTATATATTTAACATGAACTTTATTTAACTTGTTGGATAAATATCTCAAAGCTGAGAATACAGTGATAACATGAGTGAGATTTCAACCTGTTCCTTCCATTTATCAAGTTATTTTACGTGAAGTTACGTAGAGAGAGAGGACGTTATGGAAATACCAGTTCATATTCAGATCATGAACTTGTCCAAAGTATTTACCAAAAAAATCTAAGATGTTAACATTGGAAACAATTTTTATTTTATGTCAGTGCTATTTTTACTATTCTTACAATTGTTCCTTCTCACACACTCAATCTGCTGGTTAAAGTACCTAGGGTGCTGTACAAGAATACTGTGAAAGTTTCTATAAAACATAACTGTAGTAAAGTAATATTCAAAATACAAAATGGATTCAGCAGTTCAGTTATAGTAGGAAATCAGACTTAGAAGCAAAGGACTAGCATGTATGTATCTACTGAATTTTAATACAAAGTCTTCATCAGAATTCAGTTAGCAAAAAAAAAATGTGTTTTGAGGAGTATGTAGCATAGGGTAAGTTCTGCACCCTAGGGATAAATGTAAGCAATGACTACTGCTAATCATTTACCCTTCTGTGTGTTTTAGTGAACAGACTGGCCCACTCCAAGTACTGCTGAGCCAGGAGGTACCACTGGAACCCAACAAAGAAGTGGAATTTGGGTCCAGTTCTTTCTTCCACCCACCTGCTTCCTGCCATGAATTGCACTCATCATTATATCCAGAGTCTTCCTCCCTGTCCCCTACTGAAAGCAGTCCATCCAACAGGATCTCTCCAAACTTCCAGTCTGCTTCTGCTGATTTTCATGACCAAGTTCCCTCTTTTCCCTATAGGCAAGGGTTGGCAGAGAGCCCTGCAAGAACTGAGAATGATGCCCACTATAGTGTGGAATTTATTGACACTACAGCCGCAGGGCCAAAAGACTATAGGGAATGCTGCAGTAGCAGCAAGTTAGAAGAGGTTCATAGCATAACACCCATTCTCACACCTCAGTACAAATCCAAGGCTAACACAGTAAACTCTGGGTCTTTGCCTACACTGTTGCACTGTCCACATCCACCACAAGCAGCATCTCCTGAAAAGGACAACCAGCGCAGTCCTTGTTCCAAACTTGCAAGCTCTTCAGTGCGACCCAGAATTGATCATTTAGGGGGCTATCATGCAATGACCCCTGCAACTTCATCCCCTTCACAGCAATGCTCCCTGGATCCTTTGCAGAAAACAAATAAGTACTCCAGAGCAAACAGCCATGAGATTTTATTACCCTCACAGGATGAACATGGCACAGCAGGAAATTGCACATATGAGGGTTTTAGTACAAAGGGACATGTTCGCTCCTTGGCAGAGCAGTTTCAGAGAATGCATGCAGTCTCCCAGAGAAAAGGTACTCATGAAAAAGGCTGGATTGCTGCAGTATGTCAGGATAAGAAGTCTCCAAAGTTAATACAAAAATCTTTCATCAACCCTTCACCCTCTGGTTACAGACAGCTAATCCATCAAAACCAAGAGAACAAAAACCAGTCTTCTGAAAAATTATATTCAACTGTGGATATTAGGGATGGGGTAGTTTCTTTGGAGGGTTTTAGTGCCCAGCATGTTGCTTCTAAGAGTGTTTGTGCTCACAGTGAAGAGCTGTGTAGAAGAGGTGGACAGAATATAGCAGACCCTGCATCCTACCTGGAAAGGCACTGTCATGATGGAGGAATGAAACAGGTGGATGATGGAGCTACTAGTAGCATGGTTGCCTCTATGCCTGTGGACCGTTGGGTGGATAATGTTACTAGGTATTACAGTTCTCAGAAGGATAATAAGAATACTGAATGGCTTCCTGTACCTGGGAGAAGTCCATCCCTTTCTGATCAGAGAGCAGTTGGAGATGACTTGAGCAGGATCCCAGTACATCTGCATCCACAGTGGAATCAAGACACAGAACAGGAGCTCTCAGAACTGGAATCCCTCTATCAGACTAGTCTGCAGGCATCTCAGGCCACTAGGCCTTTCTTGGGAAGACAGGACAGTGCTAGGTATCCATTTGACCAATCAGGTAAGAATACTGCAGTTGTTTTTCTTGGTTGACCTGCCTATGTATTTCATTATAGGTGAAGGTGTATTTTCCAGTCAGTTTAATTAAATGGGCATTAATTTGTGCAAAGATGCAGAAAGATTCAGATTGAGGATTTTAAAACCATTCTAACCGTAAAGGTAGAGAAGCACTGTGATCGTACTGTCTGGGGAGGCTGCAGTAGCTGTTGAGCTTGGCAAACAGCAATATCTGTTAATATCTTGTTATCTGGAAATAATTGATCCTTTTTTCAAGTAGGGAGACAGCTGTTTAGGTCAGGCTACTCAGTTTTGCTGTTTGAAAGTTCTGCATCACCTCTGCAACTCATTAAACTGTTCCTATGCCTGGAATGAATGTTCTCCAAACTTGTGAATTTTAACTGTAATTGTATTGTGTTTGAGAGTTTAGTCTGTATGTGGTTGAGGGGAATAACTTTTAAAAGTGTTACTAGGTCTGTGAGAGTTGAACTTTTTTTTTTTGGCTAAGGAACATATGCATTAAGTTCTGGAAAAGTACTTGTGAAAGTGGCACTGAGGGTACAAGGTCTGTGCTAAGATCCCTGAGAACTTGTAGATTATTTGGTACCAAAAGTAAACTAAGAGATTCTGGTGCGGTTGGTGAGAACAGCTCTGACATTGCTGGAGATACCTGTTTGAGTGCGATGATAGCACCCCACTTCCACTAAAGCTGTTCTAATCTCCTGCTGGGATAGGACAACATTGATTCTCTGCCTAGCACAAATGAAACAAACTTCTTTTTGATCCATGTCTTTGTATTAGAGCTACGAATTTTCTGATCAAATGCAAAGCAGCCCAAAACTTGATGGATACCAAAGTATGTGCATGTGTGTATAAATAAAATACATAGCAATATATACACAAGACAGGTTTCCCCATGCCCTGCAACTGTGGGGGTAGGAACCTCTGTTTTTCCTTGTAAGTCAAGCCAGGCTGTGACCAGAGTGAATACCCTAGTAAGCTCTTGAACAGGTTTTTATACAATAGCTCAAATATTCCATGAAATTCTCATCTTACGCTTTCCTGGCAGACCTGATCCTAAGTAAGCCATTTCCTTTTTTTTTTTCTTTCTTCAGGATTAGGCAAGATCTCCCCTCACAGATACTCTCTTGCATGGGCTTGGATCAGAAGGTCTTATGTATTCCTTTTTAGCACACTCATTTGGGAACTTCT
The DNA here is from genome assembly GCF_040182565.1 of Anser cygnoides. Lineage (NCBI taxonomy): Eukaryota > Metazoa > Chordata > Aves > Anseriformes > Anatidae > Anser > Anser cygnoides. The sequence continues at coordinate 38,048,026 of NC_089879.1, forward strand.
TTATGGAAACCTAGCAGGATAGAGCCCGCTTGCTTTAATGTTAACCGGAGCCCCAGAGTTCTGTCATGCCCTGTTTCTTATGCTAACACTTTTCTTGCCTGTTTTCCCACCACATCATGAGGGATGAGATACAGATATCTTTTTAAAGTTTGTGTTTGAGATCTTTGCTTCTTATTTGCTGTGACTTTCAAATGCTTCTTCCTAAGCTCTGCAAATTCTGTTTAAAAACAAAATATCTATGTAATGAACTAAGTGAAAATCACCTGAGTAGATCTAGCACATCTCTCTCTCTCTTAACTTGGATTACTTCTTCATTTGGAAATACAGTTTAAGCTTTCTGTACCTTATCAACTGTTTTTGTCAGACTTCTGCATCCAAATTCATGGTGAAAATGCCACTGAAGCTTTACTGGATCTTTATAATAGAGAGTAAAAGCCCAAAGACCTAATCCTCCAAGTGCCTCCCCAATGCAGAAAGGGTGTTGTTACCAGCCACCTCACTTTTCTTCCTTCATAGCTAGATTCCCTGTGACCATTGTTATTAGGCCATTGATCTACCTGCATATTTCTTGAGGAAATTTTAGGATTATATCTGGTTGGCGGCACACTAAAATAAAGTAACTGTAGTGATCTTTGTTAAAAATAGCACTTTCAGCTGCTTAGCCAGAAGAATGAATGGCTGGTGAACTGTAGCATTGGGTGGCCACAAACAGATGGACATGTGGGGATCTTAAAGGTGATCAGTCTTGTTTATCCCAGGTAACTTCAAGTAACTGGCTTGGTGGCTGATTTTCTGTCCATTGACAGAACCACAGAAAGGTTGAGGTGGGAAGAGATCTCTCTGGAGATCATTTAGTCCAACCCTCCTGCCAAGCAGGATCACGTAGAGCATGTTGCGCAGGATGGCATCCAGGCAGGTTTTGAATATCTCCAGAGAAGGAGACTCCCCAGCCTCTTCGGGCAACCTGTTCCAGTGCTGTGTCACTCTGTCACCCTCACAGTAGAGAAGTGTTTTCTCATATTTAGTTGGAACTTCTTTAGCCCCCCTAAACCATCTTGCCTCTGTATCAACCAAGTACTGGTGTGCAGCTAAATCTTAACTCTGTTAAATAGTTCAATTCCCTGTTCCCTAGAAACCCTGTAAAGGGGCAAGTGAAACACGAGTGAGTGTCTTGGACTCTCCCTTTGACACTGTTGGGAGTTAGCTTATGTATTGATCTTCCAGGAATTTGTGATTACTTCTCATTCTGTGGATAGACAGAAATGTGACGTAATGTACAATTAAGCCCTGAGATTAATTATACTGTTTTCTTTCCCAGTCTCTGCAAACCTGAATGTGAGGAAGCTGCATACTACAGCTGGCATGGGTCTCTCGAAAACCCCAACAGCAGAGATCGAGCGCAATCTGTATGGATCCACTGTCTCTTCTGTCTCCAAGGTGATGACGTTTACTAAGATGTACTTAGGGAAGGGAAGGAAGCACTTTGTGCGAGTGAAAAAAGTTACAGTTGGGAGAAGTGGAATATATTTTTAAAAAGAAAGGTAGTGGGATCATTGATACTAATATTAAAGAGAATTTTAAGTGCAGTCTAGCTCAGAATTAATTAGTGAAAACATGAGCAATTCATGCTATGTGGAGCTTGCATGCAATCATGTTATCCAAATTCTGACTCTGAGATCACATACCCCCTGAAAACTTGAAGATCTAGTCTTTGAACATTTTGGCTTTGTGTTCCAACTTAGGATAACTGCTTCTGGATATTACCACTTACAGGGGCACAGATTTTTTTTTCCAGTTTTGACTGTGTCACTGCTTGTTTTTGAAAGACAAGGGTTTAATGTTATATTTGCTGCAGTTGGTAGATCGTCACCTCAGAGGGGAAGAAGATGCTTTTTTATTTTTTTCTGAGGAGAACCTGTTTAAATAACTGGCAGTTGCATATCAGTGTACATGAATATGTATTCATACAAGTATTTTGTGGGGAAATCATACTTTCTATAATACTTCCATACTCATTAAATGGTCTTGCTTATATAGAACAAGTAAAAAGAAAAAGAAAATAATCATTGCTAACATAAGATCAGTAAGCTTCCAGCACTCATCAAATAATCCTGGTGTTTTTTAGTTATGAGAAGACTGTAGTACTTTATTGTATTTTGCTATAGAAAGAAATGGCTATAAGGGATAATATTTTTGATAATCAGATCAAGAAAAACCCATTTGCTTTAAGTTCTCAAGACTTGAATGAAGGATTTCAAAAGAGGAAAGGTCATGGAATTTCATTAAAGTATAAGCAGTCTGTTAGATGTGTATTGATCAATTCCCTATAGTTACTATACAAAATTGATGTTACAGAAAGCCTTTTCTGAACTGTGTGATATTGTCCGCAGGTCACGTATACCAGAGAACATAGCAGGGAACCAGAAGAGGAAGAAATGTACAGTGCAGAGAACTTGCGTCGCATTGCTCGCAGTCTCAGTGGGACAGTTGTCTCGAACAGAGAAGAGACCTTGGTCTCTTCTCGCAGTTTTGTAAGTAGAATGATGTGTAGCTTTCCGAAGAGCCATTATCTGCATGTAGAGTTGCTGTTTCCTGTCCACATTTAGTAGTTAATGAACAAGATGGCTGGCAACTTGAACAATAAGCCAAGATGAAAGTTTGTCTTTGTGAATTTTGTTCTCTTTCTAGTAGAAGAATGAGCTTTTATTTAAATAACGAAGGCATTTTCTTCAGGAGTCATTGCAGAGTAATACCTGCTGTGGCTGGTAACCATGTGAGCTAATATTCCTTGCCCCGTATAAAAGGACATCCAGTATAATCTTTTCATTTGACTTAGTTATTTTTCAATAACACTTCTAATACAGCTTTGATCTTGAAAAAAAAAAAAAGATTGCACTAGCCATATGAAAGTTTTTGCTCTCCTGTGTGTATATTCAGCAAGTGGCATTTTAGCAAGAAAAGGTAAGCGTAAAGGGTAGATGATTCTAGAATTGGTATATAACATGCAGCCAGTTACATACAGGAAGTAACTAAGAATAGGTGGGGTTGTTTTTTCTTCTCCTTTATCTCTGCTGAAGTAGTATAAACCAGTATAAAGTAGCATAACCAGCTATAATGTGAAGGTTTAGCTTGGATCTATTTTTTGTTAAATACACTTAAATTTTTATTGGAAACCAACTGCAAAATAAGTGTAGAAGAGTCTTAGTTGCGAAATCAGTCGTGTAGACTGGCTGATGTGATTGTAACTTTCTGCTGCGTACAGTAAGTTAAGAATATGTATGTAAACTTCTGAATGTTTGCTCCTCAGCATACTTTACTGAGGTCTTTAATGCATACCTGGAGGTGCTGGCAGAAGCAGTCAAAAACCTCTAGTTGTCTACCCCTCCCTCTGCTGAAGATTTTTGTCCCCACAACAGAAGCAACCAATAGGATGGCTGTCTGTCACCACTGTTCATGTTAATCACTGGGCTCAAGTCAGTGATGGTTTGTTACCATGTTCAGTTATGCAATGATGGGGGAGAGGGTATGCATTCTATTTAGCCAGCACTGCTCTGGGGTGAGTAGCTTCTAACAGAGTGTACTGGTACAGTACTGGTAAATCCTTCAACTGCACCAGGTAAATCTCTTCAGTCTTCAATCAGAGCTCTCACTAAAGCCTGCTAGAAAATAAGAAGGATCAGAAATACCCCTATTTGATTTCATGGCTTGTGTAGTATGGTATTTCTAACTCTGACCTTTTGTTGATCTGTGGTTTCAATTTGTGAACCAAACCTTCATGATAAATTTATATGTTCTTTTTCTCCTTGGTATATTTCAATCTTGGTATATACCAAGTTTCTTTGATGTATATCTCCAGGTATATTCAAGTCGAACAATCCTCTTAAATAGCTCACCACTGCAGTAAAAGCCTTACTGGATTGATGCAGTTTTTATTTGTATTTCTTTTTCACGTACAAATGCATGTCATCTTTTTCCCAGTAATTCATCCCTTTCCTTGGGTCAGCACCATTGTTGCTTGATTCAGCCCAACTCTGTGTTTACTCATCATTTTGTTTTTTCTTCTCCTTTCTCATTTGATAAAAGGAAGCACCAAATATGAGGAAAATGCCAATGGAAACCAGCCACCATTCTTCCAGCTCCACTTCCCTTCCTTTCCCCCACGATCCTCCTGTGTTTCCCTTTGATCCCCAGCACACCCCAAACCAGGTGCAGCACCTACCCCATGATGTACTGATGCCCAGCATGGTGGGCAAGGCACGTAAACTGTCAGGTAATCACAGGACTTTTCATCCTCCTTCATGATGAGAAATGTTGCTGAAATATGACTATGCAGGTCTTGTCTTTCCTAATGATATTTCACCATCAGCCTGAATTCCTCCAGAAATTTGGAAGGATGAAACACATTCTTTTTTTCCTTCTCTGCCCTTTGGCATTGTCCACTTAGCACAGAATCACTGAACATAACAAAAGTGAATTATCTTCATGGAAACGTTATAGTTACTTTTAACATGAAATCATATTCACATTTTTGTGAGGTATTTTCTTTAGCACTAAAATAGCAGTAAACCCCACCACTTTTTTGTCATGTATTAGAGTACTTCCACAAGCTGTTAGTTCCAGCAAATTACACATGTAATTGTGCTAATAGAAATAACTAACTCTTGCATTTTTTTTCCATATGAATTAATTTCCCTGTGAAAGACATCAGAACCAATTTAATCTACCAGCATTGAAATACTTTGATGGGCTTCTCCTTGATGACATGAGAGATGGCTATTAAAGAAATCTTTTGCCTTGTGAAGTGTCTGACAGTAACTGAAGTAAAATAAGGAGGAAATGCAGAAAGGAAAGTGAATACTTAGAAAGGGTGCAGTTAGCTTTTATTCAGAATTCCATGTCAACCAGTAACTGGATGTATTACTGGTTTAGTTTATCTTCTGCTGCTGCATGTTGGCCACAGCTGAAAGTTCTGTGAGGAAGCAACAATACACAAAATGTAACTGAGCAACCTTTGTGTGTTGTGTTTGTTTTTATTATCTTTCCCCAGGAGATCAGAAGAACATCATCCAGAAACTTTTGGTTGTGCCTGACAGGGGTGAAGCTTTCCAAGGTGAAGAGTACCCAGGTGTGGCACTGAGCTATGGGAGTCTCCCTTGTGCACCCAGAGGCACCCTCTCCCAGGGGCAAAAGCCTCTTGTTAATTTGCCTTTAGGAGGTGGAGCATCAAATGTCTCTGGCCGTTGGCTGAACATGAGCTACCCTGCCAGACAAACAGCCACGTTACCAGATAAACGAACGACGCTCTGGGGGAAACATGCTGGCCAGCCAGGCAAGAGTTTACAGGAAGGCTTCTTCCAGCAGCCTTCACAACATCAAATGCATGAGTCTTATGCCATCGGTTGCAGGCTGCCAGCCAGCACAGACTACAGCACTTTAAGAATGCCACATGAGCCTTCATGGGACCCCAGTGCCCCTCAAGGCTGTCCTGTGCCCCCTTCCTGTGTTAAGGCCCCGGGTCCGAGGAGAGTTGATATGCCCCCAGATGAAGACTGGCGACAAAACAGCTACACCCCTCAGCCGGGCAGAAGACGAATGCTGCCAGTGCATGTGAAAGATGGGACTTTTTCTTCTGCTTCGGAGACGCACAGAAATATGCTGGCTCGAGCAGCAACAGCTACTGGCACCATGCACAATAATGGCTGGTGAGGTCTTATCTACTCTGTGCACCCTGATAAGTCACTCTGAACAGTCTATAGCTGTTGCTATAGTGTGGATTATGTGGAGACAGCAAACTCTTTCAATCAGTATCTGCCAGTTTTGTCTTAAAATGTAGCTGTACAATATGTGGAAACTAATTGCACTGTATTTCTTTTCTGACACTACTGAACTGCTGTCTGGATGGGGAATCTTAGCTATTATAGTCCTGGCCTCTCCTAGCAAAAAGTGCTGTAGGAATGGTAAATGTCAGGGGCACTGGTTTATGGGTAAGTTCAGAAGTATGTGCATGTTTTGAAGGAAGATGGCCATTAATGAGAAGACATTTTTAAGGACTTTTTCATGAAATGTAGCTTTGGTAAATTCTTTGTGTACAAAGCTAATCCTTTTGTTTTCCTCTCCTTCCTCACCTTGTTCCTTCATAGTGGAAAAGAAACAAAAACTAACCAACCTTCCAGGTTCTAGTAAATCTATACTTGGTAGGCTGGCAGTTCGCAAACCAAACCCAATTTTCAGTGTGCTGAGATCTCAGACAGAGATCACAGCTGTAGTTGCTGCTAAGGGAGTGGTAGGGAAACATTGTTCATTGGTAAACCAGAATTTTCCCCACTTCCTTAAGGCAAACTAACAATGCTTCAAACAGAAAAGACTGTTAATGCTGCACGCTTAATTACACCATTGTAAACACGGAATAAGTTTTAACTATTTTAGTGTCAAACATACTTGCTTTTGTAAGTATTTTTCAAATAAATCTATGAAAATAGTTCTATTCACCTGTCTGTTTATGAGCTTTCTTTGCTATTTGCCTTTACTGATCAGTTGGCCTGAAATTGCCAATTGATTTTCTTATACACTGAGTTGTTTATTATACTTCATTTACAAATGTATGTAATCAGTGCTTAGCTAGATTGAAGGACGTCATGAAGATGTAATTTTGTTCTGAATTTGATGTTTCACACTACTGTGCTTACTGTCCCCTCATAACAGGCAGTAATTAACTGTCCTTTGAAATGTGTTTTGAGACTTCTTGGGAGGAGTGTGGGGGGGATGACAGTATAGAATCTGTGCAAAATGAATGCACATAGGATTCTTAATCTTGTACAGAAGGGTCATTAGAAATTATTGGTGTAGTGAGAAATCTCATTGTAATAAGAGTTGAAGTCATACTCTTGCAAATGCTTTCAGCTGTGGTGGTTACAAGTGATTAAAACTTGTACTGTTACATAAAAACTGGGACTGCAGACTGTCCTATCCCAGTCAGCCAGTGCAAGGTCTAGACTGCCCTCTAGTGCATGGTTTTGCTCATCTGTTCTCAGTGATGTTCTAAGTGAGTCTTTTAATCTTTTCCAGTTAATTTCATGATTTGCACCTTAATACTTGATGGAGTTTCATGTTCTTGCTGTTTAGTCTGAGGTTGAGTTTCATTCATTTTACTGAATGTCACTTCTCAGTTTCTTATTTCTAAATAATAGCTGTGATGTCCGTTATGGTTACAATTTCATCTGAGTACATAGTGTTCAATTGTGTGTTACATTTGGGGTTATGTGGTGCATTTCTCTTTACATAGCTGCTCCCCACTAGCTTGGGGGCAGGACACAAACTGTTCTTACATCCCATTATTCCTTAAAAACAAACAAACAAAAAAAACTAATTTTGACTTTTTCACAGAACGTGTTAGCCAGTTTAATATCATGAAATAATATCAGTAGTTCTAGCTACCAGGTTTCAAAATTGATTTGTAAATCTCCTGTGTATATTAATTGCTTACTATGAAATTAACTGAACTAGAGGCCTGAAATGGACAAACTGGAACATAACCTCTGAAATATTTCCATATCGAGTGGTATGCTAATATATCAGAATAGAAACAAACTGAAGTAGATTCAGCAATACATTTAACCTGGGGGAAAACGTGAACCTGAACAAATAACATCACTTCATCTGTAGCTCATGCCTGCAAGTCCTAGGGGCATTAGTAAGTTAATTGCAATTTGACTAACTGGTAGCTTTTCACTTTCCTGAGTGATACTTATTGGCTGTTTGAACCCTAGGAAATCAATTATGTATTAGTTAAATAGCTCATTAAAAATCACTGTTGCCCATAAGAAGGGTGAGGAGGAAGCTTCCACTAGTAATTCAGCAGCTATTTTGGAACAGTCTCTTAAAGCTTGTAAACTTTGATGCAACATAACTGTGGTTTTCTTTCTAAAGTAACTGTCGCTGGCTGCAGAGTAGGTTAGTGGATAGAATTTAAGTTAAATGAGAATATACATTTTAAAGTTAATTCCCATTCTCCAAAAAAATATATATATATAATCCTGGTATTTGATTTCTCAATGTGTTGTAATTCATATTTAGACCTGGATTGTGGGGTGGGGAGGAAGAGCAAAACTAAACAAACAGTGATTTGGTGTTATAGCAGCAGCAAATGTGTGTAAATACAGTTTTTTCTGTATGTGGAAAAGGAGCTACCTAGCGCAGTTCTTTCTCTTGAAGGCAGCAGTGTGTGCACACTGTTTATGGAAATCATGCTCAGATCTGCTGAACATCTGATTTGTTCAAGTGGAGCATGTGCTAGAGGGATTTACCAGTCATTCAATTCAAGTGAAGCGTGCTTTAAAGAAGTGAGCTACAGAAGTGTGAGGTATGTGCCTGGTCTTTCCTAAACAAAGGCTGCAGCACCCCAAACCCCAAAGTTCCAAAAACACATGGTCTTTGGGAAGAGGGAAGGAACAGTCCTACTGACGTTTTCTGTTTCTTAACATTGCTGACAGTGATGGTTGGGGAAAGAAGTATGAACTTTAGAGAGTGTTCCCAATAATTGGCAGTCATGCATGTTCTGTATTTCATGTCACTTCATGCATTTACATATTTTTCGCAGTGGGAATGAACTCCACCTTTTTTCATGACTGAGTAACCCGAACTATGCACTGAAGTGAAGAATGAAAGGGAGTATCTGTGTATCTTTTGTGGGAGGGGATCAAGGTGGAGAAGGGGGGAGAAGAGAAGGAGGGAAAAAAGAGGGGTTGGGTGGATTGGAGATGAAGGAGAAATAGATGGGTTAAAAAAAAAAAAAGATGAGTTACAAGAACATTTATGCATTACATCTCTCCACTGAGATATCTCCATCTTTTTGGAGAACACTTAGACGATTCAGACAGACCCATTACTTTCATTTAGTGGATGGATTCCTGGGCAGAGAGGGTCCTTAGCACTGGTCTGCTGCTGAAGCTTTTGAGAAGGGAAGACTGATGTAGAGTGTAGGCGATATTCTTTATAGGCCTTTTAATAATGTTCATGCCGCTGTAAATTAAACTATGCAGAAACATATTACATACCACTGCTATATGTATAAATAGTCACTGGGCAAACGGTGTAATAGTCAGGTTAGTGTTTATATCAGCTGGGGCAAAGACAAAATGTGCTTATGTTTTTACAAATCCCTCACTTGCAGTAGATGTGTTTTGGAATTGCCTTCCACTGTGCTGTGTGCTGATTAGCACTATGGGTGGCAAAAAGCAAAAGAAAGACTTTAGCCTTCTGTGTTTGCTGCCACTAGCATTCTATCACTGCGTAGTTCAGAACCTTTTCAAGCCTAATTAGACATGTCTGTAATGCTCCTTCCATACCAGTTCTACAATTACTTTCACCAATGGAATTACGTTTTTAAAGTTTAGGAAATGTTTTAGGAGAAGTACATTAGATGGATTTTTTTAATTAAATCCTACTGCACTACCACTGAAATTATTTTCTATCTGCATCATTCTTCAATCAAGGAATTTTAATACTTTAAAACAAAGCCCCCTTCAAAATAAAGGGGGGAAAAAAAAGGCTATTTGATGGAAAAATATCAGCTAAGACCAGTTATGCAGTCACTTCAGAACATTGCAGAATATGTTCTGTAGTATATTTTTGGAAGCATATACAAATGGATGAGTTCAGCTGAAGAAATCTAAACTTCCTTAATGGCATAAACAATTTTTTTTATTCACGCTTGGGTGAATGAACACTAAATAGACTGTTAATCTTCTTGCTCATAAGTATATTTGTAAACTAACTTAAACTAGCTTTATTGCAGGATGGTTATCTTGATTTTAGGATGGCCCAGTCCCAGGTGATTCACCAATGAATCGTAGGCTTTATGGGTGTATATGTTGTTAATGAAAATAATTAAACATACCTGAGAAAAGTGGGTATATATGAAGCTGCATTTTAATTACCAAATCTGAGAATCATTTCATATTGTTAAATTTTAGTTTAATTTTTTTTACTAGTCTGGCAAAGTGATTTTGTTGACGGTCTACAGTTTCATATCATTCCATTTTTTTTACTCAAAATTCATACTAATTAATTGCTGTGTGATCCTCATTTGAGGGAATTCCAGACATAGAACTACTGCTGATTAACTATACAAGGTTGCATTAAGCAGATTAAAGCACATAAGAGCATGTACATGTTAACATGCAGTATGTGTGAAATGTAAACAATATCTGAATGCAATTAACTTGCTTTGATTTATTAATCTGGACTTACTAACCTTGAATTACTTGCTGAAATGTTGCACATAAAGCTAGTTTAATGAATGCTTGTTTCTTCCTCTCTTGTCTGACAAGTTGATAAATATTTGTAGAGCATAGCTTATATGCTATTTGAAAAATCTCTGGGTTTTGCTTGCAGTGAGGCTAGTTGTTTTATTATTTCAAAATAATTTGCTTTCAAAATCCTGTAATACCAACACAGCATGCTAAACTTTTCAGTTTCTCATACAGGTTCAGACTGATTTTTTTTTTAAATACAAAATATGTTAAATACAAATGAGTGTTATACCATTGAGTCAGCTACAAGTATTAGAAATCCGGTATGTATTCTTAAGTATATTTAAGAAGAAATAACCAATTGTTCATGACCCCATGTATTAGTTGTTTCGAATTGGGTGAAACAATCTATAACTAAATTTTCCATTTGATTTGGTAGTTCACACTTAGTTTCTCCAGATAGATGAAAAAGACTATGTTGATGTTAAAGAACCATTTCAGCTCGATCAACTGATTTTGTTGAACGTCCTTTAGAGACTTAAAAGAAGCGATGATGTAGTTGATTTAGCAGTTAGGTATTTAGGATACCTTAATTATCCGAACATGGAGAGGAGGGTCGTCTCAACTGATTTTTCATAATAAACTGCTGATTTGAACGCAATGATATAATTCATATGAAGAGCCAAGACAGAACAGATCAGAAAATAAATGTAAAAAAAAATAATCCTCCCATAATTTGAGGGGAAAAAAGCCCACATATCTTCAGCGGCTTTATAAATTTCTAGTTGTATATAAACTTCCCAGGACAAAATACATAGTAGAAAAGCTTTACTCATCATGTGGTATTATTCTGGGATATCCTTTTCTTCATTCATTTAACTGTTAGTCATACCCTCAAGTTTTCCCATTTATGAGGGTTATTTTTTGCACAATTTTATTTAAGGCACAAGTTTATTTAAGCTATCCAGTCCCAGTGGATCAATTAATTCCTATTAATGTTTAATGGTATTTGGTTTCAGTAGTTTGTTTAAAAAGTTGCAGAGGGGTAAGATGAAGGCAGCTGTATGGGATTTGGGATTTCTCTTATATCTAAAGGACATCTTGTACATGGATCAACATGACTCATCGAAGTAGGAATTCACACTTTTACATTATAGTTACATATAGTAATACATTTTACATTATAGCTTACATATAGTAAAGCAAGGTGTTTTTTAATGATATTCTCCTATATGTAGGCCTGCTCACCTTTAATACTTTGTCAGTTAGGTCTCATGCTTGTGGAGGCTTTAAAAAAAAACAAAACTAGAGAGAACACAAAGGAGGGCAGCAAAAAGCAGAGTGAACTCAATTTTTAGAGTGAGTAAAGGTGACTGGCTCATAGTCTATTAATATCATCAAGGTAGTAAGATAAATGAAGAGAGGGAATTGCTTAGTCTCAGATGGTAGGAGAAAGAGCAATAGCTTAAGGCTAAGGAAGGAAAAGTTTGAACTAGATAATAAGGGAGGGGGAAGGAATGCTTTAAGCAGAGCAGTTGAGCAATGTTTTGGGAAATCGAAGGAAGAGTTTGAGGTACTATCACTCCAGAGGTGTGAGATTTAGAGTTGTGGCTGATACACTTTAGCAAGAAAAACATCACGTAAAATTCTAGGGTCATGCTATGCAGGTGGTGCAGACTGGATTGCCTTAACTTTTTTTTTTAACATTTGTGATAAGATATGACGTGAAAAATGACAGGGGCCTTGACTAGCTTTTAAAATGTAGTCTACTTCTGTAGCCAGTTCATAGAGGTAACCAGAGAATGAAGGAAATGTGTGTAGGGAGTGCAATAGGACAGAACTGTAGTAAAGTTGCTTGTAATTTCTACTGTAAACTGATAACATTCTTTGCTTTTTAGGTCAGTGCAGTTTCTCAGTATTAGACGAAAAACTGTGAAACCTTGTGCCTTTTTCTTTATGTGGATGCCAGACAGTTACATTGCTGGCCAAAAAGTTTTCCTTGTCCATGATGACATACTGTAACATCATGGAGAGGCCCCCCCAATAAAAAATTCAGTTCCCATTCCAAGTCCTTAACTTGTCTGACATTGGCAACTAGCGTATTGCAGTGATAACGATTTTATGATGCTGGAGAAAATGGCCTAAGACTATGCTTTCAACCTTTTAGAATGATGCTGTTTGTGTTATGGGTATTAAGGTTTGCCATAAAAACTGTCTTTGGACAGCAGGGAAATCTGATGGTGTCTTCAGAGAAAACTTCACATTGAATACTTGTACAGTACAGCAATGTGTCAAAATGTGTTTAAAATGTGGCTTGTTTTGAGTCAGTCTCACAGTTTATACGAACCACAATACCATTTCTGGCAATTCAGAAAGGACGTTTTCTAACAGTCGCTAGTGAGAGTCAACAAAATGGAACAACCTCTTAAAAGTTTTTAAGTTTTCTCTTCATGTTATTCTCCTGCTTATAGCACATCTTTCCTTCTCAGACCTGGTTTATCTCTGCAAGATTTGCTCTATGCATCTTTCTCTTGGGATCTGGAATATATCTCTCTCTCTCCTGTGATTCAATTTCTTTCTTAGAGTTTTCAAAAAGTCTTCATTGGGTAATTAGATGATTCTGGGACATTGCATTGTGCCAGTTTTAAAGATATATGGCTGTTACAGTCAGAGGGGACTGTTCTGATCATCTGACCTCTTGCATGAGATGGATACAGAATTTCACAGTCATTTTTACGCCTAACTTGTGTCTGAAATTAAACACCACTTTTTGTCTGAGGTGACTACTTATTTTCTACTGTATCTTTTACTACTTAGGTATCAGAAAATTCTAGGTTTTAACATAACACCTTTTTGTTGAATAAATGACTATTTCCCATGGTGTAGAATAAGATGGATTGGCTTGATTTTTCCCTGTGCTTCTTGCTGATTTTTTTTCTCTAACAAAAGCAGTTGTTCAAGCAGTCCAATGCAGGCTAGAGAAAGATTTAGTATACCAGTTAGAATAGCAATTGGGCTTTTTTTTTTTTAAGTAGGTATTAAAATGTGTGGAATGGAATGGCCACTTGGTGGCAAAGTGGAATGGGAAATAAAATGTAATTCTGTTTTTTTCAGAAATGCTTTTATTTGTCTGGCATTTATGGGAGATATGTGATAAACTGAGTTTATAAAGGCACATTGACTTTTACTTGCAAAGCCGTGTTTCTATTTGTAATTGTTCCTAACTTCCTACAGTGATAACGCTATTTGTGGTTCTAGTACAAATCATGTGGTGCATTGAAGACAAGACATACTGTATCAAACAGCTTTGCTTTCACCATGAAGTTACGTTAGTTTTGCTAGGGCAATATGAATGCCCCTTCTAGAATCTCTAGCAGATTTAGAGATAACAGAACATGAAAGCTTCAATGGTAAGCTAAAGGGCTTGGGCATGATTCTGTACTTCTATGTTTCTCACTTAACACAGGTTTTGGCATTGTCCTAATGAAAAAGGCACTTCCTTTGTATTTCAATAAGGCAAGATGGAATATATTGAAAACAAAAAACTGACAAAAATAAAAACCCCAAGTAAATGTGCTAGCTAACTTCTCTGTTACTCAAAAATAGTCATTCAAATTATTATTTTTAATATTTTAAAGATATATGGTTTATATGGAGACATAATGCCATTCATCAAGCCAGCCTGATGTATTTGGGCAGTGGGGGGACAGCAAGCTTTCTTCTGGATGAGCCTTTTCCTCAGGTGCCAGGATATCACTAGAAGCATTTCGGTTTGCAAGGCATTCTGGAAGCTCCTCCTGCCACACCATCAGAATAAAATAAAACTGTGCTAAGCTTTTTCCTCAACCAGAATTCTGACTGTCAGCCCCTTTTACTTCATACCCCAAGGGATAAGAGGCATGTTGGCTGTAGGCTCATGAGAGAAAAGAGTAACTGGGAGAGGCATCTCTTTTTGCAGCTGTACTTCAGGTACAGAGGTAAATTCCTGGCAACACCCAGCAAGGTCTCAGGTTCCCTGTGTTTAGCATTATATGGACAACTGAATTTCTTTGAGAGTCTCTCCATTTCACATTGTCAAACATTGAAACTGCATTTATTACTGAGCTTCTCTTGATTCTAAATTCACTGAAGAACACTGAATTAATTCCCCTCCCCCCCCACCTTGTTCCAGCAGATCTACTTTAAGCTAATTCTAAGTCAATTGGAGCAGTGTTTACTTACTGCCCTTCCTATCCTATGCTCTCGCTGCATATTCTGATCTGATAGGTATGGATGGTGTTGAAGCAAATGAGTTTTTTTTCCTATCTAAAAGCCATGCCCTTTAAATTGGTTGTACAATGACAGACATTTGCCAAACATGTGGTATGAAGTAGTAATTCCTACTACTGGAAAACACAGCGATAAATCTGGAATAGTGATCTAGGATTTCTTCTGTGCTACTCTGTGTCCTAGCTCTCTTTGTGTGTGCATGGACACATTTTACTTATGGACATGGAATTTAATAGAGTTCTGTTTTCAAAAGCTATGTTTTTAAGTTTTACGTGTTCCATTAATAGATAAATAAGGATTATAATTCTGATTCCCTTAAATATATCTCTCTACAACATTCATCAGAAGCAACTGATAAACCTTTCAAAATTCTGTCCATGTAATTTAAAAAAAAAAAAAGGGGAGGGGGTGCAAGATCAAACCACTCTTGTATAAACTGTCAGTTTTCATGTATTTTTGGTTGTCAGCCATAAGCTTTTTATAGTGAAGACAACAGCTACGTCAGATGTCATTCTTGCTCTTGCTGTGTTCAGGTGAAAATGAAAAGACCTCAGTGGACCCTATTACTGATTTATTGTGTCAAGTAGTTTGCATAATTCAATACATCTCTTATACATTTTTTGTATTAATAGCTTAAATGCAAAGCAGTAACTCTACAGATATATGCTGCATTTGTGTAATTAGTTTTATGCTTAGACGTTCGCTAGCTCTGTCTGGGTTTATTGGTAGCTAATTTCAGCTATCTATACAAGATAGCTAGGTAATGTAGCCCAGTCCAAGGGTTTTATGTTCTGTTGTGTAGTTGTGATCTGATAGCTCTGTTCTACAGCCACTACCCTTCACCATACACTGAAATAGAGGTGAGATGGTGAAATTAACAGCTGACAAAGAAGAGCTAAAACTGCTTAAATTACTGAATTAAAAAAAAAAACTACAGAAGAGGGGTGAAGAATGATCATCTTAAATCCCTGTTCCCCTAGCCCTACCACCCCCTGGCCTATACCCCGCTTACTGTGGGCCCCCACCCAGGCACGCCGCGGGCACAGGTGCGAGGTACCAGCCGCCTCACAAAATGGCTTCCCCCGCCCTGCCCGGCGCTGAGGGGCGGCCCCGCGGAGCTCTCCATGGTGGCCGCGGGGCCGGGCCGCGCCTCCCCTCCCCTCCCCGGCCCCTCAGCCTCGGCCTGGCCCCCGCGCGGCCCGGCGGCGGGGGCGCTCCCGGCTCGTGGGCCGCAGCCACCGCCCCTCCCCGCGGCGGAGGCGCCGCCCCGGCGGGTAGCGGGTCGCGCCGCGCCGCGGGGAGTTTCGCCACGCTCCCTGCCGGCCGCGCTGGCGGAGCGGGTAGTTTCGCCACGCTCCCGTAGTCCCCTCGTGGGGTGGCGGCGCGGTGCATGCCGGGCCCGAGGCGGACTGACTGTCCCTTGGCTGCGCGAGGAGCTGGGAGCCGCGCCTGCCGCCATGTTCCGCCGGGCTGCCGCCGCCGCCGCCCGGGGCCTCTAGGCGCCCCAAGCCCCGCCGCGCCGCCCCACGCCCCTCTCCCCGCCGGCCCGGGGGCGGAGGAGGCGGACGAAGGCGCCGCCGCACCCAGCAGCAGCAGCCGACGCCGCTAGCGGAGCCTGGCAGCGCCCAGCGATGTCCGCCAAGGAGGGAAGCAAGGTGCTGCTGCTGCCGCCGCACACCACTAGCGAGCGCGCCGTCAAGGGTGAGCCACTCCCGGCACAGCACCGGCACCGGCAGAGCCGCGGGGGGGAACATGGCTGCGGGCGGCTGGGTGCCGGCCCTCGGCCGGGGATGGCTGCGACGGGAGCCGGGGTGAGGGCGGGGGGCTGGAGGGGGGCGGCCTCGGGAGGCTGCCGCTGTGCGGGGCTCGGAGCGCTGGCAGGCGGCCCCCGGGTCGGCGGCGGAGCGGGGCCGGGGCCTGTGGTGCCCGCACAGCCCGCCTGAGCGGCCCTGGTACCGCTACGGGTGAGCTCCGTGGGCCGGGGGCTCGCAGCTTCCCCCTCACGCCCCCAGGGGCCTGGCCCTGGCACGCTCCGTTCCCCGCAGGGGTTTGGTCCTGCCCGCGCGGCGGAGGTCCTTGCACTCGCACCCAGTGACAGCGCTGAGGGGAAGGCAGTGGGAAGCCGCTGCCTCCTCTGCTATTGGTTGTCGGTCTCTCGCTTCCAGTCCTGAGGAAAAAACTCACCTTGATCTATTTCGTCCCGGCCTTCCTGGTATCAGGATCTCATGGGGAGGCTTTAAAAGCCTAACCTTATGCTTCTCAGAAGAAAAAGTAAAACGTCTCAAAGCAGATACATCTGTGTAAAACTAAGATGTCTGGTGGCCAAGATGTCATAGAACATGAAGATCTATGCACCAGAGCACACTATGTATCACCTTAGCATTTTGAGGAGAATATTCCTTTGCAACTAAAGTGCTCTAAACGTTTCTTGTTAGATCTATATCCCCAGTGAAGAGGGTACCATTGGTTGCGCTTTAAAGAATTCCTAGTTTTTGTTTACTCAAATTGCGGATACACTCCCAGAGGTCTGATGTCACCCTCTATTTAACTGTGGCAGTGTGGGCATCAGTTTGAGGTAGCAGACCTGGGCAATCAGAAATTCATGGTTGTATACAACGCGGCCTGTTTTTAAGATTGAAATTCCAAAGAACACACAATCTAACAGATTTCAAAGGAGAGGAGATGTGTTCGTTTAACTTAATAGGGGTTCTTGAGAAATGAAGAGGGTGTTTTTGTCTTCAGCAAGCCTTAATCAGGGCCTTGGAATCCCATAGTATGTTTTGGAAATCAGCGTGTTTTCCAGTAGGCTGGAAACCTTCACTCACAGTAAGTTGTTACTTATTTTGGATTGCTTAACTTGTTGATCTGTTTGAACAAATCGCAAGGGTAAAAGTAGAAAATGGTAGAACTAGCCTACTAGGAGCTTGTATTAATTTGTGTTGTTGATTTGAGACTGTTAGTTTCACATATGGTATGGTGTTTGGACTTGCTGAATTTTTGTACCTTTACAGCAATCCCTTGTAACAAACCTGAGTTCCTCAAACAATGCAGGAGAACTATTGCTAAGTGATTAGCTACTTCAGAGTGCACTGGAATACCTGCTGATTTCCAAAACCTTAATAGTTCAGTTTATTAAATGCTACCTATGCATCTGGTTGTTAAAAATGGTAGTTAAGACCTGCTTCATTCTGACAGGATTACAGCCTGGGGTTACAGCATTTCTTTGAACCTGGGTGAGTGGGATACAGAACTCTTGTAATCAGGCTTGATATCGTCATCTGACATAATTACTGCTAGTTAAATGTTCACATAGCACCATTTTTCTGTTCTTTCTGTTGACCTGTCCTGTCTATACCTATCATGGTGAATCACTGGTTTCTGGAGAAAGCCTGGACAGCTGTGCTAAGCTGTCTGTGTTCTTTGTAGGAAGGACAGGTTTTTCCACCACCCCCCATGAGATGCAGTGCAGTTTGAAATATTTTTTTAGACAGCAACCCCAGGGGTGCAAGATTGCAGGTTATGTCAGCGCTAAGCGGGAGTATCTCTGCAACAGAAATACATTCGTTGAAAGCATGTTAAAATGTGACATCTCTGTTCACAAATAGACATGTTACCTCTCACATACCAAGATATGTTTGCCATGCTCCTACCTATGGTATGGTGAATAGATTACAGGTGGGATGGTATTCTTTTAAAATAGGTGGGTCTTTTGCTTTTGTCAAGACAACGCTCATACCAGGGGATCTAGAAGTAATAATTTCTTCTAATGGTAATATGTGGACCGGGTGGGCTGGTGCCACTTTACTTCGTGAATGCTTATGAATCATTGTTGAAATTGGTGTTTTTTTTCCATAAGTATCAAGTTCTTTGTTGATAGCTACTAAAGAATTTGTTTACTGGAATAAGTTTTTGAGATTCTTTTTAAGGGAATAATTTTTCATCAAGAAAATAGAAATCACTATAGGACAAAAAATACACAAAGGTGTTCTGATTTTTTTTCATGCCGCCAGTTCTGTTTTCTGACTCTCGTTGCTGAGGCATTTCATGTATAATATCTTAGGTCCTTGAGAACAGCTGCAGAACTTGGAAGACAAATGCGGTAACGTTACCTGGTGTGTCTGCGCCATAGAGTACTGGTCAATGTTTCAACTTTCATGCTCTCCAGGTACTAGGTCTTTTGGGGAGGAAACATGAATTCAGGATTTAATGCTCGCTGCTGTTTGCATTGTTTTATCTCTTGCTTTTATTTTAGCTTTATTTTTCTTCCCCTGTATTAATGGGAAAGGGGAAAAAGTAACAAACCATCAAAGACAAGAGGCTGTGAGAAATTAAATCCTTAATCATTAATAATACGTGTTGGCAGAAATGGGCTAGAGATACTCATCCAAGAAAAAAATGGTTGAATTATTGTATCGACAGTAACTAATCTTTTCTAATAAGGTAGGATAATAATTAGGATATGCCCT
The DNA here is from genome assembly GCF_040182565.1 of Anser cygnoides. NCBI lineage: Eukaryota > Metazoa > Chordata > Aves > Anseriformes > Anatidae > Anser > Anser cygnoides. Next base: position 38,067,011 of record NC_089879.1, read on the forward strand.
TCCCCATTATGTTTTGACCTGTATATTTAGCGGTTCATCAGAGGTGCGTGTGTCTGGAAGAGCACCTGAAATGTTATCAGGTATAATGCTCAACATTGGGCATATAGGTAACAATATGATATGATAATATAATAATAAACATAATAATTATATGATAATAAACATAATAATGGTTTTAAATATGCAGTGTATGCAGTCTAGCTGTGTTGGTCTGGTATGCCTTCCACATACGAGTTCTATCTCACAGATCATTGGCTGCTTTTATTAAACGTATATAAAAAGCTCAAGCTGTCTGTTCATTTCTCAGTTAAAATGTAATTCGTACTTGAAATTTTTCTTACCAACTGATGGGTAGCTATAGAATTGAAATGTGTAAAGTCAGTTTGTGGCATTTGGTTCCCAAAAAATGTCTAGTGGCAAGGCTTTTGTTGCTGCCTTTAACAGAGATGAGGAAAGGTACATGTCTTCTTGATTCACTGTTTTCTAAGGCGCCCTCTTCATCCTTGAAGAATGATGCTTAGCATTTCGCTGCCTTGTGGAAGATAGAACTTTTCTCTGTTATGTTCTGTCAAAATCACAGAAAAAAACACCTTTTTAAACTGCCACTGATATTTAACTGCTGTGTCTGGTTCTTTTTTTATGTTTTGTGGTGATCCTGGAAATGGCAGGGGTGAGCCTTCTCTGGCGTTCCTTTGCATGAAAAGCACCTGGGCTTGTCTGACCCACCTGTGAGCAGCTACGTGGCAACGTGGTGCTTGGAACACTGCTCTTTGTCTGCTAGGAATGTCTTACCAGGATTTGGGACGCAATCCGTAGTACCTTGTTGCTGAGCTAGTGGAGGCTTTTTGCTAAATTTGAAGATGGTGTCTGTTCTTCTGGAAACGGGAGACTTCAGTGTTCCTTTGTTTTGGATAAAAGTCATGATGCAGTGTGGTAGGCAAACAGTCGTAGTAACAAAATGATAACTTATTGAAGCAACTATTCAGCAAATCCCTAAGAAAAGTAACTCATGACTTAGCTCTGAGTAGGATCCTAAATTAAGATACCAATAGCTACTTTTTAACAATGACATCCATGTAGGAGAAAAATAAATCACTCTGGTATTGAACTTCAAAATATGGAGTCTGATTTAAAGAAAAAGAACCAGTAAAAGAATAAAGGCTTACAGGCAGCATGAAGACTGTTTTAAAAATATAGTAAAGGCACTTAAAGTGCCTTTATGCTGCTGGTCAGCAGTGATTCTGAAATAATCCAGGAAAGCAGGAGAGTAAAGAGAACATTAAGAAGTCATGCTTTGAAAAACCATCACAGTTCTGATTTGGGATAGGAAATGGAATGGAACTGAATTCTGACAAGTTAGTGTTTGATTGGCCTTATACTTTGTTTTACATTTCTTGAGAGGGTAGTTAGAGTGAATGAATCTTAAACAACAACAACAAACCCAAACAAGCAAACAAACAAGAACAACATGTATGCCTTAGTTCCAGTAGGGCCAGCTGGCAGCTGAGGCTTGGGACGGGAAGACTGGAGCAGAAATCTGGCAGTTACTTTTGTCTACATTTGTTATGTAAAGACCTAACAACTCTTTCAGACAAGTCAATTTTTTTTTTTTTTTTTTTTTTGCTGAATGGGACTGAAGAATTCTCACTGAAATGTAAGTGGTTTCAGAACATATCAACAATATGAATGTTTAAAAAAAAAAACAACCAAGACCAGAAGATATTTTTGTAGTGGCACTAATGGAGTTCTTTGGGGTTTTTGAGTGCAAAATTGCTCATCTATTTTCCATAGCCTGTGGCATAACTCATCTTTCGAGTCTGAGAAATGGAGCACAGCAGCATTTTTAAAAAGCTCCACATTGCGCTGAAGAGCTGTAGATCAGTAAGTTTAATTTAAGCAGACTCATAGCACTTGTGAAAGAGTAGACTAATTCAGTCCCTGGCAGAATATAGAATTAAAGAAGAGATGGTACGGTTTTCATAGAAGGAAATCAAGAGAAATTGTTAGATATTTTTTTTTGCAGTAGCCAGTAGTCTGATTGATCCAGGCAAAACTGTTCATTGGGTTCCCTCATCAGAGTCTTTAAAGTAAGCAAAAGAGGAAATGTCCTCTTTTGGATCAGAATTAATTGGGAAAGATAGTAGGTAATAAACTTCCATGCTTGAGGGAGATTAACATTTGTCTTCAGTGCTCTTTAAGAGTATTCCTAAATTGTTTAGAAAACAGAGCAAATAGCAAAATAACACTTACTTGGGCTAGTTAACTTCCAGAGGTGTTTCAGAAGGCTTTTGTTAGACAAAGTGACTAGGCGGCAAAGCTGTAAGAAGCACTGTTGTGATAAAGGCAAGGAGCAGAGACTATGAGGGAGAGAGCAGCCCTTGTTTTGATGGGTGGGGAACTCAGGAAATAAACGGTAGGGTCCATCTGGATAGTATTTGGAAAATACTAGCTTGGTGGCAGTTGAACAGGCTGATGGGAATTTAGAGTTTACTGGAAGATCATAGAATCACAGAACGGTTTGGGTTGGAAGGGGCCTGAGAGCCCACCTAATTCCAACCCCCTGCCATGGGCAGGAACACCTCCCACCAGACCAGGCTGGTGTCCCTGCCTATGGCAGGGGGGTTGGAATTAGATTAGATCAGTTTAGAGAAAGCACCATCATCCATTATATACATCTTGGGTTACGTGTGCATCTTCAACAGTAGTGTGTAATTTTTGGTCCCCCTTCCTGCTTTTCTGCTTTATCTAGAGGGTATGTTCAGCAGAACAGAGTGCCTTTTATGCAAGGTGGAACTAAAAATTACGAATCTGTGACTTGGAAAAGGGGTAGATGAGTAGGGGGTGGTGTTGGATATTGCTTACATTGTGAGTGGTATATAATGGAAAAGATTAATAGGTAACAACTGCTATTTTTGTCTCCCTGTGAAAAGGAGAAAAGCAATACATTTTTTTCTGAAGTGAGTATAAAGGAAAGGTGAAATACTTTTTCATGTAATGTGCAGTTAAAATTCTGAAATTCGTAGCAATTATATGCGTTGAATGCAAAAAGTATAAAAGCATCTATTGAGGGTCTGAGCAAAATACTGAAAAATAGTTCTATTTAGTGGTCAAAAATGTGATGAAACTTAACCTCTAGAGGAAATCCTTAAACCACCCTGCTTGGAGAACGGAGTATGATGAGGGAAAGACCTATGAATCCATCAGTGCCAGAATCACATTTAAGCACTAAACAGTCTTTAGGCATAGTACACCATGGTCATTTTTAAGGATGCTCCTCCCATTAATGATATTCAGACAAATAATATTTTTACTGAGATAAGTTTTTAAGAGTATTAACCAAATTAATAGGAAAATTACACAGCATAGAAGGTATTACTAGGGCATATCAATTGTTTCATCTGAGATTTAAAATTTTATGGAACTTCTAAGACTGCAAGTACATGGTATGTAGAAATAAAATAAATAGTGCCTGCAGTGCTTTTGTAAGGTTTCAAGGTTTACAGGGTCATTTTTCTTTGCTTCAAGAATTCTTGACATTGTAGCAAGAGACATGCCTTTAAGGAAACTTGAGCAAAGGGATAATTTTTGTGGCATTTAGGAATAATACCATAGTTCGTGAGGAACTGACTTTGCTGAATCTATGCTTTGTTGTTTGGGATGAATAGGGAAACTTATCTTTTGACGACTATTGATTTGAGCTTTCTGGTTCAAGTAGTAGATGCTGCCCTGTGATTGTGCTTAACTATGTTTTCAAGGTTGCAGGTCCATAGACCATCTGGGATGTCTTCATGCTATTTCTTTTCAAATCTGTCCTGCCAAGTGCAAAAGGATAATTGGATCTATTCTGTCCTCAGAGGAGTCATGGGTGCTGCACTTTTTTGTTCGTTATAGATGTTGGTATAGAGAGGTGAAAGCTCCAGAGACAGACTGGAAGATTATCTGGGAGTTAGGCTTTGTGCTTCTTCTGAATGCCAGTGTGTAAATAGCCATGCCTTTATAAAGACCAACACACGCACCTCTGCCACCCTTCCCTTCCCAGCCCCTCACAAAAGTCCACAAAACACAACCAAACAACAAAAGGAAAAACAGACAACAATGCTGTTGTGGTAATAAACCAGTTGGCAAAGTGAATGCTCCTGGTCCATCTTCACAGGACACCATAGTTGTGCTGTGATAGCATCCATCCATAGCATACCATCTGTCTCTGCAGTCTGACGTTTCACATATACCTGCCACCAAGGCATCAGTTGTGTCCTTGTGTTAATGTTGCAAAGGCTTACACAAATACTGTCTGTGTTAGTAACCTTGGTAATGGGAATTGTGGCTTGATCTGTGAAACTAAAAACACTCTAAGAAAAATGAAAACTGGGATGTTGGGCATGCTTTTACAGCCAAAGCTGGGATTATGGAACATGTCGTGGGGTCCTGATAATAGGACAAAAAAGGCTAGTTTTCTTTCAATGACAGAGAAAATAGTTCAGTTTTAAGGCCCTAGGAGCAGAAAATACTTCGGTTGTGGAAATGGAGTACCTTGTACGGTTGATCCCTGATTCTTTTTCCTACCATTTGTCTAGTGGCTTTGATCTCATCTTGTTTCATGAGCCTGTTCCAACAGAGTGCCTCTGATGCAAGCCAGATTTAACCACCATTATTAAAATGGGCATATATATCAGGGTGGTTTAAATTTACAGTATCTACACGTTAGATTTTATTAGCAGCTACTGTTGTACTGTAGCAGTTACTAGGCAATGTGAGATCTGCTTTGGGTCTCGAAGTAGCGTGTTTGTGTTAGGTGCCATACTGCACCTCTCCACAGGGATTAGTATGTTGGGTGAAGTGCCATGCTAATGTAGCTTTTCTGCTTTTGAACCTCTTTACAATGTACTGCAAATATATCCATTCAGCTTGATGCTAACTTTTGAATGTATGTAATGTGCTTTTTTGTAAGGTATAAAAGTACCAGAGGTTTGCAGAAAGTCTGTCTGTGGAATTAGGTTTAGAGATTGTTTTTTGCTTTTAATATCTCTGTTCTAAGTAGTACTGCAGTATAAAGCAAGATCAATTGTTTTACTCTTTGCAAATGCACATGAATAGTAAAAAAATCACAACCTTTTTGCTAACAAAAAAAAGAAAAATTACCCACTTTTTTTCTCCAGGTTTAGTGTTTAAGATTTTGAATCAATATACTTAAAATTACATCATCCATACATATTTTAAAAGTGAAATTGACTAATTTTGGCTAGTAAACAACAGTTTGTTTTAGAAAATCCAGAGTGTTGTTGTAAACCATGACATCACTGTTTTTACAAAGATCTTTACTTTTACTAATAGGACATAGTCTCTTATTTTGTACCACAGTGTGTACTGCTTTAGGGATTCATCTCTAAATACTTATCTATTGCTTAGCTTTGCAGGGAGTGGTAGAAGGGAATCCTTTAATGACCAGCAACATATTATTTCCTTCAGGTAATTCCTCTTAATTACCATTCTGTTACAGTCCCAAGAGCACAGGTTGTGAACAAAGACTTTGAAATGTGGATTATATTTCTGTGTCTTGGAATAATACATCATGCTGCAATTCTTTTACCTTAGGCTATAACGTTCTATTACTACTTCATCAAAGGTTTAATTAAACCCATTAGTTTGCAGAAATTGTCTAAATGCTTCAAAAATTACCATACTTAACCTATTAAAATGTTATTTGTAATATTTTTTCAAAGGTGTGAGCTCTAATATGTTAACTATGTTAACTATTATTGAGACAAAAGTTAAGTATGGATCTGAAAGAAACATTTTTTATAGTAAGTCTTGCAGTTTTATTCCAGTTGGGTGATGCAGATTAAATCTTTATTCTAAAAAATACCCTTCTTGAGCAATGAGAAATATATATATATATATATATATATAAGCTTACATGAACTTGACACCTGTCAACAGACGCCACGGCCCCGTTTTAGTAACTGGCTTTCTCACCTACCGGCTTGCGTCTTGCACGCTCGTTGGCGTATGTTCACAGTGCATACGTTCAGGATGGACCTAGATTGAAAAGCACAGGTTCTCCATCAGTCTTAGCACCGGTGCTTCTTGTGACCTTTGTCAAGCTCAGCTCTCCAGGCTCTGCTCCACACTTTCTCCATCTGAACTTTGGAAAGCATTGCTTCCTAGTTCTGGACGGTGCTGTACAGTAATGGGCTCGTGCCATTACCCCAGCGCTGGTGCCGAAATCCAGTCTTGAAAACCATATCTGGCAAAACAAGAAAAGAAACAGACCCACTTCATTAGATAATATTTGATCTGCAGTTTATGTGGAGCGGGTTTGTTCCTTGTGGCACAAATAGTGTGTTATAGTGCGTTTAGAAAAAGGTGGGGGATTGTCTAAAAATAAATTATGTACAGGTTAATATAAATTTCCAAATACAGCAAAAATAACGTTAAGAGAATATGGAGATTGGAAAGTCAAGCTCAAAAAACAGTGAATGCTAGCACAGAGGTGGTGAAATGATGCTTCTAAAAGTGAATTACATTCCTGTCTTGCTGGAATGAGAGATTTCTCTTTTCAGAGATGGATTTCTGTTTGTAAATACTTGTTGTAAATGGAACAGAAGTGGTTGTCTTTTGATTTCTTAAATACACTAAGCTTGTTAGCATTTGGGCTACATGGAATTTTAACACTTCCAAATGAAACCTGACTGATTACTAGAGAAGGCCGGAAGGAAAGGCATGCTGTTTACTTTTCTTAGTAAAATGTTTTATGTCCAAAAACAAAGTGCCAAACTTGTTCTATACTGTTTAATTTCAAGGCAAGTTTTTCAGCTTCTTCTGCTTATGAACCTTTATAAGAGGAAAAATAGACAATTCTTCAGTGTATTTTCTAATATAATTTAGTTTCAGTGAGTATATATATGTGATTTATGCATCAGTTGTTTTATTGATGGATTTTTATTACAACACAAGGGTAGCAATATGTTACTAGTGATCTAGAAGTCAATTTAAATGAAGTCAGTGAATGTCTTAGTATTTAAGCATTGATTCTGGGGTGTAAAGTTTTACTTTGGAGAGAAAGAAAAAAATGACTCATCTAACTGAGAGTGTGTTCATACTAGTAGTTGTTCTTTAAGTAGATATGTTTCCCTCAATTTTTTTAAAAAATTGAAGTAATATTTACAGAGAAATTGAACAGTGTTCTTTTTTCATTATTTTGGAAGTGGCATGCATATATATATATATATATATATATACACACACTTTTTTTCAGATGAGGTTTACTTCCTGTAACCCTGCACGAGCAGGATGATATTTGGGTGCGCTGCTTAGTGGGAATTTCAATGTGAAGCAGAACCCAAAGACTTGTGATACTTCTGGACATCTCCGACATTGTGTCTAGTGTATGGTCAGCCTCGACTCAGTTTAATTTTTTAGAGACAGCGTAACAGGAAAATAAGGAAAACAAGCTCAAAAAAGGATTTTCTATCCGTAATGGTTACACTGTAGGCTCCCCAAATTACAGATTTTTCTGATAGTATGAACTTGTTCTGCTGCTTAATCAGTGGTTTGACAGACCTTCAGGCTGTTAGAGTCCATCTTGCAGCCTTTTTGCCATTTGAGGGCCAAGGGAGTTGTTTCACCTTCACCTTCTCCATTAATGCTGTCATAGACCCCTGTTATAGCCCCCCCCTTTGTTTTCACGATTTGAGGCTGAAGAATTGTAGCTTACCTTAGTTATTCATGTAGCAGGAACCATTCTGACTTATTTTCTTTGTTCTTTGAATACCTTTTAAATTATTCTTTCCCCTTTATAAGATGGGTGAACCAGAAATACCTACTGGGCTTACCAGTGGCATAGTTGTATCTTCTGTTTTCTATTCCTTTGCTAATAATTGTATTTTGTTGTTGTTGTTTTTTTTTTGTTTTGTTTTGACTTGTCAGTATGGAGTATTTTCATAGAACAATAGGAAGGACCTTGCTTCTGAATAGTAAGCTTATAATCTGTGATTTTTTTTGTGTAAAGCTAGAATTGATTTCCTTCATTAATTCTCATTCATTAATATGTAACGTCTTTTTTCTTCAAGCCATTCAGTAGCATGAATTTCTTCTGTAGGTCATCCTAATCTGCCCTATGCTTCATTGTCCAGACTATTTGTTGTCGTCTGAAACCTGCACTCCTCCATTAGTTACCCTTTTTTTTTTCCAGTGTAATTTACAAATATGTTAAATAGCACAAATCCTAGTGGAGCTACGTAGTGAACTTCCTTTCCATGTGCAGGCTATTACCTCCCTTTGATTACAGTCCTTTAAACAGCATTGTATCCTTTTGTTGCTAGCTTTGCAGTTTTTCTTATTTGTTAATTTGATTATTAAAGAGTCTTTGATGATGGACATATTTTAAAATGACTTCTGCAAGTCTGAGTGGATATTAAATGGATCTCCTGCATCCCCAATACTTGTTGAGACCTTCAGAGAATGCCAGTGTATTTGAGACAGATCATGTCTCTTCAAAAGGCAGTTTTGACTCTTCCAAATGTTGTATATACTACTGTGCCTTCTAGCACAGTATATTTTATAGCTTCTATGAACTTGCATGTTATAGAGGTTAATTCTTTTAATACATACACAGATAATACTATTCCATCCAGCTTTTAATGATGTCATTGAGTCAATTGATTGAAAGACAAGTTTGCTACTTTGCATAGCAGCTGTTCCATGATAGATCCAGTTCTGTTCCCTCTAGCTGGAGTGTATATTTAGAATTGCATTGATATGACTAGTGTTTCTTCTTTTTAAATTTTAGCTGTCCCTTTTCCACCAACACATCGCCTGACATCTGAAGAAGTTTTTGACACAGATGGGAAACCCAGGGTTGACATTTTGAAGAACCACTTGATAAAGGAAGGTCGAGTTGATGAAGAAATTGCACTTAGAATCATCAATGAGGGTGCTGCAATATTACGGAGGGAAAAAACTATGATAGAAGTTGAAGCTCCAATCACAGGTAATATTTCTAGATGATTTCACTCATAATTAAATTTGAAAAACGGTGAGATTTTTTCACCAGTAAAGTTTCTCTTAAAAATTGTTAGAATAAAATTTCTCTATAATCTTTTTGAATAATCTTCCACAATCGCATTTGCTTAGCAGTACTCAAATGGTCTGAAAAAATATACTGCACATTATTGTGCAAAATGAAGGCATTAAACCTGTTAGGAAAAAATAGCGTAATCAGTATTACAATGACCAAAGAGAAAGTAGTTACATGCTGGTAAATTAGGGATTTCTAATTCCTGTAATGGTGTAAATGGGAATAAAGACATCTCTCTGGAATAGAAAAGTGAGTTCAGAATTATTATGAAATATAAATACTTGAAGAGAATCTAGTTGCTGTTGTTTGAAGCAAATACTGTGACCTGGATTTCTGAGTAAAAAACACACCTTATAGTTCCTCTCTAGGTGAGAGTGACGATTGTATGTAAAACAGTTCTTGTGAGGGTAGTAGTTCTGGAAAGTGTTGTAAGATTATTTTGGCATCTTTAACACAACAGGACTAGACCCATTGAGGTACAAAACTGCCTTCCAGGGTTTGGGGGAGTATTTTCCTAGTTGGACTAGTTCTGTTTCTGTTTGACCCGGATAATTATAGAATCACAGAAAGATGGTATTACTACTTTTATTTATAAATAATCCAGACTTGTAGAAAATATTTTATATTACATAAATGTCATTTAAAATAATGCATGTAGATTTGATTTTTGTGTTCAAATTGGATGGTCTTTAGTTTGAATATGTTATATCTTTGAAATGGACCTTTGTAAAATAAGTGTTTCAAAAGCTTATTTTAGGGTATCAGCTTGCGTTAATTTGACAGCATCAGGTAAACGAAAATGTTTGAATAATAAGTCATTATTACTGACATTTTAAAGAATATTAAACTGTTGAAATGGTAGAAATAACTAAATGAATGAACTGAGTCTCTTGATGCTCCAGATCATGCTCAAAAGTACAGTATTTTCAGTATGTTTAGACGTTTTATATTTCAGTTCATTCAGTTAGTTACCCTGAGTTACTGATGTATTGGAAGCTGAAAAAGGGGGAAAGTTTTTGCAGTGTTAGAGTAGAAACCTTAAGAAAAGTGACACACAAGAGGATGTATTGTATTTGGTCTAATGTTTTATAGGTCACTGTGACAATTGGTTTGCTCCAAGGGAATAACAACCTTTCAAGTGTGCCATATCTGATATTTCTTCGCAAAATTAGAAAGATGTTTTTCCCCCCAGAATTTACTAATAAACTCTGAGAAGTTAAAAGAGGCTGTTGGTAAGCTGATCAGTGACATTTTGCATCAACAGAAAGCATAGGCTCTTGAATGTCTGTTAATTGTTATCAGCAATACCTTCATGCAGAAACAAGAAAGCAGCTCCTGACTTCCATTGCACTGGAAACTCCTGTAGGAATGAGGAGTTAGGAGCACTTGTCTTCCATGTGATTATTTTTCTAATTGAGAGATGACCTGGCTTTGCTGCATGCTCTTCAAAGTCTTCCCATCTGCTATCTTTGGCACTTCTGCCTTAGGTTGCTGACCACTGATCTTGTCCTGTCTCATATTCTAAAAACACAAGAAAAGTCCACTGTTGAAATAGTGAACATGGTTATTTGAAGGAGAAAAGTAACTGAGCAAAGAGAAGATATGACGATATTGAAAGGTATGTTAGTCTGACTCAGAAACAAAGGCATACTCTCCCTGCTTTTTTCAGTCCCACATGGACACAGCAAATTGTTGCAAAGCAGAGTCATAATACCTTTTTCAAATTCATACCAAGGCAAATTCCTGAAGATAGATAAGGGGCTGGGGAGGACAGTAAAGAGCTGCTGACTGACAGCTTTCAAGGCTTTGATGCTCAGTGCATTAACTGCTTTTGAAGAACATTCCGCAGTCTGCCAGATGCAAATCTGGTTATTATCTGTGTGGTCACAGGTAGTGAGAACAATGTCTTAATGAAAAGCAGACGGTGAAGCTTCAAATCTTTGGTTATTCCTGCTTTATATATGTTTTTTCTCTTTATTAGAAGTACTTTGTGGCTGTTAACTGTAACTTAGTAACTTTTCTGTTAGATTTTTTTTTAAATTAATTTGAACAAAATTTTTGCTTGCAGTGTGTGGTGATATTCATGGCCAGTTCTTTGATCTAATGAAGCTGTTTGAAGTGGGAGGATCACCTGCTAACACAAGATACCTCTTCCTCGGTGACTATGTAGACAGAGGTTATTTTAGTATAGAGGTAACTGAATATATTAATCTCTTTTGTCCTAAATTTTTCTATAAGAACACTTCCGTGGAGATTTTCAAATGAAATTTTAGGTCTGGTTTAACACGCGAATGCGTTCTTCCTTGCTGTGCTTTCTCCTAATACCAGGGCCTGCTTACAGGAGGATACTGACCAGCAGTTTGGACTATCCCGTTGGAGTCATCAGACTTACTCATTTTTCCTCCTATTTCTTTAGCTAGTTTTTTTGTTTCTTTGTTTTGTGTTTTGTTTTTTTAAAGTTGAATTCTATAGCATTATTATACATAATTTTGTTTCTCTGGTAATATGCAGGAAGGTACATTTTTAAGTTTGGAGAACAGGTGAGTCATGACTGGGAGGTTTTCTTTTATTAAAAATGTTTATCTGTACAAAGAAGACTCCTTTCACTTACATAATCAAATGTTATTTAATAATTATTAATATTTTTCTTTACTAAAATTCTGAGGGCCATTACAGATATTCCCTAAGGACGACGTGTATCTGCCATTAATTTTTCAGGTATTTTGAATTCAAATAATTTCTTAATCTTCAGCATGTTTATTAAATACGTTATGTTCTGGAGATATTCACGTGTTCATATCAATTAGTTTCATAGCTATGATTTTTAGACTTTTCTGGAGCTAGAATGGAAGTTTCCTCAGCTTGGGATCTTGTCAAAGGTACCAGATCTATTAGAGTGGCTTACCATTTGAAATAATATTTTGCAAGGCCTGGTGTATGAGACTTTATATTAAAATTGTTCTGTTCTAATAATGTGTGTGTGTATACTGTGAAGGACATGCACAGTGTGCTTTGGGATTCTTAGGGATAGTAGACAACCAGAAGATAGAGCAAGAATGATAGCCTCAGAATTTTCATTTGTAAGGAAAAATTACAGCAGACGTTCCCTATTTATTCATTTGATCCTCATGGCCTGTTCTTGATGATTACAAAGAATGTAATTGCCCTTGAAAAGGACATTTGCATAGCAACAATGAACTATAGCAACAATGCAACAATGTTTCAGTCATTATAGTTAGGAAAAACTTCTAAGCAATGGACGTGCTTGAATATTTCAATAAGAACAGTCTCACTTTTTTTTTTCTTTAACATGTTAATAATTTAATTTTTAATATAATATTTGGGATGCTAAATACAGCTACGGAATACATAAAGATATGCTAAATATACTCTTGAAAACTCCTCCAAGGTTCTTAAAAAGCTTGTCGCTCTTCGTTGGGATAATCTGTGTCTCTTGCCCAAAGTGACTATTGGAACATCGGTAAAATACATGGCAGATTATCTGAATGAAGTTGAAATGCTGTAAGTACACGGAGGTTGGCATGTGCTTTGTGAGCCTGTTGAGAAATTAAAAAATAGTATGCTAAAATCTTACGGTAAGCCCTTTGCCTCCAACTTTTTGCTTAAAAAAAAAATCCTAGGTAACTTTTTGCTTGTTCATCTTTAACATTTATGAAATGTGAGTTAACCTCCAGGTTAAGTCTGGGAGTGTTCACATATGGTCACTTCAAAATCTCTTTTAGTCCTTGGAAATGTAATACACTTTTGGTAAAATATTTGACTTTTCACAGAACAGAGAGGGTGAAATCTTCTTAAAATGTACAAAAACTGAAATTTGATTTTTTCACTAATAAATTCTTTAATCAGGCTGTTCTGAAACGACTTTAATTGCATTGATATTTTAGTAGTAAATAATTCCCAGTTAAACAAATGCCATAATTTCTAATGGGAAAGATCACTTCATATTTCCATGGTTCTATAAGACAAATTGCTGGGACCAAGATGAAGGTCTTCACATAAGTGTGTGCAAGCTCTTTTTTTTCTGCACTGAAAGTAATGGAAGATAAAGAACTCTGACATTAGTCTGTATGTAATAATAAAAGAGAAATATGCTGGTACAGGAACAGTTCAAAAATGTTCTTTGTTTACTTAGTAGGTATAACAATTGACAATATAGTAAATTTCAGCAATTTAATTAAATGTAGTATTTGTTTATTGAAAGGAAGGAACTGCTTTTACACTCTTGTATTACAAGTCTTTAAGGTTGCCAATATTTATAATTTTTTTGTACAAACTGACTCAAAACAGTTCACAATTGTGGAATTTGCCAAATCAATTTGCATATTCATCTGATGATAAGCCGTCATTTTATCACAAACTGATTATGCTTGCTGCTGGGAAACGGTTTTAAAGAGTCTTGGAATTTGCAATACATCAAGATATTTTGCAGTTACAAACGCACTGCGGAAAAAATGGGTATGATTAGCAAAATAATTAATTTGTATATTTTTACTAAGATAAAAAATCAGTAATAGTTATTCTAAACTTCTCAATAGAAGTCGTTGTCGTATTTCTCTGTATGTATGTATTGTTTTTAAAGTGTTCCTTTGTTTTCTTTCTTCCTTCATGTACTCATTGTACTATGCAAAAAAAGCTTGAAGAATGATACCTTCAGGGTTCTTGTATTGGTTAACAATATGATAGTAATAACTTGTAGGTGACTTTGACGTGGTCCAGAACTACTGGGATTTTAATTTTTCTGTGCTCAGTTAAAAATACAAGAATCAAATTTGAAGATAAGAAATACATTTTGGGTGTTTAGGAATGACGGTGGAAACAAGCTCTAAACTTCAAAAATTGTGCATGTTTCACAACTGTTTGCTGCTAATGTTGCAATGATAACAATATATGGAAACTTACTATACTACTTTGAATTTGCTGCTTGATCAGCGAATGAACAAGCAGCTTTCCAAGTTCTGGGAGGGGGGGGAGATCAACTCTGTCCATTCCTAGCTAAAAACACCCTAGCATGATGTATTGTTGTCTTTAACGTAAATGTTTTTTTTTGTTTATTTGTTTGTTTTGTTTTTTTTCTATCTTTAGTAATAAATGTTTGCATTCCTTCTTATGCCAGTCTTTAGAATCACATTTTGAAACCAGATTTTATGTACAAACACATACATTGTCTAGATGAAGGAGTGTTCGGTAGTATAATTCTTTTGAATTTGACTTATTATTGGTTGTCCAGTAAATACAAATACTACTTCAGCATTCTGTGCATCGGTTCTTAGGAAGGGTAATAATTTGTATAACTCGGGTCCAAAACCGGTGTGTTGACTCAGGGGAGTAGTGTTGTATTTCAGAATGGCACATTAAGCTGTACTTACGTTTGAAGCTGTTAACATTCTTACTCAAAGTTTCTGAGTAATAATAATTTTTAAAGTGTAATCTACTGTGTATCTTTGTTTTTCAACAGTGTGTGCTGTACTTATGGGTCCTGAAAATTCTCTATCCAAGCACATTATTTCTTTTGAGAGGCAACCATGAATGCAGACACCTAACGGAGTATTTTACCTTTAAGCAAGAATGTAAGTACTGTCTAAGAATGTAAGATTAGCTTACTTGAAAGCTACTGATCTCTGGTCTCTCATTTTGCTTGAGAGATGTTTGTTAGTTTAATCAAATTTTTGCAAACCACTGACTTATGTAGAATTGCTTGCAGTTAAGTAAGGCATTGGAGTGCAAGTATGAGAAGGCTTGTATTTGTAAAGATACATTATGGAGTAAATTTTGATGCAACCTGTTTTTAAAATCCTGGAGAGAAGCAGGTTATTTTTTTATCTTGGCTATAACCAGGAGCACGAAGTAAGTTGCTGTCCAGTGTTGTGGAGCTAGCAAGAAAAATAACCCCGCTGCTGAGTATTTTTTCCATTTGGGAATTGATTTTAACTGTTCTTCTAAAATAACTCTTTTGGTGATGCAAGCTGCTCCTCCTTTTTGAGGTTTGTTTAAGTATCAATCCATCGATAAATAGGTCATTTGGCCTGGTAAAACTCTTTTCAGAGAAGATAGAAGTGATGTAATAAGATGTATAAGCAGTTCTTAGCTTTTCACTGTAAATGACAAGTCACAAACTTCTCAATAGTATTTTATATTAAAGTATGCTATGTAATTGTATAATCTAAAATAATAATTTTTTTAAACAAAAATAGATTCTCCATACTTGCAGTAACAGAAGAGGAAATGAAAAAAAAAGTTTTTGTTCTGGAAGAGAATGTCTAAGAAATGTGCTTGCTATTGTGGTGTTTAGGAACATTCATTTAAACTTAAAAATATTTGTTTGTTTTAGTATATTTTAAGTGCTCATTTTATGAGGTTGGCTCTTACATTTATCATCTACTAGATTACTTTTTCCATGGAACATGGAAATGAACATGGAATTCTTAACATTTTACATTCTCTTTCCTTCAGGTAAAATAAAGTACTCAGAAAGAGTCTATGATGCTTGTATGGAAGCTTTTGATTGTCTCCCCCTTGCTGCTCTTCTAAATCAACAGTTTCTTTGTGTTCATGGTGGACTTTCACCAGAAATTAATACACTAGATGACATTAGGAGAGTGAGTATTTTGTGTACTTGAAAATAAGTGGAAATACAGATATTTATGATGATACACAATTCATGTATGTGAAATTGTCAATGCATTGCTTTCTTTTCTTGTCTGTTTTGAAAATGTAAGTTGGGATCTGAAATTGAGACCAAGAGTTTTTAAGTATGATCCTGCTTAGCCTATGTGGCACATTTTTCATTAGTTGATCTCAATAGGGACAGCTTGAACTGTTAAAAAACACACAAAAAAACCCTCAAAAATTCCAGAGTCTCTTGAGATTTGTAGTGCATGTAAAGAGCTTCATATCCAATCTAAATAGTGTTTTTATTTCTTTCTAGATGAGAACTAGACTCCTGATGACTTTCAGAACTAAACTCATAGAAGTTGTAGTCTTGAAATTGTTTGGTGTATCAAACATCGTATTTCATTTATTTTCTTTGAAAACAGTTTTGTTTTGCGTTTACTCTTTTGAACAAAAGGATTTTTCTCTTTTTATGAAAGTATGAAATTGCAATATTTACTAGAAAGTCAGATTGCTATTTAAAATGGTAAATTTGGCAGGCAATTAATTAACAGTTGTTGAATATTTTACATTGTGGTAAATGTGCTGATTATATCTCATAAATAATAATAATATATCACAAATAATAAGAATGAAAACAAGTTTTAAAAAATGAACAATGGAAACACTGAATAGTTTAATAGCTTGTAATTTAAAGGGAAGAAAGTTAGTGATGAAATAAGGTACCCATTTCTAATAAATTGGTTTCAGCTTGCATGGAGTGCTAATGTCAAGTGAAGATTGTATTGGATGAGAATTTTCAAGTTCAATTGCTTTCGTTTTTGTATACTCCTTTTTGACTTACTTTAGTTAACTCAGCTGGCATCTCGAATAAAGGACACAGCTCTTCTTCCAGGAAAGAGTACAGATTTTTTTAAATTTTGGAAAGCTGGCATACAGCCTGACAGGAGTGATGTTTTATTATATCGGATCTTATTTTCAAAATTTGGATTATTCAACAGTGGATAAAAAAAGATAACCAGTTGTTTGAGGACTAGAAATAAAACTGCTTGAGCAGAATCCCCGCCTTCCCTAGGTCATTCCTGCTAATATCTTTGGAGGTCAGGTACTAGAGATGAGGGATGGGAGAAAAGAGTGCCTCATCTTATGTTGGATCAGCTGCATGAGTGCGTTTTATTTTCTTCCACAATTCCCTGGTGTGCCTTTAGTCATGACATATTTTATAGTTTCCTAAATTCTAGGAGGAACTGTTGGATACCGGACAGGTTCTACTGAAAACAGAACTTCTGAAGAGACCAAGAAAACAACAAAAAAACTCTTTTGTCAGGCTTTTTGGACAGGCAGGTCTTACAAAACTTAAGATGTGCACCTCTTCTGTAAAGACTCAGCCGCTCTGAAACCTTTATCAGTTGTACTGAGAACTCTTCCCCAAATATGCCATTGCTACTTGGTCAGAAAATGTGATAATATCTGTAATGGCTCTGTAGTCATTCCTGTACTGTTTCACTAAACAAAGAGAAAAAAGAAAATTGTACCTTCTTCATTAAAGATGCAAAAGGAAGAAGACAGTAGTTTATTGTTTTATGTGTAATAGTAAAGTTTGCTTTAGAACATTTGTGGGTATTCTGGTTTTAGATGTTTAGAGCATGACCTGTAGTTAAAGAGTCTTGGTATAATAATACTTTCCCATAAGATGACCTTTTCCCCTCATATTGGAATTTCTTCTATAATTTAATGAAGGAAATTGTTTTTAGTATATATGCAATATCTGAAAAATACAGAGGAAAAAAAGGGCTGTTGTGTTGCATTGTGTTCACAGAAGTTGGTTTTAGAAGCATATAAAAGCAGAACCTTTTGAAGTGCATGTCCAGGCTACAGTACACGACATTCTATCACTTTCAATGGTTTGTTCTGTTGTAGATGTGAATTCACAGTTCTTTTGCTTCATGAAATGAATTTTGGTACAAGAGACGGAGGCTATAAATAAAATAAAGGGTTGAAATTCTGAAAGTATTCCCTAACAGGAAATCTAATGGCTGCATTTGGCATAGAATTGGTTAAGTTTTATTGCCTCAGTAAGATTAATAGTTTTATGTTTATGATGAACTTAAATTAAACTACTATTAAAAATAATCATAAGCCTTTTCATGTGCTACTTATAGAAGATTTTACATACAAAATGAGTTACAAAGTTCCTTTTGGCAAGTTGTGGAAGTTAAAATAGCTGTATTATTTTCAGAATAGGGGGAAGTATTTACAGAGTTCTTCTAAAGGGAAGCACATAAGTTTGGAATCAGGTTTCAGTTTGCTGAATGAGTGTAACAAGCAAACTGTCCAGCAGCTGATAAACTTTTTTTGTAGACTTGAATAGGACATGAAATACGATTTTTGAAACTGAAGCAGCAAGCATAACTTTATGCTTCTGTTATTTTCTTTGGAATTATTTAATTATCTGTGGCTGATCTTAATCGTTTTGGCAAGGTAGCTGGGAGTCTTGCCTGCTGTTACTCCTCTTTTACTTAAGAGTGTACAAATAACAATGCTGCTATAGCATTAGAGAGGTTTCTTACCAAGTCAGAATTTTCAAAAGCTGAAAGACAAAACAGAGTCTGAGTGTTAGAGAAACTTGTAATTTTGGATAAGTGTTTTTCTGTTTTTCCTATTTTTTGTTCGTTCTGTGAGAGGTGTGAATGTATCCTTTGTATTTTGCTCCATGCATTTTCAGATCAAGACCATTCCTGTTAGGATTAGTGTCAGCTAAAGTGTAGTTGATAGCAGATTAAAATATGAACAGTTGGTTCTAAGAAAACTTTGGAATTATAGGTGAGGGTGGAAGAAAAAAAGAAGTTTATATGCATATGGAACAAGGTATGTGGAGGCCTATTTCAAAAAAGATCCAAATGTCAGAGGAAGGGGAAAAGTACATACCTAATTTAGTTTTGTAGTATATAAATATTGATGGATCCTTTTATTTTTTCTGTCTTCATTTATTGTATTTTGTGTTTTCTTAGAAGTTTCTCTACTACTTGTGCTCCGTTTTCTTTTTTTACTTCTCCCTTTCCTCAGAATTACAGGCTGTCCAGTTGTATCTCATTTTTAAATTCACCAGTTTTTTTGTACTGACTTGGACCATTTCAGAGGCTGGAATGTCAACGTATTTCACTGAGAAATCTTACACAGCCAAGCAGAACGATGTGTGAAGAAAATGGTAGAAAAAGAGAGGAAGAATATTTACAAGCTCAGTGGTGTAAATGGGAAGATGTACTGAAGCAATTTGCATTTTCGAGGCAATATTAACATGTACAGAAATCTGTATGCATTGTGCAGAGAGAAGTGAGAAGGCGAAGCGAGTACATTGTGCCATTCTGACGAGGCCTTAGCACTTCTTACATTACAGATGAAAAGAAACATGGTCAGAGCTTTCTGGAAAGTAGCACAAATGAAACAAAGTCTGAAAAAACACTTTATAGAGCCACATCCAATAGGATTGTGATTTATTTTTGTTTTAGTCTCAAGTCTTGCAGCTAATCAAGTTTCAAAGTGTCAAGTAAACTTAATTAAAAGGTAATTCGGTAGTGTTGGCCTGTACTTTTACAGGCTCTAGGTTACATTAGGATGAGTTACAAGCTTGTGTGTTTATGTGTGTGTGTATATACATATATGTGAAAATCTGCGTTGTATATTGCTTCTGATGAAAACCACGTTTATAAATGTAAGACAATGTTATTAGAACTGTTCCTAGGGCTTTTTTTGTTGTTTTTTAAAGAATCATCTGGTAACTCTTGGAAAAAGCAGTAGTCATGGGTTGGCAGCAGTTTCAGGAGCTGCATTAGAACTTGGCATACAATGATAATGTAAATTTATTTAAATTAAATAGGTGATGTGAAATGCTCGTTTTGTATCTAGGAAAATACCATACACTTGTAATACAAGTGTGATGTGTGAAATGACTTCTGTAAACAACCAAGACAATTGTATACTATTGTAAGCCTTCTGGTTTATTAGCAGAAGTCCTTAATAAGGACAGCTCTCCTCTGCAAACACGTGTAGACTTCATCATGTGGCATAAGAAGGGAAATCAGCTTTAAGCAGCATAGGAGTCAACTCAAAAAAAAAGAATCTGTATAGATGCATTTTTTTTTTCTAGATGAAGTCTTATGTCAGTATTGACATTCAGAAAGATGATAAAACTACATGAATGAAATTATTATTTTTGCTGGCATACTCTTATTTCCAGTAGAGAACAGCTGTCATAGTAGATATGACAGTGAAGCCTAACCAGCAAGATTGCTGCAAGTGCTTCTTATTTCCGAGAAACTGCAGGTTTGTGAAACTTGCAGTAATCTGATTTTTATCCTCTGAAGTTCATTTACACAAATGTTATGATTGTGTTGGTAGAGTGTCTCTTTCAGAGGCATTACCGTCAATGTAGAGATTCTGTTTAGTTGATTTCATTTACACTGCCAAGACTACTGCTGAAACAGAATTCCATGAATCTTGATTCTAATGATTGATATGAAAATGTCCAGATAAGGTTATCGGGTCTCTTAAAGAAGAGAGGCAAAGAGATTTTATTTTTTCCCTCTGATTGATGACAGATGGTCATTCTTTTGTTTAGTTCTTGTTGTGGCAGTAAGGCTTGATCAGTAAAGTGCCTTGAAATTTATGGGTGCAGTCCTAGGAATGTCTTTATAATCCCTTACTTCTTTTCTGTGGTATTCTGAAATTTTCTTTTCTTTAGTAATGTCTGTCTGCCACTCTTTACTGGCCTTCACATGATTTTTAGGGCTTTTAATATGTGATAGTTATCAGGAAAATTAGGTTAATTAAAACTTGCCTGTATCTTCAAGTATATGAAACTTCTCTGAAGGTGTTCTGCTTCAAAATTAAAGTATTTTTAATTTTCTATTCCTTAATATATCTCCAAGGTTTTGCTATTCCTTAATTTGAGCATTCATGTGGAGGTATGGTGCACTTCAGTATAGTAGCCTTGACTTCATAGTCCTAGTAAATTAATTTAGACTTAATTATTTTACAGTGTGCATTAAAAAACGCTACCCATTTCTGTTTTAACACCAGATACAGCAATTGTTATTCTTGAATAAAATTGTGTCATTTTCAGTTACCCTAATCTTGCTTAGAAATACGTTAAGCTGATTTATATTGAGATTCTGCTTTGCTGTAGTCACAACTTACTCAGAAATAGTTAATCATTAACAAGTGTTTTGAATTGACTTGTTCTTTGTTAACTTTATTGCTGTCCACACTTAGAGAAACCTTAACCTGATTATTATGATTTGATATATGCAATCTGGGTTGAATAGAAGTGACATTTCCTTAAATTTTGAAATGTCTTGGGAAATATGCCAGTTCTTAGATTGTCTAGTGAAGGAGACGCTGATTTGATGTGTATGTAAGTATGTTTATTTTTTACAAGCTGACCTCCTTACTTCAAGAAATGTCTACATTATTGTTTCAAATGCTAAGAAAAAGTAGCTTGGGAGAGGTGTGTTGCTTGCAGCAGTGAAAACTTTTTATTTATAATGTCTTCCTCTATCCATTCGGCCAAAGTCGTAAGGAAAATCCTTGAAGAAAAACTCAAGAAAATTTCTTAGAAATGCTTTCTAGACTTTCAGCCTTCTATGTTGCAGGAAACATCACGAAGCACAGAATTGAATCTTCCTTATTTGAATGCTTCTGTTAGCTTCTAGACACAAATTTATTGCTGGAGGTTTAGAAACTCGATGGTTTAATCTACAGAAATTCAGGTACTTGCAGAAGTTGATGGACTGATTTCTTCAATCTGGAAGGAGTATTCCATGCTGGGTTTATCATCCAGTGTGGGAAATGTTAAACCACTGGACTTTTGATATTGAATAAATTCCAACAACAACTTCAGTTAATACCTGCCTTGCCATTATCTGGCAGGAATTTGTAAAGATCTGGACCTTTCCACTTATGTTACAGGTGGCAGCCTCGGGAGCTCTGATTTTCCAGGGCATGTGAGAGCTTGGCACTACTGCTGGTTCCATATTTGAATGGATTCCTATGGACCGTTAGACTCAAATTCACCAGGTGCTCACCAAACCTCCCTTCGAACCTGTCATGAAGAGTTAAGTGTTCTCTAGTACCATCAAAGTCATCTTCTTTGGTATGGGAGGTAAAGTGAGATAAATGCACTGTCCATCAAAGAACCGTTCCTACATTTCTTGGATAAAATCATCTTGTGAACAAACTCCAGCTACATAAAGTTCAAATAAGCTTTACATTGAAACTGGGACATCTCATTTCTGCGACGTCAGAGATTGATTGAATGGTACTTAAACAGGGTATTTTCCTTTTACGTTAACAAATGTGCTGTCCTCCTTACCTCTGGCTCTTTTCACTGTGGTTACTAGCAATGTTACAGGCTGCTAGAGCAAGCGTTTCTAAGTGGAAATCTGTAAAGAAACAGCTAGAGGGAAGAAAAGCAAACAAACAAAGTCTCTCCCAAAATGCTTATGGCCCATTACACCAGGGGTATATTTGAGAAATAAAGCCTGTATGAAAGAAGTCTTAAGATGGCTATGCTAGTCATCTCTTCATTGCATTGTTGAACAGTCCACGATGGAGATGACTGTTTCAGGGGTTTGGTTTGGGTTTGATTTTTTTTGGATATATTTACTTTATTCTAGTCTATGCTAATTATTCATGCTTTTCTTTTACCATTCTTGTTTTCTGTACTGTTTCTCTTTGCTAATTCCTCGTAGTGTCTCCAGATTTGTAGATACGGCATGTGCATGAAAAAGGACCATCTAGTTTCTTGTCTGTAACTTGACTTTATATTACATATATCCATCAGTCTGGAACTTCTCTCTTTTCTCCTTACAACTAATAAATCTTATTGCTCTTAACAGGTTTGGTTCTTTTGGCATGCCTCTGCCTTATTTCATGACGAGGAGAGGAAAAAATATATAGAACCTTTCTCTTTGATATGGTTGGGTTTTATTCTGTAAATGCTTGGTATTGATGGATATGTAGTCTAACAAATGTGTAAAACTTACAGATTTAATATTTAAAGAATCTTTATGCTCTTGCTTTTTCTCAAACAGTTAGATAGATTCAAAGAGCCTCCAGCATTTGGACCAATGTGTGACTTACTGTGGTCAGATCCTTCAGAAGATTTTGGAAATGAAAGTTCACCAGAGCACTTCAGTCACAATACAGTCAGAGGATGCTCATACTTTTATAGGTGAGAGTATGCTAGGATCTATTTAATACATTCATGCTAAGTCTTCCTGCATATTTTATAGAGGGTTTCTTTTACTCACAGTTGTTTTCATTTCACAGCTATCCAGCAGTTTGTGAATTTTTGCAAAATAATAATTTGTTGTCAATCATTAGAGCACACGAAGCACAAGATGCAGGGTAAGTACATTCCTTCAAGAAATTATTCACAGTGTAAAATATAAAAAGAATTGCTTATTGCTATAAGATGTAAAATAATCTGTTTGGTTTTACAGTTATAGAATGTACAGGAAAAGTCAAACTACAGGGTTCCCATCATTAATAACAATTTTTTCAGCACCTAATTACCTTGATGTCTACAATAATAAAGGTAAGAACTTGTAATTAATATCTGTATGCAATGCTGAAATAAAAATGTGTTGTTAAAATAAAAATGTCTTACTACATAAGTCATCTAATGTCAACATTTTTCTGCCAGTTAAGAAATTAAAGGACCAAAAATCCTGAATGAAAGTTGTGTTGTGAAGTAACACACATGACATAAATTACAGTCTCATGTAAGAGTACCTTGGAGCTGAAATGTGGGCAGAAGTTTCTGTTGTAAAAATGGTTGTTATTTAATACTTACGAACGCATCACCTGGTGTTTTCCAGTCAGGCAAGGCTTTGCAGTGCTGTGAGTTTTCACTCCTCTGGTTGTCTTTAGTTTGTGAACTAAAGTAAGGAAGGGAGGAGGCATTGGTAAGTAGCCTATGCATGAGGTAGTTCGTGTTGTGTATCATGGCATCTGAGAGTCTTTAATTATGGACAGAAAAAATTACATGTGGATGAAATCCAAGAAAGTCAATTGTGGTAGGTACCTTGGTGAGGAAAGAGACAGAAATGGACAAAACGCCCATGCTTATAAATAGGTAGTCACTGGGAAGAAAATGAGACATGGAAGATATGTGTTCTCTGATCTTACAGGACAACAGTGGCTGTGTTTGGGAGATCAGGGAAGAGCAAATATTGATCTAAATACTGATCACCTTTGGAAATGTTATTAGGGAGGTGTCAAACAATTAATTTTTGTCCATACTCTGTTAGGGATGCAGTATAAAGTTGCACAGGAGACATGCTTAATAGTGCAGAGAAAGACATAAAAGTCAGAATTACAGAGAGCTTAACTGTGAATGAATATTATTGATATTATTTACTATTCAATACATTGAATTTTCTCCCACCCACCTCTGAAGAACCCTCACTCACCCAACCCATACCATTATGTAGGGTGATTAACTGCATAGAGGGAAAGATGAGCTGCTGTTACTTGCACTTGAAAGTAAAGGAGAAATAACAATAGCTTCAACTGTCTTTTTATGTTTTTCCATCATCTCTGTGGATATCACTTTTTAAGAATCTTTTTTCCCCTCAGCTATTCCCAGTGTAGTGCAAGCTAAAGTATGGAAAAGTGCAATCAAGGCTTATTTAGCCTTGGAATGCTTTTTTTTTTTTTTTTTCTGTTTTGTTTCTCTGCACTTTCTCCCTGATTTTTCTAGATTTCCCTGGCTTTATTCCACTCTGTAAGTCTGCATTCTGAGACTCCATGTTGCAATGTGGGAAGACGAATGCCAAGAGTAAAACCTGAAACTGAACATGCTGCTGTTCTGAGTTAGGATTTTGTTTAAAATCCTTTTCAGGACTTTTTGAAATCATTGTTCATTGTAGACTTTTAATGGGATAGTACAGAACTAAACTGATAAGTAACAGTACTTTAAACTGCAATAATTGCATTAAAATAAAATCCAAAATTCTCCACTAAAAATCTGTCACTTAAATACCGTGAAAGAAAGACAATGGAGTATCTCTGTTTTTATTTCGTCTGTAGTATAAAGTGTCTTTACATTAGTGATACTTGCAAGTTTTAAACAGTCTTTCCAAAATGTCTGAATTTTATTTTAGCTGCTGTATTAAAATATGAAAACAATGTGATGAATATTCGTCAGTTCAATTGTTCTCCTCATCCTTACTGGCTACCAAATTTTATGGATGTTTTTACATGGTCCTTGCCATTTGTTGGAGAAAAAGGTATGCAAGAGTTACAGACCAAATAATTTCTTTTCTGTATCTCCCAGTTTGTTGTTGTGAAGGGTTTTTTTGTTTCCTTTTGTTTTTGTTTGGCTTGGTGGTTTGTTTGGTTTTTTTTTGTTTGTTTTAATATTTACCAAATAAAGATTAATTTCATTGTTTTTGTGAAGTTGGTTATCTGCATTTGTCTTTATCAGGTAGACTTCTTGGATGCTTGATTAGAAAGAAAATCTGGTAAAGTTGTTAAGCTGACCCTGATGAGGGTTTTTTTTGGCATGTGAAGATAGTATGTCCAGGAAAAGATAGATTGAAGTAAAACAAGTCCTGCAGTTTTGGCTGTTTTCTTCAGTTGTTTTGGTCAAGATAACCTGGATCTAATAAAGGAAAAGTGTTAATACAAATTATAATTTCCATTGAGTGTATATATACCTGCATTGTTAGGAAGTACCTTTGAACTTCATTTGAAGTCAATATGAAAGGTGTTCATATTTTACAAAAGGCTAGGTTATATATAATGATTAATCTTGTATAGTTATAGGTGTAAACTATGTTGAGATGTTCCTGTAAAATTTTTATTTTATTAGGTAGCTATAACAGATTGACCTTCATTAAAATAACTCTTTTCAGTTATAATTTTTCTTATAAAAGATAATTTAGCACAGGTCCACTTTTTTCCGCTCTAGAGTTAATAACTCTAAATCTAGGACACTAGAGCTCCAAGTAGTCTTCAGTTAAAAAGCTATGAGGCTAGAGGCTATTTGGGTCTATTTAAAATGTCTCCATGACAGGAACTGCTCTTTTTGTAAAGAAGATATGGAAAGCTCTGTGTATTTCTTTGCAAAATACTCTAGAGATTATCTGTTTACAGTCGTACAGACACAGGATTCAAAATTTGTTCATGTTGTCTTCTTGTTGTCTTTAGTGAGCAGATACAAGCAAATAATTTAAACATTTTTTTATAATGGTTAGTCCATTCAACATTTTTTTTGATTTTTAAACTAAGGGACCTGAAGTTTGAAAGGAGATTTTGTTTCTTTCTCTTACCTGATGATGCAGTAAATAACCCTTTGCTGTTAAAAATTTTAACGGTGTTTATTTTACTTTTGTATAATACTGGTAAGGAGACACCAAGTACTATTAAATAAGTTCCTCATTGCCCCACTATATGCTTAAGACTGCTGGAATAATGGATCTTGTAATTTGTCATGACCTGTGGATATGTGCATACTTCAACTTTCAATGAAAGACACGGTGCCAATATTGTTTGGTCTACATTGAACAGATCAAAATCAGAATTATTTGTTGTACTTCTTCAGTAAAGTAGAGAGTAGCTCCCAAGAATGGAGAAGAGTAGCATAGCAGATGATACTGGGATTGTATGAAATAGTCACAAATAAATGCAGACAGGAAATTAAAAGGTTGCTAAACACCTGATTGAACTTCTGGAATAAGTTTCTAAGCCCTTTAGGAGGAAGAAGAAACTTGACTTTCTTAAGAAAAAGTATGATGCATGTGTGAAAGATTGAGTGATAGAATAAGGAGATTCCTGGAGGTAGAAAATGGAAGAATTTTGAAACAAGTTTCTGTATCTTCTATGCCAATGTTTAAGAGGAGTTTGAAAAGACATGGAGTTTGCACCATATTTATGCCATAATATTTTTTTGCTTCACTGCTTCTGCTAAATGCCTGCAGGTGCCAGGAATGGAATAGTTTTCACCTTTTTTTACCTAAATTTGAGCTGTCCAAATATTTTCCTATTTAAGTAAATTTTGCATAAAATTCACTTCAAATAAAGACTTACCCTGATGTAAAAATACTAATGTACAAGAAGAGAATTCTTGTCTAAAAGAACTTGTAAGATAGGAGAGAAAGCTGTGCGGTGTTCTTTTATAGGTGGTGTAATTTCTGGCTTTTTTTTTTGTGTGAATTTTTAAAATTCTGTGACAGTGCACATCAAGAAAACCACATTTTAGAGATTAGATTACTGAGCAGAGTTTATGAGGTGAGAAGTTCATTCACTACAGTTGCTGGTGACGAGTTACATCTTATGTGCTTTGGAAATATTTAAAATTCTTCAAGCAGTTAATTATTTTTTTCCATATACAGTTACAGAAATGTTGGTGAATGTTTTGAGCATTTGTTCTGATGATGAACTGATGACAGAAGGAGAAGATCAATTTGACGGTAGGGGTTAATTTTAGATTTTTTTTTTAATGGAAATAACATGTGAAACAGTAATTAACATAGTGGTACAATTTATTACCTGAAATTTGAAGAAAATTGCTGACAAATTTTTCCTTAGGTGATGAGAATTCTGGGGGAGGGAAGGGAATTGTTTTTTCACGTTTGTCATCAAGAAGCAGTGATTGTATCCTTTACAAAAATTCATATGTACCTTGTATTGAAAGCTGAAGCTTTGTGAAGAATTCTTAGAATTTGTTGGCACTTTATTTGAAAACATAACTAGACTTTAGTATTTGAAACATACTAAACTTACGTTACAGAACTACATCGTCTGATGTATACAATTAATAAACATCTAAATAGGGCGTTAATTATCTAGAATAAATTTATTATAAGCTCTTAATTTTCTTAATGATTGCTCTTCAGTGAAGAGTTCATAGAGGCAAAAACCAGATACAGTATTTCTTGTGGCAAAGTACTAGAGACTTGAAGTATGAAATGCGTTTAAATCTTGGTGTTTGAGCTTCAAGCATAAAAGTTAGAACTTTGTGTGCATTGTATAACAAGTATTCATGTAATAAATGATAACATCTTGTAAACTATGATACAGTCGATTGTTAAGATGTTTGTAATGTGATTAAG
The DNA here is from genome assembly GCF_040182565.1 of Anser cygnoides. Classification (NCBI taxonomy): domain Eukaryota; kingdom Metazoa; phylum Chordata; class Aves; order Anseriformes; family Anatidae; genus Anser; species Anser cygnoides. The sequence continues at coordinate 38,094,836 of NC_089879.1, forward strand.
ATGGTGATCAAGAGGCATGTAGCATTGAGACAGCACATCATACTTTTTTTTTCTGCAGTATTGCTTAACATCAGACCTGAAAGTTTTTCAGACTTGCTTCATTCTATCCAATAACAGAATTAATTTGTTGGATGGTTTGATGGCAGGGTAGGAAGAAGAAAAGTTTCAGCAGCCTTTGAGAAACACTAAAGATCAGTTATAAAAGATATTTGAAACGTGGTCCAATTCTTACTGTTCGGCAGTTACTGTGTTAAAATTTAGTAGCAGAATTGTGGTGTTCTAAAGTAGCTGTGTGTTTTAGATCGGAATGGTTATGAGCCACTTGAACTTTGCTGTCATTTACATAAAAAATCAGAAATAGTCTCAAACGTGATCCTGCAAACAGTGAATTTGTTTTTCATGCAAGTAATCGTACTGAATTGAACATAAAACAGTTATACCAAACATTTGCAGTATTTAGGGTATGGTGGTGTTCTGGGATGCTAGGATTTAGGTTGTCCGGCATAAGTGCGCCCATCAGTTGATTGCATATGCCCTCTCTTTAGTACAATAGATATAGTTTCCTAATTTGAATTATTTTAATTTTTTGTGTCTAACAATTTCTTTGCTTGGTGCATATGTCTTAATGCCACCTAGGTACTGTCTACGCTTTATCTTTCTATGTGAGTGATTTTTTTTAACTGTTGGCTTTTCAAGCTTTCACTTGTTTATCATCAAATTTTAAAATATACTCTACGATTCCACTTCTTGTTCAAAGAAAGCATTTTTAAGTGTTGCAATTTTCCATTTTCTTTTTTTTTCAAATTTCTTCACCATTCCTTCTTTATTACCACTGCCAAGTTAAATATCTTTATTTTATTTGTCTCACTCACCTTTTTCTCCATCGTTCACGTCCTTTTTTTCTGGACTCTCCATCTGAAGAGCGACTCATATATGGCAATAAAAAAGGTACAGACCAGACAGAGTAGGAATGTTTTGAAATATGACTTCATAGAACCTGCTAGTACAAGTATTAATGCAGAAAATATCTTTGTGTTGGAAGACATACAGCACTTTATTACTCGTTTTAATGGGATGTTTATACAGGTTTGTGAATTTCGTTATCAGAAGTCATATTCCAAGACATCTGTCTTTCTGTGCATGAATTTTTTCCTCCTTTCTTCCATTCCTTTTTTTTTTTTTGTAGAATTTCATTCTCTTTCCTATTTCTAAATCTTTATCTTTGGCCCTGCATGTGTAGGGAGCATTCAGTTGTCTGTCTTGATTTTTAATAATTTTATTGTAAGCATTTTTTAAGATTGTGCATGGAATGTGTTTATAGTGTTCCAAAACCTGGCTTGTCTAGTACTTTAGTTTCCTTCACCTGAGATGTTAAAAAGATACTTTGTATGTTCAATTTTGAAAATGGTTTGATGCAAAATTTCAGAAGTTGTCTAGAAATTTCAATTCATAGCTTATCACCTGCTTTTCTGAAATTCCAGGGTAGATATTTCTGTGCAGGAAAATTCTTCTGACCATTACTTACCTAATAGTCAGTTTGCTCTCTGTGTATATTTGCCACTTTAAGAGAGTATTTCTAATATTTGGGAATACATTCATTTATAGGGATACTTGGAAAGTTTATATGAATTCTTTGGAGCATAATAGTATGAGCATTTCGGAACTTGTTTCTTGTGCAGGCATTAGGAATGGGCAATGGGAGAGTTCTTTGTCATATCCCCTCTAATTTAGGGTGTAATCAAGACTTTCTTCTCCAGGCAGATGCTACTTGACTGTTCTCTGAACTAACCAGGATTCAGTGGCTAGATGTTGTGCAGTACTGCCTCCTGAAGTAATACATTCTACGTAATACCATAAACCAGCATTTCTCTTTTTATGGCATAGTGACCTACCAGAGTGGAAATATGGGCCCTAGCAGTGCCTGTAATCTTCTCCCCCTGAATGTTATGGCTCTGCAGCAGTGTAGCCTTCAAGAAACTGGTGTAGATGGGAAGAAAACTGAGTGACTTGCATGGAAGGTGTATGGTCCCTTATCTAGCTCTAGCTTTTACAAAAACTCTGAAAAAGCTTTCTCATTCCAGATCTTCAAGCTGTTATTTAATAGTGTTCAGAGAGAGAAATTGAAAACATCTAGAATATTAAAAAGTAACTTTTAAGCTGAATTATTTTCAGTAAATGTTGATTTTTTTATTCAGTCTATCCCCTTGTTTTTTTCAATGGCCTCCTTTTTTTCTTTTTTCTTTTTTTTGTTTGATGTCTGTAGTTCATTAAAGTTGTGCCTTTGTCTAAAAAAACTTAACTCAGCAGTTTTTTTTTTTTTCTTTTTGTATATTTCATTTAAATGGATTAAGATATTTGTTCTACCCCAGAATTCTTTCATCATGTTCATACCAAGGTTGTCTCTTCCTGCCTTTTTTTCTTTGTCTCTACTACACGTTTTCCTTTTTGTGTGGGTTTTTGTAGCAGTTGTTGTTTACCCCAATGTGCCCTTATCTTTTGTATTTCATTTGGTTTGGTGTTCAGGATTTGCAGTCCACCCACCCTTCTTCAACAGAAGGCCTTTTGCGTTCTTGCAGCAGTGGTCTGACAAGGTTTACTGTTGTGCTGTTTTGATATCTCCTCATCTGCCTATACTTTTTTAGGGGACCTGAGCTGTCTGCAAAAGGAAAGGAGGATGACTTTGACTATTATACATTGAACAAAACAAAAACCAGTGTTGAAGAAAGGCACTTATGTTTTTATAATATCAGTGCAGGCAAAGGTAGCTTTCGTTCCAAACCCAAAGCCTCCTTTCAGAATTTTGTCTTCACTTTTATCTGTCACAAATGGTATTTCTGTGCTCTGTGGAATATGCAGTATTTACTCCGTATCTTTGGTATTTGTAATTTCTGCAAGTGATGCAAACCTAAGATATATATAACGTAGAATTAGTCGGTAAAGGAGGTAACACTGCAATTCTTTGGCATTTTATTTTGGTTTTTAGTTTGTGCAGGTGTATGTTTTGGGAAATTGACTTAAAAACAAGAAAATCAGCAACTGTTTTCTCATGGACAGCTGTGCAAGAATTAGCAACTAATTTTTTTTTGTGGCTTTAATATCTCTGGCTTCTGTATTGAGCTACGTAGCTACATCCTAATGAACACAGACGTCAGTGAATAATTTGATGCATAAAATTAGGCAGATGAATTATCATAGTTACTCTGTTGTAATGACAGTAATTTAGATGCTTGCTAGCTTTAGCAAATCATTGTGAACATCCTAAAATTTTTTGTGTGTGTTTTGTGGACACGGAGGGTGATGATGGTTTTGGTGGTATTCTGAAGCCAGAATTTTATAATGTGGTGTTTTGTAAGTGTTTGGGTACTGGCCTCCTGTGAAGAATACTGAATTTAAACAGTTGCATTGAATTTGATATGCTGTGAAATGGTGGCTTTGTAAATATCAATGAGCTTGAGACTCTCTCTTATTCCATTGAAAGTAGGTACAGCTGCTGCACGGAAAGAAATAATCAGAAACAAAATTCGTGCAATTGGCAAGATGGCAAGAGTCTTCTCTGTTCTCAGGTACTTGGGTGGTTTATGCTTTCCTAAAACCCCTCTTAATATGTATATTAGGAAAACATACCTCTATTCCAGGGTAATAAATACCAAATGTTTTTCAGAGAGGTCATCGTGTATCAGAATCTTATTTTGCATATTGACGCACACCATTGATGTTGGTATTTTTGGTTAAAAATATTTTTAAGTTATTTTTGAGACATACCCAGGCATTAACTACAAGTGTTGGAAAGGCAATAGCAAAATAGAGATACTGAAATCAAGGGTGTGAAGGAGAAGGTCTGGGCTGGCTGGGAAAATTTGTGTCATAACTGAAAGTTCAGGACTTTGTGTTGGTGGTTGTTGTTGTTGTTGGGGGGGGGGGGGTTAGTTGCAGGTTTGGGACTCACTTATTTGTTTGCTTCCAGCTTTTAAAAAATACCGTTTTCTCCTGCTGGTCTAGACATAGAGATTTCGCAATCACGTTTACCCAAAATAGTAGTAGTATGTTATAGTACATGTATGGTGTGTGTTTGTGTGTGTATAGCTTTCCACAGACTATAATTGTTCAAATAGGGATATTTTTTTTGAAGCTGGTATCCTGAAGCTCAGACACGTTCAGTGAAATTGTGGGTTGTTTTATGGCACTGAGTTATGCACAGTACCTCATGAAGCATTCAAAATTAATGAGCCTGCACGCGAATAATTGCTTATAAGTTATTTCAGAAGTAATCAGTGTTTATAACTCCTAGACAGGAAAGAATAGTATGGCATAGAAATATTTGTTGATGATTAAATTGAATTTGTTGTTGATTAAATTTGAATTTGCATTAGCCTTGGCATGGATAAAGGACAGCAAAAATAGGCTCTCCCTTTCCCCATTCCTTATTTTGCTTTAATACAGGTATTCATGAGCAGGTACTTAAGTTTTCGTTACCGTTGTTTTTTCTTACACCAGGGAGGAGAGTGAAAGTGTGCTGACACTCAAGGGTTTGACTCCCACTGGAATGTTACCTAGCGGAGTGTTGGCTGGAGGACGACAGACCCTGCAAAGTGGTAATGATGTTATGCAACTTGCTGTGCCTCAAATGGACTGGGGCACATCTCACTCTTTTGCTAACACTACACATAATGCATGCAGGGAATTTCTTATGCTTTTCAGTTCTTGTCTTAGCGGCTGAAACAAGCATAGTGTTATGTGTTAATCAGGCAATGTGAAATGGATACTTAACCAGGGTATAAAACTAAAAGCAATTGAGTTCAGCCGTGTCAGGCCACATTTTTCAGACTTTGAGCTTCCGTAGTTTACAATTTTTTAGGTGATGCAGATGTCTCAGGTGGAGTGACCTTATAAATCTGATATTAAGGTATTTGGTTGTTACAGATACAAGAATTACAATGTAATTTTGCATCCTTACTTCTCTGCTTTCCATTAAAATGATTTTATCATAGATGTATTAGTATTTTCATTGACGATGTCAAATTCTTACTGATAATAATCTTAACAAACAACTACAGGCTGCAGAGTTCCATATTACACTCCATTGATAGATTGAAATGTGCTTCGTTTTGTACCCTGGTAATTAATGCCAAAGTTTGTTCTCTATGTTGTTTGTCAAATGTTCTATGTATAATTGACCTCCCTGAATTGTCCTTGTAACATGCTGTTTCCTTCCTCTGCAGATGTAGCTGCTTTCTTAGATCTGTCTGTCTCTCTCTAGGTATAGATGTATGTCTGTATAAGTGTTAAAATTAAACCACTATCCCAGACACTTGTCTGTCTCTTGATGTAGAAGCAATGTTGTAGCACCTTGTTTTTGAGGTTTGCTGCATTTGCTGCTGCACATTGTCTGTGCATTTTGAACAATAATGTACTTGAAAAGTATTCAGTAATTGTTATAAAATCAGTTGAGAATAAAGGGATTGAATTTAAAACTTGTAAATAAATCAAAATAAAAGGGTGTTATTAAGTGTGCATATATTTTTTGCATGAAAATAAAAAGAACTCTATACAAAATATACCTGTAATCTGGCTCATTGAATATTTTGTAAAAGGTTTTTCTTCTTTTTTTTTTAGTTTGTTGAATCATTGGATCATATTTTTCACAAGGCCCATAAACAATTAGCTAGGCTTAGGAAGAACACTGTGAGATTGTACCAAATGTATTACAAAATGAAGTCCAGGTTTCTGTTCACAGCGATGGATAACTAAAATATATCCATCTGAAACTGGACTTCCTATCAGCAGCTCTCAACATAAATTATTCAATGACAAAAGATATATCAAAAGATATTTTTATTTGCCAATCTTAGGTTTTAATAGAACGTATAAAAATGTCATATTTGACCAATTAATTTTATAGCAGTTGAAAGACTGTGATATATTGATGAACTGAATACCATTTTTTATACAATCTCTTTTCCAAGAGCTGCTGCTGTTCTCATTTTGGGATTTAGGATATTTATGTGTATACTTTTAAATTTCCTATGTAGTGGTTTTTTGTTTTTTAAACCCTTTCACTACATTTTCTATTAAACTATCAAAGCTGTTCTCTTATAGCTTTGAAACATGAATGTCACATTTTAAGTCATTTCTCAGTGGACATATAATGTCTGCAAGTAAGTTTATATGTCCAGTGTGTGTATGTGATTGTTTTGTGAATGTCTATAACAAGAAGTGATGTATGTTTCCTAATCCATCCAACTTTTTCAAAAGCGTATGTCCTAGTTTTAGTTTTCATTGTTTAATAAGATACTTTATATGCTTAAAAGAGTTCGTACTCCTCTCATTCATTTAAGAGATTTTTAACCATGTTGCATTGCAAATATTAAGAGAGGATCAAACTGACTAGAAAATTTTTTAACATAAAACTTTGTACCATTATTGAAAAAGTGGGTTGTTTGGAAAGTATGCAAAATGCATTTTGGATTTTTGTGTGTTTTTTTTTTTTACTAGAATTTTTAATGGCAATATTCCTTGAAGCATTACATTAATATACCTCATTTGTTTAATCATGTTGATTGTTCAAAATAACTCATGCTGACTGTAAGTTCTCCTCAAATTGCAGTAACTTCTTTTTACCGATAAGAATTTTACTGTCTCATTTTTCAAAAAGAAGTTTTCAAATTTACTATGCTCAACTGCAAAACTAAAAGTAAACCAAAAATAAAATAAAACTTCACTAACATACTTTACTAAGCCTTCACAACATCAGTGAATTCATATTCTTGGCAAAATATGGTCACTGATAGCATAGTAGGATTTTTGTATTAGAAATTTTTAATTACTTCTTGAAGGATATTGCAGTGTGTTGATCAATATACTATCAATAACTTATCTCAAACCCCTAGATTTGGGAAAATAAATAGTATTCATTGTCGTACTCTTTTTGCTTATCCTATTTTATTCATGAAAAAATTCACGAAGATCTATGTGGGCTGTTTCCCAGTAAATCTCTAAGAAGCTGAGAAAGTTATAAGAAATTGGAGTGTATGTCTACGTTCCTCTAGAGATCTGGGCGGAAATTTTTTTATCAGGCCAAAATATATGCAAACATTGTATATGTATTGCATTAATGGTGTCTTAGTTGCTTTGAATTGGATTACATTCAGATCCAGCTTCATCTTTTGGAGTAGTAAAATCTGAATTGCAATGGTATTTTATTTTGAAGCATCAGTAAATAAGCACAATAAATTCTTAATCTCAATAACGCATTTTGTGCTAGATCTTAGCGTATACCAATACTGTTTCAAGAATTTGTTCAACCATGCCTGCTGTCTTTGGTAAGATAGAGGCCATTCTCATAGAAGGAGTGAAGCTTGTTGGCATTGATGTGATGCAGAGTGGGGCGCCAAAAGTGTTAATCAATCTAATACAACTGCTTTATGGGAGATGGTTGAACAGATTCTTACTGCAAAAGGGAGGATTGTGAGGGTAAAATAGAAATTTTAACTGCAGTTAAAGCATTAAACAAAGACAAAGATAATTTTGAAAATTAATGTAACACTACATCCTATAGGAGTCGATATCTGATTTTTTTTTCTAGAAACACATGGATATATTTTTTGAAAAAGAATCAAAAATTATTTCTAGATAGCTTTATTTTACTAGGATAAAAATACACTTTGAGAAATTATAGCCTTTGATATGTCTCTATAAACTCTGGATTTATGGTTTTGATTAATTACTTTATTTACATTATAGAAGCTCAAATGTTAAAGACCATACTTAAGTATCATTGCCTAGTGAACTGTGAACTGAAATAGTCAACCTCTGTTTAAAACAACAAAACTGCCCTAAAAAGCCTTATTCAGCACATAAAAAGCCATAAGCCTAAATTTAAAATCTTAATACTTAATACAGTTAATACAGTTTAATTAGACAAATACTTCTTGATCAGAGTCATTGCTAACCTTACTATTAGTCAGAGTGACAATGAGAATTTTTTTTGTTGATTTTGTATTGTAAGGTGACAACAATTTTGTATCAGATCTGTCTCCTAAGTAAAACAGGGCGAGAGTTGGAGTTGAGAAAGGAAATGCTTAAAATTTGCTGGGAAAGTGAGAATTTTCAGAATGAAGAGTTCAGGTTTATAAAATATATTAATATGATGCAGTATTTTTTCTAGATTTATCAGGATCTATCAAGGATACAGTTTTAATTTAGAGGTACCTGCAAAAGAGAATCCAACAAAATTATATTCCAAATTGAGTCTTTACAGTGTGTTTTTTAAATGATTGTATTTTCCAGTCAGTTTGTTCTTTTATGTCAAGGTGAAAGTTATCTTTTCTTAAGTGCATTGTATATTCCAAGATATATTTTGGAGATAAGGTAGTGATAAAATTAGAATGAATTAGGAGTAAATTTTAAAATCTGTATTTATTATGAAGCTACATAATTTACAGAGATAAATTAGTATTCATGATCTTTTCAGGAAAAGATTGAAAACAAAGACTTCACGGGTAACAGGAAATGGTGGAAAGAGGTGGTTTTTTTGACGTAGTTTTATATTTACATGGCAAATTGGTTGTAGTATGAAAATATGTATTTGGTAACTTTCTAAAATAATTATTTTTTACAAAATGAGAAAGCTTTTTCACTAATGTAAACATAAATAGTGATCTATTCAAGTGGCTTTTTGATATAATTTTGGGATTCCCCTTGCCTCTTTAGATTTGCACAAGATTTTTTTATTATTACTTTTTTTGGCAGCTGGGAATGTGCAGTATGTAAAAATTAAAACGCTGCATTACCCTTACGTATTCCACATAATTTTATTATGAATTCAAGTTTTTTATTTTATTTTTTAGAACATCTCATTGGAAATGATAATTTGATATAATAGGTTAAGGCAGAGTGTAGGCAGTTGATAATACATGTGCTGTCTGGTTTATGCTCAGTAGGAAACGAGAAGTACTAAGCTTTTAATTCACCTTAAAGAATTCTATTCTTCAGCACATACGAAGCACAAGCCTAAATTTAAAATTTTCTTCTTATTAAAATTTTCTTAATTTAGCTAGTTTGCTTAACACTCGCTTGAATACTCCTTAATGATATCCTTTGTTATCTGTATCAAGCACCACGAAAGTAGGTTTACAACTATGTATACATTTTTTTGTTAAAGTATATTGCTTTATGATATTAAGAGGCATGGTAAATAGTAGGGGAGGTAAAAAGTTGTTACCATTATTGAAATTTAGTTACTATTTAGATCTTAGTGGCAAGTGGTTTATTTGTCTGGTCTAATAGAAGATGATTTTAATATCCTGATAGCCTTACGTTATAGCTTTGACTTTAGATCTAAAACAATAAACAATGGAAAAATCTTACACCTATGACATTACAGCATTTGTCGTGGTTACTTAGTTCAAAAAAATAGTAAGCTAGGTTTTTATTCCTATCCACATAAAGTCATCCACCAAGACTATGTTAAATCGAGGGCTCTTCCTGCTCTAGACTTCGTTGCGGATTCAACTAAAAAATTTACGAGGCTTTGTAAATATGACTTGCTAAATTTGTCTTTTATGGTTTAAATTTCACAGTTCAGTTCTCAAAGATACACATTTAAGCATAAAATACGGTGAGAAATTGAACGACTAGTTTAACCTCAGGGAGCTAGCCATAACAAGAAAAACATGTTATTAGAACACTGACAGTGTTGTATTTATTGCATATTTCCTGGTAATTTAATGAAGCTCAGTAATACATTTTAATCTTCAGAAAGAGTAATCTCATGGATTTTCTTTTTAACTTTAACATCATAACCATAACTTTAACATCAGTTGAAATTTTATGTTGCTGCTTTAAAATTATATATATATCTTTTAGAAATGTACATTTAAAACCATAAATGAAGTTCTAGTAATTAGTGTTTCTCTTGATATACTTTTAGTTGATAAATTGTAATAGTTAAAATGTAGGAGAAATTTCACTTTACGCTTAAAAACAACCCCCAAAACCTTAATTATAATTTTAAATAATTGTAATCTAATCTGGCGTAGCATATTATATTAAATTGATCATTGCCTTTTCTGCTATGCGATATTACACTCTTCATCTTTCTCATTCATTTTGCATGCATCTGCTCACTTCTGTACAGCCACTGTAGAGGCAATTGAGGCTGAAAAAGGTATGATCAGAGTCTTTGCCATTGGCAGAGATCTGTGGTGTCTGGGAGGGAATTCAAAAGTACTCTGTGTGGGTGTGTTTTACTTTCAACTTGCACAAGCAGAGATGAATCAACTGTATTGATTCATCCCTTTGACATGTAACATTCATTTCTGGCCTCAGGATGATGATTATCTTTAATATTTTAGGGATATTCTTGGGGTTTGGGGTCTTTGTTTGTTTTTACAAAATATGCAGTAGGTTTTTGTATAATAGCATGTTGTGATACGTGGTGTTGTCTTGAAATCGTTAAAATGATAGTGTTTAGTGTGTTTTTTTTTCTGTATTCAACTGCAAGGGTTTGTTGGGGGGGGTGGGTTACCTGTGGAAGGAGGGTTTATGCATGCCTTTTTTCATAAAAACAATTTTTAATGGCTTTGAACGTAATTTTTTAAAACTTCCTCTAACTGTTCTGGTAGTGCAAGACATACAACTGTAATTTTTTTTCCTATGGGTTTTGCACATAATTTGATGACCAAATTTATTTCCAGTATATAGGCTAACCTACTGGTATGAGGCGTATTAAATTCCATGGATTATCAGTGCTTCTGTGCTAAATAAGCTGCTGTATGTACATCCTTTTTAGCAGCGTTGAGTAAAATGCCTTCAGATTATTTGGTATTCAAGTACTCAAATTCAGATTGTTGAAGTTTTTTCATAGACCCTTTAATTTCCTCTTGCTCTATATTCAATGAAGTGAATGACAAACAGCATAGCAATTGGGACAGCTACCTTTGTGTGTATTCTAATTTGGATGCAAAGCACCATTTAATAACTGCATTGTTTGTTTTTTAATTAAGGAAGTCAGATGTCCAAAAATACAAACGAGGGCCATATTCTGTTCTCTCACACATGTGCAAGAGGTTCCGTTGTTGTGAGTGGAAAGCTGTACTTAAATCTCCAAAGAATTATTTCATCCCAAAGGCTTCGGTCTTACTATGTGGTCAACTATTTTCAGGTCTAAATTCAACTACAGACCTCATTCATTAAAATAATTAGTAGAAAAATAATACCTATTTTCTATACGTATTTTAAATACATACGTATTTAAACGATTCCATTGTTTGAACACAGTGCTAACCTAGTGATTGTGGTTGTGTCCATTTCCATCATCCACGTGATTAGCACAGAATGTGATCCATATCCCGCAGTTTTGCCTGCATAAAAACTGCAGGATCAGGCCATCAGCGTGTATGCAGAACATAAATCTCCTGTTACTTTTGTAACCCTTTGCTGCTTTGCCTCCACCGCACTTGCTGTGCTGCTTAGATCTTACTGACATTCCATTGAAGACAACGGGGATGTTAAAAGATAAGCCTGATGAACCTGACAGCAGAAGCAACTGGTGCTTAGAGCTGGCCACACCAGGGACATGCAGAAGCAATCAAGTGGGCTTAAGCGCCTTGATTCCTACTTGCAGAATATTTGCCATACTTTGTTCTTTTTGTTATAAACCGAGATCATGATAGCCGTATCACGAGAGCAGATTAGAGAAGCTTTTACCTAGTACAGATACAGAGCCACACATTTCTTTGGCTGATTTCTTACCTGTTTTTAAACATCATTTATTAGAAAAAGTGTATGCTTTCAACTTATTTTTCCATTACTGACATATCAAATTTGCATTTTGTTAAGCAATACGAGGATTCTCTCCGCAACATAAAATCTGCAGTTTTGAAGAAGCAAAAGGTTTGGATAGGATCAATGAGAGAATGCCACCGAGAAAAGATGCTCTTCAACAAGATGGTATTAATACTATAAACGCAACAAATGCCAATGGAAACAATGGAACTGGCAACAACAATGCACAGTGACCACGTCAACTTCTGGTTTACTCACTTATGTCTTGCCTGAGAATTCCTAGATTATTGCTTTTTGATGTGACAACAGATGAAACAGACAGGGGGATCAGCTGTAGTGACCACTTAGTAAGAGGTGGAAAACCAACTAACTTGATCCTGCTGAAGAAAAATCATCGTGCTTTTGAGACAACAGCCCCTCTCCTCACATGGTGACACGACCTCCTGGGAGCATGCTTCGTGGATTTACACACAGTCCATCGCCGGCTGCTGCATCTTCAGAAGAGATCTGAGGAGAGAATCGGGCTGTTATCGCTAAAGCACATCTAGACTAGCATCTTACGCTTATTGTTGTCAACACTTTAAGTTTACAAATGGGATTTTCTTTCAGTAGAGGTAGCTCGTTTGTTTGTTTTTTTAAATCAGACTTTCAAATACAACCCTAAGAGCTAACTATTTATTAATGGACATCAGTTTCATGAAATGTCTTTAAAACAATAGATTAGAAAGGTCTTAAAATATCTGAGGCTGCAAAAACTGTATTTTAAATGGAAAAAAATGCCAAAAAAATCTCAGTTGGTCATTCTGTAAAATGCTGACCTCAGGTTTACTCCTTAGATGTTGCTAATTCTATATTTTATTCACTGTGTTTTTTAGTTACAGCTTATCAGAAGATTTCTATGTAGGAATGTTTATTACTTGAACACAGATTTTAAGAAATATTTAATTTAGAAACATTTTTGCCCAGCTTTTTCAAGACTCTTCCCCATCTTGAATTTTAAAAAAAATATATATACTAATTTTAAAAGTAAGAAAAATATGGAAGTGTTAATTTTAAGGTACTTTTAATTGAACTTTGTACATTGTTTAAGGAAATTTTGATTCATATCAAGTCTGTAAAGCTTGGCATTGTATTTTGTGTATGCATGTTTTCATTTTGCAAATATTTAATATATAGACCTATGATGTACATCTATAGGTTACGTAGATGTTATGGGTACTTTTACTTTATTGTGAGTATTACAGTTGCGTAAATAGCTAGTAATCACTGGGCTGAATAGCTGCAAGCTTTTTATCATTTTTTAAGCTGCAAAGCAAACTGAAACTATTGGGCATACTTTTTGTTCTAGGCAAAGCAGCACGTAAGCAATTGCTCTGTTCAACTGCTAAGGCATTAGTGAAAGTGTAAACTTGAGACTGCATGTATTTTGATATCTACAGGACTGCTTGGTTAAAATAAAAATTGAAGCCCTGTGCTAATTTGTTCACAAATAATGGACTGTACTGATTGCCACTGTACTTTGTTACCTATTTTGACATTTGCTACGTGTCCTTCTCATCCCCTGGAACACAACTTGAAACGTATGTCACTAGAGTTCATCTCCCTTTTTTTTTGTTTGCCATGAAGTACAATCTGTACGTACCCCTGTCAAAGTTGGAAATTTTATGCATGTTCTGAACTATTCAAGTATTTTATAAACAGTAGCACACAATAAATTTTGTGCATGGGCTGCGGCTCTTATCATTGTGTATTGGTTTTATTTGGCATACTTAGGTCTAATCTGACTCTGAAAATTGTTTTGAAATGAAATACTGTTCAACATTTAAGCTATTGAAAATACAGCCTAAGAGGTGAGATTTAGCTTGCAAAGAACTAGTTTACCATAAATGCTGTTTAATTAGGATATTACTCCTGCTTTTTTTCCCCCCCCTTTTTTTTTTTTTTTTGAGTTCTTTCTCATATATTAAGCACCTGAACATTTTCTATGTGCTAGACTGGACATCCATTGTTAGTTTGTACAGAGTTTTAAGAGCAGTGTTAGTTTTTTATAGAGAGGCTGTGAAGCACAGCCGCATCTTGTTTGTTGCTTTGACTAAGTGTGTTCAAGACACTAGTGAAGTGTGTTGGGACTGCTTTGGGAGGGGCTGTTTGTTTTGACAGCAAAGTTGTCTGATCTTCTCTTGGTATATTGTCTTTGAAGTATGTAGGGCAAACTGCTGAGCAGGATGAGAATGAAGATGAAAAAAATGTGACACGTGGGATTTTAATGTCTGATTTTACTTTATTGCAGATGTGTTCTGATTGGAAACTATTCTCAAAGTTTGTCTGCAGAAGATCAAGTCAAAAAATGGTAAGTTTTTTTTATGAAACAACCTCCATACTAGTGAGCTGTACAGTCTGTGTGTGATGTTGTGATAGAGCAGACCAAACGCATGCTACTGAAGTACAACTGAGATTTTACATGGCAAACAATATGATGGTACCTTCCTCCTTGTAAGCACTAATGAAAACGTCTCAGTCTCACATGACAGTATATCCATGATTTGATACTCAGATCTTAGTTCCCATTACGATTCTGACTAGCTGGAATTGTGTACACAGAGAAAATACAAATTCAGTCTTTGTGTGGAAGGAGCTCACGGTAATTGGAGAGAACAGCTTCTTGTCCAGCAGTCAGTGCTCTGATTCCTCAACAGTAATCAGTTGTATGAGTAGTTTTTACCAGGTATGAAGGCAGAGGTACAGTAAAGGAAACTTTCTGGGCAATTTTTGTCAGTCTCTTCTCTCGTTCTCTCGTGCTAGGTACTTTCGTGTTGCCCTTTAAGCAAGCCCTCGGTTGACAGGACTGTGTCTGTGGGCCTTCTCTGTTTAGGAATTAAGTACTCATTTTTTGCTGCTGTGTTTCTGAAAGGTGGAGCCTGCAGCTGTCTCTAATTCTTGTATTGTTGATGAGAAAAAAAAAATGTATCCTCCCTCCCAGAAAACCGTAAGTAGTTTTGCTTTATTTGTTTTCTGCTTTCAGTGTTTTAAGTGGGGGGAGGCTCTGTGTGTCATTAGTCTATTCTTGTGTTAGGAGGGGAGAATGCTAGGAAAATAAATTTGTGAACCGAAGGATGCAAGTAGCAAAGCATGGCTGGTTCCTGGCTCATGCCAGAGCAGTCACTGCTTACTTCTGCTCCGCTGCATGGGGCTCAGTGGGCAACCCCAGAGGGCTCAGAGTCCTGGCCACATCCTGCCCTGAGCTGCTGGATCTCAACAGCACCTGTAGTGCTGCGACCTGCAGTGAGGATTCAGAGATGGCTGGGGACTGGGGGGAGGTGTTCCAGCTGCTCTGAGAAATCTAAATGCATTTTAGTGAAATTGAAAAGGGGGCCTGAAAGTACAGAATGTGTTTGAGTGTGGTGTTCTGGGGTCATGCCAAAACAGGACTTGGTGCTGTCGGGAAGCTTGCTGCCACCTGGTGAGCCAAACAGGGAAGATCAGCCTAATTTACATACTCTCCTTACATTTAGTTAAATGGTGAACATAACCTCACCATCTGAAATTACTTAGTGTTAAATAATAGCTTTCCTTTCAAAGCTAATTAAATTCCAAATTGTGAAATTGAAAAACTTAATTGTGAAGAAGATTGGCCTTTTTAGCAAAAAGATAAGTGATGGGGATTGGGGATACTTTTTTCTTTCAGGTAGAATCCTGGTTTGAGTCTGAACAGTTTTTAAGAGGCATAGTCTCATAAATGGCTTTCTTTTTTCTAATGTTTAACCTTGAAACACCATTATATTAGTTATACGTAAAAATCAGGCTCTTTCAGAGGCAGGATAGATAGTATTCGTCATAGTATTGCTCATTCTTCTCTTAACATTGCTTCATTCAATTTTTATTACCCATTTAATAATTCTTTATTAGTACCATATAAGGAAAATAACTTTTTGCCATAAAACACGTGAATGGCATTAGGACATAGAAGTCTCTTCATCTGTTCGTTTTCTTGTAGTAACAGTATGTATGACCCAGATTTAATCAACATTCTGCTTTGCATGACAAATAAATTCGTGGGGGTATTTGAGTTGCATGAAAACATGCAGGTGCATTAATATGCTTTAATTATTAAATGTAAAGTTTCTTCACATGTAAGGAAGTTTGCTCAAGAGCAAAGAAACAAGAACCAAAGCTTGTGAGAGTCTTGGTCACGCTTCGAAGCCTATTGACAGATATGTGTGTGTGTGTATATATATATATATATATCAAGTGTGTGTGTGTGCGTATATATGTATATACATACTTATCTCACAGTGGATGCTTGCCCCAATGATGACCAAAGTAATACACAGTGGAATGTCCTTTAGTCTCCCCAAATCAACTTCTCTTGTTCACATTTGGATTATTTAGCTTCAATCTGACTCAGAAATTTTAAATTGGACTGTGTTTCTAAGTGTAATATCAGAAAACATTTGAAGTCAGATTTAGATTGCAGAGTATTTTATATAAGTGAAATACTTGAGTTTTTTTGTATAGTAGACTTGGTATCTGCTATTGTTTTGCAAAAAACGTTATGTACTTGGTGTGCATGATTGAAAGGTTTCTCCTATTAGAATCAACTCTACTCTACTTGCGCTAGCTAATTCTGTTTGAGGGCTAACAAAAATAGAGCTTTGCTGTTTGTGGGAGGTTCCTATTATTTTTTTTTTAACTTGATAAAGCAATGCTTAGAAATGCTAGCTGCTGGACTTTACAGCTGCCTGGGGACAGATTCACTGTGGCTTTCTAAAAAAACAGATGTACTCTCAAAGCTGTTTGTTTTTTTAATCCTATGAAACCATCCACATAGTCACTTGTATCATCTCTGTTGCTGTCACTTCCAGTTTGAATTTACACATGTTCTGTAGTGTTAGTATTTGCTTACAGCAAATTACTGAACAATGAAAAAACAGTATAACCCACTCCTTTACAAGATGATTCTTCGAAATTAGATTAGATTTTATTTTTTTCTGCCTTAATCACAATCATAACTAACTGCTAAACATAATTAACTTAAGAACTTAAATAGGGGAGTACAGTCAAATTCTGCCTAGGTGCTTAAACTGTTAGTGTAATGTGACTTAAACCGAACACTTGTTTTTTAGCATTACCATGGAAGGACTTTAAAGAGGGCTTTTGTTAGAGAACCTGGCTGGGTTTTTGTAAAATGCTTTACGTCATCGCCTCGGGCTTTTTTGTAATCCACAGTTAGTTCAGCAGTTAAATTTAGATTTTTCAAGGAAGTCTAATTATGCAGGAGTTTGGCAGAGGACAGGTGGTTTTGTCTGGGTCAAAAGAACTAAGACTTAGGGCTAATAGATAAGATATATCTTTTACTATACAATAAAGAATATTATGTGCTGTAAATTAAGGCAAGGGTAAGTGCAGAAAGCTTACTAAATCACCAAGAAGGCATATTTGATTATATAAAGTTTAAAATTATTCTTTTATGCACAAGGGGTCAGTGTCTGCATAAAGCATGTTACATGTCCTCCAGTTTGTTTTTAAAAAAGAAAACCAACGAACAGATAATCCTCTTCTATTGACCAACAATTGCCAGTAGCAAACGCCTGTAATCACCACTTGTATCACTTGATATCATTGAAGCCAAAGTTTTCTGATACATTTGTGTGAACACCTGTTTAATTTGCACGAGATCAATCTGCAGAGAAAAAAAAAAGCACAAAGCTTAAACATAGTGCATGATCTGAACTCTTAGACAGTTACCCCCATCTCCCTCACAGACTACAGAATACCAGCCAAGGGTATAATGTACAACGGATTAACTCTGTACATCGTATAAGCTATCAGTTCCCTCTACAGACAGATAAGCACCTCCCAAAGCAGTCTTAACAGTTGTTCCTTGCTTTCACAGAATCACAGAAAGGTTTGGGTTGGAAGGGACCTTAAAAACCATCTAATTCCAACCCCTCTTGCCATGGGCAGGGACACTTCCCACTAGACCAGGTTGCCCAAAGCCCCATCCAGCCTGGCCTTGAACACTTTTGCAGCTCTCTGGGCAACCTGAGAACCTTGCCTAACTTTGCTAGAACTGTAGTATCCTTACTTCATGCAGTTGAACCTTTGGATTTGAGATGCTTTTCTGCTAGAGACAGGCAATCACATTTAGGAAAGTAGACATGTAGTATTACTACTTAGCTAGAGATAATTAAATTACTATATGAAACATGGCTTTAAAACAAATTGCTTTGTTTATCCACGTCTGAACCAGATAAAAGCTTCAGTACAGTATGTGATTTCTACAGCTGTGAAGGAGGGACTACATAGAAGGCTGGTTAGAGTAGATAGCTTTTCACTACATGTGAGGTCTACAGAGGAGACAGTTTCTTACCTCGCTGCGAGTGACTATAATCCTGATGAGAGTAGAATCATCCGTGCCAGCTCCTTTCATAGAATAATAAAGTCTTTCTGCAAAAAAGGCTGGGCGATTTAAAGCACATTGCACTGTAATAAAGTATACTTTTAGGATTAGTTCCAGTATAGTATACTGTATGGTGATACCTAGCATGATGAAGTCAAGATTTATGCTTTAGACAGCTAGAGGTAGGTATCGATAAAGATTCAATACTGTAGATTACAGGAACTGTTTTATAAAGCTGAGTTTATTTTGTATCTGAACAAATCAGTTAATCCTTCACAAGAAAAGTTATGGTTATTACCAGTTAACTTGCCTGGAAGTGCTTTTGAAAGCTGGCTGAAACCTTAATTACCAAATCTATAAACAGATCTTTTCTTTGGATAGCTGGTACTAGGATATGAGGTATTCAAGTTGTGGTCCATTGCTAGAGTCTCACTAACAAAAGGACAAAGGTAAAAAGTTCTCATTCTCAAGTAGTTGTGGAATTGATCTTATTTCAGTTAGTTTCTTCTTTCTCAAAGACAAGCCTCTATTTTACATGATTTCAGAGGTGAATTTTTCCTGTAGAACTCTTTAGTAGAATATTATCTGGGAAGATTTTGTTCAATACAATAGGTTTTAATGGTTATGGCTGCAGAAATGCAGTCAATTTGGTAAGCATTGGTGGGATTGGTGTGTGGAGTACTTGTTTCATTAGTAGTAAATCATACTGGTTCTCACTAACAGCGAATCATGATAAATTTGTAGTGCTTTAGTATAATAAGCAGGGAATAGCGAATTCAAAACAGCTCCTCTATTTTGGTGACATTTTCTTTAGAAAATGCTGAACTTTTTGGAGTAGGTGATGGTGGAGAAGAGAACTGGAAAGGGAACTGTGCCTAAAGGAGGTTTTTGTTGGTTCTGTGATCATGTGCAGCACAACTCTGTTACACTGGTACTCACATAAATTTGCGGAGTGCTGACACACAACCACCAGTTCTAAACATTGACCCCTGTTTCTGTGTAGTTACATGCCTTTCCAGAAAAGTGACAAGTAGTTTCTATGTAACCTTTCCTCATTTGAAACTGACTTTTTCAAGCTAGATGCTTATTTTCTCCAATATAAGTGCATAGTGAGTAATTTGAATAATTGAAGTTACTTTTGTATTAGTGGAGTCTCAGACTGTGTATTCATTTGCCATATGGACAGTGCTGAATTGGGTTCTTCTTTAATTACATTTAGAAGGTTTTATTGCCAAGGGATAAGAAGAGGGAAGAACATATCACTTACAAATAGCCTTCAAGCCACATTCCACGTTTCCAGAAAATTCTCGATCGATGCTGCTTAACAAATCACGATTAGCAACCTACAAATAAATGAGATTAACATGTGGATAGTGAAATGCAACAACAAGTGGAACCTTAATTCAAAAAATGCTGTGCACACTCATTTGAAATCAGTGAAGAACTCCTACCCTGGAGTATGCCTCAACTGTTGCTTTTAATTGGGGAAAACTTCTGCTTGCCAGAACCATATTAAAGCATGATTCATCAGTCCCAAGTCTTCCTTCTCCTGCTTGGTAAAGACGCTGAGCATCTTCTTGAGCTTTTTGATAATCCACATTTTGATTCTCATCCCGATTCCCCTAAAAGCAAAGATAGCGGATATCAAACATAGTTACACAGAGAAGGCTATGTGTTTTAATTGCTTGAAGTGTAGACCCCGCACACGTATCTCCGAAGCTTGAAGTAGGAAGAGTAATACCAGTTTGAAATAATTACATTATTTTAAAGTTACTTTTTGGTTTAATAATTCTTGTAAGCAGAAAATAGAAAAGTGGCCCAAAACTCTTATCTGTAGGGTTTGGCTTAAGCTGTAGATATACTGTATATATACTGGCACATAATTTTGCCTATATATATACTATCTCATAGTTCTAGTCTTTTTCAGGAGCTATAATCAATTCTGGTTTACTTAATAATGTAAGTTTTCTCTTGATTTGTTTCTAGGCTTCAAGTTACAAAGAATCTTCCCAAATGAACTAATGAATTATCTTACTGAATATGCACACCTGAAATATCTCAGGCTTTCTATTATATTTAGAATTTGCTAATTTCAAGTATGAATGTCTCTAAAAAGCACTTAGTATAGTTGTTATATGTCAAGTAGGGCTTGTGTGACATTTTATGTGCTTTGGTATTTGTTTTTTTGCTGCACAATGCATGGATGAATACTGCTAAATATACTGGCTGAGTAAGCTAAATACATGCTCTTAAATACTGTTGTGTCTGTAGCAGTTAATATTTAAATTATATGGTTGTCAGTTACTGTAAAGTACTGGATTTATTGAAATAAAAATTAGCATGAGCTTCTCAAGCTTTGCTTTCTTGTGGATTTTGACTTTGTAATCCTAATACCTACTGAATAGCTGAACTCTCTTAAAGGTAGAAGCAAACAAGATAGTCATAGAAATTCTAACAGCAAATAGGCAGATTTACCACAAAAATGTGGGAAGTTACATTTACTATGTATTTCTTCCTAAACTGCAAGTTACTGTTCTTCAACACAAAAAAGAGCCCTATTAATGATATGAAATAAGCAGCCTTCAATGTTCACCTGAGTTCAGTAGCAGCACATACCTAATTCTAGTTATCTGAAGGGAGGGCTGTGATGTGACTTGGGAGGTAAGTTTTGATTTACAATGCCTCTAGGCTTCTTTGGGGGGATTCTCACTGATATTTTACCTACCATAAAAATTATCCCATTACCCAAATACTGATTTAAATTTTGTTTATGCAAAAAAAAATTAAAAATTATGCAAAAAAATTAAAAGTGTCTGGCTTTAACAGCAGTGTGGAACACTGCTTGTACTTTACAGTTTGATTGCATCTCCTCAGTAAAAAAAACAAATGTGAGTTCTCTGATGTGAATAGGGTGTTCAAGTAAGTCACTCAGCTCATCATATAGATAGGAAGTAACTCTTCCTTGAGGAGGGGCTGAAGTGCCTTGTCTTATCATTAGAGAATATATTAGTAGTCTAGGGCTAACTTCTAAGAAAACCTAGCTCTAGCTAAGCATGCACAGGCAATTCATTTATGGAGCAATTACAAACACATGCATCAAAGTGTGTATACCCATATCTTAACAAAATAAGAAAAAAAATCAAGCTCACTTGGCACATAGATATAAGTAATCGTTCAAAGTGTCCGGAAGTGTCCGCTCTGATGTCTTGTTCGATATCCCTTCCAAATTCTGACCTATAGCAGTTCACTATGTCTCGTATTTCCTGGTTTGTCCTTGTGCAAAGGATCTCAATCAGCACTCTCTCCTGAGTGCCCACTCCCTGTAAGCAGAGGAAAAGAAGGTATAACTGCAAAACACCACCTACTTTATTTTGTTCAACTGTGGGGGAAAAAAAGCAGTCATCTGTTACTTTAAAACTCAATACAATCTACATTGTAAGAACAGTATTCTTGCACGGTGAAAGCACCAAGTTTACTGTATGCTTACTTAAAAAGGAATGAAGATTTCAAAAACATAAAAATCTGTACTAGCTGAAGAAATACCCCCAGAACTGTACATCCACAATTGTGACATCACCCAAAGATAACAAGAAAAAGTTTTAGGAAGAAAATGAAGGAATTCTTTGGCAACCTTATTGTGCGAACATACTGGAGGAAGGCAGAGCCTTATCTCTTGCTTTAAGGGCTATCATATGCATGTAAATCCTGTCTTGATCAGTGTACAAGTGTGTTCCCCATTCCAAATGTAGCTGCTTCCTCAACATGGAGTACCATCAGGAACTTTCCATAGATGCTTCCCTCTCCTCAGGATAGAAATTACCTGTGGGTTCTGTGTACAGTCAGATCTTAATAGCATGGTCCATCTCTACTCAAGCAAGGATTAGATAGGGGTAGATCTGAGACTTCTAAGCAGTATTGTAATCTAAATTTAAAAAAAATGGTTGAGTGGTTTTTGCCTCCACTAAAGCCAGATCTTCATTTGTGCTCCATATTCTTTGGAGCTCTGCATTCATACATGGATTAAGTGACATGTTTCCAGTAATCAGGCACCTGTTAACTGCTGCAACTCAAACAAGCAATTCAGGTGAGCTGGACATACCAGTTCACCTGAATGAAAAGTTTAATCCAACTATCTCACCTAACCTCCAGTGCAGTCTTAGCACCTGAACAAATGCAAGCATCACCTAATCTTAAGAAAATACTCTTTCATTTTCATCCTTTTGAAAAACCTGGGATAATCCAAAAATATCTTTTTGTACCAGTGGCTTGTTCCCAGCAAGGAGAGGTACGTAAACTTCAATTTGAACAGTGGTTAGTTTAAAAGCACCATGGCTCTTATTACATTCTAGCAAAAAGTATGACCAAGAGAGTGGCAGAGAGCAAAATTCCATCCTGCAGCATTTCATCCCCTGCTGTACATCTGCTGCAAATTGGCTGATCCTGCAGAAATTGGTCAGTACTGGGGCATAAAGCAGAAAATAATTTTAATCCCCAGTCCCTAAATTTGCTTTCCACCACAGGATTTTTCAACAATGCAGGGATCAGGTATTCTGTTCCCTTAGATGAGCATTTTAAGATGGTTTTAAACTATTTTGTTCAGAGGAGAACCATACCTTCATTGCATGACGTAAACTCCAGGCATCATAGTATATGCTAGGCATGAAGAGTGCTAGAATCAATTCTTCCACGTTTCCACTTAACTCAGACTTCAGATCTTTAATCAAATCCTGTCCAATTATAAATACAAAAATTGAGTAATTATGTAGTATGGGGGCTAGAAAATACTTCATGACACTGTTCAAGTGGCACAAACTTATCCCAGACCATCCACTTAAAGCAGCTGATGATCTTCTTATGCTTCTTTTTGCTATAGTACATTGTTATCCCTATTCTGAGAATCCCTACTGTTCCTTACAAAGCACAGACATCTCACCTTTCTTTTAAAACACTGTCAAAATACATAGCAATACACATCCGTAACTCGATAGTGATTGGAGAGCTTGCTGAGGAAGGAGCCCTGAATTCAGTTCAGGTCTTCTTGCGCCAAATATTCCAATCCTACAACAGTCTACAACTCCTACTTCTTGTAGAAGTATCTTATCCAAAGATACAAGTTCAGCCTGGTGGGGGAAGAAGCCAATGCTTTCAAAACAGTGCTACTGAGCAGATAAGAATGTAAGATTTCACTGCAGCAGAAAACACAGAAATGAGATCACTTGAAAGCAATTGTTTGCAGCACTGTCTTGTCTTGGAAAGGAACCTTCCCTTATGGATCATAAAGAAGGAAATGGGAGTTAGGTACTGGCCTGCACCTTTAAAAGTGAGCACAGTTAGTGTAATAATGGCATGGCACTGAATTACTCTAGCGAGCTAAGCCCTTGATGTTGAATCACCACCAATTCTCAACCAATTTCTCAGTTTGTTTCTCATGAGTGAAAAAAAAAAATTTTTTTTTTGAGCTTGTTTGTGCACATAAAAAAACTGTATTTTCAGACTAATACATAAACAGTTTATGCTTGATTATTTTCTTATCTAATAATCATAGCAAACTCAGAGAATCTTCTTGTTTGGTCAGGGTCCTAGTCAGACTCCTCTGTGCCCTCACTTCTACCAGATATCAGAACAACACTCTGGTAAATAGCAGCTGTTCACCTGGTGTGCAACAAAAAAAAGTTAACCAAAAGAGGTGCATTTAAGAAGTGCCCCAAACCACTTTCCAGGACTAAAATGCACTCAGGCAGTTACAGCAGCGGTTGCAAGTTTGTGGGTTTTTTTTGTTTACTGATTCAAAGAGCTAGTGAACATACCTTGCCATACATAGTCTTGAAGGCTGCCTTGATTTTTTGCCTTTGATCATTGGAGCGGTTAGCTACAACGTTGATGATAGCCTGCTCATCAGTTCCTTGAACACAGAAAGGCAATGTAAGAGCTTAATCATAAAATGGAATTATAGAATCCATGTGGTAATCCTTCCGGCACTGTGCATTTTATAATCTCCAATTTGGGCATAGTTACCTAATACATGCATGAATATCAATAAAGTCAATTTACCAAATTTCCCATATATCTTAGTCTATTAAATTGCCCAAGTCATTTTGGAAGCATGACTTTTGAGAAGATGAAAGTAGAAAAAAAATACATATGATTAAGTAAAAACTGAAGAAAACGACCAAATAGTCTCCGTAAGTAAGTAAGTAGCCGAACAGAAATTTAAGTAGCTGTTGCTTACTTACCAAACCCCTTCATAGCTTTGCGCAGAATTTCTGCATCCCTGTTAGCATCAAAGTTTGGAGCAGCTTGAATTGTGCCCTGGGTATACTGAACCATTGCTGCAGGCTGAAAATAAGAGCCATGTTTAACTAGCTGTCCTGCACAATATAAATTAAAATTAAAATCACAACTTTGGAGTCATTGCTTCAGGAGAAATCACAGAATGGTTCATTCCATTAGTTCACCATTTTTTCTAATGCAGGATGGCATTTGTGTTCAACAGCTTTGTCCCACCAATGCCTTTACACAGTGGTATGGCTCAAGAGCTACATGATGAGTATACACTGATACAGCGTTACGGTTTTGTTTGGGTTGTATTCTGAGCGTAGCTGGGAGCTCTTGATGCAGAACACTCTGTACATTAACTTCATCTGCAAAGACATCTTTTACGGCAAAGGACAGTTTGTTACTTTTAAACCATTTGAGAATACAGGAGCAATTTATACCCTTTCATATCAAACTCATTAAGAAAAGCTGTATTAAAATACCTGCAAGATGTTTAAATTTATTTTTTTTTTCAAATACAGAGGTGTAAATCTGAATCCTATCAAAAGCAATGGCAACAAATTACGTTTCTGTGTGGCCAAGACTGGTACTATTTTTTTTTCTTTTTTGCCTTTAGCACAGTGTCCCTCTAAAATAACATCATGGAGGACCCAAATGCTGCAGTGAGTGACCCAGTGATTTTCAGGATTGAATTACTTGAGTTTCCCCTTGCTCAAAATTGCCTCTCATAGCAGTTCTTCCTTGCATTATGGACAAGAACAATTATTGAACAATTGTTACTGAGCAATGTGTAATACTAACATCCAAATACATTTTCAGCCATCATATATCCTTTCCTCTATGACACATCCCCAGCTCATATTCAGTGCTCCTCCCTACCCTCTGCCACACAATGAATTGTAAAAACATTGCTTTATCCCAGGAACAGCAAGATGAAAAAAAAAAAAAAACAGAAACTGCTTTAAGGTTGATTATAGAATAGGATACAACACATACCAGACCAGGCATTGGTGATGGTGCTTGTCCACCGGTATAGTCTATTGAAAATGAATTAAAGAACAAGATAAAAGGAATTAATTATGTTTCTTATTATGTACATGCTATCTAATCTGAAAATAAAACCATTTACAGACCTGGTAAGTTACAGGTCTACCACTGTACAAAACCTGTTTGCTAAGGAACAGTACTTTTAATGATCAGTAACTGAAGTTCTTGCCCTTGGGAAAAATGGGAAGAAGTAATCACAGAAGCATTCTGGTATATACACTAGCAAGGGAACTCTACAAATACTAAATTTACTGGTCGTGTGGGAGCTGGAAGGATCTCCCCTTATTAAATATTGCTGTTCTTGACAAAAGCCAACATAGGCCATGCCAATGAAGAATGCATGTCCTGCGCTCTCTTTCAAAGTTGTATTACTCTGTTAAAATGTCTAACACATTAACAATAAATACCAAGAAGTCATTGGTGCAAAAAGAACTGAAGGAATCTCATTTCGTGATCAAAAGCACTGTGAATACCAATGTTACAATTACATTTATTATACTAGAAGTTTATTTTTATCCATAGTACATATGTACAGTTTTTTTTTTTAACAACAGCTTAGTTATTAGAATCAGTGAAACAATCATTAAAAGAAAGGTTTTGCTGCTCTGTATTTCTTACAACCACAACTGACACGTTCTAGGATAAAAATGTTCTTAATGGTAACTGACTACTTAAAGCATGAAAAAAACCTGCGCTGTTTTTAAACAATGGTGTGTATTCTCCTTTCCACTTCCCCTGCAATGCCCAGGATCACCATGAACACTGAGCTGCTTGGATTCTGAAAAACACATCCATTTCTTTGAGATTAACAGAGCAGCTAGATACTTGTTGAATGTTGCCTCTGGATTTCACAGTTCTGGTCAAATACTTGCAGTTCGAAGAATGACAAGCACCTAAACGATCACATCATGATCATTAATCAGTGGCAGCCGTCCCTTTTGGATATAATGTATACAGATGGTTCTCATCTACTCTTTACTGGTCTTGTCAAGAAAGGTGGTAGGATGCATACAGCATACAAAACTCAATAGCTAAAAGTAGCAAAGATAAGGCCTATTTTGTTGCTACCTGACTTGGACTCTCCTGGTTTAACTTTGGCTGCTTGAAGTATCTTAACATATGGCAGGGAAACACCCATGTACCTGGAATTTGTGCTGGTCCACCTCCACCATAGCTTTGGACAGGAGGCTGGGGATAGCCACCAAAGGCAGGGCCAGCGGGAGGCACACCAAATCCAGGGCCTGTGGGGGCTAGGAGAAGATGGCAGATTTTAGCACACATTTTGTAAGTGATTTCTGGCACAACACGAGCCAGGTTATTGAGCAGAGCTATGCAAGAGATTAATTTTCTTTTCTCTGTGTCTGTGCAGTGGCCTAAAACCCAAAGGTATCAAGGCCCTGCTATTTATGCTAGATAGCAATCTCTCTGGCTGTCTAAACGCTGCTGCCTAAATTGATCACTGAACAAAGCTGCTTTTCATCACTACCTCTACCAAGCACAAAGACCACTTACAACGGAAATAACTCCCAAGTGGTAGTGTAACAAAGGACCTTACCTCCAGGGTAAGATGGCATTCCTCCAGCCTGGGGAGTGCCAGGGTAGCTCCCTGGGGCAGGATATCCTGCTGCCCCTGGATACCCAGCATTTGGTGGTGCCGCAGGGTAGGTCCCTCCTCCTGCTGGGGGGTATCCTGCAGGGTAGGTGTACTGACCAGCTGGCGGATATACAGACTCCTGCCCTGTTGGCTGAAACGCAAAACCCAAAGCTCTCTGTATGCCTGTTATCAGGATGATAGAGTAAAAAGCTCTCAAAATGTCCATGTATATAATGCTGTGATAAGATTTAGCTCTTAGGAACAGCAGCAGCATTCCCTAAGCCTGGGTGTCGGCCTTCTGGATGGGTTCTCTTGCTCTTAAAACACAGGTATTTAAAATCAGCTTTATAACACGTACCATATGGACTTAATACTTACTGGAAACAATCCTTACTCATTAACAATAGAAGGGTGAGCAACACATTACATACAGTACACACCCATTCTTGAGTACAGAAAACACATAAAAAGCAACATAATAAAGTCTACCTCAAATGTTTTCCTCAGGTTTAGTTGCTCCAATATTTCTTAGTCCCAGATTACTGTGCCCATAGTACAGTGAGATCCTCTTCTATAGCAGTAGTCTAACCTTTCTCAGCCAGACTCAACAAAAAGATTTTAATAGGATTTAAATTCACAAATCCAAAGTTAGGATCCTCCAAAGCCCTGCTGGGATGACCATTACAGAAGAAAATCTTTCATATTGATTTTTTGCACAGGTTATTACTTTGGGCATCATCAGTAAGACTAGAAAACCTAGAATGACTCATCTAGCATTTAAAGGGTCTTTTAAATTCATCCACTAAAGTTGGCTACATTTTAGATGCTATCTAAAAAAACAAAACAAAAAAAAAGGTATAATGTAGTTAAAAGTGGCAAGCAGGATAAATTACAGCTTTAGAGCTTTTCAGTATTTTAGTGGGATACAGTGAGCTCCATCCTTAAGTCTAGTTCAGTACAACATAAAACATAAACCATATAAAATTCCCACAATCACATTATCAGCACTGTACTAACAAAAGCATACAGCTGCATCTAGCTTTGAAAAATGATGCAGGCATCAAAAAATGATGCAGGTGTATCAAAAACACTGCAGTATCAGCCACTCCTGATAAATTCCATCCTCCTGTGTTTTGTTGGAATGTACAGTCTGTTCAGTCATGAGCTGAAGGTGGAACAAAGTACTGTGGCTGAAGGACTGGGGGGTCAAAGTCAAGCTGCTGTGTCCTGTATCCTCAGAAAAATATTTACTTCATGTCGTATGAAAGCTGCATACTTGAGCTTGGATTGCTCAGCAGCTTTACTCTTCCTGAAAGTAATAGTCACTTAAATTTGTTCAGCATCTCTGTAAATACTGGGATACGGGTACACACATTATTTGGTAGAGGCTGGTTCAGACAATACCTCTGATCCTGTACCTAAAGACCCTTCTATTTATGTAAGAACTACTGATACTTAAAAAAGATATATTTGCTGAGACAGTTAGCTATAGAGAGAGATAAAAAACAACCCACAAGACCAAGGCAACAGACCAAAACAGAACCAACCAACTAACCAAAAACCCTTCTGGAACAACAGGCAATATTCAAAAAATAGGTCATAAACTTCCTTCTTGGAATTCATATGAGACAACTGTAGAGTCTCACTCGGGATGGATATGTGGATGACAACAAAGACCATAATCTATAGCAAATACTTTATATGGACTAACAGCTGCTATTTACACACACACACAGAACGGTAAGAAGGGGTACTGACCAGCCATACTTACAGGATAGCCAGGGAAACCAGGGTAGCCAGAAGGGGGATAGCCTGGGTATGACATTCTGGAAAAAAAATATATTTTGTCAGGCACTGTAGATGAGTTTGTAGTAGCTATTTGCTAGCTAATTACCTGTGACATCACTTGAAGAACATGTTTAGTGCATTCGGTATTGCTAAGAGTACTTGTCAGCTACTCAACCACAAAACCTTTCCTTTTTCCATACACATGACAGAAGCAAGCAGGATTCAGAAGAGAACCATCATCAACTTTGCAATTAACTGCTACCCTGAATTAGGGTCAGATAGATACTGATGCATGGTAAGAGACCTGACTCCAAAATAATTCTGAAATAGAGCTTTCAGACCTTGAAGTGCCAGCAGAAGGGGGCTGAGCCTTTGCCAGAATAGAGACAGAAGGGTAAGACTAAAATAGGTCTCAATTCTCTAACGCATCAAGCATTTGTCTCCTGTCAGCTTGCACTCCTCCATTCACAGGAATAGTTCTTGTGAGGAGAGTAGTCCTTATCTATTCCAGAGAAAAGGATCATTTGATAGAAACGTGGTCAACTGTTACCTTCTTTTAGCTATTCTTATGTATGCACTGCTAAATACAGAGCAATGATTTAAAAGATCAAATAAAGTGATTAAACCAAAAATAACACATTATTTATGCTAGCTGTTACAGGTATGACAGCAGGACAGTTTCATTATGCACATGTTAATGGCAAGCTCAAGCATGGGAGGACCATGGTGGTTGAGCAATCACAACTCAATTACTTTGACCTTTAAGTCTCTTTCAAAATTCCACATTTGACTCCTGTAAAGCATAGTGAGTCAGACTTTCTGGTGGTGATGACATGAGACATCCTTTAAAACTAAACTGCACCAGATGCTGGTCAGTGCACCATGAAAAAGATGAAAAAGATCTAAATTTTAATCTAAAATGAGTATTTAAGGATAAGAAAGAAAATTCTATAAATGGAGGTTTATAATGTAAATGTTTTAGAATCATTAAGGTTGGAAAAGAGATTTAAAAAAAGCTATTAGCATAATACAAATTTACAGATAAACCATGACAAAAAATGGGAGGAAAAGGTCAGACAGATGAAGTTGCAAAGGTGCCTGTTTTTGAGCATGCAATCTTTTAGTCTTTCATTGACTATTCTGCCAACAAATGCCTCCGTGAGACATTCCTGTCTTGCATAAAGGTCGCTGAAGAAGGAAAGAGGCGGGGAACCTGCTGGAGGGGGAGATCCCAGCATGAAACCCACCTTCAGAGCAGCTCCTCAGTGACCCGTGCATATCGTCACGTGTGTAAGAACTGCTTGGGCTGGGAAGGGAGGAGATCTGTTTTGGTTTTTTAAATTGTTTAGAAATAAAGTAAGCTGCTATTTTAGAATTTATGAACAGAAAGATTGAATTTAGCCTCTCTACAAATACTTTATGCTGATGGAATTATTGTTGTTTCTCACTTTAAAATACTATTGCCCTCGTGCTCAAACAAAACACCGAAATGAGGAAGCATCCAGGCATGAGTTCAGCTTCCAACATACTCCCCAATTACCCACACACATCATTTGTAATCCCTCAGCATTACTTCATTTGTGTAGCAGATTTCTGTTTCCTGGTAATAGCTATTTATTTTAGTCCCATTTTTAATAGAGGGAGTTGGGAAGTAGAAGCAGAACAGGACAGAGATCATCGACCATGTCCCCAACCAGTTGGACAGGGAGTTTCGAGGTCATTAGCCACACTACTAAACATCTAATGGCAGGGGAAAAAATCCTGTTAATGCTAATGAGTCAGATTCCCTGATCAGGGACTGGGAGTTACTCCCTGCATATTTATATGGTAGTATCTTAGCTGCATAAATCAAAGGAAATCGGATATATAAATACAAATGTAATACAGTTAATGACTATTCATGTTTCTAGGTATTTGTTGGCCAAAACAAATGGTTATGAAAGCAGTATTCTTACTGCATTGTACCATTAATTGCACAAGAACTTACTGCCTGAAATATCTCAGATTTAATGTGGAAAACATTAAAACAGAGCAAGTTAGTTCAAATAAGAGCCAAAACAAACTCGTAGAAAAGTACAACTATGCAGTCTCCTACTGATGTAGGATCATCTTTTAGAGGGTCTTTTTAAGTAAATAAAGGGGGGAAGAACGGCATGAGGTGTGCTTGTGAATCTATGCTTTTATCATAAACACTACTAATTGCTATTTGTTTCCCTAAGAGGAAACTCCTTAAACCAATACCCGTACAGTACTTATTACTGACAGCTATTTGAGTTGACTTTTAATTCTGGCTTTCAACAACACATTTCTTCTGGTATTTCTGTTACTTAAACACCATCTGTAACTCTATTCAGGAACAAGACTAGCAACACTTCCTCTGGATTTCAGTTACACTCTTTTTGCTTAGAGGAAAATACTGTCAGCAAAACTGAATATTAAAAATCAAAAAACAAAAAACTTCTGTTTTTTAGCTTCATATAATTCAATTAAAGTTACACTGTTAGCAAGACAGTAACATAAAGCCTGTAAAACTTGAAGGTGTGCACAATATCATTTCCCCTGTATTACATTCTGTGCTTTTCATAATGCAAAATCAACAGCTGGTGACTGCAGGTCAGCTGTTTTGGCAGCTGTAAAAAGTATAATTTGTATGTAAATGGGACCCAACAATCTTTTATCCATATTAAAACATACCAGATTTTAGACTTATTGATATTTATTTCAGAATTAATTTAATTTTTCAGCTGTGACTTTGATTTGCTATCAAACATATTCTGGCAAAAACTTTTTAAGATATCATTTTCCAACATCTCATTTTCAATCCAGCATGGTATTTTTGATTAGCAAATTAACCACCTGTGTACACCTATGACAAACAGCACACTGTAAAACTGCTTAACACTTTCCCTACTTTCACTGTTTCTGTTCCTTTTCTAGGATTTGGATAATTTGTGATACAAATTCTTTTGGGAATGGCAGCATTTCTTTTAATCATCCCCTTCTACCAAGACCCCATCCCTATTTCTTATTTTGTGTTTGTAACTCAGAAGAACAACAAAGTTTTTGTCAGTTTCCTTGATCATTCTGGATAAAATTTTGAGTGCTAAGTGGGGGTTTGAGACTAGCCTCAGACCTCAGGTACTAGAGTCTCTGAAGAACTTACTGAGACCAGCCAGCAGTACTTACTGAAACAGCTTTCTGCATATACACATCCTCTAGGAGATAAATGAATTCCCTTACACAACACCAAGTACTTAATAACAAACATTGACTTCCCTAGCTCGCAGCCTTCCTCACAGCACCTAAGCGCCCCGGGGCAGAGCAGGGGCCGTTATGACTTCCACAGCCAGACCGCCTCAGGCCTTCTGGGGCTCTCTGCAAGCTGCAGGCCCAGCCGACCCCAAGCGTCCCATTTTTTGTGCTTTTTGGTTGGTTTGGCGGGGCGGGGTCTCTGGCTGTGCAACAGCGGGCGGGCGGAGGAGGTCCCGGGGTGGGGACAGGAAAGGTGCGGACAGGAGGGAAGGGGACAGGACCGCGCCGGGCCGGGCCGGGGGCTCCAGTCAGCCCCGAACCCGCCCCCGACGCCTTTAAAGGACCCACTGGGGGCCGCCCTACCCTGTCCCGCCCAGCCCTGCCCGCGGGGCCAGAAGCCGCAGCCCGCTCGGGGCAGGGCTGTCACGGAGCTCTGGGGGCTCTCACCGGGGGGGCTGCAGCTCCCTAAGCGTGGCGAGGCACGGCTGCAGGTATCAGTCGCTCTGGTTACTCCTCCTGAGAGCGGGACCCCGTCCCCGTTCCGCGAGGTGGGCCGGCTCCTTGCCCTGCCGAGCCCCGGAGGCTGGGGTCCCCCTGGGCTCCAGCCCGGCCGTGCCCCGGGGCCGGGGGGCTCTATCCCGAGCCCTCCTGGGGCCGGGCCGGGCTGCTGAGGGCGGAGGACGCGCGAGTCTCGGCAGCTACCCATGTTCCCCCCCCCCCCCGCCGCCTCACCTGAGGGAAGCCGCGGAACCGCCGGCCTCTGCCCTGCAGCCGCCCCGCAAAATGGAAGCTGTGGGGCCAGGCGGTGACCGCCCCGCCCCCGCCACCGGGCCCGCCCCGCTGCCCGCGGGCAGGGCCGCCGCGCCCCAGCCCGGGCAAGCGGATCCCGGCGGTGCCGACCCTGCGAACTCAGGACCCCTTTTCCCGTCCGTGCAGGCTTGCCCCGTGTTACCGAAGGCCGCGGTATGTGCCGTCCTCCCTCGGAGCGGCGGAGAGGTAAGCAGCGGGCACCAGTGCCACAGGGGCGCAGAGCGCCTTGTGGGGGGGCTGCGTGAGGGAGGCGTTGCCGTCACACCTGAGCCCTTAGTCACCCGCCTCGATGAGCCAGGGGGACGTCCTCAGAGCGGCTTCCCCTTGGCACTGGTGCCATGAAATTCCACCCTAGCGCATGTGGCTTTGAAATAAGTCTGTTTGCTAGTAATACATGAGGGTTTAAATCAAATCTCTGGTCCGGTAGCTGGCAGTCAGTCAGCCAAGTCACCTAGACCACCAGAACAACACAATGGCAAAGTATATCAAAGACTTTATCAGGCCTGGAAGAGTTACTCTTTTCCATATAGTTACTCAAGATCGAGATCTAGGTCCCAAGAAGGCATAAAGGTAGGACTGTCCTGACTATTACACTCCTTTCTCAGAAAGAAATCTTTATTATTATCACCTGTATGCAACTAACTGCTGTGGGAAGTGCAGTCAGTGTTTTGTGAGTATTTTAAGTCTATTGTAATGCTTATTCATATTATATTTAGAACAAACCCTACATACACATATTCCTGCCTTTACCCTGTGGCTAATTGTTTGTAAGAGATTCTGACCAGCAAAGTACAGTTTATGAAGGATCCACCCATGATATTATGCAGTGGTTACTTGTGATTATTCAAAATAACTTCTCCCTACTCTTTATGATTAGCATATCTTAGCAGTTTACAGACCATTAAAATGCAAGCAATCTTACCCTGTAACCTTGTGTGGCACTGGAATGCTAGATGCCAAGTAAAGCCACTGTTCTCTTTGTCTGTAAAACAGTGTTAAGTGCAGGCAGCAGAAAATAGGTGGGTAATAATTTACCATGCCTGCCCACTTCAAGTGAAAAGCACCTAAAAACATATAAAGAATCTAATATAAATGATCTATCTTCAGCAATATTGGGCTTTTATTTCCCTTGTTTGTCCAGAACACATCATGAACAGCTTTAAGAATTTAATCCTTACAGCATTTTTCAACTGACACTTCCAGCAGATGTGTAGTATACTTTACCTCTGTTAAGCTTATTTCTTTCAGAATGGGTATATATTAAAATCCCTGTTTCCATAGGAACCAAATACACTTATAAAACACGATTCTTTATCTCTTCTATTTAGTGGACTGTTTGGATTTGAACTATTCAAGAAAGGAACCATCTGTTTTTACAAACAAGTGGGAAAAGAGCGAGAGAAAACAAAATAGCATACATCTGAAGAATCCCAATCTATGTTCAACCTGTTGCGTGTGTATTTGTTAACAGGAATTTATGGAATGACTTTTAAAGCATTGGAATGGGACCGTTGTGGTCATCTAACTTCACTCTGTATATTCAAGGAAATCCATTGTCTTGTTACCACAGTTGGAGCTGTACATTTAGGAACGCTTCTTAAAACCCATAGAGTCAAGACAACCTCCCAGTTCTAGAAAAATCAAGTTCAGTAAAACAGGGGGACAAACTTTTGCTCATCTCTTTTGTAATATCCTTGTATCTTCTGCAAAGACATGATACTGGACAGAATTCTGGTCCAGAGGTACTTGTCTCAACTATATACTTGTACTGCGTGCTATCAGTACATACAAAACAAAACTTTTTTTTCCCCCCTCGCAAGTAATTTATTGTCTGTAACATAGGACACTAAATGCATTGCTGCTTCTCTGTGGTATGTATCCTGATTGGAATATCCCTTCATGCTTAATACAAAGCATTGCTTTTGATCTTATATTTGAGTCAGGACACTTAAAGGGGGGAAAAAAGGTTTCCTATAGTTTGCAGTAAGCAACAAGATCTGGTCAGCTTTGAACCATGGGTCAAAGTATAACAAACCAACAGGATACTGCAGTGATCCAAGTCTAAGTTAAGTACTAAAAATATTTTCCCTCTTACACTACCTTGTGACTGCAGTAATTAAAATGCAGATAGTCGAAGTTAGCTGTTGAGTTAACCTCCTGTGTGAACAGGGAGCAGGGCAAGTGCAGTTCACTCCAGAAAATGTTTGGTTTGCTGAAATGAGAGTCACTACCCAGTGAGTCATGTTAGGACTCCACCCACTGTAGTCCAAACATCAGGGTTTCATGCAAACATTACAACTGCTGTCAGGGTCTCCAGTTCTGCTGGGTGTAACCACACTAAAAATAGACACTTCATCCTTACTCAGAGCATGCAAGGAGAACAGCAGCTTGTTCTGCTAGATTACTTGAAACAGCAGCATGTCCAACAATTTTCACCATCGATGTTTTACTCCTTATGATTAAAACCATGCATTTCAGATTAGTTACTAATAAGTAGATGGCATACATCCACAGGCTCACAAAATTTTGCAACAGACTGAAGTATTTTGCCAAGAAACTTAAATGACTAAGCTGACAATGCAAAGTTAGTGACCTTCATCCCAGTATACCGAAATAATCAGCAAATGAAATTGTGATTCTGGCAGCAAGGATATTTTTTTAAATACCAAATGGCAGATTACAAGTTTTATTTGTTACTCTCAACAACATAGAACACTTACTCTTATCTCCGCTTTCCAAGGCTTACAACCAAACACAAAGATGTTCATGTTAAACATGAATCACTGGACGTACTGGATCAGGCTGACACAACGTTTATTCTGATTGAGGAATTCAGTATAAGTCGCTTGGACTTGACAAGAAGAACCCATAATTAAGCTAGAGAAGACAGAAATTAGCATGACCAAGGAGGAAGAATTTGAAAGTAAGCGCAAAGGCCATATTGAAAAAGAAATTTGTTGAATTCTAAGTTGGTCTGGGATCAATTCCAAGTTTTCTCTTAAAATGAGCACAGAAGTTCTCAAAAGTTAGGAACAAGCTAATGGTACCTGCTGATGAAACTGAAGTGTCACCAATATTGAGAATAATCCAAACCAGAGTAAGTATGGGGATCATTATAACATCTAGATTTGCTAATTAAGAAGTGCTGTAATGCCAAGTCATGCATTTAAATTAATAATTTCCACGGTAATTTGGAGGTCAACTGCAAGTGACAGCAGTGAAAGGATTAGGGTGGTGCTCAGCCATTGCAGATGACAGACACCAAGAGGCAAACAAGGAATTTCTAACAGGGAAGTACTAATATATTCTTATATCCATTGATCTATACACTGATACAGGTATGGTCTTTACCAACAAGAAAGACTGAAATTAAGTTTAAAATGAGCAGGTAAGTGAACAAAGCATAAACGGCAGGAGAAGAGAGGAGATGCAGCTTAATATGTTTAGTGTAGCAAAATGAAGACTGCTGCATGATGACTATCTATAACAGATTATGTATAAATACCAGGAAGAATATGAAGTGGAATTTAATAAGGACAAAGGGTATTTAGGTGTATTTAAAACAGATTTTAAGGTATGATTGGTCAAAACAGGAAAGAACCGAATTCATGATTCAGGAAACTCCCTCTAAAGTAAAGCTAGTGGATACAGAGAACCAGAGAACATGGTGACACTGAAGTAGTGGCTGTTAAACATACCACAACTAGCAACACAAACTTCTCTATTCGGAGAAATGTATTATATTAACCTTTTTCTTCCATCACATGAATTTACGATGTCAGACTGTAATGCTTTTTAGTTTAGCCAGCACAATGCAGTTCGCAAGGACTTACTTTAGATCTTAGTCTAATCCTACAGTCATCATTACTACAACTGTTTTGTGCATCATCAATCCTAAGTACTTTACAGATGTCATAGGAAACCTGACTGTTGCATACTGCCTATCCACAAACTTCTCATGAAGAATCATCCAATTATCATCTGCAAGCCTTGCAGCACAACAGAGCACACAAGGAAGCTAATTACCATCATGCATCTGCAATTCCCATTGTGGTATACAACTTTTGTTTCTACTGCTGTAACTGTAATCATTTAAGAAATATCGTGGTTTTAATAAGGCATTTCTATTAGAGTTCATCCAGCAAATACTGATTTTGGTAAGCAACACAGAGTACCTTCATGTGCTTGTGGATTTTACATTCACTTGCTCAAAGACGCAAACAAGCACAGGCTTATACTAAGATGTCAGAAAAAAAGTATGTCTGTATGCTAATTAAACTGCAAGTTATCAGAGGTTACCACGCTCACTGAAAAGACAATAAATAATTAACAATAAAAATAAAAAATAAAAATAAAAAATATTAACAATAGCTTTGTCAAAGCTATTTGGAGCAATGCATCCTAAACAGAAAAGGAAAAAATCCCCCTAATAGATCCAAGAACTCAGTAATTTACAAATAATAGAGCTTGAAATCCTTGATGATTCTTGACTCCCAAGCTTTTTCCACCAGATTACTTATGCAATTTCAGGTTTTCAGATATGAAATTCCCTACGGTGGAGCAACAGAAGACCTTTAGGATTTCCTGCCTAGATTTTCAAACTTCGGAGAAGGCAATGCCTCTTTCTTCAGCTTCCTAAGTAATAATGACGCAGCACAGGATTTACAATCAAGCAAAATGATGCATTACAATGTGCTTGCAGTGTCGTCCTTCACAAGAGTGGCCACTGAAATTTGAAAATTCTGCACTCAAAGCAAGGTTCACAATACACCACTCACCCAGTAACAGAATGGATGGAATCAAATGTAGCATTTTTAAGATGGCAACTGCTTTTCTGCTCCAATTCTATGTATTTGTTGCTGTGATGTCTAGCATACAACTGAACATACAGATTGTGGGCTCTTCTGACACCCCTGCTTTGCAGTGCATCATTCCACACAGGAAGACACAGCTTCAGTCCTTTGTAATGCATCATCATTCATCTTCAGGTACATGTACGGACTGTGGCAAATTCCACAATACCTTTTCTATAGTAATGATCACAAATTGATCTTTCTTCTCAGAAGTTTGCATTTTGTCCACAGCTGCTGACTAAATAGAATAGCCACTCAACGTGAAAACTTTCAACTCTGAATCTTTCTTCTTACATGTTAATTTTCCTAACAGAGAATGACAAGAATTTACTACAAAGGGGAGAGATCAGAGAAATAATATGCTGTTTTTCCTCTGCTTATTGCAATAGTTATGAAAGACCTATCCAGCTTTGCTGCTCATTCTTTTCCTCCATCTATTTCAAGGCTTATTTTAAAAAGAACACTGTGACCTGAAAAATGTGTTTAAGTGGCCAAAGATTGAATATTAAGTTTAAAGAAGAGAAGGGGAAAAAAACATTAGTGAGACTAGTAAAAACGAGGCAAGTTTTAACACATTTAATGCTCACTTTGAAAAGAGGTGAAATCTTTGCTATGCTTTCAGTTTTCAGGTGCCTTGCCCTTGCAATTAGATCTTAGAATTTAGCACTGAACCACTCAGGGAATTCCCCAGATAGGAACTAGAACAGAATTTATAGATTTTGAATGGGTTTCTCACTCTTCAATTAATGTGGCAAATTTTGCACAAAGGTATTTGAGGTGAACACTGGCTTTGCAGGCTTCTCTATGATGTTTCTAATTCATTTCTCAAAAAAAAAAAGTGTGCAAATGCATCAGAAATAGTCATTAGTACATAAGCATGAACAGTTATGTTGTAGAAGAGGGGTACTTCTACTGTATTAGGTGAATCCACTGCAATACAGCTGAACAGACTACCAACGGTAATGTATTAGCTGAAATTGTAAAAAGTTACAATTCAGAATGGCTTTCCTTCTGCTAAAATTAATTCCAGGTGAAATAGGTTCAGGGGAAAAATAGGAAGTTTCTGACCCAGCACTACAGGATCAGGGAACAGGGAATTCCTATTTGATGACATCCAATTTTTAATCTCAGAAATTCACTGAAGTATATTGCTGGGCTTCTCTTTCGCGAACAAGGAAACTCCAGTAGCAATGGTTTGTAGGGTTTTCTAGCCCTGTGAACTTAGTTGCTAGTTTAAGTCTCTGAACCCCTACTTTATTACACTTTATTTCCTTTCCCGAAGGATCAAATATGCATAGAAATAACAGAACAATGTAAACTGAATTTGGTGTCTTATACCCCATCACTGAAGGCCGTATACACAGCACTATTTATAAGCCAGTGACTGTTCTGTAGTCCCTCTGGAAAAGTATATCATGTGCAGTGCAAGACACCTCCCTGTGTGCTTTATTAGTTAGGGGGAAAACACAAGAAAGCTGCAGAATTTGAGATGACTTGCATCCACTCTAGTTTGCATTCCTGATACCATGTTATCCCCTCCTTCCTCTGAAAGGGGATTCATTATACAAAAAAATGAGAGCATTTTTTTTCTGGACAGAAGGTATTCTTGCCAATAAAATTGAACTTTTATTTCAAATTCTTACAATAAAGCTGTATTTTGTAATACAAGTAAATAAACCCAGAAGACAAGAGATTCACTTATTCCATTTTAAGATAGCGGGTTCATCCAATCTGCATGAGTTCCCATTCATTACCTGCACTGTGTTAGGGATTTTTCAGGGAAGTAGAAATAAAGATGTAAACCAAGTCATCTAGGTAATTAAGTTATGGTCCAAAGCAATTTGTACCGTCACAGAAGTGGTAATCTGCTCATTCTTGATGCTTTTTGAAGGAAGGGTCGAGTGGCAGAAGTTTCTTTATAAACTCAGAAGTTTTTCATTGAGAGCAATCTGTGACTGTGTGAGGTTTGCCAAGTAGGTTACCATCAGCAGGTCCTGAGAGGAAGGGAAAGAAAATCTTTGTTAATATTTCTGATCATTGCTTATAGCCTATTATGGAGATGTGAATTTTTAACAGCTGTAAAGCAGTGTAAAATCAGCTACTGGAACTATAGCTGTCTTGAATGTCCTGCCCTGAGGAATGCTTCCCTCACAGAAAGGTTTTGGTATTCCTGGAACATGAGACACTACTTGTGAAAGTTTAACTTTGAGTTAACCAGGCGAGTCAAAGGGTATAAGCAAAATTAAAAATTATTTCTGGTCTTGCAGACTATGGGTGGACAACAGATTCAGAAACTTAGCCTTCTAAAAATCTGACAGAAATGAGGTAGTGCACTAAAACCTTGCTCATGCTCTAAGTGTCACGTAATGAGACAAGAACTTCAGCTCAGGCAAAGAAAGGTGGCAAATCAACAATTATCCTTGAAATCTATAATGCATTAAGCTTGGTAATTCATATTTTCCTGCCACTCTAAAAAAACAATCAGAGCTGCCTTTCAGATTACTTGCATAATTCGTAAGTGCTTTTAACTGAAAATGAGAGAATTAATTTGTCTTTAAATTATGATGAGCTCCTTTATCCAGCTTCAGCTTTTAAAACATCAAATTAGAGACGAGAAAGGGCTGTATTTTCTATGAACATGTTGGTATGAAAGAGTAGTTTTGATCATAGACAAATTTGTGTCTGTAGGACAGATTTTCAAAATTACTGGCAATACAAAAAAATAAGACAACGAACTTACATTAATGTTGCTGTTCAACATTGTCTCAAAGTCTTCTGGTGAAATCTTTGGCACCTGGTTAATAAGATCCATCAGGAAACGCCCAACGGTGTTGTCAGCAGCCGCTTTGCCGGACTATGCATAAGAAACATACTTAGCATGAGTAAAACTCTGTGAGTTTATGATCCAGAAAGAAAACATACAAAAAGAAAAGAATGTGTGTAATCTTATATCAAACTTATCTGCTGTCTCATTAATAGTTAGCCTTACCAGTACATCCTCTGCATACTGCAGCACCATAGTCAGGGTATCCTGAATCCTGGCCGAGGCTGACCCCACCTGTTGTAAGTCACTGGACAAGCCAATCACTCGATTAGGGCTGAAACAAGTCTTCATGATAAGATCCACTGAAAGCAAAAGAAGGATCAGAAAACTGAACGCCATAGAGGACAACTTAAATCCTTAACCTGTTGAAAAATTTCAGATGTCTCAGCAAGACAGTTTAATTCCCTGTAGAATGGCAGTTTTATCAGAATTAAAAAAAATATTTGAACAGTGTCACGACAATGGTTAGAACCAAAATACGAAGAAAACATTCACCTCCTATCCGCTCTGTATCATAATAAACATACTTCACTGTTAGAGGTGTGAACATCACGCCCATAGTTTTACCAGGGACTCCCATCGGGGCACTAGGGGAAAAGAAAAAGTTTTCAGTATTGACATATAAAAGAAAGGAAATAATACATTTCCATCTCAGTGATCTTTATTAGCACTGATGTCTGAGCAAGTGTCGGTTTCTCATTCTCACTAAAATCAGCAATATAAAGACCCAGAATGAGTGAGGACAGAAAATCAATACAGGCATATTATTAACTACTCATTTTCATTTAAGAATATTCCTAGCTGGTCTGGCATTTGTTGATACGGCAACATGAAGTGTTAAGTACTATCTTAGCCACAGGTTCATCTGGCTTGTAGAGCGCTTATTTTTCCTATCCTGGAATACTCCATGCTCTTTGAGAAACCACTTAAGAGACAAACAAAAATAGGACAAAAATTCAAGAACAAAGCCATCTATTATTATTGAGAATATCTGAATATTTATGCTTTCAGTATGGAAGACGTCATGGAACAGCTTCCTTTTTGAAGATGCACAGGCAGGAAGCAGAATGATTTCTGCTACAAGGAAGGCTGGGGTTTTCTTTTGGAAGGAGGAGAGTTCTTCAACAAGTATGGAGAAGAACAGCGAGGTGGAATAGTTTAATTTCTTAGAATCTAATCTCTATTATCAGTTGATAATTGAAAATGGAAGGGGATGAGGGGAATAAAGACTCATCAATAAGATGCTCTTTCAATCATGTTCTGAGTGCACTAGAAGGCTCAGTGAGTAAAGACTAGCATTCAGAGAGTATTATGGAAGTTAATTACATTAACATTAATGCTAGCTATATGAATTCTGTGAAGCGCCATGAATATGTTCAGAACACTGTTAATACACAGTTCTCCACCCACAACGAGGAATCACCTTATGAAAGGTTAAGTCTTTCAACGTATATACAGTGGTCAAGACATTTCAACGGGAAGAAAGCTATGATCTCTGGCTCAGTTACGGTTCAGCTACTGCACAATATTGTCCAAAATAGGACACTGCAGCCCACTACATTTCCCGTTATCCTCATATGGTCTTTCTTGGTAATTCAGACAGCCCCTTCCCAGAGTACCTGACATAGGCTTTAATGCTCATGCGTGAATTCTGAAGACTTGTGTCCACAGTCAGGTGGATTGGATTGTGCGCTTCCCGGCTGTAATACTCGTGGATCAGGACAGAGTGTTCTGTGATGTCGTGACCTGTTGCATACCTTCAAACAAGCAAATATTGAAGAACCATTCTTCTAACATTTAAGTGCCCAGCATTTGGTATTTAACAGCTTTGTATCCTAAAAGCCTAATTTCCAAACACTGAGCTGCAGAGTATAGTAGATACAAATGTTTTAACTACGGAATTTGTAACTTTATGGCCAGCTGTCCTAGAATTGTAGGATTCAGGCTGAGCGCACACATGCCCAAAATGTGCAAAGGGCCATTGTAGTACCATCCACAAGGAGTCCAGTTGCCATCAGACACTAAGAGTCAGTTATTGGTCACAATGCTCTGGACCAAATCTTTCCTTGCAAACAAGAAGCATGCCAAGCAAATTTGGACCACCCAAGTAGATATTAAACAAATCACACATCTCTGTTCAGGAGGCAAGGCTTGTTAATCTAGCTCCTTCAGCTGCTGTGCAATTAGCTTCCCACATACACAAGAAAACTCCTGTCATTAGAAGTGCACTTTGCCATGCCACTGAGGATTGTTGCTGAGAAAGGTAGGAATTCTGTGCTTGCAGGATTTTGCTCCACAGGAACAGGATTAAACTATTTTGTAGCATCAGAGAAGCCATGAAAAGACTAACGAAGCTATCCACAGACACACACAGGTTCTGTTCCTATTACACTCTACTGATCTTGCTTGGAATCACCAAGTACTTCCACCTTTTCTCCGAGAGCATCCACGTGCTCAAGGTAACATCACTCACTCCTCATGAGGCCTTTGAAGCTAAACTTCAAGCTACTCTTTTATGTTCTCCCTCCCTTCATTCTAACCAGTCATCTCCCATGGTACAGGTTGCATTACAAGTGGCTAGGCTCTAGCAGATCCACACAAGCATTCTCTCGCTCACTTTTGCGATGCTTTTTCTAGACCTAAGCAAAACCAAACCCTCCAAGACTCCAGTTGCGTGTCTTTCTATTCTAAGTTACAGCACTTTTACAGCTGGCTGTTTAATGAGAGCTGCAAGACCTTACTATCACGAGCATAGGTGCTTCTGCTTCTCAGCCTATGACGAGGAATGATGTATTTTGTGTGCTGTTGGGGTCCCACACAACTCTCACAGAACTTACCAGCCCAGGATGATCTCGCTGGGCGAGACCTTCTTGTGCAGCTCGTACATGTTTTTGGCGAACTCCATATCAACCGCCACCTGCAAAGCAGGACACAACCAAGTCAGCCGGCTGCGGGAATGTGGAGGGCACTGGGGCGGCACCGCCCGGCGCCGCCGCCCCACCGTACCTCATCCTCAGACTCGTTGTGCGGCACGGAGAAGCAGTTGGTGACCTCCACCGAGTGCTTGTCCACGGTCCCTGCGGGGAGAGCAGCGCGGTTAACGGGGACTGAGGGGATCCGCGGCGGCCCTCCCGCCCTCCCTCCCCCGGCCCTCACCCAGCAGCGTGCCGATGACCCGCGCCGCGCCCTCGTTGCGCCGCTCGAAGCTGTCCACGATGGAGGCGAGCACCACCGGGTGCAGCCGCACC
Organism: Anser cygnoides; assembly: GCF_040182565.1. Classification (NCBI taxonomy): domain Eukaryota; kingdom Metazoa; phylum Chordata; class Aves; order Anseriformes; family Anatidae; genus Anser; species Anser cygnoides. The sequence goes on from NC_089879.1 coordinate 38,138,712, forward strand.
ACGCGGCCGCCGGGGAAGGGGCCCGAGAGCGCGGCGGACAGCGGCGGGGCAGGCTGCGGTGCCAGTGCCGGCGGGGCGGCGGCGGGGGGGGGCGCTGCCGCTGTAGGGGGTGCCGCTGGCGGGGTGGGAGCTGGGGGTGCAGCAGAAGGCGCCGCAGCCACAGGGGGAGCCGGAGCCGCCATTTTGCGAAAGAGAGAGGGTAGGAGGGTCAACGGCGATAATGATTGGCTGAGCGGGATGCCTGTCACGAAGTGCTGTGTTTCTATTGGGGAAAGGGGTGCGCTAAGGACCGCCTGGCAGCCGTCAGCCAATCTGCGGGGAGAGGTGAGGGTTGGTGCTCCGATTGAGGAGGAGCACGCTGCTGCGGCTGGAGCTTAACCTTGGTCCCGCCCTCTCGGCGCCAGAAGCTTCCTTGATTGGGCCTTCGCGCGCACCGCCTCCGTGTCCCTCAGCTCTCTCATTGGGTGGCGGCGCTCTTAACGCCTGTCCGTCAGGCTAAGCAGCCCGGCCGGCGCTGCGCGAGTGTGCAGTGGCTGCTGGAGGGGGGGGGGGGGAGCCGCCATCACACCGCCACTTCACCTTTCCAGTCGTTACCCTAAGGCTGAGCTTGGCGCGTGTTCGTGTGCTCGGCCTAGTTCAAAGCTTTCCCCCCACAGCTTCCAACGTCACTTTGGCAAACTTTTGAGAACAGCAGGTGCCTGCAACGTTTGCTTTTTGCCTCTAGCAGTTCTTTTACTTGAGGGTGTTGGTGCTCCTGCACACGTACGGGAGCGCAGAAGGAGCCAGTGGTCTCGCCCCTAAATAAAACGTTCAGTTGGGTGAAGCTGTGCTAGCCAAAAACTGCATCAGTTCTCTGGTACTGGTTCATCAGGTGGGGGTTTGAATAACCGAGAATGTTTCCAGGGAGCTCTTTTCCAGGTGCTGCAGACAGGAGAGTGCAGTGGTGGTTACCGCACCTATACTCTTCAGCCCTGGGCTCCTGAGGTGCTGCTCCCTGGGTTACCTTTTCAAGTCCTATCCACATCACAAACGACTTGGGCACGACTGGGTCTTCTCAATTTCAGCTTGCTTCATTAGCTGGGGGATGAATGCCATCAAATGATAAGCAGCTTCAACCTGATCACTGAAGCATATCGAGAGCAGCTGAATAAAAAGAAAATACTTTCTACCCATGTGCTAGCAATTTGTGGAACACCTGTCAAAGCCACAAAGTAGACTAAATGCTTGGGAACACGAGCAGTTTTTATCTTTTCCTAAAAGTGCATTCCATAGTGTGTGCACCTGTAAAAACTGGATCTCCTGTTAGGCTTTCGCTGTGCACCCTTCATTTCCTATAGGTGTGTCCAGGTCAAATTGCATAAGGTTTTAAAACGTTTCTGCTCCAGGAGCTTTGGTGCGTCGTTGAGAAGTTTAATGTGTGAGGCGTGCTTGTTAGAAAGCAGCTGTTTGATCTCATTTTGTTTGCATGAAACTAAGCCTCAGTGCTTAATTTTGCATAGTCAGCAGAGAGTTCATGTGAAGTAAGCAAGCTCTTTAACATCTGCCCATTATATCTTCACATTGCCACCTTTAAAATTGGGCAACTTAATACATACCTGCAGCTGTGCTTTGAAACTGGCAACTGGGACACTCTTCTTTTAATATGTTGGCATCAACCTGCTGGATAGCGTGCCAGAGAGTGTGTAGTGAGCAAGGATGGGTAGCCTTTATCTCAAAAGTCAAAGATCTGTGGTCATGCAGAGCCTGCTTTGTACAAAGCTTGTATAAATCTTTCTATCTAAGGATAAGAAAATCAATCATGTGAGAGTGCTTGGGGCAAAGGTGTCCAAGCTACAAAACCATTTTTCTTTGCTGAGTGACTGGTGAAAAATAGAGACCTTCATAATTAATATTGTTCTGCAGATGATCAGTTTACAGTTTGAGGGCAGTGATGCATATTTGTGGTGCCAGTTGTTGAAAACCATGTGTCCATCTCTGTGAGGCAATTAAGATTTTTGTATACCACCCCATTACTATGAAATCTGTCTGTCTGGAGGAGAACAGAAGACACATTGTCACATGAAAGCGGATCAGTGTGATAACACAGGGCCTTCTGATTTTCCATTTTTCCTTGCTTGGTTTCCCTGCATCTGATTTTGACAATTAATATAATTAACCTTCTGTCTAGCTTTTGAATGATTTCACAGTCCTCATGTGTAACTGAGTCATGATTATTGCATATGCTGTCACGTCAGCTGCATTTTCACAGATGATATGTAATTTCTATATCAGTGGCTATCTTGCTTGTATTACTGGAAGCGGCAGCATCTCTTGCACCAAAGAAAAAAAAATCCTATACTGTGTTACAGGTAAAATAAAATATTTACAATTTATTTGATTTCTCATTTTCAGGGCATAGTTTTATCTGGTTAGCTTTGTAGGATTAGATATGATGCTTTTATTCCGTTATTAAAAGAATATTTTTCTGTTGTGTCTAAGAAGGAGTGTCTGTTAGGAGAGCCTTTCTGTTATTTCTGCCAAGAGAGAAGTCTGTCACTGAGCTTGACATACATTTCATGTAATCATTCTTATTTTGGAAAAAAAATATCAAATCTCATTTTCTGAATCACTTTGGGGTCGAAGGAGGGAGGTCAGTTTTCCTGCTTGGGATTTCAAGTCTGTGTCTCCATCCTTTGCTGTGCTCACAGAGCTCCCTCTTCACCTTCACTCACAGTCAAGTGGACCCTCTTTTGTTGTCTCTAGGTTATCTGTGTTTTTCAGGACCCAAATATTCTACCATCTGTCCAGGCTTCCTTCTGTATAGGAAGTAGTGATGGGCAGCAGCCCCTGTGTTTGTTTGTTTGTTTGTTTAATTAAAAAAAGGTAGTAGTTTTCTTGTTTAGTCTTAATGGAGTGTCTTACTCACCTGCTTCCTGTGCATTTGGGATTGCTAGTAGATGAAAGGTGGTTGTTGGCAGCAGCCTAATTCCCAGTGTAATGGGTCAGCTGATTCATTTTTGTGTTAACAAGAGGAATTCAAGCCCTTCCCCACATTTGCATAATGTTTTATAGGGCTGCCTTAATTATCAGAGAAGAGAACAGGGGACTACTGAGGTAATGCTAGAGTGAAAACCCAAATACTACCAAAAAATAGTGAGGTGTACAGTTAGTTGCATACCACACTGGTATAAGAATATTCCTTGTGTAAAGTTAGAGTGATAATGAACGTTATCATCAGGTGTTCAAAAATAGCACACTGGAGACTGCTGTGTGCTTGTTAGTCACTATGCAGAAATACAGAAATCCAAGCTAAAATAGAAGTAACTTCACAGAATAACTGGCAGTGAAGAGTAACTGAGAGAAATGTACACAAGCTGGCATATGTAGGATATAACAGATACTTTTGTAGTTAGAGTTTTAAAGCCATTGAAGGTGGAAAAATAAAGACACATATTGAACAAAGGATGTAGGTGGAAATTAAAAAACAAAGCAAACAAACAAACAAACAAACAAAAAAACAGAAACCCAAGCATTAGTAAACCCCCAGTGGTATGACGTAATTGGCTCAGGCAAATGTTGACATTTTTAAATTGTAGAAATGTGTCTCCAAACCATTTATGTAGCTGTTCATTATTTTTGTATGTACTAGATCCTTTGCTTCTGATGACCAATGCGGGAGCTAACAAAAAAAAAATAACATGAAGGTTGGAAAAGAACTCCCAAGATCATCTGGTTCAACCGTCCCCCTACCACCAATGTCACCCACTACACCATGTCCCTAAGTGCCATGTCCAACCTTTCCTTAAACACCCCCAGGGACAGTGACTCCACCACCTCCCTGGGCAACCCGTTCCAATGCCAAACCATTCTTTATAAGAAGAAATTTCTCCTTATTTCCAACATGAAGAGGCTGCACAGTAACCCCCTCAGATATCAGTGAGAATATATCAGAAATAAATTGGAGCAGGCTTTTCCTGAAAATAGAGTGGGTTTTGGAGTTTTGTTTGTTTGTTTCGTGTTCTTGTTATTTATTTATTTATTTAATTTATTTTAACACCAGGAAGGATAGCCTGTTACCCAGGAGAAAAGCAAGTGGCACATTATAGCACATTAAATTCTGACATGCAGGGTAAATGCTCTGTGTCTGGAGGAACAACCCAGAAATGAAAGGAGAAGGAAGTGGGGGGAAGACCAGAAATATACTGAGAAAAATAAAAAGAATTAACTGAATAAAAATGTAAAAAAGTGGAGAAAATTAGAATGAAAATGTTTTTGTTAGTGAAAAACTGGAGAATTAATAAAAAAAAGGTTGCAGTTAAATAAGAAATGACAAAATTTAATGTTTATAAAGGAGAGACAGATGGATATATGGACAAGAGAAATCTTTATTTACCTAAAGTTTGAGGTAATAGAAAATTCCAAGAAAATGGAGTACCTTCTGATAAGTGAGCAAGAAAAGTTGATACTAAATCCCAGTAAATGATTATAAACTTCTCATTTTCTGCACAGAGAAGGACATTTCAGAATAACTGCCAAAGATAAATTTTGAAAAATTAATTCATTTCTTTGCTATATTTACATCTCTTTTGTATCAGAAAAACATACCATAGACTGCCTTGTTGAATGGAGGAGAAATTGTTAAATGCAAAAAATAAAAAATTCTGAGCTGTTTCAAGGCACTGAAATGGGATGTAGGATATTACTCCCTTGTCCAGAGAACATGAGCTGAGTTTGCAGGTTTGGGGGGTTCTGCATCCTTGTTTTTTTTTCTGGAGTTACAGTATACCTAGTACTTAAATACAGAATAGGGAAAAGATTAAAGAGTAATTTTGCACAATCAAATGTATTCTTTGAATAATTTAGAGAACAGTTCTCAAACTTTGTCATCAAATATATCATATCTTGAATAACTGTGCTGTATTTTGTACTGTATCTCTAATGTGTGTTGACTTTATCACTACACTTATCCTTAGCTGTGTTAGCTGCTATTGCAAATGCTGTGAAATACCCTTAAATGGAGGGTCCTTGCTGTTTTCATGTCCTGGCCAAGATCATATAATTCGCTGAGCATTAAATCAAGGTGCCTAAAAGGGCAGTCCTGTATCCCCTCTTACCGGTGCTCTGTTCTGGCTGCAGGGTGTCCAAACACCTGCGACAGGCTCTAAGGCTGCTCAGACGGTACTGGAGAAGCCAACAAGGCACGATCCCTGTGCAGGCATTGCCCTGTAAGTGAAGTGCCCTACCAGTGTGTTGGGGAAAATCGGAACTATTCAGTAGTGACATCCCAGCTTGCATGGACACGTTGCAAACGTTTGCAGAAAGAAAGATGTTGCTAGAGCAGACTCCAGCTTTTTGGAGCAGTTACGTGTGAGGCACTTTTCTTATTTTAGGCACTGTACAGACCACTATGAGTGCTTCAGATCCACTGAAGGAAAGGCACCAGGAACAGGCCTTGCCATGCGCGCTGCTGCACAGGCTTTGCTTTTGAGAATGCAGGAGAAGTGCCAGGAGGGAAGCGTGGGGATGCAACAAGGATTGCCCATCTTTGTATGTGTGCAGGGGGCAGGGAAGAGGAGCTCGGATTTGGGGAAGGTGAGGCTCCGTGATGCACCCCTGCACCCTGCTGGCAGCTGGCTGTGCCCATCATTGCTATCAGGTGCTGTTTTGTCATCCGCAGACACCCAAACCACTGCCTTTGTAATCACTTAACTCTGATTAATTAGTGACTTAACTCGGCCTGGTTTGAAGCGAGTTGCCTGAGTAGAAGTCTGTGAAGGACACTTTTGCCACCGATACTTATTGTAGACATCTCTGTGGCATGCCAGTTTCTTTCTTCAGTTGATAAAATTAAGGTAGGATCAATGAGGTAGAATTAACTGAGGTGAAATAATGCTTCTGTGGCATTTCACGGAAGAATGGCACATGGAGCCGTATGTATGGATGACATAGTGGTGCAAGCCTGAGATCTGCTGTACAACCCCCAATTTAACTGAAATATATGGTAATGAAAGGTATTCGGGGCCGTCGGTGAAAACACAGACTCTCCAGCTGCTTCAGGACATTCCAGCATCTGGATGATCTATGACTGTGATTAGTTTCTGCTTTTGACTGAAATCATGCTCAGTCAGGTTTCAGGTCAGAGGCATGCTATCTACTGCTCGGGCTTAAAACTAAGAAGGAATGTGCTTGCGCTGACCTCACAAGGCAGTCAACACACACTGCTTTGCAAGATCAAACTTGTGTCATGATATGACATTTCATTCCTCCTGCCTACCCCATGCGGTGAGAAGCAAAGAAAACCTAGATGTTACTCCTGGCTTTTCTTTTTTTCCTGTGTAACACGGGGCAGAAGTGTGGCAGTGCTACCGTCCTCGCGGTGTAATTGCCCTGCGTGAGGCAGGCAGACTTTAACACAGTGCCCTTTCGTCTGCTAACTTGGTGCTACTGTGCTTGGCTTGAAAGTGTAGTGAGTAGGCACAGAGTAGTGCTGTGTCCTTGTGTACCGACAGCCAAATAGAGTGAAATGTAATGTCACCAGTTGCAGATACGCATGAAAGTCCTTGTACAGGCAGATTTCAAATATTAAACATTTTTCACACTTGTAACAGTTAATACATCAGCGTGACTTTTGTGGGAAAATATAATCTCTTCCCTCCAGTCTCTTGGTTTTACAAAATAATTTTACAGCTCAGCTTTGCTTCTCTTATGAGCAAGCATGTCCTTTCTGTGGTGTCGTTTACAGCTTGGGTCAAAGTCACCGCTTTCCGTTCGCTGGAGCCCAGAAGAAATCACACGTGACCCCAGAGGCACTGAGCTGGGCCCTTGGGACTGGTGCTGTGAGCTGTGTCACTCAGCACAGCTTCTGCTTTGGTGTCTTGAGGTGGAACCTGCATATGAAGTGAAATAACTAGACTGGAAAATCCAAATTGCATTTGGTGGGGTAGGGAAGCCTGCCTGGAGATGGAATGGCAAAAATCTTGCTATTCTGTGAACTCCAAGGATTTTGTTTGCGAACTCTGATGTGATTTTTTACACCACTAGAGTCTGACAGTGTTGTCTGGGTACAGATCTGTGTTCCTTTTTTTTTTTTTTTCCTACCATAAAGCAGATGCATCATGATAAATATGAGGGTAATGAGGGAGAAGGTGAGAAGATAATCATTTGCATACAGAAATGGGAGCTGAAAAGGAACAGAGACAGTAAAATCCAGGGGACAGTTACTATATAGGAGCTTGGGAGACGAGAGAGCCCATTGCATTTCTATTACTGGCATCTTGGGTAACAGCAAGTTGTCCATATAGCTGAAGCACTGGCAAAAGCATGGTTTAGGCAGTATCTTAGGTCTTCCGATGTAGCATTTGATAACAATTAGATAGTGTTATTCTGCTCCTATCTCTGCCACTGACTTTGGGGAAGTCATTTAACATTTATATCTCAGTTTTCCACTTCTGTCATATTGACTGATGATATTCGACTGGCTAAGTTTGCATATAGGACATCCACAGACAGTCTTCTGAGGAAAGACAGGAAAGCCCTTGCTCTTTGAGGAAACAGCTTCGAGAGGAAGCTGGAGAGTGCATTTCCTGACCTAGAGACTGAACTTTGGAAAGGGAGGAAGCGTTCAACTAGCCTGGGGGGAGGAGGAAAGTAGCTGTCTCTGTGCTGTTTTCTAATAATAAACAGAAGTAATTCTTTAGATGAGGTGAGTTCATGCTGCTGAGACCTCAGATATAGCAGCAAAATATGATTGCATTTTATATCAGTCCTGTCCATCAGAAAAGCTGGGGCTGTTCTACCGTATTTGCAAGGGCTGCTTTTGCTAAATGCTGGCCTAGCCAATCTGTCTGGATCTGAAATGCCCCAAGCACTGGCATATATATTCTCCTTCTATAATCTGTTTGCTAATCTGTCTTTCTGCATCAGAAAGCAAGATTCAGCATTGGCTGAGTGAACTGCACAGGGCTGGCCAGACTGATCTGCACAAAGAGCTAATTCCAATCTGCCTGATACTCCAGCAGAATCACAAGCCTCTACCTCTCTGTTCAACCTGAGTTCCTATGGCAGGTAGAGGAGTACATAAACACGAGTAATTAGGCTGTTCCAGTGAGAGATCCAGGCCCCTTCTGAAAAGTCAGACTTCGTTTGCAGATACCACCTCACAGATGATTTTGTACACCCAGTGTAATTTGACCTGAAAAGTTCAGCATTTACAGGGTGGGTTTTAGATGTCCTGGGAATTTTCTATTCTAATTCTCTCAAATATTTGCCATTTAATACTCTGGATTACATCCCTCTGCATATCTTTTTTGCATTGGAATAAATAACAAGAGCTGATCCATCACTGAAATACCAGCCCAGTCATTTGTTTCCATAGCTGCCAGCAAGGCTGCCCTCTGCCAATGGCAGAATTTATGAGAGACATCCCTTGCCATGCCCAGTCATCCCTTAGCGAGCTCTGTCTAGAAATCTTTACTTTTCATTCTGTGCTCTCTCAAGTCTGGAGTGGATTCTGTCTCTCTCAGAAAATACTGTAAAACTTATCTCCCAGATCCTTTTCTTGGTAGAACTTTTCCATACCAAATCTAAATGTATTTCCCCACTTTAAAATGTGTTGCCAGGATCATACGTTTCATCTGTATATGCCTAGGGATATTCTATGGAGCCTCTTAACAGAATGGTCAGGCTTAGTAAATACATGTTATCTTAAAGACCATGAAAATCACAGCCTTTTGCATTTACGATTGGTTGTCCCTTTTTAGCAAATCTGAGAAATAAATCCCTTCTTCATTTCTGAAAAAAAAAAAGATATTTGAATGGTAGGAGAGGCCTACCCAGAAAAAGGCATTGTTTTGACTTCTTCATAAGATGTCTCCCAAAGGCTCTGAAAGGTAGGAGTATGTAGGTTTTGCAGCCTTGAAAAGTACTTTTTAGTATTTATTCATCTTATATCTCACTTGACATTTTAAAACTTAGGTAGCCAAAAAGTTACTGGGTGATACTTTTCCGATTACTTTAGGCCAAGGGACATACCATGGAGTATTCCCACAGTTTATCTGTTGTCTTAGATGACTGCCCATGTCTGGAGCCTGGACTCCAGGTGTTCGCTCTGTAGCCAGTGGTAAAATAAGTGCCTCCAGCAGGTGATTTGGGCACCTTAGTTGCCCTCTGAAGGCAGTTGTCTTCCTGAGTGCTGGTTGTATTGAGAGTCTGCAGATCCTAGATGTCTAATGCAAGCATCCAATTGACCTACTTAGTACAAACCTTCTGAACACAGCCCTAACCTGTGAAAAGTGGATTCCAGCATGACACAAAGAACTGGGGTGGCGTAAACTTGTGATAGTGTGATAGTGCTAGCCTACCGAGGGGCAGCTGTATTCTGAATATTTGGGAAGGAGTGGGAGGCTGTGCTAATAGCTTGCTTCTCTGTTCTTGCTTCTGCACTCTGATCACCATATTTCAGTTCATTTATGCATTCTTTCTCATTCTGAGCATGCCTGCAACTATGGCTTCAAATATCTGTTGTCTGTACAGTGTAAAAAAAAAAAAAGTGTTATCTCTATAAATTATTTACTTTCGTAGGAAGGGTTTTGTTTGTTTCTATGTTGTTGGTGTCCTTTATGTTTATATTTTTAACAATTGAATATGTGATTAGAAAAAGAAGAACTAAAGACTAGTTTTGGAAGTAGCACAGCATCTCTCCAGCAAATGAAAGTCTAGAACACTGGACAAGGAGACAGAAGCTCTCAGAGAAGTAGAGGTTAGGCATACATTATGCCCAGTGGAACTGAGTCAGATTTTTCCTCAGTCCCTGCACTCAGTCCCTGTCAGCCAATACAGTCCTGTATTGGCTGACATTACCTTCAGAGATAGCTAGCATGTAGGAAACTCTACGCTTAGGGACGTGGATGAAAATACCAGTCATTCGAATACAGCCTGGAGTCTGTCTGCATCAGAAGAAGATACAGATCATACCACCACCTTGCTCTGCAGTAGAATTATGGAGATAATTTTTTTTAGTTTGTTAGAAGCTCAGATATTCTGTCCTGGGAGATGTATGAGTACTCTAGATAAATAAAGGGAGTGAAAAAAGCTTCTCTGCAGCATTTCTTCTTTAAAGCACTTCGGAGACTGGCAGTCTGCAACCTTTCAGCAGTGTTTAAATTCAGTCTCTTGAAAAGAAAAGCATCTCACTCTCTGTGGTAGTTTGCTGATTGAAACCAGCCCCCAGAGGGTTTCTTAAACAGCTGACCATTAAACACAGAGCATTAAAGAGCAAAGATCAATTGAAAACACATTTAGACTCAGCTTCCTGGCCTGCTTTTAATTTATTTGAATTGAGCACTGGGAATTATTGCCATGGCTATTTTGGCCCTTTATTTGTTCCATAGTTTTTCATATAAACAATCAACTTCAGGGATGCCCAACCGCTTTCTGGATTTATTTATTTATTTTTTTAATATATATATATTTAATCTCTTCCAAATATTCCCAAAGTTATCAAATGATTATATTTTTAATGCAGAAAATATGTTAAATAGAAACATGTTAATGGAAACAGAACTATGCTTATGAGCCTAGAGGGACTTTGCAAGAAATTTGTTTTGCAAACAGAACTTGGGTTGTGGGACCTTAAATGTTCAGTAGCTTCTTGAGTCTGGGATCTGGATGGTCATTTGCTCACCTGGAGCTCCACAGACACAAAAGGATATATGGCTCCAAAGGGTTTGCAGTACAGATGGAAATAAGGAATAGTCAGTGGTTTGCCTGAGTGTACTTGTGCCTTTAGGGGGCAGGCAGGGAATCCTTAATGTAGCTTGTAGCAGCCTCTGGGCATGAAAACCCCTGAAGCATGTGTAGTTCTGTCCATGGCTGTTCTGAGACCTGAACTCCTTTTGTTTAAGGTGCCATGCTACAGTATTGCCACCAGACCTGTGAGGCCAAACACATGGCTTTGTTGCGAGTCTTGCAGTATTTGCTGGGTTTTCTTTCTGGGGCGTTTTTCTTTTCTTTTATATTTTTTTTTCTTTTTTCTTTTTAAAAGGCTAAAGGGATGCTAAAGTAAGTGATAATATTAGCTTTTAGATTTTTTATGTTCTTAATGCTCAATATTGCAAAGAAAATTATGCCCATTGTATCAAATAACTACTGCTTTGTCAATGTACAAAAACTTTCACACACTTCTTCAGATTTTAAAACCCCTTTCACAATGCTGGGGAGTTTTAGTTAGGATATTTGAATGTTGAATGCTGATGGCAATATAGCATCACTATCAAGAAGAAAAAAAAACAACACACCAACATACATATGCAGTTAGACCAATGCATGGCAAATTCAGTGGAAGTGCAAGAAGCCCTAAGGCCATGTCAGCAGAGGAGACCTTTGGATTAATACACTTTTCTGAGCAGGGCCACTTAATTTCTGTACTCACATACAGAAAATGGGGAAGGTTTGGGGCCTGAGGGGAAGGGGCTGGGGGGAAGGGGCTTTTCCGTAGGGTTGGGGCTTTTCCTCAGGGTTGGGGCCAGAGGGGAAGGGGCTTTTCCTCAGGATTGGGGCCGGAGGGGAAAGGACTTTTCCTCAGAGTTGGGGCCGGAGGGGTAGGGGCATTTCCTCAGGGTGGGGGCGTTTCCTCGGGGTTGGGGCCAGAGGGGAAGGGGGTTTTATTAGAGGGTGGGCTGGAGGTGAAAGGGCTTTTCCTCAGGGTTGGGGCCATAGGGGAAGGGGCATTTCCTCGGGGTTGGGGCTGGAGGGGATGGGTTTTTTCCTTGGGTTTGGGGCCGCAGGGGAGGGGTTTTTCCTCAGGGTTGGGGCTTTTCCTCAGGGTTGGGGCTAGAGGGGAAGGGGCATTTCCTCAGGGTTGGGGCCGGAGGGGAAGGGGCTTCTCCTCAGGGTTGGGGCTGGAGGGGACTGGGCTTTTTCTCAGGGTTGGGGCCGGAGGGGAAGGGGCTTTTCCTCAAGGATGCGGTCTGAGGGGACAGGGCTTTTCTTCAGGTTTGGGGCATTTCCTCAGGTCTGGGGCTTGAAGGGAAGGGGCATTTCCTCAGGTTTGGGGTTTTTCCTCAGGTTTGGGGTTTTTCCTCAGGGTTGGGGCCGGAGGCGAAGGGGCCTTTCCTCAGGCTTGGGGCCAGAGGGGAAGGAGCTTTTCCTCAGGGTAGGGGTCGGAGGGGAAGGGACTTTTCCTCACGGTTGGGGCTTTTCCTCAGGGTTGGTGACCGGAGGGGAAGTGGCTTGTCCTCACGGTTGGGGCCTGGAGCGTAAGGGGCTTTTCCTCAGGTTCACGGCCCAGAGCAGAAGGGGCTTTTCCTCAGGGGTGGGCTGGAAGTGAAAGGACTTTTCCTCAGGGTTGGGGGCCGGAGGGCAAGGGGCTTTTCCTGAGGGTTGCAGCTTTTCCTCAGAGGTGGGGCCGGAGGGGTAGGACGTTTCCTCAGGGTTGGGGTCAGAGTGGAAGGGTCTTTTCCTCAGGGTTGGGGCTGGACTGGAAGCAGCTTTTCCTGTGGGTTGTGGCTTTTCTTCAGGATTGGGGTCGCAGGGGAAAGGGCTGTTCTTCAGTGTTGAGGCTTTTCCTCAGGGTTGGGGCTGGAAAGGAAGGGGCTTTTCCTCAGGATTGGGGTCGGAGGGGTAGGGACTTTTCCTTGGGGTTGGGGCTTTTCCTCAGGCTTGGGGCTTGAGGTTAAGGGGCTTTTCCTCAGGGTTGGGACTTTTCTTCAGGGTTGGGGCCAGAGGGGAAATGGCTTTTCCTCAGGGTTCGGGCTGGAGTGGAAGGGGCTTTTCCTCAGGGTTGGGACTTGGAGTGGAAGGGGTTTTCCTCAGGTTTGGGGCTTCTCCTCAGGGTTGGGGCCAGAGGGGAAGGGGCTTTTCCTCACGCTTGGGACTGAAGGGAGAGGGGCTTTTCCTCAGGGTTGGGGGTTTTCCTCAGGTTTGGAGCCGGAGGGGAAGGGGCATTTTCTCGGGGATGGGGCCAGAGGGTAAGGGGGTTTTCCTTGGGGGTGGGCTGGAAGTGAAAGGGCTTTTCCTCAGGGTTGGGATGCGGAGGGGACGGGGCTTTTCCTCAGGGTTGGGGCTTTTCCTCAGGTTTGGGGCCGGAGTGGAAGGTCCTTTTCCTCAGGTTTGGGGCCGGTGGGGAAGTGGCATTTCCTCGGGGATGGGGCTTTTCTTCAGGGTTGGGGCCGCAGGGGAAAGGGCGTTTCTTCAGTTTGGGGTTTTTCCTCAGGGTTGGGGCTGGAAATGAAGGGGCTTTTCCTCAGTACTGGGGCTTTTCCTCGGGGTTGTGGTTTCTCCTCGGGGTTGTGGTTTCTCCTCAGGGTTGGGGCCAGAGGGGAAGGGGCTTTTCCTCACGCTTGGGACTGGAGGGAGAGGGGCTTTTCCTCAGGGTTGGGGCTTTTCCTCAGAATTGGGGTGGAGGGGTAGGACTTTTCCTCAGGGTTGGGGTCAGAGTGGAAGGGGCTTTTCCTCAGGGTTGGGGCTGGACTGGAAGCAGCTTTTCCTGTGGGTTGGGAATTTTCTTCAGGGTTGGGGCCGGAGGGAAAGGGCTTTTCTTCACTGTTAGGGCTTTTCTTCACTTTTGGGGCTTTTCCTCAGGGTTGGGGCTGGAAAGGAAGGGGCTTTTCCTCAGTACAGGGGCTTTTCCTCAGGGTTGCGGTTTCTCCTCAGGGTTGGAGCCGGATGGGAAGGGGCTTTTCCTCAGGGTTGGGGCCGGAGTGGAAGGGGCTTTTCCTCAGGGTTTTGGCTGGAGGGGAATGGGCATTCCCTCGGGTATGGGGCCCGAGGGGATGGGTTTTTACCTCGGGGTTGGGGCTGCAGGGGAGGGGTTTTTCCTCAGGGTTGGGGCCAGAGGGGAAGGGGCTTTTCCTCACGCTTGGGACTGGAGGGAGAGGGGCTTTTCCTCAGGGTTGGGGCTTTTCCTCAGAATTGGGGCCGGAGGGGTACGACTTTTCATCAGGGTTGGGGTCAGAGTGGAAGGGGCTTTTCCTCAGTGTTGGGGCTGGACTGAAAGCAGCTTTTCCTGTGGGTTGGGAATTTTCTTCAGGGTTGGGGCTGGAGGGGAAAGGGCTTTTCTTCACTGTTGGGGCTTTTCCTCAGGGTTGGGGCTGGAAAGGAAGGGGCTTTTCCTCAGTACAGGGGTTTTTCCTCAGGGTTGTGGTTTCTCCTCAGGGTTGGAGCCTGAGGGGAAGGGGCTTTTCCTCAGGGTTGGGGTCGGAGTGGAAGGGGCCTTTCCCTCGGGTATGGGGCCCGAGGGGATGGGTTTTTACCTCGGGGTTGGGGCCACACGGGAGGGGTTTTTCCTCAGGGTTGGGGCCAGAGGGGAAGGGGCTTTTCCTCAAGGATGGGGCCCGAGGGGACAGGGTTTTTCTTCAGGGTTGGGGCATTTCCTTAGGGTTGGGGCTTGAAGGGAAGGGGCCTTTCCTTAGTGTTTGGTCCGGAGGGGAAGGGGCTTCCCCTCAGGGTTGGGGCCAGAGAGACTGGGCTTTTTTCAGGTTTGGGGTAAGAGGGGAAGGGGCTTTTCCTTGGGTTTGGGGATTTTTCTCAGGGTTGGGAACGGAGGGGAGCGGGCATTTCGTCGGGGCTGGGTCTGGAGGTTAAGGGGGTTTCCCTCGGGGGTGGGCTGGAAGTGGAAGGGTCTTTTCCTCAGGGTTGGGGCTGGACTGGAAGCAGCTTTTCCTGTGGGTTGTGGCTTTTCTTCAGGGTTGGGGCCGGAGGGGAAGGGGCATTTCCTCGGGGATGGGGCCGGAGGGGTAGGGGCTTCTCCTTAGGGTTGGGGTGGAGAGACTAGGCTTTTCCTCTGGGTTGGGGCAAGAGGGGAAGGGGCTTTTCCTCACGCTTGGGACTGGAGGGAGAGGGGCTTTTCCTCAGGGTTGGGGCTTTTCCTCAGAATTGGGGTGGAGGGGTAGGACTTTTCCTCAGGGTTGGGGTCAGAGTGGAAGGGGCTTTTCCTCAGGGTTGGGGCTGGACTGGAAGCAGCTTTTCCTGTGGGTTGGGAATTTTCTTCAGGGTTGGGGCCGGAGGGAAAGGGCTTTTCTTCACTGTTAGGGCTTTTCTTCACTTTTGGGGCTTTTCCTCAGGGTTGGGGCTGGAAAGGAAGGGGGTTTTCCTCAGTACAGGGGCTTTTCCTCAGGGTTGCGGTTTCTCCTCAGGGTTGGAGCCGGATGGGAAGGAGCTTTTCCTCAGGGTTGGGGCCGGAGTGGAAGGGGCTTTTCCTCAGGGTTTTGGCTGGAGGGGAAGGGGCATTTCCTCGGGTATGGGGCCGGAGGGGATGGGTTTTTACCTCGGGGTTGGGGCTGCAGGGGAGGGGTTTTTCCTCAGGGTTGGGGCCAGAGGGGAAGGGGCTTTTCCTCAAGGATGGGGCCCGAGGGGACAGGGCATTTCCTCAGGTTTGGGGCATTTCCTCAGGTTTGGGGCATTTCCTCAGGTTTGGGGTTTTTCCTCAGGGTTGGGGCCTTTCCTCAGGGTTGGGGCTGGAGGCAAATGGGCCTTTCCTCAGGGTTGGGGCCGGAGGGGAAGGGGCTTTTCCGCAGGGTTGTGGTCGGAGGGGAAGGGACTTTCCCTCCGGGTTGGGGCTTTTCCGCAGTGTTGGGGCTGGAAAGGAAGGGGCTTTTCCTCAGTACTGGGGCTTTTCCTCAGGGTTGGAGCCGGAGTGGAAGGGGCTTTTCCTCAGGGTTCGGGCCGGAGTGGAAGGGGCATTTATCAGGGTTGGGGCTTTTATTCAGGGTTGGGGCCAGAGGGGAAGGGGGTTTTCTTAGAGGGTGGGCTGGAGGTGAAAGGGCTTTTCCTCAGCGTTGGGGCCAGAGGGGAAGGGGCTTTTCCTCACGCTTGGGACTGGAGGGAGAGGGGCTTTTCTTCAGGGTTGGGGCTTTTCCTCAGAATTGGGGCCGGAGGGGTACGACTTTTCATCAGGGTTGGGGTCAGAGTGGAAGGGGCTTTTCCTCAGTGTTGGGGCTGGACTGAAAGCAGCTTTTCCTGTGGGTTGGGAATTTTCTTCAGGGTTGGGGCTGGAGGGGAAAGGGCTTTTCTTCACTGTTGGGGCTTTTCCTCAGGGTTGGGGCTGGAAAGGAAGGGGCTTTTCCTCAGTACAGGGGTTTTTCCTCAGGGTTGTGGTTTCTCCTCAGGGTTGGAGCCGGAGGGGAAGGGGCTTTTCCTCAGGGTTGGGGTCGGAGTGGGAGGGGCCTTTTCCTCGGGTATGGGGCCCGAGGGGATGGGTTTTTACCTCGGGGTTGGGGCCACACGGGAGGGGTTTTTCCTCAGGGTTGGGGCCAGAGGGGAAGGGGCTTTTCCTCAAGGATGGGGCCCGAGGGGACAGGGTTTTTCTTCAGGGTTGGGGCATTTCCTTAGGGTTGGGGCTTGAAGGGAAGGGGCCTTTCCTTAGTGTTTGGTCCGGAGGGGAAGGGGCTTCCCCTCAGGGTTGGGGCCGGAGAGACTGGGCTTTTTTCAGGTTTGGGGTAAGAGGGGAAGGGGCTTTTCCTTGGGTTTGGGGATTTTTCTCAGGGTTGGGAACGGAGGGGAGCGGGCATTTCGTCGGGGCTGGGTCTGGAGGTTAAGGGGGTTTCCCTTGGGGGTGGGCTGGAAGTGGAAGGGTCTTTTCCTCAGGGTTGGGGCTGGACTGGAAGCAGCTTTTCCTGTGGGTTGTGGCTTTTCTTCAGGGTTGGGGCCAGAGAGGAAGGGGCTTCTCCTCAGGGTTGGGGCCGGAGGGGAAGGGGCATTTCCTCGGGGATGGGGCCGGAGGGGTAGGGGCTTCTCCTTAGGGTTGGGGTGGAGAGACTAGGCTTTTCCTCTGGGTTGGGGCAAGAGGGGAAGGGGCTTTTCCTCTGGGTTGGGAACCGGAGGGGAAGGGGTTTTTCCTCAAGGTTGGGGCTGGACAGGACAGGGCTTTTCTTCAGGGTTGGGGCATTTCCTCAGGTTTGGGGTTTTTCCTCAGGGTTGGGGCATTTCCTCAGGTTTGGGGTTTTTCCTCAGGGTTGGGGCCTTTTCTCAGGGTTGGGGCTGGAGAGGAACAGGCTTTTCGTCGGGGCTGGGTCTGGAGGTCAAGGGGGTTTCCCTTGGGGTTGGGCTGGAAGTGAAAGGACTTTTCCTCAGGGTTGGGGGCCGGAGGGCAAGGGGCTTTTCCTCTGGGTTGGGAACTGGAGGGGAAGGGGTTTGTCCTCAGGGTTGGGGCCGGAGGGGACAGGGCTTTTCTTCAGGGTTGGGGTCAGAGTGGAAGGGGCTTTTCCTCAGGGTTGGGGCTGGACTGGAAGCAGCTTTTCCTGTGGATTGGGAATTTTCTTCAGGGTTGGGGCCGGAGGGGAAACGGCTGTTCTTCAGTGTTGGGGCTTTTCCTCAGGGTTGGGGCTGGAAAGGAAGGGGCTTTTCCTCAGTACAGGGGTTTTTCCTCAGGGTTGTGGTTTCTCCTCAGGGTTGGAGCTGGAAGGGAAGGGGCTTTTCCTCAGTGTTGGGGTCGGTGTGGAAGGGGCATTTCCTCGGGGATGGGGCCGGAGGGAATGGGTTTTTACCTCGGGGATGGGGCCGCAGGGGAGGGGCTTTTCCTCAGGGTTGATGCGTTTCCTCAGGGTTGGGGCCAGAGGGGAAGGGGCTTTTCCTCAAGAATGGGGCCCGAGGGGACAGGGCTTTTCTTCAGGGTTGGGGCATTTCCTCAGGTCTGGGGCTTGAAGGGAAGGGGCATTTCTTCAGGTTTGGGGTTTTTCCTCAGGGTTGGGGCCTTTCCTCAGGGTTGGGGCTAGTGGGGAAGGGGCCTTTCCTCAGGGTTGGGGCTGGAGAGACTGTTCTTTTCCTCAGGGTTGGGGCTGGACTGAATGCAACTTTTCCTGTGGGTTGTGGCTTTTCTTCAGGGTTGGGGCCGGAGGGGAAAGGGCTTTTCTTCAATGTTGGGGCTTTTCCTCAGGGTTGGGTATGGAAAGGAGGAGCTTTTCTTCAGGGTTGGGGTAGGAGGGTAAGGGGCTTTTCCTCAGGGTGGGCGCTTTTCCTCTGTGTTGGGTGCAGAGGCCAAGGGGCCTTTACTAGGTTTGGGGCCAGAGGGGAAGGGGGTTTTCCTCAGGGTTTAGGCAGGAGGGGAAGGGGCTTTTCCTCAGGGTTGGGGCTTTTCCTCAGGCTTGGAGACAGATGGAAACGGGCTTTTCCTTGGGGTTGGGGCTTCTTCTCAGGGTTGGGGCCTGAGGCGAAGGGACTTTTCCTCAGTGTTGGGACTTTTCTTCAGGGTTGGTGCCGGAGGAGAACGGGCTTTTCGTTGGGGTTGAGGCCAGAGGGTAAGGGGGTTTTCCTCGGGGGTGGGCTGGAAGTGAAAGGGCTTTTCCTCAGGGTTGGGATGCGGAGGGGACGGGGCTTTTCCTCAGGGTTGGGGCTTTTCCTCAGGTTTGGGGCCGGAGTGGAAGGTCCTTTTCCTCAGGTTTGGGGCTGGTGGGGAAGTGGCATTTCCTCGGGGATGGGGCTTTTCTTCAGGGTTGGGGCCGCAGGGGAAAGGGCGTTTCTTCAGTTTGGGGTTTTTCCTCAGGGTTGGGGCTGGAAATGAAGGGGCTTTTCCTCAGTACTGGGGCTTCTCCTCGGGGTTGTGGTTTCTCCTCGGGGTTGTGGTTTCTCCTCAGGGTTGGGGCCAGAGGGGAAGGGGCTTTTCCTCACGCTTGGGACTGGAGGGAGAGGGGCTTTTCCTCAGGGTTGGGGCTTTTCCTCAGAATTGGGGTGGAGGGGTAGGACTTTTCCTCAGGGTTGGGGTCAGAGTGGAAGAGGCTTTTCCTCAGGGTTGGGGCTGGACTGGAAGCAGCTTTTCCTGTGGGTTGGGAATTTTCTTCAGGGTTGGGGCCGGAGGGAAAGGGCTTTTCTTCACTGTTAGGGCTTTTCTTCACTTTTGGGGCTTTTCCTCAGGGTTGGGGCTGGAAAGGAAGGGGGTTTTCCTCAGTACAGGGGCTTTTCCTCAGGGTTGCGGTTTCTCCTCAGGGTTGGAGCCGGATGGGAAGGAGCTTTTCCTCAGGGTTGGGGCCGGAGTGGAAGGGGCTTTTCCTCAGGGTTTTGGCTGGAGGGGAAGGGGCATTTCCTCGGGTATGGGGCCGGAGGGGATGGGTTTTTACCTCGGGGTTGGGGCTGCAGGGGAGGGGTTTTTCCTCAGGGTTGGGGCCAGAGGGGAAGGGGCTTTTCCTCAAGGATGGGGCCCGAGGGGACAGGGCTTTTCTTCAGGGTTGGGGCATTTCCTCAGGTTTGGGGTTTTTCCTCAGGGTTGGGGCCTTTCCTCAGGGTTGGGGCTGGAGGCGAATCGGCCTTTCCTCAGGGTTGGGGCCGGAGGGGAAGGGGCTTTTCCTCAGGGTTGTGGTCGGAGGGGAAGGGACTTTCCCTCCGGGTTGGGGCTTTTCCGCAGTGTTGGGGCTGGAAAGGAAGGGGCTTTTCCTCAGTACTGGGGCTTTTCCTCAGGGTTGGAGCCGGAGTGGAAGGGGCTTTTCCTCAGGGTTCGGGCCGGAGGGGAAGGGGCATTTATCAGGGTTGGGGCTTTTATTCAGGGTTGGGGCCAGAGGGGAAGGGGGTTTTCTTAGAGGGTGGGCTGGAGGTGAAAGGGCTTTTCCTCAGCGTTGGGGCCAGAGGGGAAGGGGCTTTTCCTCACGCTTGGGACTGGAGGGAGAGGGGCTTTTCTTCAGGGTTGGGGCTTTTCCTCAGAATTGGGGCTGGAGGGGTACGACTTTTCATCAGGGTTGGGGTCAGAGTGGAAGGGGCTTTTCCTCAGGGTTGGGGCTGGACTGGAAGCAGCTTTTCCTGTGGGTTGGGAATTTTCTTCAGGGTTGGGGCTGGAGGGGAAAGGGCTTTTCTTCAATGTTGGGGCTTTTCCTCAGGGTTGGGGCTGGAAAGGAAGGGGCTTTTCCTCAGTACAGGGGCTTTTCCTCAGGGTTGTGGTTTCTCCTCAGGGTTGGAGCCGGAGGGGAAGGGGCTTTTCCTCAGGGTTGGGGTCGGAGTGGAAGGGGCCTTTTCCTCGGGTATGGGGCCCGAGGGGATGGGTTTTTACCTCGGGGTTGGGGCCACAGGGGAGGGGTTTTTCCTCAGGGTTGGGGCCAGAGGGGAAGGGGCTTTTCCTCAAGGATGGGGCCCGAGGGGACAGGGCTTTTCTTCAGGGTTGGGGCATTTCCTCAGGTCTGGAGTTTGAAGGGAAGGGGCATTTCTTCAGGTTTGGGGTTTTTCCTCAGTGTTGGGGCTTTTCCTCAGGGTTGGGGCTAGCGGGGAAGGGGCCTTTCCTCAGGGTTGGGGCTGGAGAGACTGTTCTTTTCCTCAGGGTTGGGGCTGGACTGGATGCAGCTTTTCCTGTGGGTTGTGGCTTTTCTTCAGGGTTGGGGCCGGAGGGGAAAGGGCTTTTCTTCACTGTTGGGGCTTTTCCTCAGGGTTGGGCATGGAAAGGAGGGGCTTTTCCTCAGGGTTGGCGTAGGAGGGGAAGGGGGTTTTCCTCAGGGTGGGGGCTTTTCCTCTGGGTTGGGTCCGGAAGCAAAGGGGCCTTTCCTAGGGTTGGAGCCAGAGGGGAAGGGGGTTTTCCTCAGGGTTGGGGCCGGAGGGGAAGGGGCTTTTCCTCAGTGTTGGGGCTTTTCCTCTGGGTTGGGCGCGGAGGCCAAGGAGCCTTTACTAGGGTTGGGGCCAGAGGGGAAGGGGGTTTTCGTCAGGGTTTAGGCAGGAGGGAAAGGGGCTTTTCCTTGGGGTTGGGGCTTCTTCTTAGGGTTGGGGCCTGAGGCGAAGGGGCTTCTCCTCAGTGTTGGGACTTTTCTTCAGGGTTGGTGCTGGAGGGGAACGCGCTTTTCATTGGGGTTGGGGCCAGAGGGTAAGGGGGTTTTCCTCGGGGGTGGGCTGGAAGTGAAAGGGCTTTTCCTCAAGGTTGGGATGCGGAGGAGACGGGGCTTTTCCTCAGGGTTTGGGCTTTTTCTCAGGGTTGGCGTGGAGGGGAATGGGCTTCTCCTCAGAGTTGGGCCCGGAGTGGAAGGGGCTTTTCCTAAGGGTTGGGGCCGGAGTGGATGGGGCTTTTCCTCAGGGTTGGGCCCGGAGTGGAAGGGGATATTCCTCAGGGTTGGGCCCGGAGTGGAAGGGGCTATTCCTCAGGGTTGGGGCCGGTGGGAATGGGGCTTTTCCTCAGGGATTGGACTTTTCCT
The DNA here is from genome assembly GCF_040182565.1 of Anser cygnoides. Taxonomy (NCBI): domain Eukaryota; kingdom Metazoa; phylum Chordata; class Aves; order Anseriformes; family Anatidae; genus Anser; species Anser cygnoides. The sequence continues at coordinate 38,159,780 of NC_089879.1, forward strand.
CAGGGTTGGTGCCCGGTGGGGAAGTGGCTTGTCCTCACGGTTGGGGCCTGGAGCGTAAGGGGCTTTTCCTCAGGTTTGCGGCCTAGAGCAGAAGGGGCATTTCCTCAGGGTTGGGGCCAGAGCGGAAGGGGCTTTTCGTCAGGGTTGGGGCAGTAGAGGAAGGTGCTTTTCCTCAGGGTTGGTCCCGGAGGGGATGGGGCTTTTCTTCAGGGTTGCGGCTTTTGCTCAGAGTTGGGGCTGGAGGGGTAGGACATTTCCTCAGGGATGGGGTCAGATTGGAAGGGGCTTTTCCTCAGGTTTGGGGCTGGACTGGAAGCAGCTTTTCCTGTGGGTTGTGGCTTTTCTTCGGGGTTGGGGCCATAGGGGAAGGGGTATTTCTTCGGGGTTGGGGCCGGAGCGGACAGGGCTTTTCTTCAGTGTTGGGGCTTTTCCTCAGGCTTGGGGCTGGAAAGGAAGGGCCTTTTCCTCAGTACTGGGGCTTTTCCTCAGGGTTGTGGTTTCTCCTCAGGGTTGGAGCCTGAGGGGAAGGGGCTTTTCCTCAGGGTTGGGGTCGGAGTGGAAGGGGCCTTTTCCTCGGGTATGGGGCCCGAGGGGATGGGTTTTTACCTCGGGGTTGGGGCCACAGGGGAGGGGTTTTTCCTCAGGGTTGGGGCCAGAGGGGAAGGGGCTTTTCCTCAAGGATGGGGCCCGAGGGGACAGGGCTTTTCTTCAGGGTTGGGGCATTTCCTCAGGTCTGGAGTTTGAAGGGAAGGGGCATTTCTTCAGGTTTGGGGTTTTTCCTCAGTGTTGGGGCTTTTCCTCAGGGTTGGGGCTAGCGGGGAAGGGGCCTTTCCTCAGGGTTGGGGCTGGAGAGACTGTTCTTTTCCTCAGGGTTGGGGCTGGACTGGATGCAGCTTTTCCTGTGGGTTGTGGCTTTTCTTCAGGGTTGGGGCCGGAGGGGAAAGGGCTTTTCTTCACTGTTGGGGCTTTTCCTCAGGGTTGGGCATGGAAAGGAGGGGCTTTTCCTCAGGGTTGGCGTAGGAGGGGAAGGGGGTTTTCCTCAGGGTGGGGGCTTTTCCTCTGGGTTGGGTCCGGAAGCAAAGGGGCCTTTCCTAGGGTTGGAGCCAGAGGGGAAGGGGGTTTTCCTCAGGGTTGGGGCCGGAGGGGAAGGGGCTTTTCCTCAGTGTTGGGGCTTTTCCTCTGGGTTGGGCGCGGAGGCCAAGGGGCCTTTACTAGGGTTGGGGCCAGAGGGGAAGGGGGTTTTCGTCAGGGTTTAGGCAGGAGGGAAAGGGGCTTTTCCTTGGGGTTGGGGCTTCTTCTTAGGGTTGGGGCCTGAGGCGAAGGGGCTTCTCCTCAGTGTTGGGACTTTTCTTCAGGGTTGGTGCTGGAGGGGAACGCGCTTTTCATTGGGGTTGGGGCCAGAGGGTAAGGGGGTTTTCCTCGGGGGTGGGCTGGAAGTGAAAGGGCTTTTCCTCAAGGTTGGGATGCGGAGGAGACGGGGCTTTTCCTCAGGGTTGGGGCTTTTCCTCAGGCTTGGGGCTGGAGGGAAAGGGGCTTTTCCTCAGGGTTTGGGCTTTTTCTCAGGGTTGGCGTGGAGGGGAATGGGCTTCTCCTCAGAGTTGGGCCCGGAGTGGAAGGGGCTTTTCCTAAGGGTTGGGGCCGGAGTGGATGGGGCTTTTCCTCAGGGTTGGGCCCGGAGTGGAAGGGGATATTCCTCAGGGTTGGGCCCGGAGTGGAAGGGGCTATTCCTCAGGGTTGGGGCCGGTGGGAATGGGGCTTTTCCTCAGGGATTGGACTTTTCCTCAGGGTTGGTGCCCGGTGGGGAAGTGGCTTGTCCTCACGGTTGGGGCCTGGAGCGTAAGGGGCTTTTCCTCAGGTTTGCGGCCCAGAGCAGAAGGGGCATTTCCTCAGGGTTGGGGCCAGAGCGGAAGGGGCTTTTCGTCAGGGTTGGGGCCAGAGAGGAAGGTGCTTTTCCTCAGGGTTGGTCCCGGAGGGGATGGGGCTTTTCTTCAGGGTTGCGGCTTTTGCTCAGAGTTGGGGCTGGAGGGGTAGGACATTTCCTCAGGGATGGGGTCAGATTGGAAGGGGCTTTTCCTCAGGTTTGGGGCTGGACTGGAAGCAGCTTTTCCTGTGGGTTGTGGCTTTTCTTCGGGGTTGGGGCCATAGGGGAAGGGGTATTTCTTCGGGGTTGGGGCCGGAGCGGACAGGGCTTTTCTTCAGTGTTGGGGCTTTTCCTCAGGCTTGGGGCTGGAAAGGAAGGGCCTTTTCCTCAGTACTGGGGCTTTTCCTCAGGGTTGTGGTTTCTCCTCAGGGTTGGAGCCGGAGGGGAAGGGGCTTTTCCTCAGGGTTGGGGCTTTTCCTCAGGGTTGGGGTAGAGGGGGAGGGCTTTTCCTTAGATTTGGGCCCAGAGTGGAAGGGTCTTTTCCTAAGGGTTGGGGCAGGAGTGGACGGGGCTTTTCCTCAGGTTTGTGGCCTGAGTGGAAGGGGCTATTCCTCAGGCGTGGGGCCGGTGGTAATGGGGCTTTTCCTTAGGGATTGGACTTTTCCTCAGGGTTGGGGCCCGGAGCGTTTGGGGCTTTACCTCAGGTTTGTGGCCCAGACCGGAAGGGGCATTTCCTCGGGGTTTGGGCCAAAGGGGAAGGGGTTTTTTGTCAGGGTTGCGGCAAGAGGGGAAGGGGCTTTTCATCAGAGTTGGGACCGGAGGGGAAAGGGCTCTTCCTCAGGGTTGGGGCTTTTCAACAGGGTTCCGTCTGGAGGGGAAGGGGCTTTTCTTCAGGGGTGCGGCTTTTCCTCAGAGTTAGGGCTGGAGTGGTAGGACATTTCCTCAGGGTTGGGGCCAGAGGGGAAGGGGCTTTTCCTCAAGGATGGGGCCCGAGGGGACAGGGCTTTTCTTCAGGGTTGGGGCATTTCCTCAGGTCTGGGGCTTGAAGGGAAGGGGCATTTCTTCAGGTTTGGGGTTTCTCCTCAGTTTTGGGGCTTTTCCTCAGTGTTGGGGCTAGAGTGGAAGGGGCTTTTCCTTGGGGTTGCGGCTTTTTCTCAGGGTTGGGGGCGGAGGGGAACGGGCTTTTTTTCGGGGCTCGATCTGGAGTTTAAGGGGGTTTCCCTCGGGGGTGGGCTGGAAGTGAAAGTGCTTTTCCTCAGGGTTGGGGCAGGAGTGGACGGGGCTTTTCCTCAGGATGGTGGCCTGAGTGGAAGGGGCTTTTCCCCAGGCTTGGGGCCGGTGGGAATGGGGCTTTTCCTCAGGGACTGGACTTTTCCTCAGGGTTGGGGCCCAGAGGGGAAGTGGCTTGTCCTCACGGTTGGGGCCTGGAGCGTAAGGGGCTTTTCCTCAAGTTTGCGGCCGAGACCGGAAGGGGCATTTCCTCAGGGTTGGGGCCAAAGGGAAGGGGTTTTTTGTCAGGGTTGCAGCAGGAGGGGAAGGGGCTTTTCCACAGAGTTCGGGCCGGAGTGGAAGGTCGTTTTCCTCAGGTTTGGGGCCAGTGGGGAAGTGGCATTTCCTCGGGGATGGGGCTTTTCTTCAGGGTTGGGGCCGCAGGGGAAAGGGCGTTTCTTCAGTTTGGGGCTTTTCCTCAGGGTTGGGGCTGGAAATGAAGGGGCTTTTCCTCAGTACTGGGGCTTTTCCTCGGGGTTGTGGTTTCTCCTCGGGGTTGTGGTTTCTCCTCAGGGTTGGAGCCGGAGGGGAAGGGGCTTTTCCTTGGGGTTGGGGCTTTTTCTCAGGGTTGGGTCCTGAGGTTAAGGGGCTTTTCCTCAGGGTTGGGACATTTCTTCAGGGTTGGGGCCGGAGAGGAAATGGCTTTTCCTCAGCGTTCGGGCCGGAGTGGAAGGGGCTTTTCCTCAGGGTTGGGACTCGGAGAGGAAGGGGCTTTTCCTCAGGTTTGGGGCTTTTCCTCAGGGTTGGGGCCAGAGGGGAAGGGGCTTTTCCTCACGCTTGGGACTGGAGGGAGAGGGGCTTTTCCTCAGGGTTGGGGCTTTTCCTCAGAATTGGGGTGGAGGGGTAGGACTTTTCCTCAGGGTTGGGGTCAGAGTGGAGGGGGTTTTCCTCAGGGTTGGGGCTGGACTGGAAGCAGCTTTTCCTGTGGGTTGGGAATTTTCTTCAGGGTTGGGGCCGGAGGGAAAGGGCTTTTCTTCACTGTTGGGGCTTTTCCTCAGGGTTGGGGCTGGAAAGGAAGGGGCTTTTCCTCAGTACAGGGGCTTTTCCTCAGGGTTGCCGTTTCTCCTCAGGGTTGGAGCCGGAGGGGAAGGAGCTTTTCCTCAGGGTTGGGGCCGGAGTGGAAGGGGCTTTTCCTCAGGATTGGGGCCGGAGGGGAAGGGGCATTTCCTCGGGTATGGGGCCGGAGGGGACAGGGCTTTTCTTCAGGGTTGGGGCATTTCCTCAGGTTTGGGGTTTTTCCTCATGGTTGGGGCCTTTCCTCAGGGTTGGGGCTGGAGGTGAATCGGCCTTTCCTCAGGGTTGGGGCCGGAGGGGAAGGGCCTTTTCCACAGGGTTCCAGCTGGAGTGGCAGTGGCTTTTATTCAGGGTTGGGGCTAGAGAGGAAGGTGTTTTCCTCAGGGTTGGTGCCGGAGGGTAATGGGCTTTTCCTCAGGGTTGCGGCTTTTCCTCAGAGTTGGGGCCGGAGGGGTAGGACTTTTCCTCAGGGTTGGGGTCAGAGTGGAAGGGGCTTTTCCTCAGGGTTGGGGCTGGACTGGAAGCAGCTTTTCCTGTGGGTTGGGAATTTTCTTCAGGGTTGGGGCCGGAGGGGAACGGGCTTTTCGTTGGGGTTGGGGCCAGAGGGTAAGGGGGTTTTCCTCGGGGGTGGGCTGGAAGTGAAAGGGCTTTTCCTCAGGGTTGGGATGCGGAGGGGACGGGGCTTTTCCTCAGGGTTGGGGCTTTTCCTCAGGTTTGGGGCCGGAGGGGAAGGGACTTTTCCTCAGGCTTGGGGCTGGAGTGGAAGGGGCTTTTCCTAAGGGTTGGGGCCGGAGTGGATGGGGCTTTTCCTCAGGGTTGGGGCTAGAGTGGAAGGGGCTATTCCTCAGGGTTGGGGCCGGTGGGAATGGGGCTTTTCCTCAGGGATTGGACTTTTCCTCAGGGTTGGTGCCCGGAGGGGAAGTGGCTTGTCCTCACGGTTGGGGCCTGGAGCGTAAGGGGCTTTTCCTCAGGTTTGCGGCCCAGAGCAGAAGGGGCATTTCCTCAGGGTTGGGGCCAGATGGGAAGGGGCTTTTCGTCAGCGTTGGGGCCAGAGAGGAAGGTGCTTTTCCTCAGGATTGGTCCCGGAGGGGATGGGGCTTTTCTTCAGGGTTGCGGCTTTTGCTCAGAGTTGGGGCCGGAGGGGTAGGACATTTCCTCAGGGATGGGGTCAGATTGGAAGGGGCTTTTCCTCAAGTTTGGGGTGGACTGGAAGCAGCTTTTCCTGTGGGTTGGGAATTTTCTTCAGGGTTGGGGCCATAGGGGAAGGGGTATTTCTTCGGGGTTGGGGCCGGAGCGGACAGGGCTTTTCTTCAGTGTTGGGGCTTTTCCTCAGGCTTGGGGCTGGAAAGGAAGGGGCTTTTCCTCAGTACTGGGGCTTTTCCTCAGGGTTGTGTTTCTCCTCAGGGTTGGAGCCGGAGGGGAAGGGGCTTTTCCTCAGGGTTGGGGCTTTTTCTCAGGGTTGGGGTAGAGGGGAAGGGCTTTTCCTCAGATTTGGGCCCGGAGTGGAGGGGTCTTTTCCTAAGGGTTGGGGCAGGAGTGGACGGGGCTTTTCCTCAGGTTTGTGGCCTGAGTGGAAGGGGCTATTCCTCAGGCTTGGGGCCGGTGGGAATGGAGCTTTTCCTTAGGGATTGGACTTTTCCTCAGGGTTGGGGCCCGGAGCGTTAGGGGCTTTTCCTGAGGTTTGTGGCCCAGACCGGAAGGGGCATTTCCTCGGGGTTTGGGCCAAAGGGGAAGGGGTTTTTTGTCAGGGTTGCGGCAAGAGGCGAAGGGGCTTTTCGTCAGAGTTGGGACTGGAGGGGAAAGGGCTCTTCCTCAGGGTTGGGGCTTTTTCTCAGGGTTGGGGTAGAGGGGAAGGGCTTTTCCTCAGATTTGGGCCCGGAGTGGAAGGGTCTTTTCCTAAGGGTTGGGGCAGGAGTGGACGGGGCTTTTCCTCAGGTTTGTGGCCTGAGTGGAAGGGGCTATTCCTCAGGCTTGGGGCCGGTGGGAATGGGGCTTTTCCTTAGGGATTGGACTTTTCCTCAGGGTTGGGGCCCGGAGCGTTAGGGGCTTTTCCTGAGGTTTGTCGCCCAGACCGGAAGGGGCATTTCCTCGGGGTTTGGGCCAAAGGGGAAGGGGTTTTTTGTCAGGGTTGCGGCAAGAGGGGAAGGGGCTTTTCGTCAGAGTTGGGACTGGAGGGGAAAGGGCTCTTCCTCAGGGTTGGGGCTTTTCAACAGGGTTCCGTCTGGAGGGGAAGGGGCTTTTCCACAGCGTTCCGGCTGGAGGGGAAGGGGCTTTTCTTCAGGGGTGCGGCTTTTCCTCAGAGTTAGGGCTGGAGTGGTAGGACATTTCCTCAGGGTTGGGGCCAGAGGGGAAGGGGCTTTTCCTCAAGGATGGGGCCCGAGGGGACAGGGCTTTTCTTCAGGGTTGGGGCATTTCCTCAGGTCTGGGGCTTGAAGGGAAGGGGCATTTCTTCAGGTTTGGGGTTTCTCCTCAGTTTTGGGGCTTTTCCTCAGTGTTGGGGCTAGAGTGGAAGGGGCTTTTCCTTGGGGTTGCGGCTTTTTCTCAGGGTTGGGGGCGGAGGGGAACGGGCTTTTTTTCGGGGCTCGATCTGGAGTTTAAGGGGGTTTCCCTCGGGGGTGGGCTGGAAGTGAAAGTGCTTTTCCTCAGGGTTGGGGCAGGAGTGGACGGGGCTTTTCCTCAGGATGGTGGCCTGAGTGGAAGGGGCTTTTCCCCAGGCTTGGGGCCGGTGGGAATGGGGCTTTTCCTCAGGGACTGGACTTTTCCTCAGGGTTGGGGCCCAGAGGGGAAGTGGCTTGTCCTCACGGTTGGGGCCTGGAGCGTAAGGGGCTTTTCCTCAAGTTTGCGGCCGAGACCGGAAGGGGCATTTCCTCAGGGTTGGGGCCAAAGGGGAAGGGGTTTTTTGTCAGGGTTGCAGCAGGAGGGGAAGGGGCTTTTCCACAGAGTTCGGGCCGGAGTGGGAGGTCGTTTTCCTCAGGTTTGGGGCCGGTGGGGAAGTGGCATTTCCTCGGGGATGGGGCTTTTCTTCAGGGTTGGGGCCGCAGGGGAAAGGGCGTTTCTTCAGTTTGGGGCTTTTCCTCAGGGTTGGGGCTGGAAATGAAGGGGCTTTTCCTCAGTACTGGGGCTTTTCCTCGGGGTTGTGGTTTCTCCTCGGGGTTGCGGTTTCTCCTCAGGGTTGGAGCCGGACGGGAAGGAGCTTTTCCTCAGGGTTGGGGCCGGAGTGAAAGGGGCTTTTCCTCAGGGTTGGGGCCGGAGGGGATGGGGCATTTCCTCGGGTATGGGGCCGGAGGGGATGGGTTTTTACCTCGGGGTTGGGGCTGCAGGGGAGGGTTTTTTCCTCAGGGTTGGGGCCAGAGGGGAAGGGGCTTTTCCTCAAGGATGGGGCCCGAGGGGACAGGGCTTTTCTTCAGGGTTGGGGCATTTCCTCAGTTTTGGGGTTTTTCCTCATGGTTGGGGCCTTTCCTCAGGGTTGGGGCCGGAGGGGAAGGGGCTTTTCCTCAGGGTTGGGGTCGGAGGGGAAGGGACTTTTCCTCAGGGTTGGGGCTTTTCCGCAGTGTTGGGGCTGGAAAGGAAGGGGCTTTTCTTCACTGTTGGGGCTTTTTCTCAGGGTTGGAGCCGGAGGGGAAGCGGCTTTTCCTCAGGGTTGGGGACGGAGTGGAAGGGGCTTTTCCTCAGGGTTCGGGCCGGAGCAGAAGGGGCATTTATCAGGGTTGGGGCTTTTATTCAGGGTTGGGGCCAGAGGGGAAGGGGGTTTTCTTAGAGGGTGGGCTGGAGGTGAAAGGGCTTTTCTTCGGGGTTGGGGCCATAGGGGAAGGGGCATTTCCTCGGGGTTTGGGCCAAAGGGGAAGGGGTTTTTTGTCAGGGTTGCGGCAAGAGGGGAAGGGGCTTTTCGTCAGAGTTGGGACTGGAGGGGAAAGGGCTCTTCCTCAGGGTTGGGGCTTTTCAACAGGGTTCCGTCTGGAGGGGAAGGGGCTTTTCCACAGCGTTCCGTCTGGAGGGGAAGGGGCTTTTCTTCAGGGGTGCGGCTTTTCCTCAGAGTTAGGGCTGGAGTGGTAGGACATTTCCTCAGGGTTGGGGCCAGAGGGGAAGGGGCTTTTCCTCAAGGATGGGGCCCGAGGGGACAGGGCTTTTCTTCAGGGTTGGGGCATTTCCTCAGGTCTGGGGCTTGAAGGGAAGGGGCATTTCTTCAGGTTTGGGGTTTCTCCTCAGTTTTGGGGCTTTTCCTCAGTGTTGGGGCTAGAGTGGAAGGGGCTTTTCCTTGGGGTTGCAGCTTTTTCTCAGGGTTGGGGGCGGAGGGGAACGGGCTTTTTTTCGGGGCTCGATCTGGAGTTTAAGGGGGTTTCCCTCGGGGGTGGGCTGGAAGTGAAAGTGCTTTTCCTCAGGGTTGGGGCAGGAGTGGACGGGGCTTTTCCTCAGGTTTGTGGCCTGAGTGGAAGGGGCTTTTCCCCAGGCTTGGGGCCGGTGGGAATGGGGCTTTTCCTCAGGGACTGGACTTTTCCTCAGGGTTGGGGCCCAGAGGGGAAGTGGCTTGTCCTCACGGTTGGGGCCTGGAGCGTAAGGGGCTTTTCCTCAAGTTTGCGGCCGAGACCGGAAGGGGCATTTCCTCAGGGTTGGGGCCAAAGGGAAGGGGTTTTTTGTCAGGGTTGCAGCAGGAGGGGAAGGGGCTTTTCCACAGAGTTCGGGCCGGAGTGGAAGGTCGTTTTCCTCAGGTTTGGGGCCGGTGGGGAAGTGGCATTTCCTCGGGGATGGGGCTTTTCTTCAGGGTTGGGGCCGCAGGGGAAAGGGCGTTTCTTCAGTTTGGGGCTTTTCCTCAGGGTTGGGGCTGGAAATGAAGGGGCTTTTCCTCAGTACTGGGGCTTTTCCTCGGGGTTGTGGTTTCTCCTCGGGGTTGCGGTTTCTCCTCAGGGTTGGAGCCGGACGGGAAGGAGCTTTTCCTCAGGGTTGGGGCCGGAGTGAAAGGGGCTTTTCCTCAGGGTTGGGGCCGGAGGGGATGGGGCATTTCCTCGGGTATGGGGCCGGAGGGGATGGGTTTTTACCTCGGGGTTGGGGCTGCAGGGGAGGGTTTTTTCCTCAGGGTTGGGGCCAGAGGGGAAGTGGCTTTTCCTCAAGGATGGGGCCCGAGGGGACAGGGCTTTTCTTCAGGGTTGGGGCATTTCCTCAGGTTTGGGGTTTTTCCTCATGGTTGGGGCCTTTCCTCAGGGTTGGGGCCGGAGGGGAAGGGGCTTTTCCTCAGGGTTGGGGTCGGAGGGGAAGGGACTTTCCCTCAGCGTTGGGGCTTTTCCGCAGTGTTGGGGCTGGAAAGGAAGGGGCTTTTCTTCACTGTTGGGGCTTTTTCTCAGGGTTGGAGCCGGAGGGGAAGCGGCTTTTCCTCAGGGTTGGGGACGGAGTGGAAGGGGCTTTTCCTCAGGGTTCGGGCCGGAGCAGAAGGGGCATTTATCAGGGTTGGGGCTTTTATTCAGGGTTGGGGCCATAGGGGAAGGGGCATTTCCTCGGGGTTGGGGCCGGACGGGATGGTTTTTTTTCCACGGGGTTTGGGCCGGAGGGGAGGGTCTTTTCCTCAGCGTTGGGGCCGGAGGGGAAGGGGCTTTTCCACAGGGTTCCAGCTGGAGTGGCAGTGGCTTTTATTCAGGGTTGGGGCTAGAGAGGAAGGTGTTTTCCTCAGGGTTGGTGCCGGAGGGTAATGGGCTTTTCCTCAGGGTTGCGGCTTTTCCTCAGAGTTGGGGCCGGAGGGGTAGGACTTTTCCTCAGGGTTGGGGTCAGAGTGGAAGGGGCTTTTCCTCAGGGTTGGGGCTGGACTGGAAGCGGCTTTTCCTGTGGGTTGGGAATTTTCTTCAGGGTTGGGGCCGGAGGGGAACGGGCTTTTCGTTGGGGTTGGGGCCAGAGGGTAAGGGGGTTTTCCTCGGGGGTGGGCTGGAAGTGAAAGGGCTTTTCCTCAGGGCTGGGATGCGGAGGGGACGGGGCTTTTCCTCAGGGTTGGGGCTTTTCCTCAGGTTTGGGGCCGGGGGGGAAGGGACTTTTCCTCAGGCTTGGGGCTTGAGGGAAAGGGGCTTTTCCTCAGGGTATGGGCTTTTTCTCAGGGTTGGGGTAGAGGAGAAGGGCTTTTCCTCAGATTTGGGCCCGGAGTGGAAGGGTCTTTTCCTAAGGGTTGGGGCAGGAGTGCACGGGGCTTTTCCTCAGGTTTGTGGCCTGAGTGGAAGGGGCTATTCCTCAGGGTTGGGGCCGGTGGGAATGGGGCTTTTCCTCAGGGATTGGACTTTTCCTCAGGGTTGGGGCCCGGAGCGTTAGGGGCTTTTCCTGAGGTTTGTGGCCCAGACCGGAAGGGGCATTTCCTCGGGGTTTGGGCCAAAGGGGAAGGGGTTTTTTGTCAGGGTTGCGGCAAGAGGGGAAGGGGCTTTTCGTCAGAGTTGGGACTGGAGGGGAAAGGGCTCTTCCTCAGGGTTGGGGCTTTTCAACAGGGTTCCGTCTGGAGGGGAAGGGGCTTTTCCACAGCGTTCCGGCTGGAGGGGAAGGGGCTTTTCTTCAGGGGTGCGGCTTTTCCTCAGAGTTAGGGCTGGAGTGGTAGGACATTTCCTCAGGGTTGGGGCCAGAGGGGAAGGGGCTTTTCCTCAAGGATGGGGCCCGAGGGGACAGGGCTTTTCTTCAGGGTTGGGGCATTTCCTCAGGTCTGGGGCTTGAAGGGAAGGGGCATTTCTTCAGGTTTGGGGTTTCTCCTCAGTTTTGGGGCTTTTCCTCAGTGTTGGGGCTAGAGTGGAAGGGGCTTTTCCTTGGGGTTGCGGCTTTTTCTCAGGGTTGGGGGCGGAGGGGAACGGGCTTTTTTTCGGGGCTCGATCTGGAGTTTAAGGGGGTTTCCCTCGGGGGTGGGCTGGAAGTGAAAGTGCTTTTCCTCAGGGTTGGGGCAGGAGTGGACGGGGCTTTTCCTCAGGATGGTGGCCTGAGTGGAAGGGGCTTTTCCCCAGGCTTGGGGCCGGTGGGAATGGGGCTTTTCCTCAGGGACTGGACTTTTCCTCAGGGTTGGGGCCCAGAGGGGAAGTGGCTTGTCCTCACGGTTGGGGCCTGGAGCGTAAGGGGCTTTTCCTCAAGTTTGCGGCCGAGACCGGAAGGGGCATTTCCTCAGGGTTGGGGCCAAAGGGGAAGGGGTTTTTTGTCAGGGTTGCAGCAGGAGGGGAAGGGGCTTTTCCACAGAGTTCGGGCCGGAGTGGAAGGTCGTTTTCCTCAGGTTTGGGGCCGGTGGGGAAGTGGCATTTCCTCGGGGATGGGGCTTTTCTTCAGGGTTGGGGCCGCAGGGGAAAGGGCGTTTCTTCAGTTTGGGGCTTTTCCTCAGGGTTGGGGCTGGAAATGAAGGGGCTTTTCCTCAGTACTGGGGCTTTTCCTCGGGGTTGTGGTTTCTCCTCGGGGTTGCGGTTTCTCCTCAGGGTTGGAGCCGGACGGGAAGGAGCTTTTCCTCAGGGTTGGGGCCGGAGTGAAAGGGGCTTTTCCTCAGGGTTGGGGCCGGAGGGGATGGGGCATTTCCTCGGGTATGGGGCCGGAGGGGATGGGTTTTTACCTCGGGGTTGGGGCTGCAGGGGAGGGTTTTTTCCTCAGGGTTGGGGCCAGAGGGGAAGTGGCTTTTCCTCAAGGATGGGGCCCGAGGGGACAGGGCTTTTCTTCAGGGTTGGGGCATTTCCTCAGGTTTGGGGTTTTTCCTCATGGTTGGGGCCTTTCCTCAGGGTTGGGGCCGGAGGGGAAGGGGCTTTTCCTCAGGGTTGGGGTCGGAGGGGAAGGGACTTTCCCTCAGGGTTGGGGCTTTTCCGCAGTGTTGGGGCTGGAAAGGAAGGGGCTTTTCTTCACTGTTGGGGCTTTTTCTCAGGGTTGGAGCCGGAGGGGAAGCGGCTTTTCCTCAGGGTTGGGGACGGAGTGGAAGGGGCTTTTCCTCAGGGTTCGGGCCGGAGCAGAAGGGGCATTTATCAGGGTTGGGGCTTTTCTTCGGGGTTGGGGCCATAGGGGAAGGGGCATTTCCTCGGGGTTGGGGCCGGACGGGATGGTTTTTTTTCCACGGGGTTTGGGCCGGAGGGGAGGGTCTTTTCCTCAGCGTTGGGGCCGGAGGGGAAGGGGCTTTTCCACAGGGTTCCAGCTGGAGTGGCAGTGGCTTTTATTCAGGGTTGGGGCTAGAGAGGAAGGTGTTTTCCTCAGGGTTGGTGCCGGAGGGTAATGGGCTTTTCCTCAGGGTTGCGGCTTTTCCTCAGAGTTGGGGCCGGAGGGGTAGGACTTTTCCTCAGGGTTGGGGTCAGAGTGGAAGGGGCTTTTCCTCAGGGTTGGGGCTGGACTGGAAGCGGCTTTTCCTGTGGGTTGGGAATTTTCTTCAGGGTTGGGGCCGGAGGGGAACGGGCTTTTCGTTGGGGTTGGGGCCAGAGGGTAAGGGGGTTTTCCTCGGGGGTGGGCTGGAAGTGAAAGGGCTTTTCCTCAGGGCTGGGATGCGGAGGGGACGGGGCTTTTCCTCAGGGTTGGGGCTTTTCCTCAGGTTTGGGGCCGGGGGGGAAGGGACTTTTCCTCAGGCTTGGGGCTTGAGGGAAAGGGGCTTTTCCTCAGGGTATGGGCTTTTTCTCAGGGTTGGGGTAGAGGAGAAGGGCTTTTCCTCAGATTTGGGCCCGGAGTGGAAGGGTCTTTTCCTAAGGGTTGGGGCAGGAGTGCACGGGGCTTTTCCTCAGGTTTGTGGCCTGAGTGGAAGGGGCTATTCCTCAGGGTTGGGGCCGGTGGGAATGGGGCTTTTCCTCAGGGATTGGACTTTTCCTCAGGGTTGGTGCCCGGAGGGGAAGTGGCTTGTCCTCACGGTTGGGGCCTGGAGCATAAGGGGCTTTTCCTCAGTTTTGCGGCCCAGAGCAGAAGGGGCATTTCCTCAGGGTTGGGGCCAGAGAGGAAGGTGCTTTTCCTCAGGGTTGGTCCCGGAGGGGATGGGGTTTTTCTTCAGGGTTGCGGCTTTTGCTCAGAGTTGGGGCCGGAGGGGTAGGACATTTCCTCAGGGATGGGGTCAGATTGGAAGGGGCTTTTCCTCAGGTTTGGGGCTGGACTGGAAGCAGCTTTTCCTGTGGGTTGTGGCTTTTCTTCGGGGTTGGGGCCATAGGGGAAGGGGTATTTCTTCGGGGTTGGGGCCGGAGCGGACAGGGCTTTTCTTCAGTGTTGGGGCTTTTCCTCAGGCTTGGGGCTGGAAAGGAAGGGCCTTTTCCTCAGTACTGGGGCTTTTCCTCAGGGTTGTGGTTTCTCCTCAGGGTTGGAGCCGGAGGGGAAGGGGCTTTTCCTCAGGGTTGGGGCTTTTCCTCAGGCTTGGGGCTGGAGGGAAATGGGCTTTTCCTCATGGTTGGGGCTTTTTCTCAGGGTTGGGGTAGAGGGGAAGGGCTTTTCCTCAGATTTGGGCCCAGAGTGGAAGGGTCTTTTCCTCAGGGTTGGGGCAGGAGTGGACGGGGCTTTTCCTCAGGTTTGTGGCCTGAGTGGAAGGGGCTATTCCTCAGGCTTGGGGCCGGTGGGAATGGGGCTTTTCCTTAGGGATTGGACTTTTCCTCAGGGTTGGGGCCCGGAGCGTTAGGGGCTTTTCCTGAGGTTTGTGGCCCAGACCGGAAGGGGCATTTCCTCGGGGTTTGGGCCAAAGGGGAAGGGGTTTTTTGTCAGGGTTGCGGCAAGAGGGGAAGGGGCTTTTCGTCAGAGTTGGGACTGGAGGGGAAAGGGCTCTTCCTCAGGGTTGGGGCTTTTCAACAGGGTTCCGTCTGGAGGGGAAGGGGCTTTTCTTCAGGGGTGCGGCTTTTCCTCAGAGTTAGGGCTGGAGTGGTAGGACATTTCCTCAGGGTTGGGGCCAGAGGGGAAGGGGCTTTTCCTCAAGGATGGGGCCCGAGGGGACAGGGCTTTTCTTCAGGGTTGGGGCATTTCCTCAGGTCTGGGGCTTGAAGGGAAGGGGCATTTCTTCAGGTTTGGGGTTTCTCCTCAGTTTTGGGGCTTTTCCTCAGTGTTGGGGCTAGAGTGGAAGGGGCTTTTCCTTGGGGTTGCGGCTTTTTCTCAGGGTTGGGGGCGGAGGGGAACGGGCTTTTTTTCGGGGCTCGATCTGGAGTTTAAGGGGGTTTCCCTCGGGGGTGGGCTGGAAGTGAAAGTGCTTTTCCTCAGGGTTGGGGCAGGAGTGGACGGGGCTTTTCCTCAGGATGGTGGCCTGAGTGGAAGGGGCTTTTCCCCAGGCTTGGGGCCGGTGGGAATGGGGCTTTTCCTCAGGGACTGGACTTTTCCTCAGGGTTGGGGCCCAGAGGGGAAGTGGCTTGTCCTCACGGTTGGGGCCTGGAGCGTAAGGGGCTTTTCCTCAAGTTTGCGGCCGAGACCGGAAGGGGCATTTCCTCAGGGTTGGGGCCAAAGGGGAAGGGGTTTTTTGTCAGGGTTGCAGCAGGAGGGGAAGGGGCTTTTCCACAGAGTTCGGGCCGGAGTGGAAGGTCGTTTTCCTCAGGTTTGGGGCCGGTGGGGAAGTGGCATTTCCTCGGGGATGGGGCTTTTCTTCAGGGTTGGGGCCGCAGGGGAAAGGGCGTTTCTTCAGTTTGGGGCTTTTCCTCAGGGTTGGGGCTGGAAATGAAGGGGCTTTTCCTCAGTACTGGGGCTTTTCCTCGGGGTTGTGGTTTCTCCTCGGGGTTGCGGTTTCTCCTCAGGGTTGGAGCCGGACGGGAAGGAGCTTTTCCTCAGGGTTGGGGCCGGAGTGAAAGGGGCTTTTCCTCAGGGTTGGGGCCGGAGGGGATGGGGCATTTCCTCGGGTATGGGGCCGGAGGGGATGGGTTTTTACCTCGGGGTTGGGGCTGCAGGGGAGGGTTTTTTCCTCAGGGTTGGGGCCAGAGGGGAAGTGGCTTTTCCTCAAGGATGGGGCCCGAGGGGACAGGGCTTTTCTTCAGGGTTGGGGCATTTCCTCAGGTTTGGGGTTTTTCCTCATGGTTGGGGCCTTTCCTCAGGGTTGGGGCCGGAGGGGAAGGGGCTTTTCCTCAGGGTTGGGGTCGGAGGGGAAGGGACTTTCCCTCAGGGTTGGGGCTTTTCCGCAGTGTTGGGGCTGGAAAGGAAGGGGCTTTTCTTCACTGTTGGGGCTTTTTCTCAGGGTTGGAGCCGGAGGGGAAGCGGCTTTTCCTCAGGGTTGGGGACGGAGTGGAAGGGGCTTTTCCTCAGGGTTCGGGCCGGAGCAGAAGGGGCATTTATCAGGGTTGGGGCTTTTATTCAGGGTTGGGGCCATAGGGGAAGGGGCATTTCCTCGGGGTTGGGGCCGGACGGGATGGTTTTTTTTCCACGGGGTTTGGGCCGGAGGGGAGGGTCTTTTCCTCAGCGTTGGGGCCGGAGGGGAAGGGGCTTTTCCACAGGGTTCCAGCTGGAGTGGCAGTGGCTTTTATTCAGGGTTGGGGCTAGAGAGGAAGGTGTTTTCCTCAGGGTTGGTGCCGGAGGGTAATGGGCTTTTCCTCAGGGTTGCGGCTTTTCCTCAGAGTTGGGGCCGGAGGGGTAGGACTTTTCCTCAGGGTTGGGGTCAGAGTGGAAGGGGCTTTTCCTCAGGGTTGGGGCTGGACTGGAAGCGGCTTTTCCTGTGGGTTGGGAATTTTCTTCAGGGTTGGGGCCGGAGGGGAACGGGCTTTTCGTTGGGGTTGGGGCCAGAGGGTAAGGGGGTTTTCCTCGGGGGTGGGCTGGAAGTGAAAGGGCTTTTCCTCAGGGCTGGGATGCGGAGGGGACGGGGCTTTTCCTCAGGGTTGGGGCTTTTCCTCAGGTTTGGGGCCGGGGGGGAAGGGACTTTTCCTCAGGCTTGGGGCTTGAGGGAAAGGGGCTTTTCCTCAGGGTATGGGCTTTTTCTCAGGGTTGGGGTAGAGGAGAAGGGCTTTTCCTCAGATTTGGGCCCGGAGTGGAAGGGTCTTTTCCTAAGGGTTGGGGCAGGAGTGCACGGGGCTTTTCCTCAGGTTTGTGGCCTGAGTGGAAGGGGCTATTCCTCAGGGTTGGGGCCGGTGGGAATGGGGCTTTTCCTCAGGGATTGGACTTTTCCTCAGGGTTGGTTCCCGGAGGGGAAGTGGCTTGTCCTCACGGTTGGGGCCTGGAGCATAAGGGGCTTTTCCTCAGTTTTGCGGCCCAGAGCAGAAGGGGCATTTCCTCAGGGTTGGGGCCAGAGAGGAAGGGGCTTTTCCTCAGGGTTGGTCCCGGAGGGGATGGGGCTTTTCTTCAGGGTTGCGGCTTTTGCTCAGAGTTGGGGCCGGAGGGGTAGGACATTTCCTCAGGGATGGGGTCAGATTGGAAGGGGCTTTTCCTCAGGTTTGGGGCTGGACTGGAAGCAGCTTTTCCTGTGGGTTGTGGCTTTTCTTCGGGGTTGGGGCCATAGGGGAAGGGGTATTTCTTCGGGGTTGGGGCCGGAGCGGACAGGGCTTTTCTTCAGTGTTGGGGCTTTTCCTCAGGCTTGGGGCTGGAAAGGAAGGGCCTTTTCCTCAGTACTGGGGCTTTTCCTCAGGGTTGTGGTTTCTCCTCAGGGTTGGAGCCGGAAGGGAAGGGGCTTTTCCTCAGGGTTGGGGCTTTTCCTCAGGCTTGGGGCTGGAGGGAAATGGGCTTTTCCTCAGGGTTGGGGCTTTTTCTCAGGGTTGGGGTAGAGGGGAAGGGCTTTTCCTCAGATTTGGGCCCAGAGTGGAAGGGTCTTTTCCTAAGGGTTGGGGCAGGAGTGGACGGGGCTTTTCCTCAGGTTTGTGGCCTGAGTGGAAGGGGCTATTCCTCAGGCTTGGGGCCGGTGGGAATGGGGCTTTTCCTTAGGGATTGGACTTTTCCTCAGGGTTGGGGCCCGGAGCGTTAGGGGCTTTTCCTGAGGTTTGTGGCCCAGACCGGAAGGGGCATTTCCTCGGGGTTTGGGCCAAAGGGGAAGGGGTTTTTTGTCAGGGTTGCGGCAAGAGGGGAAGGGGCTTTTCGTCAGAGTTGGGACTGGAGGGGAAAGGGCTCTTCCTCAGGGTTGGGGCTTTTCAACAGGGTTCCGTCTGGAGGGGAAGGGGCTTTTCCACAGCGTTCCGGCTGGAGGGGAAGGGGCTTTTCTTCAGGGGTGCGGCTTTTCCTCAGAGTTAGGGCTGGAGTGGTAGGACATTTCCTCAGGGTTGGGGCCAGAGGGGAAGGGGCTTTTCCTCAAGGATGGGGCCCGAGGGGACAGGGCTTTTCTTCAGGGTTGGGGCATTTCCTCAGGTCTGGGGCTTGAAGGGAAGGGGCATTTCTTCAGGTTTGGGGTTTCTCCTCAGTTTTGGGGCTTTTCCTCAGTGTTGGGGCTAGAGTGGAAGGGGCTTTTCCTTGGGGTTGCAGCTTTTTCTCAGGGTTGGGGGCGGAGGGGAACGGGCTTTTTTTCGGGGCTCGATCTGGAGTTTAAGGGGGTTTCCCTCGGGGGTGGGCTGGAAGTGAAAGTGCTTTTCCTCAGGGTTGGGGCAGGAGTGGACGGGGCTTTTCCTCAGGATGGTGGCCTGAGTGGAAGGGGCTTTTCCCCAGGCTTGGGGCCGGTGGGAATGGGGCTTTTCCTCAGGGACTGGACTTTTCCTCAGGGTTGGGGCCCAGAGGGGAAGTGGCTTGTCCTCACGGTTGGGGCCTGGAGCGTAAGGGGCTTTTCCTCAAGTTTGCGGCCGAGACCGGAAGGGGCATTTCCTCAGGGTTGGGGCCAAAGGGAAGGGGTTTTTTGTCAGGGTTGCAGCAGGAGGGGAAGGGGCTTTTCCACAGAGTTCGGGCCGGAGTGGAAGGTCGTTTTCCTCAGGTTTGGGGCCGGTGGGGAAGTGGCATTTCCTCGGGGATGGGGCTTTTCTTCAGGGTTGGGGCCGCAGGGGAAAGGGCGTTTCTTCAGTTTGGGGCTTTTCCTCAGGGTTGGGGCTGGAAATGAAGGGGCTTTTCCTCAGTACTGGGGCTTTTCCTCGGGGTTGTGGTTTCTCCTCGGGGTTGCGGTTTCTCCTCAGGGTTGGAGCCGGACGGGAAGGAGCTTTTCCTCAGGGTTGGGGCCGGAGTGAAAGGGGCTTTTCCTCAGGGTTGGGGCCGGAGGGGATGGGGCATTTCCTCGGGTATGGGGCCGGAGGGGATGGGTTTTTACCTCGGGGTTGGGGCTGCAGGGGAGGGTTTTTTCCTCAGGGTTGGGGCCAGAGGGGAAGTGGCTTTTCCTC
This sequence comes from Anser cygnoides, assembly GCF_040182565.1. NCBI lineage: Eukaryota > Metazoa > Chordata > Aves > Anseriformes > Anatidae > Anser > Anser cygnoides. Next base: position 38,178,041 of record NC_089879.1, read on the forward strand.
AAGGATGGGGCCCGAGGGGACAGGGCTTTTCTTCAGGGTTGGGGCATTTCCTCAGGTTTGGGGTTTTTCCTCATGGTTGGGGCCTTTCCTCAGGGTTGGGGCCGGAGGGGAAGGGGCTTTTCCTCAGGGTTGGGGTCGGAGGGGAAGGGACTTTCCCTCAGGGTTGGGGCTTTTCCGCAGTGTTGGGGCTGGAAAGGAAGGGGCTTTTCTTCACTGTTGGGGCTTTTTCTCAGGGTTGGAGCCGGAGGGGAAGCGGCTTTTCCTCAGGGTTGGGGACGGAGTGGAAGGGGCTTTTCCTCAGGGTTCGGGCCGGAGCAGAAGGGGCATTTATCAGGGTTGGGGCTTTTATTCAGGGTTGGGGCCATAGGGGAAGGGGCATTTCCTCGGGGTTGGGGCCGGACGGGATGGTTTTTTTTCCACGGGGTTTGGGCCGGAGGGGAGGGTCTTTTCCTCAGCGTTGGGGCCGGAGGGGAAGGGGCTTTTCCACAGGGTTCCAGCTGGAGTGGCAGTGGCTTTTATTCAGGGTTGGGGCTAGAGAGGAAGGTGTTTTCCTCAGGGTTGGTGCCGGAGGGTAATGGGCTTTTCCTCAGGGTTGCGGCTTTTCCTCAGAGTTGGGGCCGGAGGGGTAGGACTTTTCCTCAGGGTTGGGGTCAGAGTGGAAGGGGCTTTTCCTCAGGGTTGGGGCTGGACTGGAAGCGGCTTTTCCTGTGGGTTGGGAATTTTCTTCAGGGTTGGGGCCGGAGGGGAACGGGCTTTTCGTTGGGGTTGGGGCCAGAGGGTAAGGGGGTTTTCCTCGGGGGTGGGCTGGAAGTGAAAGGGCTTTTCCTCAGGGCTGGGATGCGGAGGGGACGGGGCTTTTCCTCAGGGTTGGGGCTTTTCCTCAGGTTTGGGGCCGGGGGGGAAGGGACTTTTCCTCAGGCTTGGGGCTTGAGGGAAAGGGGCTTTTCCTCAGGGTATGGGCTTTTTCTCAGGGTTGGGGTAGAGGAGAAGGGCTTTTCCTCAGATTTGGGCCCGGAGTGGAAGGGTCTTTTCCTAAGGGTTGGGGCAGGAGTGCACGGGGCTTTTCCTCAGGTTTGTGGCCTGAGTGGAAGGGGCTATTCCTCAGGGTTGGGGCCGGTGGGAATGGGGCTTTTCCTCAGGGATTGGACTTTTCCTCAGGGTTGGTGCCCGGAGGGGAAGTGGCTTGTCCTCACGGTTGGGGCCTGGAGCATAAGGGGCTTTTCCTCAGTTTTGCGGCCCAGAGCAGAAGGGGCATTTCCTCAGGGTTGGGGCCAGAGAGGAAGGTGCTTTTCCTCAGGGTTGGTCCCGGAGGGGATGGGGTTTTTCTTCAGGGTTGCGGCTTTTGCTCAGAGTTGGGGCCGGAGGGGTAGGACATTTCCTCAGGGATGGGGTCAGATTGGAAGGGGCTTTTCCTCAGGTTTGGGGCTGGACTGGAAGCAGCTTTTCCTGTGGGTTGTGGCTTTTCTTCGGGGTTGGGGCCATAGGGGAAGGGGTATTTCTTCGGGGTTGGGGCCGGAGCGGACAGGGCTTTTCTTCAGTGTTGGGGCTTTTCCTCAGGCTTGGGGCTGGAAAGGAAGGGCCTTTTCCTCAGTACTGGGGCTTTTCCTCAGGGTTGTGGTTTCTCCTCAGGGTTGGAGCCGGAGGGGAAGGGGCTTTTCCTCAGGGTTGGGGCTTTTCCTCAGGCTTGGGGCTGGAGGGAAATGGGCTTTTCCTCAGGGTTGGGGCTTTTTCTCAGGGTTGGGGTAGAGGGGAAGGGCTTTTCCTCAGATTTGGGCCCAGAGTGGAAGGGTCTTTTCCTAAGGGTTGGGGCAGGAGTGGACGGGGCTTTTCCTCAGGTTTGTGGCCTGAGTGGAAGGGGCTATTCCTCAGGCTTGGGGCCGGTGGGAATGGGGCTTTTCCTTAGGGATTGGACTTTTCCTCAGGGTTGGGGCCCGGAGCGTTAGGGGCTTTTCCTGAGGTTTGTGGCCCAGACCGGAAGGGGCATTTCCTCGGGGTTTGGGCCAAAGGGGAAGGGTTTTTTTGTCAGGGTTGCGGCAAGAGGGGAAGGGGCTTTTCGTCAGAGTTGGGACTGGAGGGGAAAGGGCTCTTCCTCAGGGTTGGGGCTTTTCAACAGGGTTCCGTCTGGAGGGGAAGGGGCTTTTCTTCAGGGGTGCGGCTTTTCCTCAGAGTTAGGGCTGGAGTGGTAGGACATTTCCTCAGGGTTGGGGCCAGAGGGGAAGGGGCTTTTCCTCAAGGATGGGGCCCGAGGGGACAGGGCTTTTCTTCAGGGTTGGGGCATTTCCTCAGGTCTGGGGCTTGAAGGGAAGGGGCATTTCTTCAGGTTTGGGGTTTCTCCTCAGTTTTGGGGCTTTTCCTCAGTGTTGGGGCTAGAGTGGAAGGGGCTTTTCCTTGGGGTTGCGGCTTTTTCTCAGGGTTGGGGGCGGAGGGGAACGGGCTTTTTTTCGGGGCTCGATCTGGAGTTTAAGGGGGTTTCCCTCGGGGGTGGGCTGGAAGTGAAAGTGCTTTTCCTCAGGGTTGGGGCAGGAGTGGACGGGGCTTTTCCTCAGGATGGTGGCCTGAGTGGAAGGGGCTTTTCCCCAGGCTTGGGGCCGGTGGGAATGGGGCTTTTCCTCAGGGACTGGACTTTTCCTCAGGGTTGGGGCCCAGAGGGGAAGTGGCTTGTCCTCACGGTTGGGGCCTGGAGCGTAAGGGGCTTTTCCTCAAGTTTGCGGCCGAGACCGGAAGGGGCATTTCCTCAGGGTTGGGGCCAAAGGGGAAGGGGTTTTTTGTCAGGGTTGCAGCAGGAGGGGAAGGGGCTTTTCCACAGAGTTCGGGCCGGAGTGGAAGGTCGTTTTCCTCAGGTTTGGGGCCGGTGGGGAAGTGGCATTTCCTCGGGGATGGGGCTTTTCTTCAGGGTTGGGGCCGCAGGGGAAAGGGCGTTTCTTCAGTTTGGGGCTTTTCCTCAGGGTTGGGGCTGGAAATGAAGGGGCTTTTCCTCAGTACTGGGGCTTTTCCTCGGGGTTGTGGTTTCTCCTCGGGGTTGCGGTTTCTCCTCAGGGTTGGAGCCGGACGGGAAGGAGCTTTTCCTCAGGGTTGGGGCCGGAGTGAAAGGGGCTTTTCCTCAGGGTTGGGGCCGGAGGGGATGGGGCATTTCCTCGGGTATGGGGCCGGAGGGGATGGGTTTTTACCTCGGGGTTGGGGCTGCAGGGGAGGGTTTTTTCCTCAGGGTTGGGGCCAGAGGGGAAGTGGCTTTTCCTCAAGGATGGGGCCCGAGGGGACAGGGCTTTTCTTCAGGGTTGGGGCATTTCCTCAGGTTTGGGGTTTTTCCTCATGGTTGGGGCCTTTCCTCAGGGTTGGGGCCGGAGGGGAAGGGGCTTTTCCTCAGGGTTGGGGTCGGAGGGGAAGGGACTTTCCCTCAGGGTTGGGGCTTTTCCGCAGTGTTGGGGCTGGAAAGGAAGGGGCTTTTCTTCACTGTTGGGGCTTTTTCTCAGGGTTGGAGCCGGAGGGGAAGCGGCTTTTCCTCAGGGTTGGGGACGGAGTGGAAGGGGCTTTTCCTCAGGGTTCGGGCCGGAGCAGAAGGGGCATTTATCAGGGTTGGGGCTTTTATTCAGGGTTGGGGCCATAGGGGAAGGGGCATTTCCTCGGGGTTGGGGCCGGACGGGATGGTTTTTTTTCCACGGGGTTTGGGCCGGAGGGGAGGGTCTTTTCCTCAGCGTTGGGGCCGGAGGGGAAGGGGCTTTTCCACAGGGTTCCAGCTGGAGTGGCAGTGGCTTTTATTCAGGGTTGGGGCTAGAGAGGAAGGTGTTTTCCTCAGGGTTGGTGCCGGAGGGTAATGGGCTTTTCCTCAGGGTTGCGGCTTTTCCTCAGAGTTGGGGCCGGAGGGGTAGGACTTTTCCTCAGGGTTGGGGTCAGAGTGGAAGGGGCTTTTCCTCAGGGTTGGGGCTGGACTGGAAGCGGCTTTTCCTGTGGGTTGGGAATTTTCTTCAGGGTTGGGGCCGGAGGGGAACGGGCTTTTCGTTGGGGTTGGGGCCAGAGGGTAAGGGGGTTTTCCTCGGGGGTGGGGCTTTTCCTCAGGTTTGGGGCCGGGGGGGAAGGGACTTTTCCTCAGGCTTGGGGCTTGAGGGAAAGGGGCTTTTCCTCAGGGTATGGGCTTTTTCTCAGGGTTGGGGTAGAGGAGAAGGGCTTTTCCTCAGATTTGGGCCCGGAGTGGAAGGGTCTTTTCCTAAGGGTTGGGGCAGGAGTGCACGGGGCTTTTCCTCAGGTTTGTGGCCTGAGTGGAAGGGGCTATTCCTCAGGGTTGGGGCCGGTGGGAATGGGGCTTTTCCTCAGGGATTGGACTTTTCCTCAGGGTTGGTTCCCGGAGGGGAAGTGGCTTGTCCTCACGGTTGGGGCCTGGAGCATAAGGGGCTTTTCCTCAGTTTTGCGGCCCAGAGCAGAAGGGGCATTTCCTCAGGGTTGGGGCCAGAGAGGAAGGTGCTTTTCCTCAGGGTTGGTCCCGGAGGGGATGGGGTTTTTCTTCAGGGTTGCGGCTTTTGCTCAGAGTTGGGGCCGGAGGGGTAGGACATTTCCTCAGGGATGGGGTCAGATTGGAAGGGGCTTTTCCTCAGGTTTGGGGCTGGACTGGAAGCAGCTTTTCCTGTGGGTTGTGGCTTTTCTTCGGGGTTGGGGCCATAGGGGAAGGGGTATTTCTTCGGGGTTGGGGCCGGAGCGGACAGGGCTTTTCTTCAGTGTTGGGGCTTTTCCTCAGGCTTGGGGCTGGAAAGGAAGGGCCTTTTCCTCAGTACTGGGGCTTTTCCTCAGGGTTGTGGTTTCTCCTCAGGGTTGGAGCCGGAGGGGAAGGGGCTTTTCCTCAGGGTTGGGGCTTTTCCTCAGGCTTGGGGCTGGAGGGAAATGGGCTTTTCCTCAGGGTTGGGGCTTTTTCTCAGGGTTGGGGTAGAGGGGAAGGGCTTTTCCTCAGATTTGGGCCCAGAGTGGAAGGGTCTTTTCCTAAGGGTTGGGGCAGGAGTGGACGGGGCTTTTCCTCAGGTTTGTGGCCTGAGTGGAAGGGGCTATTCCTCAGGCTTGGGGCCGGTGGGAATGGGGCTTTTCCTTAGGGATTGGACTTTTCCTCAGGGTTGGGGCCCGGAGCGTTAGGGGCTTTTCCTGAGGTTTGTGGCCCAGACCGGAAGGGGCATTTCCTCGGGGTTTGGGCCAAAGGGGAAGGGGTTTTTTGTCAGGGTTGCGGCAAGAGGGGAAGGGGCTTTTCGTCAGAGTTGGGACTGGAGGGGAAAGGGCTCTTCCTCAGGGTTGGGGCTTTTCAACAGGGTTCCGTCTGGAGGGGAAGGGGCTTTTCTTCAGGGGTGCGGCTTTTCCTCAGAGTTAGGGCTGGAGTGGTAGGACATTTCCTCAGGGTTGGGGCCAGAGGGGAAGGGGCTTTTCCTCAAGGATGGGGCCCGAGGGGACAGGGCTTTTCTTCAGGGTTGGGGCATTTCCTCAGGTCTGGGGCTTGAAGGGAAGGGGCATTTCTTCAGGTTTGGGGTTTCTCCTCAGTTTTGGGGCTTTTCCTCAGTGTTGGGGCTAGAGTGGAAGGGGCTTTTCCTTGGGGTTGCGGCTTTTTCTCAGGGTTGGGGGCGGAGGGGAACGGGCTTTTTTTCGGGGCTCGATCTGGAGTTTAAGGGGGTTTCCCTCGGGGGTGGGCTGGAAGTGAAAGTGCTTTTCCTCAGGGTTGGGGCAGGAGTGGACGGGGCTTTTCCTCAGGATGGTGGCCTGAGTGGAAGGGGCTTTTCCCCAGGCTTGGGGCCGGTGGGAATGGGGCTTTTCCTCAGGGACTGGACTTTTCCTCAGGGTTGGGGCCCAGAGGGGAAGTGGCTTGTCCTCACGGTTGAGGCCTGGAGCGTAAGGGGCTTTTCCTCAAGTTTGCGGCCGAGACCGGAAGGGGCATTTCCTCAGGGTTGGGGCCAAAGGGAAGGGGTTTTTTGTCAGGGTTGCAGCAGGAGGGGAAGGGGCTTTTCCACAGAGTTCGGGCCGGAGTGGAAGGTCGTTTTCCTCAGGTTTGGGGCCGGTGGGGAAGTGGCATTTCCTCGGGGATGGGGCTTTTCTTCAGGGTTGGGGCCGCAGGGGAAAGGGCGTTTCTTCAGTTTGGGGCTTTTCCTCAGGGTTGGGGCTGGAAATGAAGGGGCTTTTCCTCAGTACTGGGGCTTTTCCTCGGGGTTGTGGTTTCTCCTCGGGGTTGCGGTTTCTCCTCAGGGTTGGAGCCGGACGGGAAGGAGCTTTTCCTCAGGGTTGGGGCCGGAGTGAAAGGGGCTTTTCCTCAGGGTTGGGGCCGGAGGGGATGGGGCATTTCCTCGGGTATGGGGCCGGAGGGGATGGGTTTTTACCTCGGGGTTGGGGCTGCAGGGGAGGGTTTTTTCCTCAGGGTTGGGGCCAGAGGGGAAGGGGCTTTTCCTCAAGGATGGGGCCCGAGGGGACAGGGCTTTTCTTCAGGGTTGGGGCATTTCCTCAGGTTTGGGGTTTTTCCTCATGGTTGGGGCTTTTCCTCAGGGTTGGGGCCGGAGGGGAAGGGGCTTTTCCTCAGGGTTGGGGTCGGAGGGGAAGGGACTTTCCCTCAGGGTTGGGGCTTTTCCGCAGTGTTGGGGCTGGAAAGGAAGGGGCTTTTCTTCACTGTTGGGGCTTTTTCTCAGGGTTGGAGCCGGAGGGGAAGCGGCTTTTCCTCAGGGTTGGGGACGGAGTGGAAGGGGCTTTTCCTCAGGGTTCGGGCCGGAGCAGAAGGGGCATTTATCAGGGTTGGGGCTTTTATTCAGGGTTGGGGCCATAGGGGAAGGGGCATTTCCTCGGGGTTGGGGCCGGACGGGATGGTTTTTTTTCCACGGGGTTTGGGCCGGAGGGGAGGGTCTTTTCCTCAGCGTTGGGGCCGGAGGGGAAGGGGCTTTTCCACAGGGTTCCAGCTGGAGTGGCAGTGGCTTTTATTCAGGGTTGGGGCTAGAGAGGAAGGTGTTTTCCTCAGGGTTGGTGCCGGAGGGTAATGGGCTTTTCCTCAGGGTTGCGGCTTTTCCTCAGAGTTGGGGCCGGAGGGGTAGGACTTTTCCTCAGGGTTGGGGTCAGAGTGGAAGGGGCTTTTCCTCAGGGTTGGGGCTGGACTGGAAGCAGCTTTTCCTGTGGGTTGGGAATTTTCTTCAGGGTTGGGGCCGGAGGGGAACGGGCTTTTCGTTGGGGTTGGGGCCAGAGGGTAAGGGGGTTTTCCTCGGGGGTGGGGCTTTTCCTCAGGTTTGGGGCCGGAGGGGAAGGGACTTTTCCTCAGGCTTGGGGCTTGAGGGAAAGGGGCTTTTCCTCAGGGTATGGGCTTTTTCTCAGGGTTGGGGTAGAGGAGAAGGGCTTTTCCTCAGATTTGGGCCCGGAGTGGAAGGGTCTTTTCCTAAGGGTTGGGGCAGGAGTGCACGGGGCTTTTCCTCAGGTTTGTGGCCTGAGTGGAAGGGGCTATTCCTCAGGGTTGGGGCCGGTGGGAATAGGGCTTTTCCTCAGGGATTGGACTTTTCCTCAGGGTTGGTTCCCGGAGGGGAAGTGGCTTGTCCTCACGGTTGGGGCCTGGAGCATAAGGGGCTTTTCCTCAGTTTTGCGGCCCAGAGCAGAAGGGGCATTTCCTCAGGGTTGGGGCCAGAGAGGAAGGTGCTTTTCCTCAGGGTTGGTCCCGGAGGGGATGGGGTTTTTCTTCAGGGTTGCGGCTTTTGCTCAGAGTTGGGGCCGGAGGGGTAGGACATTTCCTCAGGGATGGGGTCAGATTGGAAGGGGCTTTTCCTCAGGTTTGGGGCTGGACTGGAAGCAGCTTTTCCTGTGGGTTGTGGCTTTTCTTCGGGGTTGGGGCCATAGGGGAAGGGGTATTTCTTCGGGGTTGGGGCCGGAGCGGACAGGGCTTTTCTTCAGTGTTGGGGCTTTTCCTCAGGCTTGGGGCTGGAAAGGAAGGGCCTTTTCCTCAGTACTGGGGCTTTTCCTCAGGGTTGTGGTTTCTCCTCAGGGTTGGAGCCGGAGGGGAAGGGGCTTTTCCTCAGGGTTGGGGCTTTTCCTCAGGCTTGGGGCTGGAGGGAAATGGGCTTTTCCTCAGGGTTGGGGCTTTTTCTCAGGGTTGGGGTAGAGGGGAAGGGCTTTTCCTCAGATTTGGGCCCAGAGTGGAAGGGTCTTTTCCTAAGGGTTGGGGCAGGAGTGGACGGGGCTTTTCCTCAGGTTTGTGGCCTGAGTGGAAGGGGCTATTCCTCAGGCTTGGGGCCGGTGGGAATGGGGCTTTTCCTTAGGGATTGGACTTTTCCTCAGGGTTGGGGCCCGGAGCGTTAGGGGCTTTTCCTGAGGTTTGTGGCCCAGACCGGAAGGGGCATTTCCTCGGGGTTTGGGCCAAAGGGGAAGGGGTTTTTTGTCAGGGTTGCGGCAAGAGGGGAAGGGGCTTTTCGTCAGAGTTGGGACTGGAGGGGAAAGGGCTCTTCCTCAGGGTTGGGGCTTTTCAACAGGGTTCCGTCTGGAGGGGAAGGGGCTTTTCTTCAGGGGTGCGGCTTTTCCTCAGAGTTAGGGCTGGAGTGGTAGGACATTTCCTCAGGGTTGGGGCCAGAGGGGAAGGGGCTTTTCCTCAAGGATGGGGCCCGAGGGGACAGGGCTTTTCTTCAGGGTTGGGGCATTTCCTCAGGTCTGGGGCTTGAAGGGAAGGGGCATTTCTTCAGGTTTGGGGTTTCTCCTCAGTTTTGGGGCTTTTCCTCAGTGTTGGGGCTAGAGTGGAAGGGGCTTTTCCTTGGGGTTGCGGCTTTTTCTCAGGGTTGGGGGCGGAGGGGAACGGGCTTTTTTTCGGGGCTCGATCTGGAGTTTAAGGGGGTTTCCCTCGGGGGTGGGCTGGAAGTGAAAGTGCTTTTCCTCAGGGTTGGGGCAGGAGTGGACGGGGCTTTTCCTCAGGATGGTGGCCTGAGTGGAAGGGGCTTTTCCCCAGGCTTGGGGCCGGTGGGAATGGGGCTTTTCCTCAGGGACTGGACTTTTCCTCAGGGTTGGGGCCCAGAGGGGAAGTGGCTTGTCCTCACGGTTGAGGCCTGGAGCGTAAGGGGCTTTTCCTCAAGTTTGCGGCCGAGACCGGAAGGGGCATTTCCTCAGGGTTGGGGCCAAAGGGAAGGGGTTTTTTGTCAGGGTTGCAGCAGGAGGGGAAGGGGCTTTTCCACAGAGTTCGGGCCGGAGTGGAAGGTCGTTTTCCTCAGGTTTGGGGCCGGTGGGGAAGTGGCATTTCCTCGGGGATGGGGCTTTTCTTCAGGGTTGGGGCCGCAGGGGAAAGGGCGTTTCTTCAGTTTGGGGCTTTTCCTCAGGGTTGGGGCTGGAAATGAAGGGGCTTTTCCTCAGTACTGGGGCTTTTCCTCGGGGTTGTGGTTTCTCCTCGGGGTTGCGGTTTCTCCTCAGGGTTGGAGCCGGACGGGAAGGAGCTTTTCCTCAGGGTTGGGGCCGGAGTGAAAGGGGCTTTTCCTCAGGGTTGGGGCCGGAGGGGATGGGGCATTTCCTCGGGTATGGGGCCGGAGGGGATGGGTTTTTACCTCGGGGTTGGGGCTGCAGGGGAGGGTTTTTTCCTCAGGGTTGGGGCCAGAGGGGAAGGGGCTTTTCCTCAAGGATGGGGCCCGAGGGGACAGGGCTTTTCTTCAGGGTTGGGGCATTTCCTCAGGTTTGGGGTTTTTCCTCATGGTTGGGGCTTTTCCTCAGGGTTGGGGCCGGAGGGGAAGGGGCTTTTCCTCAGGGTTGGGGTCGGAGGGGAAGGGACTTTCCCTCAGGGTTGGGGCTTTTCCGCAGTGTTGGGGCTGGAAAGGAAGGGGCTTTTCTTCACTGTTGGGGCTTTTTCTCAGGGTTGGAGCCGGAGGGGAAGCGGCTTTTCCTCAGGGTTGGGGACGGAGTGGAAGGGGCTTTTCCTCAGGGTTCGGGCCGGAGCAGAAGGGGCATTTATCAGGGTTGGGGCTTTTATTCAGGGTTGGGGCCATAGGGGAAGGGGCATTTCCTCGGGGTTGGGGCCGGACGGGATGGTTTTTTTTCCACGGGGTTTGGGCCGGAGGGGAGGGTCTTTTCCTCAGCGTTGGGGCCGGAGGGGAAGGGGCTTTTCCACAGGGTTCCAGCTGGAGTGGCAGTGGCTTTTATTCAGGGTTGGGGCTAGAGAGGAAGGTGTTTTCCTCAGGGTTGGTGCCGGAGGGTAATGGGCTTTTCCTCAGGGTTGCGGCTTTTCCTCAGAGTTGGGGCCGGAGGGGTAGGACTTTTCCTCAGGGTTGGGGTCAGAGTGGAAGGGGCTTTTCCTCAGGGTTGGGGCTGGACTGGAAGCAGCTTTTCCTGTGGGTTGGGAATTTTCTTCAGGGTTGGGGCCGGAGGGGAACGGGCTTTTCGTTGGGGTTGGGGCCAGAGGGTAAGGGGGTTTTCCTCGGGGGTGGGCTGGAAGTGAAAGGGCTTTTCCTCAGGGCTGGGATGCGGAGGGGACGGGGCTTTTCCTCAGGGTTGGGGCTTTTCCTCAGGTTTGGGGCCGGAGGGGAAGGGACTTTTCCTCAGGCTTGGGGCTTGAGGGAAAGGGGCTTTTCCTCAGGGTATGGGCTTTTTCTCAGGGTTGGGGTAGAGGAGAAGGGCTTTTCCTCAGATTTGGGCCCGGAGTGGAAGGGTCTTTTCCTAAGGGTTGGGGCAGGAGTGCACGGGGCTTTTCCTCAGGTTTGTGGCCTGAGTGGAAGGGGCTATTCCTCAGGGTTGGGGCCGGTGGGAATAGGGCTTTTCCTCAGGGATTGGACTTTTCCTCAGGGTTGGTTCCCGGAGGGGAAGTGGCTTGTCCTCACGGTTGGGGCCTGGAGCATAAGGGGCTTTTCCTCAGTTTTGCGGCCCAGAGCAGAAGGGGCATTTCCTCAGGGTTGGGGCCAGAGAGGAAGGTGCTTTTCCTCAGGGTTGGTCCCGGAGGGGATGGGGTTTTTCTTCAGGGTTGCGGCTTTTGCTCAGAGTTGGGGCCGGAGGGGTAGGACATTTCCTCAGGGATGGGGTCAGATTGGAAGGGGCTTTTCCTCAGGTTTGGGGCTGGACTGGAAGCAGCTTTTCCTGTGGGTTGTGGCTTTTCTTCGGGGTTGGGGCCATAGGGGAAGGGGTATTTCTTCGGGGTTGGGGCCGGAGCGGACAGGGCTTTTCTTCAGTGTTGGGGCTTTTCCTCAGGCTTGGGGCTGGAAAGGAAGGGCCTTTTCCTCAGTACTGGGGCTTTTCCTCAGGGTTGTGGTTTCTCCTCAGGGTTGGAGCCGGAGGGGAAGGGGCTTTTCCTCAGGGTTGGGGCTTTTCCTCAGGCTTGGGGCTGGAGGGAAATGGGCTTTTCCTCAGGGTTGGGGCTTTTTCTCAGGGTTGGGGTAGAGGGGAAGGGCTTTTCCTCAGATTTGGGCCCAGAGTGGAAGGGTCTTTTCCTAAGGGTTGGGGCAGGAGTGGACGGGGCTTTTCCTCAGGTTTGTGGCCTGAGTGGAAGGGGCTATTCCTCAGGCTTGGGGCCGGTGGGAATGGGGCTTTTCCTTAGGGATTGGACTTTTCCTCAGGGTTGGGGCCCGGAGCGTTAGGGGCTTTTCCTGAGGTTTGTGGCCCAGACCGGAAGGGGCATTTCCTCGGGGTTTGGGCCAAAGGGGAAGGGGTTTTTTGTCAGGGTTGCGGCAAGAGGGGAAGGGGCTTTTCGTCAGAGTTGGGACTGGAGGGGAAAGGGCTCTTCCTCAGGGTTGGGGCTTTTCAACAGGGTTCCGTCTGGAGGGGAAGGGGCTTTTCCACAGCGTTCCGTCTGGAGGGGAAGGGGCTTTTCTTCAGGGGTGCGGCTTTTCCTCAGAGTTAGGGCTGGAGTGGTAGGACATTTCCTCAGGGTTGGGGCCAGAGGGGAAGGGGCTTTTCCTCAAGGATGGGGCCCGAGGGGACAGGGCTTTTCTTCAGGGTTGGGGCATTTCCTCAGGTCTGGGGCTTGAAGGGAAGGGGCATTTCTTCAGGTTTGGGGTTTCTCCTCAGTTTTGGGGCTTTTCCTCAGTGTTGGGGCTAGAGTGGAAGGGGCTTTTCCTTGGGGTTGCAGCTTTTTCTCAGGGTTGGGGGCGGAGGGGAACGGGCTTTTTTTCGGGGCTCGATCTGGAGTTTAAGGGGGTTTCCCTCGGGGGTGGGCTGGAAGTGAAAGTGCTTTTCCTCAGGGTTGGGGCAGGAGTGGACGGGGCTTTTCCTCAGGATGGTGGCCTGAGTGGAAGGGGCTTTTCCCCAGGCTTGGGGCCGGTGGGAATGGGGCTTTTCCTCAGGGACTGGACTTTTCCTCAGGGTTGGGGCCCAGAGGGGAAGTGGCTTGTCCTCACGGTTGGGGCCTGGAGCGTAAGGGGCTTTTCCTCAAGTTTGCGGCCGAGACCGGAAGGGGCATTTCCTCAGGGTTGGGGCCAAAGGGGAAGGGGTTTTTTGTCAGGGTTGCAGCAGGAGGGGAAGGGGCTTTTCCACAGAGTTCGGGCCGGAGTGGAAGGTCGTTTTCCTCAGGTTTGGGGCCGGTGGGGAAGTGGCATTTCCTCGGGGATGGGGCTTTTCTTCAGGGTTGGGGCCGCAGGGGAAAGGGCGTTTCTTCAGTTTGGGGCTTTTCCTCAGGGTTGGGGCTGGAAATGAAGGGGCTTTTCCTCAGTACTGGGGCTTTTCCTCGGGGTTGTGGTTTCTCCTCGGGGTTGCGGTTTCTCCTCAGGGTTGGAGCCGGACGGGAAGGAGCTTTTCCTCAGGGTTGGGGCCGGAGTGAAAGGGGCTTTTCCTCAGGGTTGGGGCCGGAGGGGATGGGGCATTTCCTCGGGTATGGGGCCGGAGGGGATGGGTTTTTACCTCGGGGTTGGGGCTGCAGGGGAGGGTTTTTTCCTCAGGGTTGGGGCCAGAGGGGAAGTGGCTTTTCCTCAAGGATGGGGCCCGAGGGGACAGGGCTTTTCTTCAGGGTTGGGGCATTTCCTCAGGTTTGGGGTTTTTCCTCATGGTTGGGGCCTTTCCTCAGGGTTGGGGCCGGAGGGGAAGGGGCTTTTCCTCAGGGTTGGGGTCGGAGGGGAAGGGACTTTCCCTCAGCGTTGGGGCTTTTCCGCAGTGTTGGGGCTGGAAAGGAAGGGGCTTTTCTTCACTGTTGGGGCTTTTTCTCAGGGTTGGAGCCGGAGGGGAAGCGGCTTTTCCTCAGGGTTGGGGACGGAGTGGAAGGGGCTTTTCCTCAGGGTTCGGGCCGGAGCAGAAGGGGCATTTATCAGGGTTGGGGCTTTTATTCAGGGTTGGGGCCATAGGGGAAGGGGCATTTCCTCGGGGTTGGGGCCGGACGGGATGGTTTTTTTTCCACGGGGTTTGGGCCGGAGGGGAGGGTCTTTTCCTCAGCGTTGGGGCCGGAGGGGAAGGGGCTTTTCCACAGGGTTCCAGCTGGAGTGGCAGTGGCTTTTATTCAGGGTTGGGGCTAGAGAGGAAGGTGTTTTCCTCAGGGTTGGTGCCGGAGGGTAATGGGCTTTTCCTCAGGGTTGCGGCTTTTCCTCAGAGTTGGGGCCGGAGGGGTAGGACTTTTCCTCAGGGTTGGGGTCAGAGTGGAAGGGGCTTTTCCTCAGGGTTGGGGCTGGACTGGAAGCGGCTTTTCCTGTGGGTTGGGAATTTTCTTCAGGGTTGGGGCCGGAGGGGAACGGGCTTTTCGTTGGGGTTGGGGCCAGAGGGTAAGGGGGTTTTCCTCGGGGGTGGGCTGGAAGTGAAAGGGCTTTTCCTCAGGGCTGGGATGCGGAGGGGACGGGGCTTTTCCTCAGGGTTGGGGCTTTTCCTCAGGTTTGGGGCCGGGGGGGAAGGGACTTTTCCTCAGGCTTGGGGCTTGAGGGAAAGGGGCTTTTCCTCAGGGTATGGGCTTTTTCTCAGGGTTGGGGTAGAGGAGAAGGGCTTTTCCTCAGATTTGGGCCCGGAGTGGAAGGGTCTTTTCCTAAGGGTTGGGGCAGGAGTGCACGGGGCTTTTCCTCAGGTTTGTGGCCTGAGTGGAAGGGGCTATTCCTCAGGGTTGGGGCCGGTGGGAATGGGGCTTTTCCTCAGGGATTGGACTTTTCCTCAGGGTTGGTTCCCGGAGGGGAAGTAGCTTGTCCTCACGGTTGGGGCCTGGAGCATAAGGGGCTTTTCCTCAGTTTTGCGGCCCAGAGCAGAAGGGGCATTTCCTCAGGGTTGGGGCCGGAGAGGAAGGTGCTTTTCCTCAGGGTTGGTCCCGGAGGGGATGGGGTTTTTCTTCAGGGTTGCGGCTTTTGCTCAGAGTTGGGGCCGGAGGGGTAGGACATTTCCTCAGGGATGGGGTCAGATTGGAAGGGGCTTTTCCTCAGGTTTGGGGCTGGACTGGAAGCAGCTTTTCCTGTGGGTTGTGGCTTTTCTTCGGGGTTGGGGCCATAGGGGAAGGGGTATTTCTTCGGGGTTGGGGCCGGAGCGGACAGGGCTTTTCTTCAGTGTTGGGGCTTTTCCTCAGGCTTGGGGCTTTTCTTCAGGGTTGTGGTTTCTCCTCAGGGTTGGAGCCGGAGGGGAAGGGGCTTTTCCTCAGGGTTGGGGCTTTTCCTCAGGCTTGGGGCTGGAGGGAAATGGGCTTTTCCTCAGGGTTGGGGCTTTTTCTCAGGGTTGGGGTAGAGGGGAAGGGCTTTTCCTCAGATTTGGGCCCAGAGTGGAAGGGTCTTTTCCTAAGGGTTGGGGCAGGAGTGGACGGGGCTTTTCCTCAGGTTTGTGGCCTGAGTGGAAGGGGCTATTCCTCAGGCTTGGGGCCGGTGGGAATGGGGCTTTTCCTTAGGGATTGGACTTTTCCTCAGGGTTGGGGCCCGGAGCGTTAGGGGCTTTTCCTGAGGTTTGTGGCCCAGACCGGAAGGGGCATTTCCTCGGGGTTTGGGCCAAAGGGGAAGGGGTTTTTTGTCAGGGTTGCGGCAAGAGGGGAAGGGGCTTTTCGTCAGAGTTGGGACTGGAGGGGAAAGGGCTCTTCCTCAGGGTTGGGGCTTTTCAACAGGGTTCCGTCTGGAGGGGAAGGGGCTTTTCCACAGCGTTCCGGCTGGAGGGGAAGGGGCTTTTCTTCAGGGGTGCGGCTTTTCCTCAGAGTTAGGGCTGGAGTGGTAGGACATTTCCTCAGGGTTGGGGCCAGAGGGGAAGGGGCTTTTCCTCAAGGATGGGGCCCGAGGGGACAGGGCTTTTCTTCAGGGTTGGGGCATTTCCTCAGGTCTGGGGCTTGAAGGGAAGGGGCATTTCTTCAGGTTTGGGGTTTCTCCTCAGTTTTGGGGCTTTTCCTCAGTGTTGGGGCTAGAGTGGAAGGGGCTTTTCCTTGGGGTTGCGGCTTTTTCTCAGGGTTGGGGGCGGAGGGGAACGGGCTTTTTTTCGGGGCTCGATCTGGAGTTTAAGGGGGTTTCCCTCGGGGGTGGGCTGGAAGTGAAAGTGCTTTTCCTCAGGGTTGGGGCAGGAGTGGACGGGGCTTTTCCTCAGGATGGTGGCCTGAGTGGAAGGGGCTTTTCCCCAGGCTTGGGGCCGGTGGGAATGGGGCTTTTCCTCAGGGACTGGACTTTTCCTCAGGGTTGGGGCCCAGAGGGGAAGTGGCTTGTCCTCACGGTTGGGGCCTGGAGCGTAAGGGGCTTTTCCTCAAGTTTGCGGCCGAGACCGGAAGGGGCATTTCCTCAGGGTTGGGGCCAAAGGGGAAGGGGTTTTTTGTCAGGGTTGCAGCAGGAGGGGAAGGGGCTTTTCCACAGAGTTCGGGCCGGAGTGGAAGGTCGTTTTCCTCAGGTTTGGGGCCGGTGGGGAAGTGGCATTTCCTCGGGGATGGGGCTTTTCTTCAGGGTTGGGGCCGCAGGGGAAAGGGCGTTTCTTCAGTTTGGGGCTTTTCCTCAGGGTTGGGGCTGGAAATGAAGGGGCTTTTCCTCAGTACTGGGGCTTTTCCTCGGGGTTGTGGTTTCTCCTCGGGGTTGCGGTTTCTCCTCAGGGTTGGAGCCGGACGGGAAGGAGCTTTTCCTCAGGGTTGGGGCCGGAGTGAAAGGGGCTTTTCCTCAGGGTTGGGGCCGGAGGGGATGGGGCATTTCCTCGGGTATGGGGCCGGAGGGGATGGGTTTTTACCTCGGGGTTGGGGCTGCAGGGGAGGGTTTTTTCCTCAGGGTTGGGGCCAGAGGGGAAGTGGCTTTTCCTCAAGGATGGGGCCCGAGGGGACAGGGCTTTTCTTCAGGGTTGGGGCATTTCCTCAGGTTTGGGGTTTTTCCTCATGGTTGGGGCCTTTCCTCAGGGTTGGGGACGGAGTGGAAGGGGCTTTTCCTCAGGGTTCGGGCCGGAGCAGAAGGGGCATTTATCAGGGTTGGGGCTTTTATTCAGGGTTGGGGCCAGAGGGGAAGGGGGTTTTCTTAGAGGGTGGGCTGGAGGTGAAAGGGCTTTTCTTCGGGGTTGGGGCCATAGGGGAAGGGGCATTTCCTCGGGGTTGGGGCCGGACGGGATGGTTTTTTTTCCACGGGTTTTGGGCCGGAGGGGAGGGTCTTTTCCTCAGCGTTGGGGCCGGAGGGGAAGGGGCTTTTCCACAGGGTTCCAGCTGGAGTGGCAGTGGCTTTTATTCAGGGTTGGGGCTAGAGAGGAAGGTGTTTTCCTCAGGGTTGGTGCCGGAGGGTAATGGGCTTTTCCTCAGGGTTGCGGCTTTTCCTCAGAGTTGGGGCCGGAGGGGTAGGACTTTTCCTCAGGGTTGGGGTCAGAGTGGAAGGGGCTTTTCCTCAGGGTTGGGGCCAAAGGGGAAGGGGTTTTTTGTCAGGGTTGCAGCAGGAGGGGAACGGGCTTCTCCTCAGAGTTGGGCCTGGAGTGGATGGGGCTTTTCCTAAGGGTTGGGGCTAGAATGGAAGGGGCTATTCCTCAGGGTTGGGGCCGGTGGGAATGGGGCTTTTCCTCAGGGATTGGACTTTTCCTCAGGGTTGGTGCCCGGAGGGGAAGTGGCTTGTCCTCACGGTTGGGGCCTGGAGCGTAAGGGGCTTTTCCTCAGGTTTGCGGCCCAGAGCAGAAGGGGCATTTCCTCAGGGTTGGGGCCAGAGGGGAAGGGGCTTTTCGTCAGGGTTGGGGCCAGAGAGGAAGGTGCTTTTCCTCAGGGTTGGTCCCGGAGAGGATGGGGCTTTTCTTCAGGGTTGCGGCTTTTGCTCAGAGTTGTGGCCGGAGGGGTAGGACATTTCCTCAGGGATGGGGTCAGATTGGAAGGGGCTTTTCCTCAGGTTTGGGGCTGGACTGGAAGCAGCTTTTCCTGTGGGTTGTGGCTTTTCTTCGGGGTTGGGGCCAGAGGGGAAGGGGTATTTCTTCAGGGTTGGGGCCGGAGCGGACAGGGCTTTTCTTCAGTGTTAGGGCCTTTTCCTCAGGCTTGGGGCTGGAAAGGAAGGGCCTTTTCCTCAGTACTGGGGCTTTTCCTCAGGGTTGTGGTTTCTCCTCAGGGTTGGAGCCGGAGGGGAAGGGGCTTTTCCTCAGGGTTGTGGTCGGAGTGGAAGGGGCCTTTTCCTCGGGTATGGGGCCGGAGGGGATGGGTTTTTACCTCGGGGTTGGGGCTGCAGGGGAGGGGTTTTTCCTCAGGGTTGGGGCCAGAGGGGAAGGGGCTTTTCCTCAAGGATGGGGCCCGAGGGGACAGGGTTTTTCTTCAGGGTTGGGGCATTTCCTCAGGTCTGGAGTTTGAAGGGAAGGGGCATTTCTTCAGGTTTGGGGCTTTTCCTCAGGGTTGGGGCTAGAGGGGAAGGGGCCTTTCCTCAGGTTTGGGGCTGGAGAGACTGTTCTTTTCCTCAGGGTTGGGGCTGGACTGGATGCAGCTTTTCCTGTGGGTTGTGGCTTTTCTTCAGGTTTGGGGCCGGAGGGGAAAGGGCTTTTCTTCAATGTTGGGGCTTTTCCTCAGGGTTGGGTATGGAAAGGAGGGGCTTTTCCTCGGGGTTCGGGTAGGAGGGGAAGGGGCTTTTCCTCAGGGTGGGGGCTTTTCCTCTGGGTTGGATCCGGAAGCGAAGGGGCCTTTCCTAGGTTTGGGGCCAGAGGGGAAGAGGGTTTTCCTCAGGGTTGGGGCAGGAGTGGAAGGGGCTTTTCCTCAGGGTTGGGGCTTTTCCTCTGGGTTGGGCGTGGAGGCCAAGGGGCCTTTACTAGGGTTGGGGCCAGAGGGGAAGGGGGTTTTCCTCAGGGTTTAGGCAGGAGGGGAAGGGGATTTTCCTCAGGGTTGGGGCTTTTCCTCAGGGTTGGGGCCAGAGGGAAAGGGGCTTTTCCTTGGGGTTGGGGCTTCTTCTCAGGGTTGGGGCCTGAGGCGAAGGGGCTTCTCCTCAGTGTTGGGACTTTTCTTCAGGGTTGGTGCCGGAGGGGAACGGGCTTTTCGTTGGGGTTGGGGCCAGAGGGTAAGGGGGTTTTCCTCGGGGGTGGGCTGGAAGTGAAAGGGCTTTTCCTCAGGGTTGGGATGCGGAGGGGACGGGGCTTTTCCTCAGGGTTGGGGTCGGAGGGGAAGGGACTTTCCCTCAGGGTTGGGGCTGTTCCGCAGTGTTGGGGTTGGAAAGGAAGGGGCTTTTCCTCAGTACTGGGGCTTTTTCTCAGGGTTGGAGCTGGAGGGGAAGGGGCTTTTCCTCAGGGTTGGGGCCGGAGTGGAAGGGGCTTTTCCTCAGGGTTCGGGCCGGAGCAGAAGGGGCTTTTCCTCAGGTTTGGGGCTTTTCCTCAGGGTTGGGGCCAGAGGGGAAGGGGGTTTTCTTAGAGTGTGGGCTGGAGGTGAAAGGGCTTTTCTTCGGGGTTGGGGCCATAGGGGAAGGGGTATTTCCTCGGGGTTTGGGCCGGAGGGGATGGGTTTTTTCCTCGGGGTTGGGGCGCAGGGGAGGGGCTTTTCCTCAGGGTTGGGGCTTTTTCTCAGGGTTGGGGCTAGAGAGGAACAGGCTTTTCGTCAGGGCTGGGTCTGGAGGTTAAGGGGGTTTCCCTTGGGGTTGGGCTGGAAGTGAATGGACTTTTCCTCAGGGTTGGGGGCCGGAGGGCAAGGGGCTTTTCCTCTGGGTTGGGAACTGGAGGGGAAGGGGTTTTTCCTCAGGGTTGGGGCCGGAGGGGACAGGGCTTTTCTTTAGGGTTGGGGCATTTCCTCAGGTTTGGTTTTTTTCCTCAGGGTTGGGGCCTTTCCTCAGGGTTGGGGCTGGAGGCGAATGGGCCTTTCCTCAGGGTTGAGGCCGGAGGGTAAGGGGCTTTTCCTCAGGGTTGGGGTCGGAGGGGAAGGGACTTTTCCTCAGGGTTGGGGCTTTTCCGCAGTGTTGGGGCTGGAAAGCAAGGGGCTTTTCCTCAGTACTGGGGCTTTTTCTCAGGGTTGGAGCCGGAGGGGAAGCGGCTTTTCCTCAGGGTTCGGGCCGGAGTGGAAGGGGCTTTTCCTCAGGGTTGGGGCCGGAGTGGAAGGGGCATTTATCAGGGTTGGGGCTTTTATTCAGGGTTGGGGCCAGAGGGGAAGGGGGTTTTCTTAGAGGGTGGGCTGGAGGTGAAAGGGCTTTTCTTCGGGGTTGGGGCCATAGGGGAAGGGGCATTTCCTCGGGGTTGGGGCCGGAGGGGATGGGTGTTTTCCTCGGGGTTTGGGCCGGAGGGGAGGGGCTTTTCCTCAGCGTTGGGGCCGGAGGGGAAGGGGCTTTTCCACAGGGTTCCAGCTGGAGTGGCAGTGGCTTTTATTTAGGGTTGGGGCTAGAGAGGAAGGTGTTTTCCTCAGGGTTGGTGCCGGAGGGTAATGGGCTTTTCCTCAGGGTTGCGGCTTTTCCTCAGAGTTGGGGCCGGAGGGGTAGGACTTTTCCTCAGGGTTGGGGTCAGAGTGGAAGGGGCTTTTCCTCAGGGTTGGGGCTGGACTGGAAGCAGCTTTTCCTGTGGGTTGGGAATTTTCTCCAGGGTTGGGGTTGGAGGGGAAAGGGCTTTTCTTCAGTGTTGGGGTTTTTCCTCAGGGTTGGGGCTGGAAAGGAAGGGGCTTTTCCTCAGAACTGGTGTTTTTCCTCAGGGTTCTGGTTTCTCCTCAGGGTTGGAGCTGGATGGGAAGGGGCTTTTCCTCAGGGTTGGGGCCGGAGGGGAAGGGGCATTTCCTCGGGGATGGGGCCAGAGGGGATGGGTTTTTACCTCGGGGTTGGGGCCGCAGGGGAGGGGCTTTTCCTCAGGGCTGGGGTCAGAGGGGAAGGGGGTTTTCTTAGAGGGTGGGCTGGAGGTGAAAGGGCTTTTCTTCGGGGTTGGGGCCATAGGGGAAGGGGCATTTCCTCGGGATTGGGTCGGAGGGGATGGGTGTATTCCTCGGGGTTTGGGCCGCAGGGGAGGGGCTTTTCCTCACGGCTGGGGCTTTTCCTCAGCGTTTGGGCCAGAGGGGAAGGGGCTTTCACTCAAGGATTGGGCCGGATGGGACATAGCTTTTCCTCAGGGTTGGGGCTTTTCCTCAAGGTTGGGGCTAGAGGGGAAATTGCCTTTCCTCCGGGTTGGATCTGGAGAGACTGGGCTTTTCCTCAGGGATGGGGCTGGAGGGCAAGGGGCTTTTCCTTGGGATTGGGGCTTTTTCTCAGGGTTGGGGCCAGAGGGGAAGAGGCTGTTCCTCAGGGCTGCAGCTGGAGGGGATAGTTTTTTCCTTGGCTTTGGGGCTGGAGGGCAAGGGGCTTTTCCTCTGGGTTGGGACCCGGAGGGGAAGGGGCTTTTCCTCAAGGATGGGGCTGGAGGGGAAGGGGCTTTTCTTCAGGGTTGGGGCATTTCCTCAGGTTTGGGGTTTTCCTCAGGGTTGGGGCCTTTCCTCAGGGTTGGGGCCGGAGGGGAAGGGGCCTTTCCTCAGGGTTGGGGCCGGAGGGGAAGGGGCTTTTCCTCAGGGTTCGGGCCGGAGTGGAAGGGGCTTTTCCTCAGGGTTGGGACTCGGAGAGGAAGGGGCTTTTCCTCAGGGTTGGGGCTTTTCCTCAGGGTTGGGGCCAGAGGGGAAGGGGCTTTTCCTCAAGCTTGGGACTGGAGGGAGAGGGGCTTTTCTTCAGGGTTGGGGCTTTTCCTCAGAATTGGGGTGGAGGGGTAGGACTTTTCCTCAGGGTTGGGGTCAGAGTGGAAGGGGCTTTTCCTCAGGGTTGGGGCTGGACTGGAAGCAGCTTTTCCTGTGGGTTGGGAATTTTCTTCAGGGTTGGGGCTGGAGGGGAAAGGGCTTTTCTTCAATGTTGAGGCTTTTCCTCAGGGTTGGGGCTGGAAAGGAAGGGGCTTTTCCTCAGTACTGGGGTTTTTCCTCAGGGTTGTGGTTTCTCCTCAGGGTTGGAGCCGGACGGGAAGGGGCTTTTCCTCAGGGTTGGGGTCGGAGTGGACGGGGCCTTTTCCTCAGGTATGGGGCCGGAGGGGATGGGTTTTTACCTTGGGGTTGGGGCTGCAGGGGATGGGTTTTTCCTCAGGGTTGGGGCCAGAGGGGAAGGGACTTTTCCTCAAGGATGGGGCCCGAGGGGACAGGGCTTTTATTCAGGGTTGGGGTATTTCCTCAGGTCTGGAGTTTGAAGGGAAGGGGCATTTCTTCAGGTTTGGGGTTTTTCCTCAGGGTTGGGGCTTTTTCTCAGGGTTGGGGCTAGAGGGGAAGGGGCCTTTCCTTAGGGTTGGGGCTGGAGAGACTGTTCTTTTCCTCAGGGTTGGGGCTGGACTGGATGCAGCTTTTCCTGTGGGTTGTGGCTTTTCTTCAGGCTTGGGGCTGGAGGGAAACGGGCTTTTCCTCAGGGTTGGCGTGGAGGGGAATGGGCTTCTCCTCAGAATTGGACCCGGAGTGGAAGGGGCTTTTCCTAAGGGTTGTGGCCGGAGTGGATGGGGCTTTTCCTCAGGGGTGGGGCTAGAGTGGAAGGGGCTATTCCTCAGGGTTGGGGCCGGTGGGAATGGGGCTTTTCCTCAGGGATTGGACTTTTCCTCAGGGTTGGTGCCCGGTGGGGAAGTGGCTTGTCCTCACGGTTGGGGCCTGGAGCGTAAGGGGCTTTTCCTCAGGTTTGCGGCCCAGAGCAGAAGGGGCATTTCCTCAGGGTTGGGGCCAGAGGGGAAGGGGCTTTTCGTCAGGGTTGGGGCCAGAGAGGAAGGTGCTTTTCCTCAGGATTGGTCCCGGAGGGGATGGGGCTTTTCTTCAGGGTTGCGGCTTTTGCTCAGAGTTGGGGCTGGAGGGGTAGGACATTTCCTCAGGGATGGGGTCAGATTGGAAGGGGCTTTTCCTCAGGTTTGGGGCTGGACTGGAAGCAGCTTTTCCTGTGGGTTGTGGCTTTTCTTCGGGGTTGGGGCCAGAGGGGAAGGGGTATTTCTTCGGGGTTGGGGCCGGAGCGGACAGGGCTTTTCTTCAGTGTTGGGCCTTTTCCTCAGGCTTGGGGCTGGAAAGGAAGGGCCTTTTCCTCAGTACTGGGGCTTTTCCTCAGGGTTGTGGTTTCTCCTCAGGGTTGGAGCCGGAGGGGAAGGGGCTTTTCCTCAGGGTTGGGGCTTTTCCTCAGGCTTGGGGCTGGAGGGAAATGGGCTTTTCCTCAGGGTTGGGGCTTTTTCTCAGGGTTGGGGTAGAGGGGAAGGGCTTTTCCTCAGATTTGGGCCCGGAGTGGAAGGGTCTTCTCCTAAGGGTTGGGGCAGGAGTGGACGTGGCTTTTCCTCAGGTTTGTGGCCTGAGTGGAAGGGGCTATTCCTCAGGCTTGGGGCTGGTGGGAATGGGGCTTTTCCTTAGGGATTGGACTTTTCCTCAGGGTTGGGGCCTGGAGCGTTAGGGGCTTTTCCTCAGGTTTGTGGCCCAGACCGGAAGGGGCATTTCCTCGGGGTTTGGGCCAAAGGGGAAGGGGTTTTTTGTCAGGGTTGCGGCAAGAGGGGAAGGGGCTTTTCGTCAGAGTTGGGACTGGAGGGGAAAGGGCTCTTCCTCAGGGTTGGGGCTTTTCAACAGGTTCCGTCTGGAGGGGAAGGGGCTTTTCCACAGCGTTCCGGCTGGAGGGGAAGGGGCTTTTCTTCAGGGGTGCGGCTTTTCCTCAGAGTTAGGGCTGGAGTGGTAGGACATTTCCTCAGGGTTGGGGCCAGAGGGGAAGGGGCTTTTCCTCAAGGATGGGGCCCGAGGGGACAGGGCTTTTCTTCAGGGTTGGGGCATTTCCTCAGGTTTGGGGTTTTTCCTCAAGGTTGGGGCCTTTCCTCAGGGTTGGGGCTGGAGGTGAATGGGCCTTTCCTCAGGGTTGGGGCTAGAGTGGAAGGGGCTTTTCCTCAGGGCTGGGGTCGGAGGGGAAGGGACTTTTCCTCAGGGTTGGGGCTTTTCCGCAGTGTTGGGGCTGGAAAGGAAGGGGCTTTTCCTCAGTACTGGGGCTTTTTCTCAGGGTTGGAGCCGGAGGGGAAGCGGCTTTTCCTCAGGGTTGGGGCCGGAGTGGAAGGGGCTTTTCCTCAGGGTTCGGGCCGGAGCGGAAGGGACATTTATCAGGGTTGGGGCTTTTATTCAGGGTTGGGGCCAGAGGGGAAGGGGGTTTTCTTAGAGGGTGGGCTGGAGGTGAAAGGGCTTTCCTTCGGGGTTGGGGCCATAGGGGAAGGGGCATTTCCTCGGGATTGGGTCGGAGGGGATGGGTGTTTTCCTCGGGGTTTGGGCCATAGGGGAGGGTCTTTTCCTCACGGCTGGGGCTTTTCCTCAGCGTTTGTGCCAGAGGGGAAGGGGCTTTCACTCAAGGATGTGGCCGGAGGGGACATGGCTTTTCCTTGGTGTTGGGGCTTTTCCTCAAGGTTGGGGCTAGAGGGGAAATTGCCTTTCCTCAGGGTTGGGTCTGGAGAGACTGGGCTTTTCCTCAGGGTTGGGGGAAGAGGGGAAGGGGCTTTTCCTTGGGGTTGGGGCTTTTTCTCAGGGTTGGGGCCAGAGGGGAAGAGGCTGTTCCTCAGGGCTGCAGCTGGAGGGGAAGGGACTTTTCCTGAAGGTTGGGGCTGGAGGGGACAGGGCTTTTCTTCAGGGTTGGGGCGTTTCCTCAGGTTTGGGGTTTTCCTCAGGGTTGGGGCCTTTCCTCAGGGTTGGGGCCGGAGGTGAATGGGCCTTTCCTCAGGGTTGGGGCCGGAGGAGAAGGGGCTTTTCCTCAGGGTTCGGGCCGGAGTGGAAAGGGCTTTTCCTCAGGGTTTCGGCCGGAGTGGAAAGGGCTTTTCCTCAGGGCTGGGGCTTTTCCTCAGGGTTGGGGCCAGAGGGGAAGTGGCTTTTCCTCAGGCTTGGGACTGGAGGGAGAGGGGCTTTTCCTCAGTGTTGGGGCTTTTCCTCAGAATTGGGGTGGAGGGGTAGGACTTTTCCTCAGGGTTTGGGTCAGAGTGGAAGGAGCTTTTCCTCAGGGTTGGGGCTGGACTGGAAGCAGCTTTTCCTGTGGGTTGGGAATTTTCTTCAGGGTTGGGGCTGGAGGGGAAAGGGTTTTTCTTCACTGTTGGGGCTTTTCCTCAGGGTTGGGGCTGGAAAGGAAGGGGCTTTTCCTCAGTACAGGGGCTTTTCCTCAGGGTTGCGGTTTCTCCTCAGGGTTGGAGCCAGACGGGAAGGGGCTTTTCCTCAGTGTTGGGGCCGGAGGGGAAGGGGCCTTTTCCTTGGGTATGGGGCCGGAGGGGATGGGTATTTTCCTCGGGGTTGGGGCCGCAGGGGAGGGGTTTTTTCTCAGGGTTGGGGCCGCAGGGGATGGGTTTTTCCTCAGGGTTGGGGCTTTTCCTCAGGGTTGGGGCTGGAGGGAAGGGGCCTTTCCTCAGGGTTGGGGCTGGATAGACTGGGCTTTTTCTCAGTGTTGGGGCTGGACTGGATGCAGCTTTTCCTGTGGGTTGTGGCTTTTCTTCAGGGTTGGGGCCGGAGTGGAAAGGGCTTTCCTTCAATGTTGGGGTTTTTACTCTGGGTTGGGTCTGGAAGCGAAGGGGCCTTTCCTAGGGTTGGGGTCAGAGGCGAAGGGGGTTTTCCTCAGCGTTGGGGCAGGAGGGGAAGGGGCTTTTCCTCAGGGTTGGGGCTTTTCCTCCGGGTTGGGGCCAACGGGGAATGTTTTTTTTTGTCAGGGTTGCGGCAGGAGGGGAAGGGGCTTTTCCTCAGAGTTGGGACTGGAGGGGAAGGGGCTTTTTCTCAGGGTTGGGACTTTTCGACAGGGCTGTGGCCGGAAGGGAAGGGGCTTTTCGACACGGTTCCGGCTGGAGG
Source organism: Anser cygnoides (assembly GCF_040182565.1). Classification (NCBI taxonomy): domain Eukaryota; kingdom Metazoa; phylum Chordata; class Aves; order Anseriformes; family Anatidae; genus Anser; species Anser cygnoides. Next base: position 38,203,032 of record NC_089879.1, read on the forward strand.
AGAAGGGGCTTTTCCTCAGGGTTGGGGTGGACTGGAAGCAGCTTTTTCTGTGGTTTGTGGCTTTTTTAAGGGTTGGGGCCGGAGGGGAAAGGGCTTTTCCTCAACGTTGGGGCTTTTCCTCCGGTTTGGGGGTAGAGGGGAAGGGGGTATTCTTAGAGGGTGGGCTGGAGGTGAAAGGGCTTTTCTTCCGGCTTGGGGCCATAGGGGAAGGGGCATTTCCTCGGGGTTGGGGCTGGAGGGGAAGGGGCTTTTCGTAAGGGTTGGGGCTTCTCCTCAGGGTTTGGGCCAGAGGGGAAGGGGCTCTTCCTCAATGATGTGGCCGGAAGGGACAGGGATTTTCTTCAGGGTTGGGGCGTTTCCTAAGGTCTGGGGCTTGAAGCGAAGGGGTATTTCTTCAGGTTTGTGTTTTTTCCTCAGGGTTGGGGATTCTCCTCAAGGTTGGTGCCGGAGGGGAATATGCTTCTCCTCAGGGTTGGGGCCGGAGTGGACTGGGCTTTTCCTCAGGGTTGGGGCAAGAGGGGAAGGGGCTTTCCCTCAGGCTTGGGACTTTTCTTCAGGGTTGGGGCCGGAGGGGAACGGGCTTTTCGTCGGGGCTGGGGCCGGAGGTAAAGGGGGTTTTCCTCGGGGGTCGGCTGGAAGTGAACGGGCTTTTCCTCAGGGTTGGGGCTTTTCCACAGGGTTGCGGCCGGAGGGGAAGGGGCTTTTCCACAGGGTTTCGGGCCGGATGGGTAGTACTTTTCCTCAGGGTTGGGGTCAGAGTGGAAGGGGCTTCTCCTCAGGGTTGGGGCTGGACTAGAAGCAGCTTTTCCTGTGGGTTGTGGCTTTTCTTCAGGGTTGGGGCTGGAGGGGAAAGGGCTGTTCTTCAGTGTTGGGGCTTTTCCTCAGGGTTGGGGCTGGAAAGGAAGGGGCTTTTCCTCAGTACTGGGGCTTTTCCTCAGGGTTGTGGTTTCTCCTCAGGGTTGGAGCCGGAGTGGAAGGGGCTTTTCTTCAGTGTTGGGGCTGGAAAGGAAGGGGCTTTTTCTCCGTACTGGGGCTTTTCCTCAGGGTTGTGGTTTCTCCTCAGGGTTGGAGCCGGAGGGGAAGGGGCTTTTCCTCAGGGTTCGGGCCGGAGTGGAACGGGCATTTCCTCAGGGTTGGGGCCGGAGGCGATGGGGCTCCTTTTCCGGGTTGGGGCTGGAGGGAAAGGCGTGCAACAATGTGGCGGGGGTGTGTTTCTGCAGGTCGGAGTGGTCAACAAGGGGGAGTGTGTGTGTGTGTTTTTGGTGGTAGGGGTGCAGAAGAATGGGGTGGTGTTTCTGGAGGAATGGTTGCGCAACAAGGGGGTGGAGTATGTTTATTGGGGTAGGGGTGTGCAAGAAGGTGGGGAGGGTGTGTGTTTCTGGGGGTAGGGTTGTGCAAAAGGGGGTGGTGTTTCTGGGGTTAGGGTGCACAACAAAGGGAGTGTGTTTCTGGGGATGGGGTGTGCAACAACGGTGTGTGTGTGTGTGTTTCTCGAGGTAGGGGTGCGGAACAAGGGTGGGGGGGGTGTGTTTCTGGGGCTAGTGGTGTGCAACAAGGGGGATGTTTCTGGGGGTAGGTGTGCACAACAAGCAGGGGGTGTTTCTGGGGGTAGGGGTGGATAACAAGGGGGGGGTTGTGTTTTTCTGGGGGTAGAGGTGCGCAACAAGGGGGGGTGTTTCTGGGGGTAGGGTTGCGAAACAAGGTGGGGGGTGTGTTTCTCAGGGTATGGTTACACAACGGGGGGGGTTGTGTGTTTCTGGGCGTAGGGGTGCACAACAAGGGTGTGTGTGTGTTTCTGGGGTAGGGGTGCACAATAAGTGGTGTGTGTGTTTCTGCGGGTAGGTGTGCGCAACAATGGGGGGGGTTGTGTTTCTGGGGGTAGGGGAGCAAGAACGGGGGGGTCTTTCTGGGGGTAGGGGTGCGCAACAAGGGGGGAGGTGTGTTTCTGAGGGTAGGGGTGCGCAACAAGGGGGGGTGTTTCTGGGGGAAGGGGTGTGCAACAAGGCGGGGGGTGTGTTTATGGGGGTAGGGGTGCACAACAAGGGTGTGTGTGTGTTTATGGGGGTAGGGGTGTGCAACAAGGCAAGGGGGTGTGTCTCTGGGGGTAGGGGTGCGCAACATAGTGGGGGGTGTTTCTGGGTTAGGGGTGCGCAAGAAGGGGGTGTGTGTTTCTGGGGGTAGGGGTGTGCAGCAAGGCGGGGGGGTGTCTCTGGGGGTAGGGCTGTGTGTGTTTCTGGGGGTAGGGGTGCGCAACACAGTGGGGGGTGTTTCTGGGTTAGGGGTGCGCAACAAGGGGGTGTGTGTTTCTGAGGGTAGGGCTGCACAATGAGGGGGGTGGGTGTGTTTTAGGGCTAGGGCTGCGCAACAGGGGGGGTGTTTCTGGGGGTAGGGGTGTGCAACAAGGGGCGAGGTTTCTAGGGCTAGGGCTGTAAGGGTTTTTAGGGTTAGGTCTGTAAGGGTTCTGTAAGTAAGAGAAAAACTCTTCAGCTCTCTAAAAGGAGTTAAAAGAAAGAGGGGGCTGCAAGGGTTTGTAGGGTTAGGGCTGTAAGGGTTGTCTAAGTAAGAGAAAGAAACTCTTCAGCTCTCTAGAAAGCTCAAGAAGTTCTTTTGCTGCAGAAAGAGGAAAATGCACATACTCCCAGTGAGTCAACAACAGCTTTTACTGTGAGCCATGATTTGTCCACTGACAGAAAACTACTCCTCACAGTAGACCTTCTTGGGAACACACATGTCTAAAAGGTGTGGGGAAGAGTGGGGGCCATGTAGACCACAACAGAATTAGACTTAATCATCTAACCTTTCTACCTGCACAAGCCAGGACAGGCATCAAAATCTCACACCTGCACTTGGTTTAGAATTTTGGCTAGAATTTGGCATAAGGCACTCATGCCTCTTACAAGCACCCAGGATTGAGAATATATTTCAGCTGTGGTGAGCAGCACTGCTGCTGTGTGAGCAAACGTAAACTGCTTACTGCCTGGAGAAAATGATTTCAAGGTCTTACTGCTTTTGAGACCCCACCTGGAGCACTGTGTTCAGCTCTGGGGCCCCCAGCACAAGAAGGACATGGGCCTATTAGAACAAGTCCAGAGAAGGGCCAAAAAGATGACCAAGGGGCTGGAGCCCCTCTCCTACAAGGACAGGATTTAGGGAGTTGAGGTTGTTCAGCCTGGGGAAGAGAAGGCTGTGGGGAGACCTTATAGCAGCCTCTCAGTACCTAACAGGGGCCTACAGGAAAGGTGGGGAGGAACTCCCGAAGGGGAATAGTGATAGGACAAGGGGGAATAGCTTTAAACCAAAAGAGAGCAAGTTTAGATTACACATTAGGAATAAGTTCTTTACTCAGAGGGCACTGAGGCACTTGGAACAGGTTTCCCAGAAGGTGTGGATGCCCCATCCCTCAAAGTGTTTAAGGCCAGGCTGGATGAGGCTTTGAGGCTCCTGGTCTGGTGGGAGGTGTTCCTGCCCCTGGCAGGGGGGCTGGAACTACATCATCTTTGAGGTCCCTTCCAACTCAAACCATTCTGTGAATCTGCAACAGTGGTAGCTCAGCATAAGGCAGCTAAAAAGTTCACCAGTATTTCGAACTCTACATTGCTGCTGCTACAGTGCTGTCCAGAGTCAGGTTTGATAAAGCCTCAGAACAGAATGTAAATATATCCTTCAGAATGTAACTTTAGTACAAGTCCGAGACTTTTTTTCTGGATTAAAAGCAGTTCAGAGGCACAAAAGAGCATTGTAAATTACAAGTGTTCCAGTCAAAATAGCCATCTGTGGTCCTCAGTGATATCTCCCGATGGTGCGCACACCAAGATGCATACTTAGAGAAGTCATCTACATTCAGATTTCACCATTTCAAGGTATTAATACTGTGCATTTTCATTTTCTTGACCACCTTAAAAACATACGATGTGCTTAGCAGATAATGCCAGGAGAAAAAGAAAAACCTCTCAGCTTCTCAGAACATCCGAATCCCCCACCTCACCCCAGTTGTACCAGTACACTCATTTGCTTGTTACCAGTAACATGATCTTCCTGCATCAACCCTAAGCCCAAGAAGGAAAACATTTGCATGAACTTCTCCAGTATAAAAAGTGATTATAAAATAGAATAAGTTATTCCATCTCTAAACTTTATTTCCCATGGGAAACAGATTAAAGTGGTGGATAGGATGTGACCTTCAATTTATTAATGATTTAGCACAGTCAGCTGTGATTACTTGTACAGAGACAAGAGCATTTGAATTCACACCAGGAACCCTGCTCACAGACTGCTTCCGCTTTCCTCTGCGATAAACATATCCTTACTTTAAACTAGACTGTAATTCATTCAACAATATCAAACTTGGTATGTCAAAAACTCATTCACCTGAGCAGCTCTGTTTTAGAGCGCTTGCATGTTTAAATGGCTGCAGCATTGTATGGCTCAAAAGCTTTTTACTTGTGTATTGATGTTTCCAGTTCTGTTGAACTTGTATTCTACATAACTGGCTTGCAGAGTATTACCAGAAAAGAAAGTAGACTTTGTCAGACATGCAAATGTATGTGAAGGACAGAGTAGAGCATTTTAACTAATCACAGTGAAGAAAAGTTATAACCATTTTCAAAAGCAGCTAGAAATAACTGACATTATTATTTTTTTTTAAATTCAAATATTTTTTTAATTCCAAACTCACTCACGTTCAGTCATTTGGGAAAATCATCTTAGTGTAACTGCCATACCAATACCATTTAGCATGCTCTTTTCCCTTTCTTCCCAACCACTCTCTCTGTGCCCCACCCGGGGATTGCTTTATTGCCAAGACACTTAAAGTATGCTACAGCCTCAACTATGATAGTTATAAGTCCCATTCCTATTTTTCAGAGGTTGCCTGTCCAGATTCCATTAAAACAAGATAGTAGCTGCTGCACCACCTGAAATGCATGGAGATTAATATAACTGCTAACAAACCTTTTCCTTCTGGCTTCTTTCAAGACTATCACAATTGTTTCCACTCCTTTCAGCAAGTAGATTGCTGCAAAAACAAAACAAAACAGGAACCTATAGATCTGGAAGACATCCACTCCTCTGGATACACCCATATTCTAAGCACAAAATGCCACCATACCACCATCTAATTTTCTTAAGTGTACTCCAGCAGCATAAGACAACAATTCAGCACTTCATTCCTTCTCAAAGCTTAACAAATAAACCACCCAAAGACACCAATGTACCTTAAGCTGGACCACTCCCCTCTTAAAAAAAAAAAAAAAATTGTCATGGAAGCTCACCTGCTTGACTGACTGCTGAAATGAAAGGGAAGGCTGGTAACAGAGGCTGTAATTGGAGAGAAGAAAGTATTAGAATCAGCTGGAAGCTGTGATAGGTGGTAGCTCCCCACCTGAGCTTATGCTCCTAAAGTAATTGTTACTTGTTTTGTTCTAAATCTTTTTTTTTTTCACTGTTCTGAGGAGTTATTTTCAGATCAAAAACAGCCACTTGTGCTGCATTGTAGAAAACCAGATGCGGTTATCTACAGGTGGGGTGTGATTTTGATTGTACTGTAATTTTGAACACGCAACAAAACTAAAACTAAAATTAAAAAAAAAAAAAACACGTGGGGAGAGCAGCTGTGGCATGGTGGTGAGTCCCTGGGAAAGCCATCATCTGGCGGAAGAAAGCCCAGGGAGACTTCTCAGAGGTAAGAAGCCTTCAAATGTACAGGGACCCCTAACTCGTGTGTCAAGTGTGCGAGACAAACGTCTGTGGCATGAAGATCAAGGACGACTTCTCAGAGGTAAGCAGCTTTCCCTTTGTTTCCCCGTCCTCTCAGGAGCCATCCTTATGCCCTTTGCGCACTCTTGAGGCCCACAACACTCATTTTTTAAGTGGGCGGGTGGTCGGGACGACACGTGGTCGGTGGCTTCTGCAGAAAAGGCCCTTCTGCGGGGCAGGGTCGGTGCCGCGCCGCACTGGACCGGGTGTGCTGCACGGTCTGCACTGCGCAGGGCTTCGGGGGGCTGGGGGAGAGCGGGGCGGAGGGGCGGGAGGCGGCAGAGCGGCGGGGGTGCTTGGCCGACTCCGCTCTGGGTTGGATGGGCTGCTCCGTCCTGAGGCATGCTGGGAGCTGTAGTTGTGTGGAGCCGGGTAGCCACGTGGGCTCCGGGATGTGCGGCCGGTCTTTCCCCGAGCCGGGGCCAGGCTGTGCGTGCCGGGAGGTGCAGGTTGTCGCTGGCTGCGAGCGCGGTCGCCGGCAGTGAGGTGAGCGAGAGCCTTCGGGGGTGCCTCCCCGGAGCGTCGGGCCGGGAGGGGTGGCGGCTGCGGCGGCCGGGCGCGGGTCCTCGCTGTGTTTGATCGTTGGACTGCGCCTCAGAGGTTTTCCTCTCCCTGTGTTCTGACAACCGGTTCTCTCCTTTTTCTGCAGTTCACCAGGGCAGAAGCAGCTCCCCGCCGCTAGGACCCCTGTGGGTTTTGTTGCCGAGCGAAGGTGGCGCACCAGCTAAACCAAGAAAAGCTGCAGCTGGTGTGCTGCAGTTGCAGGTTTCCCAGGAGAAAGAGCAGCTCGTCTGTCCCGACTGTCCAGGTAAGTCGTAGCGATTTTCGGGTGAAATCAAGGTGTGACGGGGATTTTGTTGGCTCTTCCAGATAGCTGTTCCTACTGTTAGCATTCACGAAGACACATAATCCACAAAGTGATTATATGAAGGTGCTTTATTAGGCGCCAGAAGCTAGGGGCATGCCTGCCCAAATCTAACTTCGTCCCATTTGTTCACTCAGTTCTCTTTTATCTCCTAAAATATTACATATGCATTAAGTTTCACAACACATCTATGCATATTCATTTCCTAGCTCCACCTAGCCCCGCTTCATATGCTAATTATCATATCAGTCCTTCTGCGCTTGCATATTACTCTCTGGTGGTTGTCCAGGTGGTCATTGGGATGAAGTAAGATGTCTTCATCAGAGTTGAACTTTTTAACTTTTTCTTCTTGCGCATGCTCTCTGAGCCCTTGGCCTCAGTCCAAACTGCAAGGTTGGTTTGATCCAGTTCCCGGGGTACATCGCAAATGTAACACATATTAAGCAATATTGCATATTTCATCTTCTATTACCAACACTACCGAAGATCCCATCGGTTACAAAAGGCAGTAGTAACCTTGTAGTTTCTACGTTCTGTAGCAAAATATACTGGCAGATGAATAAATGAGCAGGTACACATACATGTGACTCTACAGCTGAGATTAAATAACGTGCAGTTTTTTCTGTGTTTTATTTTTCAAAGCACGTTGTTGCCGAGTGCCTGAGCTTTTTGCTCATGTTACTGAGGAAAGGAATGGCTGCGCTTCTCCCCCCCTCTGTTTTTCTTTTTTTTTTTTTCTCTCCTCTTCTCCCTCAGTGACGGGGACTTGAAATGTTTTTCTCAGATGTCCACATGAAAATTAAAAAAAAAAAAAAAAAGCTGATGGTGAACACTGACAGAATTGGGTGACATTTTCAAGGTAGAGGGCAAATAACATGGAAATTTCTAGTACGTTAGTGTTACTCTGTTAACAAAACCGACGTACTAGCCGCTTGCTGTTCCTAGTTTTTTGGTTTGGCTTGGTTTTCCTTTCAGTAGTCTCCCCAAAGGCCTTTGTTGACAAAACTTTGTCCCGCTTCAGTTTTAAGAATTATCCTAGAAGTAATGAAACAAGTGCTTGCAGGGCTTTCCAGAATGCTAGTTTTGGTTGGTCAAGAAAGACTTGGGAGGCAATTCCTTTCACAGAATCGTAGAGTGATTTGGGTTGGAAGGGACACTTAAAGATCATCTAGTCCATCCCCCTTGCCTCGATCAGCGGCATCTTTCACTAGGTCAGGTTGCTCAAAGCCCAATCCAGCCCAGCTTTGAGCACCTCCAGTAATGGGGCCTCCACAACTTCTCTGGGCAGCCCGTTCCAGTGTCTTACTACCCTCATCGTGAAGAATTTCTTCCTTTTGTTCGATCTAAATCTATCCTCTTTCAGTTTATAGCTGTTGCCTTGCCCTGTCACTACAGGCGCTGGTAAAAAGTCCTTGCCTGTCTTTTTTGTGAGTCCATTATATGTGTTTAATGGTAGTAATGAGGTCTCCCCAGAGCCTTCTCTTCTCCGGACCGAAGTGTGACAGAGCCCTGCTGCTGGCTTGCAGGTCAGTGCCAAGCTACTGGAAGGAGGTTTTTATGTACTTTTCCACTTCCTTCAAAGGGAAGTTGAAGCACAGACAAGCTGACTGAGAACATCCAAAGTGGTAGACGTGAGACTTTTTGTAGGACGCCAGGTCTTTTCCCCTGTGAGCGGAAGGAAAGCTTGTTTGGGCACAGGTATCTATCACAGAGGGATGCAGCTCTCTTGTTACCACTTCTGCTGACTCCTGAAGTGATCCTCAGCGCTGGTCTGATATCCCTGTGGCAAAAGATGTCCCTCAGATTGCAGAAGCAGCATTGTGGAATTTAGGTTTTGGTAGGTATCGAGGTTGTATCCCTGAAATCTCATCCATCTCAAGATACTACCTATCCTTGCAAACCTTGCTTCTCTGAAATCCAAGTCATTGTCCTTACCCCAGTAATACCGAAGGGAGAAATGCTCCATTGAGAAATTATCAGAAAGAAAGAATCTGTTTTGGCAAGCCTCCCTCCCTTGGAATCTGTGGATTCCTTAAACTGGCCCTGGCATGAGTATTTGAAGCAAACGCTATCCAAGAAAGAAAAATTATTTTATCTCTCATTTATCATTCTGTAATAGTTCCAGCTGACTTTGGTGACAGCATAATAGCGAAAGTGATTTCACTCTCTACCAAATAAAAACATAAATTACTTCTTTTGACTGTCTTGAAAGAATGGTACTAATAATAAATAGGTGGGAAAACCAGAACTGTTGCGTTTCAGGAATTTTAGGTGGCCTGAGAAACACACAGCATGCACTAGGGTAGCAGCACAAAAGTATCTCAAAAACGGGCTCCTGCAAACAGAAAGACCTTTGGGAGGTCACTGACATTTGGTCAGAGTGGGCTGACTCAGCCATCATTCTGCCTTCGTTATATTTCATAGCAGTTTTGCAATATTGCAGGTCTTCAGCTTAAGGAAGACTTTTCTTCCAGGGATTTTCCCTATTGTTTGTTTACTTCAAACAGTACCAGGAAACAAAGTTGGAAGTTCTCATGTGTCCATTCAAGGCTAGGAGCTGGTTACCCAGCAAGATGCTTGCTTGAGGCACGGGCTCACCAGCTGATTAAATAACTGTCCTGGGGCAGGAGCATGTGGGACAAAATACTGCAGACAGCACAATCCATGCGTTTGGTTGCTTAATGCCACTGAGCTATGCTTTCGTAGCAGGAATGTGTCAGAAGTAGCAGTAATCCAGGGAAATGATGCAAACCTGGAGGTAGGCAGTCAGCTTTGTGAGCAGGGAGTGCTGGCATGGCCCTGCTCCCCTGACTACACCTGTGTGAATCAAGTAGGGGAAGTGAGTATGGGCGTGGTATTTCAGCCCTTTCAGGGAGCTGAACATCACTTGAAAAGATGATGACATCCCTGCCCTGAAGGACCTGCCCACTGCAGTCTGTGGCATTGTGTGCATTTGTAGCTTGATGGGCCTGAGAGTAGGGGACTGTGGGATGCTGGGGCTGGGATTTGATTTGCGGGTTGCTGCCGCAGCCCCAGGAGCTTGTGTGTTAAGTTTAAGCTTGGAAATAAAGGGGGAGTGAGGGAAGAAAAAAAGCAAAGCCTTGCAGAGCCTCAGCTCCACCGAGGAACGAATAACAGTCTGTTTGCTTCTGGAAGAACTTCCCACTGCTGAGGATGGATGGGGTGGACCCCAAAAGGTAGATGGGATTGTGTGAGAGCTGGTGATACTGCCAGCAGGACTCCACAGCTGACAAGAGACATCGCTGGTTTTGATGTCCATCACAACGGAAAATGCTCGTTTCATTCAATTTGGGGAAGTCATGTGAAACTCGCAGACAGAAACAATACCAGTGAGACTCTGTTATGCAGTCATGGTGAAAGCTTAGCATAGCGAAGGAACAGTGTATACTAGGTAAGGTGAAAAATCGAGTCACACCTCCAAGAAGTCCCAGTTTGTGGTCTTTAAGCTTTTTTTTTTTGGGGGGGGGGGAGGAAGGGGGAGAAAGATGAATATTACCCACCAGAAAGGTGACCAAATCCATGCCTAAAAAGGTCAGCTGCTTAAAGCTTTTATAAATGATCTTTGTACTGCAAGTTTCAGTTTTCATGAAGCCAAGTTGAGATAAATCTGAAAATTTCTATCAGTTTAAAAGAACGCTTACTAAAATATTCTTGCCATTCACAATAATAATGGAGTGAGTGAACTTGTTCCACACAGTGACCTTATTTTTTTTTTTTTTGTATTCCAGCAAACTGTGTACAGTCCCAGGAGCATAGGTACAGTCTTGTGTAGCATTGTCATTCTGCCCCACCACTCTGATATCTAACAAAGTAATACGTTCTGGATGTTGTCTACGAATTCTTTCCTTCCTTATGTAAGAGGTCAATGCACATATTGCCTAGTTTGTCATAGAGCATCGCTGAAGTACTGTTTTACTTGCATTTGTGAAGACAGCAGAATGAAAGATAGCAGCTCGGTGACTCCCACCGAGATGGTCATTAGGATAAAACAGGGAAGTTTCTAGCATATATTAAAAAGCCTGGAGGAATTAGCATAGCTTGCAGGAAAGTGTGCTGGAAAGAGATGATATTTGAGAGCAAGCGTGAAAATGTCTTTTTACCAAGAATGATGAGAACTGATGCGTCTGCCCTGTGTTTGGATAGGTGAGTGAGAGAAGAGGAGCTGAGCATAGAGTTTGCAGGGGAATTGGGAAATGAATGAGATAATGTAACCTCTTTTCCATGCAAGCATGTTTTTTTTTTTTAATCCCATACTTTTGTTATTATCCAGAATTATTAATATAACTCTCTATTTTAACTGGTTTGGTTTTATGGGTAGCAGCTGACTACAGAAAGAACTAAGATGCTGAAGTGTCCTTGGAGCCGCTAACTCTACCTCTTTATCTGTTCCCTAAGAAGATGTCCCGGATTTAAAGATGATGTGTATTAAATGAAGTATGAGAAGAAACAGCTTCTTCCGACACTTGCGCTCCTTTTCTTCAGCTCATGCAGAAGGCTGACAGCCTGTCTCACTCTCTTCAGTGCTATCCCACCAGCTCCTTTAGGAGCTCAGCACCGCGTTTGGCCTGTTGTGATCTTCCCGATCTCCTCATTTCTGTGCTGCAACACCACCATCCACGAGAAGTCAAGTAGGATCTGAAGACCTTTGACATTGCTAAAGAATCAAACCTCAGCTGTCATTTTTAGCCCTTTGTATTCCAGATGTTTGCTTTGCTGGACGATGGTTTCATTTTTGATTTTGTAATATGTTCTTTGTAGAGGTTATTTTAAGCAGACAAGTAGGTAGCCTCCTTCCTTCAGTGGAATTGTGTGGGTTTTAGCTGAGCTTTGCACATCTGAGCGATTGCCCAGTGGTTGTTCTGGTCTTGACGCATCTCTAAAACCTTTGTCTGCCTCGCCCCCCTCTTTGTGTATTAAAATGCACGTTTGTGCAAAAATTATGTACGCTGTGCATAAGATGCCCGGTGGTTATGGGGCATTTTCAGCATTTCACAGATAAGGCTCCATGTTTACTTAATCACTTAAGTGTAGTCCTGGCTTTAAGTGTAGGTGTAGCTAATGATGGTTACTGAAGTGGTTATAAAGCTCAAAATGTTTGTGTATATCTATATAAATATATATATATACATACATATGTATATGTATATATATATATATATAATGAAACTGATTCTGTGGAGTAAAAGACTTCTCTGCTTGTTGCATATATTCATCTATCAGCAGACTCTTGCAGGCTGATCCAAACTGGGTGCTGTGCCTTTTTTGTTGCCTGGAATATGCAATCTGTGCACCTCAGGTGTACCTGGTCTATTAACTATCTCTTATATTGTGCCATCCCGTTAATATCAGTGGATGTACCCAGCACCACCTTGGGGCTACACATAACGTGGAAATTTCTAGTATGTTAATGTTACTCTGTTTACAAAGCTGACATACTAGCCACTTGCTGTTTCTATTTTTTTTTTTTTTTCTTTTCAGTAGTCTCCCCAAAAGTTTTTGTGGACATGTTGTGTATCTTTTCTGGTCTTCCAGGATTCGTTTGTCAGGAAAGACGACCATGAAATCCGAGGGCTGTGGACAACCATCCACAGATGGTTGTCGCAGATGCCTTTGGTCACGTTATTTGTCCTTTTAGCTCGCCCTTTCCTTTATCTTGAGTTGATTTTTTTTTTTTTTTTGCAGCGCTATGTTTGCAGGGGTAACATTGCTGCCGAGGTGTTTTTGATTAAAAATGATCTTAACTGTAATAGTGAATTCACCGAGTGTGGCTTTGTATAATGACTCCCAAGATCATAACATTTTTTTTCCTTTGTCACAGAGAGGAGAAAAGCTCTTTCCAGCGAGATGGAGAAGGAATTAATTATACCTCTGCCTCATCCTGTGAGACCAGAAGACATGGAGTAACTGTAAGCTGCGATTCTCAGGAGACACTAAGAGTCTCGGGTTCCTTCTCTGCCTGCCTCCCAAGGCCTCAGGGATGAGAAATCTTAGGCTTTATGTTTTTCCCTATGAAATACCGTCGTGTTAAGGGGCGTAGCTGACTTAACTGTTACGGGTCTGGTCGGATTCAGGTTACTGAACTAATACGGTCACGGATTCACCAATAACGTAGCACATCCTTGATCTAGTCGCATTCAATGAGAACTATCACGGCTAGGAACAATGCAATGAAGGGCAGTTTATTACAGCAGCCAGGGACACAGGTTCTTTGGATTGCCGGAGATAAATTCACTGTCCGCAAAAGCAAGCGAGCACGCATGAAATACACAGGTACTTGTCCTGGCTATTAACGTGTTAAAAGGCACAAAGGCTCTAGAGTTTTCTAAGTTTCCATGGAGACACCTGGTACAACCAAGTGTTCAAATCTTACCCCATGACATCCCAATGCAAGGGGAAGAGAGGCTCAGCCCATCGACTGATCCCTGAAGTCAGAAAGGTATCCTTCATGATGTTATCTTCCCTAACATCCCCTTTCACTTAAACCAATTTACATTGTCCGCTGATCTATTCTCTTTAGTGACCAGTGATAGGACCCGCAGGAATGGTGTCAAGCTGCGGCAGGAGAGGTTCAGGGTAGACATCAGGAAGAGGTTTTTCACTGAGAGGGTTGTCGCGCACTGGAACAGTCTCCCTAGGGAAGCAGTCACTGCACCAAGCCTGTCGGAGTTTAAGAAGCGTTTGGACTGTGCGCTTAATCACATGGTCTGAATTTTTGGGTTGACCTGTGTGGTGCCAGGAGTTGGACTCGATGATCCATGTGGGTCCCTTCCAACTCGGGATATTCTATGATTCTATGATTATTTTCTGTCCTTGAGTGACTCTAGTCAGGCATATCTTGGTTATGATTGGTAAAAAGTTATCTTGCTTTTGTTCAAAGGAGAAATTCAGAGTGCATGCTCAGTGAGGGGTGGTCGCACCTTGGAGGCAAGGAGCTTTTGGGATGAAGGCGTGTTTTGATATTATAATGATGATATAATGAGCAAAAGTTCACTAGAGTACAGCATTTTTTCAAAAACACGACAGGTCGTTGGCTCAGGGTAGCAAATGTGCAGCGTATCGGTCTCGGTGTGCGCAAGGCCCTCTGTGTTTGTGGCCTCTGTAAGTGGCCGTGTTGCTGGTTGCAGGTTCCTGGGTGTGGAGGGGACAGGGGCTGGGGGGTTGGCCCCGTGTTCATTGTCCATGGGGGAGCTGATGGATACAGACAAGCGATCTGGGTGTGGGGGCCACCCTGCTGGAGAGGCTGCAGGCTGGGGGGGGGGGGAGTAAGGACAGCAATGGTGGGGGGAGGCCTGTGCTGTCTTTGCTCCCTGGGCCAGGTGTGGTGGGGCTGGTCTGCTCGGAGGGAGTGATTGGCGAGCGTGACCTGGGTTGCGGCTGCTGTGGAGGAGCAGGTGAGGGAGGGACTGGGGTCCCTGGTGAGGGGGAGGGAAGGGTGTTGGGGAGGCTGGGTCCTGCCGGATCAGCGGCTGGGGTAGGGAAAGCCGCGGGGGGTAGGCGGCAGGTCAGAAAGCACAGATTTGGCTCTGGGGCGGTGGCTGGGAGCATCTTGCCCCAGAGCATGCCGGGAGTTGTGGTCTTTGGGCTCCGGGCATCCGGTTGGCCATGTTGGTTTCCAGAGCACGCTGGGAACTGTAGTTTCATGTTGCCGCTCGGCACAGGGCCATTTAGGATGGGCAGTTATTTCCTCCGCGCCAGTGGAGAGGGGTGCCTTTTCTTGCCGTTTTCGTGTGGTGTTCCACGTGGCTCCCGCCACTTCCCTTAACGAGCAGACGGCCTGGGAAGCTGTGCCTGCCGTTCTGCTTCTGCCCATGCACGGAGCAGGCTGGCGTGGCGGCGCCTGGTGCCACCTGGTGGCCGAACAGCGAGCGGTGCTGTAGGCGAAGAGGCGCTGCAGCGACGCGTCGCTCTCTGCTCCCACCTGCTGGCGAAAGGGGGTACTGCAGGCGGAGGAGATGCTCATGCGCTTTAGCAATTGCCAAGCTTCGTGCCCCGCAGCATGCCGGGAGTCGTGGTCTTTGGGTTTTGAGCGTCCTGTCGGCCATGTTGGTTTCCATGGCATGCTGGGAAACGTAGTTTTTCACATTGCTGTTCAGCTTCCTAGCTGGGAAGGGCACGTTGCTCAGGGCAGTTATTTCCTCCCCGAGACGACGTGGGATGTGTTTTTCTGCCGTTTTCATTTGTGGTTTTCCACGCGGTTCGCACTGCTTCCGTTATTGAGAAAACGGTTTGGGAAGCTGTGTCTGCCGTTCTCAGGATGAGGGCGGTAGCGCCCTCTGCCACCACCTGCTGGCGAAAAAAATCAGTAATGCAGGCGGAGCCATGTAGGACTTCTCAGAGGTAAGAAGCCTTCAATGTATGGGGACCCCTAAACTTGTGCGCCAAGCCCGCAAGACAAATGTCTGTGGCACGAAGCTCAAGGACGACTTCTCAGAGGTAAGCAGCTTTCCCTTTGTTTCCCCATCCTCTCAGGCGCCCTCTTTACGATGCTTGTACACACTTCAGGCTCACAACACTCATTTTCTCCTCTACTTAGTATTCCTAGTCCCTGCCTAACCCCCACCCCCCACTTTCCAAGGACCTATGTGCTCTTCTCAGGTCCCTCCTGAGGTCCTACAGATCTTTTAAATCTGCTTAGTGTCTTTTCCAGGTTGTACTGTGCCACTATTTTTTCCCCTGCTCCTTTTGAGAATGTCTGTACCCTTCTCAGATCTTGATTGGGTTGGCTTTTTTGGACCCATCTGCATAGCCTTTTGTTTTTTAGATAGTCTACTAAGGTATGTTACTTTGCCTGTGAGTTATTTTACTACATTGAATTGCTTTTTTGTGGTTTGTAATCTGTTACACTCCTAGATTATTTCTACCTATGTAAAGAAAGGTTTCAGCTAATTACAGTCAAAAAAAGTTTTAGTTACCTACTTGCTCATATTGTCATTTCAATAATCAGAACTGAAGCAAAAGCACAGGAATTGTTACTTCTAGTAACACTCCACACATCATTGAGCTAAGCCAAATAAAAAATGCAGCTACTGGTCCTCCTGCTCTCTTTATCCCTTCCTGTGCTTTGCCCCTCCTCCTTCCCAGGTGATTGGGACAGGGTGCCGGGTGGGGCCTAATGGTATATGAGCAGCAGGTGTCCTATATGAGAGCTCATATGAGAGCTCCACCTGAGCAGCTCTTTGGGGGAAGGGAAGGGAAGGGAAGGGAAGGGAAGGGAAGGGAGTGCTCTGTTGTGGTGGAGCTCGGTCGCCCACCCCAGTAAAACCACCACAAGGGAAGATGTTCAGGTGTTTCCCTCTGAGGGTCTGAGGTGAGGCTGTTTGGGCCAGAGGAGCGGTGTGGCAAGTGGTTGCTTGCAAGCACAGTGGTCATTTTGTCCTTTTGTGTTGACAGGTGGCATGGGTGATGCTGTCTACTCCTTTTGAGCTTGGATCTAATTTCCAGGTACAGAGGCAAGTGGACTGCTGTTTTGAAATGATAAAATGAACTATGGAGTCACTTCTGTTGTTGAGGGATGGGTGCTAATGGTGGCAGCTGAATGTTTATCTTCTGTGTTTTTCTTTGTTCAGGCGGAAACGCAGTGTGCGATACAGGATGTCATGGCCCGAGCTGCCTCTGGAGTGACTCTGGTGGGCGATGAAGAGATGTAGCAGTTGCTTTTGGGGTGCGGTTGTCACTGCAGTTATTTTACGACATCAAATAGAGTAAAATTCCAGTTTGCCTTTTCGAGGTGCTGTAAGTGGCTAAAGAGAACAGATGGAAGCATCTGCTCTGTGGGGTAGGTAAGCTGCTGAGGTAAAGGAGGGGATGAGAGTAACTGACCTAAGGGTGCTGTGGCTATTGCTGCTGTGGTTGCTTTCTCTTCTGTTTCTCAGGTGCCACAGGCAAGGTGGACTGTGATAGTCTTCAGAATAGGAGCAAAGCAGGTCACTTGAATGCTGCCTGGTTCGTGAGAAAGGGGTTGTAGAGGAGAGAAGCTTTCAATATTCAAAGTTGAAGCAAAAGCATGGGCATTGCTGCTTCTAGAAACACCCCAGTTCTCTTGTCTGCACTCTGCATGGTGTTGAGCTAAAATCCAGATGAAAGAAAAAAAAAAACCACAGCTGCTGCTTGTCCTGCTCTGTCTACTTTGTTGTTTCTTGCCCCTCCCCTTTCCCAGGTGCTTGGGTTTGGGTGCTGGGCGGGGCCAAATGGTATATGGGCCCCAGGCAAGGCACGAGGGAGCTCCTTCTGCCTGGGCTGCTCTTAGGGGTAAGTGCTTTGTTTTTCCTTCTGTCAGTTGCAGGGTTCTTTAGGTGGGTCAGAGTCTCTGGATTTCTAGATTGCAAGTGCTTGGAATTCACTTAATAGAGGGCTATTTAGCAGAGGTTGCCAGCTCGCTCGTTTTTGGGACGGTGGTCTACGCTTCTGTTTTGGGGTTATTTTAATCTCGAGATGTATCAAACCTCTTGTGTAACTCTCCAGAGGACTAAAAAGAGCTTGTTTACACACTGCAAGAGGCTTGACCACAGGCGCAGTATTACCAAGAGACTGAGCAGGGTCATACCAGAGTTACCTTTTCATCTGTAAAGGGTAAGTCTGTGATTACCCCTGCTGGGGCTGTTGTGTGTGCATGGCTTTTTGGCATTTGTGGAGCTCAGTTGTTTTTGTGTGTATGTTCTTACTTTTTTTTTGAAGGGCAAATTGTGTGCTGAGTGTGGTTGGCAAGAGGAGGTGGGGAGTTGTCTGGCAGGGGAGCTGTTCAGGATTGGTAGGTTTGGTTTCTAGGAGCGTGCGGCATCCTTCCTGAAGTGGGATGCGACATTGTTGGGCAGGAATGTTCCAGCTGTGGTGTGTCTTAAACAATGTAGCTTGTGTAGTGTGTGTTGTGCGGCCCAGGCAGAGTTTGCTGTGGCGCCGTGAGTGAAGAATCTCAGTTAGAGCTGGTGAGCAGCTGAAGTAAAGGAGCTGGGAAGAGAGAGGTATTGCCGCAGGTACGCTGTGGCTGTGAGGTGCCTCAGTATGGGTGACGCGTTCGGTGACAAACTGGAGCTGATTGATATGGTGATGCACGAAGGGTTAAGAAGAAGGTTACTCAGGGGCATAGAGTGGTAACCAGGCTAGAATAAGAGACAGTGGGAACCAGTAAGAAGGAGTTGTTAGGCTCGGATGGGCCTATAGCGGGCTATGCGTGATCAAAAGGAATGCACCAATCAGAAGCCTGTAACTATGTTTGCCAGCCATGTGCAGCGCGTGTAGGGGCCCAGAAGAACTATGTAAGATCTGGCATCGGGACAATAAAGGGTCTCCATTTCTCAACTATCTTGGAGTCCGTGTCGTCATTCCCTTCAAATGGTAACCCCGTCGTGATAAGGGGTAGAGAGATGCTGTATGGGCATCCGGAGGGAACCCAGCCGAATGAATCAAGCTTGCAGCTGGACTGCAGCTTCAACCCTGGGACATGGCCTGAAGGACAGGTGAGTGGCTGGGCATTCACGATGGGAGCCAATATCTCAGCAGAAGAGGCAATAGTAAAATTATTAACGCAATTATTAATAAAAAGGGGTGTAAAATATGACCCGTTTAAGATAAAGCTACTATCGAAGTTTTTGCAAAAGCAAGGGGTCCCCTCGATGGTCTCAGCTGTGTTTCTTGTAAAGACTTGGGAACAAGGGGGGAGAAAGTGTGGGAGGCAGCATCAAGTGGGGGATACAAACGCTGCTGGGCTGCGGGCCCTCACCTTGCTCCTCCCTGCTGCCAGAGGGCAGCACCACGGCGGCGGGCAGGGTCCAGCACCAGTGGCAGTCCCCGGAGCAAGGCAGGAGCTCACTGGAGAGGAAGAGCCATGGCTCACCGGGCTGCAGAGCTGACAAGTTAAGACCACCTTCATCAAGCCCTTCCAGTATTATTCGCCGGACTTCCTTGTTGGACACACTTGCTGCTCCCTATCTTGCTGGACAGTGGCCTCGTGATAATCGTGGCCAAGCTGTTCCATGTATGTGAGACAAAGCCACTCAGGCTGAAAGTGCCTGGGCTGAAAAATATTTAGAAAAGAAGAGAAGCTCACACAAACGTTCAGCATCGTGGGGCAATCAAATGGTTTTGCAAGATGTCTTTTGTATGAAAAGGTGTATTTTATAACAAAGACTTGTGGTGTGTAGCAGATAGTGTTTAAAAGACACTTTTCTGGTGACAATTCTCTCCCCCCTTTCCCCGCACACACTTTTTTTAGTAGGGAAGTTTCTTTTTACTTGGCTGTTTTACAGCTACTGGGACCAAAGGATTGCTGAAGTATTTCAGCAGTCTCAAATTATGTGACCTTGCTGAACAGCCTCAGCCCTAAACAAAATAAGACAAGTTAACGTGTTTGAAAATTTTAAAATTGAAGAGTATCTAAAAAGCAGTGTTAGTCTGTGGTGTACTTTTTTTGTTGATATCATAAATTTGTGTTTCAGGTAAGTCCCACGTAAATAACTGTCTTATAGCAATAAACTTTACTGAGCAAGTAAGCGTAAATCACAGTGGCCTCTACAAGTCCTGCATTCAGGGTGCATTGAGCCCCTCTTTAAAACATTATGCAAAAGTTCAGCAAATGAAAAATGTACCAGGAGGTATTAAAATATTAGGTCTGTTAAACTAGTAAATGAGCAGAATTTGATTTGCTATCTTTCTTCCCATTAAAATAGAGAGATGTGTGCAGATGGGACTAGAGAGCTCTGTTTTCAAGTAACAGCTCTGATTTACACTGAAGAAATTGTTGAGGGGGAGAAGGTTTTAAAGGTAGTGGGTTTGTGCATCAGATTTGCGTGATATGACCAGTTGATGGTTCTTCTCTAGTTTTTGCGGATATTAATTTGTTCTGAAACAGTTGCAGAGAAAGTCAAAGTCTAAGATATACTGCTTTAGATAGGTTGTTTAAAACTGGTATGACTGGATTCACAGAAGATGGGCTCATTCAGGTGAAGGAAGTCTGTGATTCTGTTGATTGCTGTGGCAGCTCTACTTTAATGTGAATTCACACTACAGACTCAGAATTAAGTAAATACAACAGCTCTTGTTTTAAGGCCAGCTTTTACATGTATGCACCCAAAAATTAGCCTTAAATTTCACGTGCTGTCTTGTGCCATAGCAGAGCTGCAAGGTAAAGTATTTAAATCAATTTCAAAATCTCTTTGAGAGTGTGTAGAACTTTTTTTAAAAAAAAACCTCTTATGTATAGAGTTGGAATATTTGGCTTTCTGGGGGGTTAATCTGTGCGTTGTTCAAGCACAGTCTTAATGAAAGAGTTCAAGTTCTTTTAGCACACTTTAAAACCTAACTATGCATAGAGCTAGTCAGTTCCTTGATTAACTGCTTTGGAGCTTAAAAAAGAAACCCTTAATGTGGTTCAGCTGTCCTTTCCTTGCTTGATGCTGTAGTCCTGTTGCAACAAATTTAAGTACTTGAGAAAGGAAAAGATAATGATTATTTTGTTTATCGCGTTTGTTGCAATTATAATAGTTACACCATGCCTGCTGCAACGATTGCAAAAAATGATTAATTGTTTGTGGCACACAATTTGGCTTGTAGAAACAAAGAAAGGGGGAATTATGGGTGACGCGTTCGGTGACAAACTGGAGCTGATTGATATGGTGATGCACGAAGGGTTAAGAAGAAGGTTACTCAGGGGCATAGAGTGGTAACCAGGCTAGAATAAGAGACAGTGGGAACCAGTAAGAAGGAGTTGTTAGGCTCGGATGGGCCTATAGCGGGCTATGCGTGATCAAAAGGAATACACCAATCAGAAGCCTGTAACTGTGTTTGCCAGCCATGTGCAGCGCGTGTAGGGGCCCAGAAGAACTATGTAAGATCTGGCATCGGGGCAATTAAAGGTCTCCATTTCTCGACTATCTTGGAGTCCGTGTCGTCATTCCCTTCACCTCAGGGTGTGCTTTTCTCTTGTCTTTGCAGGTGCCTAGTGCAGTCTTGGACAGGGAAATCCCCATGTCACTGAGCAGTGAGGGAAGGTGAGTGTTGTGAGCGAGGTCATCCCTTATCGGAAGCGAAGGGAAAGACGTTCAGGTGTTTCCCTCTGAGGGTCTGAGGTGAGGCTGTTTGGGCCAGAGGAGCGGTGTGGCAGGTGGTTGCTTGCAAGCACAGTGGTCATTTTGTCCTCTTGTGTTGCCGGGTGGCATGGGTGATGCTGCCTACTCCTTTTGAGCTTGGATCTGATTTCCAGGTACAGAGGCAAGTGGACTGCTGTTTTAAAATGATAAAATGATAAAATGAACTATGGAGTCACTTCTGTTGTTCTGTTGTTTTCAGATAGCCTAGTCAAGTGTGTGATTTTTCCTGTGAGTGATGTTATTTCATGGAATTGGTTTTTCTTTTTTGGCGTGTCATCTGTGGTGCTCCTAGATTTTTCTTCCTATGCAAGTTACTTGCATAGTCAGTTACTTGCTTTGTCATATTGTCCTCTAAATATTCAAAGCTGAAGCAAAAGCCTGGGGATTGTTGCTTCTAGAAACACCCCAGTTCTCTTGTCTGCACTCTGCAAGGTGTTGAGCTGAAAACCAGATGGAAAAATAAAAAAGAAAACCACAGCTGCTGCTTGTCCTGCTCTGTCTACTTTGTTGTTTTTTGCCCCTCCCCTTTCCCAGGTGCTTGGGTTTGGGTGCTGGGCGGGGCCAAATGGTATATGAGCCCCAGGCAAGGCATGAGGGAGCTCCTTCTGCCTGGGCTGCTCTTAGGGGTAAGTGCTTTGTTTTTCCTTCTGTCAGTTGCAGGGTTCTTTGGGTGGGTTGGAGTCTATGGACTGATGCGTACCGGTCTCTACTTGGAAATGCACATCTCTTTGAGGTAAGGGCTCGAAGGATCTGTTGGAGGAAAGCAATCTATAGAGTAGGAGCAGGTGCCTTTATTGCATGCAGCTCTTCTTCAGGTGAGTAATTGTTAGAGCGTGTTTACGGATAGGGTGGTAATGTTAGCTTGTGTGCTCTAGGTCCCTTAGGATTTTGACAGCTTGATTGGGGCTTCGTGTGAGTCTTGGCCTGTATGTCAAATATTATCCAAGTTCCAGCTGTGGTGGTAAAGTGATGGAGCAGGGTTTAGGAGAACTGGCTCATGGAAGCTCCCTGTGCAAGCATGTATCTGAAAAGAGCAGCAGGAGGCAGGTAAGGTGTAGTCTTTTCCAGGGTTGGGGGCGGTTTGTTGTATTTCTGGAGCTTTTGCCTGTGGTTTGGCTGGCTGTGGAGTCTTTAGACCTTGCAGCCTTCTAGATGTTAAGTGCTTGGAATTGACGTCCTAGAGGTATGTTTAGGAGGGGTTGCTGGCTACCTTGTGTTTGGGAAATGGTGGGGGTACGGTTCCTTGACTGCATAAGCGCAGTATTACCTAGAGAGTGAGCAGGCTCACCTTTTCCATTCGTGAAAGATAAGTCTGTGATCGCAGCGCCGCCCGGGTCGCTTTTCGTGCGGCGCCGCCCGGGGAACATTTGTCTCAGATCGAGCTAACCTGCAGCTGAGGTAAAGGAGCTGGTGCGAGGGAGGTATTGCAGCAGGTACGCTGTGGCTGTGAGGTGCCTCAGGGTGTGCTTTTTCTGTTGTCTCTGCAGGTGCCTAGTGCGGTCATATTTGCCTCATTGGTGCTTTATTCAGCATTTCTCTCCCATCAGGGAGTATCCATTTTCCCTCAGACTTCATGGCTCCTGATTCCTTAAAGAAATCTCTCTTAAAACTTTTTAGTTCTTTCTTAGTTTTCAACAATTCCCTGAATCCTCTCTCGATTTATTCTCCGTTTTCCCTCAGACATTAGGTGCCTTAAATACCTGACTTCTCTTTCTACATATTGTAATTTATTTTTCAATACTCCCAAGCCCTGCTTTCCCAGAAAGTTGAATAGCTTGTTAGTAGCTTCCTTCACAACTGTTTTCTCCTGTCCTGACAATAAACGATCATCCACATTTTGTAACAGAAATTCCTCCTTGGGAGGTTGGAATTGCTCCAAAATCTGTTCTAGAACTTTGCCCAAATTAATCGGTGGCCCTGTAAACCCCTGAGGTAAAACTGTCCATATGTATTGTTGCTTCCGCCCCCACTTCAGAGTCTTTCCAGTCAGAGGTGAATATATCTTTGCTCTCAGGGCCCGAGAGCACTCCATTAATACCACTGTTATTCCAGTCTAACAATTTACTATTTGAATGCCCAATTTCATCATCAAATCCCTTCCCAACAAGTTAGTCCCTGCCTTGGGTACATACAATAATTGCCTAGAGATCATTTTATCCCCTAGTCTCAGCTTGGTATCCCCCAAAGGTGGCACTGTTATGCCAGCCCCCATCTACCCCCATCACTTTTTAGGGTTTCATTAGTTAATTTAATCCCTGATACTTTACAGGCCGGTAATGACCTAGCTGCCCCAGTGTATTGGGTTTGATGGCAAGGTTTGGGGGGGGGCTGCAGTGGCAGCCCCCCACGTGGAGAATCCAGAAACCTCCCCGTAGCAGATAAGGGACAATTTCATCCGGCCCCAGAGGGGCTCACCGCTGCCCAGAGCCAAGCCATGAGCAACACAGTCCGTGCCTCTGTGAGAGCACATCCACGAAAACAAACGAGCAAACAAAAACCTGCTGCTCAACAGCAGCTGGGAGAGCGAGGAGTGAGAAACCTCCCCGCAGACACCAAAGTCAGCACAGAAGGAGGGGGTGGAGGCGCTCCAGGTGCCGGAGCCGAAGCCCCCTGTGGCCTGTGGAGACGCCCCTGGTGGAGCAGGCTGCCCCCCCCATCCCCCCCCCTTCTCGATACTTGGGAACCTGACCAAACACCACAGCAAATATACCAAAACTTCTAGACTGTTACTTAGATAATGCCTACATCCTCTTTCCCTGCTCATTCAACTTTCCCAACTCATTCAAAAAAACCAGCTCTGTCAAACATTACATACCCCACCTTTAACACCTTCAATAACCCTTTTTAACACTTCTTATCTTTCTCCAGCCTGTACTTTCACCAAAGTCTCAGTCATTAGCCAACTTAATTCCATACCTTTCTCCCTCATCCGATTTTCCTTCTCTCCTCCTTCTTCCACTCCGGATATTCCTACCTGAAGTGGCCAGCCTGCCCACACTTAAAACATCCCATCAAAGCCTGTCTCTGCTAAGATTCAGGCCGCAACACGGGTAGCTTTCCTTGCCTGCCATTCCTTCATCTCTCTTCCTCTCTTTTCCATCCTGGCCCTGACTCCCCCTGAAGATTTCCTTCCTCTTTCTCCAACCCTCTGCCTGACTACTTGCTACACTGTCAATACCATTAGTTTCACTCTGTGCTTTTCCTTCTCATCTCCCCTCTTGACACACACGTTCAGGGCCTCCCACAGGAGGGCCCCCCAGTGACTGTTCACTACATCCCCCCCACCTTCTGGAGCATTTTCTGTGTATCTTGCCAGGCTTCAATCACAAAATGAACTTTCAAGAGCCCTTGGGATACCGGGTCCTCAGGATTCATCCCCAAGTACTTTCTCATTCTGACCCCAAGTCTCTCATATGATTCCTGTGTTGCACACTAAGATTATTCCAGCCAGGATCAGCAAGTGGTTATTTCTGCCTTGCCGGTATTACCCCTGGTCCTGGAGGATGAGTTTTTCCCATTTTTGTATAGCAGCTCTCCTCCTGATCATTCCCATTTCTTTCCCTGTAAACAACATATTTATATACATAATTTCCACCCCCCCCCCCCCCCCCCCCCCCCCCCCCCCGAGTATAAGTTAGGTCCTAGGAAACTCCTAATCTCTCTGCTGGTAAGGAGGGGGGGAAGTTCACTTAAGAGGATACACAGTTAGTGTTAGTACTGTTAGTATCCGGAAGGCAAAATTCTCAGTACCTATTCTACCTTGTTTTAATTCTTGCCAGAGCCTAGAGTACGCTCTTCTCTAGGGACAGTGTTAATTGCAGTCCCTGTCTCCTTTCCTGGAGCGGCTGCTGCTGCCACCGGTGCAATATTAGGATTATAGGGAGCATAACTTGGCTCCTCCTCCAAAAAAAAGGAATCTTATCGTTTACACATAAATTTCAAGCCTGAATTTTTATCAGGCCCGTATTTTGGCCAAAATACTGCTGTTTCCTTAATCGGTTCTTTTTGTCTTAGTAATTTATTCTCGATTGCAATGGCGGGCGCCCCACAAGCAGGAGAGCGCACCTACTAGTTCCAAAACACAGTTTATATACTTTTTGATGACAGGACCCTCCCCTGTTTCCCCACTGGAGTGGGTAATCCAGGTTCACAATCTATTTGATGCTTCACAGGCAATGCCTGGCCTTCAGTTTCTGGCCTGTTTTTGAGATGGTAATGTTTCCTCCCCTTATCTGGCTTGACTTAACATTGTGATTTTTACCTGATTGCTCTAAGGAGTCTGGTTGTCTGCATTTTATGAGGTCACCTGCTGAGGTTTCTTATCACTGTAAGCATATCTCAATACCACATTCCTTCCTTCTAAATTATGTAACACTGCAAAAACATTTCTATTCCCACAAGAGTGAGCAGGCTCACCTTTTCCATTCGTGAAAGATAAGTCTGTGATCGCGGTGCCGCCCGGGCGCATTTTCGTGCAGCGCTGCTTGGACACATTTGTCTCAGATGGAGCTAACGAGCAGCTGAGGTAAAGGAGCTGGTGCGAGGGAGGTATTGCAGCAGGTACACTGTGGCTGTGGGGTGCCTCAGGGTGTGCTTTTTCTGTTGTCTCTGCAGGTGCCTAGTGCGGTCTTGGACAGGGAAATCCCCGTGTCATGGAGCAGTGAGGGAAGGTGAGCGTGTTGTCAGCCTGGTCGTCCCTTAACCGAAGTGAAGGGATGTAGTGGGTTTATGTGGCAAGGTTTTGGTAGCAGTGGGCTCTAGGGGTGCCTCCTGTGGGAAGAGTCTAGAAGCTGCCCCACGTTAGGTAAGGGCCCCAGTGCCGAGCGGAGCCAATAAGTGATGTTGTTTGCGTGTCTGTGAGAGCATATTTAAGAAAGGAAAAAAAACAAACCACACGCTGTGCCACACAGCAGCTGGGAGAGCAAGAGGAGTGAGGAACAGCCTTGCAGGCGCCAAGGTCAGTGAATAAGGAGGGGGAGAGGTACTCCAGGTGCCGGAGCAGAAGTCCCCGGCGGCCTGTGGCGAGGACCATGGTGAAGCAGGCTGTCCCCCTGCAGCCCATGGAGTACCATGGTGGAGCAGGGTTCCACGCTGCAGCCGGTGGAGGAGACCACGGTGGAGCAGGTGGACCTGCACTGATGGAGGCTGTGGCCTGTGGAAGACCCCTGCCGGAGCAGATTCCAGGCCGGACCTGTAGACCGTGGAGAGGAGACCACGCAGGAGCAGGTGAGCTGGCAGGAGCTGCTGCCCGTGGGGGACCCAGGTTGGAGCAGTTTGCTCCTGAGGGATGGACCCCGTGGTATGGACCTACATCTGGAGCAGTTCTTGAAAAGCTGCTGCCTGTGGGCAGCCCACACCAGATCAGTTCACCAAGGACTGTATCCTGTGGGAGGAACCCCACAGCACAGGGGATGAGGGCGTCTGAGAAGGAGTGGCGGCGAAGAAGCGCTATAGGCTGACCATAAACACCGGTCACCTGCACCGCTGGGGGGGAGAAGGTGGAAGAGGGTGGTTGTGGGGGGAAGGTGCTTTTGGTTGCTTTCCTTCGTTTCTCGCTTCTGTAGGTTGTGTAGTAATAAGCAATAAATCTTACTATCTTCCTATGCTGAGCGTGTTTTGCCCGTCACGATATTTACTGTGTGACCTCCTCTCCTCGTCCTTATCTCAACCCTTGAGCCCTTTTCATCATATTTTTTCCCTGTTATTCTTTGAGGATGGGGAGTGAGAGAGTGATTGTGGTGGAGCTCGGTTGCCAACCCCAGTAAAACTACCCCAGGGGAAGACGTTCAAGTGTTTCCCTCTGAGGGTCTGAGGTGAGGCTGTTTGGGCCAGAGGAGCGGTGTGGCAGGTGGTTGCTTGCAAGCACAGTGGTCATTTTGTCCTTTTGTGTTGACAGGTGGCATGGGTGATGCTGTCTACTCCTTTTGAGCTTGGATCTAATTTCCAGGTACAGAGGCAAGTGGACTGCTGTTTTAAAATGATAAAATGATAAAATGAACTATGGAGTCACTTCTGTTGTTGAGGGATGGGTGCTAATGGTGGCAGCTGAATGCTTATCTTCTGTGTTTTTCTTTGTTCAGGCGGAAACGCAGTGTGCGATACAGGATGTCATGGCCCGAGCTGCCTCTGGAGTGACTCTGGTGGACGATGAAGAGATGTAGCAGTTGCTTTTGGGGTGCGGTTGTCACTGCAGTTATTTTACGACATCAAATAGAGTAAAATTCCAGTTTGCCTTTTCGAGGTGCTGTAAGTGGCTAAAGAGAACAGATGGAAGCATCTGCTCTGTGGGGTAGGTAAGCTGCTGAGGTAAAGGAGGGGATGAGAGTAACTGACCTAAGGGTGCTGTGGCTTTTGGTGCTGTGGTTGCTTTCTCTTCTGTTTCTCAGGTGCCACAGGCAAGGTGGACTGTGATAGTCTTCAGAATAGGAGCAAAGCAGGTCACTTGAATGCTGCCTGGTTCGTGAGAAAGGGGTTGTAGAGGAGAGAAGCTTTCAACATGCAAAGCTGAAGCAAAAGCATGGGCATTGCTGCTTCTAGAAACACCCCAGTTCTCTTTTCTGCACTCTGCATGGTGTTGAGCTAAAATCCAGATGAAAAAAACAAACTCGATAAAGATATTAAAGAGGACTGGCCCCAGCACTGAGCCCTGGGGGACTCCACTAGTAACCGGCCTCCAACTGGATTTGGCTCCATTCACCACTACGAGTTGGGCCCGGCCATCCAGCCACTTTTTAACCCAACAAAGCGTATGCCAGTCCAAGCCACGAGCGGCCAGTTTCTTGAGGAGAATGCTGTGGGAAACGGTGTCAAAAGCCTTACTGAAGTCAAGGTAGATCACATCTACAGCCTTCCTCTCATCCACCAAGCGCGTCACGTGGTCATAGAAGGAGATCAGGTTCAGACTTTTCTTCCTATGCCAAAAGAAAGGTTTAAGCCAATGCCAGCTGAAAAAGATCAGTTACTTGCTTGGTCATATTGTCCTCTCAATATTCAAAGCTGAAGCAAAAGCCTGGGGATTGTTGCTTCTAGAAACACCCCAGTTCTCTTGTCTGCACTCTGCATGGTGTTGAGCTGAAAATGAGATGAAAAATAAAAAAAGAAAACCGCAGCTGCTGCTTGTCCTGCTCTGTCTACTTTGTTGTTTTTTGCCCCTCCCCTTCCCCAGGTGCTTGGGTTTGGGTGCTGGGCGGGGCCAAATGGTATATGAGCCCCAGGCAAGGCATGAGGGAGCTCCTTCTGCCTGGGCTGCTCTTAGGGGTAAGTGCTTTGTTTTCTCTTCTGTCAGTTGCAGGGTTCTTTGAGTGGGTTGGAGTCTATGGACTGATGCGTACCGGTCTCTACTTGGAAATGCACATCTCTTTGAATCACAGAATCGTCTAGGTTGGAAGAGACCTCCAAGATCATCTAGTCCAACCTCTGTCCTAACACTAACAAGACCTCCACTAAACCATATCACTAAGGGCTACATCTAAATGTCTTTTAAAGATCTCCAGGGATGGCGACTCAACCACCTCCCTGGGCAGTCCATTCCAATGCCTAACAACCCTTTCAGTAAAGAAGTTCTTCCTAACATCCAACCTCAACCTCCCCTGGTGTAACTTTAGCCCATTCCCCCTCGTCCTGTCACCAGGCAAGTGGGAGAATAGACCAACCCCCACCTCTCTACAGCCTCCTTTAAGGTACCTATAGAGAACAATAAGGTCACCCCTGTGCCTCCTCTTCTCTAGGCTAAACAACCCCAGCTCCCTCAGCCGCTCCTCGTAAGACTTGTTCTCCAGACCCCTCACCAGCTTCATTGCCCTTCTCTGGACTCTCTCAAGTACCTCCGTGTCCTTCTTGTAGCAAGGGGCCCAAAACTGAACACAGTACTCGAGGTGCGGCCTCACCAGAGCCGAGTACAGGGGGACAATCACTTCCCTAGACCTGCTGGCCACACTGCTTCTTATACAGGCCAGGATGCTGTTGGCCTTCTTGGCCACCCGAGCACACTGCTGGCTCATATTCAGCCGACTATCAACCAGTACTCCCAGGTCCTTCTTGGCCAGGCAGCTTTCCAACCATTTGTCTCCCAGCCTGTAGCGCTGCTTGGGGTTGTTAGGCCCCAGGTGCAGGACCTGGCACTTGGCCTTGTTGAACTTCATACAGTTGACCTCAGCCCATCGGTCCAGCCTATCCAGATCCTCCTGCAGAGCCTGCCTTCCCTCGAGCAGATCGACACACGCACCTAGCTTGGTGTCATCTGCAAACTTACTGAGGGTGCACTCGATCCCCTCATCCAGGTCGTCGATAAAGATATTAAAGAGGACTGGCCCCAGCACTGAGCCCTGGGGGACTCCACTAGTAACCGGCCTCCAACTGGATTTGGCTCCATTCACCACTACGAGTTGGGCCCGGCCATCCAGCCACTTTTTAACCCAGCAAAGCGTACGCCAGTCCAAGCCACGAGCGGCCAGTTTCTTGAGGAGAATGCTGTGGGAAACGGTGTCAAAAGCCTTACTGAAGTCAAGGTAGACCACATCCACAGCCTTCCCCTCATCCACCAAGTGTGTCACTTGGTCATAGAAGGAGATCAGGTTCATCAAGCAGGACTTACCTTTCATAAACCCATGCTGACTGGGCCTGATCGCCTTGTTGCCCTGCAAGTGTCGTGTGATGGCATTCAAGATAATCTGCTCCATGAGCTTCCCTGGCACTTGAGGTCAAGCTAACAGGCCTATAGTTCCCCAGGTCTACCCTCCGGCCATTCTTGTAGATGGGCGTCACATTTGCTAGCTGCCAGTTGACTGGGACCTCCCCTGATAGCCAGGACAGCCGATAAAAAAATGGAAAGTGGCTTGGCCAGCTCCTCTGCCAGTTCGCTCAATACCCTCGTGTGGATACCATCCGGCCCCATCGACTTGCGTAAATCCAAGTGTTGTAGCAGGTCACATTCATGGCCTTTTGGCCTTTGTGGACCTGAGGGTGTGTTTTTTTCTGGCTCTGGTCTCTGTGCTTGAGACCTCTGCAAGGAGCTGTAGTGTGTTTGCGTGTCCATCACGGGCGTGACCTTCTCTCTCTTTCTTGTAGGCCTTGTCATGGGCACGGACTAAGCTGGAAACTTGAAAGAGGCACGAGGGTGAGTGGATGGCAGTGTGGGCCCTGAGTTGGTGGGTGGATTGTGTTAGTCTGTTTGGCCTGTCGGGCAGGCTTTGCAAGCACTTGTGACAGCATTGTGCATCTCCTGCCATGTTCCTGAGGGGCGTCAGCGGGTCCAGTTCCTGAAATGCTGACCCATCAGCATAGCCTCTTGGTTTTCAGGTGGCCTACTCAAGTGTGTGATTTTTCCTGTGAGTGATGTTATTTCATGGAATTGGTTTTTCTTTTTTGGCGTGTCATCTGTGGTGCTCCTAGATTTTCCTTCCTGTGTAAAGGAAAGGTTTAATGCCAGCTGAAGATGATCAGTTACTTGCTTGGTTGTATGGTCCTCTCAATATTCAAAGCTGAAGCAAAAGCCTGGGGATTGTTGCTTCTAGAAACACCCCAGTTCTCTTGTCTGCACTCTGCATGGTGTTGAGCTGAAAACCACATTAAAAAAAAGAAACACAGCTGCTGCTTATCCTGCTCTCTACTTTGTTGTTTCTTGCCCCTCCCCTTCCCCAGGTGCTTGGGTTTGGGTGCTGGGCGGGGCCAAATGGTATATGAGCCCCAGGCAAGGCCTGAGGGGGAGCTCCTTCTGCCTGGGCTGCTCTTAGGGGTAAGTGCTTTGTTTTTCCTTCTGTCAGTTGCAGGGTTCTTTGGGTGGGTTGGAGTCTATGGACTGATGCGTACCGGTCTCTACTTGGAAATGCACATCTCTTTGAGGTAAGGGCTAGAAGGATCTGTTAGAGGAAAGCAATCTAGATAGTAGGAGCAGGTGCCCTTATTGCATGCAGCTCTTCTTCAGGTGAGTAATTGTTAGAGCGTGTTTACGGATAGGGTGGTAATGTTAGCTTGTGTTTTCTGGGTCCCTTTGGATTTTGACAGATTGTTTGGGGCTTCGTGTGAGTCTTGGCCTGTATGTCAAATATTATCCAAGTTCCAGCTGTCGTGGTCAAGTGATGGAGCAGGGTTTAGGAGAACTGGATCCTGGAAGCTCCCTGTACAAGCATGTACCTGAAAAGAGCAGCAGGAGGCAGGTAAGGTGTAGTCTTTTCCAGGGTTGGGGGCGGTTTGTTGTATTTCTGGAGCTTTTGCCTGTGGTTTGGCTGGCTGTGGAGTCTTTAGACCTTGCAGCCTTCCAGATGTTAAGTGCTTGGAATTCATGTCCTAGAGGTATGTTTAGGAGGGGTTGCTGGCTACCTTGTGTTTGGGAAATGGTGGGGTACGGTTGCTTATTTGGGGGTTCTATTTTAATCTCTAGATATATCAAGGCATTTGCGTAACTGTGCAGAGGATTCCCAAAGAGCCTCAGTATGCATGGCAAGGGCCTTGACTGCATAAGGGCAGTATGAGGAAGAGACTGAGCAGGGTCACCTTCCTCATCTGTAGAGGATAAGTCTGTGCTTACCCTTGCAGGGGCTGCTGTGCATTCATGGCCTTTTGGGCTTTGTGGACCTGAGGGTGTGTTTTTTCTGGCTCTGGTCTCTGTGCTTGAGACCTCTGCAAGGAGCTGTAGTGTGTTTGCGTGTCCATCACGGGCCTGACCTTCTCTCTCTTTCTTGTAGGCCTTTTCATGGGCATGGACTAAGCTGGAAACTTGAAAGAGGCACGAGGGTGAGTGGATGGCAGTGTGGGCCCTGAGTTGGTGGGTGGATTGTGTTAGTCTGTTTGGCCTGTCGGGCAGGCTTTGCAAGCACTTGTGACAGCATTGTGCATCTCCTGCCGTGTTCCCGAGGGGCGTCAGCGGGTCCAGTTCCTGAAATGCTGACCCATCAGCATAGCCTCTTGGTTTTCAGGTGGCCTACTCAAGTGTGTGATTTTTCCTGTGAGTGATGTTATTTCATGGAATTGGATTTTCTTTTTTGGTGTGACATCTGTGGTGCTCCTAGATTTTCCTTCCTGTGTAAAGGAAAGGTTTAATGCCAGCTGAAGAAGATCAGTTACTTGCTTGGTTGTGTGGTCCTCTCAATATTCAAAGCTGAAGCAAAAGCCTGGGGATTGTTGCTTCTAGAAACACCCCAGTTCTCTTGTCTGCACTCTGTATGGTGTTGAGCTGAAAACCAGATGTCAAGAAAATAAAGAAAACCACAGCTGCTGCTTATCCTGCTCTCTACTTTGTTGTTTTTTGCCCCTCCCCTTTCCCTGGTGATTGGGTTTGGGTGCTGGGCGGGGCCAAATGGTATATGAGCCCCAGGCAAGGCCTGAGGGGGAGCTCCTTCTGCCTGGGCTGCTCTTAGGGGTAAGTGCTTTGTTTTTCCTTCTGTCAGTTGCAGGGTTCTTTGGGTGGGTTGGAGTCTATGGACTGATGCGTACCGGTCTCTACTTGGAAATGCACATCTCTTTGAGGTAAGGGCTAGAAGGATCTGTTAGAGGAAAGCAATCTAGATAGTAGGAGCAGGTGCCCTTATTGCATGCAGCTCTTCTTCAGGTGAGTAATTGTTAGAGCGTGTTTACGGATAGGGTGGTAATGTTAGCTTGTGTGTTCTAGGTCCCTTAGGATTTTGACAGATTGATTGGGGCTTCGTGTGAGTCTTGGCCTGTATGTCAAATATTATCCAAGTTAGAGCTGTGGTGGTAAAGTGATGGAGCAGGGTTTAGGAGAACTGGATCCTGGAAGCTCCCTGTGCAAGCATGTATCTGAAAAGAGCAGCAGGAGGCAGGTAAGGTGTAGTCTTTTCCAGGGTTGGGGGTGGTTTGTTGTATTTCTGGAGCTTTTGCCTGTGGTTTGGCTGGCTGTGGAGTCTTTAGACCTTGCAGCCTTCCAGATGTTAAGTGCTTGGAACTGATGTCCTAGAGGTATTTTTAGGAGGGGTTGCTGGCTAACTTGTGTTTGGGAAATGGTGGGGTACGGTTCCTTATTTGGGGGGTTCTATTTTAATCTCTAGATATATCAAGGCATTTGCGTAACTGTCCAGAGGATTCCCAAAGAGCCTCAGTATGCGTGGCAAGGGCCTTGACTGCATAAGGGCAGTATGAGGAAGAGACTGAGCAGGGTCACCTTTTTCATCTGTAGAGGAGAAGTGTGTGATTGCCCCTGCTGGGGCTGCTGTGCATTCATGGCCTTTTGGCCTTTGTGGACCTCCTTTGGGTGAGGATGAGGTAGGAAGTCTACCCAGGAGGGTGCCTGAGGTGAGGAAGTTGACTCCATGCCTCAGGACTGCCTCCACCAAGAAAGAAAGAAGGGTGATTGTTGTGGGCGACTCCGTTCTCAGGGGATCGGAGGGCCCTATTTGTCGGCCTGACCCCACACAAAGGGAAGTCTGCTGCCTCCCTGGGGCCAGAGTCAGAGACGTTACCAGGAAGCTTCCAAACCTGGTTCGCCCCTCTGACTATTACCTGCTTTTGATAGTCCAGGCTGGCAGTAATGATCTTGAAAAGAGAAGCCTCAAGGGTATCAAACAGGGCTATAGGGGGCTGGGACGATTGGTGGAGGGAGTGGGAGTGCAGGTGGTGTTTTCGTCTATCCCTATGGGGGAAGGGAGAGGCATGGAGAGGACACGGAAAGCTCACATGCTTAATAGGTGGCTCAGAGGCTGGTGCCAGCACAGAAATTTTGGGTTTTTTCACCATGGGGAGCTTTACTCGGCACCCAGCCTGATGGCCCCAGACGGGTCCCTATCTCCAAGGGGAAAACGGATCCTAGGCCAGGAGCTGGCGGGGCTCATAGAGAGCGCTTTAAACTAGGTAAGAAGGGGGACGGGGCTCAAACAAGACTTGTTGGAGCTGTGCCGGGGGAAACAATGGCTAGGCCGGGGAAGAAGGTGATGGCCCAGCTGACGTGCATCTACACTAATGCACGCAGCACGGGTAGCAAACAGGAGGAGCTGGAAGCCATCGTGCAGCAGGCAGGCTACAACTTGGTTGCCATCACGGAGACGTGGTGGGACCTCTCCCACGACTGGAGTGCTGCAATGCCTGGCTATCGGCTCTTCAGGAGGGACAGGCAGCACAGAGGGGGTGGTGGCGTGGCTTTCTACATTAGAGAATCTTTTGATGTTATGGAACTCCAGGCTGGGAATGATAAGGTTGAATCCCTGTGGGTTAGGATCCGCGGGAAGGCCGGCAAGGCTAGCATCCTGGTCGGGGTCTGTTATAGACCGCCGAACCAGGATGAGGAGACGGATGAGGAGTTTTATAGGCAACTGACAGAAGTTGCAAAATCGTCGGCGCTTGTCCTCGTGGGGGACTTCAACTTCCCAGACATATCCTGGAAACACAACACGGCACAGAGAAAGCAGTCTAGGAGGTTTCTGGAGAGCGTGGGAGATAGCTTCCTGACGCAGCTGGTCAGTGAACCTACCAGGGGTGGTGTCCTGCTAGACCTTCTCTTCACAAACAGAGAAGGACTGGTGGGAGATGTGGTGGTCGGAAGCTGTCTTGGGCAGAGTGACCACGAAATGGTAGAGTTCTCTATTCTTGGCGAGGCCAGGAAGGGGACCAGTAAAACTGCTGTATTGGACTTCCGGAGGGCTGACTTTGAGCTGATCAGGATGCTGGTTGGCCGAGTCCCTTGGGAGGCGGTTCTGAAGGGCAGAGGAGTCCAGGAAGGCTGGGCGCTCCTCAAGAAGGAAATCGTGATGGCACAGGAGCGGTCCGTCCCCACGTGCCCAAAGACGAGCCGGCGTGGAAGAAGACCGGCCTGGCTCAACAGAGAGTTGCGGCTTGTGCTTAGCAGAAAAAAAGAGGGTTTATAATCTTTGGAAAAAAGGGCGGGCCACTGAGGAGGACTACAAGGATGTAGCGAGGCTGTGCAGGGAGAAAATTAGAAAGGCCAAAGCTCATCTGGAGCTCAATCTGGCTACTGCCGTTAAAGACAACAAAAAATCCTTTTTGAAATATATCAACGCGAGACGGAGGACTAAGGAGAATCTCCATCCTTTACTGGATGCGAGGGGAAACCTAGTTACTAAGGATGAGGAAAAGGCTGAGGTGCTTAATGCCGCCTTTGCCTCAGTCTTTAGCGGCAATACCGGTTGTTCTCTGGATACCCAGTGCCCTGAGCTGGTGGAAGGGGATGGGGAGCAGGATGTGTGGCCTTCGCTATCCATGAGGAAATGGTTGGCGACCTGCTATGGAGCTTGGATGTGCGCAAGTCAATGGGGCCAGATGGGAAGCACCCGAGGGTACTGAAAGAACTGGCGGAGGAGCTGGCCGAGCCGCTTTCCATCATTTATCGGCAGTCCTGGCTATCGGGGGAGGTCCCAGTTGACTGGCGGCTAGCAAATGTGACGCCCATCTATAAGAAGGGCCGCAGGGCAGACCCGGGGAACTATAGGCCTGTCAGTTTGACCTCAGTGCCAGGAAAGCTCATGGAGCAGATTATCTTGAGGGTCATCACGCGGCACTTGCAGGGCAACAAGGCGATCAGGCCCAGTCAGCATGGGTTTATGAAAGGCAGGTCCTGCTTGACGAACCTGATCTCCTTCTATGACCAAGTGACACGCTTGGTGGATGAGGGAAAGGCTGTGGATGTGGTTTACCTTGACTTCAGTAAGGCTTTTGACACCGTTCCACACAGCATTCTCCTCAAGAAACTGGCTGCTCATGGCTTGGACTGGCGTACGCTTTGCTGGGTTAGAAACTGGCTGGATGGCCGGGCCCAGAGAGTTGTGGTGAATGGAGTCAAATCTGGTTGGAGGCCGGTCACTAGTGGTGTCCCCCAGGGCTCGGTACTGGGGCCGGTCCTCTTTAATATCTTTATCGATGATCTGGATGAGGGGATCGAGTGCACCCTCAGTGAGTTTGCAGATGACACCAAGCTAGGTGCGTGTGTCGATCTGCTCGAGGGTAGGAAGGCTCTGCAGGAGGATCTGGATAGGCTGGACCGATGGGCTGAGGTCAACTGTATGAAGTTCAACAAGGCCAAGCCCCAGGTCCTGCACCTGGGGCGTAACAACCCCAAGCAGCGCTACAGGCTGGGAGACGAGTGGTTGGAAAGCTGCCTGGCCAAGAAGGACCTGGGAGTACTGGTTGATAGTCGGCTGAATATGAGCCAGCAGTGTGCTCAGGTGGCCAAGAAGGCCAACAGCATCCTGGCCTGTATAAGAAGCAGTGTGGCCAGCAGGTCTAGGGAGGTGATTGTCCCCATGTACTCGGCTCTGGTGAGGCCGCACCTCGAGTGCTGTGTTCAGTTTTGGGCCCCTCGCTACAGGAAGGACATGGAGGTGCTTGAGAGAGTCCAGAGAAGGGCAATGAAGCTGGTGAGGGGTCTGGAGAACAAGTCTTACGAGGAGCAGCTGAGGGAGCTGGGGTTGTTCAGCCTGGAGAAGAGGAGGCTCAGGGGCGACCTTATCGCTCTTCACAGTTACCTTAAAGGAGGCTGTAGAGAGGTGGGGGTTGGTCTGTTCTCCGAAATGCCTGGTGACAGAAGAAGGGGGGATGGGCGAAAGTTGCGACAGGGGAGGTTTATGTTGGATGTTAGGAAGTACTTCTTTACCGAAAGGGTTATTAAGCATTGGAACGGGCTGCCCAGGGAGGTGGTGTAGTCACCATCCCTGGAGGTCTTTAAAAGACGTTTAGATGTAGAGCTTAGCGATATGGTTTAGTGGAGTACTTGGTGTTAGGTCGGAGGTTGGACTCGATGATCTTGAGGTCTCTACCAACCTAGAAATCTGTGATACTGTGACCTGAGGGTGTGTTTTTTTCCGGCTCTGGTCTCTGTGCTTGAGACCTCTGCAAGGAGCTGTACTGTTTGCATGTCCATCATGGGCGTGGCCTTCTCTCTGGTTCTTGTAGGCCAGGTCATGGGCATGGACTAAGCTGGAAACTTGAAAGAGGCACGAGGGTGAGTGGATGGCAGTGTGGGCCCTGAGTTGGTGGGTGGATTGTTAGTCTGTTTGGCCTGTCGGGCAGGCTTTGCAAGCACTTGTGACAGCATTGTGCATCTCCTGCCATGTTCCCGACGGGCGTCAGCGGGTCCAGTTCCTGAAATGCTGACCCATCAGCATAGCCTTTTGGTTTTCAGGTGGCCTACTCAAGTGTGTGATTTTTCCTGTGAGTGATGTTATTTCATGGAATTGGTTTTTCTTTTTTGGTGTGTCATCTGTGGTGCTCCTAGATTTTCCTTCCTATGTAAAGGAAAGGTTTAATGCCAGCTGAAGATGATCAGTTACTTGCTTGGTCATATTGTCCTCTCAGTATTCAAAGCTGAAGCAAAAGCCTGGGGATTGTTGCTTCTAGAAACACCCCAGTTCTCTTGTCTGCACTCTGCATGGTGTTGAGCTGAAAACCAGATGAAAAAAAAGAAACACAGCTGCTGCTTATCCTGCTCTCTACTTTGTTGTTTCTTGCCCCTCCCCTTTCCCAGGTGCTTGGGTTTGGGTGCTGGGCGGGGCCAAATGGTATATGAGCCCCAGGCAAGGCCTGAGGGGGAGCTCCTTCTGCCTGGGCTGCTCTTAGGGGTAAGTGCTTTGTTTTTCCTTCTGTCAGTTGCAGGGTTCTTTGGGTGGGTTGGAGTCTATGGACTGATGCGTACCGGTCTCTACTTGGGAATGCACATCTCTTTGAGGTAAGGGCTCGAAGGATCTGTTAGAGGAAAGCAATCTATATAGTAGGAGCAGGTGCCTTTATTGCATGCAGCTCTTCTTCAGGTGAGTAATTGTTAGAGCGTGTTTACGGGTAGGGTGGTAATGTTAGCTTGTGTGTTCTAGGTCCCTTTGGATTTTGACAGATTGACTGGGGCTTCGTGTGAGTCTTGGCCTGTATGTCAAATATTATCCAAGTTCCAGCTGTCGTGGTCAAGTGATGGAGCAGGGTTTAGGAGAACTGTCTCATGGAAGCTTCCTGTGCAAGTATGTATCTGAAAAGAGCAGCAGGAGGCAGGTAAGGTGTAGTCTTTTCCAGGGTTGGGGGCGGTTTGTTGTATTTCTGGAGCTTTTGCCTGTGGTTTGGCTGGCTGTGGAGTCTTTAGACCTTGCAGCCTTCTAGATGTTAAGTGCTTGGAATTGATGTACTGGAGGTATGTTTAAGAGGGGTTGCTGGCTACCTTGTGTTTGGGAAATGGTGGGGTACGGTTCCTTATTTGGGGGTTCTATTTTAATCTCTATATATATCAAGGCATTTGCGTAACTGTACAGAGGATTCCCAAAGCGCCTCAGTATGCGTGGCAAGGGCCTTGACTGCATAAGGGCAGTATGAGGAAGAGACTGAGCAGGGTCACCTTTTTCATCTGTAGAGGAGAAGTCTGTGATTGCCCCTGCTGGGGCTGCTGTGCATTCATGGCCTTTTGGCCTTTGTGGACCTGAGGGTGTGTTTTTCTGGCTCTGGTCTCTGTGCTTGAGACCTCTGCAAGGAGCTGTAGTGTGTTTGCGTGTCCATCATGGGCCTGACCTTCTCTCTCTTTCTTTTAGGCCTTGTCATGGGCATGGACTAAACTGGAAACTTGAAAGAGGCACGAGGGTGAGTGGATGGCAGTGTGGGCCCTGAGTTGGTGGGTGGACTGTTAGTCTGTTTGGCCTGTCGGGCAGGCTTTGCAAGCACTTGTGACAGCATTGTGCATCTCCTGCCATGTTCCCGAGGGGCGTCAGCTGGTCTGTTAGTAATAGAAGAAGAAATAATACAATATTGTTTAGTATGTTACATTTGCGATGTACTGTTCCGAGGCTGCGCTTGGAAGATACAAAATATACGTGCAAGGGTAACATGAGAATGCACCAATTCATGATGAGGAGTAAGGAGGATTAAAAGAATGCTCAATTTGCAAGACATCTAGATAACTGGGGCTTCTTGGACTCTGGGAACTGGGTCAAACCAACCTTGCGGTTTGGACTGAGACCAAGGGCTCAGAGAGCATGCGTGAAAAGGAAAGGTTAAAAAGTTCAACTCTGATGAAGACATCTTACTTCATCCCGATGACCACCCGGACGACCACCAGAGAGTAGTACGCAAGTGCAGAAGGACTGATAAGATAATTAGAATACGAAGCGAGGCTAGGTGGAGCTAGGAAATGAATATGCATAGATGAGTTGTGAAACCTAATGCATATGTAGTATCTTAGGAGATAAAAGAGAACTAAGAAAACAAATCAGACGAAGTTAGATTTGGGCAGGCATGCCCCTAACTTCCGGCGCCTAATAAAGCACCTTCATATAATGACTTTGTGGATTATGTGTTTTCATGAACACTAACAGGTCCAGTTCCTGAAATGCTGACCCATCAGCATAGCCTCTTCGTTTTCAGGTGGCCTACTCAAGTGTGTGATTTTTCCTGTGAGTGATGTTATTTCATGGAATTGGTTTTTCTTTTTTGGCGTGTCATCTGTGGTGCTCCTAGATTTTCCTTCCTGTGTAAAGGAAAGGTTTAATGCCAGCTGAAGAAGATCAGTTACTTGCTTGGTTGTGTGGTCCTCTCAATATTCAAAGCTGAAGCAAAAGCCTGGGGATTGTTGCTTCTAGAAACACCCCAGTTCTCTTGTCTGCACTCTGCATGGTGTTGAGCTAAAAGCCATATGGGGAAAAAAAAAAACCCACACCTGTTGCTTGTCCTGCTCTGTCTACTTTGTTGTTTTTTGCCCCTACCCTTTCCCAGGTGATTGGGTTTGGGTGCTGGGCGGGGCCAAATGGTATATGAGCCCCAGGCAAGGCCTGAGGGGGAGCTCCTTCTGCCTGGGCTGCTCTTAGGGGTAAGTGCTTTGTTTTTCCTTCTGTCAGTTGCAGGGTTCTTTGCGTGGGTTGGAGTCTATGGACTGATGCGTACCGGTCTCTACTTGGGAATGCACATCTCTTTGAGGTAAGGGCTAGAAGGATCTGTTAGAGGAAAGCAATCTATAGAGTAGGAGCAGGTGCCCTTATTGCATGCAGCTCTTCTTCAGGTGAGTAATTGTTAGAGCGTGTTTACGGATAGGGTGGTAATGTTAGCTTGTGTGTTCTAGGTCCCTTAGGATTTTGACAGCTTGATTGGGGCTTCGTGTGAGTCTTGGCCTGTATGTCAAATATTATCCAAGTTAGAGCTGTGGTGGTAAAGTGATGGAGCAGGGTTTAGGAGAACTGGATCCTGGAAGCTTCCTGTGCAAGCATGTATCTGAAAAGAGCAGCAGGAGGCAGGTAAGGTGTAGTCTTTTCCAGGGTTGTGGGCGGTTTGTTATATTTCTGGAGCTTTTGCCTGTGGTTTGGCTGGCTGTGGAGTCTTTAGACCTTGCAGCCTTCCAGATGTTAAGTGCTTGGAATTGACGTCCTAGAGGTATGTTTTAGGAGGGGTTGCTGGCTAACTTGTGTTTGGGAAATGGTGGGGTACGGTTCCTTTTTTGGGGTTCTATTTTAATCTCTAGGTATATCAAGGCATTTGCGTAACTGTGCAGAGGATTCCCAAAGAGCCTCAGTATGCATGGCAAGGGCCTTGACTGCATAAGGGCAGTATGAGGAAGAGACTGAGCAGGGTCACCTTCCTCATCTGTAGAGGATAAGTCTGTGCTTACCCTTGCA
The DNA here is from genome assembly GCF_040182565.1 of Anser cygnoides. NCBI lineage: Eukaryota > Metazoa > Chordata > Aves > Anseriformes > Anatidae > Anser > Anser cygnoides. Next base: position 38,243,288 of record NC_089879.1, read on the forward strand.
GGGGCTGCTTTGCATTCCTGGCCTTTTGGCCTTTGTGGACCTGAGGGTGGTTTTTTTCTGGCTCTGGTCTCTGTGCTTGAGACCTCTGCAAGGAGCTGTACTGTTTGCGCGTCCATCATGGGCGTGGCCTTCTCTCTGTTTCTTGTAGGCCAGGTCATGGGCATGGACTAAGCTAGAAACTTGAAAGAGGCACGAGGGTGAGTGGATGGCAGTGTGGGCCCTGAGTTGGTGGGTACATTGTGTTAGTCTGTTTGGCCTGTTGGGCAGGCTTTGCAAGCACTTGTGACAGCATTGTGCATCTCCTGCCATGTTCCTGAGGGGCGTCAGCGGGTCCAGTTCCTGAAATGCTGAGCCATCAGCATAGCCTTTTGGTTTTCAGATAGCCTACTCAAGTGTGTGATTTTTTCCTGTGAGTGATGTTATTTCATGGAATTGGTTTTTCTTTTTTGGTGTGTCATCTGTGGTGCTCCTAGATTTTTCTCCCTGTGCAGGAAGAAAGCTTTAATGCCAGCTGAAGAAGATCAGTTACTTGCTTGGTTGTATGGTCCTCTCAATATTCAAAGCTGAAGCAAAAGCCTGGGGATTGTTGCTTCTAGAAACACCCCAGTTCTCTTGTCTGCACTCTGCATGGTGTTGAGCTAAAAACCATATGGAAAAAAAAAAACCCACACCTGTTGCTTGTCCTGCTCTGTCTACTGTGTTGTTTCTTGCCCCTCCCCTTTCCCAGGTGCTTGGGTTTGGGTGCTGGGCGGGGCCAAATGGTATATGAGCCCCAGGCAAGGCCTGAGGGGGAGCTCCTTCTGCCTGGGCTGCTCTTAGGGGTAAGTGCTTTGTTTTTCCTTCTGTCAGTTGCAGGGTTCTTTGGGTGGGTTGGAGTCTATGGACTGATGCGTACCGGTCTCTACTTGGGAATGCACATCTCTTTGAGGTAAGGGCTAGAAGGATCTGTTAGAGGAAAGCAATCTATAGAGTAGGAGCAGGTGCCCTTATTGCATGCAGCTCTTCTTCAGGTGAGTAATTGTTAGAGCGTGTTTACGGCTAGGGTGGTAATGTTAGCTTGTGTGTTCTAGGTCCCTTAGGATTTTGACAGCTTGATTGGGGCTTCGTGTGAGTCTTGGCCTGTATGTCAAATATTATCCAAGTTAGAGCTGTGGTGGTAAAGTGATGGAGCAGGGTTTAGGAGAACTGGATCCTGGAAGCTTCCTGTGCAAGCATGTATCTGAAAAGAGCAGCAGGAGGCAGGTAAGGTGTAGTCTTTTCCAGGGTTGGGGGTGGTTTGTTATAGTTCTGGAGCTGCTGGCTGTGGAGTCTTTAGACCTTGCAGCCTTCTAGATGTTAAGTGCTTGGAATTCACGTCCTAGAGGTATGTTTTAGGAGGGGTTGCTGGCTAACTTGTGTTTGGGAAATGGTGGGGTACGGTTCCTTTTTTGGGGTTCTATTTTAATCTCTAGGTATATCAAGGCATTTGCGTAACTGTCCAGAGGATTCACAAAGAGCCTCAGTATGCGTGGCAAGGGCCTTGACTGCATAAGGCCAGTATGAGGAAGAGACTGAGCAGGGTCACCTTCCTCATCTGTAGAGGATAAGTCTGGGATTAGCCTTGCAGGGGCTGCTGTGCATTCCTGGCCTTTTGGCCTTTGTGGACCTGAGGGTGGTTTTTTTCTGGCTCTGGTCTCTGTGCTTGAGACCTCTGCAAGGAGCTGTACTGTTTGCGTGTCCATCATGGGCGTGGCCTTCTCTCTGTTTCTTGTAGGCCAGGTCATGGGCATGGACTAAGCTGGAAACTTGAAAGAGGCACGAGGGTGAGCGGATGGCAGTGTGGGCCCTGAGTTGGTGGGTGCATTGTGTTAGTCTGTTTGGCCTGTTGGGCAGGCTTTGCAGGCACTTGTGACAGCATTGTGCATCTCCTGCCATGTTCCTGGGGGGCGTCAGTGGGTCCAGTTCCTGAAATGCTGAGCCATCAGCATAGCCTTTTGGTTTTCAGGTGGCCTACTCAAGTGTGTGATTTTTCCTGTGAGTGATGTTATTTCATGGAATTGGTTTTTCTTTTTTGGTGTGTCATCTGTGGTTCTCCTAGATTTTTCTTCCTATGCAGAAAGAAAGCTTTAATGCCAGCTGAAGAAGATCAGTTACTTGCCTGGTTGTGTGGTCCTCTCAATATTCAAAGCTGAAGCAAAAGCCTGGGGATTGTTGCTTCTAGAAACACCCCAGTTCTCCTGTCTGCACTCTGCATGGTGTTGAGCTAAAAGCCATATGGAAAAAAAAAAAACCACACCTGTTGCTTGTCCTGCTCTGTCTACTTTGTTGTTTTTTGCCCCTACCCTTTCCCAGGTGATTGGGTTTGGGTGCTGGGCGGGGCCAAATGGTATATGAGCCCCAGGCAAGGCCTGAGGGGGAGCTCCTTCTGCCTGGGCTGCTCTTAGGGGTAAGTGCTTTGTTTTACCTTCTGTCAGTTGCAGGGTTCTTTGGGTGGGTTGGAGTCTATGGACTGATGCGTACCGGTCTCTACTTGGAAATGCACATCTCTTTGAGGTAAGGGCTAGAAGGATCTGTTAGAGGAAAGCAATCTATAGAGTAGGAGCAGGTGCCCTTATTGCATGCAGCTCTTCTTCAGGTGAGTAATTGTTAGAGCGTGTTTCCGGATAGGGTGGTAATGTTAGCTTGTGTGTTCTAGGTCCCTTAGGATTTTGACAGCTTGATTGGGGCTTCGTGTGAGTCTTGGCCTGTATGTCAAATATTATCCAAGTTAGAGCTGTGGTGGTAAAGTGATGGAGCAGGGTTTAGGAGAACTGGATCCTGGAAGCTTCCTGTGCAAGCATGTATCTGAAAAGAGCAGCAGGAGGCAGGTAAGGTGTAGTCTTTTCCAGGGTTGGGGGTGGTTTGTTATATTTCTGGAGCTTTTGCCTGTGGTTTGGCTGGCTGTGGAGTCTTTAGACCTTGCAGCCTTCTAGATGTTAAGTGCTTGGAATTGACGTCCTAGAGGTATGTTTTAGGAGGGGTTGCTGGCTAACTTGTGTTTGGGAAATGGTGGGGTACGGTTCCCTTTTTGGGGTTCTATTTTAATCTCTAGGTATATCAAGGCATTTGCGTAACTGTGCAGAGGATTCCCAAAGAGCCTCAGTATGCATGGCAAGGGCCTTGACTGCATAAGGGCAGTATGAGGAAGAGACTGAGCAGGGTCACCTTCCTCATCTGTAGAGGATAAGTCTGGGATTAGCCTTGCAGGGGCTGCTGTGCATTCCTGGCCTTTTGGCCTTTGTGGACCTGAGGGTGGTTTTTTTCTGGCTCTGGTCTCTGTGCTTGAGACCTCTGCAAGGAGCTGTACTGTTTGCGTGTCCATCATGGGCGTGGCCTTCTCTCTGTTTCTTGTAGGCCAGGTCATGGGCATGGACTAAGCTGGAAACTTGAAAGAGGTACGAGGGTGAGCAGATGGCAGTGTGGGCCCTGAGTTGGTGGGTGCATTGTGTTAGTCTGTTTGGCCTGTCGGGCAGGCTTTGCAAGCACTTGTGGCAGCATTGTGCATCTCCTGCCATGTTCCTGAGGGGCGTCAGCGGGTCCAGTTCCTGAAATGCTGAGCCATCAGCATAGCCTTTTGGTTTTCAGATAGCCTACTCAAGTGTGTGATTTTTCCTGTGAGTGATGTTATTTCATGGAATTGGTTTTTCTTTTTTGGTGTGTCATCTGTGGTGCTCCTAGATTTTTCTTCCTATGCAGAAAGAGAGCTTTAATGCCAGCTGAAGAAGATCAGTTACTTGCTTGGTTGTGTGGTCCTCTCAATATTCAAAGCTGAAGCAAAAGCCTGGGGATTGTTGCTTCTAGAAACACCCCAGTTCTCTTGTCTGCACTCTGCATGGTGTTGAGCTAAAAGCCATATGGAAAAAAAAAACCCACACCTGTTGCTTGTCCTGCTCTGTCTACTTTGTTGTTTTTTGCCCCTCCCCTTTCCCAGGTGATTGGGTTTGGGTGCTGGGCGGGGCCAAATGGTATATGAGCCCCAGGCAAGGCATGAGGGGGAGCTCCTTCTGCCTGGGCTGCTCTTAGGGGTAAGTGCTTTGTTTTTCCTTCTGTCAATTGCAGGGTTCTTTGGGTGGGTTGGAGTCTATGGACTGATGCGTACCGGTCTCTACTTGGGAATGCACATCTCTTTGAGGTAAGGGCTAGAAGGATCTGTTAGAGGAAAGCAATCTATAGAGTAGGAGCAGGTGCCCTTATTGCATGCAGCTCTTCTTCAGGTGAGTAATTGTTAGAGCGTGTTTCCGGATAGGGTGGTAATGTTAGCTTGTGTGTTCTAGGTCCCTTAGGATTTTGACAGCTTGATTGGGGCTTCGTGTGAGTCTTGGCCTGTATGTCAAATATTATCCAAGTTAGAGCTGTGGTGGTAAAGTGATGGAGCAGGGTTTAGGAGAACTGGATCCTGGAAGCTCCCTGTGCAAGCATGTATCTGAAAAGAGCAGCAGGAGGCAGGTAAGGTGTAGTCTTTTCCAGGGTTGGGGGTGGTTTGTTATATTTCTAGAGCTTTTGCCTGTGGTTTGGCTGGCTGTGGAGTCCAGAGAGTGCACTGGCACCATTGGGGATGCACCCCCGTGAGTCCAGAGAGTGCACTGGCACCACTGGGGATGCACTGCAGTGAGTCCAGAGAGTGCACTGGCACCACTGGGGATGCACTGCAGTGAGTCCAGAGAGTGCACTGGCACCACTGGGGATGCACTGCAGTGAGTCCAGAGAGCGCACTGGCACCACTGGGGATGCACTGCAGTGAGTCCAGAGAGCGCACTGGCACCACTGGGGATGCACTGCAGTGAGTCCAGAGAGCGCACTGGCACCACTGGGGATGCACTGCAGTGAGTCCAGAGAGCGCACTGGCACCACTGGGGATGCACTGCAGTGACTCCAGAGAGCGCACTGGCACCACTGGGGATGCAGTGCAGTGAGTCCAGAGAGTGCACTGGCACCACTGGGGATGCACTGCAGTGAGTCCAGAGAGTGCACTGGCACCACTGGGGATGCACTGCAGTGAGTCCAGAGAGTGCACTGGCACCACTGGGCATGCACCGCGGTGAGTCCAGAGAGTGCACTGGCACCAGTGGGGATGCACTGCAGTGAGTCCAGAGAGTGCACTGGCACCACTGGGGATGCAGTGCAGTGACTCCAGAGAGTGCACTGGCACCACTGGGGATGCACTGCAGTAGTCCAGAGAGTGCACTGGCCCCACTGGGGATGCACTTGGGTGCGTCCAGGGAGTGCAATGGCACCACTGGGGATGCACTGCAGTGAGTCCAGAGTGCATTGGCACCGCTGGGGATGCACTTGGGTGCGTCCAGGGAGTGCACTGGCACCACTGGGGATGCACTGCAGTGAGTCCAGAGAGTGCACTGGTACCACAGGGGATGCACCCCCGTAAGTCCAGAGAGTGCACTGGCACCACTGGGGATGCACCCCCGTGACTCCAGAGAGTGCACTGGCACCACTGGGGATGCACCCCCGTGACTCCAGAGAGTGCACTGGCACCACTGGGGATGCAGTGCAGTGAGTCCAGAGAGTGCACTGGCACCACTGGGGATGCAGTGCAGTGAGTCCAGAGAGTGCACTGGCACCACTGGGGATGCACTGCAGTGAGTCCAGAGAGTGCACTGGCCCCACTGGGGATGCACTGCAGTGAGTCCAGAGAGTGCACTGGCCCCACTGGGGATGCACTGCAGTGAGTCCAGAGAGTGCACTGGCACCACTGGGGATGCACCCCGGTGAGTCCAGAGAGTGCACTGGCACCACTGGGGATGCACCCCAGCAGGTCCAGAGAGTGCACTGGCACCACTGGGGATGCACTGCAGTGAGTCCAGAGAGTGCACTGGCACGACTGGGGATGCACCGCCGTGAGTCCAGAGAGTGCACTGGCACCACTGGGGATGCACCGCCGTGAGTCCAGAGAGTGCACTGGCACCACCGGGCATGCACTGCAGTGAGTCCGGAGAGTGCACTGGCACCACCGGGCATGCACTGCAGTGAGTCCAGAGAGTGCACTGGCACCACTGGGGATGCACTGCAGTGAGTCCAGAGAGTGCACTGGCACCACTGGGGATGCACCCCGGTGAGTCCAGAGAGTGCACTGGCACCACTGGGGATGAACTTGGGTGAGTCCAGGGAGTGCACTGGCACCACTTGGGATGCAGTGCAGTGAGTCCAGAGAGTGCACTGGCACCACTGGGGATGCACCCCCGTGAGTCCAGGGAGTGCACTGGCACCACTGGGGATGCAGTGCAGTGAGTCCAGAGAGTGCACTGGCACCACTGGGCATGCACTGCAGTGAGGCCTGAGAGTGCACTGGCTCCACTGGACATGCACCCCGGTGAGTCCAGAGAGTGCACTGGCACCACTGGGGGTGCACTGCAGTGAGTCCAGAGAGTGCACTGGCACCACTGGGGATGCACCCCGGTGAGTCCAGAGAGTGCACTGACCCCACTGGGGATGCACTGCAGTGACTCCAGAGATTGCACTAGTACCACTGGAGATGCACTGCAGTGAGTCTAGAGAGTGCACTGGCACCACTGGGGATGCACTGCAGTGAGTCCAGAGAGTGCACTGGCACCACTGGGGATACACTTCAGTGACTCCAGAGAGTGCACTGGCACCACTGGGGATGCACTGCAGTGAGTCCAGAGAGTGCACTGGCTCCACTGGGGATGCACCCCGGTGAGTCCAGAGAGTGCACTGGCCCCACTGGGGATGCACTGCAGTGACTCCAGAGAGTGCCCTAGTACCACTGGAGATGCACTGCAGTGCCTCCAGAGAGTGCACTGGCACCACTGGGGATGCACCCCCGTGAGTCCAGAGAGTGCACTGGCACCACTGGGGATGCACCCCCGTGAGTCCAGAGAGTGCACTGGCACCACTGGGGATGCACCCCCGTGAGTCCAGAGAGTGCACTGGCACCACTGGGGATGCACCCCCGTGAGTCCAGAGAGTGCACTGGCACCACTGGGGATGCACCCCCGTGAGTCCAGAGAGTGCACTGGCACCACTGGGGATGCACCCCCGTGAGTCCAGAGAGTGCACTGGCACCACTGGGGATGCACCCCCGTGAGTCCAGAGAGTGCACTGGCACCACTGGGGATGCACCCCCGTGAGTCCAGAGAGTGCACTGGCACCACTGGGGATGCACCCCCGTGAGTCCAGAGAGTGCACTGGCACCACTGGGGATGCACCCCCGTGAGTCCAGAGAGTGCAATGGCACCACTGGGGATGCACCCCCGTGAGTCCAGAGAGTGCACTGGCACCACTGGGGATGGACTGCAGTGAGTCCAGAGAGCGCACTGGCACCACTGGGGATGCAGTGCAGTGAGTCCAGAGAGTGCACTAGAACCACGGGGCATGCACTGCTGTGACTCCAGAGAGTGCACTGGCTCCACTGGACATGCACCCCGGTGAGTCCAGAGAGTGCACTGGCACCACTGGGGATGCACTGCAGTGAGTCCAGAGAGTGCACTGGCACCACTGGGGATGCACTGCAGTGAGTCCAGAGAGTGCACTGGCACCACTGGGGATGCACCCCAGCAGGTCCAGAGAGTGCACTGGCACCACTGGGGATGCACTGCAATGAGTCCAGGGAGTGCACTGGCACGACTGGGGATGCACCGCCGTGAGTCCAGAGAGTGCACTGGCACCACTGGGGATGCACCGCCGTGAGTCCAGAGAGTGCACTGGCACCACTGGGGATGCACCGCCGTGAGTCCAGAGAGTGCACTGGCACCACCGGGCATGCACTGCAGTGAGTCCGGAGAGTGCACTGGCACCACCGGGCATGCACTGCAGTGAGTCCAGAGAGTGCACTGGCACCACCGGGGATGCACTGCAGTGAGTCCAGAGAGTGCACTGGCACCACTGGGGATGCACCCCGGTGAGTCCAGAGAGTGCACTGGCATCACTGGGGATGAACTTGGGTGAGTCCAGAGAGTGCACTGGCACCACTGGGGATGCACCCCCGTGAGTCCAGGGAGTGCCCTGGCACCACTGGGGATGCACTGCAGTGAGTCCAGAGAGTGCACTGGCACCACTGGGGATGGACTGCAGTGAGTCCAGAGAGCGCACTGGCACCACTGGGGATGCAGTGCAGTGAGTCCAGAGAGTGCACTAGAACCACGGGATATGCACTGCTGTGACTCCAGAGAGTGCACTGGCTCCACTGGGGATGCACCCCGGTGAGTCCAGAGAGTGCACTGGCACCACTGGGGGTGCACTGAAGTGAGTCCAGAGAGTGCACTGGCACCACTGGGGATGCACCCCGGTGAGTCCAGAGAGTGCACTGGCCCCACTGGAGATGCACTGCAGTGACTCCAGAGAGTGCACTAGTAGCACTGGAGATGCACTGCAGTGCTCCAGAGAGTGCACTGGCACCACTGGGGATGCACTGCAGTGAGTCCAGAGAGTGCACTGGCACCACTGGGGATGCACTGCAGTGAGTCCAAAGAGCGCTCTGGCACCACTGGGGATGCACTGCAGTGAATCCAGAGAGCGCACTGGCACCACTGGGGATGCAGTGCAGTGAGTCCAGAGAGTGCACTGGCACCACTGGGGATGCACTGCAGTGAGTCCAGAGAGTGCACTGGCACCACTGGGGATGCACTGCAGTGAGTCCAGAGAGTGCACTGGCACCACTGGGGATGCACTGCAGTGAGTCCAGAGAGTGCACTGGCACCACGGGTGATGCAGTGCAGTGAGTCCAGAGAGTGCACTGGCACCACGGGGGATGCACTGCAGTGAGTCCAGAGAGTGCACTGGCACCACTGGGGATGCACTGCAGTGAGTCCAGAGAGCGCACTGGTACCACTGGAGATGCACCCCCGTGACTCCAGAGAGTGCCCTGGCACCACTGGGGATGCACTGCAGTGAGTCCAGAGAGTGCACTGGCACCACTGGGGATGCACTGCAGTGAGTCCAGAGAGTGCACTGGCACCACTGGGGATGCACCCCGGTGAGTCCAGAGAGTGCACTGGCACCACTGGGGATGCACTGCAGTGAGTCCAGAGTGTGCAATGGCACCACTGGGGATGCACTGCAGTGAGTCCAGAGAGTGCACTGGCACGACTGGGCATGCACCCCGGTGAGTCCAGAGAGTGCACTGGCACCACTGGGGATGCACTGCAGTGAGTCCAGAGAGTGCACTGGCACCACTGGGGATGCAGTGCAGTGAGTCCAGAGAGTGTACTGGCACCACTGATGATGCACCCTGGTGAGTCTAGAGAGTGCACTGGCACCACTGGGGATGCAGTGCAGTGAGTCGAGAGAGCGCACTGGCACCACTGGGGATGCAGTGCAGTGAGTCCAGAGTACGCACTGGCACCACTGGGGATGCACTGCAGTGAGTCCAGAGAGCGCACTGGCACCCCTGGGGATGCACTGCAGTGAGTCCAGAGAGCGCACTGGCACAACTGGGGATGCACCCCCGTGAGTCCAGAGAGTGCAATGGCACCACTGGGGATGCACCCCCGTGAGTCCAGAGAGTGCACTGGCACCACTGGGGATGGACTGCAGTGAGTCCAGAGAGCGCACTGGCACCACTGGGGATGCAGTGCAGTGAGTCCAGAGAGTGCACTAGAACCACGGGGCATGCACTGCTGTGACTCCAGAGAGTGCACTGGCTCCACTGGACATGCACCCCGGTGAGTCCAGAGAGTGCACTGGCACCACTGGGGATGCACTGCAGTGAGTCCAGAGAGTGCACTGGCACCACTGGGGATGCACTGCAGTGAGTCCAGAGAGTGCACTGGCACCACTGGGGATGCACCCCAGCAGGTCCAGAGAGTGCACTGGCACCACTGGGGATGCACTGCAATGAGTCCAGGGAGTGCACTGGCACGACTGGGGATGCACCGCCGTGAGTCCAGAGAGTGCACTGGCACCACTGGGGATGCACCGCCGTGAGTCCAGAGAGTGCACTGGCACCACTGGGGATGCACCGCCGTGAGTCCAGAGAGTGCACTGGCACCACCGGGCATGCACTGCAGTGAGTCCGGAGAGTGCACTGGCACCACCGGGCATGCACTGCAGTGAGTCCAGAGAGTGCACTGGCACCACCGGGGATGCACTGCAGTGAGTCCAGAGAGTGCACTGGCACCACTGGGGATGCACCCCGGTGAGTCCAGAGAGTGCACTGGCATCACTGGGGATGAACTTGGGTGAGTCCAGAGAGTGCACTGGCACCACTGGGGATGCACCCCCGTGAGTCCAGGGAGTGCCCTGGCACCACTGGGGATGCACTGCAGTGAGTCCAGAGAGTGCACTGGCACCACTGGGGATGGACTGCAGTGAGTCCAGAGAGCGCACTGGCACCACTGGGGATGCAGTGCAGTGAGTCCAGAGAGTGCACTAGAACCACGGGATATGCACTGCTGTGACTCCAGAGAGTGCACTGGCTCCACTGGGGATGCACCCCGGTGAGTCCAGAGAGTGCACTGGCACCACTGGGGGTGCACTGAAGTGAGTCCAGAGAGTGCACTGGCACCACTGGGGATGCACCCCGGTGAGTCCAGAGAGTGCACTGGCCCCACTGGAGATGCACTGCAGTGACTCCAGAGAGTGCACTAGTAGCACTGGAGATGCACTGCAGTGCTCCAGAGAGTGCACTGGCACCACTGGGGATGCACTGCAGTGAGTCCAGAGAGTGCACTGGCACCACTGGGGATGCACTGCAGTGAGTCCAAAGAGCGCTCTGGCACCACTGGGGATGCACTGCAGTGAATCCAGAGAGCGCACTGGCACCACTGGGGATGCAGTGCAGTGAGTCCAGAGAGTGCACTGGCACCACTGGGGATGCACTGCAGTGAGTCCAGAGAGTGCACTGGCACCACTGGGGATGCACTGCAGTGAGTCCAGAGAGTGCACTGGCACCACTGGGGATGCACTGCAGTGAGTCCAGAGAGTGCACTGGCACCACGGGTGATGCAGTGCAGTGAGTCCAGAGAGTGCACTGGCACCACGGGGGATGCACTGCAGTGAGTCCAGAGAGTGCACTGGCACCACTGGGGATGCACTGCAGTGAGTCCAGAGAGCGCACTGGTACCACTGGAGATGCACCCCCGTGACTCCAGAGAGTGCCCTGGCACCACTGGGGATGCACTGCAGTGAGTCCAGAGAGTGCACTGGCACCACTGGGGATGCACTGCAGTGAGTCCAGAGAGTGCACTGGCACCACTGGGGATGCACCCCGGTGAGTCCAGAGAGTGCACTGGCACCACTGGGGATGCACTGCAGTGAGTCCAGAGTGTGCAATGGCACCACTGGGGATGCACTGCAGTGAGTCCAGAGAGTGCACTGGCACGACTGGGCATGCACCCCGGTGAGTCCAGAGAGTGCACTGGCACCACTGGGGATGCACTGCAGTGAGTCCAGAGAGTGCACTGGCACCACTGGGGATGCAGTGCAGTGAGTCCAGAGAGTGTACTGGCACCACTGATGATGCACCCTGGTGAGTCTAGAGAGTGCACTGGCACCACTGGGGATGCAGTGCAGTGAGTCGAGAGAGCGCACTGGCACCACTGGGGATGCAGTGCAGTGAGTCCAGAGTACGCACTGGCACCACTGGGGATGCACTGCAGTGAGTCCAGAGAGCGCACTGGCACCCCTGGGGATGCACTGCAGTGAGTCCAGAGAGCGCACTGGCACAACTGGGGATGCACTGCAGTGAGTCCAGAGAGCGCACTGGCACCACTGGGGATGTACTTCAGTGAGTCCAGACAGTGCACTGACACAACTGGGGATGTAGTGCAGTGAGTCCAGAGAGTGCAATGGAACCAATGGGGATGCACTGCAGTGAGTCCAGAGAGTGCACTGGCACCACTGGGGATGCAGTGCAGTGAGTCCAGAGAGTGCACTGGCACCACTGGAGATGCAGTGCAGTGAGTCCAGATCGTGCACTGGCACCACTGCGGATGCAGTGCAGTGAGTCTAGAGTGCACTGGCACCACTGATGAAGCACCCCGGTGAGTCCAGAGAGTGCACTGACACCACTGGGGATGCAGTGCAGTGAGTCCAGAGAGTGCACTGGCACCACTGGGGATGCACTGCAGTGAGTCCAGAGAGTGCACTGGCACCACTGGGGATGGACCCCCGTGAGTCCACAGAGTGCACTGGCACCACTGGGGATGCACTGCAGTGAGTCCAGAGAGCGCACTGGCACCACTGGGGATGTACTTCAGTGAGTCCAGACAGTGCACTGACACAACTGGGGATGTAGTGCAGTGAGTCCAGAGAGTGCAATGGAACCAATGGGGATGCACTGCAGTGACTCCAGAGAGTACACTGGCAGCACTGGGGATGCACTGCAGTGAGTCCAGAGAGTGCACTGGCACCACTGGAGATGCAGTGCAGTGAGTCCAGATCGTGCACTGGCACCACTGCGGATGCAGTGCAGTGAGTCTAGAGTGCACTGGCACCACTGATGAAGCACCCCGGTGAGTCCAGAGAGTGCACTGACACCACTGGGGATGCAGTGCAGTGAGTCCAGAGAGTGCACTGGCACCACTGGGGATGCACTGCAGTGAGTCCAGAGAGTGCACTGGCACCACTGGGGATGGACCCCCGTGAGTCCACAGAGTGCACTGGCACCACTGGGGATGCACTGCAGTGAGTCCAGAGAGTGCACTGGCACCACTGGGGATGCACTGCAGTGAGTCCAGAGAGTGCACTGGCTCCACTGGGCATGATCCCCGGTGAGTCCAGAGAGTGCACTGGAACCACTGTGGAAGTACAGAAGTGAGTCCAGAGAGTGCACTGGCACCACTGGGGATGCACCCCGGTGAGTCCAGAGAGTGCACTGGCACCACTGGGGATGGACTGCAGTGAGTCCAGAGAGCGCACTGGCACCACTGGGGATGCACTGCAGTGAGTCCAGAGAGCGCACTGGCACCACTGGTGATGCACCTCCGTGACTCCAGAGAGTGCACTGGCACCACTGGGGATGCAGTGCAGTGAGTCCAGAGAGTGCACTGGCACCACTGGGGATGCACTGCAGTGAGTCCAGAGAGTGCACTGGCACCACTGGGGATGCACTGCAGTGAGTCCAGAGTGCACTGGCACCACTGATGATGCACCCCGGTGAGTCCAGAGAGTGCACTGGCACCACTGGGGATGTACTGCAGTGAGTCCAGAGAGTGCACTGGCAGTACTGGGGATGCACTGCAGTGAGACCAGAGAGTGCACTGGCACCACTGGGGATGCACTGCAGTGACTCCAGAGAGCGCACTGGCACCACTGGGGATGCACCCCCGTGAGTCCAGAGAGTGCACTGGCACCACTGGGGATGCACTGAAGTGAGACCAGAGAGTGCACTGGCACCACTGGGGATGCACTGCAGTGAGTCCAGAGAGTGCACTGGCACCACTGGGGATGGACCCCCGTGAGTCCAGAGAGTGCACTGGCACCAATGGGGATGCACTGCAGTGAGTCCAGAGAGTGCACTGGCACCACTGGGGATGCACTGCAGTGAGTCCAGAGAGTGCACTGGCTCCACTGGGCATGATCCCCGGTGAGTCCAGAGAGTGCACTGGAACCACTGTGGAAGTACAGAAGTGAGTCCAGAGAGTGCACTGGCACCACTGGAGATGCACCCCGGTGAGTCCAGAGAGTGCACTGGCACCACTGGGGATGCACTGCAGTGAGTCCAGAGAGCGCACTGGCACCACTGGGGATGCACTGCAGTGAGTCCAGAGAGCGCACTGGCACCACTGGGGATGCACTGCAGTGAGTCCAGAGAGCGCACTGGCACCACTGGGGATGCACCTCTGTGACTCCAGAGAGTGCACTGGCACCACTGGGGATGCACTGCAGTGAGTCCAGAGAGTGCACTGGCACCACTGGGGATGCAGTGCAGTGAGTCCAGAGAGTGCACTGGCACCACTGGGGATGCACAGCAGTGAGTCCAGAGTGCACTGGCACCACTGATGATGCACCCCGGTGAGTCCAGAGAGTGCACTGGCACCACTGGGGATGTACTGCAGTGAGTCCAGAGAGTGCACTGGCACCACTGGGGATGCACTGCAGTGAGTCCAGAGAGCGCACTGGCACCACTGGGGATGCACCCCCGTGACTCCAGAGAGTGCACTGGCACCACTGGGGATGCACTGAAGTGAGACCAGAGAGTGCACTGGCACAACTGGGGATGCACTGAAGTGAGTCCAGAGAGTGCACTGGCACCACTGGGGATGCACTGCAGTGAGACCAGAGAGTGCACTGGCACCACTGGGGATGCACTGCAGTGTGTCCAGAGAGTGCACTGGTACCACTGGGGATGCACCCCCGTGACTCCAGAGAGTGCACTGGCACCACTGGGGATGCACTGCAGTGAGTCCAGAGAGTGCACTGGCACCATTGGGGATGCACTGCAGTGAGTCCAGAGAGCGCACTGGCACCACTGGGGATGCACCCCCGTGACTCCAGAGAGTGCACTGGCACCACTGGGGATGCACTGAAGTGAGACCAGAGAGTGCACTGGCACAACTGGGGATGCACTGAAGTGAGTCCAGAGAGTGCACTGGCACCACTGGGGATGGACTGCAGTGAGACCAGAGAGTGCACTGGCACCACTGGGGATGCACTGCAGTGAGTCCAGAGAGCGCACTGGTACCACTGGGGATGCACCCCCGTGACTCCAGAGAGTGCACTGGTACCACTGGGGATGCACCCCGGTGAGTCCAGAGAGTGCACTGGCACCACTGGGGATGCACCCCGGTGAGTCAAGAGAGTGCACTGGCACCACTGGGGATGCACTGCAGTGAGTCCAGAGTGTGCAATGGCACCACTGGGGATGCACTGCAGTGAGTCCAGAGAGTGCACTGGCACCACTGGGCATGCACCCCGGTGAGTCCAGAGAGTGCACTGGCACCACTGGGGATGCACTGCAGTGAATCCAGAGAGCGCACTGGCACCACTGGGGATGCACTGCAGTGAGTCCAGAGAGTGCACTGGCACCACTGGGGATGCACTGCAGTGAGTCCAGAGAGTGCACTGGCACCACTGGGGATGCATTGCAGTGAGTCCAGAGAGTGCACTGGCACCACTGGGGATGCACTGCAGTGAGTCCATAGAGTGCACTGGCACCACTGGGGATGCACTGCAGTGAGTCCAGAGAGTACACTGGAACCACTGGGGATGCACTGCAGTGACTCCAGAGAGTGCACTGGCACCACTGGGGATGCACTGCAGTGAGTCCAGAGAGTGCACTGGCACCACTGGGGATGCATTGCACTGAGTCCAGAGAGTGAACTGGCACCACTGGGGATGCACTGCAGTGACTCCAGGGAGTGCAGTGGCACCACTGGGGATGCATTTCAGGGAGTCCAGAGAGTGCACTGGCACCACTGGGGATGCACTGCAGTGAGTCCAGAGAGTGCACTGGCACCACTGGGGATGCACTGCAGTGAGTCCAGAGAGCGCACTGGTACCACTGGGGATGCACCCCCGTGACTCCAGAGAGTGCACTGGTACCACTGGGGATGCAGTGCAGTGACTCCAGGGAGTGCCCTGGCACCACTGGGGATGCATTTCAGGGAGTCCAGAGAGTGCACTGGCACCACTGGGGATGCAGTGCAGTGAGTCCAGAGAGTGCAGTGGCACCACTGGGGATGCACCCCGGTGAGTCCAGAGAGTGCACTGGCACCACTGGGGATGCACTGCAGTGAGTCCAGAGAGTGCACTGGCACCACTGGGGATGCACTGAAGTGCGTCCAGAGAGTGCACTGGCACCACTGGGGATGCACTGCAGTGAGGCCTGAGAGTGCACTGGCACCACTGGACATGCACCCCGGTGAGTCCAGAGAGTGCACTGGCACCACTGGGGATGCACTGCAGTGAGTCCAGAGAGTGCACTGGCACCACTGGGGATGCACTGAAGTGCGTCCAGAGAGTGCACTGGCACCACTGGGGATGCACCCCGGTGAGTCCAGAGAGTGCACTGGCACCACTGGGTTTACACCCCGTTGAGTCCAGAGTGTGCACTGGCACCACTGGGGATGCACTGCAGTGAGTCCAGAGAGTGCACTGGCACCACTGGGCATGCACCCCGGTGAGTCCAGAGAGTGCACTGGCACCACTGGGGATGCCCTGCAGTGAGTCCAGAGAGTGCACTGGCACCACTGGGGATGCACTGAAGTGCGTCCAGAGAGTGCACTGGCACCACTGGGGATGCACTGCAGTGAGGCCTGAGAGTGCACTGGCACCACTGGGGTTACACCCCGGTGAGTCCAGAGAGTGCACTGGCACCACTGGGGATGCACCCCCGTGACTCCAGAGAGTGCACTGGCACCACTGGGGATGCACTGAAGTGAGACCAGAGAGTGCACTGGCACAACTGGGGATGCACTGCAGTGAGACCAGAGAGTGCACTGGCACCACTGGGGATGCACTGCAGTGAGTCCAGAGAGTGCACTGGTACCACTGGGGATGCACCCCCGTGACTCCAGAGAGTGCACTGGCACCACTGGGGATGCACTGCAGTGAGTCCAGAGAGTGCACTGGCACCACTGGGGATGCACTGCAGTGAGTCCAGAGAGCGCACTGGCACCACTGGGGATGCACCCCCGTGACTCCAGAGAGTGCACTGGCACCACTGGGGATGCACTGAAGTGAGACCAGAGAGTGCACTGGCACAACTGGGGATGCACTGAAGTGAGTCCATAGAGTGCACTGGCACCACTGGGGATGCACTGCAGTGAGACCAGAGAGTGCACTGGCACCACTGGGGATGCACTGCAGTGAGTCCAGAGAGCGCACTGGTACCACTGGGGATGCACCCCCGTGACTCCAGAGAGTGCACTGGTACCACTGGGGATGCACCCCGGTGAGTCCAGAGAGTGCACTGGCACCACTGGGGATGCACCCCGGTGAGTCAAGAGAGTGCACTGGCACCACTGGGGATGCACTGCAGTGAGTCCAGAGTGTGCAATGGCACCACTGGGGATGCACTGCAGTGAGTCCAGAGAGTGCACTGGCACCACTGGGCATGCACCCCGGTGAGTCCAGAGAGTGCACTGGCACCACTGGGGATGCACTGCAGTGAATCCAGAGAGCGCACTGGCACCACTGGGGATGCACTGCAGTGAGTCCAGAGAGTGCACTGGCACCACTGGGGATGCACTGCAGTGAGTCCAGAGAGTGCACTGGCACCACTGGGGATGCATTGCAGTGAGTCCAGAGAGTGCACTGGCACCACTGGGGATGCACTGCAGTGAGTCCATAGAGTGCACTGGCACCACTGGGGATGCACTGCAGTGAGTCCAGAGAGTACACTGGAACCACTGGGGATGCACTGCAGTGACTCCAGAGAGTGCACTGGCACCACTGGGGATGCACTGCAGTGAGTCCAGAGAGTGCACTGGCACCACTGGGGATGCATTGCACTGAGTCCAGAGAGTGAACTGGCACCACTGGGGATGCACTGCAGTGACTCCAGGGAGTGCAGTGGCACCACTGGGGATGCATTTCAGGGAGTCCAGAGAGTGCACTGGCACCACTGGGGATGCACTGCAGTGAGTCCAGAGAGTGCACTGGCACCACTGGGGATGCACTGCAGTGAGTCCAGAGAGCGCACTGGTACCACTGGGGATGCACCCCCGTGACTCCAGAGAGTGCACTGGTACCACTGGGGATGCAGTGCAGTGACTCCAGGGAGTGCCCTGGCACCACTGGGGATGCATTTCAGGGAGTCAGAGAGTGCACTGGCACCACTGGGGATGCACCCCGGTGAGTCCAGAGAGTGCACTGGCACCACTGGGGATGCACCCCGGTGAGTCCAGAGAGTGCACTGGCACCACTGGGGATGCACTGCAGTGAGTCCAGAGAGTGCACTGGCACCACTGGGGATGCACTGAAGTGCGTCCAGAGAGTGCACTGGCACCACTGGGGATGCACTGCAGTGAGGCCTGAGAGTGCACTGGCACCACTGGACATGCACCCCGGTGAGTCCAGAGAGTGCACTGGCACCACTGGGGATGCACTGCAGTGAGTCCAGAGAGTGCACTGGCACCACTGGGGATGCACTGAAGTGCGTCCAGAGAGTGCACTGGCACCACTGGGGATGCACCCCGGTGAGTCCAGAGAGTGCACTGGCACCACTGGGTTTACACCCCGTTGAGTCCAGAGTGTGCACTGGCACCACTGGGGATGCACTGCAGTGAGTCCAGAGAGTGCACTGGCACCACTGGGCATGCACCCCGGTGAGTCCAGAGAGTGCACTGGCACCACTGGGGATGCCCTGCAGTGAGTCCAGAGAGTGCACTGGCACCACTGGGGATGCACTGAAGTGCGTCCAGAGAGTGCACTGGCACCACTGGGGATGCACTGCAGTGAGGCCTGAGAGTGCACTGGCACCACTGGGGTTACACCCCGGTGAGTCCAGAGAGTGCACTGGCACCACTGGGGATGCACTGCAGTGAGTCCAGAGAGTGCACTGGCACCACTGGGGATGCACTGCAGCTTGTCCAGAGAGTGCACTGGCACCACTGGGGATGCATTGTAGTGAGTCCAGAGAGTGCACTGGCACCACTGGGGATGCACTGCAGTGAGTCCAGAGAGTGTACTGGCACCACTGGGGATGCACTGCAGTGAGTCCAGAGAGTACACTGGAACCACTGGGGATGCACTGCAGTGACTCCAGAGAGTGCACTGGCACCACTGGGGATGCACTGCAGTGAGTCCAGAGAGTGCACTGGCACCACTGGGAATGCACCCCGGTGAGTCCAGAGAGTGCACTGGCACCACTGGGGATGCAGTGCAGTGACTCCAGGGAGTGCACTGGCACCACTGGGGATGCATTTCAGGGAGTCCAGAGAGTGCAATGGCACCACGGGGGATGCACTGCAGTGAGTCCAGAGAGTGCACTGGCACCACTGGACATGCACCCCGGTGAGTCCAGAGAGTGCACTGGCACCACTGGGTTTACACCCCGGTGAGTCCAGAGAGTGCACTGGCACCACTGGGGATGCACTGCAGTGAGTCCAGAGAGTGCACTGGCACCACTGGACATGCACCCCGGTGAGTCCAGAGAGTGCACTGGCACCACTGGGGATGCACTGCAGTGAGTCCAGAGAGTGCACTGGCACCACTGGGGATGCACTGAAGTGCGTCCAGAGAGTGCACTGGCACCACTGGGGATGCACTGCAGTGAGGCCTGAGAGTGCACTGGCACCACTGGGGTTACACCCCGGTGAGTCCAGAGAGTGCACTGGCACCACTGGGGATGCACTGCAGTGAGTCCAGAGAGTGCACTGGCACCACTGGGGATGGACTGCAGCTTGTCCAGAGAGTGCACTGGCACCACTGGGGATGCATTGCAGTGAGTCCAGGGAGTGCACTGGCACCACTGGGGATGCACTGCAGTGAGTCCAGGGAGTGCACTGGCACCACTGGGGATGCACTGCAGTGAGTCCAGAGAGTGCACTGGCACCACTGGGCATGCACCCCGGTGAGTCCAGAGAGTGCACTGGCACCACTGGGGATGCACTGCAGTGAGTCCAGAGAGTGAACTGGCACCAATGGGGATGCACTGCAGTGAGTCCAGAGAGTGCACTGGCACCACTGGGGATGCACTGTAGGGAGTCCAGAGAGGGCACTGGCACCACTGGGGATGCACTGCAGTGAGTCCAGAGAGCGCACTGGCACCACTGGGGATGCACTGCAGTGAATCCAGAGAGCGCACTGGCAACATTGGGGATGCACTGCAGTGAATCCAGAGAGCGCACTGCCAGCACTGGGGATGCACTGCAGTGAGTCCAGAGAGTGCACTGGCACCACTGGGGATGCAGTGCAGTGAGTCCAGAGAGTGCACTGGCACCACTGGGGATGCACTGCAGTGAGTCCAGAGAGTGCACTGGCACCACTGGGGATGCACTGCAGTGAGTCCAGAGAGTGCACTGGCACCACTGGGGATGCAGTGCAGTGAGTCCAGAGAGTGCACTGGCACCACTGGGGATGCACCCCGGTGAGTCCAGAGAGTGCACTGGCACCACTGGGGATGCACCCCGGTGAGTCCACAGAGTGCACTGGCACCACTGGGGATGCACCCCGGTGAGTCCAGAGAGTGCACTGGCACCACTGGAGTTACACCCCGGTTTGTCCAGAGAGTGCACTGGCACCACTGGGGATGCAGTGCAGTGAGTCCAGAGAGTGCACTGGCACCACTGGGGATGCAGTGCAGTGAGTCCAGAGAGTGCACTGTCACTACTGGGGATGCACTGCAGTGAGTCCAGAGAGTGCACTGGCACCACTGATGATGCACCCTGGTGAGTCCAGAGAGTGCACTGGCACCACTGTGGATGCACTGCAGTGAGTCCAGAGAGTGCACTGGCACCACTGGGGATGCACCCCGGTGAGTCCAGAGAGTGCACTGGCACCACTGGGGATGCACTGCAATGAGTCCAGGGAGTGCACTGGCACCACTGGGGATGCACCGCCGTGAGTCCAGACAGTGCACTGTCACCACTGGGGATGCACCGCCGTGAGTCCAGAGAGTGCACTGGCACCACTGGGGATGCACTGCAGTGAGTCCGGAGAGTGCACTGGCACCACCGGGCATGCACTGCAGTGAGTCCAGAGAGTGCACTGGCACCACTGGGGATGTACTGCAGTGACTCCAGAGAGTGCACTGGCACCACTGGGGATGCACTGCAGTGAGACCAGAGAGTGCACTGGCACCACTGGAGATGCAGTGCAGTGAGTCCAGAGAGTGCACTGGCACCACTGGGGATGCACTGTAGGGAGTCCAGAGAGTGCACTGGCACCACTGTGCATGCAAGGCGGTGAGTCAAGATAGCTCACTGGCACCACTGGGGATGCACCCCGGTGAGTCCAGAGAGTGCACTGGCACCACTGGGGATGCAGTGCAGTGAGTCTAGAGTGCACTGGCACCACTGATGATGCACACCGGTGAGTCCATAGAGTGCACTGGCACCACTGGGGATGCACTGCAGTGAGTCCAGAGAGTGCAATGGCACCACTGGGGATGCACCCCGGTGAGTCCAGAGAGTGCACTGGCACCACTGGGGATGAACCTGGGTGAGTCCAGGGAGTGCACTGGCACCACTTGGGATGCAGTGCAGTGAGTCCAGAGAGTGCACTGGCACCACTGGGGATGCACCCCCGTGAGTCCAGAGAGTGCACTGGCACCACTGGGGATGCAGTGCAGTGAGTCCAGAGAGTGCACTGGCACCACTGGGCATGCACTGCAGTGAGTCCAGAGAGTGCACTGGCTCCACTGGACATGCACCCCGGTGAGTCCAGAGAGTGCACTGGCACCACTGGGGGTGCACTGCAGTGAGTCCAGAGAGTGCACTGGCACCACTGGGGATGCACCCCGGTGAGTCCAGAGAGTGCACTGGCCCCACTGGGGATGCACTGCAGTGACTCCAGAGATTGCACTAGTACCACTGGAGATGCACTGCAGTGAGTCCAGAGAGTGCACTGGCACCACTGGGGATGCACTGCAGTGAGTCCAGAGAGTGCACTGGCACCACTGGGGATGCACTTCAGTGACTCCAGAGAGTGCACTGGCACCACTGGGGATGCACTGCAGTGAGTCCAGAGAGTGGACTGGCTCCACTGGGGATGCACCCCGGTGAGTCCAGAGAGTGCACTGGCCCCACTGGGGATGCACTTCAGTGACTCCAGAGAGTGCACTAGTACCACGGGAGATGCACTGCAGTGCCTCCAGAGATTGCACTGGCACCACTGGGGATGCACTTCAGTGACTCCAGAGAGTGCACTGGCACCACTGGGGATGCACTGCAGTGAGTCCAGAGAGCGCAGTGGCACCACTGGGGATGCAGTGCAGTGAGTCCAGAGAGCGCACTGGCACCAGTTGCGATGCAGTGCAGTGAGTCCAGAGAGTGCACTGGCACCACTGGGGATGCACCCCCGTGAGTCCAGAGAGTGCACTGGCACCACTGGGGATGCACTGCAGTGAGTCCAGAGAGTGCACTGGCACCACTGGGGATGCACCCCTGTGAGTCCAGAGAGTGCACTGGCACCACTGGGGATGGACTGCAGTGAGTCCAGAGAGCGCACTGGCACCACTGGGGATGCAGTGCAGTGAGTCCAGAGAGTGCACTGGCACTACTGGGGATGCACTGCAGTGAGTCCAGAGAGTGCACTGGCACGACTGGGGATGCACTGCGTTGAGTCCAGAGAGTTCACTGGCACCACTGGGGATGCACTGCAGTGAGTCCAGAGAGTGCACTGGCACCACTGGGGATGCACTGCAGTGAGTCCAGAGAGTGCGCTGGCACCACTGGGGATGCACTGCAGTGAGTCCAGAGAGTGCGCTGGCACCACTGGGTATGCACCCCCGTGCGTCCAGAGAGTGCACTGGCACCACTGGGGATGCACTGCAGTGAGTCCAGAGAGTGCACTGGCACCACTGGGGATGCACTGCAGTGAGTCCAGAGCGTGCACTGGCACCACTGGGGATGCACCCCGGTGAGTCCAGAGAGTGCACTGGAACCACTGGGGATGCACCCCGGTGACTCCAGAGAGTCCACTGGCACCACTGGGGATGCACCGCGGTGCCTCCAGAGAGTGTACTGGCACCACTGATGATGCACCCTGGTGAGTCTAGAGAGTGCACTGGCACCACTGGGGATGCAGTGCAGTGAGTCCAGAGAGCGCACTGGCACCACTGGGGATGCAGTGCAGTGAGTCCAGAGTACGCACTGGCACCACTGGGGATGCACTGCAGTGAGTCCAGAGAGCGCACTGGCACCCCTGGGGATGCACTGCAGTGAGTCCAGAGAGCGCACTGGCACCACTGGGGATGCACTGCAGTGAGTCCAGAGAGCGCACTGGCACCACTGGGGATGTACTTCAGTGAGTCCAGACAGTGCACTGACACAACTGGGGATGTAGTGCAGTGAGTCCAGAGAGTGCAATGGAACCAATGGGGATGCACTGCAGTGAGTCCAGAGAGTGCACTGGCACCACTGGGGATGCACTGCAGTGAGTCCAGAGAGTGCACTGGCACCACTGGGGATGCACCCCGGTGAGTCCAGAGAGTGCACTGGCACCACTCGGGATGCACTGCAATGAGTCCAGGGAGTGCACTGGCACCACTGGGGATGCACCGCCGTGAGTCCACAGAGTGCACTGGCACCACTGGGGATGCACCGCCGTGAGTCCAGAGAGTGCACTGGCACCACTGGGGATGCACTGCAGTGAGTCCGGAGAGTGCACTGGCACCACCGGGCATGCACTGCAGTGAGTCCAGAGAGTGCACTGGCACCACTGGGGATGTACTGCAGTGACTCCAGAGAGTGCACTGGCACCACTGGGGATGCACTGCAGTGAGACCAGAGAGTGCACTGGCACCACTGGGGATGCAGTGCAGTGACTCCAGAGAGTGCACTGGCACCACTGGGGATGCACTGCAGCTTGTCCAGAGCGTGTAGTGGCACCACTGGGGATGCAGTGCAGTGAGTCCAGAGAGCGCACTGGCACCAGTCGCGATGCAGTGCAGTGAGTCCAGAGAGTGCACTGGCACCACTGGGGATGCACCCCCGTGAGTCCAGAGAGTGCACTGGCACCACTGGGGATGCACCCCCGTGAGTCCAGAGAGTGCACTGGCACCACTGGGGATGCACCCCTGTGAGTCCAGAGAGTGCACTGGCACCACTGGGGATGGACTGCAGTGAGTCCAGAGAGCGCACTGGCACCACTGGGGATGCACTGCAGTGACTCCAGAGAGTGCACTGGCACCACTGGGGATGCACTGCAGTGAGTCCAGAGAGTGTACTGGCACCACTGGGGATGCACTGCAGTGAGTCCAGAGAGTACACTGGAACCACTGGGGATGCACTGCAGTGACTCCAGAGAGTGCACTGGTACCACTGGGGATGCACTGCAGTGAGTCCAGAGAGTGCACTGGCACCACTGGGGTGCACCCCGGTGAGTCCAGAGAGTGCACTGGCACCACTGGGGATGCAGTGCAGTGACTCCAGGGAGTGCACTGGCACCACTGGGGATGCATTTCAGGGAGTCCAGAGAGTGCACTGGCACCACGGGGGATGCACTGCAGTGAGTCCAGAGAGTGCACTGGCACCACTGGGGATGCACCCCGGTGAGTCCAGAGAGTGCACTGGCACCACTGGGGATGCACTGCAGTGAGTCCAGAGAGTGCACTGGCACCACTGGGGATGCACTGAAGTGCGTCCAGAGAGTGCACTGGCACCACTGGGGATGCACTGCAGTGAGGCCTGAGAGTGCACTGGCACCACTGGACATGCACCCCGGTGAGTCCAGAGAGTGCACTGGCACCACTGGGGATGCACTGAAGTGCGTCCAGAGAGTGCACTGGCACCACTGGACATGCACCCCGGTGAGTCCAGAGAGTGCACTGGCACCACTGGGTTTACACCCCGGTGAGTCCAGAGTGTGCACTGGCACCACTGGGGATGCACTGCAGTGAGTCCAGAGAGTGCACTGGCACCACTGGGGATGCACCCCCGTGAGTCCAGAGAGTGCACTGGCACCACTGGGGATGCACCCCTGTGAGTCCAGAGAGTGCACTGGCACCACTGGGGATGGACTGCAGTGAGTCCAGAGAGCGCACTGGCACCACTGGGGATGCACTGCAGTGACTCCAGAGAGTGCACTGGCACCACTGGGGATGCACTGCAGTGAGTCCAGAGAGTGTACTGGCACCACTGGGGATGCACTGCAGTGAGTCCAGAGAGTACACTGGAACCACTGGGGATGCACTGCAGTGACTCCAGAGAGTGCACTGGCACCACTGGGGATGCACTGCAGTGAGTCCAGAGAGTGCACTGGCACCACTGGGGTGCACCCCGGTGAGTCCAGAGAGTGCACTGGCACCACTGGGGATGCAGTGCAGTGACTCCAGGGAGTGCACTGGCACCACTGGGGATGCATTTCAGGGAGTCCAGAGAGTGCACTGGCACCACGGGGGATGCACTGCAGTGAGTCCAGAGAGTGCACTGGCACCACTGGGGATGCACCCCGGTGAGTCCAGAGAGTGCACTGGCACCACTGGGGATGCACTGCAGTGAGTCCAGAGAGTGCACTGGCACCACTGGGGATGCACTGAAGTGCGTCCAGAGAGTGCACTGGCACCACTGGGGATGCACTGCAGTGAGGCCTGAGAGTGCACTGGCACCACTGGACATGCACCCCGGTGAGTCCAGAGAGTGCACTGGCACCACTGGGGATGCACTGAAGTGCGTCCAGAGAGTGCACTGGCACCACTGGACATGCACCCCGGTGAGTCCAGAGAGTGCACTGGCACCACTGGGTTTACACCCCGGTGAGTCCAGAGTGTGCACTGGCACCACTGGGGATGCACTGCAGTGAGTCCAGAGAGTGCACTGGCACCACTGGACATGCACCCCGGTGAGTCCAGAGAGTGCACTGGCACCACTGGGGATGCACTGCAGTGAGTTCAGAGAGTGCACTGGCACCACTGGGGATGCACTGAAGTGCGTCCAGAGAGTGCACTGGCACCACTGGGGATGCACTGCAGTGAGGCCTGAGAGTGCACTGGCACCACTGGGGTTACACCCCGGTGAGTCCAGAGAGTGCACTGGCACCACTGGGGATGCACTGCAGTGAGTCCAGAGAGTGCACTGGCACCACTGGGGATGCACTGCAGCTTGTCCAGAGAGTGCACTGGCACCACTGGGGATGCATTGCAGTGAGTCCAGAGAGTGCACTGGCAGCACTGGGGATGCACTGCAGTGAGTCCAGGGAGTGCACTGGCACCACTGGGGATGCACTGCAGTGAGTCCAGAGAGTGCACTGGCACCACTGGGCATGCACCCCGGTGAGTCCAGAGAGTGCACTGGCACCACTGGGGATGCACTGTAGGGAGTCCAGAGAGCGCACTGGCACCACTGGGGATGCACTGCAGTGAATCCAGATAGCGCACTGGCAACATTGGGGATGCACTGCAGTGAATCCAGAGAGCGCACTGCCAGCACTGGGGATGCAATGCAGTGAGTCCAGAGAGTGCACTGGCACCACTGGGCATGCACCCCGGTGAGTCCAGAGAGTGCACTGGCACCACTGGGGATGCACTGCAGTGAGTCCAGAGAGTGAACTGGCACCACTGGGGATGCACTGCAGTGAGTCCAGAGAGTGCACTGGCACCAGTGGGGATGCACTGCAGTGAGTCCAGAGAGTGCACTGGCACCACTGGGGATGCAGTGCAGTGAGTCCAGAGAGTGCACTGGCACCACTGGGGATGCACCCCGGTGAGTCCAGAGAGTGCACTGGCACCACTGGGGATGCACCCCGGTGAGTCCACAGAGTGCACTGGCAGCACTGGGGATGCACCCCGGTGAGTCCAGAGAGTGCACTGGCACCACTGGAGTTACACCCCGGTGTGTCCAGAGAGTGCACTGGCACCACTGGGGATGCAGTGCAGTGAGTCCAGAGAGTGCACTGGCACCACTGGGGATGCAGTGCAGTGAGTCCAGAGAGTGCACTGTCACTACTGGGGATGCACTGCAGTGAGTCCAGAGAGTGCACTGGCACCACTGATGATGCACCCTGGTGAGTCCAGAGAGTGCACTGGCACCACTGTGGATGCACTGCAGTGAGTCCAGAGAGTGCACTGGCACCACTGGGGATGCACCCCGGTGAGTCCAGAGAGTGCACTGGCACCACTGGGGATGCACTGCAGTGAGTCCAGGGAGTGCACTGGCACCACTGGGGATGCACCTCCGTGAGTCCAGAGAGTGCACTGGCACCACTGGGGATGCACCGCCGTGAGTCCAGAGAGTGCACTGGCACCACTGGGGATGCACTGCAGTGAGTCCGGAGAGTGCACTGGCACCACCGGGCATGCACTGCAGTGAGTCCAGAGAGTGCACTGGCACCACTGGGGATGTACTGCAGTGACTCCAGAGAGTGCACTGGCACCACTGGGGATGCACTGCAGTGAGACCAGAGAGTGCACTGGCACCACTGGAGATGCAGTGCAGTGAGTCCAGAGAGTGCACTGGCACCACTGGGGATGCACTGTAGGGAGTCCAGAGAGTGCACTGGCACCACTGTGCATGCAAGGCGGTGAGTCAAGATAGCTCACTGGCACCACTGGGGATGCACCCCGGTGAGTCCAGAGAGTGCACTGGCACCACTGGGGATGCAGTGCAGTGAGTCTAGAGTGCACTGGCACGGCTGATGATGCACACCGGTGAGTCCATAGAGTGCACTGGCACCACTGGGGATGCACTGCAGTGAGTCCAGAGAGTGCACTGGCACCACTGGGGATGCACCCCGGTGAGTCCAGAGAGTACACTGGCACCACTGGGGATGAACTTGGGTGAGTCCAGGGAGTGCACTGGCACCACTTGGGATGCAGTGCAGTGAGTCCAGAGAGTGCACTGGCACCACTGGGGATGCACCTCCGTGAGTCCAGAGAGTGCACTGGCACCACTGGGGATGCAGTGCAGTGAGTCCAGAGAGTGCACTGGCACCACTGGGCATGCACTGCAGTGAGTCCAGAGAGTGCACTGGCTCCACTGGACATGCGCCCCGGTGAGTCCAGAGAGTGCACTGGCACCACTGGGGGTGCACTGCAGTGAGTCCAGAGAGTGCACTGGCACCACTGGGGATGCACCCCGGTGAGTCCAGAGAGTGCACTGGCCCCACTGGGGATGCACTGCAGTGACTCCAGAGATTGCACTAGTACCACTGGAGATGCACTGCAGTGAGTCCAGAGAGTGCACTGGCACCACTGGGGATGCACTGCAGTGAGTCCAGAGAGTGCACTGGCACCACTGGGGATGCACTTCAGTGACTCCAGAGAGTGCACTGGCACCACTGGGGATGCACTGCAGTGAGTCCAGAGAGTGGACTGGCTCCACTGGGGATGCACCCCGGTGAGTCCAGAGAGTGCACTGGCCCCACTGGGGATGCACTTCAGTGACTCCAGAGAGTGCACTAGTACCACTGGAGATGCACTGCAGTGCCTCCAGAGATTGCACTGGCACCACTGGGGATGCACTTCAGTGACTCCAGAGAGTGCACTGGCACCACTGGGGATGCACTGCAGTGAGTCCAGAGAGTGCGCTGGCACCACTGGGTATGCACCCCCGTGCGTCCAGAGAGTGCACTGGCACCACTGGGGATGCACTGCAGTGAGTCCAGAGAGCGCAGTGGCACCACTGGGGATGCAGTGCAGTGAGTCCAGAGAGCGCACTGGCACCAGTTGCGATGCAGTGCAGTGAGTCCAGAGAGTGCACTGGCACCACTGGGGATGCACCCCCGTGAGTCCAGAGAGTGCACTGGCACCACTGGGGATGCACCCCCGTGAGTCCAGAGAGTGCACTGGCACCACTGGGGATGCACCCCTGTGAGTCCAGAGAGTGCACTGGCATCATTGGGGATGGACTGCAGTGAGTCCAGAGAGCGCACTGGCACCACTGGGGATGCAGTGCAGTGAGTCCAGAGAGTGCACTGGCACTACTGGGGATGCACTGCAGTGAGTCCAGAGAGTGCACTGGCACGACTGGGGATGCACTGCATTGAGTCCAGAGAGTTCACTGGCACCACTGGGGATGCACTGCAGTGAGTCCAGAGAGTGCACTGGCACCACTGGGGATGCACTGCAGTGAGTCCAGAGAGTGCGCTGGCACCACTGGGGATGCACTGCAGTGAGTCCAGAGAGTGCGCTGGCACCACTGGGTATGCACCCCCGTGCGTCCAGAGAGTGCACTGGCACCACTGGGGATGCACTGCAGTGAGTCCAGAGAGTGCACTGGCACCACTGGGGATGCACTGCAGTGAGTCCAGAGCGTGCACTGGCACCACTGGGGATGCACCCCGGTGAGTCCAGAGAGTGCACTGGAACCACTGGGGATGCACCCCGGTGACTCCAGAGAGTCCACTGGCACCACTGGGGATGCACCGCGGTGCCTCCAGAGAGTGTACTGGCACCACTGATGATGCACCCTGGTGAGTCTAGAGAGTGCACTGGCACCACTGGGGATGCAGTGCAGTGAGTCCAGAGAGCGCACTGGCACCACTGGGGATGCAGTGCAGTGAGTCCAGAGTACGCACTGGCACCACTGGGGATGCACTGCAGTGAGTCCAGAGAGCGCACTGGCACCCCTGGGGATGCACTGCAGTGAGTCCAGAGAGCGCACTGGCACAACTGGGGATGCACTGCAGTGAGTCCAGAGAGCGCACTGGCACCACTGGGGATGTACTTCAGTGAGTCCAGACAGTGCACTGACACAACTGGGGATGTAGTGCAGTGAGTCCAGAGAGTGCAATGGAACCAATGGGGATGCACTGCAGTGAGTCCAGAGAGTGCACTGGCACCACTGGGGATGCACCCCGGTGAGTCCAGAGAGTGCACTGGCACCACTCGGGATGCACTGCAATGAGTCCAGGGAGTGCACTGGCACCACTGGGGATGCACCGCCGTGAGTCCACAGAGTGCACTGGCACCACTGGGGATGCACCGCCGTGAGTCCAGAGAGTGCACTGGCACCACTGGGGATGCACTGCAGTGAGTCCGGAGAGTGCACTGGCACCACCGGGCATGCACTGCAGTGAGTCCAGAGAGTGCACTGGCACCACTGGGGATGTACTGCAGTGACTCCAGAGAGTGCACTGGCACCACTGGGGATGCACTGCAGTGAGACCAGAGAGTGCACTGGCACCACTGGAGATGCAGTGCAGTGACTCCAGAGAGTGCACTGGCACCACTGGGGATGCACTGCAGCTTGTCCAGAGCGTGTAGTGGCACCACTGGGGATGCAGTGCAGTGAGTCCAGAGAGCGCACTGGCACCAGTTGCGATGCAGTGCAGTGAGTCCAGAGAGTGCACTGGCACCACTGGGGATGCACCCCCGTGAGTCCAGAGAGTGCACTGGCACCACTGGGGATGCACCCCCGTGAGTCCAGAGAGTGCACTGGCACCACTGGGGATGCACCCCTGTGAGTCCAGAGAGTGCACTGGCACCACTGGGGATGGACTGCAGTGAGTCCAGAGAGCGCACTGGCACCACTGGGGATGCACTGCAGTGACTCCAGAGACTGCACTGGCACCACTGGGGATGCACTGCAGTGAGTCCAGAGAGTGCACTGGCACCACTGGGGATGCACCCCGGTGAGTCCAGAGAGTGCACTGGCACCACTGGGGATGCAGTGCAGTGACTCCAGGGAGTGCCCTGGCACCACTGGGGATGCATTTCAGGGAGTCCAGAGAGTGCACTGGCACCACTGGGGATGCACCCCGGTGAGTCCAGAGAGTGCACTGGCACCACTGGGGATGCACCCCGGTGAGTCCAGAGAGTGCACTGGCACCACTGGGGATGCACTGCAGTGAGTCCAGAGAGTGCACTGGCACCACTGGGGATGCACTGAAGTGCGTCCAGAGAGTGCACTGGCACCACTGGGGATGCACTGCAGTGAGGCCTGAGAGTGCACTGGCACCACTGGACATGCACCCCGGTGAGTCCAGAGAGTGCACTGGCACCACTGGGGATGCACTGCAGTGAGTCCAGAGAGTGCACTGGCACCACTGGGGATGCACTGAAGTGCGTCCAGAGAGTGCACTGGCACCACTGGACATGCACCCCGGTGAGTCCAGAGAGTGCACTGGCACCACTGGGGATGCACTGCAGTGAGTCCAGAGAGTGCACTGGCACCACTGGGCATGCACCCCGGTGAGTCCAGAGAGTGCACTAGGCACCACTGGGGATGCACTGCAGTGAGTCCAGAGAGTGCACTGGCACCACAGGGGATGCACTGAAGTGCGTCCAGAGAGTGCACTGGCACCACTGGGGATGCACTGCAGTGAGGCCTGAGAGTGCACTGGCACCACTGGGGTTACACCCCGGTGAGTCCAGAGAGTGCACTGGCACCACTGGGGATGCACTGCAGTGAGTCCAGAGAGTGCACTGGCACCACTGGGGATGCACTGCAGCTTGTCCAGAGAGTGCACTGGCACCACTGGGGATGCATTGCAGTGAGTCCAGAGAGTGCACTGGCACCCCTGGGGATGCACTGCAGTGAGTCCAGAGAGTGTACTGGCACCACTGGGGATGCACTGCAGTGAGTCCAGAGAGTACACTGGAACCACTGGGGATGCACTGCAGTGACTCCAGAGAGTGCACTGGCACCACTGGGGATGCACTGCAGTGAGTCCAGAGAGTGCACTGGCACCACTGGGGATGCACCCCGGTGAGTCCAGAGAGTGCACTAGCACCACTGGGGATGCAGTGCAGTGAGTCCAGGGAGTGCACTGGCACCACTGGGGATGCATTTCAGGGAGTCCAGAGAGATCACTGGCACCACGGGGGATGCACTGCAGTGAGTCCAGAGAGTGCACTGGCACCACTGGGGATGCACCCCGGTGAGTCCAGAGAGTGCACTGGCACCACTGGGGATGCACTGCAGTGAGTCCAGAGAGTGCACTGGCACCACTGGGGATGCACTGAAGTGCGTCCAGAGAGTGCACTGGCACCACAGGGGATGCACTGCAGTGAGGCCTGAGAGTGCACTGGCACCACTGGACATGCACCCCGGTGAGTCCAGAGAGTGCACTGGCACCACTGGGGATGCACTGAAGTGCGTCCAGAGAGTGCACTGGCACCACTGGACATGCACCCCGGTGAGTCCAGAGAGTGGACTGGCACCACTGGGTTTACACCCCGGTGAGTCCAGAGTGTGCACTGGCACCACTGGGGATGCACTGCAGTGAGTCCAGAGAGTGCACTGGCACCACTGGGCATGCACCCCGGTGAGTCCAGAGAGTGCACTGGCACCACTGGGGATGCACTGCAGTGAGTCCAGAGAGTGCACTGGCACCACTGGGGATGCACTGAAGTGCGTCCAGAGAGTGCACTGGCACCACTGGGGATGCACTGCAGTGAGGCCTGAGAGTGCACTGGCACCACTGGGGTTACACCCCGGTGAGTCCAGAGAGTGCACTGGCACCACTGGGGATGCACTGCAGTGAGTCCAGAGAGTGCACTGGCACCACTGGGGATGCACTGCAGCTTGTCCAGAGAGTGAACTGGCACCACTGGGGATGCATTGCAGTGAGTCCAGAGAGTGCACTGGCACCACTGGGGATGCACTGCAGTGAGTCCAGGGAGTGCACTGGCACCACTGGGGATGCACTGCAGTGAGTCCAGAGAGTGCACTGGCACCACTGGGCATGCACCCCGGTGAGTCCAGAGAGTGCACTGGCACCACTGGGGATGCACTGCAGTGAGTCCAGAGAGTGAACTGGCACCACTGGGGATGCAGTGCAGTGAGTCCAGAGAGTGCACTGGCACCACTGGGGATGCACTGTAGGGAGTCCAGAGAGTGCACTGGCACCACTGGGGATGCACTGCAGTGAGTCCAGAGAGTGCACTGGCACCACTGGGGATGCACCCCGGTGAGTCCAGAGAGTGCACTGGCACCACTGGGGATGCAGTGCAGTGACTCCAGGGAGTGCCCTGGCACCACTGGGGATGCATTTCAGGGAGTCCAGAGAGTGCACTGGCACCACTGGGGATGCACCCCGGTGAGTCCAGAGAGTGCACTGGCACCACTGGGGATGCACCCCGGTGAGTCCAGAGAGTGCACTGGCACCACTGGGGATGCACTGCAGTGAGTCCAGAGAGTGCACTGGCACCACTGGGGATGCACTGAAGTGCGTCCAGAGAGTGCACTGGCACCACTGGGGATGCACTGCAGTGAGGCCTGAGAGTGCACTGGCACCACTGGACATGCACCCCGGTGAGTCCAGAGAGTGCACTGGCACCACTGGGGATGCACTGCAGTGAGTCCAGAGAGTGCACTGGCACCACTGGGGATGCACTGAAGTGCGTCCAGAGAGTGCACTGGCACCACTGGACATGCACCCCGGTGAGTCCAGAGAGTGCACTGGCACCACTGGGGATGCACTGCAGTGAGTCCAGAGAGTGCACTGGCACCACTGGGCATGCACCCCGGTGAGTCCAGAGAGTGCACTAGGCACCACTGGGGATGCACTGCAGTGAGTCCAGAGAGTGCACTGGCACCACAGGGGATGCACTGAAGTGCGTCCAGAGAGTGCACTGGCACCACTGGGGATGCACTGCAGTGAGGCCTGAGAGTGCACTGGCACCACTGGGGTTACACCCCGGTGAGTCCAGAGAGTGCACTGGCACCACTGGGGATGCACTGCAGTGAGTCCAGAGAGTGCACTGGCACCACTGGGGATGCACTGCAGCTTGTCCAGAGAGTGCACTGGCACCACTGGGGATGCATTGCAGTGAGTCCAGAGAGTGCACTGGCACCCCTGGGGATGCACTGCAGTGAGTCCAGAGAGTGTACTGGCACCACTGGGGATGCACTGCAGTGAGTCCAGAGAGTACACTGGAACCACTGGGGATGCACTGCAGTGACTCCAGAGAGTGCACTGGCACCACTGGGGATGCACTGCAGTGAGTCCAGAGAGTGCACTGGCACCACTGGGGATGCACCCCGGTGAGTCCAGAGAGTGCACTAGCACCACTGGGGATGCAGTGCAGTGAGTCCAGGGAGTGCACTGGCACCACTGGGGATGCATTTCAGGGAGTCCAGAGAGATCACTGGCACCACGGGGGATGCACTGCAGTGAGTCCAGAGAGTGCACTGGCACCACTGGGGATGCACCCCGGTGAGTCCAGAGAGTGCACTGGCACCACTGGGGATGCACTGCAGTGAGTCCAGAGAGTGCACTGGCACCACTGGGGATGCACTGAAGTGCGTCCAGAGAGTGCACTGGCACCACAGGGGATGCACTGCAGTGAGGCCTGAGAGTGCACTGGCACCACTGGACATGCACCCCGGTGAGTCCAGAGAGTGCACTGGCACCACTGGGGATGCACTGAAGTGCGTCCAGAGAGTGCACTGGCACCACTGGACATGCACCCCGGTGAGTCCAGAGAGTGGACTGGCACCACTGGGTTTACACCCCGGTGAGTCCAGAGTGTGCACTGGCACCACTGGGGATGCACTGCAGTGAGTCCAGAGAGTGCACTGGCACCACTGGGCATGCACCCCGGTGAGTCCAGAGAGTGCACTGGCACCACTGGGGATGCACTGCAGTGAGTCCAGAGAGTGCACTGGCACCACTGGGGATGCACTGAAGTGAGTCCAGAGAGTGCACTGGCACCACTGGGGATGCACTGCAGTGAGGCCTGAGAGTGCACTGGCACCACTGGGGTTACACCCCGGTGAGTCCAGAGAGTGCACTGGCACCACTGGGGATGCACTGCAGTGAGTCCAGAGAGTGCACTGGCACCACTGGGGATGCACTGCAGCTTGTCCAGAGAGTGAACTGGCACCACTGGGGATGCATTGCAGTGAGTCCAGAGAGTGCACTGGCACCACTGGGGATGCACTGCAGTGAGTCCAGGGAGTGCACTGGCACCACTGGGGATGCACTGCAGTGAGTCCAGAGAGTGCACTGGCACCACTGGGCATGCACCCCGGTGAGTCCAGAGAGTGCACTGGCACCACTGGGGATGCACTGCAGTGAGTCCAGAGAGTGAACTGGCACCACTGGGGATGCAGTGCAGTGAGTCCAGAGAGTGCACTGGCACCACTGGGGATGCACTGTAGGGAGTCCAGAGAGTGCACTGGCACCACTGGGGATGCACTGCAGTGAGTCCAGAGAGTGCACTGGCACCACTGGGGATGCACTGCAGTGAATCCAGAGAGCGCACTGGCAACATTGGGGATGCACTGCAGTGAATCCAGAGAGCGCACTGCCAGCACTGGGGATGCACTGCAGTGAGTCCAGAGAGTGCACTGGCACCACTGGGGATGCAGTGCAGTCAGTCCAGAGAGTGCACTGGCACCACTGGGGATGCACTGCAGTGAGTCCAGAGAGTGCACTGGCACCACTGGGGATGCACCCCGGTGAGTCCAGAGAGTGCACTGGCACCACTCGGGATGCACTGCAATGAGTCCTGGGAGTGCACTGGCACCACTGGGGATGCACCGCCGTGAGTCCACAGAGTGCACTGGCACCACTGGGGATGCACCGCCGTGAGTCCAGAGAGTGCACTGGCACCACTGGGGATGCACTGCAGTGAGTCCGGAGAGTGCACTGGCACCACTGGGGATGCACTGCAGTGAGTCCAGAGAGTGCACTGGCACCACTGGGGATGTACTGCAGTGAGTCCAGAGAGTGCACTGGCACCACTGGGGATGCAGTGCAGTGAGACCAGAGAGTGCACTGGCACCACTGGGGATGCAGTGCAGTGACTCCAGAGAGTGCACTGGCACCACTGGGGATGCACTGCAGCTTGTCCAGAGCGTGTAGTGGCACCACTGGGGATGCAGTGCAGTGAGTCCAGAGAGCGCACTGGCACCAGTTGCGATGCAGTGCAGTGAGTCCAGAGAGTGCACTGGCACCACTGGGGATGCACCCCCGTGAGTCCAGAGAGTGCACTGGCACCACTGGGGATGCACCCCCGTGAGTCCAGAGAGTGCACTGGCACCACTGGGGATGCACCCCTGTGAGTCCAGAGAGTGCACTGGCACCACTGGGGATGGACTGCAGTGAGTCCAGAGAGCGCACTGGCACCACTGGGGATGCACTGCTGTGAGTCCAGAGAATGCACTGGCACCATGGGGGATGCACTACAGTTAGACCAGAGAGTGCACTGCCACCATTGAGGATGCACTGCAGTGAGTCCAGAGAGTTCACTGGCACCACTGGGGATGCACTGCAGTGAGTCCAGAGAGTGCACTGGCACCACTGGGGATGCAGTGCAGTGAGTCCAGAGAGTGCACTGGCACCACTGGGGATGCACTGCAGTGAGTCCAGAGAGTGCACTAGTACCACTGGGGATGCACCCCGGTGAGTCCAGAGAGTGCACTGGCACCACTGGGGATGCACTTGGGTGAGTCCAGGGAGTGCACTGGCACCACTGGGGATGCAGTGCAGTGAGTCCAGAGAGTGCACTGGCACCACTGGGGATGCACTGCAGTGAGTCCAGAGAGTGCACTGGCACCACTGGGGATGCACTAAAGTGAGTCCAGAGAGTGCACTGGCACCACTGGTGATGCACTGCAGTGACTCCAGAGAGTGCACTGGCACCACTGGGGATGAACTGCAGTGACTCCAGAGAGTGCACTGGCACCACTGGGGATGCACCCCGGAGAGTCCAGAGAGTGCACTGGCACCACTGGAGATGCAGTGCAGTGAGTCCAGAGAGTGCACTGG
Source organism: Anser cygnoides (assembly GCF_040182565.1). Lineage (NCBI taxonomy): Eukaryota > Metazoa > Chordata > Aves > Anseriformes > Anatidae > Anser > Anser cygnoides. Next base: position 38,279,480 of record NC_089879.1, read on the forward strand.
CACCACTGGGGATGCACTGCAGTGAGTCCAGAGAGTGCACTGGCACCACTGTGCATGCAAGGCGGTGAGTCCAGAGAGTGCACTGGCACAACCGGGGATGGAACCCGGTGAGTCCAGAGAGTGCACTGGCACCACTGTGGATGCACTGTAGTGACTCCAGAGAGTGCACTGGCAGCACTGGGGATGCACTGCAGTGAGTCCAGAGAGTGCACTGGCACCACTGGAGATGCAGTGCAGTGAGTCCTGATCGTGCACTGGCACCACTGGGGATGCAGTGCAGTGAGTCTAGAGTGCACTGGCACCACTGATGAAGCACCCCGGTGAGTCCAGAGAGTGCACTGGCACCACTGGGGATGCAGTGCAGTGAGTCCAGAGAGTGCACTGGCACCACTGGGGATGCACTGCAGTGAGTCCAGAGAGTGCACTGGCACCACTGGGGATGGACCCCCGTGAGTCCACAGAGTGCACTGGCACCACTGGGGATGCAGTGCAGTGAGTCCAGAGAGTGCACTGGCACCACTGGGGATGCACTGTAGTGAGTCCAGAGAGTGCACTGGCTCCACTGGGCATGATCCCCGGTGAGTCCAGAGAGTGCACTGGAACCACTGTGGAAGTACAGTAGTGAGTCCAGAGAGTGCACTGGCACCACTGGGGATGCACCCCGGTGAGTCCAGAGAGTGCACTGGCACCACTGGGGATGCACTGCAGTGAGTCCAGAGAGCGCACTGGCACCACTGGGGATGCACTGCAGTGAGTCCAGAGAGCGCACTGGCACCACTGGGGATGCACTGCAGTGAGTCCAGAGAGCGCACTGGCACCACTGGGGATGCACCTCAGTGATTCCAGAGAGTGCACTGGCACCACTGGGGATGCACTGCAGTGAATCCAGAGAGTGCACTGGCACCACTGAGGACGCACTGCAGTGAGTCCAGAGAGTGCACTGGCACCACTGGGGATGCACTGCAGTGAGTCCAGAGTGCACTGGCACCACTGATGATGCACCCCGGTGAGTCCAGAGAGTGCACTGGCAGCACTGGGGATGCACTGCAGTGAGTCCAGAGAGTGCACTGGCACCACTGTGATGCACTGCAGTGAGTCCAGAGAGCGCACTGGCACCACTGGGGATGCACCCCCGTGACTCCAGAGAGTGCACTGGCACCACTGGGGATGCACTGCAGTGAGACCAGAGAGTGCACTGGCACAACTGGGGATGCACTGAAGTGAGTCCAGAGAGTGCACTGGCACCACTGGGGATGCACTGCAGTGAGACCAGAGAGTGCACTGGCACCACTGGGGATGCACTGCAGTGAGTCCAGAGAGCGCACTGGTACCATTGGGGATGCACCCCTGTGACTCCAGAGAGTGCACTGGTACCACTGGGGATGCACTGCAGCGAGTCCAGAGAGTGCACTGGCACCACTGGGGATGCACCCCGGTGAGTCCAGAGAGTGCACTGGCACCACTGGGGATGCACTGCAGTGACTCCAGAGAGTGCAGTAGTAGCACTGGAGATGCACTGCAGTGCCTCCAGAGAGTGCACTGGCACCACTGGGCATGCACCCCGGTGAGTCCAGAGAGTGCACTGGCACCACTGGGGATGCACTGCAGTGAGTCCAGAGAGTGCACTGGCACCACTGGGGATGCACTGCAGTGAGTCCAAAGAGCGCTCTGGCACCACTGGGGATGCACTGCAGTGAATCCAGAGAGCGCACTGGCACCACTTGGGATGCACTGCAGTGAGTCCAGAGAGTGCACTGGCACCACTGGGGATGCATTGCACTGAGTCCAGAGAGTGCACTGGCACCACTGGGGATGCACTGCAGTGAGTCCATAGAGTGCACTGGCACCACTGGGGATGCACTGCAGTGAGTCCAGAGCGTGCAGTGGCACCACTGGGGATGCACTGCAGTGAGTCCAGAGAGTACACTGGAACCACTGGAGATGCACTGCAGTGACTCCAGAGAGTGCACTGGCACCACTGGGGATGCACTGCAGTGAGTCCAGAGAGTGCACTGGCACCACTGGTGATGCACCCCGGTGAGTCCAGAGAGTGCACTGGCACCACGGGGGATGCACTGCAGTGACTCCAGGGAGTGCACTGGCACCACTGGGGATGCATTTCAGGGAGTCCAGAGAGTGTACTGGCACCACGGGGGACGCACTGCAGTGAGTCCAGAGAGTGCACTGGCACCACTGGGGATGCACTGCAGTGAGTCCAGAGAGCGCACTGGTACCACTGGGGATGCACCCCCGTGACTCCAGAGAGTGCACTGGTACTACTGGGGATGCACTGCAGTGAGTCCAGAGAGTGCACTGGCACCACTGGGGATGCACTGCAGTGAGTCCAGAGAGTGCACTGGCACAACTGGGGATGCACCCCGGTGAGTCCAGAGAGTGCACTGGCACCACTGGGGATGCACTGCAGTGAGTCCAGAGTGTGCAATGGCACCACTGGGGATGCACTGCAGTGAGTCCAGAGAGTGCACTGGCACCACTGGGCATGCACCCCGGTGAGTCCAGAGAGTGCACTGGCACCACTGGGCATGCACCCCGGTGAGTCCAGAGAGTGCACTGGCACCACTGGGGATGCACTGCAGTGAGTCCAGAGAGTGCACTGGCACCACTGGGAATGCACTGCAGTGAGTCCAAAGAGCGCTCTGGCACCACAGGGGATACACTGCAGTGAGTAAAGAGAGCGCACTGGCACCACTTGGGATGCACTGCAGTGAGTCCAGAGAGTGCACTGGCACCACTGGGGATGCATTGCACTGAGTCCAGAGAGTGCACTGGCACCACTGGGGATGCACTGCAGTGAGTCCAGAGAGTGCACTGGCACCACTGGGGATGCACCCCCGTGAGTCCAGAGAGTGCACTGGCACCACTGGTGATGCACTGCAGTGAGTCCAGAGAGTGCACTGGCACCACTGGGGATGCACTGCAGTGAGTCCAGAGAGTACACTGGAACCACTGGGGATGCACTGCAGTGACTCCAGAGAGTGCACTGGCACCACTGGGGATGCACTGCAGTGAGTCCAGAGAGTGCACTGGCACCACTGGGGATGCACCCCGGTGAGTCCAGAGAGTGCACTGGCACCACTGGGGATGCACTGCAGTGACTCCAGGGAGTGCACTGGCACCACTGGGGATGCATTTCAGGGAGTCCAGAGAGTGCACTGGCACCACGGGGGATGCACTGCAGTGAGTCCAGAGAGTGCACTGGCACCACTGGGGATGCACCCCGGTGAGTCCAGAGAGTGCACTGGCACCACTGGGGATGCACTGCAGTGAGTCCAGAGAGTGCACTGGCACCACTGGGGATGCACTGAAGTGCGTCCAGAGAGTGCACTGGCACCACTGGGGATGCACTGCAGTGAGGCCTGAGAGTGCACTGGCACCACTGGACATGCACCCCGGTGAGTCCAGAGAGTGCACTGGCACCACTGGGGATGCACTGCAGTGAGTCCAGAGAGTGCACTGGCACCACTGGGGATGCACTGAAGTGCGTCCAGAGAGTGCACTGGCACCACTGGGGATGCACCCCGGTGTGTCCAGAGAGTGCACTGGCACCCCTGGGTTTACACCCCGGTGAGTCCAGAGTGTGCACTGGCACCACTGGGGATGCACTGCAGTGAGTCCAGAGAGTGCACTGGCACCACTGGGCATGCACCCCGGTGAGTCCAGAGAGTGCACTGGCACCACTGGGGATGCACTGCAGTGAGTCCAGAGAGTGCACTGGCACCACTGGGGATGCACTGAAGTGCGTCCAGAGAGTGCACTGGCACCACTGGGGATGCACTGCAGTGAGGCCTGAGAGTGCACTGGCACCACTGGACATGCACCCCGGTGAGTCCAGAGAGTGCAGTGGCACCACTTGGGATGCACTGCAGTGAGTCCAGAGAGTGCACTGGCACCACTGGGGATGCACTGCAGCTTGTCCAGAGAGTGCACTGGCACCACTGGGGATGCATTGCAGTGAGTCCAGAGAGTGCACTGGCACCACTGGGGATGCACTGCAGTGAGTCCAGAGAGTGTACTGGCACCACTGGGGATGCACTGCAGTGAGTCCAGAGAGTACACTGGAACCACTGGGGATGCACTGCAGTGACTCCAGAGAGTGCACTGGCACCACTGGGGATGCACTGCAGTGAGTCCAGAGAGTGCACTGGCACCACTGGGGATGCACCCCGGTGAGTCCAGAGAGTGCACTGGCACCACTGGGGATGCAGTGCAGTGACTCCAGGGAGTGCACTGGCACCACTGGGGATGCATTTCAGGGAGTCCAGAGAGTGCACTGGCACCACGGGGGATGCACTGCAGTGAGTCCAGAGAGTGCACTGGCACCACTGGGGATGCACCCCGGTGAGTCCAGAGAGTGCACTGGCACCACTGGGGATGCACTGCAGTGAGTCCAGAGAGTGCACTGGCACCACTGGGGATGCACTGAAGTGCGTCCAGAGAGTGCACTGGCACCACTGGGGATGCACTGCAGTGAGGCCTGAGAGTGCACTGGCACCACTGGACATGCACCCCGGTGAGTCCAGAGAGTGCACTGGCACCACTGGGGATGCACTGAAGTGCGTCCAGAGAGTGCACTGGCACCACTGGACATGCACCCCGGTGAGTCCAGAGAGTGGACTGGCACCACTGGGTTTACACCCCGGTGAGTCCAGAGTGTGCACTGGCACCACTGGGGATGCACTGCAGTGAGTCCAGAGAGTGCACTGGCACCACTGGGCATGCACCCCGGTGAGTCCAGAGAGTGCACTGGCACCACTGGGGATGCACTGCAGTGAGTCCAGAGAGTGCACTGGCACCACTGGGGATGCACTGAAGTGCGTCCAGAGAGTGCACTGGCACCACTGGGGATGCACTGCAGTGAGGCCTGAGAGTGCACTGGCACCACTGGGGTTACACCCCGGTGAGTCCAGAGAGTGCACTGGCACCACTGGGGATGCACTGCAGTGAGTCCAGAGAGTGCACTGGCACCACTGGGGATGCACTGCAGCTTGTCCAGAGAGTGAACTGGCACCACTGGGGATGCATTGCAGTGAGTCCAGAGAGTGCACTGGCACCACTGGGGATGCACTGCAGTGAGTCCAGGGAGTGCACTGGCACCACTGGGGATGCACTGCAGTGAGTCCAGAGAGTGCACTGGCACCACTGGGCATGCACCCCGGTGAGTCCAGAGAGTGCACTGGCACCACTGGGGATGCACTGCAGTGAGTCCAGAGAGTGAACTGGCACCACTGGGGATGCAGTGCAGTGAGTCCAGAGAGTGCACTGGCACCACTGGGGATGCACTGTAGGGAGTCCAGAGAGTGCACTGGCACCACTGGGGATGCACTGCAGTGAGTCCAGAGAGTGCACTGGCACCACTGGGGATGCACTGCAGTGAGTCCAGAGAGTGCACTGGCACCACTGGGCATGCACCCCGGTGAGTCCAGAGAGTGCACTGGCACCACTGGGGATGCACTGCAGTGAGTCCAGAGAGTGCACTGGCACCACTGGGGATGCACTGAAGTGCGTCCAGAGAGTGCACTGGCACCACTGGGGATGCACTGCAGTGAGGCCTGAGAGTGCACTGGCACCACTGGGGTTACACCCCGGTGAGTCCAGAGAGTGCACTGGCACCACTGGGGATGCACTGCAGTGAGTCCAGAGAGTGCACTGGCACCACTGGGGATGCACTGCAGCTTGTCCAGAGAGTGAACTGGCACCACTGGGGATGCATTGCAGTGAGTCCAGAGAGTGCACTGGCACCACTGGGGATGCACTGCAGTGAGTCCAGGGAGTGCACTGGCACCACTGGGGATGCACTGCAGTGAGTCCAGAGAGTGCACTGGCACCACTGGGCATGCACCCCGGTGAGTCCAGAGAGTGCACTGGCACCACTGGGGATGCACTGCAGTGAGTCCAGAGAGTGAACTGGCACCACTGGGGATGCAGTGCAGTGAGTCCAGAGAGTGCACTGGCACCACTGGGGATGCACTGTAGGGAGTCCAGAGAGTGCACTGGCACCACTGGGGATGCACTGCAGTGAGTCCAGAGAGTGCACTGGCACCACTGGGGATGCACTGCAGTGAATCCAGAGAGCGCACTGGCAACATTGGGGATGCACTGCAGTGAATCTAGAGAGCGCACTGCCAGCACTGGGGATGCACTGCAGTGAGTCCAGAGAGTGCACTGGCACCACTGGGGATGCACCCCGGTGAGTCCAGAGAGTGCACTGGCACCACTGGGGATGAACTTGGGTGAGTCCAGGGAGTGCACTGGCACCACTTGGGATGCAGTGCAGTGAGTCCAGAGAGTGCACTGGCACCACTGGGGATGCACCCCCGTGAGTCCAGAGAGTGCACTGGCACCACTGGGGATGCAGTGCAGTGAGTCCAGAGAGTGCACTGGCACCACTGGGCATGCACTGCAGTGAGTCCAGAGAGTGCACTGGCTCCACTGGACATGCACCCCGGTGAGTCCAGAGAGTGCACTGGCACCACAGGGGGTGCACTGCAGTGAGTCCAGAGAGTGCACTGGCACCACTGGGGATGCACCCCGGTGAGTCCAGAGAGTGCACTGGCCCCACTGGGGATGCACTGCAGTGACTCCAGTGATTGCACTAGTACCACTGGGGATGCACTGCAGTGAGTCCAGAGAGTGCACTGGCACCACTGGGGATGCACTGCAGTGAGTCCAGAGAGTGCACTGGCACCACTGGGGATGCACTTCAGTGACTCCAGAGAGTGCACTGGCACCACTGGGGATGCACTGCAGTGAGTCCAGAGAGTGGACTGGCTCCACTGGGGATGCACCCCGGTGAGTCCAGAGAGTGCACTGGCCCCACTGGGGATGCACTTCAGTGACTCCAGAGAGTGCACTAGTACCACTGGAGATGCACTGCAGTGCCTCCAGAGATTGCACTGGCACCACTGGGGATGCACTTCAGTGACTCCAGAGAGTGCACTGGCACCACTGGGGATGCACTGCAGTGAGTCCAGAGAGCGCAGTGGCACCACTGGGGATGCAGTGCAGTGAGTCCAGAGAGCGCACTGGCACCAGTTGCGATGCAGTGCAGTGAGTCCAGAGAGTGCACTGGCACAACTGGGGATGCACTGCAGTGAGTCCAGAGAGCGCACTGGCACCACTGGGGATGTACTTCAGTGAGTCCAGACAGTGCACTGACACAACTGGGGATGTAGTGCAGTGAGTCCAGAGAGTGCAATGGAACCACTGGGGATGCACTGCAGTGAGTCCAGAGAGTGCACTGGCACCACTGGGGATGCACTGCAGTGAGTCCAGAGAGTGCACTGGCACCACTGGGGATGCACCCCGGTGAGTCCAGAGAGTGCACTGGCACCACTCGGGATGCACTGCAATGAGTCCAGGGAGTGCACTGGCACCACTGGGGATGCACCGCCGTGAGTCCACAGAGTGCACTGGCACCACTGGGGATGCACCGCCGTGAGTCCAGAGAGTGCACTGGCACCACTGGGGATGCACTGCAGTGAGTCCGGAGAGTGCACTGGCACCACCGGGCATGCACTGCAGTGAGTCCAGAGAGTGCACTGGCACCACTGGGGATGTACTGCAGTGACTCCAGAGAGTGCACTGGCACCACTGGGGATGCACTGCAGTGAGACCAGAGAGTGCACTGGCACCACTGGGGATGCAGTGCAGTGACTCCAGAGAGTGCACTGGCACCACTGGGGATGCACTGCAGCTTGTCCAGAGCGTGTAGTGGCACCACTGGGGATGCAGTGCAGTGAGTCCAGAGAGCGCACTGGCACCAGTTGCGATGCAGTGCAGTGAGTCCAGAGAGTACACTGGCACCACTGGGGATGCACCCCCGTGAGTCCAGAGAGTGCACTGGCACCACTGGGGATGCACCCCCGTGAGTCCAGAGAGTGCACTGGCACCACTGGGGATGCACCCCTGTGAGTCCAGAGAGTGCACTGGCACCACTGGGGATGGACTGCAGTGAGTCCAGAGAGCGCACTGGCACCACTGGGGATGTACTGCTGTGAGTCCAGAGAATGTACTGGCACCATGGGGGATGCACTACAGTTAGACCAGAGAGTGCACTGCCACCATTGAGGATGCACTGCAGTGAGTCCAGAGAGTTCACTGGCACCACTGGGGATGCACTGCAGTGAGTCCAGAGAGTGCACTGGCACCACTGGGGATGCAGTGCAGTGAGTCCAGAGAGTGCACTGGCACCACTGGGGATGCACTGCAGTGAGTCCAGAGAGTGCACTAGTACCACTGGGGATGCACCCCGGTGAGTCCAGAGAGTGCACTGGCACCACTGGGGATGCACTTGGGTGAGTCCAGGGAGTGCACTGGCACCACTGGGGATGCAGTGCAGTGAGTCCAGAGAGTGCACTGGCACCACTGGGGATGCACTGCAGTGAGTCCGGAGAGTGCACTGGCACCACTGGGGTTACACCCCGGTGAGTCTAGAGAGTGCACTGGCACCACTGGGGATGCACTGCAGTGAGTCCAGAGAGTGCACTGGCACCACTGGGGATGCACTAAAGTGAGTCCAGAGAGTGCACTGGCACCACTGGTGATGCACTGCAGTGACTCCAGAGAGTGCACTGGCACCACTGGGGATGAACTGCAGTGACTCCAGAGAGTGCACTGGCACCACTGGGGATGCACCCCGGAGAGTCCAGAGAGTGCACTGGCACCACTGGAGATGCAGTGCAGTGAGTCCAGAGACTGCACTGGCACCACGGGGGATGCACTGCAGTGAGTCCAGAGAGTGCACTGGCACCACTGTGCATGCAAGGCGGTGAGTCCAGAGAGTGCACTGGCACAACCGGGGATGGAACCCGGTGAGTCCAGAGAGTGCACTGGCACCACTGTGGATGCACTGTAGTGACTCCAGAGAGTGCACTGGCAGCACTGGGGATGCACTGCAGTGAGTCCAGAGAGTGCACTGGCACCACTGGAGATGCAGTGCAGTGAGTCCAGATCGTGCACTGGCACCACTGGGGATGCAGTGCAGTGAGTCTAGAGTGCACTGGCACCACTGATGAAGCACCCCGGTGAGTCCAGAGAGTGCACTGGCACCACTGGGGATGCAGTGCAGTGAGTCCAGAGAGTGCACTGGCACCACTGGGGATGCACTGCAGTGAGTCCAGAGAGTGCACTGGCACCACTGGGGATGGACCCCCGTGAGTCCACAGAGTGCACTGGCACCACTGGGGATGCAGTGCAGTGAGTCCAGAGAGTGCACTGGCACCACTGGGGATGCACTGCAGTGAGTCCAGAGAGTGCACTGGCTCCACTGGGCATGATCCCCGGTGAGTCCAGAGAGTGCACTGGAACCACTGTGGAAGTACAGTAGTGAGTCCAGAGAGTGCACTGGCACCACTGGGGATGCACCCCGGTGAGTCCAGAGAGTGCACTGGCACCACTAGGGATGCACTGCAGTGAGTCCAGAGAGCGCACTGGCACCACTGGGGATGCACTGCAGTGAGTCCAGAGAGCGCACTGGCACCACTGGGGATGCACTGCAGTGAGTCCAGAGAGCGCACTGGCACCACTGGGGATGCACCTCAGTGATTCCAGAGAGTGCACTGGCACCACTGGGGATGCACTGCAGTGAATCCAGAGAGTGCACTGGCACCACTGAGGATGCACTGCAGTGAGTCCAGAGAGTGCACTGGCACCACTGGGGATGCACTGCAGTGAGTCCAGAGTGCACTGGCACCACTGATGATGCACCCCGGTGAGTCCAGAGAGTGCACTGGCAGCACTGGGGATGCACTGCAGTGAGTCCAGAGAGTGCACTGGCACCACTGTGATGCACTGCAGTGAGTCCAGAGAGCGCACTGGCACCACTGGGGATGCACCCCCGTGACTCCAGAGAGTGCACTGGCACCACTGGGGATGCACTGCAGTGAGACCAGAGAGTGCACTGGCACAACTGGGGATGCACTGCAGTGAGTCCAGAGAGTGCACTGGCACCACTGGGGATGCACTGCAGTGAGACCAGAGAGTGCACTGGCACCACTGGGGATGCACTGCAGTGAGTCCAGAGAGCGCACTGGTACCATTGGGGATGCACCCCCGTGACTCCAGAGAGTGCACTGGTACCACTGGGGATGCACTGCAGTGAGTCCAGAGAGTGCACTGGCACCACTGGGGATGCACCCCGGTGAGTCCAGAGAGTGCACTGGCACCACTGGGGATGCACTGCAGTGACTCCAGAGAGTGCAGTAGTAGCACTGGAGATGCACTGCAGTGCCTCCAGAGAGTGCACTGGCACCACTGGGCATGCACCCCGGTGAGTCCAGAGAGTGCACTGGCACCACTGGGGATGCACTGCAGTGAGTCCAGAGAGTGCACTGGCACCACTGGGGATGCACTGCAGTGAGTCCAAAGAGCGCTCTGGCACCACTGGGGATGCACTGCAGTGAATCCAGAGAGCGCACTGGCACCACTTGGGATGCACTGCAGTGAGTCCAGAGAGTGCACTGGCACCACTGGGGATGCATTGCACTGAGTCCAGAGAGTGCACTGGCACCACTGGGGATGCACTGCAGTGAGTCCAGAGAGTGCACTGGCACCACTGGGGATGCACTGCAGTGAGTCCATAGAGTGCACTGGCACCACTGGGGATGCACTGCAGTGCGTCCAGAGCGTGCAGTGGCACCACTGGGGATGCACTGCAGTGAGTCCAGAGAGTACACTGGAACCACTGGAGATGCACTGCAGTGACTCCAGAGAGTGCACTGGCACCACTGGGGATGCACTGCAGTGAGTCCAGAGAGTGCACTGGCACCACTGGTGATGCACCCCGGTGAGTCCAGAGAGTGCACTGGCACCACGGGGGATGCACTGCAGTGACTCCAGGGAGTGCACTGGCACCACTGGGGATGCATTTCAGGGAGTCCAGAGAGTGTACTGGCACCACGGGGGATGCACTGCAGTGAGTCCAGAGAGTGCACTGGCACCACTGGGGATGCACTGCAGTGAGTCCAGAGAGCGCACTGGTACCACTGGGGATGCACCCCCGTGACTCCAGAGAGTGCACTGGTACTACTGGGGATGCACTGCAGTGAGTCCAGAGAGTGCACTGGCACCACTGGGGATGCACTGCAGTGAGTCCAGAGAGTGCACTGGCACAACTGGGGATGCACCCCGGTGAGTCCAGAGAGTGCACTGGCACCACTGGGGATGCACTGCAGTGAGTCCAGAGTGTGCAATGGCACCACTGGGGATGCACTGCAGTGAGTCCAGAGAGTGCACTGGCACCACTGGGCATGCACTGCAGTGAGTCCAGAGAGTGCACTGGCACCACTGGGCATGCACCCCGGTGAGTCCAGAGAGTGCACTGGCACCACTGGGGATGCATTGCAGTGAGTCCAGAGAGTCCACTGGCACCACTGGGCATGCACCCCGGTGAGTCCAGAGAGTGCACTGGCACCACTGGGGATGCACTGCAGTGAGTCCAGAGAGTGAACTGGCACCACTGGGGATGCAGTGCAGTGAGTCCAGAGAGTGCACTGGCACCACTGGGGATGCACTGTAGGGAGTCCAGAGAGTGCACTGGCACCACTGGGGATGCACTGCAGTGAGTCCAGAGAGTGCACTGGCACCACGGGGGATGCACTGCAGTGAATCCAGAGAGCGCACTGGCAACATTGGGGATGCACTGCAGTGAATCCAGAGAGCGCACTGCCAGCACTGGGGATGCACTGCAGTGAGTCCAGAGAGTGCACTGGCACCACTGGGGATGCAGTGCAGTCAGTCCAGAGAGTGCACTGGCACCACTGGGGATGCACTGCAGTGAGTCCAGAGAGTGCACTGGCACCACTGGGGATGCACTGCAGTGAGTCCAGAGAGTGCACTGGCACCACTGGGGATGCAGTGCAGTGAGTCCAGAGAGGGCACTGGCACCACTGGGGATGCACCCCGGTGAGTCCAGAGAGTGCACTGGCACCACTGGGGATGCACCCCGGTGAGTCCACAGAGTGCACTGGCACCACTGGGGATGCACCCCGGTGAGTCCAGAGAGTGCACTGGCACCACTGGAGTTACACCCCGGTGTGTCCAGAGAGTGCACTGGCACCACTGGGGATGCAGTGCAGTGAGTCCAGAGAGTGCACTGGCACCACTGGGGATGCAGTGCAGTGAGTCCAGAGAGTGCACTGTCACTACTGGGGATGCAGTGCAGTGAGTCCAGAGAGTGCACTGGCACCACTGATGATGCACCCTGGTGAGTCCAGAGAGTGCACTGGCACCACTGTGGATGCACTGCAGTGAGTCCAGAGAGTGCACTGGCACCACTGGGGATGCACCCCGGTGAGTCCAGAGAGTGCACTGGCACCACTCGGGATGCACTGCAATGAGTCCAGGGAGTGCACTGGCACCACTGGGGATGCACCGCCGTGAGTCCAGAGAGTGCACTGGCACCACTGGGGATGCACCGCCGTGAGTCCAGAGAGTGCACTGGCACCACTGGGGATGCACTGCAGTGAGTCCGGAGAGTGCACTGGCACCACCGGGCATGCACTGCAGTGAGTCCAGAGAGTGCACTGGCACCACTGGGGATGTACTGCAGTGACTCCAGAGAGTGCACTGGCACCACTGGGGATGCACTGCAGTGAGACCAGAGAGTGCACTGGCACCACTGGAGATGCAGTGCAGTGAGTCCAGAGAGTGCACTGGCACCACTGGGGATGCACTGTAGGGAGTCCAGAGAGTGCACTGGCACCACTGTGCATGCAAGGCGGTGAGTCAAGATAGCTCACTGGCACCACTGGGGATGCACCCCGGTGAGTCCAGAGAGTGCACTGGCACCACTGGGGATGCAGTGCAGTGAGTCTAGAGTGCACTGGCACCACTGATGATGCACACCGGTGAGTCCATAGAGTGCACTGGCACCACTGGGGATGCACTGCAGTGAGTCCAGAGAGTGCACTGGCACCACTGGGGATGCACCCCGGTGAGTCCAGAGAGTGCACTGGCACCACTGGGGATGAACTTGGGTGAGTCCAGGGAGTGCACTGGCACCACTTGGGATGCAGTGCAGTGAGTCCAGAGAGTGCACTGGCACCACTGGGGATGCACCCCCGTGAGTCCAGAGAGTGCACTGGCACCACTGGGGATGCAGTGCAGTGAGTCCAGAGAGTGCACTGGCACCACTGGGCATGCACTGCAGTGAGTCCAGAGAGTGCACTGGCTCCACTGGACATGCACCCCGGTGAGTCCAGAGAGTGCACTGGCACCACTGGGGGTGCACTGCAGTGAGTCCAGAGAGTGCACTGGCACCACTGGGGATGCACCCCGGTGAGTCCAGAGAGTGCACTGGCCCCACTGGGGATGCACTGCAGTGACTCCAGTGATTGCACTAGTACCAGTGGGGATGCACTGCAGTGAGTCCAGAGAGTGCACTGGCACCACTGGGGATGCACTGCAGTGAGTCCAGAGAGTGCACTGGCACCACTGGGGATGCACTTCAGTGACTCCAGAGAGTGCACTGGCACCACTGGGGATGCACTGCAGTGAGTCCAGAGAGTGGACTGGCTCCACTGGGGATGCACCCCGGTGAGTCCAGAGAGTGCACTGGCCCCACTGGGGATGCACTTCAGTGACTCCAGAGAGTGCACTATTACCACTGGAGATGCACTGCAGTGCCTCCAGAGATTGCACTGGCACCACTGGGGTTGCACTTCAGTGACTCCAGAGAGTGCACTGGCACCACTGGGGATGCACTGCAGTGAGTCCAGAGAGCGCAGTGGCACCACTGGGGATGCAGTGCAGTGAGTCCAGAGAGCGCACTGGCACCAGTTGCGATGCAGTGCAGTGAGTCCAGAGAGTGCACTGGCACCACTGGGGATGCACCCCCGTGAGTCCAGAGAGTGCACTGGCACCACTGGGGATGCACCCCCGTGAGTCCAGAGAGTGCACTGGCACCACTGGGGATGCACCCCTGTGAGTCCAGAGAGTGCACTGGCACCATTGGGGATGGACTGCAGTGAGTCCAGAGAGCGCACTGGCACCACTGGGGATGCAGTGCAGTGAGTCCAGAGAGTGCACTGGCACTACTGGGGATGCACTGCAGGGAGTCCAGAGAGTGCACTGGCACGACTGGGGATGCACTGCATTGAGTCCAGAGAGTTCACTGGCACCACTGGGGATGCACCCCGGTGAGTCCAGAGAGTGCACTGGCACCACTGGGGATGCACTGCAGTGAGTCCAGAGAGTGCGCTGGCACCACTGGGGATGCACTGCAGTGAGTCCAGAGAGTGCGCTGGCACCACTGGGTATGCACCCCCGTGCGTCCAGAGAGTGCACTGGCACCACTGGGGATGCAATGCAGTGAGTCCAGAGAGTGCACTGGCACCACTGGGGATGCACTGCAGTGAGTCCAGAGCGTGCACTGGCACCACTGGGGATGCACCCCGGTGAGTCCAGAGAGTGCACTGGAACCACTGGGGATGCACCCCGGTGACTCCAGAGAGTCCACTGGCACCACTGGGGATGCACCGCGGTGCCTCCAGAGAGTGTACTGGCACCACTGATGATGCACCCTGGTGAGTCTAGAGAGTGCACTGGCACCACTGGGGATGCAGTGCAGTGAGTCCAGAGAGCGCACTGGCACCACTGGGGATGCAGTGCAGTGAGTCCAGAGTACGCACTGGCACCACTGGGGATGCACTGCAGTGAGTCCAGAGAGCGCACTGGCACCCCTGGGGATGCACTGCAGTGAGTCCAGAGAGCGCACTGGCACAACTGGGGATGCACTGCAGTGAGTCCAGAGAGCGCACTGGCACCACTGGGGATGTACTTCAGTGAGTCCAGACAGTGCACTGACACAACTGGGGATGTAGTGCAGTGAGTCCAGAGAGTGCAATGGAACCACTGGGGATGCACTGCAGTGAGTCCAGAGAGTGCACTGGCACCACTGGGGATGCACTGCAGTGAGTCCAGAGAGTGCACTGGCACCACTGGGGATGCACCCCGGTGAGTCCAGAGAGTGCACTGGCACCACTCGGGATGCACTGCAATGAGTCCAGGGAGTGCACTGGCACCACTGGGTATGCACCGCCGTGAGTCCACAGAGTGCACTGGCACCACTGGGGATGCACCGCCGTGAGTCCAGAGAGTGCACTGGCACCACTGGGGATGCACTGCAGTGAGTCCGGAGAGTGCACTGGCACCACCGGGCATGCACTGCAGTGAGTCCAGAGAGTGCACTGGCACCACTGGGGATGTACTGCAGTGACTCCAGAGAGTGCACTGGCACCACTGGGGATGCACTGCAGTGAGACCAGAGAGTGCACTGGCACCACTGGGGATGCAGTGCAGTGAGTCCAGAGAGTGCACTGGCACCACTGGGGATGCACTGCAGCTTGTCCAGAGCGTGTAGTGGCACCACTGGGGATGCAGTGCAGTGAGTCCAGAGAGCGCACTGGCACCAGTTGCGATGCAGTGCAGTGAGTCCAGAGAGTGCACTGGCACCACTGGGGATGCACCCCCGTGAGTCCAGAGAGTGCACTGGCACCACTGGGGATGCACCCCCGTGAGTCCAGAGAGTGCACTGGCACCACTGGGGATGCACCCCTGTGAGTCGAGAGAGTGCACTGGCACCACTGGGGATGGACTGCAGTGAGTCCAGAGAGCGCACTGGCACCACTGGGCATGCACTGCTGTGAGTCCAGAGAATGCACTGGCACCATGGGGGATGCACTACAGTTAGACCAGAGAGTGCACTGCCACCATTGAGGATGCACTGCAGTGAGTCCAGAGAGTTCACTGGCACCACTGGGGATGCACTGCAGTGAGTCCAGAGAGTGCACTGGCACCACTGGGGATGCAGTGCAGTGAGTCCAGAGAGTGCACTGGCACCACTGGGGATGCACTGCAGTGAGTCCAGAGAGTGCACTAGTACCACTGGGGATGCACCCCGGTGAGTCCAGAGAGTGCACTGGCACCACTGGGGATGCACTTGGGTGAGTCCAGGGAGTGCACTGGCACCACTGGGGATGCACTGCAGTGAGTCCAGAGAGTGCACTGGCACCACTGGGGATGCACTGCAGTGAGTCCGGAGAGTGCACTGGCACCACTGGGGTTACACCCCGGTGAGTCTAGAGAGTGCACTGGCACCACTGGGGATGCACTGCAGTGAGTCCAGAGAGTGCACTGGCACCACTGGGGATGCACCCCGGTGAGTCCAGAGAGTGCACTGGCACCACTCGGGATGCACTGCAATGAGTCCAGGGAGTGCACTGGCACCACTGGGGATGCACCGCCGTGAGTCCAGAGAGTGCACTGGCACCACTGGGGATGCACCGCCGTGAGTCCAGAGAGTGCACTGGCACCACTGGGGATGCACTGCAGTGAGTCCGGAGAGTGCACTGGCACCACCGGGCATGCACTGCAGTGAGTCCAGAGAGTGCACTGGCACCACTGGGGATGTACTGCAGTGACTCCAGAGAGTGCACTGGCACCACTGGGGATGCACTGCAGTGAGACCAGAGAGTGCACTGGCACCACTGGAGATGCAGTGCAGTGAGTCCAGAGAGTGCACTGGCACCACTGGGGATGCACTGTAGGGAGTCCAGAGAGTGCACTGGCACCACTGTGCATGCAAGGCGGTGAGTCAAGATAGCTCACTGGCACCACTGGGGATGCACCCCGGTGAGTCCAGAGAGTGCACTGGCACCACTGGGGATGCAGTGCAGTGAGTCTAGAGTGCACTGGCACCACTGATGATGCACACCGGTGAGTCCATAGAGTGCACTGGCACCACTGGGGATGCACTGCAGTGAGTCCAGAGAGTGCACTGGCACCACTGGGGATGCACCCCGGTGAGTCCAGAGAGTGCACTGGCACCACTGGGGATGAACTTGGGTGAGTCCAGGGAGTGCACTGGCACCACTTGGGATGCAGTGCAGTGAGTCCAGAGAGTGCACTGGCACCACTGGGGATGCACCCCCGTGAGTCCAGAGAGTGCACTGGCACCACTGGGGATGCAGTGCAGTGAGTCCAGAGAGTGCACTGGCACCACTGGGCATGCACTGCAGTGAGTCCAGAGAGTGCACTGGCTCCACTGGACATGCACCCCGGTGAGTCCAGAGAGTGCACTGGCACCACTGGGGGTGCACTGCAGTGAGTCCAGAGAGTGCACTGGCACCACTGGGGATGCACCCCGGTGAGTCCAGAGAGTGCACTGGCCCCACTGGGGATGCACTGCAGTGACTCCAGTGATTGCACTAGTACCAGTGGGGATGCACTGCAGTGAGTCCAGAGAGTGCACTGGCACCACTGGGGATGCACTGCAGTGAGTCCAGAGAGTGCACTGGCACCACTGGGGATGCACTTCAGTGACTCCAGAGAGTGCACTGGCACCACTGGGGATGCACTGCAGTGAGTCCAGAGAGTGGACTGGCTCCACTGGGGATGCACCCCGGTGAGTCCAGAGAGTGCACTGGCCCCACTGGGGATGCACTTCAGTGACTCCAGAGAGTGCACTATTACCACTGGAGATGCACTGCAGTGCCTCCAGAGATTGCACTGGCACCACTGGGGTTGCACTTCAGTGACTCCAGAGAGTGCACTGGCACCACTGGGGATGCACTGCAGTGAGTCCAGAGAGCGCAGTGGCACCACTGGGGATGCAGTGCAGTGAGTCCAGAGAGCGCACTGGCACCAGTTGCGATGCAGTGCAGTGAGTCCAGAGAGTGCACTGGCACCACTGGGGATGCACCCCCGTGAGTCCAGAGAGTGCACTGGCACCACTGGGGATGCACCCCCGTGAGTCCAGAGAGTGCACTGGCACCACTGGGGATGCACCCCTGTGAGTCCAGAGAGTGCACTGGCACCATTGGGGATGGACTGCAGTGAGTCCAGAGAGCGCACTGGCACCACTGGGGATGCAGTGCAGTGAGTCCAGAGAGTGCACTGGCACTACTGGGGATGCACTGCAGGGAGTCCAGAGAGTGCACTGGCACGACTGGGGATGCACTGCATTGAGTCCAGAGAGTTCACTGGCACCACTGGGGATGCACCCCGGTGAGTCCAGAGAGTGCACTGGCACCACTGGGGATGCACTGCAGTGAGTCCAGAGAGTGCGCTGGCACCACTGGGGATGCACTGCAGTGAGTCCAGAGAGTGCGCTGGCACCACTGGGTATGCACCCCCGTGCGTCCAGAGAGTGCACTGGCACCACTGGGGATGCAATGCAGTGAGTCCAGAGAGTGCACTGGCACCACTGGGGATGCACTGCAGTGAGTCCAGAGCGTGCACTGGCACCACTGGGGATGCACCCCGGTGAGTCCAGAGAGTGCACTGGAACCACTGGGGATGCACCCCGGTGACTCCAGAGAGTCCACTGGCACCACTGGGGATGCACCGCGGTGCCTCCAGAGAGTGTACTGGCACCACTGATGATGCACCCTGGTGAGTCTAGAGAGTGCACTGGCACCACTGGGGATGCAGTGCAGTGAGTCCAGAGAGCGCACTGGCACCACTGGGGATGCAGTGCAGTGAGTCCAGAGTACGCACTGGCACCACTGGGGATGCACTGCAGTGAGTCCAGAGAGCGCACTGGCACCCCTGGGGATGCACTGCAGTGAGTCCAGAGAGCGCACTGGCACAACTGGGGATGCACTGCAGTGAGTCCAGAGAGCGCACTGGCACCACTGGGGATGTACTTCAGTGAGTCCAGACAGTGCACTGACACAACTGGGGATGTAGTGCAGTGAGTCCAGAGAGTGCAATGGAACCACTGGGGATGCACTGCAGTGAGTCCAGAGAGTGCACTGGCACCACTGGGGATGCACTGCAGTGAGTCCAGAGAGTGCACTGGCACCACTGGGGATGCACCCCGGTGAGTCCAGAGAGTGCACTGGCACCACTCGGGATGCACTGCAATGAGTCCAGGGAGTGCACTGGCACCACTGGGTATGCACCGCCGTGAGTCCACAGAGTGCACTGGCACCACTGGGGATGCACCGCCGTGAGTCCAGAGAGTGCACTGGCACCACTGGGGATGCACTGCAGTGAGTCCGGAGAGTGCACTGGCACCACCGGGCATGCACTGCAGTGAGTCCAGAGAGTGCACTGGCACCACTGGGGATGTACTGCAGTGACTCCAGAGAGTGCACTGGCACCACTGGGGATGCACTGCAGTGAGACCAGAGAGTGCACTGGCACCACTGGGGATGCAGTGCAGTGACTCCAGAGAGTGCACTGGCACCACTGGGGATGCACTGCAGCTTGTCCAGAGCGTGTAGTGGCACCACTGGGGATGCAGTGCAGTGAGTCCAGAGAGCGCACTGGCACCAGTTGCGATGCAGTGCAGTGAGTCCAGAGAGTGCACTGGCACCACTGGGGATGCACCCCCGTGAGTCCAGAGAGTGCACTGGCACCACTGGGGATGCACCCCCGTGAGTCCAGAGAGTGCACTGGCACCACTGGGGATGCACCCCTGTGAGTCGAGAGAGTGCACTGGCACCACTGGGGATGGACTGCAGTGAGTCCAGAGAGCGCACTGGCACCACTGGGCATGCACTGCTGTGAGTCCAGAGAATGCACTGGCACCATGGGGGATGCACTACAGTTAGACCAGAGAGTGCACTGCCACCATTGAGGATGCACTGCAGTGAGTCCAGAGAGTTCACTGGCACCACTGGGGATGCACTGCAGTGAGTCCAGAGAGTGCACTGGCACCACTGGGGATGCAGTGCAGTGAGTCCAGAGAGTGCACTGGCACCACTGGGGATGCACTGCAGTGAGTCCAGAGAGTGCACTAGTACCACTGGGGATGCACCCCGGTGAGTCCAGAGAGTGCACTGGCACCACTGGGGATGCACTTGGGTGAGTCCAGGGAGTGCACTGGCACCACTGGGGATGCACTGCAGTGAGTCCAGAGAGTGCACTGGCACCACTGGGGATGCACTGCAGTGAGTCCGGAGAGTGCACTGGCACCACTGGGGTTACACCCCGGTGAGTCTAGAGAGTGCACTGGCACCACTGGGGATGCACTGCAGTGAGTCCAGAGAGTGCACTGGCACCACTGGGGATGCACTAAAGTGAGTCCAGAGAGTGCACTGGCACCACTGGGGATGAACTGCAGTGACTCCAGAGAGTGCACTGGCACCACTGGGGATGCACCCCGGAGAGTCCAGAGAGTGCACTGGCACCACTGGAGATGCAGTGCAGTGAGTCCAGAGACTGCACTGGCACCACGGGGGATGCACTGCAGTGAGTCCAGAGAGTGCACTGGCACCACTGTGCATGCAAGGCGGTGAGTCCAGAGAGTGCACTGGCACAACCGGGGATGGAACCCGGTGAGTCCAGAGAGTGCACTGGCACCACTGTGGATGTATTGTAGTGACTCCAGAGAGTGCACTGGCAGCACTGGGGATGCACTGCAGTGAGTCCAGAGAGTGCACTGACACCACTGGAGATGCAGTGCAGTGAGTCCAGATCGTGCACTGGCACCACTGGGGATGCAGTGCAGTGAGTCTAGAGTGCACTGGCACCACTGATGAAGCACCCCGGTGAGTCCAGAGAGTGCACTGGCACCACTGGGGATGCAGTGCAGTGAGTCCAGAGAGTGCACTGGCACCACTGGGGATGCACTGCAGTGAGTTCAGAGAGTGCACTGGCACCACTGGGGATGGACCCCCGTGAGTCCACAGAGTGCACTGGCACCACTGGGGATGCAGTGCAGTGAGTCCAGAGAGTGCACTGGCACCACTGGGGATGCACTGTAGTGAGTCCAGAGAGTGCACTGGCTCCACTGGGCATGATCCCCGGTGAGTCCAGAGAGTGCACTGGAACCACTGTGGAAGTACAGTAGTGAGTCCAGAGAGTGCACTGGCACCACTGGGGATGCACCCCGGTGAGTCCAGAGAGTGCACTGGCACCACTGGGGATGCACTGCAGTGAGTCCAGAGAGCGCACTGGCACCACTGGGGATGCACTGCAGTGAGTCCAGAGAGCGCACTGGCACCACTGGGGATGCACTGCAGTGAGTCCAGAGAGCGCACTGGCACCACTGGGGATGCACCTCAGTGATTCCAGAGAGTGCACTGGCACCACTGGGGATGCACTGCAGTGAATCCAGAGAGTGCACTGGCACCACTGAGGATGCACTGCAGTGAGTCCAGAGAGTGCAGTGGCACCACTGGGGATGCACTGCAGTGAGTCCAGAGTGCACTGGCACCACTGATGATGCACCCCGGTGAGTCCAGAGAGTGCACTGGCAGCACTGGGGATGCACTGCAGTGAGTCCAGAGAGTGCACTGGCACCACTGGGGATGCACTGCAGTGAGACCAGAGAGTGCACTGGCACCACTGTGATGCACTGCAGTGAGTCCAGAGAGCGCACTGGCACCACTGGGGATGCACTCCCGTGACTCCAGAGAGTGCACTGGCACCACTGGGGATGCACTGCAGTGAGACCAGAGAGTGCACTGGCACAACTGGGGATGCACTGAAGTGAGTCCAGAGAGTGCACTGGCACCACTGGGGATGCACTGCAGTGAGACCAGAGAGTGCACTGGCACCACTGGGGATGCACTGCAGTGAGTCCAGAGAGCGCACTGGTACCATTGGGGATGCACCCCCGTGACTCCAGAGAGTGCACTGGTACGACTGGGGATGCACTGCAGTGAGTCCAGAGAGTGCACTGGCACCACTGGGGATGCACCCCGGTGAGTCCAGAGAGTGCACTGGCACCACTGGGGATGCACTGCAGTGACTCCAGAGAGTGCAGTAGTAGCACTGGAGATGCACTGCAGTGCCTCCAGAGAGTGCACTGGCACCACTGGGCATGCACCCCGGTGAGTCCAGAGAGTGCACTGGCACCACTGGGGATGCACTGCAGTGAGTCCAGAGAGTGCACTGGCACCACTGGGGATGCACTGCAGTGAGTCCAAAGAGCGCTCTGGCACCACTGGGGATGCACTGCAGTGAATCCAGAGAGCGCACTGGCACCACTTGGGATGCACTGCAGTGAGTCCAGAGAGTGCACTGGCACCACTGGGGATGCATTGCACTGAGTCCAGAGAGTGCACTGGCACCACTGGGGATGCACTGCAGTGAGTCCAGAGAGTGCACTGGCACCACTGGGGATGCACTGCAGTGAGTCCATAGAGTGCACTGGCACCACTGGGGATGCACTGCAGTGAGTCCAGAGCGTGCAGTGGCACCACTGGGGATGCACTGCAGTGAGTCCAGAGAGTACACTGGAACCACTGGGGATGCACTGCAGTGACTCCAGAGAGTGCACTGGCACCACTGGGGATGCACTGCAGTGAGTCCAGAGAGTGCACTGGCACCACTGGTGATGCACCCCGGTGAGTCCAGAGAGTGCACTGGCACCACGGGGGATGCACTGCAGTGACTCCAGGGAGTGCACTGGCACCACTGGGGATGCATTTCAGGGAGTCCAGAGAGTGTACTGGCACCACGGGGGATGCACTGCAGTGAGTCCAGAGAGTGCACTGGCACCACTGGGGATGCACTGCAGTGAGTCCAGAGAGCGCACTGGTACCACTGGGGATGCACCCCCGTGACTCCAGAGAGTGCACTGGTACTACTGGGGATGCACTGCAGTGAGTCCAGAGAGTGCACTGGCACCACTGGGGATGCACTGCAGTGAGTCCAGAGAGTGCACTGGCACAACTGGGGATGCACCCCGGTGAGTCCAGAGAGTGCACTGGCACCACTGGGGATGCACTGCAGTGAGTCCAGAGTGTGCAATGGCACCACTGGGGATGCACTGCAGTGAGTCCAGAGAGTGCACTGGCACCACTGGGCATGCACCCCGGTGAGTCCAGAGAGTGCACTGGCACCACTGGGCATGCACCCCGGTGAGTCCAGAGAGTGCACTGGCACCACTGGGGATGCACTGCAGTGAGTCCAGAGAGTGCACTGGCACCACTGGGAATGCACTGCAGTGAGTCCAAAGAGCGCTCTGGCACCACTGGGGATGCACTGCAGTGAGTCCAGAGAGCGCACTGGCACCACTTGGGATGCACTGCAGTGAGTCCAGAGAGTGCACTGGCACCACTGGGGATGCATTGCACTGAGTCCAGAGAGTGCACTGGCACCACTGGGGATGCACTGCAGTGAGTCCAGAGAGTGCACTGGCACCACTGGGGATGCACCCCCGTGAGTCCAGAGAGTGCACTGGCACCACTGGGGATGCACTGCAGTGAGTCCAGAGAGTGCACTGGCACCACTGGGGATGCACTGCAGTGAGTCCAGAGAGTACACTGGAACCACTGGGGATGCACTGCAGTGACTCCAGAGAGTGCACTGGCACCACTGGGGATGCACTGCAGTGAGTCCAGAGAGTGCACTGGCACCACTGGGGATGCACCCCGGTGAGTCCAGAGAGTGCACTGGCACCACTGGGGATGCACTGCAGTGACTCCAGGGAGTGCACTGGCACCACTGGGGATGCATTTCAGGGAGTCCAGAGAGTGCACTGGCACCACGGGGGATGCACTGCAGTGAGTCCAGAGAGTGCACTGGCACCACTGGGGATGCACCCCGGTGAGTCCAGAGAGTGCACTGGCACCACTGGGGATGCACTGCAGTGAGTCCAGAGAGTGCACTGGCACCACTGGGGATGCACTGAAGTGCGTCCAGAGAGTGCACTGGCACCACTGGGGATGCACTGCAGTGAGGCCTGAGAGTGCACTGGCACCACTGGACATGCACCCCGGTGAGTCCAGAGAGTGCACTGGCACCACTGGGGATGCACTGCAGTGAGTCCAGAGAGTGCACTGGCACCACTGGGGATGCATTGAAGTGCGTCCAGAGAGTGCACTGGCACCACTGGGGATGCACCCCGGTGAGTCCAGAGTGTGCACTGGCACCACTGGGGATGCACTGCAGTGAGTCCAGAGAGTGCACTGGCACCACTGGGCATGCACCCCGGTGAGTCCAGAGAGTGCACTGGCACCACTGGGGATGCACTGCAGTGAGTCCAGAGAGTGCACTGGCACCACTGGGGATGCACTGAAGTGCGTCCAGAGAGTGCACTGGCACCACTGGGGATGCACTGCAGTGAGGCCTGAGAGTGCACTGGCACCACTGGACATGCACCCCGGTGAGTCCAGAGAGTGCAGTGGCACCACTTGGGATGCACTGCAGTGAGTCCAGAGAGTGCACTGGCACAACTTGTGATGCACTGAAGTGAGTCCAGAGAGTGCACTGGCACCACTGGGGATGCACTGCAGTGAGTCCAGAGAGTGCACTGGCACCTCTCGTGATGCACTGCACTGAGTCCAGTGTGCACTGGCACCACTGGGGATGCACTGCAGTGAGTCCAGAGAGTGCACTAGTATCACTGGGGATGCACTGCAGTGAGTCCAGAGAGTGCACTGGCACCACTGATGATGCACCCTGGTGAGTCCAGAGCGTGCACTGGCACCACTGTGGACGCACTGCAGTAGTCCAGAGAGTGCACTGGCAGCACTGGGGATGCACTGCAGTGACTCGAGAGAGTGCACTGGAACCACTGGGGATGCACTGCAGTGAGTCCAGAGAGAGCACTGGCACCACTGGGGATGCACTGCAGTGAGTCCAGAGAGTGCACTGGAACCACTGGGGATGCACCCCGGTGACTCCAGAGAGTGCACTGGCAGCACTGGGGATGCACTGCAGTGAGTACAGAGAGTGCACTGGCACCACTGGAGATGGACCCCCGTGAGTCCACAGAGTGCACTGGCACCACTGGGGATGCACTGCAGTGACTCCAGAGAGTGCACTGGCACCACTGGGGATGCACTGCAGTGAGTCCAGAGAGTGCACTGGCACCACTGGGGATGCACTGCAGTAAGTCCAGAGAGCGCACTGGCACCACTGGGGATGCACTGCAGTGAGTCCAGAGAGCGCACTGGCACCAGTGGGGATGCACTGCAGTGAGTCCAGAGAGCGCACTGGCACCACTGGGGATGCAGTGCAGTGAGTCCAGAGAGTGCACTGGCACCACTGGGGATGCACTGCAGTGAGTCCAGAGTGCACTGGCACCACTGGGGATGCACCCTGGTGAGTCCAGAGAGTGCACTGGCACCACTGGGGATGCACTGCAGTGAGTCCAGAGAGTGCACTGGCACCACTGGGGATGCATTGAAGTGCGTCCAGAGAGTGCACTGGCACCACTGGGGATGCACCCCGGTGAGTCCAGAGAGTGCACTGGCACCACTGGGTTTACACCCCGGTGAGTCCAGAGTGTGCACTGGCACCACTGGGGATGCACTGCAGTGAGTCCAGAGAGTGCACTGGCACCACTGGGCATGCACCCCGGTGAGTCCAGAGAGTGCACTGGCACCACTGGGGATGCACTGCAGTGAGTCCAGAGAGTGCACTGGCACCACTGGGGATGCACTGAAGTGCGTCCAGAGAGTGCACTGGCACCACTGGGGATGCACTGCAGTGAGGCCTGAGAGTGCACTGGCACCACTGGACATGCACCCCGTTGAGTCCAGAGAGTGCAGTGGCACCACTTGGGATGCACTGCAGTGAGTCCAGAGAGTGCACTGGCACAACTGGGGATGCACTGAAGTGAGTCCAGAGAGTGCACTGGCACCACTGGGGATGCACTGCAGTGAGTCCAGAGAGTGCACTGGCACCTCTCGTGATGCACTGCACTGAGTCCAGTGTGCACTGGCACCACTGGGGATGCACTGCAGTGAGTCCAGAGAGTGCACTAGTACCACTGGGGATGCACTGCAGTGAGTCCAGAGAGTGCACTGGCACCACTGATGATGCACCCTGGTGAGTCCAGAGCGTGCACTGGCACCACTGTGGACGCACTGCAGTAGTCCAGAGAGTGCACTGGCAGCACTGGGGATGCACTGCAGTGACTCGAGAGAGTGCACTGGAACCACTGGGGATGCACTGCAGTGAGTCCAGAGAGAGCACTGGCACCACTGGGGATGCACTGCAGTGAGTCCAGAGAGTGCACTGGAACCACTGGGGATGCACCCCGGTGACTCCAGAGAGTGCACTGGCAGCACTGGGGATGCACTGCAGTGAGTACAGAGAGTGCACTGGCACCACTGGAGATGGACCCCCGTGAGTCCACAGAGTGCACTGGCACCACTGGGGATGCACTGCAGTGACTCCAGAGAGCGCACTGGCACCACTGGGGATGCACTGCAGTGAGTCCAGAGAGCGCACTGGCACCACTGGGGATGCACTGCAGTGAGTCCAGAGAGCGCACTGGCACCACTGGGGATGCACTGCAGTGAGTCCAGAGAGTGCAGTGGCACCACTTGGGATGCACTGCAGTGAGTCCAGAGAGTGCACTGGCACCACTGGGCATGCACCCCGGTGAGTCCAGAGAGTGCACTGGCACCACTGGGGATGCACTGCAGTGAGTCCAGAGAGTGCACTGGCACCACTGGGGATGCACTGCAGTGAGGCCTGAGAGTGCACTGGCACCACTGGACATGCACCCCGGTGAGTCCAGAGTGTGCAGTGGCACCACTGGGGATGCACTGCAGTGAGTCCAGAGAGTGCACTGGCACCACTGGGCATGCACCCCGGTGAGTCCAGAGAGTGCACTGGCACCACTGGGGATGCACTGCAGTGAGTCCAGAGAGTGCACTGGCACCACTGGGGATGCACTGAAGTGCGTCCAGAGAGTGCACTGGCACCACTGGTGATGCACTGCAGTGAGGCCTGAGAGTGCACTGGCACCACTGGACATGCACCCCGGTGAGTCCAGAGAGTGCAGTGGCACCACTTGGGATGCACTGCAGTGAGTCCAGAGAGTGCACTGGCACAACTGGGGATGCACTGAAGTGAGTCCAGAGAGTGCACTGGCACCACTGGGGATGCACTGCAGTGAGTCCAGAGAGTGCACTGGCACCTCTCGCGATGCACTGCACTGAGTCCAGTGTGCACTGGCACCACTGGGGATGCACTGCAGTGAGTCCAGAGAGTGCACTAGTACCACTGGGGATGCACTGCAGTGAGTCCAGAGAGTGCACTGGCACCACTGATGATGCACCCTGGTGAGTCCAGAGCGTGCACTGGCACCACTGTGGACGCACTGCAGTAGTCCAGAGAGTGCACTGGCAGCACTGGGGATGCACTGCAGTGACTCGAGAGAGTGCACTGGAACCACTGGGGATGCACTGCAGTGAGTCCAGAGAGAGCACTGGCACCACTGGGGATGCACCCCGGTGAGTCCAGAGAGTGCACTGGAACCACTGGGGATGCACCCCGGTGACTCCAGAGAGTGCACTGGCAGCACTGGGGATGCACTGCAGTGAGTCCAGAGAGTGCACTGGCACCACTGGGCATTCACCGCGGTGAGTCAAGAGAGTGCACTGGCACCCCTGGGGATGCACTGCAGTGAGTACAGAGAGTGCACTGGCACCACTGGAGATGGACCCCCGTGAGTCCACAGAGTGCACTGGCACCACTGGGGATGCACTGCAGTGACTCCAGAGAGTGCACTGGCACCACTGGGGATGCAGTGCAGTGAGTCCAGAGAGTGCACTGGCACCACTGGGGATGCACTGCAGTAAGTCCAGAGAGCGCACTGGCACCACTGGGGATGCACTGCAGTGAGTCCAGAGAGCGCACTGGCACCAGTGGGGATGCACTGCAGTGAGTCCAGAGAGCGCACTGGCACCACTGGGGATGCACTGCAGTGAGTCCAGAGAGTGCACTGGCACCACTGGGGATGCACTGCAGTGAGTCCAGAGTGCACTGGCACCACTGATGATGCACCCTGGTGAGTCCAGAGAGTGCACTGGCACCACTGTGGATGCACTGCAGTGAGTCCAGAGAGTGCACTGGCACCACTGGGGATGCACTGCAGTAGTCCAGAGAGTGCACTGGCACCACTGGGGTTACACCCCGGTGTGTCCAGAGAGTGCACTTGCACCACTGGGGATGTACTGCAGTGAGTCCAGAGAGTGCACTGGCACCATTCGGGATGCACTGCAGTGAGTGCAGGGAGTGCACTGGCACCACTGGGGATGCACTGCAGTGAGTCCAGAGAGCGCACTGGCACCACTGGGGATGCACTGCAGTGGGTCCAGACAGTGCACTGGCAACACTGGGGATGCACTGCAGTGGGTCCAGAGTGCACTGGCACCACTGATGATGCACCCTGGTGAGTCCAGAGCGTGCACTGGCACCACTGTGAACGCACTGCAGTAGTCCAGAGAGTGCACTGGCAGCACTGGGGATGCACTGCAGTGACTCGAGAGAGTGCACTGGCACCACTGGGGATGCACCCCGGTGAGTTCACAGAGTGCACTGGCACCACTGGGGATGCACCCCGGTGAGTCCAGAGAGTGCACTGGCACCACTGGGGATGCACTGCAGTGAGTCCATAGAGTGCACTGTCACAACTGGGGATGCACTGCAGTGAGTCCAGAGAGTGTACTGGCACCACTGGGGATGCACTGCAGTGAGTCCAGAGAGTACACTGGAACCACTGGGGATGCACTGCAGTGACTCCAGAGAGTGCACTGGCACCACTGGGGATGCACTGCAGTGAGTCCAGAGAGTGCACTGGCACCACTGGGGATGCACCCCGGTGAGTCCAGAGAGTGCACTGGCACCACTGGGGATGCAGTGCAGTGACTCCAGGGAGTGCACTGGCACCACTGGGGATGCAGTGCAGTCAGTCCAGAGAGTGTACTGGCACCACTGGGGATGCAGTGCAGTGAGTCCAGAGAGTGCACTGGCACCACTGGGGATGCACCCCGGTGAGTCCAGAGAGTGCACTGGCACCACTGGGGATGCACTGCAGTGAGTCCAGAGTGTGCAATGGCACCACTGGGGATGCACTGAAGTGAGTCCAGAGAGTGCACTGGCACCACTGGGCATGCACCCCGGTGAGTCCAGAGAGTGCACTGGCACCACTGGGGATGCACCCCGGTGAGTCCAGAGAGTGCACTGGCACCACTGGGGATGCACAGCAGTGAGTCCAGAGAGTGCACTGGCACCACTGGGGATGCACTGCAGTGAGTCCAAAGAGCGCTCTGGCACCACTGGGGATGCACTGCAGTGAGTCCAGAGAGCGCACTGGCACCACTTGGGATGCGCTGCAGTGAGTCCAGAGAGTGCACTGGCACCACTGGGGATGCATTGCACTGAGTCCAGAGAGTGCACTGGCACCACTGGGGATGCACTGCAGTGAGTCCAGAGAGTGCACTGGCACCACTGGGGATGCACTGCAGTGAGTCCATAGAGTGCACTGGCACAACTGGGGATGCACTGCAGTGAGTCCAGAGAGTGTACTGGCACCACTGGGGATGCACTGCAGTGAGTCCAGAGAGTACACTGGAACCACTGGGGATGCACTGCAGTGACTCCAGAGAGTGCACTGGCACCACTGGGGATGCACTGCAGTGAGTCCAGAGAGTGCACTGGCACCACTGGGGATGCACCCCGGTGAGTCCAGAGAGTGCACTGGCACCACTGGGGATGCAGTGCAGTGAGTCCAGGGAGTGCACTGGCACCACTGGGGATGCATTTCAGGGAGTCCAGAGAGTGCACTGGTACCACAGGGGATGCACTGCAGTGAGTCCAGAGAGTGCACTGGCACCACTGGGGATGCACCCCGGTGAGTCCAGAGAGTGCACTGGCACCACTGGGGATGCACTGCAGTGAGTCCAGAGAGTGCACTGGCACCACTGGGGATGCACTGAAGTGCGTGCAGAGAGTGCACTGGCACCACTGGGGATGCACTGCAGTGAGGCCTGAGAGTGCACTGGCACCACTGGACATGCACCCCGGTGAGTCAAGAGAGTGCACTGGCACCACTGGGGATGCACTGCAGTGAGTCCAGAGAGTGCACTGGCACCACTGGGGATGCACTGAAGTGCGTCCAGAGAGTGCACTGGCACCACTGGACATGCACCCCGGTGAGTCCAGAGAGTGCACTGGCACCACTGGGTTTACACCCCGGTGAGTCCAGAGTGTGCACTGGCACCACTGGGGATGCACTGCAGTGAGTCCAGAGAGTGCACTGGCACCACTGGGCATGCACCCCGGTGAGTCCAGAGAGTGCACTGGCACCACTGGGGATGCACTGCAGTGAGTCCAGAGAGTGCACTGGCACCACTGGGGATGCACTGAAGTGCGTCCAGAGAGTGCACTGGCACCACTGGGGATGCACTGCAGTGAGGCCTGAGAGTGCACTGGCACCACTGGGGTTACACCCCGGTGAGTCCAGAGAGTGCACTGGCACCACTGGGGATGCACTGCAGTGAGTCCAGAGAGTGCACTGGCACCACTGGGGATGCACTGCAGCTTGTCCAGAGAGTGCACTGGCACCACTGGGGATGCATTGCAGTGAGTCCAGAGAGTGCACTGGCACCACTGGGGATGCACTGCAGTGAGTCCAGGGAGTGCACTGGCACCACTGGGGATGCACTGCAGTGAGTCCAGAGTGTGCACTGGCACCACTGGGGATGCACTGCAGTGAGTCCAGAGAGTGCACTGGCACCACTGGGGATGCACCCCGGTGAGTCCAGAGAGTGCACTGGCACCACTGGGAATGCACTGCAGTGAGTCCAGAGAGTGAACAGGCACCACTGGGGATGCACTGCAGTGAATCCAGAGAGCGCACTGGCACCACTGGGGATGCACTGCAGTGAGTCCAGAGAGTGCACTGGCACCACTGGGGATGCACTGCAGTGAATCCAGAGAGCGCACTGGCAACATTGGGGATGCACTGCAGTGAGTCCAGAGAGTGCACTGGCACCACTGGGGATGCACTGCAGTGAGTCCAGAGAGTGCACTGGCACCACTGGGGATGCAGTGCAGTCAGTCCAGAGAGTGCACTGGCACCACTGGGGATGCAGTGCAGTGAGTCCAGAGAGTGCACTGGCACCACTGGGGATGCACTGCAGTGAGTCCAGAGAGTGCACTGGCACCACTGGGGATGCAGTGCAGTGAGTCCAGAGAGTGCACTGGCACCACTGGGGATGCAGTGCAGTGACTCCAGAGAGCGCACTGGCACCACTGGGGATGCAGTGCAGTGAGTCCAGAGAGTGCACTGGCACCACTGGGGATGCACCCCGGTGAGTCCACAGAGTGCACTGGCACCACTGGGGATGCACCCCGGTGAGTCCAGAGAGTGCACTGGCACCACTGGGGTTACACCCCGGTGTGTCCAGAGAGTGCACTGGCACCACTGGGGATGCAGTGCAGTGAGTCCAGAGAGTGCACTGGCACCATTGGGGATGCAGTGCAGTGAGTCCAGAGAGTGCACTGTCACTACTGGGGATGCACTGCAGTGAGTCCAGAGAGTGCACTGGCACCACTGATGATGCACCCTGGTGAGTCCAGAGAGTGCACTGGCACCAGTGTGGATGCACTGCAGTGAGTCCAGAGAGTGCACTGGCACCACTGGGGATGCACCCCGGTGAGTCCAGAGAGTGCACTGGCAGCACTCGGGATCCACTGCAATGAGTCCAGGGAGTGCACTGGCACCACTGGGGATGCACCCCCGTGACTCCAGAGAGTGCACTGGCACCACTGGGGATGCACTGAAGTGAGACCAGAGAGTGCACTGGCACCACTGGGGATGCACTGCAGTGAGTCCAGAGAGTGCACTGGCACCACTGGGGATGGACCCCCGTGAGTCCACAGAGTGCACTGGCACCACTGGGGATGCACTGCATTGAGTCCAGAGAGTGCACTGGCACCACTGGGGATGCACTGCAGTGAGTCCAGAGAGTGCACTGGCTCCACTGGGCATGATCCCCGGTGAGTCCAGAGAGTGCACTGGAACCACTGTGGAAGTACAGAAGTGAGTCCAGAGAGTGCACTGGCACCACTGGAGATGCACCCCGGTGAGTCCAGAGAGTGCACTGGCACCACTGGGGATGCACTGCAGTGAGTCCAGAGAGTTCACTTCCACCACGGGGGATGCACTGCAGTGAGTCCAGAGAGTGCACTGGCACCACTGGGGATGCACCCCGGTGAGTCCAGAGAGTGCACTGGCACCACTGGGGATGTACTGCAGTGAGTCCAGAGAGTGCACTGGCACCACTGGGGATGTACTGAAGTGAGTCCAGAGAGTGCACTGGCACCACTGGGGATGCACTGCAGTGAGACCAGAGTGTGCACTGGCACCACTGGGGATGCACTGCAGTGAGTCCAGAGAGTGCACTGGCACCACTGGGGATGCACTGCAGTGAGTCCATAGAGTGCACTGGCACAACTGGGGATGCACTGCAGTGAGTCCAGAGAGTGTACTGGCACCACTGGGGATGCACTGCAGTGAGTCCAGAGAGTACACTGGAACCACTGGGGATGCACTGCAGTGACTCCAGAGAGTGCACTGGCACCACTGGGGATGCACTGCAGTGAGTCCAGAGAGTGCACTGGCACCACTGGGGATGCACCCCGGTGAGTCCAGAGAGTGCACTGGCACCACTGGGGATGCAGTGCAGTGACTCCAGGGAGTGCCCTGGCACCACTGGGGATGCATTTCAGGGAGTCCAGAGAGTGCACTGGCACCACTGGGGATGCACTGCAGTGAGTCCAGAGAGTGCACTGGCACCACTGGGGATGCACCCCGGTGAGTTCAGAGAGTGCACTGGCACCACTGGGGATGCACTGCAGTGAGTCCAGAGAGTGCACTGGCACCACTGGGGATGCACTGAAGTGCGTCCAGAGAGTGCACTGGCACCACTGGGGATGCACTGCAGTGAGGCCTGAGAGTGCACTGGCACCACTGGACATGCACCCCGGTGAGTCCAGAGAGTGCACTGGCACCACTGGGGATGCACTGCAGTGAGTCCAGAGAGTGCACTGGCACCACTGGGGATGCACTGAAGTGCGTCCAGAGAGTGCACTGGCACCACTGGACATGCACCCCGGTGAGTCCAGAGAGTGCACTGGCACCACTGGGTTTACACCCCGGTGAGTCCAGAGTGTGCACTGGCACCACTGGGGATGCACTGCAGTGAGTCCAAAGAGTGCACTGGCACCACTGGGCATGCACCCCGGTGAGTCCAGAGAGTGCACTGGCACCACTGGGGATGCACTGCAGTGAGTCCAGAGAGTGCACTGGTACCACTGGGGATGCACTGAAGTGCGTCCAGAGAGTGCACTGGCACCACTGGGGATGCACTGCAGTGAGGCCTGAGAGTGCACTGGCACCACTGGGGTTACACCGAGGTGTGTCCAGAGAGTGCACTGGCACCACTGGGGATACAGTGCAGTGAGCCCAGAGAGTGCACTGGCACCACTGGGGATGCATTGCAGTGAGTCCAGAGAGTGCACTGGCACCACTGGGGATGCACTGCAGTGAGTCCAGAGAGTGTACTGGCACCACTGGGGATGCACTGCAGTGAGTCCAGAGAGTACATTGGAACCACTGGGGATGCACTGCAGTGACTCCAGAGAGTGCACTGGCACCACTGGGGATGCACTGCAGTGAGTCCAGAGAGTGCACTGGCACCACTGGGGATGCAGTGCAGTGACTCCAGGGAGTGCACTGGCACCACTGGGGATGCATTTCAGGGAGTCCAGAGAGTGCACTGGCACCACGGGGGATGCACTACAGTGAGTCCAGAGAGTGCACTGGCACCACTGGGGATGCACCCCGGTGAGTCCAGAGAGTGCACTGGCACCACTGGGGATGCACTGCAGTGAGTCCAGAGAGTGCACTGGCACCACTGGGGATGCACTGAAGTGCGTCCAGAGAGTGCACTGGCACCACTGGGGATGCACTGCAGTGAGGCCTGAGAGTGCACTGGCACCACTGGACATGCACCCCGGTGAGTCCAGAGAGTGCACTGGCACCACTGGGGATGCACTGAAGTGCGTCCAGAGAGTGCACTGGCACCACTGGACATGCACCCCGGTGAGTCCAGAGAGTGCACTGGCACCACTGGGTTTACACCCCGGTGAGTCCAGAGTGTGCACTGGCACCACTGGGGATGCACTGCAGTGAGTCCAGAGAGTGCACTGGCACCACTGGGCATGCACTGCAGTGAGTCCAGAGAGTGCACTGGCACCACTGGGGATGCACTGCAGTGAGTCCAGAGAGTGCACTGGCACGACTGGGGATGCACTGAAGTGCGTCCAGAGAGTGCACTGGCACCACTGGGGATGCACTGCAGTGAGGCCTGAGAGTGCACTGGCACCACTGGGGTTACACCCCGGTGAGTCCAGAGAGTGCACTGGTACCACTGGGGATGCACTGCAGTGAGTCCAGAGAGTGCACTGGCACCACTGGGGATGCACTGCAGCTTGTCCAGAGAGTGCACTGGCACCACTGGGGATGCATTGCAGTGAGTCCAGAGAGTGCACTGGCACCACTGGGGATGCAGTGCAGTGAGTCCAGAGAGTGCACTGGCACCACTGGGGATGCACTGCAGTGAGTCCAGAGAGTGCACTGGCACCACTGGGCATGCACCCCGGTGAGTCCAGAGAGTGCACTGGCACCACTGGGGATGCACTGCAGTGAGTCCAGAGAGTGAACTGGCACCACTGGGGATGCACTGCAGTGAGTCCAGAGAGTGCACTGGCACCACTGGGGATGCACTGTAGGGAGTCCAGGGAGTGCACTGGCACCACTGGGGATGCACTGCAGTGAGTCCAGAGAGCGCACTGGCACCACTGGGGATGCACTGCAGTGAATCCAGAGAGCGCACTGGCATCATTGGGGATGCACTGCAGTGAATCCAGAGAGCGCACTGCCAGCACTGGGGATGCACTGCAGTGAGTCCAGAGAGTGCACTGGCACCACTGGGGATGCAGTGCAGTCAGTCTAGAGAGTGCACTGGCACCACTGGGCATGCACTGCAGTGAGTCCAGAGAGTGCACTGGCACCACTGGGGATGCACTGCAGTGAGTCCAGAGAGTGCACTGGCACCACTGGGGATGCAGTGCAGTGAGTCCAGAGAGTGCACTGGCACCACTGGGGATGCACCCCGGTGAGTCCAGAGAGTGCACTGGCACCACTGGGGATGCACCCCGGTGAGTCCACAGAGTGCACTGGCACCACTGGGGATGCACCCCGGTGAGTCCAGAGAGTGCACTGGCACCACTGGAGTTACACCCCGGTGTGTCCAGAGAGTGCACTGGCACCACTGGGGATGCAGTGCAGTGAGTCCAGAGAGTGCACTGGCACCTCTGGGGATGCAGTGCAGTGAGTCCAGAGAGTGCACTGTCACTACTGGGGATGCACTGCAGTGAGTCCAGAGAGTGCACTGGCACCACTGATGATGCACCCTGGTGAGTCCAGAGAGTGCACTGGCACCACTGTGGATGCACTGCAGTGAGTCCAGAGAGTGCACTGGCACCACTGGTGATGCACCCCGGTGAGTCCAGAGAGTACACTGGCACCACTCGGGATGCACTGCAATGAGTCCAGGGAGTGCACTGGCACCACTGGGGATGCACCGCCGTGAGTCCAGAGAGTGCACTGGCACCACTGGGGATGCACCGCCGTGAGTCCAGAGAGTGCACTGGCACCACTGGGGATGCACTGCAGTGAGTCCAGAGAGTGCACTGGCACCACTGGGGATGCACCCCGGTGAGTCCAGAGAGTGCACTGGCACCACTGGGGATGCAGTGCAGTGACTCCAGGGAGTGCACTGGCACCACTGGGGATGCATTTCAGGGAGTCCAGAGAGTGCACTGGCACCACGGGGGATGCACTGCAGTGAGTCCAGAGAGTGCACTGGCACCACTGGGGATGCACCCCGGTGAGTCCAGAGAGTGCACTGGCACCACTGGGGATGCAGTGCAGTGAGTCCAGAGAGTGCACTGGCACCACTGGGGATGCACTGAAGTGCGTCCAGAGAGTGCACTGGCACCACTGGGGATGCACTGCAGTGAGGCCTGAGAGTGCACTGGCACCACTGGACATGCACTCCGGTGAGTCCAGAGAGTACACTGGCACCACTGGGGATGCACTGAAGTGCGTCCAGAGAGTGCACTGGCACCACTGGACATGCACCCCGGTGAGTCCAGAGAGTGGACTGGCACCACTGGGTTTACACCCCGGTGAGTCCAGAGTGTGCACTGGCACCACTGGGGATGCACTGCAGTGAGTCCAGAGAGTGCACTGGCACCACTGGGCATGCACCCCGGTGAGTCCAGAGAGTGCACTGGCACCACTGGGGATGCACTGCAGTGAGTCCAGAGAGTGCACTGGCACCACTGGGGATGCACTGAAGTGCGTCCAGAGAGTGCACTGGCACCACTGGGGATGCACTGCAGTGAGGCCTGAGAGTGCACTGGCACCACTGGGGTTACACCCCGGTG
This sequence comes from Anser cygnoides, assembly GCF_040182565.1. Taxonomy (NCBI): domain Eukaryota; kingdom Metazoa; phylum Chordata; class Aves; order Anseriformes; family Anatidae; genus Anser; species Anser cygnoides. The sequence continues at coordinate 38,315,717 of NC_089879.1, forward strand.
AGTCCAGAGAGTGCACTGGCACCACTGGGGATGCACTGCAGTGAGTCCAGAGAGTGCACTGGCACCACTGGGGATGCACTGCAGCTTGTCCAGAGAGTGAACTGGCACCACTGGGGATGCACCCCGGTGAGTCCAGAGAGTGCACTGGCACCACTGGGGATGCACTGCAGTGAGTCCAGGGAGTGCACTGGCACCACTGGGGATGCACTGCAGTGAGTCTAGAGAGTGCACTGGCACCACTGGGCATGCACCCCGGTGAGTCCAGAGAGTGCACTGGCACCACTGGGGATGCACTGCAGTGAGTCCAGAGAGTGAACTGGCACCACTGGGGATGCAGTGCAGTGAGTCCAGAGAGTGCACTGGCACCACTGGGGATGCACTGTAGGGAGTCCAGAGAGTGCACTGGCACCACTGGGGATGCAGTGCAGTGAGTCCAGAGAGTGCACTGGCACCACTGGGGATGCACTGCAGTGAATCCAGAGAGCGCACTGGCAACATTGGGGATGCACTGCAGTGAATCCAGAGAGCGCACTGCCAGCACTGGGGATGCACTGCAGTGAGTCCAGAGAGTGCACTGGCACCACTGGGGATGCAGTGCAGTCAGTCCAGAGAGTGCACTGGCACCACTGGGGATGCACTGCAGTGAGTCCAGAGAGTGCACTGGCACCACTGGGGATGCACTGCAGTGAGTCCAGAGAGTGCACTGGCACCACTGGGGATGCAGTGCAGTGAGTCCAGAGAGTGCACTGGCACCACTGGGGATGCACCCCGGTGAGTCCAGAGAGTGCACTGGCACCACTGGGGATGCACCCCGGTGAGTCCACAGAGTGCACTGGCACCACTGGGGATGCACCCCGGTGAGTCCAGAGAGTGCACTGGCACCACTGGAGTTACACCCCGGTGTGTCCAGAGAGTGCACTGGCACCACTGGGGATGCAGTGCAGTGAGTCCAGAGAGTGCACTGTCACTATTGGGGATGCACTGCAGTGAGTCCAGAGAGTGCACTGGCACCACTGATGATGCACCCTGGTGAGTCCAGAGAGTGCACTGGCACCACTGTGGATGCACTGCAGTGAGTCCAGAGAGTGCACTGGCACCACTGGGGATGCACCCCGGTGAGTCCAGAGAGTGCACTGGCACCACTCGGGATGCACTGCAATGAGTCCAGGGAGTGCACTGGCACCACTGGGGATGCACCGCCGTGAGTCCAGAGAGTGCACTGGCACCACTGGGGATGCACCGCCGTGAGTCCAGAGAGTGCACTGGCACCACTGGGGATGCACTGCAGTGAGTCCGGAGAGTGCACTGGCACCACCGGGCATGCACTGCAGTGAGTCCAGAGAGTGCACTGGCACCACTGGGGATGTACTGCAGTGACTCCAGAGAGTGCACTGGCACCACTGGGGATGCACTGCAGTGAGACCAGAGAGTGCACTGGCACCACTGGAGATGCAGTGCAGTGAGTCCAGAGAGTGCACTGGCACCACTGGGGATGCACTGTAGGGAGTCCAGAGAGTGCACTGGCACCACTGTGCATGCAAGGCGGTGAGTCAAGATAGCTCACTGGCACCACTGGGGATGCACCCCGGTGAGTCCAGAGAGTGCACTGGCACCACTGGGGATGCAGTGCAGTGAGTCTAGAGTGCACTGGCACCACTGATGATGCACACCGGTGAGTCCATAGAGTGCACTGGCACCACTGGGGATGCACTGCAGTGAGTCCAGAGAGTGCACTGGCACCACTGGGGATGCACCCCGGTGAGTCCAGAGAGTGCACTGGCACCACTGGGGATGAACTTGGGTGAGTCCAGGGAGTGCACTGGCACCACTTGGGATGCAGTGCAGTGAGTCCAGAGAGTGCACTGGCACCACTGGGGATGCACCCCCGTGAGTCCAGAGAGTGCACTGGCACCACTGGGGATGCAGTGCAGTGAGTCCAGAGAGTGCACTGGCACCACTGGGCATGCACTGCAGTGAGTCCAGAGAGTGCACTGGCTCCACTGGACATGCACCCCGGTGAGTCCAGAGAGTGCACTGGCACCACTGGGGGTGCACTGCAGTGAGTCCAGAGAGTGCACTGGCACCACTGGGGATGCACCCCGGTGAGTCCAGAGAGTGCACTGGCCCCACTGGGGATGCACTGCAGTGACTCCAGTGATTGCACTAGTACCACTGGGGATGCACTGCAGTGAGTCCAGAGAGTGCACTGGCACCACTGGGGATGCACCCCGGTGAGTCCAGAGAGTGCACTGGCACCACTGGGGATGCACTTCAGTGACTCCAGAGAGTGCACTGGCACCACTGGGGATGCACTGCAGTGAGTCCAGAGAGTGCACTGGCACCACTGGGGATGCACCCCCGTGAGTCCAGAGAGTGCACTGGCACCACTGGGGATGCACCCCCGTGAGTCCAGAGAGTGCACTGGCACCACTGGGGATGCACCCCTGTGAGTCCAGAGAGTGCACTGGCACCATTGGGGATGGACTGCAGTGAGTCCAGAGAGCGCACTGGCACCACTGGGGATGCAGTGCAGTGAGTCCAGAGAGTGCACTGGCACTACTGGGGATGCACTGCAGGGAGTCCAGAGAGTGCACTGGCACGACTGGGGATGCACTGCATTGAGTCCAGAGAGTTCACTGGCACCACTGGGGATGCACTGCAGTGAGTCCAGAGAGTGCACTGGCACCACTGGGGATGCACTGCAGTGAGTCCAGAGAGTGCGCTGGCACCACTGGGGATGCACTGCAGTGAGTCCAGAGAGTGCGCTGGCACCACTGGGTATGCACCCCCGTGCGTCCAGAGAGTGCACTGGCACCACTGGGGATGCACTGCAGTGAGTCCAGAGAGTGCACTGGCACCACTGGGGATGCACTGCAGTGAGTCCAGAGCGTGCACTGGCACCACTGGGGATGCACCCCGGTGAGTCCAGAGAGTGCACTGGAACCACTGGGGATGCACCCCGGTGACTCCAGAGAGTCCACTGGCACCACTGGGGATGCACCGCGGTGCCTCCAGAGAGTGTACTGGCACCACTGATGATGCACCCTGGTGAGTCTAGAGAGTGCACTGGCACCACTGGGGATGCAGTGCAGTGAGTCCAGAGAGCGCACTGGCACCACTGGGGATGCAGTGCAGTGAGTCCAGAGTACGCACTGGCACCACTGGGGATGTACTTCAGTGAGTCCAGACAGTGCACTGACACAACTGGGGATGTAGTGCAGTGAGTCCAGAGAGTGCAATGGAACCACTGGGGATGCACTGCAGTGAGTCCAGAGAGTGCACTGGCACCACTGGGGATGCACTGCAGTGAGTCCAGAGAGTGCACTGGCACCACTGGGGATGCACCCCGGTGAGTCCAGAGAGTGCACTGGCACCACTCGGGATGCACTGCAATGAGTCCAGGGAGTGCACTGGCACCACTGGGGATGCACCGCCGTGAGTCCAGAGAGTGCACTGGCACCACTGGGGATGCACCGCCGTGAGTCCAGAGAGTGCACTGGCACCACTGGGGATGCACTGCAGTGAGTCCGGAGAGTGCACTGGCACCAGTGGGGATGCACTGCCGTGAGTCCAGAGAGTGCACTGGCACCACTGGGGATGTACTGCAGTGACTCCAGAGAGTGCACTGGCACCACTGGGGATGCACTGCAGTGAGACCAGAGAGTGCACTGGCACCACTGGGGATGCAGTGCAGTGACTCCAGAGAGTGCACTGGCACCACTGGGGATGCACTGCAGCTTGTCCAGAGCGTGTAGTGGCACCACTGGGGATGCAGTGCAGTGAGTCCAGAGAGCGCACTGGCACCAGTTGCGATGCAGTGCAGTGAGTCCAGAGAGTGCACTGGCACCACTGGGGATGCACCCCCGTGAGTCCAGAGAGTGCACTGGCACCACTGGGGATGCACCCCCGTGAGTCCAGAGGGTGCACTGGCACCACTGGGGATGCACCCCTGTGAGTCCAGAGAGTGCACTGGCACCACTGGGGATGGACTGCAGTGAGTCCAGAGAGCGCACTGGCACCACTGGGGATGCACTGCTGTGAGTCCAGAGAATGCACTGGCACCATGGGGGATGCACTACAGTTAGACCAGAGAGTGCACTGCCACCATTGAGGATGCACTGCAGTGAGTCCAGAGAGTTCACTGGCACCACTGGGGATGCACTGCAGTGAGTCCAGAGAGTGCACTGGCACCACTGGGGATGCAGTGCAGTGAGTCCAGAGAGTGCACTGGCACCACTGGGGATGCACTGCAGTGAGTCCAGAGAGTGCACTAGTACCACTGGGGATGCACCCCGGTGAGTCCAGAGAGTGCACTGGCACCACTGGGGATGCACTTGGGTGAGTCCAGGGAGTGCACTGGCACCACTGGGGATGCAGTGCAGTGAGTCCAGAGAGTGCACTGGCACCACTGGGGATGCACTGCAGTGAGTCCGGAGAGTGCACTGGCACCACTGGGGTTACACCCCGGTGAGTCTAGAGAGTGCACTGGCACCACTGGGGATGCACTGCAGTGAGTCCAGAGAGTGCACTGGCACCACTGGGGATTTACTAAAGTGAGTCCAGAGAGTGCACTGGCACCACTGGGGATGCACTGCAGTGACTCCAGAGAGTGCACTGGCACCACTGTGCATGCAAGGCGGTGAGTCCAGAGAGTGCACTGGCACAACCGGGGATGGAACCCGGTGAGTCCAGAGAGTGCACTGGCACCACTGTGGATGCACTGTAGTGACTCCAGAGAGTGCACTGGCAGCACTGGGGATGCACTGCAGTGAGTCCAGAGAGTGCACTGACACCACTGGGGATGCACCCCGGTGAGTCCAGAGAGTGCACTGGCACCACTGGGGATGCAGTGCAGTGAGTCTAGAGTGCACTGGCACCACTGATGAAGCACCCCGGTGAGTCCAGAGAGTGCACTGGCACCACGGGGGATGCAGTGCAGTGAGTCCATAGAGTGCACTGGCACAACTGGGGATGCACTGCAGTGAGTCCAGAGAGTGTACTGGCACCACTGGGGATGCACTGCAGTGAGTCCAGAGAGTACACTGGAACCACTGGGGATGCACTGCAGTGACTCCAGAGAGTGCACTGGCACCACTGGGGATGCACTGCAGTGAGTCCAGAGAGTGCACTGGCACCACTGGGGATGCACCCCGGTGAGTCCAGAGAGTGCACTGGCACCACTGGGGATGCAGTGCAGTGACTCCAGGGAGTGCCCTGGCACCACTGGGGATGCATTTCAGGGAGTCCAGAGAGTGCACTGGCACCACTGGGGATGCACTGCAGTGAGTCCAGAGAGTGCACTGGCACCACTGGGGATGCACCCCGGTGAGTTCAGAGAGTGCACTGGCACCACTGGGGATGCACTGCAGTGAGTCCAGAGAGTGCACTGGCACCACTGGGGATGCACTGAAGTGCGTCCAGAGAGTGCACTGGCACCACTGGGGATGCACTGCAGTGAGGCCTGAGAGTGCACTGGCACCACTGGACATGCACCCCGGTGAGTCCAGAGAGTGCACTGGCACCACTGGGGATGCACTGCAGTGAGTCCAGAGAGTGCACTGGCACCACTGGGGATGCACTGAAGTGCGTCCAGAGAGTGCACTGGCACCACTGGACATGCACCCCGGTGAGTCCAGAGAGTGCACTGGCACCACTGGGTTTACACCCCGGTGAGTCCAGAGTGTGCACTGGCACCACTGGGGATGCACTGCAGTGAGTCCAAAGAGTGCACTGGCACCACTGGGCATGCACCCCGGTGAGTCCAGAGAGTGCACTGGCACCACTGGGGATGCAGTGCAGTGAGCCCAGAGAGTGCACTGGCACCACTGGGGATGCATTGCAGTGAGTCCAGAGAGTGCACTGGCACCACTGGGGATGCACTGCAGTGAGTCCAGAGAGTGTACTGGCACCACTGGGGATGCACTGCAGTGAGTCCAGAGAGTACATTGGAACCACTGGGGATGCACTGCAGTGACTCCAGAGAGTGCACTGGCACCACTGGGGATGCACTGCAGTGAGTCCAGAGAGTGCACTGGCACCACTGGGGATGCAGTGCAGTGACTCCAGGGAGTGCACTGGCACCACTGGGGATGCATTTCAGGGAGTCCAGAGAGTGCACTGGCACCACGGGGGATGCACTACAGTGAGTCCAGAGAGTGCACTGGCACCACTGGGGATGCACTGCAGTGAGTCCAGAGAGTGCACTGGCACCACTGGGGATGCACTGAAGTGCGTCCAGAGAGTGCACTGGCACCACTGGGGATGCACTGCAGTGAGGCCTGAGAGTGCACTGGCACCACTGGACATGCACCCCGGTGAGTCCAGAGAGTGCACTGGCACCACTGGGGATGCACTGAAGTGCGTCCAGAGAGTGCACTGGCACCACTGGACATGCACCCCGGTGAGTCCAGAGAGTGCACTGGCACCACTGGGTTTACACCCCGGTGAGTCCAGAGTGTGCACTGGCACCACTGGGGATGCACTGCAGTGAGTCCAGAGAGTGCACTGGCACCACTGGGCATGCACCCCGGTGAGTCCAGAGAGTGCACTGGCACCACTGGGGATGCACTGCAGTGAGTCCAGAGAGTGGACTGGCACGACTGGGGATGCACTGAAGTGCGTCCAGAGAGTGCACTGGCACCACTGGGGATGCACTGCAGTGAGGCCTGAGAGTGCACTGGCACCACTGGGGTTACACCCCGGTGAGTCCAGAGAGTGCACTGGTACCACTGGGGATGCACTGCAGTGAGTCCAGAGAGTGCACTGGCACCACTGGGGATGCACTGCAGCTTGTCCAGAGAGTGCACTGGCACCACTGGGGATGCATTGCAGTGAGTCCAGAGAGTGCACTGGCACCACTGGGGATGCAGTGCAGTGAGTCCAGAGAGTGCACTGGCACCACTGGGGATGCACTGCAGTGAGTCCAGAGAGTGCACTGGCACCACTGGGCATGCACCCCGGTGAGTCCAGAGAGTGCACTGGCACCACTGGGGATGCACTGCAGTGAGTCCAGAGAGTGAACTGGCACCACTGGGGATGCACTGCAGTGAGTCCAGAGAGTGCACTGGCACCACTGGGGATGCACTGTAGGGAGTCCAGGGAGTGCACTGGCACCACTGGGGATGCACTGCAGTGAGTCCAGAGAGCGCACTGGCACCACTGGGGATGCACTGCAGTGAATCCAGAGAGCGCACTGGCATCATTGGGGATGCACTGCAGTGAATCCAGAGAGCGCACTGCCAGCACTGGGGATGCACTGCAGTGAGTCCAGAGAGTGCACTGGCACCACTGGGGATGCAGTGCAGTCAGTCCAGAGAGTGCACTGGCACCACTGGGCATGCACTGCAGTGAGTCCAGAGAGTGCACTGGCACCACTGGGGATGCACTGCAGTGAGTCCAGAGAGTGCACTGGCACCACTGGGGATGCAGTGCAGTGAGTCCAGAGAGTGCACTGGCACCACTGGGGATGCACCCCGGTGAGTCAAGAGAGTGCACTGGCACCACTGGGGATGCACCCCGGTGAGTCCACAGAGTGCACTGGCACCACTGGGGATGCACCCCGGTGAGTCCAGAGAGTGCACTGGCACCACTGGAGTTACACCCCGGTGTGTCCAGAGAGTGCACTGGCACCACTGGGGATGCAGTGCAGTGAGTCCAGAGAGTGCACTGGCACCTCTGGGGATGCATTGCAGTGAGTCCAGAGAGTGCACTGTCACTACTGGGGATGCACTGCAGTGAGTCCAGAGAGTGCACTGGCACCACTGATGATGCACCCTGGTGAGTCCAGAGAGTGCACTGGCACCACTGTGGATGCACTGCAGTGAGTCCAGAGAGTGCACTGGCACCACTGGTGATGCACCCCGGTGAGTCCAGAGAGTACACTGGCACCACTCGGGATGCACTGCAATGAGTCCAGGGAGTGCACTGGCACCACTGGGGATGCACCGCCGTGAGTCCAGAGAGTGCACTGGCACCACTGGGGATGCACCGCCGTGAGTCCAGAGAGTGCACTGGCACCACTGGGGATGCACTGCAGTGAGTCCAGAGAGTGCACTGGCACCACTGGGGATGCACCCCGGTGAGTCCAGAGAGTGCACTGGCACCACTGGGGATGCAGTGCAGTGACTCCAGGGAGTGCACTGGCACCACTGGGGATGCATTTCAGGGAGTCCAGAGAGTGCACTGGCACCACGGGGGATGCACTGCAGTGAGTCCAGAGAGTGCACTGGCACCACTGGGGATGCACCCCGGTGAGTCCAGAGAGTGCACTGGCACCACTGGGGATGCACTGCAGTGAGTCCAGAGAGTGCACTGGCACCACTGGGGATGCACTGAAGTGCGTCCAGAGAGTGCACTGGCACCACTGGGGATGCACTGCAGTGAGGCCTGAGAGTGCACTGGCACCACTGGACATGCACTCCGGTGAGTCCAGAGAGTGCACTGGCACCACTGGGGATGCACTGAAGTGCGTCCAGAGAGTGCACTGGCACCACTGGACATGCACCCCGGTGAGTCCAGAGAGTGGACTGGCACCACTGGGTTTACACCCCGGTGAGTCCAGAGTGTGCACTGGCACCACTGGGGATGCACTGCAGTGAGTCCAGAGAGTGCACTGGCACCACTGGGCATGCACCCCGGTGAGTCCAGAGAGTGCACTGGCACCACTGGGGATGCACTGCAGTGAGTCCAGAGAGTGCACTGGCACCACTGGGGATGCACTGAAGTGCGTCCAGAGAGTGCACTGGCACCACTGGGGATGCACTGCAGTGAGGCCTGAGAGTGCACTGGCACCACTGGGGTTACACCCCGGTGAGTCCAGAGAGTGCACTGGCACCACTGGGGATGCACTGCAGTGAGTCCAGAGAGTGCACTGGCACCACTGGGGATGCACTGCAGCTTGTCCAGAGAGTGAACTGGCACCACTGGGGATGCATTGCAGTGAGTCCAGAGAGTGCACTGGCACCACTGGGGATGCACTGCAGTGAGTCCAGGGAGTGCACTGGCACCACTGGGGATGCACTGCAGTGAGTCTAGAGAGTGCACTGGCACCACTGGGCATGCACCCCGGTGAGTCCAGAGAGTGCACTGGCACCACTGGGGATGCACTGCAGTGAGTCCAGAGAGTGAACTGGCACAACTGGGGATTCAGTGCAGTGAGTCCAGAGAGTGCACTGGCACCACTGGGGATGCACTGTAGGGAGTCCAGAGAGTGCACTGGCACCACTGGGGATGCACTGCAGTGAGTCCAGAGAGTGCACTGGCACCACTGGGGATGCACTGCAGTGAATCCAGAGAGCGCACTGGCAACATTGGGGATGCACTGCAGTGAATCCAGAGAGCGCACTGCCAGCACTGGGGATGCACTGCAGTGAGTCCAGAGAGTGCACTGGCACCACTGGGGATGCAGTGCAGTCAGTCCAGAGAGTGCACTGGCACCACTGGGGATGCACTGCAGTGAGTCCAGAGAGTGCACTGGCACCACTGGGGATGCACTGCAGTGAGTCCAGAGAGTGCACTGGCACCACTGGGGATGCAGTGCAGTGAGTCCAGAGAGTGCACTGGCACCACTGGGGATGCACCCCGGTGAGTCCAGAGAGTGCACTGGCACCACTGGGGATGCACCCCGGTGAGTCCACAGAGTGCACTGGCACCACTGGGGATGCACCCCGGTGAGTCCAGAGAGTGCACTGGCACCACTGGAGTTACACCCCGGTGTGTCCAGAGAGTGCACTGGCACCACTGGGGATGCAGTGCAGTGAGTCCAGAGAGTGCACTGTCACTACTGGGGATGCACTGCAGTGAGTCCAGAGAGTGCACTGGCACCACTGATGATGCACCCTGGTGAGTCCAGAGAGTGCACTGGCACCACTGTGGATGCACTGCAGTGAGTCCAGAGAGTGCACTGGCACCACTGGGGATGCACCCCGGTGAGTCCAGAGAGTGCACTGGCACCACTCGGGATGCACTGCAATGAGTCCAGGGAGTGCACTGGCACCACTGGGGATGCACCGCCGTGAGTCCAGAGAGTGCACTGGCACCACTGGGGATGCACCGCCGTGAGTCCAGAGAGTGCACTGGCACCACTGGGGATGCACTGCAGTGAGTCCGGAGAGTGCACTGGCACCACCGGGCATGCACTGCAGTGAGTCCAGAGAGTGCACTGGCACCACTGGGGATGTACTGCAGTGACTCCAGAGAGTGCACTGGCACCACTGGGGATGCACTGCAGTGAGACCAGAGAGTGCACTGGCACCACTGGAGATGCAGTGCAGTGAGTCCAGAGAGTGCACTGGCACCACTGGGGATGCACTGTAGGGAGTCCAGAGAGTGCACTGGCACCACTGTGCATGCAAGGCGGTGAGTCAAGATAGCTCACTGGCACCACTGGGGATGCACCCCGGTGAGTCCAGAGAGTGCACTGGCACCACTGGGGATGCAGTGCAGTGAGTCTAGAGTGCACTGGCACCACTGATGATGCACACCGGTGAGTCCATAGAGTGCACTGGCACCACTGGGGATGCACTGCAGTGAGTCCAGAGAGTGCACTGGCACCACTGGGGATGCACCCCGGTGAGTCCAGAGAGTGCACTGGCACCACTGGGGATGAACTTGGGTGAGTCCAGGGAGTGCACTGGCACCACTTGGGATGCAGTGCAGTGAGTCCAGAGAGTGCACTGGCACCACTGGGGATGCACGCCCGTGAGTCCAGAGAGTGCACTGGCACCACTGGGGATGCAGTGCAGTGAGTCCAGAGAGTGCACTGGCACCACTGGGCATGCACTGCAGTGAGTCCAGAGAGTGCACTGGCTCCACTGGACATGCACCCCGGTGAGTCCAGAGAGTGCACTGGCACCACTGGGGGTGCACTGCAGTGAGTCCAGAGAGTGCACTGGCACCACTGGGGATGCACCCCGGTGAGTCCAGAGAGTGCACTGGCCCCACTGGGGATGCACTGCAGTGACTCCAGTGATTGCACTAGTACCACTGGGGATGCACTGCAGTGAGTCCAGAGAGTGCACTGGCACCACTGGGGATGCACTGCAGTGAGTCCAGAGAGTGCACTGGCACCACTGGGGATGCACTTCAGTGACTCCAGAGAGTGCACTGGCACCACTGGGGATGCACTGCAGTGAGTCCAGAGAGTGCACTAGTACCACTGGAGATGCACTGCAGTGCCTCCAGAGATTGCACTGGCACCACTGGGGATGCACTTCAGTGACTCCAGAGAGTGCACTGGCACCACTGGGGATGCACTGCAGTGAGTCCAGAGAGCGCAGTGGCACCACTGGGGATGCAGTGCAGTGAGTCCAGAGAGCGCACTGGCACCAGTTGCGATGCAGTGCAGTGAGTCCAGAGAGTGCACTGGCACCACTGGGGATGCACCCCCGTGAGTCCAGAGAGTGCACTGGCACCACTGGGGATGCACCCCCGTGAGTCCAGAGAGTGCACTGGCACCAATGGGGATGCACCCCTGTGAGTCCAGAGAGTGCACTGGCACCATTGGGGATGGACTGCAGTGAGTCCAGAGAGCGCACTGGCACCACTGGGGATGCAGTGCAGTGAGTCCAGAGAGTGCACTGGCACTACTGGGGATGCACTGCAGGGAGTCCAGAGAGTGCACTGGCACGACTGGGGATGCACTGCATTGAGTCCAGAGAGTTCACTGGCACCACTGGGGATGCACTGCAGTGAGTCCAGAGAGTGCACTGGCACCACTGGGGATGCACTGCAGTGAGTCCAGAGAGTGCGCTGGCACCACTGGGTATGCACCCCCGTGCGTCCAGAGAGTGCACTGGCACCACTGGGGATGCACTGCAGTGAGTCCAGAGAGTGCACTGGCACCACTGGGGATGCACTGCAGTGAGTCCAGAGCGTGCACTGGCACCACTGGGGATGCACCCCGGTGAGTCCAGAGAGTGCACTGGAACCACTGGGGATGCACCCCGGTGACTCCAGAGAGTCCACTGGCACCACTGGGGATGCACCGCGGTGCCTCCAGAGAGTGTACTGGCACCACTGATGATGCACCCTGGTGAGTCTAGAGAGTGCACTGGCACCACTGGGGATGCAGTGCAGTGAGTCCAGAGAGCGCACTGGCACCACTGGGGATGCAGTGCAGTGAGTCCAGAGTACGCACTGGCACCACTGGGGATGTACTTCAGTGAGTCCAGACAGTGCACTGACACAACTGGGGATGTAGTGCAGTGAGTCCAGAGAGTGCAATGGAACCACTGGGGATGCACTGCAGTGAGTCCAGAGAGTGCACTGGCACCACTGGGGATGCACTGCAGTGAGTCCAGAGAGTGCACTGGCACCACTGGGGATGCACCCCCGTGAGTCCAGAGAGTGCACTGGCACCACTCGGGATGCACTGCAATGAGTCCAGGGAGTGCACTGGCACCACTGGGGATGCACCGCCGTGAGTCCAGAGAGTGCACTGGCACCACTGGGGATGCACCGCCGTGAGTCCAGAGAGTGCACTGGCACCACTGGGGATGCACTGCAGTGAGTCCGGAGAGTGCACTGGCACCAGTGGGGATGCACTGCCGTGAGTCCAGAGAGTGCACTGGCACCACTGGGGATGTACTGCAGTGACTCCAGAGAGTGCACTGGCACCACTGGGGATGCACTGCAGTGAGACCAGAGAGTGCACTGGCACCACTGGGGATGCAGTGCAGTGACTCCAGAGAGTGCACTGGCACCACTGGGGATGCACTGCAGCTTGTCCAGAGCGTGTAGTGGCACCACTGGGGATGCAGTGCAGTGAGTCCAGAGAGCGCACTGGCACCAGTTGCGATGCAGTGCAGTGAGTCCAGAGAGTGCACTGGCACCACTGGGGATGCACCCCCGTGAGTCCAGAGAGTGCACTGGCACCACTGGGGATGCACCCCCGTGAGTCCAGAGAGTGTACTGGCACCACTGGGGATGCACCCCTGTGAGTCCAGAGAGTGCACTGGCACCACTGGGGATGGACTGCAGTGAGTCCAGAGAGCGCACTGGCACCACTGGGGATGCACTGCTGTGAGTCCAGAGAATGCACTGGCACCATGGGGGATGCACTACAGTTAGACCAGAGAGTGCACTGCCACCATTGAGGATGCACTGCAGTGAGTCCAGAGAGTTCACTGGCACCACTGGGGATGCACTGCAGTGAGTCCAGAGAGTGCACTGGCACCACTGGGGATGCAGTGCAGTGAGTCCAGAGAGTGCACTGGCACCACTGGGGATGCACTGCAGTGAGTCCAGAGAGTGCACTAGTACCACTGGGGATGCACCCCGGTGAGTCCAGAGAGTGCACTGGCACCACTGGGGATGCACTTGGGTGAGTCCAGGGAGTGCACTGGCACCACTGGGGATGCAGTGCAGTGAGTCCAGAGAGTGCACTGGCACCACTGGGGATGCACTGCAGTGAGTCCGGAGAGTGCACTGGCACCACTGGGGTTACACCCCGGTGAGTCTAGAGAGTGCACTGGCACCACTGGGGATGCACTGCAGTGAGTCCAGAGAGTGCACTGGCACCACTGGGGATTTACTAAAGTGAGTCCAGAGAGTGCACTGGCACCACTGGGGATGCACTGCAGTGACTCCAGAGAGTGCACTGGCACCACTGGGGATGAACTGCAGTGACTCCAGAGAGTGCACTGGCACCACTGGGGATGCACCCCGGAGAGTCCAGAGAGTGCACTGGCACCACTGGAGATGCAGTGCAGTGAGTCCAGAGACTGCACTGGCACCACGGGGGATGCACTGCAGTGAGTCCAGAGAGTGCACTGGCACCACTGTGCATGCAAGGCGGTGAGTCCAGAGAGTGCACTGGCACAACCGGGGATGGAACCCGGTGAGTCCAGAGAGTGCACTGGCACCACTGTGGATGCACTGTAGTGACTCCAGAGAGTGCACTGGCAGCACTGGGGATGCACTGCAGTGAGTCCAGAGAGTGCACTGACACCACTGGAGATGCAGTGCAGTGAGTCCAGATCGTGCACTGGCACCACTGGGGATGCAGTGCAGTGAGTCTAGAGTGCACTGGCACCACTGATGAAGCACCCCGGTGAGTCCAGAGAGTGCACTGGCACCACGGGGGATGCAGTGCAGTGAGTCCAGAGAGTGCACTGGCACCACTGGGGATGCACTGCAGTGAGTCCAGAGAGTGCACTGGCACCACTGGGGATGGACCCCCGTGAGTCCACAGAGTGCACTGGCACCACTGGGGATGCAGTGCAGTGAGTCCAGAGAGTGCACTGGCACCACTGGGGATGCACTGTAGTGAGTCCAGAGAGTGCACTGGCTCCACTGGGCATGATCCCCGGTGAGTCCAGAGAGTGCACTGGAACCACTGTGGAAGTACAGTAGTGAGTCCAGAGAGTGCACTGGCACCACTGGGGATGCACCCCGGTGAGTCCAGAGAGTGCACTGGCACCACTGGGGATGCACTGCAGTGAGTCCAGAGAGCGCACTGGCACCACTGGGGATGCACTGCAGTGAGTCCAGAGAGCGCACTGGCACCACTGGGGATGCACTGCAGTGAGTCCAGAGAGCGCACTGGCACCACTGGGGATGCACCTCAGTGATTCCAGAGAGTGCACTGGCACCACTGGGGATGCACTGCAGTGAATCCAGAGAGTGCACTGGCACCACTGAGGATGCACTGCAGTGAGTCCAGAGAGTGCACTGGCACCACTGGGGATGCACTGCAGTGAGTCCAGAGTGCACTGGCACCACTGATGATGCACCCCGGTGAGTCCAGAGAGTGCACTGGCAGCACTGGGGATGCACTGCAGTGAGTCCAGAGAGTGCACTGGCACCACTGTGATGCACTGCAGTGAGTCCAGAGAGCGCACTGGCACCACTGGGGATGCACCCCCGTGACTCCAGAGAGTGCACTGGCACCACTGGGGATGCACTGCAGTGAGACCAGAGAGTGCACTGGCACAACTGGGGATGCACTGAAGTGAGTCCAGAGAGTGCACTGGCACCACTGGGGATGCACTGCAGTGAGACCAGAGAGTGCACTGGCACCACTGGGGATGCACTGCAGTGAGTCCAGAGAGCGCACTGGTACCATTGGGGATGCACCCCCGTGACTCCAGAGAGTGCACTGGTACCACTGGGGATGCACTGCAGTGAGTCCAGAGAGTGCACTGGCACCACTGGGGATGCACCCCGGTGAGTCCAGAGAGTGCACTGGCACCACTGGGGATGCACTGCAGTGACTCCAGAGAGTGCAGTAGTAGCACTGGAGATGCACTGCAGTGCCTCCAGAGAGTGCACTGGCAGCACTGGGCATGCACCCCGGTGAGTCCAGAGAGTGCACTGGCACCACTGGGGATGCACTGCAGTGAGTCCAGAGAGTGCACTGGCACCACTGGGGATGCACTGCAGTGAGTCCAAAGAGCGCTCTGGCACCACTGGGGATGCACTGCAGTGAATCCAGAGAGCGCACTGGCACCACTTGGGATGCACTGCAGTGAGTCCAGAGAGTGCACTGGCACCACTGGGGATGCATTGCACTGAGTCCAGAGAGTGCACTGGCACCACTGGGGATGCACTGCAGTGAGTCCAGAGAGTGCACTGGCACCACTGGGGATGCACTGCAGTGAGGCCTGAGAGTGCACTGGCACCACTGGGGATGCACTGCAGTGAGTCCAGAGCGTGCAGTGGCACCACTGGGGATGCACTGCAGTGAGTCCAGAGAGTACACTGGAACCACTGGAGATGCACTGCAGTGACTCCAGAGAGTGCACTGGCACCACTGGGGATGCACTGCAGTGAGTCCAGAGAGTGCACTGGCACCACTGGTGATGCACCCCGGTGAGTCCAGAGAGTGCACTGGCACCACGGGGGATGCACTGCAGTGACTCCAGGGAGTGCACTGGCACCACTGGGGATGCATTTCAGGGAGTCCAGAGAGTGTACTGGCACCACGGGGGATGCACTGCAGTGAGTCCAGAGAGTGCACTGGCACCACTGGGGATGCACTGCAGTGAGTCCAGAGAGCGCACTGGTACCACTGGGGATGCACCCCCGTGACTCCAGAGAGTGCACTGGTACTACTGGGGATGCACTGCAGTGAGTCCAGAGAGTGCACTGGCACCACTGGGGATGCACTGCAGTGAGTCCAGAGAGTGCACTGGCACAACTGGGGATGCACCCCGGTGAGTCCAGAGAGTGCACTGGCACCACTGGGGATGCACTGCAGTGAGTCCAGAGTGTGCAATGGCACCACTGGGGATGCACTGCAGTGAGTCCAGAGAGTGCACTGGCCCCACTGGGCATGCACCCCGGTGAGTCCAGAGAGTGCACTGGCACCACTGGGCATGCACCCCGGTGAGTCCAGAGAGTGCACTGGCACCACTGGGGATGCACTGCAGTGAGTCCAGAGAGTGCACTGGCACCACTGGGAATGCACTGCAGTGAGTCCAAAGAGCGCTCTGGCACCACTGGTGATGCACTGCAGTGAGACCAGAGAGCGCACTGGCACCACTTGGGATGCACTGCAGTGAGTCCAGAGAGTGCACTGGCACCACTGGGGATGCATTGCACTGAGTCCAGAGAGTGCACTGGCACCACTGGGGATGCACTGCAGTGAGTCCAGAGAGTGCACTGGCACCACTGGGGATGCACCCCCGTGAGTCCAGAGAGTGCACTGGCACCACTGGGGATGCACTGCAGTGAGTCCAGAGAGTGCACTGGCACCACTGGGGATGCACTGCAGTGAGTCCAGAGAGTACACTGGAACCACTGGGGATGCACTGCAGTGACTCCAGAGAGTGCACTGGCACCACTGGGGATGCACTGCAGTGAGTCCAGAGAGTGCACTGGCACCACTGGGGATGCACCCCGGTGAGTCCAGAGAGTGCACTGGCACCACTGGGGATGCACTGCAGTGACTCCAGGGAGTGCACTGGCACCACTGGGGATGCATTTCAGGGAGTCCAGAGAGTGCACTGGCACCACGGGGGATGCACTGCAGTGAGTCCAGAGAGTGCACTGGCACCACTGGGGATGCACCCCGGTGAGTCCAGAGAGTGCACTGGCACCACTGGGGATGCACTGCAGTGAGTCCAGAGAGTGCACTGGCACCACTGGGGATGCACTGAAGTGCGTCCAGAGAGTGCACTGGCACCACTGGGGATGCACTGCAGTGAGGCCTGAGAGTGCACTGGCACCACTGGACATGCACCCCGGTGAGTCCAGAGAGTGCACTGGCACCACTGGGGATGCACTGCAGTGAGTCCAGAGAGTGCACTGGCACCACTGGGGATGCACTGAAGTGCGTCCAGAGAGTGCACTGGCACCACTGGGGATGCACCCCGGTGTGTCCAGAGAGTGCACTGGCACCACTGGGTTTACACCCCGGTGAGTCCAGAGTGTGCACTGGCACCACTGGGGATGCACTGCAGTGAGTCCAGAGAGTGCACTGGCACCACTGGGCATGCACCCCGGTGAGTCCAGAGAGTGCACTGGCACCACTGGGGATGCACTGCAGTGAGTCCAGAGAGTGCACTGGCACCACTGGGGATGCACTGAAGTGCGTCCAGAGAGTGCACTGGCACCACTGGGGATGCACTGCAGTGAGGCCTGAGAGTGCACTGGCACCACTGGACATGCACCCCGGTGAGTCCAGAGAGTGCAGTGGCACCACTTGGGATGCACTGCAGTGAGTCCAGAGAGTGCACTGGCACCACTGGGGATGCACTGCAGTGAGTCCAGAGAGTGCACTGGCACCACTGGGGATGCACTGCAGTGAGTCCAGAGAGTACACTGGCACCACTGGGGATGCACTGCAGTGAGTCCAGAGAGTGCACTAGTACCACGGGGGATGCAGTGCAGTGAGTCCAGAGAGTGCACTGGCACCACTGATGATGCACCCTGGTGAGTCCAGATCGTGCACTGGCACCACTGTGGACGCACTGCAGTAGTCTAGAGAGTGCACTGGCAGCACTGGGGATGCACTGCAGTGAGTCCAGAGAGTGCACTGGCACCACTGGGGATGCACCCCGGTGAGTCCAGAGAGTGCACTGGCACCACTCGGGATGCACTGCAATGAGTCCAGGGAGTGCACTGGCACCACTGGGGATGCACCGCCGTGAGTCCACAGAGTGCACTGGCACCACTGGGGATGCACCGCCGTGAGTCCAGAGAGTGCACTGGCACCACTGGGGATGCACTGCAGTGAGTCCGGAGAGTGCACTGGCACCACCGGGCATGCACTGCAGTGAGTCCAGAGAGTGCACTGGCACCACTGGGGATGTACTGCAGTGAGTCCAGAGAGTGCACTGGCACCACTGGGGATGCACTGCAGTGAGACCAGAGAGTGCACTGGCACCACTGGAGATGCAGTGCAGTGACTCCAGAGAGTGCACTGGCACCACTGGGGATGCACTGCAGCTTGTCCAGAGCGTGTAGTGGCACCACTGGGGATGCAGTGCAGTGAGTCCAGAGAGCGCACTGGCACCAGTTGCGATGCAGTGCAGTGAGTCCAGAGAGTGCACTGGCACCACTGGGGATGCACCCCCGTGAGTCCAGAGAGTGCACTGGCACCACTGGGGATGCACCCCCGTGAGTCCAGAGAGTGCACTGGCACCACTGGGGATGCACCCCTGTGAGTCCAGAGAGTGCACTGGCACCACTGGGGATGGACTGCAGTGAGTCCAGAGAGCGCACTGGCACCACTGGGGATGCACTGCAGTGACTCCAGAGAGTGCACTGGCACCACTGGGGATGCACTGCAGTGAGTCCAGAGAGTGCACTGGCACCACTGGGGATGCACCCCGGTGAGTCCAGAGAGTGCACTGGCACCACTGGGGATGCAGTGCAGTGACTCCAGGGAGTGCCCTGGCACCACTGGGGATGCATTTCAGGGAGTCCAGAGAGTGCACTGGCACCACTGGGGATGCACTGCAGTGAGTCCAGAGAGTGCACTGGCACCACTGGGGATGCACCCCGGTGAGTCCAGAGAGTGCACTGGCACCACTGGGGATGCAGTGCAGTGAGTCCAGAGAGTGCACTGGCACCACTGGGGATGCACTGAAGTGCGTCCAGAGAGTGCACTGGCACCACTGGGGATGCACTGCAGTGAGGCCTGAGAGTGCACTGGCACCACTGGACATGCACCCCGGTGAGTCCAGAGAGTGCACTGGCACCACTGGGGATGCACTGCAGTGAGTCCAGAGAGTGCACTGGCACCACTGGGGATGCACTGAAGTGCGTCCAGAGAGTGCACTGGCACCACTGGACATGCACCCCGGTGAGTCCAGAGAGTGCACTGGCACCACTGGGCATGCACCCCGGTGAGTCCAGAGAGTGCACTGGCACCACTGGGGATGCACTGCAGTGAGTCCAGAGAGTGCACTGGCACCACTGGGCATGCACCCCGGTGAGTCCAGAGAGTGCACTAGGCACCACTGGGGATGCACTGCAGTGAGTCCAGAGAGTGCACTGGCACCACAGGGGATGCACTGAAGTGCGTCCAGAGAGTGCACTGGCACCACTGGGGATGCACTGCAGTGAGGCCTGAGAGTGCACTGGCACCACTGGGGTTACACCCCGGTGAGTCCAGAGAGTGCACTGGCACCACTGGGGATGCACTGCAGTGAGTCCAGAGAGTGCACTGGCACCACTGGGGATGCACTGCAGCTTGTCCAGAGAGTGCACTGGCACCACTGGGGATGCATTGCAGTGAGTCCAGAGAGTGCACTGGCACCACTGGGGATGCACTGCAGTGAGTCCAGAGAGTGTACTGGCACCACTGGGGATGCACTGCAGTGAGTCCAGAGAGTACACTGGAACCACTGGGGATGCACTGCAGTGACTCCAGAGAGTGCACTGGCACCACTGGGGATGCACTGCAGTGAGTCCAGAGAGTGCACTGGCACCACTGGGGATGCACCCCGGTGAGTCCAGAGAGTGCACTGGCACCACTGGGGATGCAGTGCAGTGACTCCAGGGAGTGCACTGGCACCACTGGGGATGCATTTCAGGGAGTCCAGAGAGTGCACTGGCACCACTGGGGATGCACTGCAGTGAGTCCAGAGAGTGCCCTGGCACCACTGGGGATGCACCCCGGTGAGTCCAGAGAGTGCACTGGCACCACTGGGGATGCACTGCAGTGAGTCCAGAGAGTGCACTGGCACCACTGGGGATGCACTGAAGTGCGTCCAGAGAGTGCACTGGCACCACTGGGGATGCACTGCAGTGAGGCCTGAGAGTGCACTGGCACCACTGGACATGCACCCCGGTGAGTCCAGAGAGTGCACTGGCACCACTGGGGATGCACTGAAGTGCGTCCAGAGAGTGCACTGGCACCACTGGACATGCACCCCGGTGAGTCCAGAGAGTGGACTGGCACCACTGGGTTTACACCCCGGTGAGTCCAGAGTCTGCACTGGCACCACTGGGGATGCACTGCAGTGAGTCCAGAGAGTGCACTGGCACCACTGGGCATGCACCCCGGTGAGTCCAGAGAGTGCACTGGCACCACTGGGGATGCACTGCAGTGAGTCCAGAGAGTGCACTGGCACCACTGGGGATGCACTGAAGTGCGTCCAGAGAGTGCACTGGCACCACTGGGGATGCACTGCAGTGAGGCCTGAGAGTGCACTGGCACCACTGGGGTTACACCCCGGTGAGTCCAGAGAGTGCACTGGCACCACTGGGGATGCACTGCAGTGAGTCCAGAGAGTGCACTGGCAGCACTGGGGATGCACTGCAGCTTGTCCAGAGAGTGCACTGGCACCACTGGGGATGCATTGCAGTGAGTCCAGAGAGTGCACTGGCACCACTGGGGATGCACTGCAGTGAGTCCAGGGAGTGCACTGGCACCACTGGGGATGCACTGCAGTGAGTCCAGAGAGTGCACTGGCACCACTGGGCATGCACCCCGGTGAGTCCAGAGAGTGCACTGGCACCACTGGGGATGCACTGCAGTGAGTCCAGAGAGTGAACTGGCACCACTGGGGATGCACTGAAATGAGTCCAGAGAGTGCACTGGCACCACTGGGGATGCACTGTAGGGAGTCCAGAGAGTGCACTGGCACCACTGGGGATGCACTGCAGTGAGTCCAGAGAGTGCACTGGCACCACTGGGGATGCACTGCAGTGAATCCAGAGAGCGCACTGGCAACATTGGGGATGCACTGCAGTGAATCCAGAGAGCGCACTGCCAGCACTGGGCATGCACTGCAGTGAGTCTAGAGAGTGCACTGGCACCACTGGGGATGCAGTGCAGTCAGTCCAGAGAGTGCACTGGCACCACTGGGGATGCACTGCAGTGAGTCCAGAGAGTGCACTGGCACCACTGGGGATGCACTGCAGTGAGTCCAGAGAGTGCACTGGCACCACTGGGGATGCAGTGCAGTGAGTCCAGAGAGTGCACTGGCACCACTGGGGATGCACCCCGGTGAGTCCAGAGAGTGCACTGGCACCACTGGGGATGCACCCCGGTGAGTCCACAGAGTGCACTGGCACCACTGGGGATGCACCCCGGTGTGTCCAGAGAGTGCACTGGCACCACTGGGGATGCAGTGCAGTGAGTCCAGAGAGTGCACTGTCACTACTGGGGATGCACTGCAGTGAGTCCAGAGAGTGCACTGGCACCACTGATGATGCACCCTGGTGAGTCCAGAGAGTGCACTGGCACCACTGTGGATGCACTGCAGTGAGTCCAGAGAGTGCACTGGCACCACTGGGGATGCACCCCGGTGAGTCCAGAGAGTGCACTGGCACCACTCGGGATGCACTGCAATGAGTCCAGGGAGTGCACTGGCACCACTGGGGATGCACCGCCGTGAGTCCAGAGAGTGCACTGGCACCACTGGGGATGCACCGCCGTGAGTCCAGAGAGTGCACTGGCACCACTGGGGATGCACTGCAGTGAGTCCGGAGAGTGCACTGGCACCACCGGGCATGCACTGCAGTGAGTCCAGAGAGTGCACTGGCACCACTGGGGATGTACTGCAGTGACTCCAGAGAGTGCACTGGCACCACTGGGGATGCACTGCAGTGAGACCAGAGAGTGCACTGGCACCACTGGAGATGCAGTGCAGTGAGTCCAGAGAGTGCACTGGCACCACTGGGGATGCACTGTAGGGAGTCCAGAGAGTGCACTGGCACCACTGTGCATGCAAGGCGGTGAGTCAAGATAGCTCACTGGCACCACTGGGGATGCACCCCGGTGAGTCCAGAGAGTGCACTGGCACCACTGGGGATGCAGTGCAGTGAGTCTAGAGTGCACTGGCACCACTGATGATGCACACCGGTGAGTCCATAGAGTGCACTGGCACCACTGGGGATGCACTGCAGTGAGTCCAGAGAGTGCACTGGCACCACTGGGGATGCACCCCGGTGAGTCCAGAGAGTGCACTGGCACCACTGGGGATGAACTTGGGTGAGTCCAGGGAGTGCACTGGCACCACTTGGGATGCAGTGCAGTGAGTCCAGAGAGTGCACTGGCACCACTGGGGATGCACCCCCGTGAGTCCAGAGAGTGCACTGGCACCACTGGGGATGCAGTGCAGTGAGTCCAGAGAGTGCACTGGCACCACTGGGCATGCACTGCAGTGAGTCCAGAGAGTGCACTGGCTCCACTGGACATGCACCCCGGTGAGTCCAGAGAGTGCACTGGCACCACTGGGGGTGCACTGCAGTGAGTCCAGAGAGTGCACTGGCACCACTGGGGATGCACCCCGGTGAGTCCAGAGAGTGCACTGGCCCCACTGGGGATGCACTGCAGTGACTCCAGTGATTGCACTAGTACCACTGGGGATGCACTGCAGTGAGTCCAGAGAGTGCACTGGCACCACTGGGGATGCACTGCAGTGAGTCCAGAGAGTGCACTGGCACCACTGGGGATGCACTTCAGTGACTCCAGAGAGTGCACTGGCACCACTGGGGATGCACTGCAGTGAGTCCAGAGAGTGGACTGGCTCCACTGGGGATGCACCCCGGTGAGTCCAGAGAGTGCACTGGCCCCACTGGGGATGGACTTCAGTGACTCCAGAGAGTGCACTAGTACCACTGGAGATGCACTGCAGTGCCTCCAGAGATTGCACTGGCACCACTGGGGATGCACTTCAGTGACTCCAGAGAGTGCACTGGCACCACTGGGGATGCACTGCAGTGAGTCCAGAGAGCGCACTGGCACCAGTTGCGATGCAGTGCAGTGAGTCCAGAGAGTGCACTGGCACCACTGGGGATGCACCCCCGTGAGTCCAGAGAGTGCACTGGCACCATTGGGGATGCACCCCCGTGAGTCCAGAGAGTGCACTGGCACCACTGGGGATGCACCCCTGTGAGTCCAGAGAGTGCACTGGCACCATTGGGGATGGACTGCAGTGAGTCCAGAGAGTGCACTGGCACTACTGGGGATGCACTGCAGGGAGTCCAGAGAGTGCACTGGCACGACTGGGGATGCACTGCATTGAGTCCAGAGAGTTCACTGGCACCACTGGGGATGCACTGCAGTGAGTCCAGAGAGTGCACTGGCACCACTGGGGATGCACTGCAGTGAGTCCAGAGAGTGCGCTGGCACCACTGGGGATGCACTGCAGTGAGTCCAGAGAGTGCGCTGGCACCACTGGGTATGCACCCCCGTGCGTCCAGAGAGTGCACTGGCACCACTGGGGATGCACTGCAGTGAGTCCAGAGAGTGCACTGGCACCACTGGGGATGCACTGCAGTGAGTCCAGAGCGTGTACTGGCACCACTGGGGATGCACCCCGGTGAGTCCAGAGAGTGCACTGGAACCACTGGGGATGCACCCCGGTGACTCCAGAGAGTCCACTGGCACCACTGGGGATGCACCGCGGTGCCTCCAGAGAGTGTACTGGCACCACTGATGATGCACCCTGGTGAGTCTAGAGAGTGCACTGGCACCACTGGGGATGCAGTGCAGTGAGTCCAGAGAGCGCACTGGCACCACTGGGGATGCAGTGCAGTGAGTCCAGAGTACGCACTGGCACCACTGGGGATGCACTGCAGTGAGTCCAGAGAGCGCACTGGCACCCCTGGGGATGCACTGCAGTGAGTCCAGAGAGCGCACTGGCACAACTGGGGATGCACTGCAGTGAGTCCAGAGAGCGCACTGGCACCACTGGGGATGTACTTCAGTGAGTCCAGACAGTGCACTGACACAACTGGGGATGTAGTGCAGTGAGTCCACAGAGTGCAATGGAACCACTGGGGATGCACTGCAGTGAGTCCAGAGAGTGCACTGGCACCACTGGGGATGCACTGCAGTGAGTCCAGAGAGTGCACTGGCACCACTGGGGATGCACCCCGGTGAGTCCAGAGAGTGCACTGGCACCACTCGGGATGCACTGCAATGAGTCCAGGGAGTGCACTGGCACCACTGGGTATGCACCGCCGTGAGTCCACAGAGTGCACTGGCACCACTGGGGATGCACCGCCGTGAGTCCAGAGAGTGCACTGGCACCACTGGGGATGCACTGCAGTGAGTCCGGAGAGTGCACTGGCACCACCGGGCATGCACTGCAGTGAGTCCAGAGAGTGCACTGGCACCACTGGGGATGTACTGCAGTGACTCCAGAGAGTGCACTGGCACCACTGGTGATGCACCCCGGTGAGTCCAGAGAGTGCACTGGCACCACTGGGGATGCACTGCAGTGACTCCAGGGAGTGCACTGGCACCACTGGGGATGCATTTCAGGGAGTCCAGAGAGTGTACTGGCACCACGGGGGATGCACTGCAGTGAGTCCAGAGAGTGCACTGGCACCACTGGGGATGCACTGCAGTGAGTCCAGAGAGCGCACTGGTACCACTGGGGATGCACCCCCGTGACTCCAGAGAGTGCACTGGTACTACTGGGGATGCACTGCAGTGAGTCCAGAGAGTGCACTGGCACCACTGGGGATGCACTGCAGTGAGTCCAGAGAGTGCACTGGCACAACTGGGGATGCACCCCGGTGAGTCCAGAGAGTGCACTGGCACCACTGGGGATGCACTGCAGTGAGTCCAGAGTGTGCAATGGCACCACTGGGGATGCACTGCAGTGAGTCCAGAGAGTGCACTGGCACCACTGGGCATGCACCCCGGTGAGTCCAGAGAGTGCACTGGCACCACTGGGGATGCACTGCAGTGAGTCCAGAGAGTGCACTGGCACCACTGGGAATGCACTGCAGTGAGTCCAAAGAGCGCTCTGGCACCACTGGGGATGCACTGCAGTGAGTCCAGAGAGCGCACTGGCACCACTTGGGATGCACTGCAGTGAGTCCAGAGAGTGCACTGGCACCACTGGGGATGCAGTGCAGTGAGCCCAGAGAGTGCACTGGTACCACTGGGGATGCATTGCAGTGAGTCCAGAGAGTGCACTGGCACCACTGGGGATGCACTGCAGTGAGTCCAGAGAGTGTACTGGCACCACTGGGGATGCACTGCAGTGAGTCCAGAGAGTACATTGGAACCACTGGGGATGCACTGCAGTGACTCCAGAGAGTGCACTGGCACCACTGGGGATGCACTGCAGTGAGTCCAGAGAGTGCACTGGCACCACTGGGGATGCAGTGCAGTGACTCCAGGGAGTGCACTGGCACCACTGGGTTTACACCCCGGTGAGTCCAGAGTGTGCACTGGCACCACTGGGGATGCACTGCAGTGAGTCCAGAGAGTGCACTGGCACCACTGGGCATGCACCCCGGTGAGTCCAGAGAGTGCACTGGCACCACTGGGGATGCACTGCAGTGAGTCCAGAGAGTGCACTGGCACCACTGGGGATGCACTGAAGTGCGTCCAGAGAGTGCACTGGCACCACTGGGGATGCACTGCAGTGAGGCCTGAGAGTGCACTGGCACCACTGGGGTTACACCCCGGTGAGTCCAGAGAGTGCACTGGTACCACTGGGGATGCACTGCAGTGAGTCCAGAGAGTGCACTGGCACCACTGGGGATGCACTGCAGCTTGTCCAGAGAGTGCACTGGCACCACTGGGGATGCATTGCAGTGAGTCCAGAGAGTGCACTGGCACCACTGGGGATGCACTGCAGTGAGTCCAGAGAGTGCACTGGCACCACTGGGGATGCACTGCAGTGAGTCCAGAGAGTGCACTGGCACCACTGGGCATGCACCCCGGTGAGTCCAGAGAGTGCACTGGCACCACTGGGGATGCACTGCAGTGAGTCCAGAGAGTGAACTGGCACCACTGGGGATGCACTGCAGTGAGTCCAGAGAGTGCACTGGCACCACTGGGGATGCACTGTAGGGAGTCCAGGGAGTGCACTGGCACCACTGGGGATGCACTGCAGTGAGTCCAGAGAGCGCACTGGCACCACTGGGGATGCACTGCAGTGAATCCAGAGAGCGCACTGGCATCATTGGGGATGCACTGCAGTGAATCCAGAGAGCGCACTGCCAGCACTGGGGATGCACTGCAGTGAGTCCAGAGAGTGCACTGGCACCACTGGGGATGCAGTGCAGTCAGTCCAGAGAGTGCACTGGCACCACTGGGCATGCACTGCAGTGAGTCCAGAGAGTGAACTGGCACCACTGGGGATGCACTGCAGTGAGTCCAGAGAGTGCACTGGCACCACTGGGGATGCAGTGCAGTGAGTCCAGAGAGTGCACTGGCACCACTGGGGATGCACCCCGGTGAGTCAAGAGAGTGCACTGGCACCACTGGGGATGCACCCCGGTGAGTCCACAGCGTGCACTGGCACCACTGGGGATGCACCCCGGTGAGTCCAGAGAGTGCACTGGCACCACTGGAGTTACACCCCGGTGTGTCCAGAGAGTGCACTGGCACCACTGGGGATGCAGTGCAGTGAGTCCAGAGAGTGCACTGGCACCTCTGGGGATGCAGTGCAGTGAGTCCAGAGAGTGCACTGTCACTACTGGGGATGCACTGCAGTGAGTCCAGAGAGTGCACTGGCACCACTGATGATGCACCCTGGTGAGTCCAGAGAGTGCACTGGCACCACTGTGGATGCACTGCAGTGAGTCCAGAGAGTGCACTGGCACCACTGGTGATGCACCCCGGTGAGTCCAGAGAGTACACTGGCACCACTCGGGATGCACTGCAATGAGTCCAGGGAGTGCACTGGCTCCACTGGGGATGCACCGCCGTGAGTCCAGAGAGTGCACTGGCACCACTGGGGATGCACCGCCGTGAGTCCAGAGAGTGCACTGGCACCACTGGGGATGCACTGCAGTGAGTCCAGAGAGTGCACTGGCACCACTGGGGATGCACCCCGGTGAGTCCAGAGAGTGCACTGGCACCACTGGGGATGCAGTGCAGTGACTCCAGGGAGTGCACTGGCACCACTGGGGATGCATTTCAGGGAGTCCAGAGAGTGCACTGGCACCACGGGGGATGCACTGCAGTGAGTCCAGAGAGTGCACTGGCACCACTGGGGATGCACCCCGGTGAGTCCAGAGAGTGCACTGGCACCACTGGGGATGCACTGCAGTGAGTCCAGAGAGTGCACTGGCACCACTGGGGATGCACCCCGGTGAGTCCAGAGAGTGCACTGGCACCACTGGGGATGCACCCCGGTGAGTCCACAGAGTGCACTGGCACCACTGGGGATGCACCCCGGTGAGTCCACAGAGTGCACTGGCACCACTGGAGTTACACCCCGGTGTGTCCAGAGAGTGCACTGGCACCACTGGGGATGCAGTGCAGTGAGTCCAGAGAGTGCACTGGCACCTCTGGGGATGCAGTGCAGTGAGTCCAGAGAGTGCACTGTCACTACTGGGGATGCACTGCAGTGAGTCCAGAGAGTGCACTGGCACCACTGATGATGCACCCTGGTGAGTCCAGAGAGTGCACTGGCACCACTGTGGATGCACTGCAGTGAGTCCATAGAGTGCACTGGCACCACTGGTGATGCACCCCGGTGTGTCCAGAGAGTACACTGGCACCACTCGGGATGCACTGCAATGAGTCCAGGGAGTGCACTGGCACCACTGGGGATGCACCGCCGTGAGTCCAGAGAGTGCACTGGCACCACTGGGGATGCACCGCCGTGAGTCCAGAGAGTGCACTGGCACCACTGGGGATGCACTGCAGTGAGTCCAGAGAGTGCACTGGCACCACTGGGGATGCACCCCGGTGAGTCCAGAGAGTGCACTGGCACCACTGGGGATGCAGTGCAGTGACTCCAGGGAGTGCACTGGCACCACTGGGGATGCATTTCAGGGAGTCCAGAGAGTGCACTGGCACCACGGGGGATGCACTGCAGTGAGTCCAGAGAGTGCACTGGCACCACTGGGGATGCACCCCGGTGAGTCCAGAGAGTGTACTGGCACCACTGGGGATGCACTGCAGTGCGTCCAGAGAGTGCACTGGCACCACTGGGGATGCACTGCAGTGAGGCCTGAGAGTGCACTGGCACCACTGGACATGCACCCCGGTGAGTCCAGAGAGAGCACTGGCACCACTGGGGATGCACTGAAGTGCGTCCAGAGAGTGCACTGGCACCACTGGACATGCACCCCGGTGAGTCCAGAGAGTGGACTGGCACCACTGGGTTTACACCCCGGTGAGTCCAGAGTGTGCACTGGCACCACTGGGGATGCACTGCAGTGAGTCCAGAGAGTGCACTGGCACCACTGGGCATGCACCCCGGTGAGTCCAGAGAGTGCACTGGCACCACTGGGGATGCACTGCAGTGAGTCCAGAGAGTGCACTGGCACCACTGGGGATGCACTGAAGTGCGTCCAGAGAGTGCACTGGCACCACTGGGGATGCACTGCAGTGAGGCCTGAGAGTGCACTGGCACCACTGGGGTTACACCCCGGTGAGTCCAGAGAGTGCACTGGCACCACTGGGGATGCACTGCAGTGAGTCCAGAGAGTGCACTGGCACCACTGGGGATGCACTGCAGCTTGTCCAGAGAGTGAACTGGCACCACTGGGGATGCATTGCAGTGAGTCCAGAGAGTGCACTGGCACCACTGGGGATGCACTGCAGTGAGTCCAGGGAGTGCACTGGCACCACTGGGGATGCACTGCAGTGAGTCTAGAGAGTGCACTGGCACCACTGGGCATGCACCCCGGTGAGTCCAGAGAGTGCACTGGCACCACTGGGGATGCACTGCAGTGAGTCCAGAGAGTGAACTGGCACCACTGGGGATGCAGTGCAGTGAGTCCAGAGAGTGCACTGGCACCACTGGGGATGCACTGTAGGGAGTCCAGAGAGTGCACTGGCACCACTGGGGATGCACTGCAGTGAGTCCAGAGAGTGCACTGGCACCACTGGGGATGCACTGCAGTGAATCCAGAGAGCGCACTGGCAACATTGGGGATGCACTGCAGTGAATCCAGAGAGCGCACTGCCAGCACTGGGGATGCACTGCAGTGAGTCCAGAGAGTGCACTGGCACCACTGGGGATGCAGTGCAGTCAGTCCAGAGAGTGCACTGGCACCACTGGGGATGCACTGCAGTGAGTCCAGAGAGTGCACTGGCACCACTGGGGATGCACTGCAGTGAGTCCAGAGAGTGCACTGGCACCACTGGGGATGCAGTGCAGTGAGTCCAGAGAGTGCACTGGCACCACTGGGGATGCACCCCCGTGAGTCCAGAGAGTGCACTGGCACCACTGGGGATGCACCCCGGTGAGTCCACAGAGTGCACTGGCACCACTGGGGATGCACCCCGGTGAGTCCAGAGAGTGCACTGGCACCACTGGAGTTACACCCCGGTGTGTCCAGAGAGTGCACTGGCACCACTGGGGATGCAGTGCAGTGAGTCCAGAGAGTGCACTGTCACTACTGGGGATGCAGTGCAGTGAGTCCAGAGAGTGCACTGGCACCACTGATGATGCACCCTGGTGAGTCCAGAGAGTGCACTGGCACCACTGTGGATGCACTGCAGTGAGTCCAGAGAGTGCACTGGCACCACTGGGGATGCACCCCGGTGAGTCCAGAGAGTGCACTGGCACCACTCGGGATGCACTGCAATGAGTCCAGGGAGTGCACTGGCACCACTGGGGATGCACCGCCGTGAGTCCAGAGAGTGCACTGGCACCACTGGGGATGCACCGCCGTGAGTCCAGAGAGTGCACTGGCACCACTGGGGATGCACTGCAGTGAGTCCGGAGAGTGCACTGGCACCACCGGGCATGCACTGCAGTGAGTCCAGAGAGTGCACTGGCACCACTGGGGATGTACTGCAGTGACTCCAGAGAGTGCACTGGCACCACTGGGGATGCACTGCAGTGAGACCAGAGAGTGCACTGGCACCACTGGAGATGCAGTGCAGTGAGTCCAGAGAGTGCACTGGCACCACTGGGGATGCACTGTAGGGAGTCCAGAGAGTGCACTGGCACCACTGTGCATGCAAGGCGGTGAGTCAAGATAGCTCACTGGCACCACTGGGGATGCACCCCGGTGAGTCCAGAGAGTGCACTGGCACCACTGGGGATGCAGTGCAGTGAGTCTAGAGTGCACTGGCACCACTGATGATGCACACCGGTGAGTCCATAGAGTGCACTGGCACCACTGGGGATGCACTGCAGTGAGTCCAGAGAGTGCACTGGCACCACTGGGGATGCACCCCGGTGAGTCCAGAGAGTGCACTGGCACCACTGGGGATGAACTTGGGTGAGTCCAGGGAGTGCACTGGCACCACTTGGGATGCAGTGCAGTGAGTCCAGAGAGTGCACTGGCACCACTGGGGATGCACCCCCGTGAGTCCAGAGAGTGCACTGGCACCACTGGGGATGCAGTGCAGTGAGTCCAGAGAGTGCACTGGCACCACTGGGCATGCACTGCAGTGAGTCCAGAGAGTGCACTGGCTCCACTGGACATGCACCCCGGTGAGTCCAGAGAGTGCACTGGCACCACTGGGGGTGCACTGCAGTGAGTCCAGAGAGTGCACTGGCACCACTGGGGATGCACCCCGGTGAGTCCAGAGAGTGCACTGGCCCCACTGGGGATGCACTGCAGTGACTCCAGTGATTGCACTAGTACCACTGGGGATGCACTGCAGTGAGTCCAGAGAGTGCACTGGCACCACTGGGGATGCACTGCAGTGAGTCCAGAGAGTGCACTGGCACCACTGGGGATGCACTTCAGTGACTCCAGAGAGTGCACTGGCACCACTGGGGATGCACTGCAGTGAGTCCAGAGAGTGCACTAGTACCACTGGAGATGCACTGCAGTGCCTCCAGAGATTGCACTGGCACCACTGGGGATGCACTTCAGTGACTCCAGAGAGTGCACTGGCACCACTGGGGATGCACTGCAGTGAGTCCAGAGAGCGCAGTGGCACCACTGGGGATGCAGTGCAGTGAGTCCAGAGAGCGCACTGGCACCAGTTGCGATGCAGTGCAGTGAGTCCAGAGAGTGCACTGGCACCACTGGGGATGCACCCCCGTGAGTCCAGAGAGTGCACTGGCACCACTGGGGATGCACCCCGGTGAGTCCAGAGAGTGCACTGGCACCACTGGGGATGCACCCCGGTGAGTCCACAGAGTGCACTGGCACCACTGGGGATGCACCCCGGTGAGTCCAGAGAGTGCACTGGCACCACTGGAGTTACACCCCGGTGTGTCCAGAGAGTGCACTGGCACCACTGGGGATGCAGTGCAGTGAGTCCAGAGAGTGCACTGTCACTACTGGGGATGCAGTGCAGTGAGTCCAGAGAGTGCACTGGCACCACTGATGATGCACCCTGGTGAGTCCAGAGAGTGCACTGGCACCACTGTGGATGCACTGCAGTGAGTCCAGAGAGTGCACTGGCACCACTGGGGATGCACCCCGGTGAGTCCAGAGAGTGCACTGGCACCACTCGGGATGCACTGCAATGAGTCCAGGGAGTGCACTGGCACCACTGGGGATGCACCGCCGTGAGTCCAGAGAGTGCACTGGCACCACTGGGGATGCACCGCCGTTAGTCCAGAGAGTGCACTGGCACCACTGGGGATGCACTGCAGTGAGTCCGGAGAGTGCACTGGCACCACCGGGCATGCACTGCAGTGAGTCCAGAGAGTGCACTGGCACCACTGGGGATGTACTGCAGTGACTCCAGAGAGTGCACTGGCACCACTGGGGATGCACTGCAGTGAGACCAGAGAGTGCACTGGCACCACTGGAGATGCAGTGCAGTGAGTCCAGAGAGTGCACTGGCACCACTGGGGATGCACTGTAGGGAGTCCAGAGAGTGCACTGGCACCACTGTGCATGCAAGGCGGTGAGTCAAGATAGCTCACTGGCACCACTGGGGATGCACCCCGGTGAGTCCAGAGAGTGCACTGGCACCACTGGGGATGCACTGCAGTGAGTCCAGAGAGTGCACTGGCACCACTGGGGATGCACCCCGGTGAGTCCAGAGAGTGCACTGGCACCACTGGGGATGAACTTGGGTGAGTCCAGGGAGTGCACTGGCACCACTTGGGATGCAGTGCAGTGAGTCCAGAGAGTGCACTGGCACCACTGGGGATGCACCCCCGTGAGTCCAGAGAGTGCACTGGCACCACTGGGGATGCAGTGCAGTGAGTCCAGAGAGTGCACTGGCACCACTGGGCATGCACTGCAGTGAGTCCAGAGAGTGCACTGGCTCCACTGGACATGCACCCCGGTGAGTCCAGAGAGTGCACTGGCACCACTGGGGGTGCACTGCAGTGAGTCCAGAGAGTGCACTGGCACCACTGGGGATGCACCCCGGTGAGTCCAGAGAGTGCACTGGCCCCACTGGGGATGCACTGCAGTGACTCCAGTGATTGCACTAGTACCACTGGGGATGCACTGCAGTGAGTCCAGAGAGTGCACTGGCACCACTGGGGATGCACTGCAGTGAGTCCAGAGAGTGCACTGGCACCACTGGGGATGCACTTCAGTGACTCCAGAGAGTGCACTGGCACCACTGGGGATGCACTGCAGTGAGTCCAGAGAGTGCACTAGTACCACTGGAGATGCACTGCAGTGCCTCCAGAGATTGCACTGGCACCACTGGGGATGCACTTCAGTGACTCCAGAGAGTGCACTGGCACCACTGGGGATGCACTGCAGTGAGTCCAGAGAGCGCAGTGGCACCACTGGGGATGCAGTGCAGTGAGTCCAGAGAGCGCACTGGCACCAGTTGCGATGCAGTGCAGTGAGTCCAGAGAGTGCACTGGCACCACTGGGGATGCACCCCCGTGAGTCCAGAGAGTGCACTGGCACCACTGGGGATGCACCCCCGTGAGTCCAGAGAGTGCACTGGCACCACTGGGGATGCACCCCTGTGAGTCCAGAGAGTGCACTGGCACCATTGGGGATGGACTGCAGTGAGTCCAGAGAGCGCACTGGCACCACTGGGGATGCAGTGCAGTGAGTCCAGAGAGTGCACTGGCACTACTGGGGATGCACTGCAGGGAGTCCAGAGAGTGCACTGGCACGACTGGGGATGCACTGCATTGAGTCCAGAGAGTTCACTGGCACCACTGGGGATGCACTGCAGTGAGTCCAGAGAGTGCACTGGCACCACTGGGGATGCACTGCAGTGAGTCCAGAGAGTGCGCTGGCACCACTGGGGATGCACTGCAGTGAGTCCAGAGAGTGCGCTGGCACCACTGGGTATGCACCCCCGTGCGTCCAGAGAGTGCACTGGCACCACTGGGGATGCACTGCAGTGAGTCCAGAGAGCGCACTGGCACCACTGGGGATGCACTGCAGTGAGTCCAGAGCGTGCACTGGCACCACTGGGGATGCACCCCGGTGAGTCCAGAGAGTGCACTGGAACCACTGGGGATGCACCCCGGTGACTCCAGAGAGTCCACTGGCACCACTGGGGATGCACCGCGGTGCCTCCAGAGAGTGTACTGGCACCACTGATGATGCACCCTGGTGAGTCTAGAGAGTGCACTGGCACCACTGGGGATGCAGTGCAGTGAGTCCAGAGATTGTACTGGCACCACTGGGGATGCAGTGCAGTGAGTCCAGAGTACGCACTGGCACCACTGGGGATGTACTTCAGTGAGTCCAGACAGTGCACTGACACAACTGGGGATGTAGTGCAGTGAGTCCAGAGAGTGCAATGGAACCACTGGGGATGCACTGCAGTGAGTCCAGAGAGTGCACTGGCACCACTGGGGATGCACTGCAGTGAGTCCAGAGAGTGCACTGGCACCACTGGGGATGCACCCCGGTGAGTCCAGAGAGTGCACTGGCACCACTCGGGATGCACTGCAATGAGTCCAGGGAGTGCACTGGCACCACTGGGGATGCACCGCCGTGAGTCCAGAGAGTGCACTGGCACCACTGGGGATGCACCGCCGTGAGTCCAGAGAGTGCACTGGCACCACTGGGGATGCACTGCAGTGAGTCCGGAGAGTGCACTGGCACCAGTGGGGATGCACTGCCGTGAGTCCAGAGAGTGCACTGGCACCACTGGGGATGTACTGCAGTGACTCCAGAGAGTGCACTGGCACCACTGGGGATGCACTGCAGTGAGACCAGAGAGTGCACTGGCACCACTGGGGATGCAGTGCAGTGACTCCAGAGAGTGCACTGGCACCACTGGGGATGCACTGCAGCTTGTCCAGAGCGTGTAGTGGCACCACTGGGGATGCAGTGCAGTGAGTCCAGAGAGCGCACTGGCACCAGTTGCGATGCAGTGCAGTGAGTCCAGAGAGTGCACTGGCACCACTGGGGATGCACCCCCGTGAGTCCAGAGAGTGCACTGGCACCACTGGGGATGCACCCCCGTGAGTCCAGAGAGTGCACTGGCACCACTGGGGATGCACCCCTGTGAGTCCAGAGAGTGCACTGGCACCACTGGGGATGGACTGCAGTGAGTCCAGAGAGCGCACTGGCACCACTGGGGATGCACTGCTGTGAGTCCAGAGAATGCACTGGCACCATGGGGGATGCACTACAGTTAGACCAGAGAGTGCACTGCCACCATTGAGGATGCACTGCAGTGAGTCCAGAGAGTTCACTGGCACCACTGGGGATGCACTGCAGTGAGTCCAGAGAGTGCACTGGCACCACTGGGGATGCAGTGCAGTGAGTCCAGAGAGTGCACTGGCACCACTGGGGATGCACTGCAGTGAGTCCAGAGAGTGCACTAGTACCACTGGGGATGCACCCCGGTGAGTCCAGAGAGTGCACTGGCACCACTGGGGATTCACTTGGGTGAGTCCAGGGAGTGCACTGGCACCACTGGGGATGCAGTGCAGTGAGTCCAGAGAGTGCACTGGCACCACTGGGGATGCACTGCAGTGAGTCCGGAGAGTGCACTGGCACCACTGGGGTTACACCCCGGTGAGTCTAGAGAGTGCACTGGCACCACTGGGGATGCACTGCAGTGAGTCCAGAGAGTGCACTGGCACCACTGGGGATTTACTAAAGTGAGTCCAGAGAGTGCACTGGCACCACTGGTGATGCACTGCAGTGACTCCAGAGAGTGCACTGGCACCACTGGGGATGAACTGCAGTGACTCCAGAGAGTGCACTGGCACCACTGGGGATGCACCCCGGAGAGTCCAGAGAGTGCACTGGCACCACTGGAGATGCAGTGCAGTGAGTCCAGAGACTGCACTGGCACCACGGGGGATGCACTGCAGTGAGTCCAGAGAGTGCACTGGCACCACTGTGCATGCAAGGCGGTGAGTCCAGAGAGTGCACTGGCACAACCGGGGATGGAACCCGGTGAGTCCAGAGAGTGCACTGGCACCACTGTGGATGCACTGTAGTGACTCCAGAGAGTGCACTGGCAGCACTGGGGATGCACTGCAGTGAGTCCAGAGAGTGCACTGACACCACTGGAGATGCAGTGCAGTGAGTCCAGATCGTGCACTGGCACCACTGGGGATGCAGTGCAGTGAGTCTAGAGTGCACTGGCACCACTGATGAAGCACCCCGGTGAGTCCAGAGAGTGCACTGGCACCACGGGGGATGCAGTGCAGTGAGTCCAGAGAGTGCACTGGCACCACTGGGGATGCACTGCAGTGAGTCCAGAGAGTGCACTGGCACCACTGGGGATGGACCCCCGTGAGTCCACAGAGTGCACTGGCACCACTGGGGATGCAGTGCAGTGAGTCCAGAGAGTGCACTGGCACCACTGGGGATGCACTGTAGTGAGTCCAGAGAGTGCACTGGCTCCACTGGGCATGATCCCCGGTGAGTCCAGAGAGTGCACTGGAACCACTGTGGAAGTACAGTAGTGAGTCCAGAGAGTGCACTGGCACCACTGGGGATGCACCCCGGTGAGTCCAGAGAGTGCACTGGCACCACTGGGGATGCACTGCAGTGAGTCCAGAGAGCGCACTGGCACCACTGGGGATGCACTGCAGTGAGTCCAGAGAGCGCACTGGCACCACTGGGGATGCACTGCAGTGAGTCCAGAGAGCGCACTGGCACCACTGGGGATGCACCTCAGTGATTCCAGAGAGTGCACTGGCACCACTGGGGATGCACTGCAGTGAATCCAGAGAGTGCACTGGCACCACTGAGGATGCACTGCAGTGAGTCCAGAGAGTGCACTGGCACCACTGGGGATGCACTGCAGTGAGTCCAGAGTGCACTGGCACCACTGATGATGCACCCCGGTGAGTCCAGAGAGTGCACTGGCAGCACTGGGGATGCACTGCAGTGAGTCCAGAGAGTGCACTGGCACCACTGTGATGCACTGCAGTGAGTCCAGAGAGCGCACTGGCACCACTGGGGATGCACCCCCGTGACTCCAGAGAGTGCACTGGCACCACTGGGGATGCACTGCAGTGAGACCAGAGAGTGCACTGGCACCACTGGGGATGCACCCCCGTGAGTCCAGAGAGTGCACTGGCACCACTGGGGATGCACTGCAGTGAGACCAGAGAGTGCACTGGCACCACTGGGGATGCACTGCAGTGAGTCCAGAGAGCGCACTGGTACCATTGGGGATGCACCCCCGTGACTCCAGAGAGTGCACTGGTACCACTGGGGATGCACTGCAGTGAGTCCAGAGAGTGCACTGGCACCACTGGGGATGCACCCCGGTGAGTCCAGAGAGTGCACTGGCACCACTGGGGATGCACTGCAGTGACTCCAGAGAGTGCAGTAGTAGCACTGGAGATGCACTGCAGTGCCTCCAGAGAGTGCACTGGCACCACTGGGCATGCACCCCGGTGAGTCCAGAGAGTGCACTGGCACCACTGGGGATGCACTGCAGTGAGTCCAGAGAGTGCACTGGCACCACTGGGGATGCACTGCAGTGAGTCCAAAGAGCGCTCTGGCACCACTGGGGATGCACTGCCGTGAATCCAGAGAGCGCACTGGCACCACTTGGGATGCACTGCAGTGAGTCCAGAGAGTGCACTGGCACCACTGGGGATGCATTGCACTGAGTCCAGAGAGTGCACTGGCACCACTGGGGATGCACTGCAGTGAGTCCAGAGAGTGCACTGGCACCACTGGGGATGCACTGCAGTGAGTCCATAGAGTGCACTGGCACCACTGGGGATGCACTGCAGTGAGTCCAGAGCGTGCAGTGGCACCACTGGGGATGCACTGCAGTGAGTCCAGAGAGTACACTGGAACCACTGGAGATGCACTGCAGTGACTCCAGAGAGTGCACTGGCACCACTGGGGATGCACTGCAGTGAGTCCAGAGAGTGCACTGGCACCACTGGTGATGCACCCCGGTGAGTCCAGAGAGTGCACTGGCACCACGGGGGATGCACTGCAGTGACTCCAGGGAGTGCACTGGCACCACTGGGGATGCATTTCAGGGAGTCCAGAGAGTGTACTGGCACCACGGGGGATGCACTGCAGTGAGTCCAGAGAGTGCACTGGCACCACTGGGGATGCACTGCAGTGAGTCCAGAGAGCGCACTGGTACCACTGGGGATGCACCCCCGTGACTCCAGAGAGTGCACTGGTACTACTGGGGATGCACTGCAGTGAGTCCAGAGAGTGCACTGGCACCACTGGGGATGCACTGCAGTGAGTCCAGAGAGTGCACTGGCACAACTGGGGATGCACCCCGGTGAGTCCAGAGAGTGCACTGGCACCACTGGGGATGCACTGCAGTGAGTCCAGAGTGTGCAATGGCACCACTGGGGATGCACTGCAGTGAGTCCAGAGAGTGCACTGGCACCACTGGGCATGCACCCCGGTGAGTCCAGAGAGTGCACTGGCACCACTGGGCATGCACCCCGGTGAGTCCAGAGAGTGCACTGGCACCACTGGGGATGCACTGCAGTGAGTCCAGAGAGTGCACGGGCACCACTGGGAATGCACTGCAGTGAGTCCAAAGAGCGCTCTGGCACCACTGGTGATGCACTGCAGTGAGTCCAGAGAGCGCACTGGCACCACTTGGGATGCACTGCAGTGAGTCCAGAGAGTGCACTGGCACCACTGGGGATGCATTGCACTGAGTCCAGAGAGTGCACTGGCACCACTGGGGATGCACTGCAGTGAGTCCAGAGAGTGCACTGGCACCACTGGGGATGCACCCCCGTGAGTCCAGAGAGTGCACTGGCACCACTGGGGATGCACTGCAGTGAGTCCAGAGAGTGCACTGGCACCACTGGGGATGCACTGCAGTGAGTCCAGAGAGTACACTGGAACTACTGGGGATGCACTGCAGTGACTCCAGAGAGTGCACTGGCACCACTGGGGATGCACTGCAGTGAGTCCAGAGAGTGCACTGGCACCACTGGGGATGCACCCCGGTGAGTCCAGAGAGTGCACTGGCACCACTGGGGATGCACTGCAGTGAGGCCTGAGAGTGCACTGGCACCACTGGGGATGCATTTCAGGGAGTCCAGAGAGTGCACTGGCACCACGGGGGATGCACTGCAGTGAGTCCAGAGAGTGCACTGGCACCACTGGGGATGCACCCCGGTGAGTCCAGAGAGTGCACTGGCACCACTGGGGATGCACTGCAGTGAGTCCAGAGAGTGCACTGGCACCACTGGGGATGCACTGAAGTGCGTCCAGAGAGTGCACTGGCACCACTGGGGATGCACTGCAGTGAGGCCTGAGAGTGCACTGGCACCACTGGACATGCACCCCGGTGAGTCCAGAGAGTGCACTGGCACCACTGGGGATG
Organism: Anser cygnoides; assembly: GCF_040182565.1. Taxonomy (NCBI): domain Eukaryota; kingdom Metazoa; phylum Chordata; class Aves; order Anseriformes; family Anatidae; genus Anser; species Anser cygnoides. The sequence goes on from NC_089879.1 coordinate 38,354,688, forward strand.
CACTGCAGTGAGTCCAGAGAGTGCACTGGCACCACTGGGGATGCACTGAAGTGCGTCCAGAGAGTGCACTGGCACCACTGGGGATGCACCCCGGTGTGTCCAGAGAGTGCACTGGCACCACTGGGTTTACACCCCGGTGAGTCCAGAGTGTGCACTGGCACCACTGGGGATGCACTGCAGTGAGTCCAGAGAGTGCACTGGCACCACTGGGCATGCACCCCGGTGAGTCCAGAGAGTGCACTGGCACCACTGGGGATGCACTGCAGTGAGTCCAGAGAGTGCACTGGCACCACTGGGGATGCACTGAAGTGCGTCCAGAGAGTGCACTGGCACCACTGGGGATGCACTGCAGTGAGGCCTGAGAGTGCACTGGCACCACTGGACATGCACCCCGGTGAGTCCAGAGAGTGCAGTGGCACCACTTGGGATGCACTGCAGTGAGTCCAGAGAGTGCACTGGCACCACTGGGGATGCACTGCAGTGAGTCCAGAGAGTGCACTGGCACCACTGGGGATGCACTGCAGTGAGTCCAGAGAGTACACTGGCACCACTGGGGATGCACTGCAGTGAGTCCAGAGAGTGCACTAGTACCACTGGGGATGCACTGCAGTGAGTCCAGAGAGTGCACTGGCACCACTGATGATGCACCCTGGTGAGTCCAGAGCGTGCACTGGCACCACTGTGGACGCACTGCAGTAGTCCAGAGAGTGCACTGGCAGCACTGGGGATGCACTGCAGTGAGTCCAGAGAGTGCACTGGCACCACTGGGGATGCACCCCGGTGAGTCCAGAGAGTGCACTGGCACCACTCGGGATGCACTGCAATGAGTCCAGGGAGTGCACTGGCACCACTGGGGATGCACCGCCGTGAGTCCACAGAGTGCACTGGCACCACTGGGGATGCACCGCCGTGAGTCCAGAGAGTGCACTGGCACCACTGGGGATGCACTGCAGTGAGTCCGGAGAGTGCACTGGCACCACCGGGCATGCACTGCAGTGAGTCCAGAGAGTGCACTGGCACCACTGGGGATGCAGTGCAGTGAGTCCAGAGAGTGCACTGGCACCACTGGGGATGCACTGAAGTGCGTCCAGAGAGTGCACTGGCACCACTGGGGATGCACTGCAGTGAGGCCTGAGAGTGCACTGGCACCACTGGACATGCACCCCGGTGAGTCCAGAGAGTGCACTGGCACCACTGGGGATGCACTGCAGTGAGTCCAGAGAGTGCACTGGCACCACTGGGGATGCACTGAAGTGCGTCCAGAGAGTGCACTGGCACCACTGGACATGCACCCCGGTGAGTCCAGAGAGTGCACTGGCACCACTGGGCATGCACCCCGGTGAGTCCAGAGAGTGCACTGGCACCACTGGGGATGCACTGCAGTGAGTCCAGAGAGTGCACTGGCACCACTGGGCATGCACCCCGGTGAGTCCAGAGAGTGCACTAGGCACCACTGGGGATGCACTGCAGTGAGTCCAGAGAGTGCACTGGCACCACTGGGGATGCACTGAAGTGCGTCCAGAGAGTGCACTGGCACCACTGGGGATGCACTGCAGTGAGTCCAGAGAGTGCACTGGCACCACTGGGGATGCACTGCAGCTTGTCCAGAGAGTGCACTGGCACCACTGGGGATGCATTGCAGTGAGTCCAGAGAGTGCACTGGCACCACTGGGGATGCACTGCAGTGAGTCCAGAGAGTGCACTGGCACCACTGGGGATGCACTGCAGCTTGTCCAGAGAGTGCACTGGCACCACTGGGGATGCATTGCAGTGAGTCCAGAGAGTGCACTGGCACCACTGGGGATGCACTGCAGTGAGTCCAGAGAGTGTACTGGCACCACTGGGGATGCACTGCAGTGAGTCCAGAGAGTACACTGGAACCACTGGGGATGCACTGCAGTGACTCCAGAGAGTGCACTGGCACCACTGGGGATGCACTGCAGTGAGTCCAGAGAGTGCACTGGCACCACTGGGGATGCACCCCGGTGAGTCCAGAGAGTGCACTGGCACCACTGGGGATGCAGTGCAGTGACTCCAGGGAGTGCACTGGCACCACTGGGGATGCATTTCAGGGAGTCCAGAGAGTGCACTGGCACCACGGGGGATGCACTGCAGTGAGTCCAGAGAGTGCACTGGCACCACTGGGGATGCACCCCGGTGAGTCCAGAGAGTGCACTGGCACCACTGGGGATGCACTGCAGTGAGTCCAGAGAGTGCACTGGCACCACTGGGGATGCACTGAAGTGCGTCCAGAGAGTGCACTGGCACCACTGGGGATGCACTGCAGTGAGGCCTGAGAGTGCACTGGCACCACTGGACATGCACCCCGGTGAGTCCAGAGAGTGCACTGGCACCACTGGGGATGCACTGAAGTGCGTCCAGAGAGTGCACTGGCACCACTGGACATGCACCCCGGTGAGTCCAGAGAGTGGACTGGCACCACTGGGTTTACACCCCGGTGAGTCCAGAGTCTGCACTGGCACCACTGGGGATGCACTGCAGTGAGTCCTGAGAGTGCACTGGCACCACTGGGCATGCACCCCGGTGAGTCCAGAGAGTGCACTGGCACCACTGGGGATGCACTGCAGTGAGTCCAGAGAGTGCACTGGCACCACTGGGGATGCACTGAAGTGCGTCCAGAGAGTGCACTGGCACCACTGGGGATGCACTGCAGTGAGGCCTGAGAGTGCACTGGCACCACTGGGGTTACACCCCGGTGAGTCCAGAGAGTGCACTGGCACCACTGGGGATGCACTGCAGTGAGTCCAGAGAGTGCACTGGCACCACTGGGGATGCACTGCAGCTTGTCCAGAGAGTGCACTGGCACCACTGGGGATGCATTGCAGTGAGTCCAGAGAGTGCACTGGCACCACTGGGGATGCACTGCAGTGAGTCCAGGGAGTGCACTGGCACCACTGGGGATGCACTGCAGTGAGTCCAGAGAGTGCACTGGCACCACTGGGCATGCACCCCGGTGAGTCCAGAGAGTGCACTGGCACCACTGGGGATGCACTGCAGTGAGTCCAGAGAGTGAACTGGCACCACTGGGGATGCAGTGCAGTGAGTCCAGAGAGTGCACTGGCACCACTGGGGATGCACTGTAGGGAGTCCAGAGAGTGCACTGGCACCACTGGGGATGCACTGCAGTGAGTCCAGAGAGTGCACTGGCACCACTGGGGATGCACTGCAGTGAATCCAGAGAGCGCACTGGCAACATTGGGGATGCACTGCAGTGAATCCAGAGAGCGCACTGCCAGCACTGGGGATGCACTGCAGTGAGTCTAGAGAGTGCACTGGCACCACTGGGGATGCAGTGCAGTCAGTCCAGAGAGTGCACTGGCACCACTGGGGATGCACTGCAGTGAGTCCAGAGAGTGCACTGGCACCACTGGGGATGCACTGCAGTGAGTCCAGAGAGTGCACTGGCACCACTGGGGATGCAGTGCAGTGAGTCCAGAGAGTGCACTGGCACCACTGGGGATGCACCCCGGTGAGTCCAGAGAGTGCACTGGCACCACTGGGGATGCACCCCGGTGAGTCCACAGAGTGCACTGGCACCACTGGGGATGCACCCCGGTGTGTCCAGAGAGTGCACTGGCACCACTGGGGATGCAGTGCAGTGAGTCCAGAGAGTGCACTGTCACTACTGGGGATGCACTGCAGTGAGTCCAGAGAGTGCACTGGCACCACTGATGATGCACCCTGGTGAGTCCAGAGAGTGCACTGGCACCACTGTGGATGCACTGCAGTGAGTCCAGAGAGTGCACTGGCACCACTGGGGATGCACCCCGGTGAGTCCAGAGAGTGCACTGGCACCACTCGGGATGCACTGCAATGAGTCCAGGGAGTGCACTGGCACCACTGGGGATGCACCGCCGTGAGTCCAGAGAGTGCACTGGCACCACTGGGGATGCACCGCCGTGAGTCCAGAGAGTGCACTGGCACCACTGGGGATGCACTGCAGTGAGTCCGGAGAGTGCACTGGCACCACCGGGCATGCACTGCAGTGAGTCCAGAGAGTGCACTGGCACCACTGGGGATGTACTGCAGTGAGTCCAGAGAGTGCACTGGCACCACTGGGGATGCACTGCAGTGAGACCAGAGAGTGCACTGGCACCACTGGAGATGCAGTGCAGTGAGTCCAGAGAGTGCACTGGCACCACTGGGGATGCACTGTAGGGAGTCCAGAGAGTGCACTGGCACCACTGTGCATGCAAGGCGGTGAGTCAAGATAGCTCACTGGCACCACTGGGGATGCACCCCGGTGAGTCCAGAGAGTGCACTGGCACCACTGGGGATGCAGTGCAGTGAGTCTAGAGTGCACTGGCACCACTGATGATGCACACCGGTGAGTCCATAGAGTGCACTGGCACCACTGGGGATGCACTGCAGTGAGTCCAGAGAGTGCACTGGCACCACTGGGGATGCACCCCGGTGAGTCCAGAGAGTGCACTGGCACCACTGGGGATGAACTTGGGTGAGTCCAGGGAGTGCACTGGCACCACTTGGGATGCAGTGCAGTGAGTCCAGAGAGTGCACTGGCACCACTGGGGATGCACCCCCGTGAGTCCAGAGAGTGCACTGGCACCACTGGATATGCAGTGCAGTGAGTCCAGAGAGTGCACTGGCACCACTGGGCATGCACTGCAGTGAGTCCAGAGAGTGCACTGGCTCCACTGGACATGCACCCCGGTGAGTCCAGAGAGTGCACTGGCACCACTGGGGGTGCACTGCAGTGAGTCCAGAGAGTGCACTGGCACCACTGGGGATGCACCCCGGTGAGTCCAGAGAGTGCACTGGCCCCACTGGGGATGCACTGCAGTGACTCCAGTGATTGCACTAGTACCACTGGGGATGCACTGCAGTGAGTCCAGAGAGTGCACTGGCACCACTGGGGATGCACTGCAGTGAGTCCAGAGAGTGCACTGGCACCACTGGGGATGCACTTCAGTGACTCCAGAGAGTGCACTGGCACCACTGGGGATGCACTGCAGTGAGTCCAGAGAGTGGACTGGCTCCACTGGGGATGCACCCCGGTGAGTCCAGAGAGTGCACTGGCCCCACTGGGGATGCACTTCAGTGACTCCAGAGAGTGCACTAGTACCACTGGAGATGCACTGCAGTGCCTCCAGAGATTGCACTGGCACCACTGGGGATGCACTTCAGTGACTCCAGAGAGTGCACTGGCACCACTGGGGATGCACTGCAGTGAGTCCAGAGAGCGCAGTGGCACCACTGGGGATGCACTGCAGTGAGTCCAGAGAGCGCACTGGCACCAGTTGCGATGCAGTGCAGTGAGTCCAGAGAGTGCACTGGCACCACTGGGGATGCACCCCCGTGAGTCCAGAGAGTGCACTGGCACCACTGGGGATGCACCCCTGTGAGTCCAGAGAGTGCACTGGCACCATTGGGGATGGACTGCAGTGAGTCCAGAGAGCGCACTGGCACCGCTGGGGATGCAGTGCAGTGAGTCCAGAGAGTGCACTGGCACTACTGGGGATGCACTGCAGGGAGTCCAGAGAGTGCACTGGCACGACTGGGGATGCACTGCATTGAGTCCAGAGAGTTCACTGGCACCACTGGGGATGCACTGCAGTGAGTCCAGAGCGTGTACTGGCACCACTGGGGATGCACCCCGGTGAGTCCAGAGAGTGCACTGGAACCACTGGGGATGCACCCCGGTGACTCCAGAGAGTCCACTGGCACCACTGGGGATGCACCGCGGTGCCTCCAGAGAGTGTACTGGCACCACTGATGATGCACCCTGGTGAGTCTAGAGAGTGCACTGGCACCACTGGGGATGCAGTGCAGTGAGTCCAGAGAGCGCACTGGCACCACTGGGGATGCAGTGCAGTGAGTCCAGAGTACGCACTGGCACCACTGGGGATGCACTGCAGTGAGTCCAGAGAGCGCACTGGCACCCCTGGGGATGCACTGCAGTGAGTCCAGAGAGCGCACTGGCACAACTGGGGATGCACTGCAGTGAGTCCAGAGAGCGCACTGGCACCACTGGGGATGTACTTCAGTGAGTCCAGACAGTGCACTGACACAACTGGGGATGTAGTGCAGTGAGTCCAGAGAGTGCAATGGAACCACTGGGGATGCACTGCAGTGAGTCCAGAGAGTGCACTGGCACCACTGGGGATGCACTGCAGTGAGTCCAGAGAGTGCACTGGCACCACTGGGGATGCACCCCGGTGAGTCCAGAGAGTGCACTGGCACCACTCGGGATGCACTGCAATGAGTCCAGGGAGTGCACTGGCACCACTGGGTATGCACCGCCGTGAGGCCACAGAGTGCACTGGCACCACTGGGGATGCACCGCCGTGAGTCCAGAGAGTGCACTGGCACCACTGGGGATGCACTGCAGTGAGTCCGGAGAGTGCACTGGCACCACCGGGCATGCACTGCAGTGAGTCCAGAGAGTGCACTGGCACCACTGGGGATGTACTGCAGTGACTCCAGAGAGTGCACTGGCACCACTGGTGATGCACCCCGGTGAGTCCAGAGAGTGCACTTGCACCACTGGGGATGCACTGCAGTGACTCCAGGGAGTGCACTGGCACCACTGGGGATGCATTTCAGGGAGTCCAGAGAGTGTACTGGCACCACGGGGGATGCACTGCAGTGAGTCCAGAGAGTGCACTGGCACCACTGGGGATGCACTGCAGTGAGTCCAGAGAGCGCACTGGTACCACTGGGGATGCACCCCCGTGACTCCAGAGAGTGCACTGGTACTACTGGGGATGCACTGCAGTGAGTCCAGAGAGTGCACTGGCACCACTGGGGATGCACTGCAGTGAGTCCAGAGAGTGCACTGGCACAACTGGGGATGCACCCCGGTGAGTCCAGAGAGTGCACTGGCACCACTGGGGTGCACTGCAGTGAGTCCAGAGTGTGCAATGGCACCACTGGGGATGCAATGCAGTGAGTCCAGAGAGTGCACTGGCACCACTGGGCATGCACCCCGGTGAGTCCAGAGACTGCACTGGCACCACTGGGCATGCACCCCGGTGAGTCCAGAGAGTGCACTGGCACCACTGGGGATGCACTGCAGTGAGTCCAGAGAGTGCACTGGCACCACTGGGAATGCACTGCAGTGAGTCCAAAGAGCGCTCTGGCACCACTGGGGATGCACTGCAGTGAGTCCAGAGAGCGCACTGGCACCACTTGGGATGCACTGCAGTGAGTCCAGAGAGTGCACTGGCACCACTGGGGATGCATTGCACTGAGTCCAGAGAGTGCACTGGCACCACTGGGGATGCACTGCAGTGAGTCCAGAGAGTGCACTGGCACCACTGGGGATGCACCCCCGTGAGTCCAGAGAGTGCACTGGCACCACTGGGGATGCACTGCAGTGAGTCCAGAGAGTGCACTGGCACCACTGGGGATGCACTGCAGTGAGTCCAGAGAGTACACTGGAACCACTGGGGATGCACTGCAGTGACTCCAGAGAGTGCACTGGCACCACTGGGGATGCACTGCAGTGAGTCCAGAGAGTGCACTGGCACCACTGGGGATGCACCCCGGTGAGTCCAGAGAGTGCACTGGCACCACTGGGGATGCACTGCAGTGACTCCAGGGAGTGCACTGGCACCACTGGGAATGCATTTCAGGGAGTCCAGAGAGTGCACTGGCACCACGGGGGATGCACTGCAGTGAGTCCAGAGAGTGCACTGGCACCACTGGGGATGCACCCCGTTGAGTCCAGAGAGTGCACTGGCACCACTGGGGATGCACTGCAGTGAGTCCAGAGAGTGCACTGGCACCACTGGGGATGCACTGAAGTGCGTCCAGAGAGTGCACTGGCACCACTGGGGATGCACTGCAGTGAGGCCTGAGAGTGCACTGGCACCACTGGACATGCACCCCGGTGAGTCCAGAGAGTGCACTGGCACCACTGGGGATGCACTGCAGTGAGTCCAGAGAGTGCACTGGCACCACTGGGGATGCATTGAAGTGCGTCCAGAGAGTGCACTGGCACCACTGGGGATGCACCCCGGTGAGTCCAGAGAGTGCACTGGCACCACTGGGTTTACACCCCGGTGAGTCCAGAGTGTGCACTGGCACCACTGGGGATGCACTGCAGTGAGTCCAGAGAGTGCACTGGCACCACTGGGCATGCACCCCGGTGAGTCCAGAGAGTGCACTGGCACCACTGGGGATGCACTGCAGTGAGTCCAGAGAGTGCACTGGCACCACTGGGGATGCACTGAAGTGCGTCCAGAGAGTGCACTGGCACCACTGGGGATGCACTGCAGTGAGGCCTGAGAGTGCACTGGCACCACTGGACATGCACCCCGGTGAGTCCAGAGAGTGCAGTGGCACCACTTGGGATGCACTGCAGTGAGTCCAGAGAGTGCACTGGCACAACTGGGGATGCACTGAAGTGAGTCCAGAGAGTGCACTGGCACCACTGGGGATGCACTGCAGTGAGTCCAGAGAGTGCACTGGCACCTCTCGTGATGCACTGCACTGAGTCCAGTGTGCACTGGCACCACTGGGGATGCACTGCAGTGAGTCCAGAGAGTGCACTAGTACCACTGGGGATGCACTGCAGTGAGTCCAGAGAGTGCACTGGCACCACTGATGATGCACCCTGGTGAGTCCAGAGCGTGCACTGGCACCACTGTGGACGCACTGCAGTAGTCCAGAGAGTGCACTGGCAGCACTGGGGATGCACTGCAGTGACTCGAGAGAGTGTACTGGAACCACTGGGGATGCACTGCAGTGAGTCCAGAGAGAGCACTGGCACCACTGGGGATGCACTGCAGTGAGTCCAGAGAGTGCACTGGAACCACTGGGGATGCACCCCGGTGACTCCAGAGAGTGCACTGGCAGCACTGGGGATGCACTGCAGTGAGTACAGAGAGTGCACTGGCACCACTGGAGATGGACCCCCGTGAGTCCACAGAGTGCACTGGCACCACTGGGGATGCACTGCAGTGACTCCAGAGAGTGCACTGGCACCACTGGGGATGCAGTGCAGTGAGTCCAGAGAGTGCACTGGCACCACTGGGGATGCACTGCAGTAAGTCCAGAGAGCGCACTGGCACCACTGGGGATGCACTGCAGTGAGTCCAGAGAGCGCACTGGCACCAGTGGGGATGCACTGCAGTGAGTCCAGAGAGCGCACTGTCACCACTGGGGATGCAGTGCAGTGAGTCCAGAGAGTGCACTGGCACCACTGGGGATGCACTGCAGTGAGTCCAGAGTGCACTGGCACCACTGGGGATGCACCCTGGTGAGTCCAGAGAGTGCACTGGCACCACTGCGGATGCACTGCAGTGAGTCCAGAGAGTGCACTGGCACCACTGGGGATGCACTGCAGTAGTCCAGAGAGTGCACTGGCACCACTGGGGTTACACCCCGGTGTGTCCAGAGAGTGCACTTGCACCACTGGGGATGTACTGCAGTGAGTCCAGAGAGTGCACTGGCACCATTCGGGATGCACTGCAGTGAGTGCAGGGAGTGCACTGGCACCACTGGGGATGCACTGCAGTGAGTCCAGAGAGTGCACTGGCACCACTGGGGATGCACTGCAGTGGGTCCAGACAGTGCACTGGCAACACTGGGGATGCACTGCAGTGGGTCCAGAGTGCACTGGCACCACTGATGATGCACCCTGGTGAGTCCAGAGCGTGCACTGGCACCACTGTGGACGCACTGCAGTAGTCCAGAGAGTGCACTGGCAGCACTGGGGATGCACTGCAGTGACTCGAGAGAGTGCACTGGCACCACTGGGGATGCACCCCGGTGAGTCCACAGAGTGCACTGGCACCACTGGGGATGCACCCCGGTGAGTCCAGAGAGTGCACTGGCACCACTGGGGATGCACTGCAGTGAGTCCATAGAGTGCACTGGCACAACTGGGAATGCACTGCAGTGAGTCCAGAGAGTGTACTGGCACCACTGGGGATGCACTGCAGTGAGTCCAGAGAGTACACTGGAACCACTGGGGATGCACTGCAGTGACTCCAGAGAGTGCACTGGCACCACTGGGGATGCACTGCAGTGAGTCCAGAGAGTGCACTGGCACCACTGGGGATGCACCCCGGTGAGTCCAGAGAGTGCACTGGAACCACTGGGGATGCACCCCGGTGACTCCAGAGAGTGCACTGGCAGCACTGGGGATGCATTTCAGGGAGTCCAGAGAGTGCACTGGCACCACGGGGGATGCACTGCAGTGAGTCCAGAGGGCGCACTGGTACCACTGGGGATGCACCCCCGTGACTCCAGAGAGTGCACTGGTACCACTGGGGATGCACTGCAGTGAGTCCAGAGAGTGTACTGGCACCACTGGGGATGCACTGCAGTGAGTCCAGAGAGTGCACTGGCACCACTGGGGATGCACCCCGGTGAGTCCAGAGAGTGCACTGGCACCACTGGGGATGCACTGCAGTGAGTCCAGAGTGTGCAATGGCACCACTGGGGATGCACTGAAGTGCGTCCAGAGAGTGCACTGGCACCACTGGGGATGCAGTGCAGTGAGGCCTGAGAGTGCACTGGCACCACTGGACATGCACCCCGGTGAGTCCAGAGAGTGCACTGGCACCACTGGGGATGCACTGCAGTGAGTCCAGAGAGTGCACTGGCACCACTGGGGATGCACTGAAGTGCGTCCAGAGAGTGCACTGGCACCACTGGGGATGCAACCCGGTGAGTCCAGAGAGTGCACTGGCACCACTGGGCATGCACCCCGGTGAGTCCAGAGAGTGCACTGGCACCACTGGGGATGCACTGAAGTGCGTCCAGAGAGTGCACTGGCACCACTGGGGATGCACTGCAGTGAGTCCAGAGAGTGCACTGGCACCACTGGGGATGCAGTGCAGTGAGTCCAGAGAGTGCACTGGCACCACTGGGGATGCACCCCGGTGAGTCAAGAGAGTGCACTGGCACCACTGGGGATGCACCCCGGTGAGTCCACAGAGTGCACTGGCACCACTGGGGATGCACCCCGGTGAGTCCAGAGAGTGCACTGGCACCACTGGAGTTACACCCCGGTGTGTCCAGAGAGTGCACTGGCACCACTGGGGATGCAGTACAGTGAGTCCAGAGAGTGCACTGGCACCTCTGGGGATGCAGTGCAGTGAGTCCAGAGAGTGCACTGTCACTACTGGGGATGCACTGCAGTGAGTCCAGAGAGTGCACTGGCACCACTGATGATCACCCTGGTGAGTCCAGAGAGTGCACTGGCACCACTGTGGATGCACTGCAGTGAGTCCAGAGAGTGCACTGGCACCACTGGTGATGCACCTCGGTGAGTCCAGAGAGTGCACTGGCACCACTCGGGATGCACTGCAATGAGTCCAGGGAGTGCACTGGCACCACTGGGGATGCACCGCCGTGAGTCCAGAGAGTGCACTGGCACCACTGGGGATGCACCGCCGTGAGTCCAGAGAGTGCACTGGCACCACTGGGGATGCACTGCAGTGAGTCCAGAGAGTGCACTGGCACCACTGGGGATGCACCCCGGTGAGTCCAGAGAGTGCACTGGCACCACTGGGGATGCAGTGCAGTGACTCCAGGGAGTGCACTGGCACCACTGGGGATGCATTTCAGGGAGTCCAGAGAGTGCACTGGCACCACGGGGGATGCACTGCAGTGAGTCCAGAGAGTGCACTGGCACCACTGGGGATGCACCCCGGTGAGTCCAGAGAGTGCACTGGCACCACTGGGGATGCACTGCAGTGAGTCCAGAGAGTGCACTGGCACCACTGGGGATGCACTGAAGTGCGTCCAGAGAGTGTACTGGCACCACTGGGGATGCACTGCAGTGAGGCCTGAGAGTGCACTGGCACCACTGGACATGCACCCCGGTGAGTCCAGAGAGTGCACTGGCACCACTGGGGATGCACTGAAGTGCGTCCAGAGAGTGCACTGGCACCACTGGACATGCACCCCGGTGAGTCCAGAGAGTGGACTGGCACCACTGGGTTTACACCCCGGTGAGTCCAGAGTGTGCACTGGCACCACTGGGGATGCACTGCAGTGAGTCCAGAGAGTGCACTGGCACCACTGGGCATGCACCCCGGTGAGTCCAGAGAGTGCACTGGCACCACTGGGGATGCACTGCAGTGAGTCCAGAGAGTGCACTGGCACCACTGGGGATGCACTGAAGTGCGTCCAGAGAGTGCACTGGCACCACTGGGGATGCACTGCAGTGAGGCCTGAGAGTGCACTGGCACCACTGGGGTTACACCCCGGTGAGTCCAGAGAGTGCACTGGCACCACTGGGGATGCACTGCAGTGAGTCCAGAGAGTGCACTGGCACCACTGGGGATGCACTGCAGCTTGTCCAGAGAGTGAACTGGCACCACTGGGGATGCATTGCAGTGAGTCCAGAGAGTGCACTGGCACCACTGGGGATGCACTGCAGTGAGTCCAGGGAGTGCACTGGCACCACTGGGGATGCACTGCAGTGAGTCTCGAGAGTGCACTGGCACCACTGGGCATGCACCCCGGTGAGTCCAGAGAGTGCACTGGCACCACTGGGGATGCACTGGAGTGAGTCCAGAGAGTGAACTGGCACCACTGGGGATGCAGTGCAGTGAGTCCAGAGAGTGCACTGGCACCACTGGGGATGCACTGTAGGGAGTCCAGAGAGTGCACTGGCACCACTGGGGATGCACTGCAGTGAGTCCAGAGAGTGCACTGGCACCACTGGGGATGCACTGCAGTGAATCCAGAGAGCGCACTGGCAACATTGGGGATGCACTGCAGTGAATCCAGAGAGCGCACTGCCAGCACTGGGGATGCACTGCAGTGAGTCCAGAGAGTGCACTGGCACCACTGGGGATGCAGTGCAGTCAGTCCAGAGAGTGCACTGGCACCACTGGGGATGCACTGCAGTGAGTCCAGAGAGTGCACTGGCACCACTGGGGATGCACTGCAGTGAGTCCAGAGAGTGCACTGGCACCACTGGGGATGCAGTGCAGTGAGTCCAGAGAGTGCACTGGCACCACTGGGGATGCACCCCGGTGAGTCCAGAGAGTGCACTGGCACCACTGGGGATGCACCCCGGTGAGTCCACAGAGTGCACTGGCACCACTGGGGATGCACCCCGGTGAGTCCAGAGAGTGCACTGGCACCACTGGAGTTACACCCCGGTGTGTCCAGAGAGTGCACTGGCACCACTGGGGATGCAGTGCAGTGAGTCCAGAGAGTGCACTGGCACCACTGGGGATGCAGTGCAGTGAGTCCAGAGAGTGCACTGTCACTACTGGGGATGCACTGCAGTGAGTCCAGAGAGTGCACTGGCACCACTGATGATGCACCCTGGTGAGTCCAGAGAGTGCACTGGCACCACTGTGGATGCACTGCAGTGAGTCCAGAGAGTGCACTGGCACCACTGGGGATGCACCCCGGTGAGTCCAGAGAGTGCACTGGCACCACTCGGGATGCACTGCAATGAGTCCAGGGAGTGCACTGGCACCACTGGGGATGCACCGCCGTGAGTCCAGAGAGTGCACTGGCACCACTGGGGATGCACCGCCGTGAGTCCAGAGAGTGCACTGGCACCACTGGGGATGCACTGCAGTGAGTCCGGAGAGTGCACTGGCACCACCGGGCATGCACTGCAGTGAGTCCAGAGAGTGCACTGGCACCACTGGGGATGTACTGCAGTGACTCCAGAGAGTGCACTGGCACCACTGGGGATGCACTGCAGTGAGACCAGAGAGTGCACTGGCACCACTGGAGATGCAGTGCAGTGAGTCCAGAGAGTGCACTGGCACCACTGGGGATGCACTGTAGGGAGTCCAGAGAGTGCACTGGCACCACTGTGCATGGAAGGCGGTGAGTCAAGATAGCTCACTGGCACCACTGGGGATGCACCCCGGTGAGTCCAGAGAGTGCACTGGCACCACTGGGGATGCAGTGCAGTGAGTCTAGAGTGCACTGGCACCACTGATGATGCACACCGGTGAGTCCATAGAGTGCACTGGCACCACTGGGGATGCACTGCAGTGAGTCCAGAGAGTGCACTGGCACCACTGGGGATGCACCCCGGTGAGTCCAGAGAGTGCACTGGCACCACTGGGGATGAACTTGGGTGAGTCCAGGGAGTGCACTGGCACCACTTGGGATGCAGTGCAGTGAGTCCAGAGAGTGCACTGGCACCACTGGGGATGCACCCCCGTGAGTCCAGAGAGTGCACTGGCACCACTGGGGATGCAGTGCAGTGAGTCCAGAGAGTGCACTGGCACCACTGGGCATGCACTGCAGTGAGTCCAGAGAGTGCACTGGCTCCACTGGACATGCACCCCGGTGAGTCCAGAGAGTGCACTGGCACCACTGGGGGTGCACTGCAGTGAGTCCAGAGAGTGCACTGGCACCACTGGGGATGCACCCCGGTGAGTCCAGAGAGTGCACTGGCCCCACTGGGGATGCACTGCAGTGACTCCAGTGATTGCACTAGTACCACTGGGGATGCACTGCAGTGAGTCCAGAGAGTGCACTGGCACCACTGGGGATGCACTGCAGTGAGTCCAGAGAGTGCACTGGCACCACTGGGGATGCACTTCAGTGACTCCAGAGAGTGCACTGGCACCACTGGGGATGCACTGCAGTGAGTCCAGAGAGTGGACTGGCTCCACTGGGGATGCACCCCGGTGAGTCCAGAGAGTGCAGTGGCCCCACTGGGGATGCACTTCAGTGACTCCAGAGAGTGCACTAGTACCACTGGAGATGCACTGCAGTGCCTCCAGAGATTGCACTGGCACCACTGGGGATGCACTTCAGTGACTCCAGAGAGTGCACTGGCACCACTGGGGATGCACTGCAGTGAGTCCAGAGAGCGCAGTGGCACCACTGGGGATGCAGTGCAGTGAGTCCAGAGAGCGCACTGGCACCAGTTGCGATGCAGTGCAGTGAGTCCAGAGAGTGCACTGGCACCACTGGGGATGCACCCCCGTGAGTCCAGAGAGTGCACTGGCACCACTGGGGATGCACCCCCGTGAGTCCAGAGAGTGCACTGGCACCACTGGGGATGCACCCCTGTGAGTCCAGAGAGTGCACTGGCACCATTGGGGATGGACTGCAGTGAGTCCAGAGAGCGCACTGGCACCACTGGGGATGCAGTGCAGTGAGTCCAGAGAGTGCACTGGCACTACTGGGGATGCACTGCAGGGAGTCCAGAGAGTGCACTGGCACGACTGGGGATGCACTGCATTGAGTCCAGAGAGTTCACTGGCACCACTGGGGATGCACTGCAGTGAGTCCAGAGAGTGCACTGGCACCACTGGGGATGCACTGCAGTGAGTCCAGAGAGTGCGCTGGCACCACTGGGGATGCACTGCAGTGAGTCCAGAGAGTGCGCTGGCACCACTGGGTATGCACCCCCGTGCGTCCAGAGAGTGCACTGGCACCACTGGGGATGCACTGCAGTGAGTCCAGAGAGTGCACTGGCACCACTGGGGATGCACTGCAGTGAGTCCAGAGCGTGCACTGGCACCACTGGGGATGCACCCCGGTGAGTCCAGAGAGTGCACTGGAACCACTGGGGATGCACCCCGGTGACTCCAGAGAGTCCACTGGCACCACTGGGGATGCACCGCGGTGCCTCCAGAGAGTGTACTGGCACCACTGATGATGCACCCTGGTGAGTCTAGAGAGTGCACTGGCACCACTGGGGATGCAGTGCAGTGAGTCCAGAGAGCGCACTGGCACCACTGGGGATGCAGTGCAGTGAGTCCAGAGTACGCACTGGCACCACTGGGGATGTACTTCAGTGAGTCCAGACAGTGCACTGACACAACTGGGGATGTAGTGCAGTGAGTCCAGAGAGTGCAATGGAACCACTGGGGATGCACTGCAGTGAGTCCAGAGAGTGCACTGGCACCACTGGGGATGCACTGCAGTGAGTCCAGAGAGTGCACTGGCACCACTGGGGATGCACCCCGGTGAGTCCAGAGAGTGCACTGGCACCACTCGGGATGCACTGCAATGAGTCCAGGGAGTGCACTGGCACCACTGGGGATGCACCGCCGTGAGTCCAGAGAGTGCACTGGCACCACTGGGGATGCACCGCCGTGAGTCCAGAGAGTGCACTGGCACCACTGGGGATGCACTGCAGTGAGTCCGGAGAGTGCACTGGCACCAGTGGGGATGCACTGCCGTGAGTCCAGAGAGTGCACTGGCACCACTGGGGATGTACTGCAGTGACTCCAGAGAGTGCACTGGCACCACTGGGGATGCACTGCAGTGAGTCCAGAGAGCGCACTGGCACCAGTTGCGATGCAGTGCAGTGAGTCCAGAGAGTGCACTGGCACCACTGGGGATGCACCCCCGTGAGTCCAGAGAGTGCACTGGCACCACTGGGGATGCACCCCCGTGAGTCCAGAGAGTGCACTGGCACCACTGGGGATGCACCCCTGTGAGTCCAGAGAGCGCACTGGCACCACTGGGGATGCACTGCTGTGAGTCCAGAGAATGCACTGGCACCATGGGGGATGCACTACAGTTAGACCAGAGAGTGCACTGCCACCATTGAGGATGCACTGCAGTGAGTCCAGAGAGTTCACTGGCACCACTGGGGATGCACTGCAGTGAGTCCAGAGAGTGCACTGGCACCACTGGGGATGCAGTGCAGTGAGTCCAGAGAGTGCACTGGCACCACTGGGGATGCACTGCAGTGAGTCCAGAGAGTGCACTAGTACCACTGGGGATGCACCCCGGTGAGTCCAGAGAGTGCACTGGCACCACTGGGGATGCACTTGGGTGAGTCCAGGGAGTGCACTGGCACCACTGGGGATGCAGTGCAGTGAGTCCAGAGAGTGCACTGGCACCACTGGGGATGCACTGCAGTGAGTCCGGAGAGTGCACTGGCACCACTGGGGTTACACCCCGGTGAGTCTAGAGAGTGCACTGGCACCACTGGGGATGCACTGCAGTGAGTCCAGAGAGTGCACTGGCACCACTGGGGATTTACTAAAGTGAGTCCAGAGAGTGCACTGGCACCACTGGTGATGCACTGCAGTGACTCCAGAGAGTGCACTGGCACCACTGGGGATGAACTGCAGTGACTCCAGAGAGTGCACTGGCACCACTGGGGATGCACCCCGGAGAGTCCAGAGAGTGCACTGGCACCACTGGAGATGCAGTGCAGTGAGTCCAGAGACTGCACTGGCACCACGGGGGATGCACTGCAGTGAGTCCAGAGAGTGCACTGGCACCACTGTGCATGCAAGGCGGTGAGTCCAGAGAGTGCACTGGCACAACCGGGGATGGAACCCGGTGAGTCCAGAGAGTGCACTGGCACCACTGTGGATGCACTGTAGTGACTCCAGAGAGTGCACTGGCAGCACTGGGGATGCACTGCAGTGAGTCCAGAGAGTGCACTGACACCACTGGAGATGCAGTGCAGTGAGTCCAGATCGTGCACTGGCACCACTGGGGATGCAGTGCAGTGAGTCTAGAGTGCACTGGCACCACTGATGAAGCACCCCGGTGAGTCCAGAGAGTGCACTGGCACCACGGGGGATGCAGTGCAGTGAGTCCAGAGAGTGCACTGGCACCACTGGGGATGCACTGCAGTGAGTCCAGAGAGTGCACTGGCACCACTGGGGATGGACCCCCGTGAGTCCACAGAGTGCACTGGCACCACTGGGGATGCAGTGCAGTGAGTCCAGAGAGTGCACTGGCACCACTGGGGATGCACTGTAGTGAGTCCAGAGAGTGCACTGGCTCCACTGGGCATGATCCCCGGTGAGTCCAGAGAGTGCACTGGAACCACTGTGGAAGTACAGTAGTGAGTCCAGAGAGTGCACTGGCACCACTGGGGATGCACCCCGGTGAGTCCAGAGAGTGCACTGGCACCACTGGGGATGCACTGCAGTGAGTCCAGAGAGCGCACTGGCACCACTGGGGATGCACTGCAGTGAGTCCAGAGAGCGCACTGGCACCACTGGGGATGCACTGCAGTGAGTCCAGAGAGCGCACTGGCACCACTGGGGATGCACCTCAGTGATTCCAGAGAGTGCACTGGCACCACTGGGGATGCACTGCAGTGAATCCAGAGAGTGCACTGGCACCACTGAGGATGCACTGCAGTGAGTCCAGAGAGTGCACTGGCACCACTGGGGATGCACTGCAGTGAGTCCAGAGTGCACTGGCACCACTGATGATGCACCCCGGTGAGTCCAGAGAGTGCACTGGCAGCACTGGGGATGCACTGCAGTGAGTCCAGAGAGTGCACTGGCACCACTGTGATGCACTGCAGTGAGTCCAGAGAGCGCACTGGCACCACTGGGGATGCACCCCCGTGACTCCAGAGAGTGCACTGGCACCACTGGGGATGCACTGCAGTGAGACCAGAGAGTGCACTGGCACAACTGGGGATGCACTGAAGTGAGTCCAGAGAGTGCACTGGCACCACTGGGGATGCACTGCAGTGAGACCAGAGAGTGCACTGGCACCACTGGGGATGCACTGCAGTGAGTCCAGAGAGCGCACTGGTACCATTGGGGATGCACCCCCGTGACTCCAGAGAGTGCACTGGTACCACTGGGGATGCACTGCAGTGAGTCCAGAGAGTGCACTGGCACCACTGGGGATGCACTGCAGTGACTCCAGAGAGTGCAGTAGTAGCACTGGAGATGCACTGCAGTGCCTCCAGAGAGTGCACTGGCACCACTGGGCATGCACCCCGGTGAGTCCAGAGAGTGCACTGGCACCACTGGGGATGCACTGCAGTGAGTCCAGAGAGTGCACTGGCACCACTGGGGATGCACTGCAGTGAGTCCAAAGAGCGCTCTGGCACCACTGGGGATGCACTGCAGTGAATCCAGAGAGCGCACTGGCACCACTTGGGATGCACTGCAGTGAGTCCAGAGAGTGCACTGGCACCACTGGGGATGCATTGCACTGAGTCCAGAGAGTGCACTGGCACCACTGGGGATGCACTGCAGTGAGTCCAGAGAGTGCACTGGCACCACTGTGATGCACTGCAGTGAGTCCAGAGAGCGCACTGGCACCACTGGGGATGCACCCCCGTGACTCCAGAGAGTGCACTGGCACCACTGGGGATGCACTGCAGTGAGACCAGAGAGTGCACTGGCACAACTGGGGATGCACTGAAGTGAGTCCAGAGAGTGCACTGGCACCACTGGGGATGCACTGCAGTGAGACCAGAGAGTGCACTGGCACCACTGGGGATGCACTGCAGTGAGTCCAGAGAGCGCACTGGTACCATTGGGGATGCACCCCCGTGACTCCAGAGAGTGCACTGGTACCACTGGGGATGCACTGCAGTGAGTCCAGAGAGTGCACTGGCACCACTGGGGATGCACTGCAGTGACTCCAGAGAGTGCAGTAGTAGCACTGGAGATGCACTGCAGTGCCTCCAGAGAGTGCACTGGCACCACTGGGCATGCACCCCGGTGAGTCCAGAGAGTGCACTGGCACCACTGGGGATGCACTGCAGTGAGTCCAGAGAGTGCACTGGCACCACTGGGGATGCACTGCAGTGAGTCCAAAGAGCGCTCTGGCACCACTGGGGATGCACTGCAGTGAATCCAGAGAGCGCACTGGCACCACTTGGGATGCACTGCAGTGAGTCCAGAGAGTGCACTGGCACCACTGGGGATGCATTGCACTGAGTCCAGAGAGTGCACTGGCACCACTGGGGATGCACTGCAGTGAGTCCAGAGAGTGCACTGGCACCACTGGGGATGCACTGCAGTGAGTCCATAGAGTGCACTGGCACCACTGGGGATGCACTGCAGTGAGTCCAGAGCGTGCAGTGGCACCACTGGGGATGCACTGCAGTGAGTCCAGAGAGTACACTGGAACCACTGGAGATGCACTGCAGTGACTCCAGAGAGTGCACTGGCACCACTGGGGATGCACTGCAGTGAGTCCAGAGAGTGCACTGGCACCACTGGTGATGCACCCCGGTGAGTCCAGAGAGTGCACTGGCACCACGGGGGATGCACTGCAGTGACTCCAGGGAGTGCACTGGCACCACTGGGGATGCATTTCAGGGAGTCCAGAGAGTGTACTGGCACCACGGGGGATGCACTGCAGTGAGTCCAGAGAGTGCACTGGCACCACTGGGGATGCACTGCAGTGAGTCCAGAGAGCGCACTGGTACCACTGGGGATGCACCCCCGTGACTCCAGAGAGTGCACTGGTACTACTGGGGATGCACTGCAGTGAGTCCAGAGAGTGCACTGGCACCACTGGGGATGCACTGCAGTGAGTCCAGAGAGTGCACTGGCACAACTGGGGATGCACCCCGGTGAGTCCAGAGAGTGCACTGGCACCACTGGGGATGCACTGCAGTGAGTCCAGAGTGTGCAATGGCACCACTGGGGATGCACTGCAGTGAGTCCAGAGAGTGCACTGGCACCACTGGGCATGCACCCCGGTGAGTCCAGAGAGTGCACTGGCACCACTGGGCATGCACCCCGGTGAGTCCAGAGAGTGCACTGGCACCACTGGGGATGCACTGCAGTGAGTCCAGAGAGTGCACTGGCACCACTGGGAATGCACTGCAGTGAGTCCAAAGAGCGCTCTGGCACCACTGGGGATGCACTGCAGTGAGTCCAGAGAGCGCACTGGCACCACTTGGGATGCACTGCAGTGAGTCCAGAGAGTGCACTGGCACCACTGGGGATGCATTGCACTGAGTCCAGAGAGTGCACTGGCACCACTGGGGATGCACTGCAGTGAGTCCAGAGAGTGCACTGGCACCACTGGGGATGCACCCCCGTGAGTCCAGAGAGTGCACTGGCACCACTGGGGATGCACTGCAGTGAGTCCAGAGAGTGCACTGGCACCACTGGGGATGCACTGCAGTGAGTCCAGAGAGTACACTGGAACCACTGGGGATGCACTGCAGTGACTCCAGAGAGTGCACTGGCACCACTGGGGATGCACTGCAGTGAGTCCAGAGAGTGCACTGGCACCACTGGGGATGCACCCCGGTGAGTCCAGAGAGTGCACTGGCACCACTGGGGATGCACTGCAGTGACTCCAGGGAGTGCACTGGCACCACTGGGGATGCATTTCAGGGAGTCCAGAGAGTGCACTGGCACCACGGGGGATGCACTGCAGTGAGTCCAGAGAGTGCACTGGCACCACTGGGGATGCACCCCGGTGAGTCCAGAGAGTGCACTGGCACCACTGGGGATGCACTGCAGTGAGTCCAGAGAGTGCACTGGCACCACTGGGGATGCACTGAAGTGCGTCCAGAGAGTGCACTGGCACCACTGGGGATGCACTGCAGTGAGGCCTGAGAGTGCACTGGCACCACTGGACATGCACCCCGGTGAGTCCAGAGAGTGCACTGGCACCACTGGGGATGCACTGCAGTGAGTCCAGAGAGTGCACTGGCACCACTGGGGATGCACTGTAGTGCGTCCAGAGAGTGCACTGGCACCACTGGGGATGCACCCCGGTGTGTCCAGAGAGTGCACTGGCACCACTGGGTTTACACCCCGGTGAGTCCAGAGTGTGCACTGGCACCACTGGGGATGCACTGCAGTGAGTCCAGAGAGTGCACTGGCACCACTGGGCATGCACCCCGGTGAGTCCAGAGAGTGCACTGGCACCACTGGGGATGCACTGCAGTGAGTCCAGAGAGTGCACTGGCACCACTGGGGATGCACTGAAGTGCGTCCAGAGAGTGCACTGGCACCACTGGGGATGCACTGCAGTGAGGCCTGAGAGTGCACTGGCACCACTGGACATGCACCCCGGTGAGTCCAGAGAGTGCAGTGGCACCACTTGGGATGCACTGCAGTGAGTCCAGAGAGTGCACTGGCACCACTGGGGATGCACTGCAGTGAGTCCAGAGAGTGCACTGGCACCACTGGGGATGCACTGCAGTGAGTCCAGAGAGTACACTGGCACCACTGGGGATGCACTGCAGTGAGTCCAGAGAGTGCACTAGTACCACTGGGGATGCACTGCAGTGAGTCCAGAGAGTGCACTGGCACCACTGATGATGCACCCTGGTGAGTCCAGAGCGTGCACTGGCACCACTGTGGACGCACTGCAGTAGTCCAGAGAGTGCACTGGCAGCACTGGGGATGCACTGCAGTGAGTCCAGAGAGTGCACTGGCACCACTGGGGATGCACCCCGGTGAGTCCAGAGAGTGCACTGGCACCACTCGGGATGCACTGCAATGAGTCCAGGGAGTGCACTGGCACCACTGGGGATGCACCGCCGTGAGTCCACAGAGTGCACTGGCACCACTGGGGATGCACCGCCGTGAGTCCAGAGAGTGCACTGGCACCACTGGGGATGCACTGCAGTGAGTCCGGAGAGTGCACTGGCACCACCGGGCATGCACTGCAGTGAGTCCAGAGAGTGCACTGGCACCACTGGGGATGTACTGCAGTGAGTCCAGAGAGTGCACTGGCACCACTGGGGATGCACTGCAGTGAGACCAGAGAGTGCACTGGCACCACTGGAGATGCAGTGCAGTGACTCCAGAGAGTGCACTGGCACCACTGGGGATGCACTGCAGCTTGTCCAGAGCGTGTAGTGGCACCACTGGGGATGCAGTGCAGTGAGTCCAGAGAGCGCACTGGCACCAGTTGCGATGCAGTGCAGTGAGTCCAGAGAGTGCACTGGCACCACTGGGGATGCACCCCCGTGAGTCCAGAGAGTGCACTGGCACCACTGGGGATGCACCCCCGTGAGTCCAGAGAGTGCACTGGCACCACTGGGGATGCACCCCTGTGAGTCCAGAGAGTGCACTGGCACCACTGGGGATGGACTGCAGTGAGTCCAGAGAGCGCACTGGCACCACTGGGGATGCACTGCAGTGACTCCAGAGAGTGCACTGGCACCACTGGGGATGCACTGCAGTGAGTCCAGAGAGTGCACTGGCACCACTGGGGATGCACCCCGGTGAGTCCAGAGAGTGCACTGGCACCACTGGGGATGCAGTGCAGTGACTCCAGGGAGTGCCCTGGCACCACTGGGGATGCATTTCAGGGAGTCCAGAGAGTGCACTGGCACCACTGGGGATGCACTGCAGTGAGTCCAGAGAGTGCACTGGCACCACTGGGGATGCACCCCGGTGAGTCCAGAGAGTGCACTGGCACCACTGGGGATGCAGTGCAGTGAGTCCAGAGAGTGCACTGGCACCACTGGGGATGCACTGAAGTGCGTCCAGAGAGTGCACTGGCACCACTGGGGATGCACTGCAGTGAGGCCTGAGAGTGCACTGGCACCACTGGACATGCACCCCGGTGAGTCCAGAGAGTGCACTGGCACCACTGGGGATGCACTGCAGTGAGTCCAGAGAGTGCACTGGCACCACTGGGGATGCACTGAAGTGCGTCCAGAGAGTGCACTGGCACCACTGGACATGCACCCCGGTGAGTCCAGAGAGTGCACTGGCACCACTGGGCATGCACCCCGGTGAGTCCAGAGAGTGCACTGGCACCACTGGGGATGCACTGCAGTGAGTCCAGAGAGTGCACTGGCACCACTGGGCATGCACCCCGGTGAGTCCAGAGAGTGCACTAGGCACCACTGGGGATGCACTGCAGTGAGTCCAGAGAGTGCACTGGCACCACAGGGGATGCACTGAAGTGCGTCCAGAGAGTGCACTGGCACCACTGGGGATGCACTGCAGTGAGGCCTGAGAGTGCACTGGCACCACTGGGGTTACACCCCGGTGAGTCCAGAGAGTGCACTGGCACCACTGGGGATGCACTGCAGTGAGTCCAGAGAGTGCACTGGCACCACTGGGGATGCACTGCAGCTTGTCCAGAGAGTGCACTGGCACCACTGGGGATGCATTGCAGTGAGTCCAGAGAGTGCACTGGCACCACTGGGGATGCACTGCAGTGAGTCCAGAGAGTGTACTGGCACCACTGGGGATGCACTGCAGTGAGTCCAGAGAGTACACTGGAACCACTGGGGATGCAGTGCAGTGAGTCCAGAGAGTGCACTGGCACCCCTGGGATGCACTGCAGTGAGTCCAGAGAGTGCACTGGCACCACTGGGGATGCACCCCGGTGAGTCCAGAGAGTGCACTGGCACCACTGGGGATGCAGTGCAGTGACTCCAGGGAGTGCACTGGCACCACTGGGGATGCATTTCAGGGAGTCCAGAGAGTGCACTGGCACCACGGGGGATGCACTGCAGTGAGTCCAGAGAGTGCACTGGCACCACTGGGGATGCACCCCGGTGAGTCCAGAGAGTGCACTGGCACCACTGGGGATGCACTGCAGTGAGTCCAGAGAGTGCACTGGCACCACTGGGGATGCACTGAAGTGCGTCCAGAGAGTGCACTGGCACCACTGGGGATGCACTGCAGTGAGGCCTGAGAGTGCACTGGCACCACTGGACATGCACCCCGGTGAGTCCAGAGAGTGCACTGGCACCACTGGGGATGCACTGAAGTGCGTCCAGAGAGTGCACTGGCACCACTGGACATGCACCCCGGTGAGTCCAGAGAGTGGACTGGCACCACTGGGTTTACACCCCGGTGAGTCCAGAGTCTGCACTGGCACCACTGGGGATGCACTGCAGTGAGTCCAGAGAGTGCACTGGCACCACTGGGCATGCACCCCGGTGAGTCCAGAGAGTGCACTGGCACCACTGGGGATGCACTGCAGTGAGTCCAGAGAGTGCACTGGCACCACTGGGGATGCACTGAAGTGCGTCCAGAGAGTGCACTGGCACCACTGGGGATGCACTGCAGTGAGGCCTGAGAGTGCACTGGCACCACTGGGGTTACACCCCGGTGAGTCCAGAGAGTGCACTGGCACCACTGGGGATGCACTGCAGTGAGTCCAGAGAGTGCACTGGCACCACTGGGGATGCACTGCAGCTTGTCCAGAGAGTGCACTGGCACCACTGGGGATGCATTGCAGTGAGTCCAGAGAGTGCACTGGCACCACTGGGGATGCACTGCAGTGAGTCCAGAGAGTGTACTGGCACCACTGGGGATGCACTGCAGTGAGTCCAGAGAGTACACTGGAACCACTGGGGATGCACTGCAGTGACTCCAGAGAGTGCACTGGCACCACTGGGGATGCACTGCAGTGAGTCCAGAGAGTGCACAGGCACCACTGGGGATGCACCCCGGTGAGTCCAGAGAGTGCACTGGCACCACTGGGGATGCAGTGCAGTGACTCCAGGGAGTGCACTGGCACCACTGGGGATGCATTTCAGGGAGTCCAGAGAGTGCACTGGCACCACGGGGGATGCACTGCAGTGAGTCCAGAGAGTGCACTGGCACCACTGGGGATGCACCCCGGTGAGTCCAGAGAGTGCACTGGCACCACTGGGGATGCACTGCAGTGAGTCCAGAGAGTGCACTGGCACCACTGGGGATGCACTGAAGTGCGTCCAGAGAGTGCACTGGCACCACTGGGGATGCACTGCAGTGAGGCCTGAGAGTGCACTGGCACCACTGGACATGCACCCCGGTGAGTCCAGAGAGTGCACTGGCACCACTGGGGATGCACTGAAGTGCGTCCAGAGAGTGCACTGGCACCACTGGACATGCACCCCGGTGAGTCCAGAGAGTGGACTGGCACCACTGGGTTTACACCCCGGTGAGTCCAGAGTCTGCACTGGCACCACTGGGGATGCACTGCAGTGAGTCCAGAGAGTGCACTGGCACCACTGGGCATGCACCCCGGTGAGTCCAGAGAGTGCACTGGCACCACTGGGGATGCACTGCAGTGAGTCCAGAGAGTGCACTGGCACCACTGGGGATGCACTGAAGTGCGTCCAGAGAGTGCACTGGCACCACTGGGGATGCACTGCAGTGAGGCCTGAGAGTGCACTGGCACCACTGGGGTTACACCCCGGTGAGTCCAGAGAGCGCACTGGCACCACTGGGGATGCACTGCAGTGAGTCCAGAGAGTGCACTGGCACCACTGGGGATGCACTGCAGCTTGTCCAGAGAGTGCACTGGCACCACTGGGGATGCATTGCAGTGAGTCCAGAGAGTGCACTGGCACCACTGGGGATGCACTGCAGTGAGTCCAGGGAGTGCACTGGCACCACTGGGGATGCACTGCAGTGAGTCCAGAGAGTGCACTGGCACCACTGGGCATGCACCCCGGTGAGTCCAGAGAGTGCACTGGCACCACTGGGGATGCACTGCAGTGAGTCCAGAGAGTGAACTGGCACCACTGGGGATGCAGTGCAGTGAGTCCAGAGAGTGCACTGGCACCACTGGGGATGCACTGTAGGGAGTCCAGAGAGTGCACTGGCACCACTGGGGATGCACTGCAGTGAGTCCAGAGAGTGCACTGGCACCACTGGGGATGCACTGCAGTGAATCCAGAGAGCGCACTGGCAACATTGGGGATGCACTGCAGTGAATCCAGAGAGCGCACTGCCAGCACTGGGGATGCACTGCAGTGAGTCTAGAGAGTGCACTGGCACCACTGGGGATGCAGTGCAGTCAGTCCAGAGAGTGCACTGGCACCACTGGGGATGCACTGCAGTGAGTCCAGAGAGTGCACTGGCACCACTGGGGATGCACTGCAGTGAGTCCAGAGAGTGCACTGGCACCACTGGGGATGCAGTGCAGTGAGTCCAGAGAGTGCACTGGCACCACTGGGGATGCACCCCGGTGAGTCCAGAGAGTGCACTGGCACCACTGGGGATGCACCCCGGTGAGTCCACAGAGTGCACTGGCACCACTGGGGATGCACCCCGGTGAGTCCAGAGAGTGCACTGGCACCACTGGAGTTACACCCCGGTGTGTCCAGAGAGTGCACTGGCACCACTGGGGATGCAGTGCAGTGAGTCCAGAGAGTGCACTGGCACCACTGGGGATGCAGTGCAGTGAGTCCAGAGAGTGCACTGTCACTACTGGGGATGCACTGCAGTGAGTCCAGAGAGTGCACTGGCACCACTGATGATGCACCCTGGTGAGTCCAGAGAGTGCACTGGCACCACTGTGGATGCACTGCAGTGAGTCCAGAGAGTGCACTGGCACCACTGGGGATGCACCCCGGTGAGTCCAGAGAGTGCACTGGCACCACTCGGGATGCACTGCAATGAGTCCAGGGAGTGCACTGGCACCACTGGGGATGCACCGCCGTGAGTCCAGAGAGTGCACTGGCACCACTGGGGATGCACCGCCGTGAGTCCAGAGAGTGCACTGGCACCACTGGGGATGCACTGCAGTGAGTCCGGAGAGTGCACTGGCACCACCGGGCATGCACTGCAGTGAGTCCAGAGAGTGCACTGGCACCACTGGGGATGTACTGCAGTGACTCCAGAGAGTGCACTGGCACCACTGGGGATGCACTGCAGTGAGACCAGAGAGTGAACTGGCACCACTGGGGATGCAGTGCAGTGAGTCCAGAGAGTGCACTGGCACCACTGGGGATGCACTGCAGTGAGTCCGGAGAGTGCACTGGCACCACCGGGCATGCACTGCAGTGAGTCCAGAGAGTGCACTGGCACCACTGGGGATGTACTGCAGTGACTCCAGAGAGTGCACTGGCACCACTGGGGATGTACTGCAGTGAGTCCAGAGAGTGAACTGGCACCACTGGGGATGCACTGCAGTGAGTCCAGAGAGTGCACTGGCACCACTGGGGATGCACTGTAGGGAGTCCAGAGAGTGCACTGGCACCACTGGGGATGCACTGCAGTGAGTCCAGAGAGTGCACTGGCACCACTGGGGATGCACTGCAGTGAATCCAGAGAGCGCACTGGCAACATTGGGGATGCACTGCAGTGAATCCAGAGAGCGCACTGCCAGCACTGGGGATGCACTGCAGTGAGTCTAGAGAGTGCACTGGCACCACTGGGGATGCAGTGCAGTGAGTCCAGAGAGTGCACTGGCACCACTGGGGATGCACTGCAGTGAGTCCAGAGAGTGCACTGGCACCACTGGGGATGCACTGCAGTGAGTCCAGAGAGTGCACTGGCACCACTGGGGATGCAGTGCAGTGAGTCCAGAGAGTGCACTGGCACCACTGGGGATGCACCCCGGTGAGTCCAGAGAGTGCACTGGCACCACTGGGGATGCACCCCGGTGAGTCCACAGAGTGCACTGGCACCACTGGGGATGCACCCCGGTGAGTCCAGAGAGTGCACTGGCACCACTGGAGTTACACCCCGGTGTGTCCAGAGAGTGCACTGGCACCACTGGGGATGCAGTGCAGTGAGTCCAGAGAGTGCACTGGCACCACTGGGGATGCAGTGCAGTGAGTCCAGAGAGTGCACTGTCACTACTGGGGATGCACTGCAGTGAGTCCAGAGAGTGCACTGGCACCACTGATGATGCACCCTGGTGAGTCCAGAGAGTGCACTGGCACCACTGTGGATGCACTGCAGTGAGTCCAGAGAGTGCACTGGCACCACTGGGGATGCACCCCGGTGAGTCCAGAGAGTGCACTGGCACCACTCGGGATGCACTGCAATGAGTCCAGGGAGTGCACTGGCACCACTGGGGATGCACCGCCGTGAGTCCAGAGAGTGCACTGGCACCACTGGGGATGCACCGCCGTGAGTCCAGAGAGTGCACTGGCACCACTGGGGATGCACTGCAGTGAGTCCGGAGAGTGCACTGGCACCACCGGGCATGCACTGCAGTGAGTCCAGAGAGTGCACTGGCACCACTGGGGATGTACTGCAGTGACTCCAGAGAGTGCACTGGCACCACTGGGGATGCACTGCAGTGAGACCAGAGAGTGCACTGGCACCACTGGAGATGCAGTGCAGTGAGTCCAGAGAGTGCACTGGCACCACTGGGGATGCACTGTAGGGAGTCCAGAGAGTGCACTGGCACCACTGTGCATGCAAGGCGGTGAGTCAAGATAGCTCACTGGCACCACTGGGGATGCACCCCGGTGAGTCCAGAGAGTGCACTGGCACCACTGGGGATGCAGTGCAGTGAGTCTAGAGTGCACTGGCACCACTGATGATGCACACCGGTGAGTCCATAGAGTGCACTGGCACCACTGGGGATGCACTGCAGTGAGTCCAGAGAGTGCACTGGCACCACTGGGGATGCACCCCGGTGAGTCCAGAGAGTGCACTGGCACCACTGGGGATGAACTTGGGTGAGTCCAGGGAGTGCACTGGCACCACTTGGGATGCAGTGCAGTGAGTCCAGAGAGTGCACTGGCACCACTGGGGATGCACCCCCGTGAGTCCAGAGAGTGCACTGGCACCACTGGGGATGCAGTGCAGTGAGTCCAGAGAGTGCACTGGCACCACTGGGCATGCACTGCAGTGAGTCCAGAGAGTGCACTGGCTCCACTGGACATGCACCCCGGTGAGTCCAGAGAGTGCACTGGCACCACTGGGGGTGCACTGCAGTGAGTCCAGAGAGTGCACTGGCACCACTGGGGATGCACCCCGGTGAGTCCAGAGAGTGCACTGGCCCCACTGGGGATGCACTGCAGTGACTCCAGTGATTGCACTAGTACCACTGGGGATGCACTGCAGTGAGTCCAGAGAGTGCACTGGCACCACTGGGGATGCACTGCAGTGAGTCCAGAGAGTGCACTGGCACCACTGGGGATGCACTTCAGTGACTCCAGAGAGTGCACTGGCACCACTGGGGATGCACTGCAGTGAGTCCAGAGAGTGGACTGGCTCCACTGGGGATGCACCCCGGTGAGTCCAGAGAGTGCACTGGCCCCACTGGGGATGCACTTCAGTGACTCCAGAGAGTGCACTCGAACCACTGGAGATGCACTGCAGTGCCTCCAGAGATTGCACTGGCACCACTGGGGATGCACTTCAGTGACTCCAGAGAGTGCACTGGCACCACTGGGGATGCACTGCAGTGAGTCCAGAGAGCGCAGTGGCACCACTGGGGATGCAGTGCAGTGAGTCCAGAGAGCGCACTGGCACCAGTTGCGATGCAGTGCAGTGAGTCCAGAGAGTGCACTGGCACCACTGGGGATGCACCCCCGTGAGTCCAGAGAGTGCACTGGCACCACTGGGGATGCACCCCCGTGAGTCCAGAGAGTGCACTGGCACCACTGGGGATGCACTGCAGGGAGTCCAGAGAGTGCACTGGCACGACTGGGGATGCACTGCATTGAGTCCAGAGAGTTCACTGGCACCACTGGGGATGCACTGCAGTGAGTCCAGAGAGTGCACTGGCACCACTGGGGATGCACTGCAGTGAGTCCAGAGAGTGCGCTGGCACCACTGGGGATGCACTGCAGTGAGTCCAGAGAGTGCGCTGGCACCACTGGGTATGCACCCCCGTGCGTCCAGAGAGTGCACTGGCACCACTGGGGATGCACTGCAGTGAGTCCAGAGAGTGCACTGGCACCACTGGGGATGCACTGCAGTGAGTCCAGAGCGTGCACTGGCACCACTGGGGATGCACCCCGGTGAGTCCAGAGAGTGCACTGGTACCACTGGGGATGCACCCCGGTGACTCCAGAGAGTCCACTGGCACCACTGGGGATGCACCGCGGTGCCTCCAGAGAGTGTACTGGCACCACTGATGATGCACCCTGGTGAGTCTAGAGAGTGCACTGGCACCACTGGGGATGCAGTGCAGTGAGTCCAGAGAGCGCACTGGCACCACTGGGGATGCAGTGCAGTGAGTCCAGAGTACGCACTGGCACCACTGGGGATGCACTGCAGTGAGTCCAGAGAGCGCACTGGCACCCCTGGGGATGCACTGCAGTGAGTCCAGAGAGCGCACTGGCACAACTGGGGATGCACTGCAGTGAGTCCAGAGAGCGCACTGGCACCACTGGGGATGTACTTCAGTGAGTCCAGACAGTGCACTGACACAACTGGGGATGTAGTGCAGTGAGTCCAGAGAGTGCAATGGAACCACTGGGGATGCACTGCAGTGAGTCCAGAGAGTGCACTGGCACCACTGGGGATGCACTGCAGTGAGTCCAGAGAGTGCACTGGCACCACTGGGGATGCACCCCGGTGAGTCCAGAGAGTGCACTGGCACCACTCGGGATGCACTGCAATGAGTCCAGGGAGTGCACTGGCACCACTGGGTATGCACCGCCGTGAGTCCACAGAGTGCACTGGCACCACTGGGGATGCACCGCCGTGAGTCCAGAGAGTGCACTGGCACCACTGGGGATGCACTGCAGTGAGTCCGGAGAGTGCACTGGCACCACCGGGCATGCACTGCAGTGAGTCCAGAGAGTGCACTGGCACCACTGGGGATGTACTGCAGTGACTCCAGAGAGTGCACTGGCACCACTGGTGATGCACCCCGGTGAGTCCAGAGAGTGCACTGGCACCACTGGGGATGCACTGCAGTGACTCCAGGGAGTGCACTGGCACCACTGGGGATGCATTTCAGGGAGTCCAGAGAGTGTACTGGCACCACGGGGGATGCACTGCAGTGAGTCCAGAGAGTGCACTGGCACCACTGGGGATGCACTGCAGTGAGTCCAGAGAGCGCACTGGTACCACTGGGGATGCACCCCCGTGACTCCAGAGAGTGCACTGGTACTACTGGGGATGCACTGCAGTGAGTCCAGAGAGTGCACTGGCACCACTGGGGATGCACTGCAGTGAGTCCAGAGAGTGCACTGGCACAACTGGGGATGCACCCCGGTGAGTCCAGAGAGTGCACTGGCACCACTGGGGATGCACTGCAGTGAGTCCAGAGTGTGCAATGGCACCACTGGGGATGCACTGCAGTGAGTCCAGAGAGTGCACTGGCACCACTGGGCATGCACCCCGGTGAGTCCAGAGAGTGCACTGGCACCACTGGGCATGCACCCCGGTGAGTCCAGAGAGTGCACTGGCACCACTGGGGATGCACTGCAGTGAGTCCAGAGAGTGCACTGGCACCACTGGGAATGCACTGCAGTGAGTCCAAAGAGCGCTCTGGCACCACTGGGGATGCACTGCAGTGAGTCCAGAGAGCGCACTGGCACCACTTGGGATGCACTGCAGTGAGTCCAGAGAGTGCACTGGCACCACTGGGGATGCATTGCACTGAGTCTAGAGAGTGCACTGGCACCACTGGGGATGCACTGCAGTGAGTCCAGAGAGTGCACTGGCACCACTGGGGATGCACCCCCGTGAGTCCAGAGAGTGCACTGGCACCACTGGGGATGCACTGCAGTGAGTCCAGAGAGTGCACTGGCACCACTGGGGATGCACTGCAGTGAGTCCAGAGAGTACACTGGAACCACTGGGGATGCACTGCAGTGACTCCAGAGAGTGCACTGGCACCACTGGGGATGCACTGCAGTGAGTCCAGAGAGTGCACTGGCACCACTGGGGATGCACCCCGGTGAGTCCAGAGAGTGCACTGGCACCACTGGGGATGCACTGCAGTGACTCCAGGGAGTGCACTGGCACCACTGGGGATGCATTTCAGGGAGTCCAGAGAGTGCACTGGCACCACTGGGGATGCACTGCAGTGAGTCCAGAGAGTGCACTGGCACCACTGGGGATGCACCCCGTTGAGTCCAGAGAGTGCACTGGCACCACTGGGGATGCACTGCAGTGAGTCCAGAGAGTGCACTGGCACCACTAGGGATGCACTGAAGTGCGTCCAGAGAGTGCACTGGCACCACTGGGGATGCACTGCAGTGAGGCCTGAGAGTGCACTGGCACCACTGGACATGCACCCCGGTGAGTCCAGAGAGTGCACTGGCACCACTGGGGATGCACTGCAGTGAGTCCAGAGAGTGCACTGGCACCACTGGGGATGCATTGAAGTGCGTCCAGAGAGTGCACTGGCACCACTGGGGATGCACCCCGGTGAGTCCAGAGAGTGCACTGGCACCACTGGGTTTACACCCCGGTGAGTCCAGAGTGTGCACTGGCACCACTGGGGATGCACTGCAGTGAGTCCAGAGAGTGCACTGGCACCACTGGGCATGCACCCCGGTGAGTCCAGAGAGTGCACTGGCACCACTGGGGATGCACTGCAGTGAGTCCAGAGAGTGCACTGGCACCACTGGGGATGCACTGAAGTGCGTCCAGAGAGTGCACTGGCACCACTGGGGATGCACTGCAGTGAGGCCTGAGAGTGCACTGGCACCACTGGACATGCACCCCGGTGAGTCCAGAGAGTGCAGTGGCACCACTGGGGATGCACCCCGGTGAGTCCAGAGAGTGCACTGGCACCACTGGGGATGCACCCCGGTGAGTCCACAGAGTGCACTGGCACCACTGGGGATGCACCCCGGTGAGTCCAGAGAGTGCACTGGCACCACTGGAGTTACACCCCGGTGTGTCCAGAGAGTGCACTGGCACCACTGGGGATGCAGTGCAGTGAGTCCAGAGAGTGCACTGGCACCACTGGGGATGCAGTGCAGTGAGTCCAGAGAGTACACTGTCACTACTGGGGATGCACTGCAGTGAGTCCAGAGAGTGCACTGGCACCACTGATGATGCACCCTGGTGAGTCCAGAGAGTGCACTGGCACCACTGTGGATGCACTGCAGTGAGTCCAGAGAGTGCACTGGCACCACTGGGGATGCACCCCGGTGAGTCCAGAGAGTGCACTGGCACCACTCGGGATGCACTGCAATGAGTCCAGGGAGTGCACTGGCACCACTGGGGATGCACCGCCGTGAGTCCAGAGAGTGCACTGGCACCACTGGGGATGCACCGCCGTGAGTCCAGAGAGTGCACTGGCACCACTGGGGATGCACTGCAGTGAGTCCGGAGAGTGCACTGGCACCACCGGGCATGCACTGCAGTGAGTCCAGAGAGTGCACTGGCACCACTGGGGATGTACTGCAGTGACTCCAGAGAGTGCACTGGCACCACTGGGGATGCACTGCAGTGAGACCAGAGAGTGCACTGGCACCACTGGAGATGCAGTGCAGTGAGTCCAGAGAGTGCACTGGCACCACTGGGGATGCACTGTAGGGAGTCCAGAGAGTGCACTGGCACCACTGTGCATGCAAGGCGGTGAGTCAAGATAGCTCACTGGCACCACTGGGGATGCACCCCGGTGAGTCCAGAGAGTGCACTGGAACTACTGGGGATGCAGTGCAGTGAGTCTAGAGTGCACTGGCACCACTGATGATGCACACCGGTGAGTCCATAGAGTGCACTGGCACCACTGGGGATGCACTGCAGTGAGTCCAGAGAGTGCACTGGCACCACTGGGGATGCACCCCGGTGAGTCCAGAGAGTGCACTGGCACCACTGGGGATGAACTTGGGTGAGTCCAGGGAGTGCACTGGCACCACTTGGGATGCAGTGCAGTGAGTCCAGAGAGTGCACTGGCACCACTGGGGATGCACCCCCGTGAGTCCAGAGAGTGCACTGGCACCACTGGGGATGCAGTGCAGTGAGTCCAGAGAGTGCACTGGCACCACTGGGCATGCACTGCAGTGAGTCCAGAGAGTGCACTGGCTCCACTGGACATGCACCCCGGTGAGTCCAGAGAGTGCACTGGCACCACTGGGGGTGCACTGCAGTGAGTCCAGAGAGTGCACTGGCACCACTGGGGATGCACCCCGGTGAGTCCAGAGAGTGCACTGGCCCCACTGGGGATGCACTGCAGTGACTCCAGTGATTGCACTAGTACCACTGGGGATGCACTGCAGTGAGTCCAGAGAGTGCACTGGCACCACTGGGGATGCACTGCAGTGAGTCCAGAGAGTGCACTGGCACCACTGGGGATGCACTTCAGTGACTCCAGAGAGTGCACTGGCACCACTGGGGATGCACTGCAGTGAGTCCAGAGAGTGGACTGGCTCCACTGGGGATGCACCCCGGTGAGTCCAGAGAGTGCACTGGCCCCACTGGGGATGCACTTCAGTGACTCCAGAAAGTGCACTCGTACCACTGGAGATGCACTGCAGTGCCTCCAGAGATTGCACTGGCACCACTGGGGATGCACTTCAGTGACTCCAGAGAGTGCACTGGCACCACTGGGGATGCACTGCAGTGAGTCCAGAGAGCGCAGTGGCACCACTGGGGATGCAGTGCAGTGAGTCCAGAGAGCGCACTGGCACCAGTTGCGATGCAGTGCAGTGAGTCCAGAGAGTGCACTGGCACCACTGGGGATGCACCCCCGTGAGTCCAGAGAGTGCACTGGCACCACTGGGGATGCACCCCCGTGAGTCCAGAGAGTGCACTGGCACCACTGGGGATGCACTGCAGGGAGTCCAGAGAGTGCACTGGCACGACTGGGGATGCACTGCATTGAGTCCAGAGAGTTCACTGGCACCACTGGGGATGCACTGCAGTGAGTCCAGAGAGTGCACTGGCACCACTGGGGATGCACTGCAGTGAGTCCAGAGAGTGCGCTGGCACCACTGGGGATGCACTGCAGTGAGTCCAGAGAGTGCGCTGGCACCACTGGGTATGCACCCCCGTGCGTCCAGAGAGTGCACTGGCACCACTGGGGATGCACTGCAGTGAGTCCAGAGAGTGCACTGGCACCACTGGGGATGCACTGCAGTGAGTCCAGAGCGTGCACTGGCACCACTGGGGATGCACCCCGGTGAGTCCAGAGAGTGCACTGGTACCACTGGGGATGCACCCCGGTGACTCCAGAGAGTCCACTGGCACCACTGGGGATGCACCGCGGTGCCTCCAGAGAGTGTACTGGCACCACTGATGATGCACCCTGGTGAGTCTAGAGAGTGCACTGGCACCACTGGGGATGCAGTGCAGTGAGTCCAGAGAGCGCACTGGCACCACTGGGGATGCAGTGCAGTGAGTCCAGAGTACGCACTGGCACCACTGGGGATGCACTGCAGTGAGTCCAGAGAGCGCACTGGCACCCCTGGGGATGCACTGCAGTGAGTCCAGAGAGCGCACTGGCACAACTGGGGATGCACTGCAGTGAGTCCAGAGAGCGCACTGGCACCACTGGGGATGTACTTCAGTGAGTCCAGACAGTGCACTGACACAACTGGGGATGTAGTGCAGTGAGTCCAGAGAGTGCAATGGAACCACTGGGGATGCACTGCAGTGAGTCCAGAGAGTGCACTGGCACCACTGGGGATGCACTGCAGTGAGTCCAGAGAGTGCACTGGCACCACTGGGGATGCACCCCGGTGAGTCCAGAGAGTGCACTGGCACCACTCGGGATGCACTGCAATGAGTCCAGGGAGTGCACTGGCACCACTGGGTATGCACCGCCGTGAGTCCACAGAGTGCACTGGCACCACTGGGGATGCACCGCCGTGAGTCCAGAGAGTGCACTGGCACCACTGGGGATGCACTGCAGTGAGTCCGGAGAGTGCACTGGCACCACCGGGCATGCACTGCAGTGAGTCCAGAGAGTGCACTGGCACCACTGGGGATGTACTGCAGTGACTCCAGAGAGTGCACTGGCACCACTGGTGATGCACCCCGGTGAGTCCAGAGAGTGCACTGGCACCACTGGGGATGCACTGCAGTGACTCCAGGGAGTGCACTGGCACCACTGGGGATGCATTTCAGGGAGTCCAGAGAGTGTACTGGCACCACGGGGGATGCACTGCAGTGAGTCCAGAGAGTGCACTGGCACCACTGGGGATGCACTGCAGTGAGTCCAGAGAGCGCACTGGTACCACTGGGGATGCACCCCCGTGACTCCAGAGAGTGCACTGGTACTACTGGGGATGCACTGCAGTGAGTCCAGAGAGTGCACTGGCACCACTGGGGATGCACTGCAGTGAGTCCAGAGAGTGCACTGGCACAACTGGGGATGCACCCCGGTGAGTCCAGAGAGTGCACTGGCACCACTGGGGATGCACTGCAGTGAGTCCAGAGTGTGCAATGGCACCACTGGGGATGCACTGCAGTGAGTCCAGAGAGTGCACTGGCACCACTGGGCATGCACCCCGGTGAGTCCAGAGAGTGCACTGGCACCACTGGGCATGCACCCCGGTGAGTCCAGAGAGTGCACTGGCACCACTGGGGATGCACTGCAGTGAGTCCAGAGAGTGCACTGGCACCACTGGGAATGCACTGCAGTGAGTCCAAAGAGCGCTCTGGCACCACTGGGGATGCACTGCAGTGAGTCCAGAGAGCGCACTGGCACCACTTGGGATGCACTGCAGTGAGTCCAGAGAGTGCACTGGCACCACTGGGGATGCATTGCACTGAGTCCAGAGAGTGCACTGGCACCACTGGGGATGCACTGCAGTGAGTCCAGAGAGTGCACTGGCACCACTGGGGATGCACCCCCGTGAGTCCAGAGAGTGCACTGGCACCACTGGGGATGCACTGCAGTGAGTCCAGAGAGTGCACTGGCACCACTGGGGATGCACTGCAGTGAGTCCAGAGAGTACACTGGAACCACTGGGGATGCACTGCAGTGACTCCAGAGAGTGCACTGGCACCACTGGGGATGCACTGCAGTGAGTCCAGAGAGTGCACTGGCACCACTGGGGATGCACCCCGGTGAGTCCAGAGAGTGCACTGGCACCACTGGGGATGCACTGCAGTGACTCCAGGGAGTGCACTGGCACCACTGGGGATGCATTTCAGGGAGTCCAGAGAGTGCACTGGCACCACTGGGGATGCACTGCAGTGAGTCCAGAGAGTGCACTGGCACCACTGGGGATGCACCCCGTTGAGTCCAGAGAGTGCACTGGCACCACTGGGGATGCACTGCAGTGAGTCCAGAGAGTGCACTGGCACCACTGGGGATGCACTGAAGTGCGTCCAGAGAGTGCACTGGCACCACTGGGGATGCACTGCAGTGAGGCCTGAGAGTGCACTGGCACCACTGGACATGCACCCCGGTGAGTCCAGAGAGTGCACTGGCACCACTGGGGATGCACTGCAGTGAGTCCAGAGAGTGCACTGGCACCACTGGGGATGCATTGAAGTGCGTCCAGAGAGTGCACTGGCACCACTGGGGATGCACTGCAGTGAGTCCAGAGAGTGCACTGGCACCACTGGGCATGCACCCCGGTGAGTCCAGAGAGTGCACTGGCACCACTGGGGATGCACTGCAGTGAGTCCAGAGAGTGCACTGGCACCACTGGGGATGCACTGAAGTGCGTCCAGAGAGTGCACTGGCACCACTGGGGATGCACTGCAGTGAGGCCTGAGAGTGCACTGGCACCACTGGACATGCACCCCGGTGAGTCCAGAGAGTGCAGTGGCACCACTTGGGATGCACTGCAGTGAGTCCAGAGAGTGCACTGGCACCACTGGGGATGCACTGCAGTGAGTCCAGAGAGTGCACTGGCACCTCTCGTGATGCACTGCACTGAGTCCAGTGTGCACTGGCACCACTGGGGATGCACTGCAGTGAGTCCAGAGAGTGCACTAGTACCACTGGGGATGCACTGCAGTGAGTCCAGAGAGTGCACTGGCACCACTGATGATGCACCCTGGTGAGTCCAGAGCGTGCACTGGCACCACTGTGGACGCACTGCAGTAGTCCAGAGAGTGCACTGGCAGCACTGGGGATGCACTGCAGTGACTCGAGAGAGTGCACTGGAACCACTGGGGATGCACTGCAGTGAGTCCAGAGAGAGCACTGGCACCACTGGGGATGCACTGCAGTGAGTCCAGAGAGTGCACTGGAACCACTGGGGATGCACCCCGGTGACTCCAGAGAGTGCACTGGCAGCACTGGGGATGCACTGCAGTGAGTACAGAGAGTGCACTGGCACCACTGGAGATGGACCCCCGTGAGTCCACAGAGTGCACTGGCACCACTGGGGATGCACTGCAGTGACTCCAGAGAGTGCACTGGCACCACTGGGGATGCAGTGCAGTGAGTCCAGAGAGCGCACTGGCACCACTGGGGATGCACTGCAGTAAGTCCAGAGAGCGCACTGGCACCACTGGGGATGCACTGCAGTGAGTCCAGAGAGCGCACTGGCACCAGTGGGGATGCACTGCAGTGAGTCCAGAGAGCGCACTGGCACCACTGGGGATGCAGTGCAGTGAGTCCAGAGAGTGCACTGGCACCACTGGGGATGCACTGCAGTGAGTCCAGAGTGCACTGGCACCACTGGGGATGCACCCTGGTGAGTCCAGAGAGTGCACTGGCACCACTGTGGATGCACTGCAGTGAGTCCAGAGAGTGCACTGGCACCACTGGGGATGCACTGCAGTAGTCCAGAGAGTGCACTGGCACCACTGGGGTTACACCCCGGTGTGTCCAGAGAGTGCACTTGCACCACTGGGGATGTACTGCAGTGAGTCCAGAGAGTGCACTGGCACCATTCGGGATGCACTGCAGTGAGTGCAGGGAGTGCACTGGCACCACTGGGGATGCACTGCAGTGAGTCCAGAGAGTGCACTGGCACCACTGGGGATGCACTGCAGTGGGTCCAGACAGTGCACTGGCAACACTGGGGATGCACTGCAGTGGGTCCAGAGTGCACTGGCACCACTGATGATGCACCCTGGTGAGTCCAGAGCGTGCACTGGCACCACTGTGGACGCACTGCAGTAGTCCAGAGAGTGCACTGGCACCACTGTGGACGCACTGCAGTAGTCCAGAGAGTGCACTGGCAGCACTGGGGATGCACTGCAGTGACTCGAGAGAGTGCACTGGCACCACTGGGGATGCACCCCGGTGAGTCCACAGAGTGCACTGGCACCACTGGGGATGCACCCCGGTGAGTCCAGAGAGTGCACTGGCACCACTGGGGATGCACTGCAGTGAGTCCATAGAGTGCACTGGCACAACTGGGAATGCACTGCAGTGAGTCCAGAGAGTGTACTGGCACCACTGGGGATGCACTGCAGTGAGTCCAGAGAGTACACTGGAACCACTGGGGATGCACTGCAGTGACTCCAGAGAGTGCACTGGCACCACTGGGGATGCACTGCAGTGAGTCCAGAGAGTGCACTGGCACCACTGGGGATGCACCCCGGTGAGTCCAGAGAGTGCACTGGAACCACTGGGGATGCACCCCGGTGACTCCAGAGAGTGCACTGGCAGCACTGGGGATGCATTTCAGGGAGTCCAGAGAGTGCACTGGCACCACGGGGGATGCACTGCAGTGAGGCCTGAGAGTGCACTGGCACCACTGGACATGCACCCCGGTGAGTCCAGAGAGTGCACTGGCACCACTGGGCATGCACCCCGGTGAGTCCAGAGAGTGCACTGGCACCACTGGGGATGCACTGCAGTGAGTCCAGAGAGTGCACTGGCACCACTGGGGATGCACTGAAGTGCGTCCAGAGAGTGCACTGGCACCACTGGGGATGCACTGCAGTGAGTCCAGAGAGTGCACTGGCACCACTGGGCATGCACCCCGGTGAGTCCAGAGAGTGCACTGGCACCACTGGGGATGCACTGCAGTGAGTCCAGAGAGTGCACTGGCACCACTGGGCATTCAACGCGGTGAGTCAAGAGAGTGCACTGGCACCCCTGGGGATGCACTGCAGTGAGTACAGAGAGTGCACTGGCACCACTGGAGATGGACCCCCGTGAGTCCACAGAGTGCACTGGCACCACTGGGGATGCACTGCAGTGACTCCAGAGAGTGCACTGGCACCACTGGGGATGCAGTGCAGTGAGTCCAGAGAGTGCACTGGCACCACTGGGGATGCACTGCAGTAAGTCCAGAGAGCGCACTGGCACCACTGGGGATGCACTGCAGTGAGTCCAGAGAGCGCACTGGCACCAGTGGGGATGCACTGCAGTGAGTCCAGAGAGCGCACTGGCACCACTGGGGATGCACTGCAGTGAGTCCAGAGTGCACTGGCACCACTGATGATGCACCCTGGTGAGTCCAGAGAGTGCACTGGCACCACTGTGGATGCACTGCAGTGAGTCCAGAGAGTGCACTGGCACCACTGGGGATGCACTGCAGTAGTCCAGAGAGTGCACTGGCACCACTGGGGTTACACCCCGGTGTGTCCAGAGAGTGCACTTGCACCACTGGGGATGTACTGCAGTGAGTCCAGAGAGTGCACTGGCACCATTCGGGATGCACTGCAGTGAGTGCAGGGAGTGCACTGGTACCACTGGGGATGCACTGCAGTGAGTCCAGAGAGCGCACTGGCACCACTGGGGATGCACTGCAGTGGGTCCAGACAGTGCACTGGCAACACTGGGGATGCACTGCAGTGGGTCCAGAGTGCACTGGCACCACTGATGATGCACCCTGGTGAGTCCAGAGCGTGCACTGGCACCACTGTGGACGCACTGCAGTAGTCCAGAGAGTGCACTGGCAGCACTGGGGATGCACTGCAGTGAGTCCAGAGAGTACACTGGAACCACTGGGGATGCACTGCAGTGACTCCAGAGAGTGCACTGGCACCACTGGGGATGCACTGCAGTGAGTCCAGAGAGTGCACTGGCACCACTGGGGATGCACCCCGGTGAGTCCAGAGAGTGCACTGGCACCACTGGGGATGCAGTGCAGTGACTCCAGGGAGTGCACTGGCAGCACTGGGGATGCATTTCAGGGAGTCCAGAGAGTGCACTGGCACCACGGGGGATGCACTGCAGTGAGTCCAGAGAGCGCACTGGTACCACTGGGGATGCA
Source organism: Anser cygnoides (assembly GCF_040182565.1). Lineage (NCBI taxonomy): Eukaryota > Metazoa > Chordata > Aves > Anseriformes > Anatidae > Anser > Anser cygnoides. The sequence continues at coordinate 38,396,014 of NC_089879.1, forward strand.
CCCCCGTGACTCCAGAGAGTGCACTGGCACCACTGGGGATGCAGTGCAGTCAGTCCAGAGAGTGTACTGGCACCACTGGGGATGCACTGCAGTGAGTCCAGAGAGTGCACTGGCACCACTGGGGATGCAGTGCAGTGAGTCCAGAGAGTGCACTGGCAACACTGGGGATGCACTGCAGTGAGTCCAGAGAGTGTACTGGCACCACTGGGGATGCACTGCAGTGAGTCCAGAGAGTACACTGGAACCACTGGGGATGCACTGCAGTGACTCCAGAGAGTGCACTGGCACCACTGGGGATGCACTGCAGTGAGTCCAGAGAGTGCACTGGCACCACTGGGGATGCACCCCGGTGAGTCCAGAGAGTGCACTGGCACCACTGGGGATGCAGTGCAGTGACTCCAGGGAGTGCCCTGGCACCACTGGGGATGCACTGCAGTGAGTCCAGAGAGTGCACTGGCACCACTGGGGATGCACTGCAGTGAGTCCATAGAGTGCACTGGCACAACTGGGGATGCACTGCAGTGAGTCCAGAGAGTGTACTGGCACCACTGGGGATGCACTGCAGTGAGTCCAGAGAGTACACTGGAACCACTGGGGATGCACTGCAGTGACTCCAGAGAGTGCACTGGCACCACTGGGGATGCACTGCAGTGAGTCCAGAGAGTGCACTGGCACCACTGGGGATGCACCCCGGTGAGTCCAGAGAGTGCACTGGCACCACTGGGGATGCAGTGCAGTCAGTCCAGAGTGTGCACTGGCACCACTGGGGATGCACTGCAGTGAGTCCAGAGAGTGCACTGGCACCACTGGGGATGCACTGCAGTGAGTCCATAGAGTGCACTGGCACAACTGGGGATGCACTGCAGTGAGTCCAGAGAGTGTACTGGCACCACTGGGGATGCACTGCAGTGAGTCCAGAGAGTACACTGGAACCACTGGGGATGCACTGCAGTGACTCCAGAGAGTGCACTGGCACCACTGGGGATGCACTGCAGTGAGTCCAGAGAGTGCACTGGCACCACTGGGGATGCACCCCGGTGAGTCCAGAGAGTGCACTGGCACCACTGGGGATGCAGTGCAGTGACTCCAGGGAGTGCCCTGGCACCACTGGGGATGCATTTCAGGGAGTCCAGAGAGTGCACTGGCACCACTGGGGATGCACTGCAGTGAGTCCAGAGAGTGCACTGGCACCACTGGGCATGCACCCCGGTGAGTCCAGAGAGTGCACTGGCACCACTGGGGATGCACTGCAGTGAGTCCAGAGAGTGCACTGGCACCACTGGGGATGCACTGAAGTGCGTCCAGAGAGTGCACTGGCACCACTGGGGATGCACTGCAGTGAGGCCTGAGAGTGCACTGGCACCACTGGACATGCACCCCGGTGAGTCCAGAGAGTGCACTGGCACCACTGGGGATGCACTGCAGTGAGTCCAGAGAGTGCACTGGCACCACTGGGGATGCACTGAAGTGCGTCCAGAGAGTGCACTGGCACCACTGGACATGCACCCCGGTGAGTCCAGAGAGTGCACTGGCACCACTGGGTTTACACCCCGGTGAGTCCAGAGTGTGCACTGGCACCACTGGGGATGCACTGCAGTGAGTCCAAAGAGTGCACTGGCACCACTGGGCATGCACCCCGGTGAGTCCAGAGAGTGCACTGGCACCACTGGGGATGCACTGCAGTGAGTCCAGAGAGTGCACTGGTACCACTGGGGATGCACTGAAGTGCGTCCAGAGAGTGCACTGGCACCACTGGGGATGCACTGCAGTGAGGCCTGAGAGTGCACTGGCACCACTGGGGTTACACCCCGGTGTGTCCAGAGAGTGCACTGGCACCACTGGGGATGCAGTGCAGTGAGCCCAGAGAGTGCACTGGCACCACTGGGGATGCATTGCAGTGAGTCCAGAGAGTGCACTGGCACCACTGGGGATGCACTGCAGTGAGTCCAGAGAGTGTACTGGCACCACTGGGGATGCACTGCAGTGAGTCCAGAGAGTACATTGGAACCACTGGGGATGCACTGCAGTGACTCCAGAGAGTGCACTGGCACCACTGGGGATGCACTGCAGTGAGTCCAGAGAGTGCACTGGCACCACTGGGGATGCAGTGCAGTGACTCCAGGGAGTGCACTGGCACCACTGGGGATGCATTTCAGGGAGTCCAGAGAGTGCACTGGCACCAAGGGGGATGCACTACAGTGAGTCCAGAGAGTGCACTGGCACCACTGGGGATGCACCCCGGTGAGTCCAGAGAGTGCACTGGCACCACTGGGGATGCACTGCAGTGAGTCCAGAGAGTGCACTGGCACGACTGGGGATGCACTGAAGTGCGTCCAGAGAGTGCACTGGCACCACTGGGGATGCACTGCAGTGAGGCCTGAGAGTGCACTGGCACCACTGGACATGCACCCCGGTGAGTCCAGAGAGTGCACTGGCACCACTGGGGATGCACTGAAGTGCGTACAGAGAGTGTACTGGCACCACTGGACATGCACCCCGGTGAGTCCAGAGAGTGCACTGGCACCACTGGGTTTACACCCCGGTGAGTCCAGAGTGTGCACTGGCACCACTGGGGATGCACTGCAGTGAGTCCAGAGAGTGCACTGGCACCACTGGGCATGCACCCCGGTGAGTCCAGAGAGTGCACTGGCACCACTGGGGATGCACTGCAGTGAGTCCAGAGAGTGCACTGGCACCACTGGGGATGCACTGAAGTGCGTCCAGAGAGTGCACTGGCACCACTGGGGATGCACTGCAGTGAGGCCTGAGAGTGCACTGGCACCACTGGGGTTACACCCCGGTGAGTCCAGAGAGTGCACTGGTACCACTGGGGATGCACTGCAGTGAGTCCAGAGAGTGCACTGGCACCACTGGGGATGCACTGCAGCTTGTCCAGAGAGTGCACTGGCACCACTGGGGATGCATTGCAGTGAGTCCAGAGAGTGCACTGGCACCACTGGGGATGCACTGCAGTGAGTCCAGAGAGTGCACTGGCACCACTGGGGATGCACTGCAGTGAGTCCAGAGAGTGCACTGGCAACACTGGGGATGCACTGAAGTGCGTCCAGAGAGTGCACTGGCACCACTGGGGATGCACTGCAGTGAGGCCTGAGAGTGCACTGGCACCACTGGACATGCACCCCGGTGAGTCCAGAGAGTGCACTGGCACCACTGGGCATGCACCCCGGTGAGTCCAGAGAGTGCACTGGCACCACTGGGGATGCACTGCAGTGAGTCCAGAGAGTGCACTGGCACCACTGGGGATGCACTGAAGTGCGTCCAGAGAGTGCACTGGCACCACTGGGGATGCACTGCAGTGAGGCCTGAGAGTGCACTGGCACCACTGGACATGCACCCCGGTGAGTCCAGAGTGTGCACTGGCACCACTGGGGATGCACTGCAGTGAGTCCAGAGAGTGCACTGGCACCACTGGGCATGCACCCCGGTGAGTCCAGAGAGTGCACTGGCACCACTGGGGATGCACTGCAGTGAGTCCAGAGAGTGCACTGGCACCACTGGGCATTCAACGCGGTGAGTCAAGAGAGTGCACTGGCACCCCTGGGGATGCACTGCAGTGAGTACAGAGAGTGCACTGGCACCACTGGAGATGGACCCCCGTGAGTCCACAGAGTGCACTGGCACCACTGGGGATGCACTGCAGTGACTCCAGAGAGTGCACTGGCACCACTGGGGATGCAGTGCAGTGAGTCCAGAGAGTGCACTGGCACCACTGGGGATGCACTGCAGTAAGTCCAGAGAGCGCACTGGCACCACTGGGGATGCACTGCAGTGAGTCCAGAGAGCGCACTGGCACCAGTGGGGATGCACTGCAGTGAGTCCAGAGAGCGCACTGGCACCACTGGGGATGCACTGCAGTGAGTCCAGAGTGCACTGGCACCACTGATGATGCACCCTGGTGAGTCCAGAGAGTGCACTGGCACCACTGTGGATGCACTGCAGTGAGTCCAGAGAGTGCACTGGCACCACTGGGGATGCACTGCAGTAGTCCAGAGAGTGCACTGGCACCACTGGGGTTACACCCCGGTGTGTCCAGAGAGTGCACTTGCACCACTGGGGATGTACTGCAGTGAGTCCAGAGAGTGCACTGGCACCATTCGGGATGCACTGCAGTGAGTGCAGGGAGTGCACTGGTACCACTGGGGATGCACTGCAGTGAGTCCAGAGAGCGCACTGGCACCACTGGGGATGCACTGCAGTGGGTCCAGACAGTGCACTGGCAACACTGGGGATGCACTGCAGTGGGTCCAGAGTGCACTGGCACCACTGATGATGCACCCTGGTGAGTCCAGAGCGTGCACTGGCACCACTGTGGACGCACTGCAGTAGTCCAGAGAGTGCACTGGCAGCACTGGGGATGCACTGCAGTGAGTCCAGAGAGTACACTGGAACCACTGGGGATGCACTGCAGTGACTCCAGAGAGTGCACTGGCACCACTGGGGATGCACTGCAGTGAGTCCAGAGAGTGCACTGGCACCACTGGGGATGCACCCCGGTGAGTCCAGAGAGTGCACTGGCACCACTGGGGATGCAGTGCAGTGACTCCAGGGAGTGCACTGGCAGCACTGGGGATGCATTTCAGGGAGTCCAGAGAGTGCACTGGCACCACGGGGGATGCACTGCAGTGAGTCCAGAGAGCGCACTGGTACCACTGGGGATGCACCCCCGTGACTCCAGAGAGTGCACTGGCACCACTGGGGATGCAGTGCAGTCAGTCCAGAGAGTGTACTGGCACCACTGGGGATGCACTGCAGTGAGTCCAGAGAGTGCACTGGCACCACTGGGGATGCAGTGCAGTGAGTCCAGAGAGTGCACTGGCAACACTGGGGATGCACTGCAGTGAGTCCAGAGAGTGCACTGGCACCACTGGGGATGCACCCCGGTGAGTCCAGAGAGTGCACTGGCACCACTGGGGATGCAGTGCAGTGACTCCAGGGAGTACCCTGGCACCACTGGGGATGCATTTCAGGGAGTCCAGAGAGTGCACTGGCACCACTGGGGATGCACTGCAGTGAGTCCAGAGAGTGCACTGGCACCACTGGGGATGCACCCCGGTGAGTTCAGAGAGTGCACTGGCACCACTGGGGATGCACTGCAGTGAGTCCAGAGAGTGCACTGGCACCACTGGGGATGCACTGAAGTGCGTCCAGAGAGTGCACTGGCACCACTGGGGATGCACTGCAGTGAGGCCTGAGAGTGCACTGGCACCACTGGACATGCACCCCGGTGAGTCCAGAGAGTGCACTGGCACCACTGGGGATGCACTGCAGTGAGTCCAGAGAGTGCATTGGCACCACTGGGGATGCACTGAAGTGCGTCCACAGAGTGCACTGGCACCACTGGACATGCACCCCGGTGAGTCCAGAGAGTGCACTGGCACCACTGGGTTTACACCCCGGTGAGTCCAGAGTGTGCACTGGCACCACTGGGGATGCACTGCAGTGAGTCCAAAGAGTGCACTGGCACCACTGGGCATGCACCCCGGTGAGTCCAGAGAGTGCACTGGCACCACTGGGGATGCACTGCAGTGAGTCCAGAGAGTGCACTGGTACCACTGGGGATGCACTGAAGTGCGTCCAGAGAGTGCACTGGCACCACTGGGGATGCACTGCAGTGAGGCCTGAGAGTGCACTGGCACCACTGGGGTTACACCCCGGTGTGTCCAGAGAGTGCACTGGCACCACTGGGGATGCAGTGCAGTGAGCCCAGAGAGTGCACTGGCACCACTGGGGATGCATTGCAGTGAGTCCAGAGAGTGCACTGGCACCACTGGGGATGCACTGCAGTGAGTCCAGAGAGTGTACTGGCACCACTGGGGATGCACTGCAGTGAGTCCAGAGAGTACATTGGAACCACTGGGGATGCACTGCAGTGACTCCAGAGAGTGCACTGGCACCACTGGGGATGCAGTGCAGTGAGTCCAGAGAGTGCACTGGCACCACTGGGGATGCAGTGCAGTGACTCCAGGGAGTGCACTGGCACCACTGGGGATGCATTTCAGGGAGTCCAGAGAGTGCACTGGCACCACGGGGGATGCACTACAGTGAGTCCAGAGAGTGCACTGGCACCACTGGGGATGCACCCCGGTGAGTCCAGAGAGTGCACTGGCACCACTGGGGATGCACTGCAGTGAGTCCAGAGAGTGCACTGGCACGACTGGGGATGCACTGAAGTGCGTCCAGAGAGTGCACTGGCACCACTGGGGATGCACTGCAGTGAGGCCTGAGAGTGCACTGGCACCACTGGACATGCACCCCGGTGAGTCCAGAGAGTGCACTGGCACCACTGGGGATGCACTGAAGTGCGTCCAGAGAGTGTACTGGCACCACTGGACATGCACCCCGGTGAGTCCAGAGAGTGCACTGGCACCACTGGGTTTACACCCCGGTGAGTCCAGAGTGTGCACTGGCACCACTGGGGATGCACTGCAGTGAGTCCAGAGAGTGCACTGGCACCACTGGGCATGCACCCCGGTGAGTCCAGAGAGTGCACTGGCACCACTGGGGATGCACTGCAGTGAGTCCAGAGAGTGCACTGGCACCACTGGGGATGCACTGAAGTGCGTCCAGAGAGTGCACTGGCACCACTGGGGATGCACTGCAGTGAGGCCTGAGAGTGCACTGGCACCACTGGGGTTACACCCCGGTGAGTCCAGAGAGTGCACTGGTACCACTGGGGATGCACTGCAGTGAGTCCAGAGAGTGCACTGGCACCACTGGGGATGCACTGCAGCTTGTCCAGAGAGTGCACTGGCACCACTGGGGATGCATTGCAGTGAGTCCAGAGAGTGCACTGGCACCACTGGGGATGCACTGCAGTGAGTCCAGAGAGTGCACTGGCACCACTGGGGATGCACTGCAGTGAGTCCAGAGAGTGCACTGGCACCACTGGGCATGCACCCCGGTGAGTCCAGAGAGTGCACTGGCACCACTGGGGATGCACTGCAGTGAGTCCAGAGAGTGAACTGGCACCACTGGGGATGCACTGCAGTGAGTCCAGAGAGTGCACTGGCACCACTGGGGATGCACTGTAGGGAGTCCAGGGAGTGCACTGGCACCACTGGGGATGCACTGCAGTGAGTCCAGAGAGCGCACTGGCACCACTGGGGATGCACTGCAGTGAATCCAGAGAGCGCACTGGCATCATTGGGGATGCACTGCAGTGAATCCAGAGAGCGCACTGCCAGCACTGGGGATGCACTGCAGTGAGTCCAGAGAGTGCACTGGCACCGCTGGGGATGCAGTGCAGTCAGTCCAGAGGTTGCACTGGCACCACTGGGGATGCACTGCAGTGAGTCCAGAGAGTGCACTGGCACCACTGGGGATGCACTGCAGTGAGTCCAGAGAGTGCACTGGCACCACTGGGGATGCAGTGCAGTGAGTCCAGAGAGTGCACTGGCACCACTGGGGATGCACCCCGGTGAGTCCAGAGAGTGCACTGGCACCACTGGGTTTGCACCCCGGTGAGTCCAGAGTGTGCACTGGCACCACTGGGGATGCACTGCAGTGAGTCCAAAGAGTGCACTGGCACCACTGGGCATGCACCCCGGTGAGTCCAGAGAGTGCACTGGCACCACTGGGGATGCACTGCAGTGAGTCCAGAGAGTGCACTGGTACCACTGGGGATGCACTGAAGTGCGTCCAGAGAGTGCACTGGCACCACTGGGGATGCACTGCAGTGAGGCCTGAGAGTGCACTGGCACCACTGGGGTTACACCCCGGTGTGTCCAGAGAGTGCACTGGCACCACTGGGGATGCAGTGCAGTGAGCCCAGAGAGTGCACTGGCACCACTGGGGATGCATTGCAGTGAGTCCAGAGAGTGCACTGGCACCACTGGGGATGCACTGCAGTGAGTCCAGAGAGTGCACTGGCACCACTGGGGATGCACTGCAGTGAGTCCAGAGAGTACATTGGAACCACTGGGGATGCACTGCAGTGACTCCAGAGAGTGCACTGGCACCACTGGGGATGCACTGCAGTGAGTCCAGAGAGTGCACTGGCACCACTGGGGATGCAGTGCAGTGACTCCAGGGAGTGCACTGGCACCACTGGGGATGCATTTCAGGGAGTCCAGAGAGTGCACTGGCACCACGGGGGATGCACTACAGTGAGTGCAGAGAGTGCACTGGCACCACTGGGGATGCACCCCGGTGAGTCCAGAGAGTGCACTGGCACCACTGGGGATGCACTGCAGTGAGTCCAGAGAGTGCACTGGCACGACTGGGGATGCACTGAAGTGCGTCCAGAGAGTGCACTGGCACCACTGGGGATGCACTGCAGTGAGGCCTGAGAGTGCACTGGCACCACTGGACATGCACCCCGGTGAGTCCAGAGAGTGCACTGGCACCACTGGGGATGCACTGAAGTGCGTCCAGAGAGTGTACTGGCACCACTGGACATGCACCCCGGTGAGTCCAGAGAGTGCACTGGCACCACTGGGTTTACACCCCGGTGAGTCCAGAGTGTGCACTGGCACCACTGGGGATGCACTGCAGTGAGTCCAGAGAGTGCACTGGCACCACTGGGCATGCACCCCGGTGAGTCCAGAGAGTGCACTGGCACCACTGGGGATGCACTGCAGTGAGTCCAGAGAGTGCACTGGCACCACTGGGGATGCACTGAAGTGCGTCCAGAGAGTGCACTGGCACCACTGGGGATGCACTTCAGTGAGGCCTGAGAGTGCACTGGCACCACTGGGGTTACACCCCGGTGAGTCCAGAGAGTGCACTGGTACCACTGGGGATGCACTGCAGTGAGTCCAGAGAGTGCACTGGCACCAGTGGGGATGCACTGCAGCTTGTCCAGAGAGTGCACTGGCACCACTGGGGATGCATTGCAGTGAGTCCAGAGAGTGCACTGGCACCACTGGGGATGCACTGCAGTGAGTCCAGAGAGTGCACTGGCACCACTGGGGATGCACTGCAGTGAGTCCAGAGAGTGCACTGGCACCACTGGGCATGCACCCCGGTGAGTCCAGAGAGTGCACTGGCACCACTGGGGATGCACTGCAGTTAGTCCAGAGAGTGAACTGGCACCACTGGGGATGCACTGCAGTGAGTCCAGAGAGTGCACTGGCACCACTGGGGATGCACTGTAGGGAGTCCAGGGAGTGCACTGGCACCACTGGGGATGCACTGCAGTGAGTCCAGAGAGCGCACTGGCACCACTGGGGATGCACTGCAGTGAATCCAGAGAGCGCACTGGCATCATTGGGGATGCACTGCAGTGAATCCAGAGAGCGCACTGCCAGCACTGGGGATGCACTGCAGTGAGTCCAGAGAGTGCACTGGCACCACTGGGGATGCAGTGCAGTCAGTCCAGAGGTTGCACTGGCACCACTGGGGATGCACTGCAGTGAGTCCAGAGAGTGCACTGGCACCACTGGGGATGCACTGCAGTGAGTCCAGAGAGTGCACTGGCACCACTGGGGATGCAGTGCAGTGAGTCCAGAGAGTGCACTGGCACCACTGGGGATGCACCCCGGTGAGTCCACAGAGTGCACTGGCACCACTGGGGATGCACCCCGGTGAGTCCAGAGAGTGCACTGGCACCACTGGAGTTACACCCCGGTGTGTCCAGAGAGTGCACTGGCACCACTGGGGATGCAGTGCAGTGAGTCCAGAGAGTGCACTGGCACCTCTGGGGATGCAGTGCAGTGAGTCCAGAGAGTGCACTGTCACTACTGGGGATGCACTGCAGTGAGTCCAGAGAGTGCACTGGCACCACTGATGATGCACCCTGGTGAGTCCAGAGAGTGCACTGGCACCACTGTGGATGCACTGCAGTGAGTCCAGAGAGTGCACTGGCACCACTGGGGATGCACCCCGGTGAGTCCAGAGAGTGCACTGGTACCACTCGGGATGCACTGCAATGAGTCCAGGGAGTGCACTGGCACCACTGGGGATGCACCGCCGTGAGTCCAGAGAGTGCACTGGCACCACTGGGGATGCACCGCCGTGAGTCCAGAGAGTGCACTGGCACCACTGGGGATGCACTGCAGTGAGTCCGGAGAGTGCACTGGCACCACCGGGCATGCACTGCAGTGAGTCCAGAGAGTGCACTGGCACCACTGGGGATGTACTGCAGTGACTCCAGAGAGTGCACTGGCACCACTGGGGATGCACTGCAGTGAGACCAGAGAGTGCACTGGCACCACTGGAGATGCAGTGCAGTGACTCCAGAGAGTGCACTGGCACCACTGGGGATGCACTGTAGGGAGTCCAGAGAGTGCACTGGCACCACTGTGCATGCAAGGCGGTGAGTCAAGATAGCTCACTGGCACCACTGGGGATGCACCCCGGTGAGTCCAGAGAGTGCACTGGCACCACTGGGGATGCAGTGCAGTGAGTCTAGAGTGCACTGGCACCACTGATGATGCACACCGGTGAGTCCATAGAGTGCACTGGCACCACTGGGGATGCACTGCAGTGAGTCCAGAGAGTGCACTGGCACCACTGGGGGTGCACCCCGGTGAGTCCAGAGAGTGCACTGGCACCACTGGGGTTGAACTTGGGTGAGTCCAGGGAGTGCACTGGCACCACTTGGGATGCAGTGCAGTGAGTCCAGAGAGTGCACTGGCACCACTGGGGATGCACCCCCGTGAGTCCAGAGAGTGCACTGGCACCACTGGGGATGCACTGCAGTGAGTCCAGAGAGTGCACTGGCACCACTGGGCATGCACTGCAGTGAGTCCAGAGAGTGCACTGGCTCCACTGGACATGCACCCTGGTGAGTCCAGAGAGTGCACTGGCACCACTGGGGGTGCACTGCAGTGAGTCCAGAGAGTGCACTGGCACCACTGGGGATGCACCCCGGTGAGTCCAGAGAGTGCACTGGCCCCACTGGGGATGCACTGCAGTGACTCCAGAGATTGCACTAGTACCACTGGAGATGCACTGCAGTGAGTCCAGAGAGTGCACTGGCACCACTGGGGATGCACTGCAGTGAGTCCAGAGAGTGCACTGGCACCACTGGGGATGCACTTCAGTGACTCCAGAGAGTGCACTGGCACCACTGGGGATGCACTGCAGTGAGTCCAGAGAGTGGACTGGCTCCACTGGGGATGCACCCCGGTGAGTCCAGAGAGTGCACTGGCCCCACTGGGGATGCAGTGCAGTGAGTCCAGAGAGTTCACTTCCACCACGGGGGATGCACTGCAGTGAGTCCAGAGAGTGCACTGGCACCACTGGGGATGCACCCCGGTGAGTCCAGAGAGTGCACTGGCACCACTGGGGATGTACTGCAGTGAGTCCAGAGAGTGCACTGGCACCACTGGGGATGTACTGAAGTGAGTCCAGAGAGTGCACTGGCACCACTGGGGATGCACTGCAGTGAGACCAGAGTGTGCACTGGCACCACTGGGGATGCACTGCAGTGAGTCCAGAGAGTGCACTGGCACCACTGGGGATGCACCCCGGTGAGTCCAGAGAGTGCACTGGCACCACTGGGGATGCAGTGCAGTGACTCCAGGGAGTGCCCTGGCACCACTGGGGATGCATTTCAGGGAGTCCAGAGAGTGCACTGGCACCACTGGGGATGCACTGCAGTGAGTCCAGAGAGTGCACTGGCACCACTGGGGATGCACCCCGGTGAGTTCAGAGAGTGCACTGGCACCACTGGGGATGCACTGCAGTGAGTCCAGAGAGTGCACTGGCACCACTGGGGATGCACTGAAGTGCGTCCAGAGAGTGCACTGGCACCACTGGGGATGCACTGCAGTGAGGCCTGAGAGTGCACTGGCACCACTGGACATGCACCCCGGTGAGTCCAGAGAGTGCACTGGCACCACTGGGGATGCACTGCAGTGAGTCCAGAGAGTGCACTGGCACCACTGGGGATGCACTGAAGTGCGTCCAGAGAGTGCACTGGCACCACTGGACATGCACCCCGGTGAGTCCAGAGAGTGCACTGGCACCACTGGGTTTACACCCCGGTGAGTCCAGAGTGTGCACTGGCACCACTGGGGATGCACTGCAGTGAGTCCAAAGAGTGCACTGGCACCACTGGGCATGCACCCCGGTGAGTCCAGAGAGTGCACTGGCACCACTGGGGATGCACTGCAGTGAGTCCAGAGAGTGCACTGGTACCACTGGGGATGCACTGAAGTGCGTCCAGAGAGTGCACTGGCACCACTGGGGATGCACTGCAGTGAGGCCTGAGAGTGCACTGGCACCACTGGGGTTACACCCCGGTGAGTCCAGAGAGTGCACTGGCACCACTGGGGATGCAGTGCAGTGAGCCCAGAGAGTGCACTGGCACCACTGGGGATGCATTGCAGTGAGTCCAGAGAGTGCACTGGCACCACTGGGGATGCACTGCAGTGAGTCCAGAGAGTGTACTGGCACCACTGGGGATGCACTGCAGTGAGTCCAGAGAGTACACTGGAACCACTGGGGATGCACTGCAGTGACTCCAGAGAGTGCACTGGCACCACTGGGGATGCACTGCAGTGAGTCCAGAGAGTGCACTGGCACCACTGGGGATGCACTGCAGTGACTCCAGGGAGTGCACTGGCACCACTGGGGATGCATTTCAGGGAGTCCAGAGAGTGCACTGGCACCACGGGGGATGCACTACAGTGAGTCCAGAGAGTGCACTGGCACGACTGGGGATGCACCCCGGTGAGTCCAGAGAGTGCACTGGCACCACTGGGGATGCACTGCAGTGAGTCCAGAGAGTGCACTGGCACCACTGGGGATGCACTGAAGTGCGTCCAGAGAGTGCACTGGCACCACTGGGGATGCACTGCAGTGAGGCCTGAGAGTGCACTGGCACCACTGGACATGCACCCCGGTGAGTCCAGAGAGTGCACTGGCACCACTGGGGATGCACTGAAGTGCGTCCAGAGAGTGCACTGGCACCACTGGACATGCACCCCGGTGAGTCCAGAGAGTGCACTGGCACCACTGGGTTTACACCCCGGTGAGTCCAGAGTGTGCACTGGCACCACTGGGGATGCACTGCAGTGAGTCCAGAGAGTGCACTGGCACCACTGGGCATGCACCCCGGTGAGTCCAGAGAGTGCACTGGCACCACTGGGGATGCACTGCAGTGAGTCCAGAGAGTGCACTGGCACCACTGGGGATGCACTGAAGTGCGTCCAGAGAGTGCACTGGCACCACTGGGGATGCACTGCAGTGAGGCCTGAGAGTGCACTGGCACCACTGGGGTTACACCCCGGTGAGTCCAGAGAGTGCACTGGTACCACTGGGGATGCACTGCAGTGAGTCCAGAGAGTGCACTGGCACCACTGGGGATGCACTGCAGCTTGTCCAGAGAGTGCACTGGCACCACTGGGGATGCATTGCAGTGAGTCCAGAGAGTGCACTGGCACCACTGGGGATGCACTGCAGTGAGTCCAGGGAGTGCACTGGCACCACTGGGGATGCACTGCAGTGAGTCCAGAGAGTGCACTGGCACCACTGGGCATGCACCCCGGTGAGTCCAGAGAGTGCACTGGCACCACTGGGGATGCACTGCAGTGAGTCCAGAGAGTGAACTGGCACCACTGGAGATGCACTGCAGTGAGTCCAGAGAGTGCACTGGCACCACTGGGGATGCACTGTAGGGAGTCCAGGGAGTGCACTGGCACCACTGGTGATGCACTGCAGTGAATCCAGAGAGCGCACTGGCATCATTGGGGATGCACTGCAGTGAATCCAGAGAGCGCACTGGCATCATTGGGGATGCACTGCAGTGAATCCAGAGAGCGCACTGCCAGCACTGGGGATGCACTGCAGTGAGTCCAGAGAGTGCACTGGCACCACTGGGGATGCAGTGCAGTCAGTCCAGAGAGTGCACTGGCACCACTGGGGATGCACTGCAGTGAGTCCAGAGAGTGCACTGGCACCACTGGGGATGCACTGCAGTGAGTCCAGAGAGTGCACTGGCACCACTGGGGATGCAGTGCAGTGAGTCCAGAGAGTGCACTGGCACCACTGGGGATGCACCCCGGTGAGTCAAGAGAGTGCACTGGCACCACTGGGGATGCACCCCGGTGAGTCCAGAGAGTGCACTGGCACCACTGGGGATGCAGTGCAGTGACTCCAGGGAGTGCACTGGCACCACTGGAGTTACACCCCGGTGTGTCCAGAGAGTGCACTGGCACCACTGGGGATGCAGTGCAGTGAGTCCAGAGAGTGCACTGGCACCTCTGGGGATGCAGTGCAGTGAGTCCAGAGAGTGCACTGTCACTACTGGGGATGCACTGCAGTGAGTCCAGAGAGTGCACTGGCACCACTGATGATGCACCCTGGTGAGTCCAGAGAGTGCACTGGCACCACTGTGGATGCACTGCAGTGAGTCCAGAGAGTGCACTGGCACCACTGGTGATGCACCCCGGTGAGTCCAGAGAGTGCACTGGCACCACTGGGGATGCACTGCAATGAGTCCAGGGAGTGCACTGGCACCACTGGGGATGCACCGCCGTGAGTCCAGAGAGTGCACTGGCACCACTGGGGATGCACCGCCGTGAGTCCAGAGAGTGCACTGGCACCACTGGGGATGCACTGCAGTGAGTCCGGAGAGTGCACTGGCACCACCGGGCATGCACTGCAGTGAGTCCAGAGAGTGCACTGGCACCACTGGGGATGTACTGCAGTGACTCCAGAGAGTGCACTGGCACCACTGGGGATGCACTGCAGTGAGACCAGAGAGTGCACTGGCACCACTGGAGATGCAGTGCAGTGACTCCAGAGAGTGCACTGGCACCACTGGGGATGCACTGTAGGGAGTCCAGAGAGTGCACTGGCACCACTGTGCATGCAAGGCGGTGAGTCAAGATAGCTCACTGGCACCACTGGGGATGCACCCCGGTGAGTCCAGAGAGTGCACTGGCACCACTGGGGATGCAGTGCAGTGAGTCTAGAGTGCACTGGCACCACTGATGATGCACACCGGTGAGTCCATAGAGTGCACTGGCACCACTGGGGATGCAGTGCAGTGAGTCCAGAGAGTGCACTGGCACCACTGGGGATGCACCCCGGTGAGTCCAGAGAGTGCACTGGCACCACTGGGGATGAACTTGGGTGAGTCCAGGGAGTGCACTGGCACCACTTGGGATGCAGTGCAGTGAGTCCAGAGAGTGCACTGGCACCACTGGGGATGCACCCCCGTGAGTCCAGAGAGTGCACTGGCACCACTGGGGATGCACTGCAGTGAGTCCAGAGAGTGCACTGGCACCACTGGGCATGCACTGCAGTGAGTCCAGAGAGTGCACTGGCTCCACTGGACATGCACCCCGGTGAGTCCAGAGAGTGCACTGGCACCACTGGGGGTGCACTGCAGTGAGTCCAGAGAGTGCACTGGCACCACTGGGGATGCACCCTGGTGAGTCCAGAGAGTGCACTGGCCCCACTGGGGATGCACTGCAGTGACTCCAGAGATTGCACTAGTACCACTGGGGATGCACTGCAGTGAGTCCAGAGAGTGCACTGGCACCACTGGGGATGCACTGCAGTGAGTCCACAGAGTGCACTGGCACCACTGGGGATGCACTTCAGTGACTCCAGAGAGTGCACTGGCACCACTGGGGATGCACTGCAGTGAGTCCAGAGAGTGGACTGGCTCCACTGGGGATGCACCCCGGTGAGTCCAGAGAGTGCACTGGCCCCACTGGGGATGCACTGCAGTGACTCCAGAGAGTGCACTAGTACCACTGGAGATGCACTGCAGTGCCTCCAGAGATTGCACTGGCACCACTGGGGATGCACTTCAGTGACTCCAGAGAGTGCACTGGCACCACTGGGGATGCACTGCAGTGAGTCCAGAGAGCGCAGTGGCAGCACTGGGGATGCAGTGCAGTGAGTCCAGAGAGCGCACTGGCACCAGTTGCGATGCAGTGCAGTGAGTCCAGAGAGTGTACTGGCACCACTGGGGATGCACCCCCGTGAGTCCAGAGAGTGCACTGGCACCACTGGGGATGCACCCCCGTGAGTCCAGAGAGTGCACTGGCACCACTGGGGATGCACCCCTGTGAGTCCAGAGAGTGCACTGGCACCACTGGGGATGGAGTGCAGTGAGTCCAGAGAGCGCACTGGCACCACTGGGGATGCAGTGCAGTGAGTCCAGAGAGTGCACTGGCACCACTGGGGATGCACTGCAGTGAGTCCAGAGAGTGCACTGGCACGATTGGGGATGCACTGCATTGAGTCCAGAGAGTTCACTGGCACCACTGGGGATGCACTGCAGTGAGTCCAGAGAGTGCACTGGCACCACTGGGGATGCACTGCAGTGAGTCCAGAGAGTGCGCTGGCACCACTGGGGATGCACTGCAGTGAGTCCAGAGAGTGCGCTGGCACCACTGGGTATGCATCCCCGTGCGTCCAGAGAGTGCACTGGCACCACTGGGGATGCACTGCAGTGAGTCCAGAGAGTGCACTGGCACCACTGGGGATGCACTGCAGTGAGTCCAGAGCGTGCACTGGCACCACTGGGGATGCACCCCGGTGAGTCCAGAGAGTGCACTGGAACCACTGGGGATGCACCCCGGTGACTCCAGAGAGTCCACTGGCACCACTGGGGATGCACCGCGGTGCCTCCAGAGAGTGTACTGGCACCACTGATGATGCACCCTGGTGAGTCTAGAGAGTGCACTGGCACCACTGGGGATGCAGTGCAGTGAGTCCAGAGAGCGCACTGGCACCACTGGGGATGCAGTGCAGTGAGTCCAGAGTACGCACTGGCACCACTGGGGATGCACTGCAGTGAGTCCAGAGAGCGCACTGGCACCCCTGGGGATGCACTGCAGTGAGTCCAGAGAGCGCACCGGCACAACTGGGGATGCACTGCAGTGAGTCCAGAGAGCGCACTGGCACCACTGGGGATGTACTTCAGTGAGTCCAGACAGTGCACTGACACAACTGGGGATGTAGTGCAGTGAGTCCAGAGAGTGCAATGGAACCAATGGGGATGCACTGCAGTGAGTCCAGAGAGTGCACTGGCACCACTGGGGATGCACTGCAGTGAGTCCAGAGAGTGCACTGTCAGCACTGGGGATGCACCCCGGTGACTCCAGAGAGTGCACTGGCACCACTCGGGATGCACTGCAATGAGTCCAGGGAGTGCACTGGCACCACTGGGGATGCACCGCCGTGAGTCCAGAGAGTGCACTGGCACCACTGGGGATGCACCGCCGTGAGTCCAGAGAGTGCACTGGCACCACTGGGGATGCACTGCAGTGAGTCCGGAGAGTGCACTGGCACCACTGGAGATGCAGTGCAGTGACTCCAGAGAGTGCACTGGCACCACTGGGGATGCACTGTAGGGAGTCCAGAGAGTGCACTGGCACCACTGTGCATGCAAGGCGGTGAGTCAAGATAGCTCACTGGCACCACTGGGGATGCACCCCGGTGAGTCCAGAGAGTGCACTGGCACCACTGGGGATGCACTGCAGTGAGTCCAGAGAGTGCACTGGCACCACTGGGGATGCACTGAAGTGCGTCCAGAGAGTGCACTGGCCCCACTGGGGATGCAGTGTAGTGACTCCAGAGATTGCACTAGTACCACTGGAGATGCACTGCAGTGAGTCCAGAGAGTGCACTGGCACCACTGGGGATGCAGTGCAGTGAGTCCAGAGAGTGCACTGGCACCACTGGGGATGCACTTCAGTGACTCCAGAGAGTGCACTGGCACCACTGGGGATGCACTGCAGTGAGTCCAGAGAGTGGACTGGCTCCACTGGGGATGCACTGCAGTGCCTCCAGAGATTGCACTGGCACCACTGGGGATGCACTTCAGTGACTCCAGAGAGTGCACTGGCACCACTGGGGATGCACTGCAGTGAGTCCAGAGAGCGCAGTGGCACCACTGGGGATGCAGTGCAGTGAGTCCAGAGAGCGCACTGGCACCAGTTGCGATGCAGTGCAGTGAGTCCAGAGAGTGCACTGGCACCATTGGGGATGCACTGCAGTGAGTCCAGAGAGTGTACTGGCACCACTGGGGATGCACTGCAGTGAGTCCAGAGAGTACACTGGAACCACTGGGGATGCACTGCAGTGACTCCAGAGAGTGCACTGGCACCACTGGGGATGCACTGCAGTGAGTCCAGAGAGTGCACTGGCACCACTGGGGATGCAGTGCAGTGAGTCCAGAGAGCGCACTGGCACCAGTTGCGATGCAGTGCAGTGAGTCCAGAGAGTGCACTGGCACCATTGGGGATGCACTGCAGTGAGTCCAGAGAGTGTACTGGCACCACTGGGGATGCACTGCAGTGAGTCCAGAGAGTGCCCTGGCACCATTGGGGATGCAGTGCAGTGAGTGCAGAGAGTGTACTGGCACCACTGGGGATGCACTGCAGTGAGTCCAGAGAGTGCACTGGCACCACTGGGGATGCAGTGCAGTGACTCCAGGGAGTGCCCTGGCACCACTGGGGATGCATTTCAGGGAGTCCAGAGAGTGCACTGGCACCACGGGGGATGCACTACAGTGAGTCCAGAGAGTGCACTGGCACCACTGGGGATGCACCCCGGTGAGTCCAGAGAGTGCACTGGCACCACTGGGGATGCAGTGCAGTGAGTCCAGAGAGTGCACTGGCACCACTGGGGATGCACTGAAGTGCGTCCAGAGAGTGCACTGGCACCACTGGGGATGCACTGCAGTGAGGCCTGAGAGTGCACTGGCACCACTGGACATGCACCCCGGTGAGTCCAGAGAGTGCACTGGCACCACTGGGGATGCACTGAAGTGCGTCCAGAGAGTGCACTGGCACCACTGGACATGCACCCCGGTGAGTCCAGAGAGTGCACTGGCACCACTGGGTTTACACCCCGGTGAGTCCAGAGTGTGCACTGGCACCACTGGGGATGCACTGCAGTGAGTCCAGAGAGTGCACTGGCACCACTGGGCATGCACCCCGGTGAGTCCAGAGAGTGCACTGGCACCACTGGGGATGCACTGCAGTGAGTCCAGAGAGTGCACTGGCACCACTGGGGATGCACTGAAGTGCGTCCAGAGAGTGCGCTGGCACCACTGGGGATGCACTGCAGTGAGGCCTGAGAGTGCACTGGCACCACTGGGGTTACACCCCGGTGAGTCCAGAGAGTGCACTGGTACCACTGGGGATGCACTGCAGTGAGTCCAGAGAGTGCACTGGCACCACTGGGGATGCACTGCAGCTTGTCCAGAGAGTGCACTGGCACCACTGGGGATGCATTGCAGTGAGTCCAGAGAGTGCACTGGCACCACTGGGATGCACTGCAGTGAGTCCAGGGAGTGCACTGGCACCACTGGGGATGCACTGCAGTGAGTCCAGAGAGTGCACTGGCACCACTGGGCATGCACCCCGGTGAGTCCAGAGAGTGCACTGGCACCACTGGGGATGCACTGCAGTGAGTCCAGAGAGTGAACTGGCACCACTGGGGATGCACTGCAGTGAGTCCAGAGAGTGCACTGGCACCACTGGGGATGCACTGTAGGGAGTCCAGAGAGGGCACTGGCACCACTGGGGATGCACTGCAGTGAGTCCAGAGAGCGCACTGGCACCACTGGGGATGCACTGCAGTGAATCCAGAGAGCGCACTGGCATCATTGGGGATGCACTGCAGTGAATCCAGAGAGCGCACTGCCAGCACTGGGGATGCACTGCAGTGAATCCAGAGAGTGCACTGGCACCACTGGGATGCAGTGCAGTCAGTCCAGAGAGTGCACTGGCACCACTGGGGATGCACTGCAGTGAGTCCAGAGAGTGCACTGGCACCACTGGGGATGCACTGCAGTGAGTCCAGAGAGTGCACTGGCACCACTGGGGATGCAGTGCAGTGAGTCCAGAGAGTGCACTGGCACCACTGGGGATTCACCCCGGTGAGTCAAGAGAGTGCACTGGCACCACTGGGGATGCACCCCGGTGAGTCCAGAGAGTGCACTGGCACCACTGGGGATGCACCCCGGTGAGTCCAGAGAGTGCACTGGCACCACTGGAGTTACACCCCGGTGTGTCCAGAGAGTGCACTGGCACCACTGGGGATGCAGTGCAGTGAGTCCAGAGAGTGCACTGGCACCACTGGGGATGCAGTGCAGTGAGTCCAGAGAGTGCACTGTCACTACTGGGGATGCACTGCAGTGAGTCCAGAGAGTGCACTGGCACCACTGATGACGCACCCTGGTGAGTCCAGAGAGTGCACTGGCACCACTGTGGATGCACTGCAGTGAGTCCAGAGAGTGCACTGGCACCAGTGGTGATGCACCCCGGTGAGTCCAGAGAGTGCACTGGCACCACTCGGGATGCACTGCAATGAGTCCAGGGAGTGCACTGGCACCACTGGGGATGCACCGCCATGAGTCCAGAGAGTGCACTGGCACCACTGGGGATGCACCGCCGTGAGTCCAGAGAGTGCACTGGCACCACTGGGGATGCACTGCAGTGAGTCCGGAGAGTGCACTGGCACCACCGGGCATGCACTGCAGTGAGTCCAGAGAGTGCACTGGCACCACTGGGGATGTACTGCAGTGACTCCAGAGAGTGCACTGGCACCACTGGGGATGCACTGCAGTGAGACCAGAGAGTGCACTGGCACCACTGGAGATGCAGTGCAGTGAGTCCAGAGAGTGCACTGGCACCACTGGGGATGCACTGTAGGGAGTCCAGAGAGTGCACTGGCACCACTGTGCATGCAAGGCGGTGAGTCAAGATAGCTCACTGGCACCACTGGGGATGCACTGCAGTGAGTCCAGAGAGTGCACTGGCACCACTGGGGATGCAGTGCAGTGAGTCTAGAGTGCACTGGCACCACTGATGATGCACACCGGTGAGTCCATAGAGTGCACTGGCACCACTGGGGATGCACTGCAGTGAGTCCAGAGAGTGCACTGGCACCACTGGGGATGCACCCCGGTGAGTCCAGAGAGTGCACTGGCACCACTGGGGATGAACTTGGGTGAGTCCAGGGAGTGCACTGGCACCACTTGGGATGCAGTGCAGTGAGTCCAGAGAGTGCACTGGCACCACTGGGGATGCACCCCCGTGAGTCCAGAGAGTGCACTGGCACCACTGGGGATGCACTGCAGTGAGTCCAGAGAGTGCACTGGCACCACTGGACATGCACCCCGGTGAGTCCAGAGAGTGCACTGGCACCACTGGGGGTGCACTGCAGTGAGTCCAGAGAGTGCACTGGCACCACTGGGGATGCACCCCGGTGAGTCCAGAGAGTGCACTGGCCCCACTGGGGATGCACTGCAGTGACTCCAGAGATTGCACTAGTACCACTGGAGATGCACTGCAGTGAGTCCAGAGAGTGCACTGGCACCACTGGGGATGCACTGCAGTGAGTCCAGAGAGTGCACTGGCACCACTGGGGATGCACTTCAGTGACTCCAGAGAGTGCACTGGCACCACTGGGGATGCACTGCAGTGAGTCCAGAGAGTGGACTGGCTCCACTGTGGATGCACCCCGGTGAGTCCAGAGAGTGCACTGGCCCCACTGGGGATGCACTGCAGTGACTCCAGAGAGTGCACTAGTACCACTGGAGATGCACTGCAGTGCCTCCAGAGATTGCACTGGCACCACCGGGCATGCACTTCAGTGACTCCAGAGAGTGCACTGGCACCACTGGGGATGCACTGCAGTGAGTCCAGAGAGTGCAGTGGCACCACTGGGGATGCAGTGCAGTGAGTCCAGAGAGCGCACTGGCACCAGTTGCGATGCAGTGCAGTGAGTCCAGAGAGTGCACTGGCACCACTGGGGATGCACCCCCGTGAGTCCAGAGAGTGCACTGGCACCACTGGGGATGCACCCCGGTGAGTCCAGAGAGTGCACTGGCACCACTGGGGATGCACCCCTGTGAGTCCAGAGAGTGCACTGGCACCACTGGGGATGGACTGCAGTGAGTCCAGAGAGCGCACTGGCACCACTGGGGATGCAGTGCAGTGACTCCAGAGAGTGCACTGGCACCACTGGGGATGCACTGCAGTGCCTCCAGAGATTGCACTGGCACCACTGGGGATGCACTTCAGTGAGTCCAGAGAGTGCACTGGCACCACTGGGGATTCACTGCAGTGAGTCCAGAGAGTGCACTGGCACCACTGGAGATGCAGTGCAGTGAGTCCAGATCGTGCACTGGCACCACTGGGGATGCACTTCAGTGACTCCAGAGAGTGCACTGGCACCACTGGGGATGCACTGCAGTGCCTCCAGAGATTGCACTGGCACCACTGGGGATGCACTTCAGTGACTCCAGAGAGTGCACTGGCACCACTGGGGATTCACTGCAGTGAGTCCAGAGAGTGCACTGGCACCACTGGAGATGCAGTGCAGTGAGTCCAGATCGTGCACTGGCACCACTGGGGATGCAGTGCAGTGAGTCTAGAGTGCACTGGCACCACTGATGAAGCACCCCGGTGAGTCCAGAGAGTGCACTGGCACCACTGGGGATGCACTGCAGTGAGTCCAGAGAGTGGACTGGCTCCACTGTGGATGCACCCCGGTGAGTCCAGAGAGTGCACTGGCCCCACTGGGGATGCACTGCAGTGACTCCAGAGAGTGCACTAGTACCACTGGAGATGCACTGCAGTGCCTCCAGAGATTGCACTGGCACCACTGGGGATGCACTTCAGTGACTCCAGAGAGTGCACTGGCACCACTGGGGATGCACTGCAGTGAGTCCAGAGAGTGCAGTGGCACCACTGGGGATGCAGTGCAGTGAGTCCAGAGAGCGCACTGGCACCAGTTGCGATGCAGTGCAGTGAGTCCAGAGAGTGCACTGGCACCACTGGGGATGCACCCCCGTGAGTCCAGAGAGTGCACTGGCACCACTGGGGATGCACCCCGGTGAGTCCAGAGAGTGCACTGGCACCACTGGGGATGCACCCCTGTGAGTCCAGAGAGTGCACTGGCACCACTGGGGATGGACTGCAGTGAGTCCAGAGAGCGCACTGGCACCACTGGGGATGCAGTGCAGTGACTCCAGAGAGTGCACTGGCACCACTGGGGATGCACTGCAGTGCCTCCAGAGATTGCACTGGCACCACTGGGGATGCACTTCAGTGAGTCCAGAGAGTGCACTGGCACCACTGGGGATTCACTGCAGTGAGTCCAGAGAGTGCACTGGCACCACTGGAGATGCAGTGCAGTGAGTCCAGATCGTGCACTGGCACCACTGGGGATGCAGTGCAGTGAGTCTAGAGTGCACTGGCACCACTGATGAAGCACCCCGGTGAGTCCAGAGAGTGCACTGTCACCACTGGGGATGCAGTGCAGTGAGTCCAGAGAGTGCACTGGCACCACTGGGGATGCACTGCAGTGAGTCCAGAGAGTGCACTGGCACCACTGGGGATGGACCCCCATGAGTCCACAGAGTGCACTGGCACCACTGGGGATGCAGTGCAGTGAGTCCAGAGAGTGCACTGGCACCACTGGGGATGCACTGCAGTGAGTCCAGAGAGTGCAGTGGCTCTACTGGGCATGATCCCCGGTGAGTCCAGAGAGTACACTGGAACCACTGTGGAAGTACAGAAGTGAGTCCAGAGAGTGCACTGGCACCACTGGGGATGCACCCCGGTGAGTCCAGAGAGTGCACTGGCACCACTGTGGATGCACTGCAGTGAGTCCAGAGAGCGCACTGGCACCACTGGGGATGCACTGCAGTGAGTCCAGAGAGCGCACTGGCACCACTGGGGATGCACCTCCGTGACTCCAGAGAGTGCACTGGCACCACTGGGGATGCACTGCAGTGAGTCCAGAGAGTTCACTGGCACCACTGGGGATGCACTGCAGTGAGTCCAGAGTACTGGCACCACTGATGATGCACCCCGGTGAGTCCAGAGAGTGCACTGGCACCACTGGGGATGTACTGCAGTGACTCCAGAGAGTGCACTGGCACCACTGGGGATGCACTGCAGTGAGACCAGAGAGTGCACTGGCACCACTGGGGATGCACCCCGGTGAGTCCAGAGAGCGCACTGGCACCACTGGGGATGCACCCCCGTGACTCCAGAGAGTGCACTGGCACCACTGGGGATGCACTGAAGTGAGACCAGAGAGTGCACTCTCACAACTGGGGATGCACTGAAGTGAGTCCAGAGAGTGCACTGGCACCACTGGGGATGCATTGCAATGAGTCCAGAGAGTGCACTGGCACCACTGGGGATGCACTGCAGTGAGTCCAGAGAGTGCACTGGCACCACTGGGGATGCACTGCAGTGAGTCCATAGAGTGCACTGGCACCACTGGGGATGCACTGCAGTGAGTCCAGAGAGAGCACTGGCACCACTGGGGATGCACTGCAGTGAGTCCAGAGAGTATACTGGAACCACTGGGGATGCACTGCAGTGACTCCAGAGAGTGCACTGGCACCACTGGGGATGCACTGCAGTGAGTCCAGAGAGTGCACTGGCACCACTGGGGATGCACCCCGGTGAGTCCAGAGTGTGCACTGGCACCACTGGGGATGCACTGCAGTGACTCCAGGGAGTGCACTGGCACCACTGGGGATTCATTTCAGGGAGTCCAGAGAGTGCACTGGCACCACGGGGGATGCACTGCAGTGAGTCCAGAGAGTGCACTGGCACTACTGGGGATGCACCCCGGTGAGTCCAGAGAGTGCACTGGCACCACTGGGGATGCACTGCAGTGAGTACAGAGAGTGCACTGCCACCACTGGGGATGCACTGAAGTGCGTCCAGAGAGTGCACTGGCACCACTGGGGATGCACTGCAGTGAGGCCTGAGAGTGCACTGGCACCACTGGACATGCACCCCGGTGAGTCCAGAGAGTGCACTGGCACCACGGGGGATGCACTGCAGTGAGTCCAGAGAGTGCACTGGCACCACTGGGGATGCACCCCGGTGAGTCCAGAGAGTGCACTGGCACCACTGGGGATGCACTTCAATGAGTCCAGAGAGTGCACTGGCACCACTGGGGATGCACCCCGGAGAGTCCAGAGAGTGCACTGGCACCACTGGGGATGCACCCCCGTGACTCCAGAGAGTGCACTGGCACCACTGGGCATGCACTGCAGTGAGTCCAGGGATTTCACTGGCACCACAGGGGATGCACTGCAGTGAGTCCAGAGAGTGCACTGGCACCACTGGGGATGCACCCTGGTGAGTCCAGAGAGTGCACAGGCACCACTTGGGATGCACTGCAGTGAGTCCTGAGAGTGCACTGGGCCCCACTGGGGATGCACCCCGGTGAGTCCAGAGAGTGCACTGGCACCACTGGGGATGCACTGCAGTGAGTCCAGAGAGTGCACTGGCACCACTGGGGATGCACTGCAGTGAGTCCAGAGAGTGCACTGGCACCACTGGGGATGCACCCCGGTGAGTCCAGAGAGTGCACTGGCACCACTGGGGATGCACTGCAGTGAGTCCAGAGAGCGCACTGGCACCACTGGGGATGCACTGCAGTGAGTCCAGAGAGCGCACTGACAGCACTGGGGATGCACTGCAGTGAGTCCAGAGAGCGCACTGGCACCACTGGGGATGCACTGCAGTGACTCCAGAGAGTGCACTGGCACCACTGGGGATGCAGTGCAGTGAGTCCAGAGAGTGCACTGGCAGCACTGGGGTTGCACTGCAGTGAGTCCAGAGAGTGCACTGGCACCACTGGTGATGCACTGCAGTGAGTCCAGAGAGTGTACTGGCACCACTGGGGATGCACTGTAGTGAGTCCAGAGAGTGCACTGGCACCACTGGGAATGCACTGCAGTGAGTCCAGAGAGTGCACTGGCACCACTGGGGATGCACCCCGGTGAGTCCAGAGAGTACACTGGCACCACTGCGGATGCACTGCAGTGACTCCAGAGAGTGCACTGGCACCACTGGGGATGCACTGCAGAGGGTCCAGAGAGTGCACTGGCACCACCGGGCATGCACTGAAGTGAGTCCAGAGAGTGCAATGGCACCACTGGGGATGCACTTCAGTGAGTCCAGAGAGTGCACTGGCACCACAGATGATACACCCCGGTGAGTCCAGAGAGTGCACAGGCACCACTCGGGATGCACTGCAGTGAGTCCTGAGAGTGCACTGGGCACCACTGGGGATGAACCCCCGTGAGTCCAGAGAGTGCACTGGCACCACTGGGGATGCACCCCGGTGAGTCCAGAGAGTGCACTGGCACCACTGGGGATGCACTGCAGTGAGTCCAGAGAGTGCACTGGCACCACCGGGCATGCACTGAAGTGAGTCCAGAGAGTGCACTGGCACCACTGGGGATGCACTTCAGTGAGTCCAGAGAGTGCACTGGCACCACAGATGATACACCCCGGTGAGTCCAGAGAGTGCACAGGCACCACTTGGGATGCACCGCCGTGAGTCCTGAGAGTGCACTGGGCACCACTGGGGATGCACCCCGGTGAGTCCAGAGAGTGCACTGGCACCACTGGGGATGCACTGCAGTGAGTCCAGAGAGTGCACTGGCACCACTGGGGATGCACTGCAGTGAGTCCAGACAGTGCACTGGCACCACTGGGGATGCACTGCACTGGGTCCAGAGTGCACTGGCACCACGGATGATGCACCCTGGTGAGTTCAGAGAGTGCACTGGCACCACTGGGGATGCACTGCAGTGAGTCCAGAGTGTGCACTGGCACCACTCGGGATGCACTGCAGTGTGTCCAGAGAGTGCACTGGCACCACTGGGGATGCACTGCAGTGAGTCCAGAGAGTGCACTGGCACCACTGGGGATGCACCCCGGTGAGTCCAGAGAGTGCACTGGCACCACTGGGGATGCACTGCAGTGAGTCCAGATAGTGCACTGGCACCACTGGGGATGCAGTGCAGTGAGTCCAGAGAGTGCACTGGCACCACTGATGATACACCCCGGTGAGTCCAGAGAGTGCACTGGCACCACGGGGGATGCACTGTAGTGAGTCCAGAGAGTGCACTGGCACCACTGTGCATGCAAGGCGGTGAGTCCAGAGAGTGCACTGGCACCACCGGGGATGTACCCCGGTGAGTGCAGAGAGTGCACTGGCACCACTGGGCATGCACTGTAGTGACTCCAGAGAGTGCACTGGCACCACTGGGGATGCACTGCCGTGAGTCCAGAGAGTGCACTGGCACCACTGGAGATGCAGTGCAGTGAGTCCAGATCGTGCACTGGCACCACTGGGGATGCAGTGCAGTGAGTCTAGAGTGCACTGGCACCACTGATGAAGCACCCCGGTGAGTCCAGAGAGTGCACTGGCACCACTGGGGATGCAGTGCAGTGAGTCCAGAGAGTGCACTGGCACCACTGGGGATGCACTGCAGTGAGTCCAGAGAGTGCACTGGCACCACTGGGGATGGACCCCCATGAGTCCACAGAGTGCACTGGCACCACTGGGGATGCAGTGCAGTGAGTCCAGAGAGTGCACTGGCACCACTGGGGATGCACTGCAGTGAGTCCAGAGAGTGCAGTGGCTCTACTGGGCATGATCGCCGGTGAGTCCAGAGAGTGCACTGGAAACACTGTGGAAGTACAGAAGTGAGTCCAGAGAGTGCACTGGCACCACTGGGGATGCACCGCCGTGAGTCCAGAGAGTGCACTGGCACCACTGTGGATGCACTGCAGAGAGTCCAGAGAGCGCACTGGCACCACTGGGGATGCACTGCAGTGAGTCCAGAGAGCGCACTGGCACCACTGGGGATGCACCTCCGTGACTCCAGAGAGTGCACTGGCACCACTGGGGATGCACTGCAGTGAGTCCAGAGAGTTCACTGGCACCACTGGGGATGCAGTGCAGTGAGTCAAGAGTGTACACTGGCACCACTGGGGATGCACTGCAGTGAGTCCATAGTACTGGCACCACTGATGATGCACCCCGGTGAGTCCAGAGAGTGCACTGGCACCACTGGGGATGCAGTGCACTGAGTCCAGAGAGTGCACTGGCACCACTGGGGATGCACTGCAGTGAGACCAGAGAGTGCACTGGCACCACTGGGGATGCACCCCGGTGAGTCCAGAGAGCGCACTGGCACCACTGGGGATGCACCCCCGTGACTCCAGAGAGTGCACTGGCACCACTGGGGATGCACTGAAGTGAGACCAGAGAGTGCACTGGCACAACTGGGGATGCACTGCAGTGAGTCCAGAGAGTGCACTGGCACCACTGGGGATGCACTGCAGTGAGTCCAGAGAGTGCACTGGCACCACTGGGGATGCACTGCAGTG
This sequence comes from Anser cygnoides, assembly GCF_040182565.1. Classification (NCBI taxonomy): domain Eukaryota; kingdom Metazoa; phylum Chordata; class Aves; order Anseriformes; family Anatidae; genus Anser; species Anser cygnoides. The sequence continues at coordinate 38,424,117 of NC_089879.1, forward strand.
AGTCCATAGAGTGCACTGGCACCACTGGGGATGCACTGCAGTGAGTCCAGAGAGTGCACTGGCACCACTGGGGATGCACTGCAGTGAGTCCAGAGAGTATACTGGCACCACTGGGGATGCACTGCAGTGAGTCCAGAGAGTGCACTGGCACCACTGGGGATGCACTGCAGTGAGTCCAGAGAGTGCACTGGCACCACTGGGGATGCACCCCGGTGAGTCCAGAGAGTGCACTGGCACCACTGGGGATGCACTGCAGTGACTCCAGGGAGTGCACTGGCACCACTGGGGATGCATTTCAGGGAGTCCAGAGAGTGCACTGGCACCACGGGGGATGCACTGCAGTGAGTCCAGAGAGTGCACTGGCACTACTGGGGATGCACCCCGGTGAGTCCAGAGAGTGCACTGGCACCACTGGGGATGCACTGCAGTGAGTACAGAGAGTGCACTGGCACCACTGGGGATGCACTGAAGTGCGTCCAGAGAGTGCACTGGCACCACTGGGGATGCACTGCAGTGAGTCCAGAGAGTGCACTGGCACCCCTGGGGATGCAGTGCAGTGACTCCAGAGAGTGCAGAGGCACCACTGTTGATGCAGTGCAGTGAGTGCAGAGAGTGCACTGGCACCAGTGCGGAAGCACTGCAGTGAGTCCAGAGAGTGCACTGGCACCACTGGGGATGCAGTGCAGTGAGTCCAGAGAGTGCACTGGCACTTCTGGGGATGCAGTGCAGTGAGTCCAGAGAGTGCTCTAGCACCAAAGGGATGCAGTGCAGTGAGTCCAGAGAGTGCACTGGCACCACTGGGGATGCACTGCAGTGACTCCAGAGAGTGCACTGGCACCACTGGGGATGCAGTGTAGTGAGTCCAGAGAGTGCACTGGCACCACTGAGGATGCAGTGCAGTGACTCCAGAGAGTGCACTGGCAACACTGGGGATGCAGTGCAGTGAGTCCACAGAGTGCACTGGCACCAATGGGGATGCAATGCAGTGAGTCCAGAGAGTGCACTGGCACCACTAGGGATGCACCCCGGTGAGTCCAGAGAGTGCACTCACACCACTGGGGATGCACTGCAGTGAGTCCAGAGAGTGCACTGGCCCCACAGGGGATGTAGTGCAGTGAATCCACAGAGGGCACTAACACCACTGGGGATGCAGCGCAGTGACTCCAGAGAGTGCACTGGCACCACTGGGGATGCACTGCAGTGAGTCCAGAGAGTGCACTGGCACCACTGGAGTTGCAGTGCAGTGAGTCGAGAGAGTGCCCTGGAACCACTGGGGATGCAGCGCAGTGACTACAGAGAGTGCACTGTCTCCACTGGGGATACAGTGCAGTGAGTCCAGAGAGTACACTGCCACCACTGGTGATGCAGTGCAGTGAGTCCAGAGAGTGCACTGTCAGCACTGGGGATGCAGTGCAGTGAGTCCAGAGAGTGCACTGGCACCACTGGGGATGCAGTGCAGTGACTCTAGAGAGTGCACTGGCACCACTGGGGATGCACTGCAGTGAGTCCAGAGAGTGCTCTGGGAACACTGGGGATGCACTGCAGTGAGTCCAGAGAGTGCACTGGCACCACTGGGGATGCACTGCAGTGAGTCCAGAGAGTGCAGTGGCACCACTGTTGATGCAGTGCACTGAGTCCAGAGAGTACACTGGCACCACTGGGGATGCAGTGCAGTGAGTCCAGAGAGTGCACTGTCAGCACTGGGGATGCAGTGCAGTGAGTCCAGAGAGTGCACTGGCACCACTGGGGATGCACTGCAGTGACTCCAGAGACTGCACTGGCACCAATGGGGATGCAGTGCAGTGACTCGAAAGAGTGCACTGGCACCACTGGGGATGCACTGCAGTGAGTCCGGAGAGTGCCCTGGCACCAATGGTGATGCAGTGCAGTGATCCAGAGAGTGCACTGGCACCACTGGGGATGCAGTGCAGTGAGTCCAGAGAGTGCACTGGCACCACTGGGTATGCAGTGCAGTTAGTCCATAGAGTGCACTGGCTCCACTGGGGATGCAGTGCAGTGACTCAAGAGAGTGCACAGGCACCACTGCGGATGCAGTGCAGTGAGTGCAGAGAGTGCACTGGCACCACTGGGGATGCAGTGCAGTGAGTCCAGAGAGTGCACTGGCACCACTGGCGATGCACTGCAGTAAGTCCAGAGAGTGCACTGGCACCATTAGGGATGCAGTGCATTGAGTCCGGAGAGTGCACTGGCACCACTGGGGATGCAGTGCAGTGAGTCCAGAGAGTGCACTGGCACCACTGGGGATGCACTGCTGTGACTCGAAAGAGTACACTGGCACCACTGCGGATGCACTGCAGTGAGTCCGGAGAGTGCCCTGGCACCAATGGTGATGCAGTGCAGTGAGTCCAGAGAGTGCAGTGACACCACTGGGGATGCAGTGCAGTGAGTCCAGAGAGTGCACTGGCACCACTGGGGATGCAATGCAGTGAGTCCAGAGAGTGCACTGGCACCACTGGGGATGAAGTGCAGTGAGTCCAGAGAGTGCACTGGCACCACTGGGGATGCACTGCAGTGAGTCCAGAGAGTGCACTGGCACCACTGGGGATGCACTGCAGAGTCCAGAGAGTGCACTGGCACCTTGGGGATGCAGTGCAGTGAGTCCAGAGAGTGCACTGGCACCACTGGTATGCAGTGCAGTGAGTCCAGAGAGTGCACTGGCACCACAGGGGATACACTGCAGTGAGTCCAGAGAGTGCACTGGCACCACTGGGGACGCAGTGCAGTGACTACAGAGAGTGCACTGGCACCATTGGGGATGCAGTGCACTGAGTCCAGAGAGTGCACTGGCACCAGTGGGGATGCACTGCAGTGGGTCCAGAGAGTGCACTGGCACCTCTGGGGATGAAGTGCAGTGAGTCCAGAGAGTGCACTGGCACCACTGGGAAAGCAGTGCAGTGAGTCCAGAGAGTGCACTGGCACCACTGGGGATGCAGTGCAGTGACTCCAGAGAGTGCACTGGCACCACTGGTGATGCACTGCAGTGAGTCCAGAGAGTGCACTGGCACCACTGGGGATGCACTGCACTGAGTCCAGAGAGTGCACTGACACCACTGGGTATCCAATGCAGTGAGTCCAGAGAGTGCACTGGAACCACTGGGGATGCAGTGCAGTGAGTCCAGAGAGTGCACTGGCACTTCTGGGGATGCAGTGCAGTGAGTCCGGAGAGTGCCCTGGCACCAATGGTGATGCAGTGCAGTGAGTCCAGAGAGTGCACTGGCACCACTGGGGATGCACTGCAGTGCGTCCAGAGAGTGCACTGGCACCACTGAGGATGCAGTGCAGTGAGTCCAGAGAGTGCACTGGCACCACTGGGGATGCACTGCAGTGATTCCAGAGAGTGCACTGGCACCACTGGGGATGCAGTGCAGGGAGTCCAGAGAGTGCACTGGCACCACTGGGGATGCAGTGCAGTGAGTCCAGAGAGTGCACTGGCACCACTGGGGATGCAATGCAGTGAGTCCAGAGAGTGCACTGGCACCACTGGGGATGAAGTGCAGTGAGTCCAGAGAGTGCACTGGCACCACTGGGGATGCACTGCAGTGAGTCCAGAGAGTGCACTGGCACCACTGGGGATGCAGTGCAGTGAGTCCAGAGAGTGCACTGGCACCTTGGGGATGCAGTGCAGTGAGTCCAGAGAGTGCACTGGCACCACTGGGATGCAGTGCAGTGAGTCCAGAGAGTGCACTGGCACCACAGGGGATACACTGCAGTGAGTAAGAGAGTGCACTGGCACCACTGGGGACGCAGTGCAGTGACTACAGAGAGTGCACTGGCACCATTGGGGATGCAGTGCACTGAGTCCAGAGAGTGCACTGGCACCAGTGGGGATGCACTGCAGTGGGTCTAGAGAGTGCACTGGCACCACTGGGGATGCAGTGCAGTGAGTCCAGAGAGTGCACTGGCACCACTGGGAATGCAGTGCAGTGAGTCCAGAGAGTGCACTGGCACCACGGGGGATGCAGTGCAGTGACTCCAGAGAGTGCACTGGCACCACTGGTAATGCACTGCAGTGAGTCCAGAGAGTGCACTGGCACCACTGGGTATGCAGTGCAGTGAGTCCAGAGAGTGCACTGGCACCAGTGGGGAAGCACTGCAGTGAGTCCAGAGAGTGCACTGGCACCACTGGGTATGCACTGCAGTGAGCTCAGAGAGTGCACTGGCACCACTGGGGTTGCAGTGCAGTGAGTCCAGAGAGTGCACTGGCACCACTGGGGATGCACTGCAGTGAGTCCAGAGAGTGCAGTGGCACCATTGGGGATGCAGTGCACTGAGTCCAGAGAGTGCACTGGCACCACTGGGGATGCAGTGCACTGAGTCCAGAGAGTGCACTGGCACCTTGGGAATGCAGTGCAGTGAGTCCTGAGAGTGCAAAGGCACCACAAGGGATGCACTGCAGTGAGTCCAGAGAGTGCACTGGCACCACTGGGGATGCACTGCAGTGAGTCCAGAGAGTGCACTGGCACCACTGGGGATGCACTACAGTGAGTCCAGAGAGTGCACTGGCACCACTGGGGATGCAGTGCAGTGACTCCAGAGAGTGCAGAGGCACCACTGTTGATGCAGTGCAGTGAGTGCAGAGAATGCACTGGCACCAGTGCGGAAGCACTGCAGTGAGTCCAGAGAGTGCACTGGCACCACTGGGGATGCACTGCAGTGAGTCCAGAGAGTGCACTGGCACCACTGGGGATGCAGTGCAGTGAGTCCAGAGAGTGCACTGGCACCACTGGGGATGCAGTGCAGTGAGTCCAGAGAGTGCACTAGCACCAATGGGATGCAGTGCAGTGAGTCCAGAGAGTGCACTGGCGCCACTGGGGATGCACTGCAGTGAGTCCAGAGAGTGCACTGGCACCACTGGGTATGCAGTGCAGTGAGTCCAGAGAGTGCACTGGCACCACTGGGGATGCAGTGCAGTGACTCCAGAGAGTGCACTGGCAACACTGGGGATGCACTGCAGTGAGTCCACAGAGTGCACTGGCACCACTGGGGATGCATTGCACTGAGTCCAGAGAGTGCACTGGCACCACTGGGGATGCACCCCGGTGAGTCCAGAGAGTGCACTGGCACCACTGGGGATGCAACCCGGTGAGTCCAGAGAGTGCACTCGCACCACTGGGGATGCACTGCAGTGAGTCCAGAGAGTGCACTGGCCCCACAGGGGATGTAGTGCAGTGAGTCCACAGAGGGCACTGGCACCACTGGGGATGCAGCGCAGTGACTCCAGAGAGTGCACTGGCACCACTGGGGATGCAGTGCAGTGAGTCCAGAGAGTGCACTGGCACCACTGGAGTTGCAGTGCAGTGAGTCGAGAGAGTGCCCTGGAACCACTGGGGATGCAGCGCAGTGATTACAGAGAGTGCACTGTCTCCACTGTGGATGCAGTGCAGTGAGTCCAGAGAGTACACTGCCACCACTGGTGATGCAGTGCAGTGAGTCCAGAGAGTGCACTGTCAGCACTGGGGATGAAGTGCAGTGAGTCCAGAGAGTGCACTGGCACCACTGGGGATGCACTGCAGTGAGTCCAGAGAGTGCACTGGCACCACTGGGGATGCAGTGCAGTGAGTCCAGAGAGTGCACTGGCACCTTGGGGATGCAGTGCAGTGAGTCCAGAGAGTGCACTGGCACCACTGGGATGCAGCGCAGTGAGTCCAGAGAGTGCACTGGCACCACAGGGGATACACTGCAGTGAGTAAAGAGAGTGCACTGGCACCACTGGGGATGCACTGCAGTGAGCTCAGAGAGTGCACTGGCACCACTGGGGATGCAGTGCAGTGAGTCCAGAGAGTGCACTGGCACCACTGGGGATGCACTGCAGTGAGTCCAGAGAGTGCAGTGGCACCATTGGGGATGCAGTGCACTGAGTCCAGAGAGTGCACTGGCACCACTGGGGATGCAGTGCACTGAGTCCAGAGAGTGCACTGGCACCACTGGGGATGCAGTGCAGTGAGTCCTGAGAGTGCAAAGGCACCACAAGGGATGCACTGCAGTGAGTCCAGAGAGTGCACTGGCACCACTGGGGATGCAGTGCAGTGAGTCCAGAGAGTGCACTGGCACCACTGGGGATGCACTACAGTGAGTCCAGAGAGTGCACTGGCACCACTGGGGATGCAGTGCAGTGACTCCAGAGAGTGCAGAGGCACCACTGTTGATGCAGTGCAGTGAGTGCAGAGAGTGCACTGGCACCAGTGCGGAAGCACTGCAGTGAGTCCAGAGAGTGCACTGGCACCACTGGGGATGCACTGCAGTGAGTCCAGAGAGTGCACTGGCACCACTGGGGATGCAGTGCAGTGAGTCCAGAGAGTGCACTGGCACCACTGGGGATGCAGTGCGGTGAGTCCAGAGAGTGCACTAGCACCAATGGGATGCAGTGCAGTGAGTCCAGAGAGTGCACTGGCACCACTGGGGATGCACTGCAGTGAGTCCAGAGAGTGCACTGGCACCACTGGGTATGCAGTGCAGTGAGTCCAGAGAGTGCACTGGCACCACTGGTGATGCAGTGCAGTGACTCCAGAGAGTGCACTGGCAACACTGGGGATGCACTGCAGTGAGTCCAGAGAGTGCACTGGCACCACTGGGGATGCACTGCAGTGAGTCCAGAGAGTGCACTGGCACCACTGGGGATGCACCCCGGTGAGTCCAGAGAGTGCACTGGCACCACTGGGGATGCAGTGCAGTGAGTCGAGAGAGTGCCCTGGAACCACTGGGGATGCAGCGCAGTGATTACAGAGAGTGCACTGTCTCCACTGGGGATGCAGTGCAGTGAGTCCAGAGAGTACACTGCCACCACTGGTGATGCAGTGCAGTGAGTCCAGAGAGTGCACTGTCAGCACTGGGGATGCAGTGCAGTGAGTCCAGAGAGTGCACTGGCACCACTGGGGATGCAGTGCAGTGACTCCAGAGACTGCACTGGCACCACTGGGGATGCAGTGCAGTGAGTCCAGAGAGTGCACTGGCGCAAAAGGGGATGCACTGCAGTGAGTCCAGAGAGTGCACTGGCACCACTGGGGATGCAGTGCAGTGAGTCCAGAGAGTGCACTGGCACCACTGGGGATGCAGTGCAGTGAGTCCAGAGAGTGCACTGGCACCACTGGGGATGCACTGCAGTGACTCCAGAGACTGCACTGGCACCAATGGGGATGCAGTGCAGTGAGTCCAGAGAATGCACTGGCACCACTGGGGATGCAGTGCAGTGACTCGAAAGAGTGCACTGGCACCACTGGGGATGCACTGCAGTGAGTCCGGAGAGTGCCCTGGCACCAATGGTGATGCAGTGCAGTGATCCAGAGAGTGCACTGGCACCACTGGGGATGCAGTGCAGTGAGTCCAGAGAGTGCACTGGCACCACTGGGTATGCAGTGCAGTTAGTCCATAGAGTGCACTGGCTCCACTGGTGATGAAGTGCAGTGACTCAAGAGAGTGCACAGGCACCACTGGGGATGGAGTGCAGTGAGTCCAGAGAGTGCAATGGCACCACAGGGGATGCACTGCAGTGATTCCAGAGAGTGCACTGTCACCACTGGGGATGCAGTGCAGTGAGTCCAGAGAGTACACTGGCACCTCAGGGGCTGCACTGCAGTGAGTCCAGAGAGTGCACTGGCACCACTGGGGATGCAGTGCGGTGAGTCCAGAGAGTGCACTGGCACAACTGGGGATGCACCTCGGTGAGTCCAGAGAGTGCTCTGGGAACACCGGGGATGCAGTGCAGTGAGTGCAGAGAGTGCACTGGCACCACTGGGGATGCAGTGCAGTGAGTCCAGAGAGTGCACTGTCACCACTGGGGATGCAGTGCAGTGAGTCCGGAGAGTGCACTGGCACCACTGGGGATGCAGTGCAGTGAGTCCAGAGAGTGCACTGGCACCACTGGGGATGCACTGCAGTGAGTCCAGAGAGTGCACTGTCAGCACTGGGGATGCAGTGCAGTGAGTCCAGAGAGTGCACTGTCAGCACTGGGGATGCAGTGCAGTGAGTCCAGAGAGTGCACTGGCACCACTGGGGATGCACTGCAGTGAGTCCAGAGAGTGCACTGGCACCACTGGGGATGCACTGCAATGAGTCCAGAGAATACACTGGCACTAATGGGGATGCAGTGCAGTGACTCGAAAGACTGCACTGGCACCACTGCGGATGCACTGCAGTGAGTCCGGAGAGTGCCCTGGCACCAATGGTGATGCAGTGCAGTGAGTCCAGAGAGTGCAGTGGCACCACTGGGGATGCAGTGCAGTGAGTCCAGAGAGTGCACTGGCACCACTGGGGATGCACTGCAGTGAGTCCAGAGAGTGCTCTGGGAACACTGGGGATGCAGTGCAGTGAGTGCAGAGAGTGCACTGGCACCACTGGGGATGCAGTGCAGTGAGTCCAGAGAGTGCACTGGCACCACTGGGGATGCACTGCAGTGACTCGAAAGATTGCACTGGCAACACTGCGGATGCACTGCAGTGAGTCCGGAGAGTGCCCTGGCACCAATGGTGATGCAGTGCAGTGAGTCCAGAGAGTGCACTGGCACCACTGGGGATGCACTGCAGTGAGTCCAGAGAGTGCCCTGGCACCACTGGGGATGCAGTGCAGTGACTCCAGAGAGTGCAGAGGCACCACTGTTGATGCAGTGCTGCGACTCCAGAGAGTGCACTGGCACCACTGGGGATGCAGTGCAGTGAGTCCAGAGAGTGCACTGGCACCACTGGGGATGTACTGCAGTGAGTCCAGAGAGTGCACTGGCACCACTGGTGATGCAGTGCAGTGAGTGCAGAGAGTGCACTGGCACCACTGGGGATGCACTGCAGTGAGTTCAGAGAGTGCACTGGCACCACTGGGGATGCACTGCAGGGACTCAAAAGAGTGCACTGGCACCAGTGCGGATGCACTGCAGTGAGTCCGGAGAGTGCACTGGCACCAATGGTGATGCAGTGCAGTGAGTCCAGAGAGTGCAGTGGCACCACTGGGGATGCAGTGCAGTGAGTCCAGAGAGTGCACTGGCACCACTGGGGATGCAATGCAGTGAGTCCAGAGAGTGCACTGGCACCACTGGGGATGCAGTGCAGTGAGTCCAGAGAGTGCACTGGCACCACTGGGGATGCACTGCAGTGATTCCAGAGAGTGCACTGGCACCACTGGGGTTGCAGTGCAGTGAGTGCAGAGAGTGCCCTGGCACCACTGGGGATGCAGTGCAGTGAGTCCAGAGAGTGCACTGGCACCACTGGGGATGCAGTGCAGTGAGTCCAGAGAGTGCACTGGCACCACTGGGGATGCACCCCGGTGAGCCCAGAGATTGCACTGGCACCACTGGGGATGCACTGCAGTGAGTGCAGAGAGTGCATTGGCACCACTGGGGATGCACTGCAGTGAGGGCAGAGAGTGCACTGGCACCACTGGGGATGCACTGCAGTGAGTCCAGAGAGTGCCCTGGCACCACTGGGGATGCAGTGCAGTGAGTCCAGAGAGTGCACTGGCACCACTGGGGATGCAATGCAGTGAGTCCAGAGAGTGCACTGGCACCACTGGGGATGCAGTGCAGTGAGTCCAGAGAGTGCACTGGCACCACTGGGGATGCACTGCAGTGATTCCGGAGAGTGCACTGGCACCACTGGGCATGCAGTGCAGTGAGTCCAGAGAGTGCACTGGCACCACTGTGGATGCACTGCAGTGAGTCCAGAGAGTGCACTGGCACCACTGGGGATGCAGTGCTGTGACTCCAGAGAGTGCACTGGCACCGCTGGGGATGCAGTGCTGTGAGTCCAGAGAGTGCACTGGCACCACTGGGGATGCACTGCAGTGAGTCCAGAGAGTGCACTGGCACCACTGGGGATGCACTGCAGTGAGTCCAGAGAGTGCACTGGCACCACTGGGGATGCACTGCAGTGACTCGAAAGAGTGCACTGGCACCACTGCGGATGCACTGCAGTGAGTCCGGAGAGTGCCCTGGCACCAATGGTGATGCAGTGCAGTGAGTCCAGAGAGTGCAGTGGCACCACTGGGGATGCAGTGCAGTGAGTCCAGAGAGTGCACTGGCACCACTGGGGATGCAGTGCAGTGAGTCCAGAGAGTGCACTGGCACCACTGGGGATGCAGTGCAGTGACTCCAGAGAGTGCACTGGCACCACTGGGGATGCAGTGCAGTGAGTCCAGAGAGTGCACTGGCGCAAAAGGGGATGCACTGCAGTGAGTCCAGAGAGTGCACTGGCACCACTTGGGATGCAGTGCAGTGAGTCCAGAGAGTGCACTGTCAGCACTGGGGATGCAGTGCAGTGAGTCCAGAGAGTGCACTGGCACCACTGGGGATGCACTGCAGTGACTCCAGAGACTGCACTGGCACCAATGGGGATGCACTGCAGTGAGTCCAGAGAATGCACTGGCACCACTGGGGATGCAGTGCAGTGACTCGAAAGAGTGCACTGGCACCACTGGGGATGCACTGCAGTGAGTCCGGAGAGTGCCCTGGCACCAATGGTGATGCAGTGCAGTGATCCAGAGAGTGCACTGGCACCACTGGGGATGCAGTGCAGTGAGTCCAGAGAGTGCAGTGGCACCACTGGGTATGCAGTGCAGTTAGTCCATAGAGTGCACTGGCTCCACTGGGGATGCAGTGCAGTGACTCAAGAGTTTGCACAGGCACCACTGGGGATGGAGTGCAGTGAGTCCAGAGAGTGCAATGGCACCACAGGGGATGCACTGCAGTGATTCCAGAGAGTGCACTGTCACCACTGGGGATGCAGTGCAGTGAGTCCAGAGAGTGCACTGGCACCACTGGGGATGCAGTGCAGTGAGTCCAGAGAGTGCACTGGCACCACTGGGGATGCAGTGCAGTGAGTCCAGAGAGTGCACTGGCACCACTGGGGATGCACACCGGTGAGCCCAGAGATTGCACTGGCACCACAGGGGCTGCACTGCAGTGAGTGCAGAGAGTACACTGGCACCACTGGGGATGCAGTGCAGTGAGGGCAGAGAGTGCACTGGCACCACTGGGGATGCACTGCAGTGAGTCCAGAGAGTGCCCTGGCACCACTGGGGATGCAGTGCAGTGAGTCCAGAGAGTGCACTGGCACCACTGGGGATGCAATGCAGTGAGTCCAGAGAGTGCACTGGCACCACTGTGGATGCAGTGCAGTGAGTCCAGAGAGTGCACTGGCACCACTGGGGATGCACTGCAGTGATTCCGGAGAGTGCACTGGCACCACTGGGGATGCAGTGCAGTGAGTCCAGAGAGTGCACTGGCAGCACTTGGGATGCACTGCAGTGAGTCCAGAGAGTGCACTGGCACCACTGGGGATGCAGTGCAGTGAGTCCAGAGAGTGCACTGGCACCAGTGGGGATGCACTGCAGTGAGTCCAGAGAGTGCACTGGCACCACTGGGGATGCAGTGCAGTGAGTCCAGAGAGTGCAGAGGCACCACTGTTGATGCAGTGCTGTGACTCCAGAGAGTGCACTGGCACCACTGGGGATGCAGTGCTGTGAGTCCAGAGAGTGCACTGGCACCACTGGGGATGCACTGCAGTGAGTCCAGAGAGTGCACTGGCACCACTGGGGATGCACTGCAGTGAGTCCAGAGAGTGCACTGGCACCACTGGGGATGCACTGCAGTGAGTCCAGAGAGTGCACTGGCACCACTGGGGATGCACTGCAGTGACTCGAAAGAGTGCACTGGCACCACTGCGGATGCACTGCAGTGAGTCCGGAGAGTGCCCTGGCACCAATGGTGATGCAGTGCAGTGAGTCCAGAGAGTGCAGTGGCACCACTGGGGATGCAGTGCAGTGAGTCCAGAGAGTGCACTGGCACCACTGGGGATGCAGTGCAGTGAGTCCAGAGAGTGCACTGGCACCACTGGGGATGCACTGCAGTGAGTCCAGAGAGTGCACTGGCACCACTGGGGATGCACTGCAGTGAGTCCAGAGAGTGCACTGGCACCACTGGGGATGCAGTGCAGTGAGTCCAGAGAGTGCAGAGGCACCACTGTTGATGCAGTGCTGTGACTCCAGAGAGTGCACTGGCACCACTGGGGATGCACTGCAGTGAGTCCAGAGAGTGCACTGGCACCACTGGGGATGCAGTGCACTGAGTCCAGAGAGTGCACTGGCACCACTGGTGATGCAGTGCAGTGAGTCCAGAGAGTACACTGGCACCACTGGCGATGCAGTGCACTGAGTCCAGAGAGTGCACTGGCAGCACTGGGTATGCAGTTCAGTGAGTCCAGAGAGTGCACTGGCACCACTGGGGATACACTGCAGTGAGTAAAGAGAGTGCACTGGCACCACTGGGGATGCACTGCAGTGAGTCCAGAGAGTGCACTGGCACCACTGGGGATGCAGTGCTGTGAGTCCAGAGACTGCACTGGCACCACTGGGGATGCAGTGCAGTGAGTCCAGAGAGTGCACTGGCACCACTGGGGATGCACTGCAGTGAGTCCAGAGAGTGCACTGGCACCACTCTGGATGCAGTGCAGTTGAGTCCAGAGAGTGCACTGGCACCTTGGGGATGCAGTGCAGTGAGTCCAGAGAGTGCACTGGCACCACTGGGGATGCAGTGCAGTGTGTCAAGAGAGTGCACTGGCACCAGTGGGGGTGCACTGCAGTGAGTCCAGAGAGTGCACTGGCACCACTGGGGTTGCAGTGCAGTGAGTGCAGAGAGTGCCCTGGCACCACTGGGGATGCAGTGCAGTGAGTCCACAGAGTGCACTGGCACCACTGGGGATGCAGTGCAGTGAGTCCAGAGAGTGCACTGGCACCACTGGGGATGCACCCCGGTGAGCCCAGAGATTGCACTGGCACCACTGGGGATGCACTGCAGTGAGTGCAGAGAGTGCACTGGCACCACTGGGGATGCACTGCAGTGAGGGCAGAGAGTGCACTGGCACCACTGGGGATGCACTGCAGTGAGTCCAGAGAGTGCCCTGGCACCACTGGGGATGCAGTGCAGTGAGTCCAGAGAGTGCACTGGCACCACTGGGGATGCAATGCAGTGAGTCCAGAGAGTGCACTGGCACCACTGTGGATGCAGTGCAGTGAGTCCAGAGAGTGCACTGGCACCACTGGGGATGCAGTGCAGTGATTCCGGAGAGTGCACTGGCACCACTGGGGATGCACTGCCGTGAGTCCAGAGAGTGCACTGGCAGCACTTGGGATGCACTGCAGTGAGTCCAGAGAGTGCACTGGCACCACTGGGGATGCAGTGCAGTGAGTCCAGAGAGTGCACTGGCACCTCTGGGGATGCACTGCAGTGAGTCCAGAGAGTGCACTGGCACCACTGGGGATGCAGTGCAGTGAGTCCAGAGAGTGCAGAGGCACCACTGTTGATGCAGTGCTGTGACTCCAGAGAGTGCACTGGCACCACTGGGGATGCAGTGCTGTGAGTCCAGAGAGTGCACTGGCACCACTGGGGATGCACTGCAGTGAGTCCAGAGAGTGCACTGGCACCACTGGGGATGCACTGCAGTGAGTCCAGAGAGTGCACTGGCACCACTGGGGATGCACTGCAGTGAGTCCAGAGAGTGCACTGGCACCACTGGGGATGCAGTGCAGTGACTCGAAAGAGTGCACTGGCACCACTGCGGATGCACTACAATGAGTCCGGAGAGTGCCCTGGCACCAATGGTGATGCAGTGCAGTGAGTCCAGAGAGTGCAGTGGCACTACTGGGGATGCAGTGCAGTGAGTCCAGAGAGTGCAGTGGCACCACTGGGGATGCAATGCAGTGAGTCCAGAGAGTGCACTGGCACCACTGGGGATGCAGTGCAGTGACTCCAGAGAGTGCACTGGCACCACTGGGGATGCAGTGCAGTGAGTCCAGAGAGTGCACTGGCACTACTGGGGATGCACTGCAGTGAGTCCAGAGAGTGCACTGGCACCACTGGGGATGCAGTGCAGTGAGTCCAGAGAGTGCACTGGCACCACTGGGGATGCAGTGCAGTGAGTCCAGAGAGTGCACTGGCACTACTGGGGATGCACTGCAGTGAGTCCAGAGAGTGCACTGGCACCACTGGGGATGCAGTGCAGTGAGTCCAGAGAGTGCACTGGCACCACTGCGGATGCAGTGCAGTGAGTCCAGAGAGTGCAGAGGCAGCACTGTTGATGCAGTGCTGTGACTCCAGAGAGTGCACTGGCACCACTGGGGATGCAGTGCAGTGAGTCCAGAGAGTGCACTGGCACCACTGGGGATGCAGTGCACTGAGTCCAGAGAGTGCACTGGCACCACTGGTGATGCAGTGCAGTGAGTCCAGAGAGTACACTGGCACCACTGGCGATGCAGTGCAGTGAGTCCAGAGAGTGCACTGGCAGCACTGGGGATGCACTGCAGTGAGTCCAGAGAGTGCACTGGCACCACTGGGGATACACTGCAGTGACTCCAGAGAGTGCACTGGCACCACTGGGGATGCACTGCAGTGATTCCAGAGAGTGCACTGGCATCACTGGGGATGCAGTGCAGTGAGTCCAGAGAGTGCACTGGCACTACTGGGGATGCACTGCAGTGAGTCCAGAGAGTGCACTGGCAGCACTGGGGATGCACTGCAGTGAGTCCAGAGAGTGCTCTGGCACCACTGGGGATGCAGTTCAGTGAGGCCAGAGAGTGCAGAGGCACCACTGTTGATGCAGTGCTGTGACTCCAGAGAGTGCACTGGCACCACTGGGGATGCAGTGCAGTGAGTCCTGAGATTGCACTGGCACCACTGGGGATGCACTACAGTGAGTCCAGAGACTACACTGGCACCACTGGGGATGCAGTGCAGTGAGTCCAGAGAGTGCACTGGCACCACTGTTCATGCAGTGCAGTGAGTATAAAGAGTGCACTGGCACCACTGGGTATGCAGTGCATGAGTGCAGAGAGTGCACTGGCACCACTGGGGATGCAGTGCAGTGAGTCCATAGACTGCACAGGCACCACTGGGGATGCAGTGCAGTGAGTCCAGAGAGTGCACTGGCACCACTGGGGATGCAGTGCAGTGAGTGCAGAGAGTGCACTGGCACCACTGGGGATGCACTGCAGTGAGTCCAGAGAGTGCACTGGCACCACTGGGGATGCAGTGCAGTTGAGTCCAGAGAGTACACTGGCACCTTGGGGATGCAGTGCAGTGAGTCCAGAGAGTGCACTGGCACCACTGGGGATGCAGTGCAGTGAGTCCAGAGAGTGCACTGGCACCACTGGGGATGCACTCCGGTGATCCCAGAGATTGCACACGCACCACTGGGGATGCACTGCAGTGAGTGCAGAGAGTGCACTGGCACCACTGGGGATGCACTGCAGTGAGGGCAGAGAGTGCACTGGCACCACTGGGGATGCAGTGCAGTGAGTCCAGAGAGTGCCCTGGCACCACTGGGGATGCAGTGCAGTGAGTCCAGAGAGTGCACTGGCACCACTGAGGATGCAGTGCAGTGAGTCCAGAGAGTGCCCTGGCTCCACTGGGGATGCAGTGCAGTGAGTCCAGAGAGTGCCCTGGCACCACTGGGGATGCAGTGCAGTGAGTCCAAAGAGTGCACTGGCACCACTGGGTATGCAGTGCATGAGTGCAGAGAGTCCACTGGCACCACTGGGGATGCAGTGCAGTGAGTCCAGAGAGTGGACTGGCACCAGTGGGGATGGAGTGCAGTGAGTCCAGAGAGTGCACTGGCACCACTGGGGATGCAGTGCAGTGAGTCCAGAGAGTGCACTGGCTCCACTGGGGATGAACTGTAGTGAGTCCAGAGACTGCACAGGCACCACTGGGGATGCAGTGCAGTGACTCCAGAGAGTGCACTGGCACCACTGGGGATGCAGTGCAGTGAGTGCAGAGAGTGCACTGGCACCACTGGGGATGCAATGCAGTGAGTCCAGAGAGTGCATTGGCACCACTGGGGATGCACTGCAGTGAGTCCAGAGAGTGCACGGGCACCACTGGGGATGCACTGCAGTGAGTCCAGAGAGTGCACTGACACCACTGGGGATGCAGTGCAGTGATTCCGGAGAGTGCACTGGCACCACTGGGGATGCAGTGCAGTGAGTCCAGAGAGTGCACTGGCACCACTGGGGATGCACTGCAGTGAGTCCAGAGAGTGCACTGGCAGCACTGGGTATGCACTGCAGTGAGTCCAGAGAGTGCACTGGCACCACTGGGGATGCACTGCAGTGACTCGAAAGAGTGCACTGGCACCACTGGGCATGCACTGCAGTGAGTCCGGAGAGTGCACTGGCACCACTGGGGATGCAGTGCAGTGAGTCCAGAGAGTGCACTGGCACCACTGGGGATGCAGCGCAGTGAGTCCAGAGAGTGCACTGGCACTAATGGGGATGCAGCGCAGTGAGTCCAGAGAGTGCACTGGCACTACAGGGGATGCACTGCAGTGAGTCCAGAGAGTGCACTGGCACCACTGCGGATGCACTGCAGTGAGTCCAGAGAGTGCACTGGCACCACTGGGGATGCAGTGCAGTGAGTCCAGAGAGTGCACTGGCACCACTGGGGATGCAGTGCAGTGAGTGCAGAGAGTGCACTGGCACCACTGGGGATGCACTGCAGTGAGTCCAGAGAGTGCACTGGCACCACTGGGGATGCAGTAGTGAGTCCAGAGAGTGCACTGGCACCACTGGGGATGCACCCCGGTGAGCCCAGAGATTGCACTGGCACCACTGGGGATGCACTGCAGTGAGTGCAGAGAGTGCAGTGGCACCACTGGGGATGCAGTGCAGTGAGTCCAGAGAGTGCACTGGCACCACTGGGGATACACTGCAGTGACTCCAGAGAGTGCACTGGCACCACTGGGGATGCACTGCAGTGAGTCCAGAGAGTGCACTGGCACCAGTGGGGATGCAGTGCAGTGAGTCCAGAGACTGCACTGGCACCAACTGGAGCTGCACTGCAGTGAGTCCTGAGATTGCACTGGCACCACTGGGGATGCACTACAGTGAGTCCAGAGACTGCACTGGACCACTGGGGATGCAGTGCAGTGAGTCCAGAGAGTGCACTGGCACCACTGTTCATGCAGTGCAGTGAGTCCAAAGAGTGCACTGGCACCACTGGGTATGCAGTGCATGAGTGCAGAGAGTGCACTGGCACCAGTGGGGATGCAGTGCAGTGAGTCCAGAGAGTGGACTGGCACCAGTGGGGATGGAGTGCAGTGAGTCCAGAGAGTGCACTGGCACCAGTGGGGATGGAGTGCAGTGAGTCCCGAGAGTGCACTGGCTCCACTGGGGATGAACTGTAGTGAGTCCAGAGACTGCACAGGCACCACTGGGGATGCAGTGCAGTGAGTGCAGAGAGTGCACTGGCACCACTGGGGATGCAATGCAGTGAGTCCAGAGAGTGCACTGGCACCAGTGGGGATGCACTGCAGTGACTCGAAAGAGTGCACTGGCACCACTGCGGATGCACTGCAGTGATTCCGGAGAGTGCACTGGCACCACTGGGGATGCAGTGCAGTGAGTCCAGAGAGTGCACTGGCACCACTGGGGATGCACTGCAGTGATTCCGGAGAGTGCACTGGCACCACTGCGGATGCACTGCAGTGATTCCGGAGAGTGCACTGGCACCACTGGGGATGCAGTGCAGTTGAGTCCAGAGAGTGCACTGGCACCACTGGGGATGCACTGCAGTGACTCGAAAGAGTGCACTGGCACCACTGCGGATGCACTGCAGTGATTCCGGAGAGTGCACTGGCACCACTGGGGATGCAGTGCAGTGAGTCCAGAGAGTGCACTGGCAGCACTGGGGATGCACTGCAGTGAGTCCAGAGAGTGCACTGGCACCACTGGGGATGCACTGCAGTGACTCGTAAGAGTGCACTGGCACCACTGCGGATGCACTGCAGTGAGTCCGGAGAGTGCACTGGCACCACTGGGGATGCAGTGCAGTGAGTGCAGAGAGTGCAATGGCACCACTGGGGATGCAGTGCAGTGAGTCCAGAGAGTGCACTGGCACCACTGGGGATGCAGCGCAGTGAGTCCAGAGAGTGCACTGGCACTACTGGGGATGCACTGCAGTGAGTCCAGAGAGTGCACTGGCACCACTGCGGATGCACTGCAGTGAGTCCAGAGAGTGCACTGGCACCACTGGGGACGCAGTGCAGTGAGTCCTGAGAGTGCACTGGCACCACTGGGGATGCAGTGCAGTGAGTGCAGAGAGTGCACTGGCACCACTGGGGATGCACTGCAGTGAGTCCAGAGAGTGCACTGGCACCACTGGGGATGCAGTGCAGTGAGTCCAGAGAGTGCACTGGCACCATTGGGGATGCACGCCGGTGAGCCCAGAGATTGCACTGGCACCACTGGGGATGCACTGCAGTGAGTCCAGAGAGTGCACTGGCACCACTGGGGATGCACGCCGGTGAGCCCAGAGATTGCACTGGCACCACTGGGGATGCACTGCAGTGAGTGCAGAGAGTGCAGTGGCACCACTGGGGATGCACCGCCGTGAGTCCAGAGAGTGCACTGGCACCACTGGGGATGCAATGCAGTGAGTCCAGAGAGTGCACTGGCACCACTGGGGATGCAGTGCAGGGACTCCAGAGAGTGCACTGGCACCACTGGGGATGCACTGCAGTGATTCCAGAGAGTGCACTGGCACCACTGGGGATGCAGTGCAGTGAGTCCAGAGAGTGCACTGGCACTACTGGGGATGCACTGCAGTGAGTCCAGAGAGTGCACTGGCAGCACTGAGGATGCACTGCAGTGAGTCCAGAGAGTGCACTGGCTCCACTGGGGATGAACTGTAGTGAGTCCAGAGACTGCACAGGCACCACTGGGGATGCAGTGCAGTGAGTCCAGAGAGTGCACTGGCACCACTGGGGATGCAGTGCGGTGAGTTCAGAGAGTGCACTGGCACCACTGGGGATGCAGTGCAGTGAGTCCAGAGAGTGCACTGGCACCACTGGGGATGCAGTGCAGTGAGTCCAGAGAGTGCACTGGCACCACAGGTGATGCAGTGCAGTGAGTCCAGAGAGTGCACTGGCACCACTGGGGATGCACTGCAGTGAGTCCAGAGAGTGCACTGGCACCACTGGGGATGCACGGCAGTGAGTCCAGAGAGTGCACTGGCACCACTGGGGATGCAGTGCAGTTGAGTCCAGAGAGTGCACTGGCACCTTGGGGACGCAGTGCAGTGAGTCCAGAGAGTGCACTGGCACCACTGGGGATGCAGTGCAGTGTGTCCAGAGAGTGCACTGGCACCAGTGGGGGTGCACTGCAGTGAGTCCGGAGAGTGCACTGTCACCACTGGGGTTGCAGTGCAGTGAGTGCAGAGAGTGCCCTGGCACCACTGGGGATGCAGTGCAGTGAGTCCACAGAGTGCACTGGCACCACTGGGGATGCAGTGCAGTGAGTCCAGAGAGTGCACTGGCACCACTGGGGATGCACCCCGGTGAGCCCAGAGATTGCACTGGCACCACTGGGGATGCACTGCAGTGAGTGCAGAGAGTGCACTGGCACCACTGGGGATGCACTGCAGTGAGGGCAGAGAGTGCACTGGCACCACTGGGGATGCACTGCAGTGAGTCCAGAGAGTGCCCTGGCACCACTGGGGATGCAGTGCAGTGAGTCCAGAGAGTGCACTGGCACCACTGGGGATGCAATGCAGTGAGTCCAGAGAGTGCACTGGCACCACTGTGGATGCCGTGCAGTGAGTCCAGAGAGTGCACTGGCACCACTGGGGATGCACTGCAGTGATTCCGGAGAGTGCACTGGCACCACTGGGGATGCACTGCCGTGAGTCCAGAGAGTGCACTGGCAGCACTTGGGATGCACTGCAGTGAGTCCAGAGAGTGCACTGGCACCACTGGGGATGCAGTGCAGTGAGTCCAGAGAGTGCACTGGCACCTCTGGGGATGCACTGCAGTGAGTCCAGAGAGTGCACTGGCACCACTGGGGATGCAGTGCAGTGATTCCAGAGAGTGCAGAGGTACCACTGTTGATGCAGTGCTGTGACTCCAGAGAGTGCACTGGCACCACTGGGGATGCAGTGCTGTGAGTCCAGAGAGTGCACTGGCACCACTGGGGATGCACTGCAGTGAGTCCAGAGAGTGCACTGGCACCACTGGGGATGCACTGCAGTGAGTCCAGAGAGTGCACTGGCACCACTGCGGATGCACTGCAGTGAGTCCAGAGAGTGCACTGGCACCACTGGGGATGCAGTGCAGTGACTCGAAAGAGTGCACTGGAACACTGCGGATGCACTGCAGTGAGTCCGGAGAGTGCCCTGGCACCAATGGTGATGCAGTGCAGTGAGTCCAGAGAGTGCAGTGGCACTACTGGGGATGCAGTGCAGTGAGTCCAGAGAGTGCAGTGGCACCACTGGGGATGCAATGCAGTGAGTCCAGAGAGTGCACTGGCACCACTGGGGATGCAGTGCAGTGACTCCAGAGAGTGCACTGGCACCACTGGGGATGCAGTGCAGTGAGTCCAGAGAGTGCACTGGCACTACTGGGGATGCACTGCAGTGAGTCCAGAGAGTGCACTGGCACCACTGGGGATGCACTGCAGTGAGTCCAGAGAGTGCACTGGCACCACTGCGGATGCAGTGCAGTGAGTCCAGAGAGTGCAGAGGCACCACTGTTGATGCAGTGATGTGACTCCAGAGAGTGCACTGGCACCACTGGGGATGCAGTGCAGTGAGTCCAGAGAGTGCACTTGCACCACTGGGGATGCAGTGCACTGAGTCCAGAGAGTGCACTGGCACCACTGGTGATGCAGTGCAGTGAGTCCAGAGAGTACACTGGCACCACTGGCGATGCAGTGCAGTGAGTCCAGAGAGTGCACTGGCAGCACTGGGGATGCACTGCAGTGAGTCCAGAGAGTGCACTGGCACCACTGGGGATACACTGCAGTGAGTCCAGAGAGTGCACTGGCACCACTGGGGATGCACTGCAGTGAGTCCAGAGAGTGCACTGGCACCACTGGGGATGCAGTGCAGTGAGTCCAGAGACTGCACTGGCACCAACTGGAGCTGCACTGCAGTGAGTCCAGAGATTGCACTGGCACCACTGGGGATGCACTACAGTGAGTCCAGAGACTACACTGGCACCACTGGGGATGCAGTGCAGTGAGTCCAGAGAGTGCACTGGCACCACTGTTCATGCAGTGCAGTGAGTCCAAAGAGTGCACTGGCACCACTGGGTATGCAGTGCATGAGTGCAGAGAGTCCACTGGCACCACTGGGGATGCAGTGCAGTGAGTCCAGAGAGTGGACTGGCACCAGTGGGGATGGAGTGCAGTGAGTCCAGAGAGTGCACTGGCACCACTGGGGATGCAGTGCAGTGAGTCCGGAGAGTGCACTGGCTCCACTGGGGATGAACTGTAGTGAGTCCAGAGACTGCACAGGCACCACTGGGGATGCAGTGCAGTGACTCCAGAGAGTGCACTGGCACCACTGGGGATGCACTGCAGTGAGTCCAGAGAGTGCACTGGCACCACTGGGGATGCACTGCAGTGAGTCCAGAGAGTGCACGGGCACCACTGGGGATGCAATGCAGTGAGTCCAGAGAGTGCACTGACACCACTGGGGATGCAGTGCAGTGATTCCGGAGAGTGCACTGGCACCACTGGGGATGCAGTGCAGTGAGTCCAGAGAGTGCACTGGCACCAGTGGGGATGCACTGCAGTGAGTCCAGAGAGTGCACTGGCAGCACTGGGGATGCACTGCAGTGAGTCCAGAGAGTGCACTGGCACCACTGGGGATGCACTGCAGTGACTCGAAGGAGTGCACTGGCACCACTGCGGATGCACTGCAGTGAGTCCGGAGAGTGCCCTGGCACCACTGGTGATGCACTGCAGTGAGTCCAGAGAGTGCAGTGGCACCACTGGGGATGCAGTGCAGTGAGTCCAGAGAGTGCACTGGCAACACTGGGGATGCAATGCAGTGAGTCCAGAGAGTGCACTGGCACCACTGGGGATGCAGTGCAGTGACTCCAGAGAGTGCACTGGCACCACTGGGGATGCACTGAAGTGAGTCCAGAGAGTGCACTGGCACCACTGGGGATGCAGTGCAGTGAGTCCAGAGAGTGCACTGGCACTACTGGGGATGCACTGCAGTGAGTCCAGAGAGTGCACTGGCAGCAGTGGGGATGCACTGCAGTGAGTCCAGAGAGTGCTCTGGCACCACTGGGGATGCAGTTCAGTGAGGCCAGAGAGTGCAGAGGCACCACTGTTGATGCAGTGCTGTGACTCCAGAGAGTGCACTGGCACCACTGGGGATGCAGTGCAGTGAGTCCTGAGATTGCACTGGCACCACTGGGGATGCACTACAGTGAGTCCAGAGACTACACTGGCACCACTGGGGATGCAGTGCAGTGAGTCCAGAGAGTGCACTGGCACCACTGTTCATGCAGTGCAGTGAGTATAAAGAGTGCACTGGCACCACTGGGTATGCAGTGCATAAGTGCAGAGAGTGCACTGGCACCACTGGGGATGCAGTGCAGTGAGTCCATAGACTGCACAGGCACCACTGGGGATGCAGTGCAGTGAGTCCAGAGAGTGCACTGGCACCACTGGGGATGCACTGCAGTGAGTCCAGAGAGTGCACGGGCACCACTGGGGATGCAGTGCAGTTGAGTCCAGAGAGTACACTGGCACCTTGGGGATGCAGTGCAGTGAGTCCAGAGAGTGCACTGGCACCACTGGGGATGCAGTGCGGTGAGTCCAGAGAGTGCACTAGCACCACTGGGGATGCACTGCAGTGAGTCCAGAGAGTGCACTGGCACCACTGGGGTTGCAGTGCAGTGAGTCCAGAGAGTGCACTGGCACCACTTGGGATGCACTGCAGTGAGTCCAGAGAGTGCACTGGCACCACTGGGAATGCAGTGCAGTGAGTGCAGAGAGTGCAGTGGCACCACTGGGGATGCACTGCAATGAGTCCAGATAGTGCACTGGCACCACTGGGGATGCAGTGCAGTGAGTGCAGAGAGTGCACTGGCACCACTGGGGATGCAGTGCAGTGAGTCCAGAGAGTGCACTGGCACCAGTGGGGATGCAGCGCAGTGAGTCCACAGAGTGCACTGGCACCACTGGGGATGCAGTGCAGTGAGTCCAGAGAGTGCACTGGCACCACTGCGGATGCACTGCAGTGAGTCCAGAGAGTGCACTGGCACCACTGGGGATGCAGTGCAGTGAGTCCAGAGATTGCACTGGCACCACTGGGAATGCAGTGCAGTGAGTGCAGAGAGTGCACTGGCACCACTGGGGATGCACTGCAGTGAGTCCAGAGAGTGCACTGGCACCACTGGGGATGCAGTGCAGTGAGTCCAGAGAGTGCACTGGCACCACTGGGGATGCACCCCGGTGATCCCAGAGATTGCACTCGCACCACTGGGGATGCACTGCAGTGAGTGCAGAGAGTGCACTGGCACCACTGGGGATGCACTGCAGTGAGGGCAGAGAGTGCACTGGCACCACTGGGGATGCAGTGCAGTGAGTCCAGAGAGTGCCCTGGCACCACTGGGGATGCAGTGCAGTGAGTCCAGAGAGTGCACTGGCACCACTGAGGATGCAGTGCAGTGAGTCCAGAGAGTGCCCTGGCACCACTGGGGATGCAGTGCAGTGAGTCCAGAGAGTGCCCTGGCACCACTGGGGATGCAGTGCAGTGAGTCCAAAGAGTGCACTGGCACCACTGGGTATGCAGTGCATGAGTGCAGAGAGTCCACTGGCACCACTGGGGATGCAGTGCAGTGAGTCCAGAGAGTGGACTGGCACCAGTGGGGATGGAGTGCAGTGAGTCCAGAGAGTGCACTGGCACCACTGGGGATGCAGTGCAGTGAGTGCAGAGAGTGCACTGGCACCACTGGGGATGCACGCCGGTGAGCCCAGAGATTGCACTGGCACCACTGGGGATGCACTGCAGTGAGTCCAGAGAGTGCACTGGCACCACTGGGGATGCACCCCGGTGAGCCCAGAGATTGCACTGGCACCACTGGGGATGCACTGCAGTGAGTGCAGAGAGTGCAGTGGCACCACTGGGGATGCAGTGCAGTGAGTCCAGAGAGTGCACTGGCACCACTGGGGATGCAATGCAGTGAGTCTAGAGAGTGCACTGGCACCACTGGGGATGCAGTGCAGTGACTCCAGAGAGTGCACTGGCACTACTGGGGATGCACTGCAGTGAGTCCAGAGAGTGCACTGGCACCACTGGGGATGCAGTGCAGTGAGTCCAGAGAGTGCACTGGCACTACTGGGGATGCAGTGCAGTGAGTCCAGAGAGTGCACTGGCAGCACTGGGGATGCACTGCAGTGAGTCCAGAGAGTGCTCCGGCACCACTGGGGATGCAGTTCAGTGAGTCCAGAGAGTGCACTGGCACCACTGGGGATACACTGCAGTGACTCCAGAGAGTGCACTGGCACCACTGGGGATGCACTGCAGTGAGTCCAGAGAGTGCACTGGCACCAGTGGGGATGCAGTGCAGTGAGTCCAGAGACTGCACTGGCACCAACTGGAGCTGCACTGCAGTGAGTCCTGAGATTGCACTGGCACCACTGGGGATGCACTACAGTGAGTCCAGAGACTACACTGGCACCACTGGAGATGCAGTGCAGTGAGTCCAGAGAGTGCACTGGCACCACTGTTCATGCAGTGCAGTGAGTCCAAAGAGTGCACTGGCACCACTGGGTATGCAGTGCATGAGTGCAGAGAGTGCACTGGCACCAGTGGGGATGCAGTGCAGTGAGTCCAGAGAGTGGACTGGCACCAGTGGGGATGGAGTGCAGTGAGTCCAGAGAGTGCACTGGCACCACTGGGGATGGAGTGCAGTGAGTCCCGAGAGTGCACTGGCTCCACTGGGGATGAACTGTAGTGAGTCCAGAGACTGCACAGGCACCACTGGGGATGCAGTGCAGTGAGTGCAGAGAGTGCACTGGCACCACTGGGGATGCAATGCAGTGAGTCCAGAGAGTGCACTGGCACCAGTGGGGATGCACTGCAGTGACTCGAAAGAGTGCACTGGCACCACTGCGGATGCACTGCAGTGATTCCGGAGAGTGCACTGGCACCACTGGGGATGCAGTGCAGTGAGTCCAGAGAGTGCACTGGCACCACTGGGGATGCACTGCAGTGATTCCGGAGAGTGCACTGGCACCACTGCGGATGCACTGCAGTGATTCCGGAGAGTGCACTGGCACCACTGGGGATGCAGTGCAGTTGAGTCCAGAGAGTGCACTGGCACCACTGGGGATGCACTGCAGTGACTCGAAAGAGTGCACTGGCACAACTGGGGATGCACTGCAGTGACTCGAAAGAGTGCACTGGCACCACTGCGGATGCACTGCAGTGATTCCGGAGAGTGCACTGGCACCACTGGGGATGCAGTGCAGTGAGTCCAGAGAGTGCACTGGCAGCACTGGGGATGCACTGCAGTGAGTCCAGAGAGTGCACTGGCACCACTGGGGATGCACTGCAGTGACTCGAAAGAGTGCACTGGCACCACTGCGGATGCACTGCAGTGAGTCCGGAGAGTGCACTGGCACCACTGGGGATGCATTGCAGTGAGTGCAGAGAGTGCACTGGCACCACTGGGGATGCAGTGCAGTGAGTCCAGAGAGTGCACTGGCACCACTGGGGATGCAGCGCAGTGAGTCCAGAGAGTGCACTGGCACTACTGGGGATGCACTGCAGTGAGTCCAGAGAGTGCACTGGCACCACTGCGGATGCACTGCAGTGAGTCCAGAGAGTGCACTGGCACCACTGGGGATGCAGTGCAGTGAGTCCTGAGAGTGCACTGGCACCACTGGGGATGCAGTGCAGTGAGTGCAGAGAGTGCACTGGCACCACTGGGGATGCACTGCAGTGAGTCCAGAGAGTGCACTGGCACCACTGGGGATGCAGTGCAGTGAGTCCAGAGAGTGCACTGGCACCACTGGGGATGCACGCCGGTGAGCCCAGAGATTGCACTGGCACCACTGGGGATGCACTGCAGTGAGTGCAGAGAGTGCAGTGGCACCACTGGGGATGCAGTGCAGTGAGTCCAGAGAGTGCACTGGCACCACTGGGGATGCAATGCAGTGAGTCCAGAGAGTGCACTGGCACCACTGGGGATGCAGTGCAGGGACTCCAGAGAGTGCACTGGCACCACTGGGGATGCACTGCAGTGATTCCAGAGAGTGCACTGGCACCACTGGGGATGCAGTGCAGTGAGTCCAGAGAGTGCACTGGCACTACTGGGGATGCACTGCAGTGAGTCCAGAGAGTGCACTGGCAGCACTGAGGATGCACTGCAGTGAGTCCAGAGAGTGCACTGGCTCCACTGGGGATGAACTGTAGTGAGTCCAGAGACTGCACAGGCACCACTGGGGATGAAGTGCAGTGAGTCCAGAGAGTGCACTGGCACCACTGGGGATGCAGTGCGCTGAGTTCAGAGAGTGCACTGGCACCACTGGGGATGCAGTGCAGTGAGTCCAGAGAGTGCACTGGCACCACAGGTGATGCAGTGCAGTGAGTACAGAGAGTGCACTGGCACCACAGGGGATGCACTGCAGTGATTCCAGAGAGTGCACTGGCACCACTGGGGATGCAGTGCAGTGAGTCCAGAGAGTGCACTGGCACCACGGGGAATGCACTGCAGTGAGTCCAGAGAGTGCACTGGCACCACTGGGGATGCAGTGCAGTGAGTCCAGAGAGTGCACTGGCACCACTGGGGATGCACTGCAGTGACTCGAAAGAGTGCTCTGGCACCACTGCGGATGCACTGCAGTGAGTCCGGAGAGTGCCCTGGCACCAATGGTGATGCAGTGCAGTGAGTCCAGAGAGTGCAGTGGCACCACTGGGGATGCAGTGCAGTGAGTCCAGAGAGTGCACTGGCACCACTGGGGATGCAATGCAGTGAGTCCAGAGAGTGCACTGGCACCACTGGGGATGCAGTGCACTGAGTCCAGAGAGTGCACTGGCACCACTGGGGATGCAGTGCAGTGAGTCCAGAGAGTGCACTGGCACCACAGGTGATGCAGTGCAGTGAGTACAGAGAGTGCACTGGCACCACAGGGGATGCACTGCAGTGATTCCAGAGAGTGCACTGGCACCACTGGGGATGCAGTGCAGTGAGTCCTGAGAGTGCACTGGCACCACTGGGGATGCAGTGCAGTGAGTGCAGAGAGTGCACTGGCACCACTGGGGATGCACTGCAGTGAGTCCAGAGAGTGCACTGGCACCACTGGGGATGCAGTGCAGTGAGTCCAGAGAGTGCACTGGCACCACTGGGGATGCACGCCGGTGAGCCCAGAGATTGCACTGGCACCACTGGGGATGCACTGCAGTGAGTGCAGAGAGTGCAGTGGCACCACTGGGGATGCAGTGCAGTGAGTCCAGAGAGTGCACTGGCACCACTGGGGATGCACTGCAGTGAGTCCAGAGAGTGCACTGGCACCACTGGCGATGCAGTGCAGTGAGTCCAGAGAGTGCACTGGCACCACTGGGGATGCACTGCAGTGACTCGAAAGAGTGCTCTGGCACCACTGCGGATGCACTGCAGTGAGTCCGGAGAGTGCCCTGGCACCAATGGTGATGCAGTGCAGTGAGTCCAGAGAGTGCACTGGCACCACTGGGGATGCACTGCAGTGAGTATAAAGAGTGCACTGGCACCACTGGGTATGCAGTGCATGAGTGCAGAGAGTTCACTGGCACCACTGGGGATGCAGTGCAGTGAGTCCAGAGAGTGGACTGGCACCAGTGGGGATGGAGTGCAGTGAGTCCAGAGAGTGCACTGGCACCACTGGGGATGCAGTGCAGTGAGTCCAGAGAGTGCACTGGCTCCACTGGGGATGAACTGTAGTGAGTCCAGAGACTGCACAGGCACCACTGGGGATGCAGTGCAGTGAGTCCAGAGAGTGCACTGGCACCACTGGGGATGCACTGCAGTGAGTGCAGAGAGTGCACGGGCACCACTGGGGATGCACTGCAGTGAGTCCAGAGAGTGCACTGACACCACTGGGGATGCAGTGCAGTGATTCCGGAGAGTGCACTGGCACCACTGGGGATGCAGTGCAGTGAGTCCAGAGAGTGCACTGGCACCACTGGGGATGCACTGCAGTGAGTCCAGAGAGTGCACTGGCAGCACTGGGGATGCACTGCAGTGAGTCCAGAGAGTGCACTGGCACCACTGGGGATGAAGTGCAGTGACTCGAAAGAGTGCACTGGCACCACTACGGATGCACTGCAGTGAGTCCGGAGAGTGCCCTGGCACCACTGGGGATGCAGTGCAGTGAGTGCAGAGAGTGCACTGGCACCACTGGAGATGCAGTGCAGTGAGTCCAGAGAGTGCACTGGCACCACTGGGGATGCACTGCAGTGAGTCCAGAGAGTGCACTGGCACCACTGGGGATGCACTGCAGTGAGGGCAGAGAGTGCACTGGGACCACTGGGGATGCAGTGCAGTGAGTCCAGAGAGTGCCCTAGCACCACTGGGGATGCAGTGCAGTGAGTCCAGAGAGTGCACTGGCACCACTGAGGATGCAGTGCAGTGACTCCAGAGAGTGCACTGGCACCACTGGGGATGCAGTGCAGTGAGTCCAGAGAGTGCACTGACACCACTGGGGATGCAGTGCGGTGAGTTCAGAGAGTGCACTGGCACCACTGGGGATGCAGTGCAGTGAGTCCAGAGAGTGCACTGGCTCCACTGGGGATGAACTGTAGTGAGTCCAGAGACTGCACAGGCACCACTGGGGATGAAGTGCAGTGAGTCCAGAGAGTGCACTGGCACCACTGGGGATGCAGTGCGGTGAGTTCAGAGAGTGCACTGGCACCACTGGGGATGCAGTGCAGTGAGTCCAGAGAGTGCACTGGCACCACAGGTGATGCAGTGCAGTGAGTACAGAGAGTGCACTGGCACCACAGGGGATGCACTGCAGTGATTCCAGAGAGTGCACTGGCACCACTGGGGATGCAGTGCAGTGAGTCCAGAGAGTGCACTGGCACCACGGGGAATGCACTGCAGTGAGTCCAGAGAGTGCACTGGCACCACTGGGGATGCAGTGCAGTGAGTCCAGAGAGTGCACTGGCACCACTGGGGATGCACTGCAGTGACTCGAAAGAGTGCTCTGGCACCACTGCGGATGCACTGCAGTGAGTCCGGAGAGTGCCCTGGCACCAATGGTGATGCAGTGCAGTGACTCCAGAGAGTGCAGTGGCACCACTGGGGATGCAGTGCAGTGAGTCCAGAGAGTGCACTGGCACCACTGGGGATGCAATGCAGTGAGTCCAGAGAGTGCACTGGCACCACTGGGGATGCAGTGCACTGAGTCCAGAGAGTGCACTGGCACCACTGGGGATGCAGTGCAGTGAGTCCAGAGAGTGCACTGGCACCACTGGGGATGCACCCCGGTGAGCCCAGAGATTGCACTGGCACCACTGGGGATGCACTGCAGTGAGTGCAGAGAGTGCACTGGCACCACTGGGGATGCACTGCAGTGAGGGCAGAGAGTGCACTGGGACCACAGGGGATGCAGTGCAGTGAGTCCAGAGAGTGCCCTGGCACCACAGGGGATGCAGTGCAGTGAGTCCAGAGAGTGCACTGGCACCTCTGGGGATGCAGTGCAGTGACTCCAGAGAGTGCACTGGCACCACTGGGGATGCACCCCGGTGAGTCCAGAGAGTGCACTGGCACCACTGAGGATGCAGTGCAGTGACTCCAGAGAGTGCACTGGCACCACTGGGGATGCAGTGCAGTGAGTCCAGAGAGGGCACTGTCAGCAATGGGGATGCACTGTAGTGAGACCAGAGAGTGCACTGGCAGCACTGGGGATGCAGTGCAGTGAGTCCTGAGAGTGCAATGGCACCACAGGGGATGCACTGCAGTGAGTCCAGAGAGTGCACTGGCACCACTGGGGATGCAGTGCAGTGAGTCCAGAGAGTGCACTGGCACCACTGGGGATGCAGTGCAGTGAGTCCAGAGAGTGCACTGGCACCACTGGGGATGCAGCGCAGTGACTACAGAGAGTGCACTGGCACCACTGGGGATGCACTGCAGTGAGTCCAGAGAGTGCTCTGGCTCCACTGGGGATGCAGTGCAGTGAGTCCAGAGAGTGCACTGGCACCACTGGGGATGCACTGCAGTGAGTCCAGAGAGTGCTCTGGCTCCACTGGGGATGCACTGCAGTGAGTTCAGAGACTTCACAGGCACCACTGGGGATGCAGTGCAGTGAGTCCAGAGAGTGCACTGGCACCACTGGGGATGCAGTTCAGTGAGTCCAGAGAGTTAACTGGCACCATTGGGAATGCAGTGCAGTGAGTCCAGAGAGTGCACTGACACCACTGGGAATGCACTGCAGTGAGTACAGAGAGTGCAGTGGCACCTCAGGGGCTGCACTGCAGTGAGTCCAGAGAGTGCAGTGGCACCATTGGGGATACAGTGCAGTGAGTCCAGAGAGTGCACTGGCACCACAGGTGATGCAGTGCAATGAGTCCAGAGAGCCACTGGCACTTCTGGGGATGCACTGCAGTGAGTCCAGAGAGTGCACTGGCACCACTGGGATGCAGTGCAGTGATTCCACAGGGTGCACTGGCACCACAGGGGATACACTGCAGTGAGTCCAGAGAGTGCACCGGCACCACTGGGGACGCAGTGCAGTGACTACAGAGAGTGCGCTGGCACCATTGGGGATGCAGTGCACTGAGTCCAGATAGTGCACTGGCACCAGTGGGGATGCACTGCAGTGGGTCCAGAGAGTGCACTGGCACCACTGGGGATGCACTGCAGTCAGTCCAGAGAGTGCACTGGCACCACTGGGGATGCACTGCAGTGAGTCCAGAGAGTGCACTGGCACCAATGGGGATGCAGTGCAGTGAGTCCAGAGAGTGCACTGGCACCAGAGGGGAAGCACTGCAGTGAGTCCAGAGAGTGCACTGGCACCACTGGGGATGGACTGCAGTGAGTCCGGAGAGTGCACTGGCACCACTGGGGATCCAATGCAGTGAGTCCAGAGAGTGCAATGGAACCACTGGGGATGCAGTGCAGTGAGTCCAGAGAGTGCACTGGCACTTCTGGGGATGCAGTGCAGTGAGTGCAGAGAGTGCACTGGAACAAAAGGGGATGCACTGCAGTGACTCCAGAAAGTGCACTGGCACCACTGGGGATGCACTGCAGTGAGTCCAGAGAGTGCACTGGCACCGCAGGTGATGCAGTGCAGTGAGTCCGGAGAGTACACTGGCACCACTGGGGATGCAGTGCAGTGAGTCCAGAGAGTGCACTGTCAGCACTGGGGATGCAGTGCAGTGAGTCCAGAGAGTGCACTGGCACCACTGGGTATGCAGTGCAGTTAGTCCATAGAGTGCACTGGCACCACTGGGGATGCAGTGCAGTGACTCAAGAGAGTGCACAGGCACCACTGGGGATGCAGTGCAGTGACTCCAGAGAGTACACTGGCACCCCAGGGGCTGCACTGCAGTGAGTCCAGAGAGTACACTGGCACCACTGGGGATGCAGTGCAGTGAGTCCAGAGAGTGCACTGGCGCCACTGGGGATGCACCTCGGTGAGTCCAGAGAGTGCTCTGGGAACACCGGGGATGCAGTGCAGTGAGTGCAGAGAGTGCACTGGCACCACTGGGAATGCAGTGCAGTGAGTCCAGAGTGCACTGGCACCACTGGGGATGCACTGCAGTGAGTCCAGAGAGTGCACTGGCACCATTAGGGATGCAGTGCAGTGAGTCCGGAGAGTGCACTGGCACCACTGGGGATGCACTGCAGTGAGTCCAGAGAGTGCACTGGCACCATCGGGGATGCACTGCAGTGAGTCCAGAGAGTGCTCGGGGAACACTGGGGATGCAGTGCAGTGACTCGAAAGAGTGCACTGGCACCACTGGGGATGCACTGCAGTGAGTCCAGAGAGTGCACTGGCACCACTGGGGATGCAGTGCAGTGACTCCAGAGAGTGCACTGGCAGCACTGGGGATGCAGTGCAGTGACTCCAGACAGTGCAGAGGCACCACTGTTGATGCAGTGCTGCGACTCCAGAGAGTGCACTGGCACCACTGGGGATGCAGTGCAGTGAGTCCAGAGAGTGCACTGGCACCACTGGGAATGCAGTGCAGTGAGTCCAGAGAGGGCACTGGCACCACTGGGGATGCACTGTAGTGAGACCAGACAGTGCACTGGCACCACTGGGGATGAACTACAGTGAGTCCTGAGAGTGTAATGGCACCACAGGGGATGCACTGCAGTGAGTCCAGAGAGTGCACTGGCACCACTGGGGATGCAGTGCAGTGAGTCCAGAGAGTGCACTGGCACCACTGGGGATGCAGCGCAGTGAGTCCAGAGAGTGCACTGGCACCACTGGGGATGCAGCGCAGTGACTACAGAGAGGGCACTGGCACCACTGGGGATGCACTGCAGTGAGTCCAGAGAGTGCTCTGGCTCCACTGGGGATGCAGTGCAGTGAGTCCAGAGAGTGCACTGGCACCACTGGGGATGCAGCCCGGTGAGTCCAGAGAGTGCACTGGCACCACTGGGGATGCAGTGCAGTGAGTCCAGAGAGTGCACTGGCACCAACTTTAGCTGCACTGCTGTGAGTCCTTAGATTGCACTGGCACCACTGGGGATGCACTGCAGTGAGTTCAGAGACTTCACAGGCACCACTGGGGGTGCAGTGCAGTGAGTCCAGAGAGTGCACTGGCACCACTGGGGATGCAGTTCAGTGAGTCCAGAGAGTTAACTGGCACCATTGGGGATGCAGTGCAGTGAGTCCAGAGAGTGCACTGACACCACTGGGAATGCACTGCAGTGAGTACAGAGAGTGCACTGGCACCTCAGGGGCTGCACTGCAGTGAGTCCAGAGAGTGCACTGGCACCACTGGGGATGCAGTGCAGTGAGTCCAGAGAGTGCACTGGCACCACTGGGATGCAGTGCAGTGATTCCACAGGGTGCACTGGCACCACAGGGGATACACTGCAGTGAGTCCAGAGAGTGCACTGGCACCACTGGGGACGCAGTGCAGTGACTACAGAGAGTGCACTGGCACCATTGGGGATGCAGTGCACTGAGTCCAGAGAGTGCACTGGCACCAGTGGGGATGCACTGCAGTGGGTCCAGAGAGTGCACTGGCACCACTGGGGATGCAGTGCAGTGAGTCCAGAGAGTGCACTGGCACCACTGGGGATGCACTGCAGTGAGTCCAGAGAGTGCACTGGCACCACTGGGGATGCAGTGCAGTGAGTCCAGAGAGTGCAGTGGCACCACTGGGGATCCAATGCAGTGAGTCCAGAGAGTGCAATGGAACCACTGGGGATGCAGTGCAGTGAGTCCAGAGAGTGCACTGGCACTTCTGGGGATGCAGTGCAGTGAGTGCAGAGAGTGCACTGGCACAAAAGGGGATGCACTGCAGTGACTCCGGAAAGTGTACTGGCACCACTGGGGATGCACTGCAGTGAGTCCAGAGAGTGCACTGGCACCACTGGGGATGCACTGCAGTGAGTCCGGAGAGTACACTGGCACCACTGGGGATGCAGTGCAGTGAGTCCAGAGAGTGCACTGTCAGCACTGGGGATGCAGTGCAGTGAGTCCAGAGAGTGCACTGGCACCACTGGGTATGCAGTGCAGTTAGTCCATAGAGTGCACTGGCTCCACTGGGGATGCAGTGCAGTGACTCAAGAGAGTGCACAGGCACCACTGGGGATGCAGTGCAGTGAGTCCAGAGAGTGCACTGGGAACACCGGGGATGCAGTGCAGTGAGTGCAGAGAGTGCACTGGCACCACTGGGAATGCAGTGCAGTGAGTCCAGAGAGTGCACTGGCACCACTGGGGATGCACTGCAGTGAGTCCAGAGAGTGCACTGGCACCATTAGGGATGCAGTGCAGTGAGTCCGGAGAGTGCACTGGCACCACTGGGGATGCAGTGCAGTGAGTCCAGAGAGTGCACTGGCACCACTGGGGATGCACTGCAGTGAGTCCAGAGAGTGCTCGGGGAACACTGGGGATGCAGTGCAGTGACTCGAAAGAGTGCACTGGCACCACTGGGGATGCACTGCAGTGAGTCCAGAGAGTGCACTGGCACCACTGGGGATGCAGTGCAGTGAGTCCAGAGAGTGCAGAGGCACCACTGTTGATGTAGTGCTGCGACTCCAGAGAGTGCACTGGCACCACTGGGGATGCAGTGCAGTGAGTCCAGAGAGTGCACTTGCACCACTGGGGATGCACTGCAGTGAGTCCAGAGAGTGCACTGGCACCACTGGTGATGCAGTTCAGTGAGTGCAGAGAGTGCACTGGCACCACTGTGGATGCACTGCAGTGAGTCCAGAGAGCGCACTGGCACCACTGGGTATGCACTGCAGTGACTCAAAAGAGTGCACTGGCACCACTGCGGATGCACTGCAGTGAGTCCGGAGAGTGCACTGGCACCAAAGGTGATGCAGTGCAGTGAGTCCAGAGAGTGCAGTGGCACCACTGGGGATGCAGTGCAGTGAGTCCAGAGAGTGCACTGGCACCACTGGGGATGCAATGCAGAGAGTCCAGAGAGTGCACTGGCACCACTGGGGATGCAGTGCAGTGAGTCCAGAGAGTGCACTGACACCACTGGGGATGCAGTGCAGTGATTCCAAAGAGTGCACTGGCACCACTGGGGATGCAGTGCAGTGAGTCCAGAGAGTGCACTGGCACCACTGGGGATGCAGTGCAGTGACTCGAAAGAGTGCACTGGCACCACTGCGGATGCACTGCAGTGAGTCTGGAGAGTGCCCTGGCACCACTGGGGATGCAGTGCAGTGAGTCCAGAGAGTGCAGTGACACCACTGGGGATTCAGTGCAGTGAGTCCAGAGAGTGCACTGGCACCACTGGGGATGAAGTGCAGTGAGTGCAAAGAGTGCACTGGCACCACTGGGGATGCACTGCAGTGAGTCCAGAGAGTGCACTGGCAGCACTGGGGATGCAGTGCAGTTGAGTCCAGAGAGTGCACTGGCACCTTGGGGATGCAGCGCAGTGAGTCCAGAGAGTGCACTGGCACCACTGGGATGCAGTGCAGTGAGTCCACAGAGTGCACTGGCACCAGAGGGGATACACTGCAGTGAGTCCAGAGAGTGCACTGGCACCACTGGAGACGCAGTGCAGTGACTACAGAGAGTGCACTGGCACCATTGGGGATGCAGTGCACTGAGTCCAGAGAGTGCACTGGCACCAGTGGGGATGCACTGCAGTGGGTCCAGAGAGTGCACTGGCACCACTGGGGATGCAGTGCAGTGAGTCCATAGAGTGCACTGGCACCACTGGGAATGCAGTGCAGTGAGTCCAGAGAGTGCACTGGCACCACTGGGGATGCAGTGCAGTGAGTAAAGAGAGTGCACTGGCACCACTGTGGATGCAGTGCAGTGAGTCCAGAGAGTGCACTGGCACCACTGGGGATGGACTGCAGTGAGTCCAGAGAGTGCACTGGCACCACTGGGGATGCATTGCAGTGAGTCCAGAGAGTGCACTGGCACCACTGGGGATGCACTGCAGTGAGTCCAGAGAGTGCACTGGCACCACTGGGGATGCACTGCAGTGAGTCCAGAGAGTGCACTGGCACCATTGGGATGCAGTGCAGTGAGTCCAGAGAGTGCACTGGCACTTCTGGGGATGCAGTGCAGTGAGTGCAGAGAGTGCACTGGCACAACAGGGGATGCACTGCAGTGACTCCAGAAAGTGCACTGGCACCACTGGGGATGCACTGCAGTGAGTCCAGAGAGTGCACTGGCACGGCTGGTGATGCAGTGCAGTGAGTCCAGAGAGTACACTGGCACCACTGGGGATGCACTGCAGTGAGTACAGAGAGTGTACTGGCACCACAGGGGATGCAGTGCAGTGAGTCCAGAGAGTGCACTGGCACCACTGGGGATGCAGTGCACTGAGTCCAGAGAGTGCACTGGCACCACTGGGGATGCAGTGCAGTGTGTCCAGAGACTGCACTGGCACCACTGGGGTTTTAGTGCAGTGAGTCCAGAGAGTGCACTGGCACCAATGGGGATGCAGTGCTGTGAGTCCAGAGAGTGCCCTGGCACCACTGGGGATGCAGTGAGTCCAGAGAGTGCACTGGCACCACTGGGGATGCACTGCAGTGAGACCAGAGAGTTCTCTGGCACCACTGGGGATGCAGTTTAGTGAGTCCAGAGAGTGCACCGGCTCCAATGGCGATACACTGCACTGAGTCCAGACAGTGCACTGGCACCACTGGGGATGCAGTGCAGTGAGTCCAGAGAGTGCACTGGCACCACTGGGGATGCAGTGCAGTGAGTCCAGAGAGTGCTCTGGCACCACTGAGCTACACTGCAGTGAGTCCAGAGAGTGCACTGACACCACTGGGGATGCACTGCTGTGAGTCCAGAGACTAGACTGCAACCACTGGGGATGCAGTGCAGTGAGTGCAGAGAGTGCACTGGCACCACTGTTGATGCAGTGCTGTGACTCCAGAGAGTGCACTGGCACCACTGGGGATGCAGTGCAGTGAGTCCAGAGAGTGCACTGGCACCACTGGGGATGCAGTGCACTGAGTGCAGAGAGTGCACTGGCACCACTGGGGATGCAATGCAGTGAGTCCAGAGAGTGCACTGGCACCACTGGCGATGCAGTGCAGTGAGTCCAGAGAGTGCACTGGCAGCACTGGGGATGCACTGCAGTGAGTCCAGAGAGTGCTCTGGCACCACTGGGGATGCAGTTCAGTGAGTCCAGAGAGTGCACTGGCACCACTGGGGATACACTGCAGTGAGTCCAGAGAGTGCACTGGCACCACTGGGGATGCAGTGCAGTGAGTCCAGAGAGTGCACTGGCACCAGTGGGGATGCAGTGCAGTGAGTCCAGAGACTGCACTGGCACCAACTGGAGCTGCACTGCAGTGAGTCCTGAGATTGCACTGGCACCACTGTTGATGCAGTGCTGTGACTCCAGAGAGTGCACTGGCACCACTGGGGATGCAGTGCAGTGAGTCCAGAGAGTGCACTGGCACCACTGGGGATGCAGTGCACTGAGTGCAGAGAGTGCACTGGCACCACTGGGGATGCAATGCAGTGAGTCCAGAGAGTGCACTGGCACCACTGGCGATGCAGTGCAGTGAGTCCAGAGAGTGCACTGGCAGCACTGGGGATGCACTGCAGTGAGTCCAGAGAGTGCTCTGGCACCACTGGGGATGCAGTTCAGTGAGTCCAGAGAGTGCACTGGCACCACTGGGGATACACTGCAGTGAGTCCAGAGAGTGCACTGGCACCACTGGGGATGCAGTGCAGTGAGTCCAGAGAGTGCACTGGCACCAGTGGGGATGCAGTGCAGTGAGTCCAGAGACTGCACTGACACCAACTGGAGCTGCACTGCAGTGAGTCCTGAGATTGCACTGGCACCACTGGGGATGCAATACAGTGAGTCCAGAGAGTGCACTGGCACCACTGGGGATGCACTGCTGTGAGTCCAGAGACTAGACTGCAACCACTGGGGATGCAGTGCAGTGAGTGCAGAGAGTGCACTGGCACCACTGTTGAAGCAGTGCTGTGACTCCAGAGAGTGCACTGGCACCACTGGGGATGCAGTGCAGTGAGTCCAGAGAGTGCACTGGCACCACTGGGGATGCAGTGCACTGAGTGCAGAGAGTGCACTGGCACCACTGGGGATGCAATGCAGTGAGTCCAGAGAGTGCACTGGCACCACTGGCGATGCAGTGCAGTGAGTCCAGAGAGTGCACTGGCAGCACTGGGGATGCACTGCAGTGAGTCCAGAGAGTGCTCTGGCACCACTGGGGATGCAGTTCAGTGAGTCCAGAGAGTGCACTGGCACCACTGGGGATACACTGCAGTGAGTCCAGAGAGTGCACTGGCACCACTGGGGATGCAGTGCAGTGAGTCCAGAGAGTGCACTGGCACCAGTGGGGATGCAGTGCAGTGAGTCCAGAGACTGCACTGGCACCAACTGGAGCTGCACTGCAGTGAGTCCTGAGATTGCACTGGCACCACTGGGGATGCAATACAGTGAGTCCAGAGACTACACTGGCACCACTGGGGATGCAGTGCAGTGAGTCCAGAGAGTGCACTGGCACCACTGTTCATGCAGTGCAGTGAGTCCAAAGAGTGCACTGGCACCACTGGGTATGCAGTGTATGAGTGCAGAGAGTGCACTGGCACCACGGGGGATGCACTGCAGTGAGTCCAGAGAGTGCACTGGCACCACTGGGGATGCAGTGCAGTGAGTCCAGAGAGTGCACTGGCACCACTGGGGATGCAATGCAGAGAGTCCAGAGAGTGCACTGGCACCACTGGGGATGCAGTGCAGTGAGTCCAGAGAGTGCACTGACACCACTGGGGATGCAGTGCAGTGATTCCAAAGAGTGCACTGGCACCACTGGGGATGCAGTGCAGTGAGTCCAGAGAGTGCACTGGCACCACTGGGGATGCACTGCAGTGACTCGAAAGAGTGCACTGGCACCACTGCGGATGCACTGCAGTGAGTCTGGAGAGTGCCCTGGCACCACTGGGGATGCAGTGCAGTGAGTCCAGAGAGTGCAGTGACACCACTGGGGATGCAGTGCAGTGAGTCCAGAGAGTGCACTGGCACCACTGGGGATGAAGTGCAGTGAGTGCAGAGAGTGCACTGGCACCACTGGGGATGCACTGCAGTGAGTCCAGAGAGTGCCCTGGCACCACTGGGGATGCACTGCAGTGAGTCCAGAGAGTGCACTGGCAGCACTGGGGATGCAGTGCAGTTGAGTCCAGAGAGTGCACTGGCACCTTGGGGATGCAGCGCAGTGAGTCCAGAGAGTGCACTGGCACCACTGGGATGCACTGCAGTGAGTCCACAGAGTGCACTGGCACCAGAGGGGATACACTGCAATGAGTCCAGAGAGTGCACTGGCACCACTGGGGACGCAGTGCAGTGACTACAGAGAGTGCACTGGCACCATTGGGGATGCAGTGCACTGAGTCCAGAGAGTGCACTGGCACCAGTGGGGATGCACTGCAGTGGGTCCAGAGAGTGCACTGGCACCACTGGGGATGCAGTGCAGTGAGTCCATAGAGTGCACTGGCACCACTGGGAATGCAGTGCAGTGAGTCCAGAGAGTGCACTGGCACCACTGGGGATGCAGTGCAGTGAGTAAAGAGAGTGCACTGGCACCACTGTGGATGCAGTGCAGTGAGTCCAGAGAGTGCACTGGCACCACTGGGGATGGACTGCAGTGAGTCCAGAGAGTGCACTGGCACCACTGGGGATGCATTGCAGTGAGTCCAGAGAGTGCACTGGCACCACTGGGGATGCACTGCAGTGAGTCCAGAGAGTGCACTGGCACCACTGGGGATGCACTGCAGTGAGTCCAGAGAGTGCACTGGCACCATTGGGATGCAGTGCAGTGAGTCCAGAGAGTGCACTGGCACTTCTGGGGATGCAGTGCAGTGAGTGCAGAGAGTGCACTGGCACAACAGGGGATGCACTGCAGTGACTCCAGAAAGTGCACTGGCACCACTGGGGATGCACTGCAGTGAGTCCAGAGAGTGCACTGGCACGGCTGGTGATGCAGTGCAGTGAGTCCAGAGAGTACACTGGCACCACTGGGGATGCACTGCAGTGAGTACAGAGAGTGTACTGGCACCACAGGGGATGCAGTGCAGTGAGTCCAGAGAGTGCACTGGCACCACTGGGGATGCAGTGCACTGAGTCCAGAGAGTGCACTGGCACCACTGGGGATGCAGTGCAGTGAGTCCAGAGACTGCACTGGCACCACTGGGGTTTTAGTGCAGTGAGTCCAGAGAGTGCACTGGCACCAATGGGGATGCAGTGCTGTGAGTCCAGAGAGTGCCCTGGCACCACTGGGGATGCAGTGAGTCCAGAGAGTGCACTGGCACCACTGGGGATGCACTGCAGTGAGACCAGAGAGTTCTCTGGCACCACTGGGGATGCAGTTTAGAGAGTCCAGAGTGTGCACC
Source organism: Anser cygnoides (assembly GCF_040182565.1). Lineage (NCBI taxonomy): Eukaryota > Metazoa > Chordata > Aves > Anseriformes > Anatidae > Anser > Anser cygnoides. The sequence goes on from NC_089879.1 coordinate 38,463,912, forward strand.
GGCTCCAATGGCGATACACTGCACTGAGTCCAGACAGTGCACTGGCACCACTGGGGATGCAGTGCAGTGAGTCCAGAGAGTGCACTGGCACCACTGGGGATGCAGTGCAGTGAGTCCAGAGAGTGCTCTGGCACCACTGAGCTACACTGCAGTGAGTCCAGAGAGTGCACTGGCACCACTGGGGATACACTGCAGTGAGTCCAGAGAGTGCACTGGCACCACTGGGGATGCAGTGCAGTGAGTCCAGAGAGTGCACTGGCACCAGTGGGGATGCACTGCAGTGAGTCCAGAGACTGCACTGGCACCAACTGGAGCTGCACTGCAGTGAGTCCTGAGATTGCACTGGCACCACTGGGGATGCAATACAGTGAGTCCAGAGACTACACTAGCACCACTGGGGATGCAGTGCAGTGAGTCCAGAGAGTGCACTGGCACCACTGTTCATGCAGTGCAGTGAGTCCAAAGAGTGCACTGGCACCACTGGGTATGCAGTGCATGAGTGCAGAGAGTGCACTGGCACCACTGGGGATGCAGTGCAGTGAGTCCAGAGAGTGGACTGGCACCAGTGGGGATGGAGTGCAGTGAGTCCAGAGAGTGCACTGGCACCAGTGGGGATGGAGTGCAGTGAGTCCAGAGAGTGCACTGGCTCCATTGGGGATGAACTGTAGTGAGTCCAGAGACTGCACAGGCACCACTGGGGATGCACTGCAGTGAGTCCAGAGAGTGCACTGGCACCACTGGGGATGGAGTGCAGTGAGTGCAGAGAGTGCACTGGCACCACTGGGGATGCAGTGCAGTGAGTCCAGAGAGTGCACTGGCACCAGTGGGGATGCAGTGCAGTGAGTCCAGAGACTGCACTGGCACCAACTGGAGCTGCACTGCAGTGAGTCCTGAGATTGCACTGGCACCACTGGGGATGCAATACAGTGAGTCCAGAGACTACACTGGCACCGCTGGGGATGCAGTGCAGTGAGTCCAGAGACTGCACTGGCACCACTGTTCATGCAGTGCAGTGAGTCCAAAGAGTGCACTGGCACCACTGGGTATGCAGTGCATGAGTGCAGAGAGTGCACTGGCACCACTGGGGATGCAGTGCAGTGAGTTCAGAGAGTGGACTGGCACCAGTGGGGATGGAGTGCAGTGAGTCCAGAGAGTGCACTGGCACCAGTGGGTATGGAGTGCAGTGAGTCCAGAGAGTGCACTGGCTCCACTGGGGATGAACTGTAGTGAGTCCAGAGAGTGCCCTGGCACCACTGGGGATGCAGTGCAGTGAGTCCAGAGAGTGCACTGGCACCACTGGGGATGGAGTGCAGTGAGTGCAGAGAGTGCACTGGCACCACTGGGGATGCAATGCAGTGAGTCCAGAGAGTGCACTGGCACCACTGGGGATGCACTGCAGTGAGTCCAGAGAGTGCACGGGCACCACTGGGGATGCAGTGCAGTTGAGTCCAGAGAGTGCACTGGCACCTTGGGGATGCAGTGCAGTGAGTCCAGAGAGTGCACTGGCACCACTGGGGATGCAGTGCGGTGAGTCCAGAGAGTGCAATGGCACCACTGGGGATGCACTGCAGTGAGTCCAGAGAGTGCACTGGCACCACTGGGGTTGCAGTGCAGTGAGTCCAGAGAGTGCACTGGCACCACTTGGGATGCACTGCAGTGAGTCCAGAGAGTGCACTGGCACCACTGGGAATGCAGTGCAGTGACTCAGAGAGTGCACTGGCACCACTGGGGATGCACTGCAATGAGACCAGATAGTGCACTGGCACCACTGGGGATGCAGTGCAGTGAGTGCAGAGAGTGCACTGGCACCACTGGGGATGCAGTGCAGTGAGTCCAGAGAGTGCACTGGCACCACTGGGGATGCAGCGCAGTGAGTCCACAGAGTGCACTGGCACTACTGGGGATGCAGTGCAGTGAGTCCAGAGAGTGCACTGGCACCACTGCGGATGCACTGCAGTGAGTCCAGAGAGTGCACTGGCACCACTGGGGATGCAGTGCAGTGAGTCCAGAGAGTGCACTGGCACCACTGGGGATGCAGTGTAATGAGTGTAGAGAGTGCACTGGCACCACTGGGGATGCACTGCAGTGAGTCCAGAGAGTGCACTGGCACCACTGGGGATGCAGTGCAGTGAGTCCAGAGAGTGCACTGGCACCACTGGGGATGCACTGCAGTGAGTGCAGAGAGTGCACTGGCACCACTGGGGATGCACTGCAGTGAGGGCAGAGAGTGCACTGGTACCACTGGGGATGCAGTGCAGTGAGTCCAGAGAGTGCCCTGGCACCACTGGGGATGCAGTGCAGTGAGTCCAGAGAGTGCACTGCCACCACTGAGGATGCAGTGCAGTGACTGCAGAGAGTGCACTGGCACCACTGGGGATGCAGTGCAGTGAGTCCAGAGAGTGCACTGGCACCACTGGGGATGCAATGCGGTTAGTCCAGAGAGTGCACTGGCACCACTGGGGATGCACTGCAGTGAGGGCAGAGAGTGCACTGGCACCACTGGGGATGCAGTGCAGTGAGTCCAGAGAGTGCACTGGCACCACTGGGGATGCAATGCGATGAGTCCACAGAGTGCACTGGCACCACAGGGGATGCAGTGCAGTGAGTCCAGAAAGTGCACTGACAACAATGGGGATGCAGTGTGGTGAGTTCAGAGAGTGCACTGGCACCACTGGGGATGCAGTGCAGTGAGTCCAGAGAGTGCACTGGCACCAATGGGGATGCAGTGCAGTGAGTCCAGAGAGTGCACTGGCACCAGAGGGGAAGCACTGCAGTGAGTCCAGAGAGTGCACTGGCACCACTGGGGATGCACTGCAGTGACTCCAGAGAGTGTACTGGCACCACTGGGGATCCAATGCAGTGAGTCCAGAGAGTGCAATGGAACCACTGGGGATGCAGTGCAGTGAGTCCAGAGAGTGCACTGGCACTTCTGGGGATGCAGTGCAGTGAGTGCAGAGAGTGCACTGGCACAAAAGGGGATGCACTGCAGTGACTCCAGAAAGTGCACTGGCACCACTGGAGATGCACTGCAGTGAGTCCAGAGAGTGCACTGGCACCGAAGGTGATGCAGTGCAGTGAGTCCGGAGAGTACACTGGCACCACTGGGGATGCAGTGCAGTGAGTCCAGAGAGTGCACTGTCAGCACTGGGGATGCAGTGCAGTGAGTCCAGAGAGTGCACTGGCACCACTGGGTATGCAGTGCAGTTAGTCCATAGAGTGCACTGGCTCCACTGGGGATGCAGTGCAGTGACTCAAGAGAGTGCACAGGCACCACTGGGGATGCAGTGCAGTGAGTCCAGAGAGTACACTGGCACCCCAGGGGCTGCACTGCAGTGAGTCCAGAGAGTGCACTGGCACCACTGGGGATGCAGTGCAGTGAGTCCAGAGAGTGCACTGGCGCCACTGGGGATGCACCTCGGTGAGTCCAGAGAGTGCTCTGGGAACACCGGGGATGCAGTGCAGTGAGTGCAGAGAGTGCACTGGCACCACTGGGAATGCAGTGCAGTGAGTCCAGAGAGTGCACTGGCACCACTGGGGATGCACTGCAGTGAGTCCGGAGAGTGCACTGGCACCACTGGGGATGCAGTGCAGTGAGTCCGGAGAGTGCACTGGCACCACTGGGGATGCAGTGCAGTGAGTCCAGAGAGTGCACTGGCACCACTGGGGATGCACTGCAGTGAGTCCAGAGAGTGCTCGGGGAACACTGGGGATGCAGTGCAGTGACTCGAAAGAGTGCACTGGCACCACTGGGGATGCACTGCAGTGAGTCCAGAGACTGCACTGGCACCACTGGGGATGCAGTGCAGTGACTCCAGAGAGTGCACTGGCAGCACTGGGGATGCAGTGCAGTGACTCCAGAGAGTGCAGAGGCACCACTGTTGATGCAGTGCTGCGACTCCAGAGAGTGCACTGGCACCACTGGGGATGCAGTGCAGTGAGTCCAGAGAGTGCACTGGCACCACTGGGAATGCAGTGCAGTGAGTCCAGAGAGGGCACTGTCAGCAATGGGGAAGCACTGTAGTGAGACCAGAGAGTGCACTGGCACCACTGGGGATGCAGTGCAGTGAGTCCTGAGAGTGCAATGGCACCACAGGGGATGCACTGCAGTGAGTCCAGAGAGTGCACTGGCACCACTGGGGATGCAGTGCAGTGAGTCCAGAGAGTGCACTGGCACCACTGGGGATGCAGTGCAGTGAGTCCAGAGAGTGCACTGGCACCACTGGGGATGCAGCGCAGTGAGTCCAGAGAGTGCACTGGCACCACTGGGGATGCACTGCAGTGAGTCCAGAGAGTGCTCTGGCTCCACTGGGGATGCAGTGCAGTGAGTCCAGAGAGTGCACTGGCACCACTGGGGATGCAGCCCGGTGAGTCCAGAGAGTGCACTGGCACCACTGGGGATGCAGTGCAGTGAGTCCAGAGAGTGCACTGGCACCAACTTTAGCTGCACTGCTGTGAGTCCTTAGATTGCACTGGCACCACTGGGGATGCACTGCAGTGAGTTCAGAGACTTCACAGGCACCACTGGGGATGCAGTGCAGTGAGTCCAGAGGGTGCACTGGCACCGCTGGGGATGCAGTTCAGTGAGTCCAGAGAGTTAACTGGCACCATTGGGGATGCAGTGCAGTGAGTCCAGAGAGTGCACTGACACCACTGGGAATGCACTGCAGTGAGTACAGAGAGTGCACTGGCACCTCAGGGGCTGCACTGCAGTGAGTCCAGAGAGTGCACTGGCACCACTGGGGATGCACTGCAGTGAGTACAGAGAGTGCACTGGCACCACTGGGATGCAGTGCAGTGATTCCACAGGGTGCACTGGCACCACAGGGGATACACTGCAGTGAGTCCAGAGAGTGCACTGGCACCACTGGGGACGCAGTGCAGTGACTACAGAGAGTGCACTGACACCATTGGGGATGCAGTGCACTGAGTCCAGAGAGTGCACTGGCACCAGTGGGGATGCACTGCAGTGGGTCCAGAGAGTGCACTGGCACCACTGGGGATGCAGTGCAGTGAGTCCAGAGAGTGCACTGGCACCACTGGGGATGCACTGCAGTGAGTCCAGAGAGTGCACTGGCACCACTGGGGATGCAGTGCAGTGAGTCCAGAGAGTGCACTGGCACCACTGGGAATGCACTGCAGTGAGTGCAGAGAGTGCACTGGCACCAATGGTGATGCAGTGCAGTGAGTCCAGAGAGTGCACTGGCACCAGAGGGGAAGCACTGCAGTGAGTCCAGAGAGTGCACTGGCACCACTGGGGATGCACTGCAGTGACTCCAGAGAGTGCACTGGCACCACTGGGGATCCAATGCAGTGAGTCCAGATAGTGCAATGGAACCACTGGGGATGCAGTGCAGTGAGTCCTGAGAGTGCACTGGCACCAATAGGATGCAGCGCAGTGAGTCCAGAGAGTGCACTGGCAACACTGGGGATGCAGTGCAGTGACTCCAGAAAGTGCACTGGCACCACTGGGGATGCACTGCAGTGAGTCCAGAGAGTGCACTGGCACCGCAGGTGATGCAGTGCAGTGAGTCCGGAGAGTACACTGGCACCACTGGGGATGCAGTGCAGTGAGTCCAGAGAGTGCACTGTCAGCACTGGGGATGCAGTGCAGTGAGTCCAGAGAGTGCACTGGCACCACTGGGTATGCAGTGCAGTTAGTCCATAGAGTGCACTGGCTCCACTGGGGATGCAGTGCAGTGACTCAAGAGAGTGCACAGGCACCACTGGGGATGCAGTGCAGTGAGTCCAGAGAGTACACTGGCACCCCAGGGGCTGCACTGCAGTGAGTCCAGAGAGTGCACTGGCACCACTGGGGATGCAGTGCAGTGAGTCCAGAGAGTGCACTGGCGCCACTGGGGACGCACCTCGGTGAGTCCAGAGAGTGTTCTGGGAACACCGGGGATGCAGTGCAGTGAGTGCAGAGAGTGCACTGGCACCACTGGGAATGCAGTGCAGTGAGTCCAGAGAGTGCACTGGCACCACTGGGGATGCACTGCAGTGAGTCCAGAGAGTGCACTGGCACCATTAGGGATGCAGTGCAGTGAGTCCAGAGAGTGCACTGGCACCACTGGCGATGCACTGCAGTGAGTCCAGAGAGTGCTCGGGGAACACTGGGGATGCAGTGCAGTGACTCGAAAGAGTGCACTGGCACCACTGGGGATGCACTGCAGTGAGTCCAGAGAGTGCACTGGCACCACTGGGGATGCAGTGCAGTGACTCCAGAGAGTGCACTGGCAGCACTGGGGATGCAGTGCAGTGAGTCCAGAGAGTGCACTTGCACCACTGGGAATGCACTGCAGTGAGTCCAGAGAGTGCACTGGCACCACTGGTGATGCAGTGCTGCGACTCCAGAGAGTGCACTGGCACCACTGGGGATGCAGTGCAGTGAGTCCAGAGAGTGCACTTGCACCACTGGGGATGCACTGCAGTGAGTCCAGAGAGTGCACTGGCACCACTGGTGATGCAGTTCAGTGAGTGCAGAGAGTGCACTGGCACCACTGTGGATGCACTGCAGTGAGTCCAGAGAGTGCACTGGCACCACTGGGTATGCACTGCAGTGACTCAAAAGAGTGCACTGGCACCACTGCGGATGCACTGCAGTGAGTCCGGAGAGTGCACTGGCACCAATGGTGATGCAGTGCAGTGAGTCCAGAGAGTGCAGTGGCACCACTGGGGATGCAGTGCAGTGAGTCCAGAGAGTGCACTGGCACCACTGGGGATGCAATGCAGAGAGTCCAGAGAGTGCACTGGCACCACTGGGGATGCAGTGCAGTGAGTCCAGAGAGTGCACTGACACCACTGGGGATGCAGTGCAGTGATTCCAAAGAGTGCACTGGCACCACTGGGGATGCAGTGCAGTGAGTCCAGAGAGTGCACTGGCACCACTGGGGATGCACTGCAGTGACTCGAAAGAGTTCACTGGCACCACTGCGGATGCACTGCAGTGAGTCTGGAGAGTGCCCTGGCACCACTGGGGATGCAGTGCAGTGAGTCCAGAGAGTGCAGTGACACCACTGGGGATGCAGTGCAGTGAGTCCAGAGAGTGCACTGGCACCACTGGGGATGCAATGCAGTGAGTCCAGAGAGTGCACTGGCACCACTGGGGATGAAGTGCAGTGAGTCCACAGAGTGCACTGGCACCACTGGGGATGCAGTGCAGTGAGTCCAGAGAGTGCCCTGGCACCACTGGGGATGCACTGCAGTGAGTCCAGAGAGTGCACTGGCAGCACTGGGGATGCAGTGCAGTTGAGTCCAGAGAGTGCACTGGCACCTTGGGGATGCAGCGCAGTGAGTCCAGAGAGTGCACTGGCACCACTGGGGATGCAGTGCAGTGAGTCCACAGAGTGCACTGGCACCAGAGGGGATACACTGCAGTGAGTCCAGAGAGTGCACTGGCACCACTGGGGACGCAGTGCAGTGACTACAGAGAGTGCACTGGCACCATTGGGGATGCAGTGCACTGAGTCCAGAGAGTGCACTGGCACCAGTGGGGATGCACTGCAGTGGGTCCAGAGAGTGCACTGGCACCACTGGGGATGCAGTGCAGTTAGTCCATAGAGTGCACTGGCTCCACTGGGGATGCAGTGCAGTGACTCAAGAGAGTGCACAGGCACCACTGGGGATGCAGTGCAGTGAGTCCAGAGAGTACACTGGCACCCCAGGGGCTGCACTGCAGTGAGTCCAGAGAGTGCACTGGCATACTGGGGATGCAGTGCAGTGAGTCCAGAGAGTGCACTGGCGGCACTGGGAATGCACCTCGGTGAGTCCAGAGAGTGCTCTGGGAACACCGGGGATGCAGTGCAGTGAGTGCAGAGAGTGCACTGGCACCACTGGGAATGCAGTGCAGTGAGTCCAGAGAGTGCACTGGCACCACTGGGGATGCACTGCAGTGAGTCCAGAGAGTGCACTGGCACCATTAGGGATGCAGTGCAGTGAGTCTGGAGAGTGCACTGGCACCACTGGGGATGCAGTGCAGTGAGTCCAGAGAGTGCACTGGCACCACTGGGGATGCACTGCAGTGAGTCCAGAGAGTGCTCGGGGAACACTGGGGATGCAGTGCAGTGACTCGAAAGAGTGCACTGGCACCACTGGTGATGCACTGCAGTGAGTCCAGAGAGTGCACTGGCACCACTGGGGATGCAGTGCAGTGACTCCAGAGAGTGCACTGGCAGCACTGGGGATGCAGTGCAGTGACTCCAGAGAGTGCAGAGGCACCACTGTTGATGCAGTGCTGCGACTCCAGAGAGTGCACTGGCACCACTGGGGATGCAGTGCAGTGAGTCCAGAGAGTGCACTGGCACCACTGGGAATGCAGTGCAGTGAGTCCAGAGAGGGCACTGTCAGCAATGGGGATGCACTGTAGTGAGACCAGAGAGTGCACTGGCACCACTGGGGATGCAGTGCAGTGAGTCCTGAGAGTGCAATGGCACCACAGGGGATGCACTGCAGTGAGTCCAGAGAGTGCACTGGCACCACTGGGGATGCAGTGCAGTGAGTCCAGAGAGTGCACTGGCACCACTGGGGATGCAGTGCAGTGAGTCCAGAGAGTGCACTGGCACCACTGGGGATGCAGCGCAGTGACTACAGAGAGTGCACTGGCACCACTGGGGATGCACTGCAGTGAGTCCAGAGAGTGCTCTGGCTCCACTGGGGATGCAGTGCAGTGAGTCCAGAGAGTGCACTGGCACCACTGGGGATGCAGCCCGGTGAGTCCAGAGAGTGCACTGGCACCACTGGGGATGCAGTGCAGTGAGTCCAGAGAGTGCACTGGCACCACTGGGGATGCAGTGCAGTGAGTCCAGAGAGTGCACTGGCACCACTGGGGATGCAGCCCGGTGAGTCCAGAGAGTGCACTGGCACCACTGGGGATGCACTGCAGTGAGTTCAGAGACTTCACAGGCACCACTGGGGATGCAGTGCAGTGAGTCCAGAGGGTGCACTGGCACCACTGGGGATGCACTGCAGTGAGTGCAGAGAGTGCACTGGCACCAATGGGGATGCAGTGCAGTGAGTCCAGAGAGTGCACTGGCACCAGAGGGGAAGCACTGCAGTGAGTCCAGAGAGTGCACTGGCACCACTGGGGATGCACTGCAGTGACTCCAGAGAGTGCACTGGCACCACTGGGGATCCAATGCAGTGAGTCCAGATAGTGCAATGGAACCACTGGGGATGCAGTGCAGTGAGTCCTGAGAGTGCACTGGCACCAATAGGATGCAGCGCAGTGAGTCCAGAGAGTGCACTGGCAACACTGGGGATGCAGTGCAGTGACTCCAGAAAGTGCACTGGCACCACTGGGGATGCACTGCAGTGAGTCCAGAGAGTGCACTGGCACCGCAGGTGATGCAGTGCAGTGAGTCCGGAGAGTACACTGGCACCACTGGGGATGCAGTACAGTGAGTCCAGAGAGTGCACTGTCAGCACTGGGGATGCAGTGCAGTGAGTCCAGAGAGTGCACTGGCACCACTGGGTATGCAGTGCAGTTAGTCCATAGAGTGCACTGGCTCCACTGGGGATGCAGTGCAGTGACTCAAGAGAGTGCACAGGCACCACTGGGGATGCAGTGCAGTGAGTCCAGAGAGTACACTGGCACACCAGGTGCTGCACTGCAGTGAGTCCAGAGAGTGCACTGGCACCACTGGGGATGCAGTGCAGTGAGTCCAGAGAGTGCACTGGCGCCACTGGGGATGCACCTCGGTGAGTCCAGAGAGTGTTCTGGGAACACCGGGGATGCAGTGCAGTGAGTGCAGAGAGTGCACTGGCACCACTGGGGATGCAGTGCAATGAGTAAAGAGAGTGCACTGGCACCACTGTGGATGCAGTGCAGTGAGTCCAGAGAGTGCACTGGCACCACTGGGGATGGACTGCAGTGAGTCCAGAGAGTGCACTGGCACCACTGGGGATGCAGTGCAGTGAGTCCAGAGAGTGCACTGGCACTACTGGGGATGCACTGCAGTGAGTCCAGAGAGTGCACTGGCACCACTGGGGATGCACTGCAGTGAGTTCAGAGAGTGCACTGGCACCATTGGGATGCAGTGCAGTGAGTCCAGAGAGTGCACTGGCACCACTGGGGATGCACTGCAGTGAGTCCAGAGAGTGCACTGGCACCACTGGGATGCAGTGCACTGAGTCCACAGAGTGCACTGGCACCACAGGGGATACACTGCAGTGAGTCCAGAGAGTGCACTGGCACCACTGGGGATGCAGTGCCGTGAGTGCAGAGAGTGCACTGGCACCGCTGCGGTTGCACCCCGGTGTTTTCAGAGAGTGCAGTGGCACCACTGGGGATGCACTGCAGTGAGTCCAGAGAGTGCACTGGCACCACTGTTGATGCAGTGCAGTGAGTCCAGAGAGTGCACTGGCACCAGTGGGGAAGCACTGCAGTGAGTCCAGAGAGTGCACTGGCACCACTGGGGATGCACTGCACTGAGTCCAGAGAGTGCACTGACACCACTGGGAATCCAATGCAGTGAGTCCAGAGAGTGCAATGGAACCACTGGGGATGCAGTGCAGTGAGTCCAGTGAGTGCACTGGCACTTCTGGGGATGCAGTGCAGTGAGTGCAGAGAGTGCACTGGCACAACAGGGGATGCACTGCAGTGACTCCAGAAAGTGCACTGGCACCACTGGGGATGCACTGCAGTGAGTCCAGAGAGTGCACTGGCACGGCTGGTGATGCAGTGCAGTTAGTCCAGAGAGTACACTGGCACCACTGGGGATGCACTGCAGTGAGTCCAGAGAGTGTACTGGCACCACAGGGGATGCAGTGCAGTGAGTCCAGAGAGTGCACTGGCACCACTGGGGATGCACCCCGGTGAGTCCAGAGAGTGCACTGGCACCACTGGGGATGCAGTACAGTGAGTCCAGAGACTGCACTGGCACCACTGGGGTTTTAGTGCAGTGAGTCCAGAGAGTGCACTGGCACCAAAGGGGATGCAGTGCTGTGAGTCCAGAGAGTGCCCTGGCACCACTGGGGATGCAGTGAGTCCAGAGAGTGCACTGGCACCACTGGGCATGCACTGCAGTGAGACCAGAGAGTTCTCTGGCACCACTGGGGATGCAGTTTAGTGAGTCCAGAGAGTGCACCGGCTCCAATGGCGATACACTGCACTGAGTCCAGACAGTGCACTGGCACCACTGGGGATGCAGTGCAGTGAGTCCAGAGAGTGCACTGGCACCACTGGGGATGCAGTGCAGTGAGTCCAGAGAGTGCTCTGGCACCACTGAGCTACACTGCAGTGAGTCCAGAGAGTGCACTGGCACCACTGGGGATGCACTGCTGTGAGTCCAGAGACTAGACTGGCACCACTGGGGATGCAGTGCAGTGAGTGCAGAGAGTGCACTGGCACCACTGTTGATGCAGTGCAGTGAGTCCAGAGAGTGCACTGGCACCACTGGGGATGCAGTGCAGTGAGTCCAGAGAGTGCACTGGCACCACTGGGGATGCACTGCAGTGAGCTCAGAGAGTGCACTGGCACCACTGGGGATGCAGTGCAGTGAGTCCAGAGAGTGCACTGGCACCACTGGGGATGCACTGCAGTGAGTCCAGAGAGTGCAGTGGCACCATTGGGGATGCAGTGCACTGAGTCCAGAGAGTGCACTGGCACCACAGGGGATGCAGTGCAGTGAGTCCAGAGAGTGCACTGGCACCACTGGGGATGCAGTGCAGTGAGTCCTGAGAGTGCAAAGGCACCACAAGGGATGCACTGCAGTGAGTCAAGAGAGTGCACTGGCACCACTGGGGATGCAGTGCATTGAGTCCAGAGAGTGCACTGGCACCACTGGGGATGCACTGCAGTGAGTCCAGAGAGTGCACTGGCACCACTGGGGATGCAGTGCAGTGAGTCCAGAGAGTGCAGAGGCACGACTGTTGATGCAGTGCAGTGAGTGCAGAGAGTGCACTGGCACCAATGGTGATGCAGTGCAGTGAGTCCAGAGAGTGCAGTGGCACCACTGGGGATGCACTGCAGTGAGTCCAGAGAGTGCACTGGCACCACTGGGGATGCAGTGCAGTGAGTCCAGAGAGTGCACTGGCACCACTGGGGATGCAGTGCAGTGAGTCCAGAGAGTGCACTAGCACCACTGGGGATGCAGTGCAGTGAGTCCAGAGAGTGCACTGGCGCCAGTGGGGATGCACTGCAGTGAGTCCAGAGAGTGCACTGGCACCACTGGGGATGCAGTGCAGTGAGTCCAGAGAGTGCACTGGCACCACTGGGGATGCAGTGCAGTGACTCCAGAGAGTGCCCTGGCAACACTGGGGATGCACTGCAGTGAGTCCACAGAGTGCACTGGCACCACTGGGGATGCACTGCAGTGAGTCCAGAGAGTGCACTGGCCCCACAGGGGATGTAGTGCAGTGAGTCCACAGAGGGCACTGGCACCACTGCGGATGCAGCTCAGTGACTCCAGAGAGTGCACTGGCACCACTGGGGATGCACCCCGGTGAGTCCAGAGAGTGCACTCGCACCACTGGGGATGCACTGCAGTGAGTCCACAGAGGGCACTGGCACCACTGGGGATGCACCCCGGTGAGTCCAGAGAGTGCACTGGCACCACTGGGGATGCACCCCGGTGAGTCCAGAGAGTGCACTCGCACCACTGGGGATGCACTGCAGTGAGTCCAGAGAGTGCACTGGCCCCACAGGGGATGTAGTGCAGTGAGTCCACAGAGGGCACTGGCACCACTGGGGATGCAGCTCAGTGACTCCAGAGAGTGCACTGGCACCACTGGAGTTGCAGTGCAGTGAGTCGAGAGAGTGCCCTGGAACCACTGGGGATGCAGCGCAGTGACTACAGAGAGTGCACTGTCAGCACTGGGGATGCAGTGCAGTGAGTCCAGAGAGTGCACTGGCACCACTGGGGATGCACTGCTGTGAGTCCAGAGAGTGCACGGGCACCACTGGGGATGCAGTGCAGTGAGTCCAGAGAGTGCACTGACACCACTGGGTATGCAGTGCAGTGAGTCCAGAGAGTGCACTGGCGCAAAAGGGGATGCACTGCAGTGAGTCCAGAGAGTGCACTGGCACCACTGGGGATGCAGTGCAGTGAGTCCAGAGAGTGCACTGTCAACACTGGGGATGCAGTGCAGTGAGTCCAGAGAGTGCACTGGCACCACTGGGGATGCACTGCAATGACTCCAGAGACTGCACTGGCACCAATGGGGATGCACTGCAGTGAGTCCAGAGAATGCACTGGCACCACTGGGGATGCATTGCGGTGAGTCCAGAGAGTGCACTGTCAGCACTGGGGATGCAGTGCAGTGAGTCCAGAGAGTGCACTGTCAGCACTGGGGATGCAGTGCAGTGACTCGAAAGAGTGCACTGGCACCAATAGGATGCAGCGCAGTGAGTCCAGAGAGTGCACTGGCACCACTGGGATGCACTGCAGTGAGTCCAAAGAGTGCACTGGCACCACTGGGGATGCAGTGCAGTGAGTAAAGAGAGTGCACTGGCACCACTGGGGATGCAGTGCAGTGAGTCCAGAGAGTGCACTGGCACCACTGAGGATGGACTGCAGTGAGTCCAGAGAGTGCACTGGCACCACTGGGGATGCAGTGCAGTGAGTCCAGAGAGTGCACTGGCACCAGTGGGGATGCACTGCAGTGAGTAAAGAGAATGCACTGGCACCTTTGGATTTGCACTGCAGTGAGTCCAGAGAGTGCACTGGCACCACTGGGGATGCACTGCAGTGAGTCCAGAGAGTGCACTGGCACCACTGGGGATGCAGTGCGGTGAGTCCAGAGAGTGCACTGGCACCACTGGGGATGCACTGCAGTGAGTCCAGAGAGTGCACGGGCACCACTGGGGATGCACTGCAGTGAGTCCAGAGAGTGCACTGAAACCACTGGGGATGCAGTGCAGTGATTCCGGAGAGTGCACTGGCACCACTGGGGATGCAGTGCAGTGAGTCCAGAGAGTGCACTGGCACCACTGGGGATGCACTGCAGTGAGTCCAGAGAGTGCACTGGCAGCACTGGGGATGCACTGCAGTGAGTCTAGAGAGTGCACTGGCACCACTGGGGATGCACTGCAGTGACTCGAATGAGTGGACTGGCACCACTGCGGATGCACTGCAGTGAGTCCGGAGAGTGCCCCGGCACCACTGGTGATGCAGTGCAGTGAGTCCAGAGAGTGCACTGGCACCACTGGGGATGCAGTGCAGTGAGTCCAGAGAGTGCACTGGCACCACTGGGGATGCAATGCAGTGAGTCCAGAGAGTGCACTGGCACCACTGGTGATGCACTGCAGTGACTCCAGAGAGTGCACTGTCACCACTGGGGATGCACTGCAGTGATTCCAGAGAGTGCACTGGCACCACTGGGGATGCAGTGCAGTGAGTCCAAAGAGTGCACTGGCACCACTGGGTATGCAGTGCATGAGTGCATAGAGTGCACTGGCACCACTGGGGATGCACTACAGTGAGTCCAGAGAGTGCACTGGCACCACTGGGGATGCAGTGCAGTGACTCCAGAGAGTGCACTGGCACCACTGGGGATGCAGTGCAGTGAGTCCAGAGAGTGCACTGGCACCACTGGGGATGCAGTGCACTGAGTGCAGAGAGTGCACTGGCACCACTGGGGATGCAGTGCAGTGAGTCCAGAGAGTGCACTGGCACCACTGGCGATGCAGTGCAGTGAGTCCAGAGAGTGCACTGGTACCACTTGGGATGCACTGCAGTGAGTCCAGAGAGTGCTCTGGCACCACTGGGGATGCAGTTCAGTGAGTCCAGAGAGTGCACTGGCACCACTGGGGATACACTGCAGTGAGTCCAGAGAGTGCACTGGCACCACTGGGGATGCAGTGCAGTGAGTCCAGAGAGTGCACTGGCACCAGTGGGGATGCAGTGCAGTGAGTCCAGAGACTGCACTGGCACCAACTGGAGCTGCACTGCAGTGAGTCCTGAGATTGCACTGGCACCACTGGGGATGCAATACAATGAGTCCAGAGACTACACTGGCACCACTGGGGATGCAGTGCAGTGAGTCCAGAGAGTGCACTGGCACCACTGTTCATGCAGTGCAGTGAGTCCAAAGAGTGCACTGGCACCACTGGGTATGCAGTGCATGAGTGTAGAGAGTGCACTGGCACCACTGGGGATGCAGTGCAGTGAGTCCAGAGAGTGGACTGGCACCAGTGGGGATGGAGTGCAGTGAGTCCAGAGAGTGCACTGGCACCAGTGGGGATGGAGTGCAGTGAGTCCAGAGAGTGCACTGGCTCCACTGGGGATGAACTGTAGTGAGTCCAGAGACTGCACAGGCACCACTGGGGATGCAGTGCAGTGAGTCCAGAGAGTGCACTGGCACCACAGGGCATGCAGTGCAGTGAGTCCAGAGAGTGCACTGACACCACTGGGGATGCAGTGCGGTGAGTTCAGAGAGTGCACTGGCACCACTGGGGATGCAGTGCAGTGAGTCCAGAGAGTGCACTGGCACCACTGGGGATGCAGTGCAGTGAGTCCAGAGAGTGCACTGGCACCACTGGGGATGCACTGCAGTGATTCCAGAGACTGCACTGGCACCACTGGGGATGCAGTGCAGTGAGTCCAGAGAGTGCACTGGCACCACTGGGGATGCACTGCAGTGAGTCCAGAGAGTGCACTGGCACCACTGGGGATGCAGTGCAGTGAGTCCAGAGAGTGCACTGGCACCACTGGGGATGCACTGCAGTGACTCGAAAGAGTGCACTGGCACCACTGCGGATGCACTGCAGTGAGTGCGGAGAGTGCCCTGGCACCAATGGTGATGCAGTGCAGTGAGTCCAGAGAGTGCAGTGGCACCACTGGGGATGCAGTGCAGTGAGTCCAGAGAGTGCACTGGCACCACAGGGGATGCAATGCAGTGAGTCCAGAGAGTGCACTGGCACCACTGGGGATGCAGTGCACTGAGTCCAGAGAGTGCACTGTCACCACTGGTGATGCAGTGCAGTGAGTCCAGAGAGTGCACTGGCACCACTGGCGATGCAGCGCAGTGAGTCCAGAGAGTACACTGGCAGCACTGGGGATGCACTGCAGTGAGTCCAGAGAGTGCTCTGGCACCACTGGGGATGCAGTTCAGTGAGTCCAGAGAGTGCACTGGCACCACTGGGGATACACTGCAGTGAGTCCAGAGAGTGCTCTGGCACCACTGGGGATGCACTGCAGTGAGTCCAGAGAGTGCACTGGCACCACTGGGGATGCAGTGCAGTGAGTCCAGAGACTGCACTGGCACCAACTGGAGCTGCACTGCAGTGAGTCCTGAGATTGCACTGGCACCACTGGGGATGCACTACAGTGAGTCCAGAGACTACACTGGCACCACTGGGGATGCAGTGCAGTGAGTCCAGAGAGTGCACTGGCAGCACTGGGGATGCACTGCAGTGAGTCCAGAGAGTGCTCTGGCACCACAGGGGATGCAGTTCAGTGAGTCCAGAGAGTGCACTGGCACCACTGGGGATGCACTGCAGTGAGTCCAGAGAGTGCTCTGACACCACTGGGGATGCACTGCAGTGAGTCCAGAGAGTGCACTGGCACCACTGGGGATGCAGTGCAGTGAGTCCAGAGACTGCACTGGCACCAACTGGAGCTGCACTGCAGTGAGTCCTGAGATTGCACTGGCACCACTGGGGATGCACTACAGTGAGTCCAGAGACTACACTGGCACCACTGGGGATGCAGTGCAGTGAGTCCAGAGAGTGCACTGGCACCACTGTTCATGCAGTGCAGTGAGTCCAAAGAGTGCACTGGCACCACTGGGTATGCAGTGCATGAGTGCAGAGAGTGCACTGGCACCACTGGGGATGCAGTGCAGTGAGTCCAGAGAGTGCACTGGCACCACTGGGGATGGAGTGCAGTGAGTCCAGAGAGTGCCCTGGCACCACTGGGGATGCAGTGCAGTGAGTCCAGAGAGTGCACTGGCTCCACTGGGGATGAACTGTAGTGAGTCCAGAGATTGCACAGGCACCACTGGGGATGCAGTGCAGTGAGTCCAGAGAGTGCACTGGCACCACTGGGGATGCAGTGCAGTGAGTGCAGAGAGTGCACTGGCACCACTGGGGATGCACTGCAGTGAGTCCAGAGAGTGCCCTGGCACCACTGGGGATGCACTGCAGTGAGTCCAGAGAGTGCACGGGCACCACTGGGGATGCACTGCAGTGAGTCCAGAGAGTGCACTGACACCACTGGGGATGCAGTGCAGTGATTCCGGAGAGTGCACTGGCACCACTGGGGATGCAGTGCAGTGAGTCCAGAGAGTGCACTGGAACCACTGGGGATGCACTGCAGTGAGTCCAGAGAGTGCACTGGCAGCACTGGGGATGCAGTGCAGTGAGTCCAGAGAGTGCACTGGCACCACTGGGGATGCACTGCAGTGACTCGAAAAAGTGCACTGGCACCACTGCGGATGCACTGCAGTGAGTCCGGAGAGTGCCCTGGCACCACTGGGGATGCAGTGCAGTGAGTCCAGAGACTGCACTGGCACCACTGGGGATGCAGTGCAGTGAGTCCAGAGAGTGCACTGGCACCACTGAGGATGCAGCGCAGTGAGTCCAGAGAGTGCACTGGCACTACTGGGGATGCACTGCAGTGAGTCCAGAGAGTGCACTGGCACCACTGCGGATGCACTGCAGTGAGTCCAGAGAGTGCACTGGCACCACTGGGGATGCACTGCAGTGAGTCCACAGAGTGCACTGGCACCACTGGCGATGCAGTGCAGTGAGTCCAGAGAGTGCACTGTCACCACTGGGGATGCACCCCGGTGAGCCCAGAGATTGCACTGGCACCACTGGGGATGCACTGCAGTGAGTCCAGAGAGTGCACTGGCACCAATGGGGATGCACTGCAGTGAGGGCAGAGAGTGCACTGGGACCACAGGGGATGCAGTGCAGTGAGTCCAGAGAGTGCCCTGGCACCACTGGGGATGCAGTGCAGTGAGTCCAGAGAGTGCACTGGCACCACTGAGGATGCAGTGCAGTGACTCCAGAGAGTGCACTGGCACCACTGGGGATGCAGTGCAGTGACTCCAGAGAGTGCACTGGCACCACTGCGGATGCAATGCGGTGAGTCCAGAGAGTGCACTGGCACCACTGGGGATGCAGTGCAGTGAGTCCAGAGAGTGCACTGACACCACTGGGGATGCAGTGCGATGAG
Source organism: Anser cygnoides (assembly GCF_040182565.1). Taxonomy (NCBI): domain Eukaryota; kingdom Metazoa; phylum Chordata; class Aves; order Anseriformes; family Anatidae; genus Anser; species Anser cygnoides. The sequence continues at coordinate 38,482,028 of NC_089879.1, forward strand.
TTCAGAGAGTGCACTGGCACCACTGGGGATGCACTGCAGTGAGTCCAGAGAGTGCACTGGCACCACTGGGGATGCACCCCGGCAAGTCCAGAGAGTGCACTGACACCACAGGGGATGCACTGCAGTGATTCCAGAGAGTGCACTGGCACCACTGGGGATGCAGTGCAGTGAGTCCAGAGAGTGCACTGGCACCACTGGGGATGCCCTGCAGTGAGTCCAGAGAGTGCACTGGCACCACTGGGGATGCAGTGCAGTGAGTCCAGAGAGTGCACTGGCACCACTGGGGATGCAGTTCAGTGAGTCCAGAGAGTGCACTGGCAGCACTGGGGATGCACTGCAGTGAATTCAGAGAGTGCTCTGGCACCACTGGGGATGCAGTTCAGTGAGTCCAGAGAGTGCACTGGCACCACTGGGGATACACTGCAGTGAGTCCAGAGAGTGCTCTGGCACCACTGGGGATGCACTGCAGTGAGTCCAGAGAGTGCTCTGGCACCACTGGGGATGCAGTGCAGTGAGTCCAGAGACTGCACTGGCACCAACTGGAGCTGCACTGCAGTGAGTCCTGAGATTGCACTGGCACCACTGGGGATGCACTACAGTGAGTCCAGAGACTACACTGGCACCACTGGGAATGCAGTGCAGTGAGTCCAGAGAGTGCACTGGAACCACTGGGGATGCACTGCAGTGAGTCCAGAGAGTGCTCTGGCACCACTGGGGATGCAGTTCAGTGAGTCCAGAGAGTGCACTGGCACCACTGGCGATGCACTGCAGTGAGTCCAGAGAGTGCTCTGGCACCACTGGGGATGCACTGCAGTGAGTCCAGAGAGTGCACTGGCACCAGTGGGGATGCAGTGCAGTGAGTCCAGAGACTGCACTGGCACCAACTGGAGCTGCACTGCAGTGAGTCCTGAGATTGCAGTGGCACCACTGGGGATGCACTACAGTGAGTCCAGAGACTACACTGGCACCACTGGGGATGCACTGCAGTGAGTCCAGAGACTACACTGGCACCACTGGGGATGCAGTGCAGTGAGTCCAGAGAGTGCCCTGGCACCACTGGGGATGCAGTGCAGTGAGTCCAGAGAGTGCCCTGGCACCACTGGGGATGAACTGTAGTGAGTCCAGAGACTGCACAGGCACCACTGGGGATGAACTGTAGTGAGTCCAGAGACTGCACAGGCACCACTGGGGATGCACTGCAGTGAGTGCAGAGAGTGCACTGGCACCACTGGGGATGCAGTGCAGTGAGTGCAGAGAGTGCACTGGCACCACTGGGGATGCAATGCAGTGAGTCCAGAGAGTGCACTGGCACCACTGGGGATGCACTGCAGTGAGTCCAGAGAGTGCACGGGCACCACTGGGGATGCACTGCAGTGAGTCCAGAGAGTGCACTGACACCACTGGGGATGCAGTGCAGTGATTCCGGAGAGTGCACTGGCACCACTGGGGATGCAGTGCAGTGAGTCCAGAGAGTGCACTGGCACCACTGGGGATGCACTGCAGTGAGTCCAGAGAGTGCACTGGCAGCACTGGGGATGCACTGCAGTGAGTCCAGAGAGTGCACTGGCACCACTGGGGATGCACTGCAGTGACTCGAAAGAGTGCACTGGCACCACTGCGGATGCAGCACAGTGAGTCCAGAGAGTGCCCGGGCACCACTGGTGATGCAGTGCAGTGAGTCCAGAGAGTGCAGTGGCACCACTGGGGATGCAGTGCAGTGAGTCCAGAGAGTGCACTGGCACCACTGGGGATGCAATGCAGTGAGTCCAGAGAGTGCACTGGCACCACTGGGGATGCAGTGCAGTGACTCCAGAGAGTGCACTGGCACCACTGGGGATGCACTGCAGTGATTCCAGAGAGTGCACTGGCACCACTGGGGATGCAGTGCAGTGAGTCCAGAGAGTGCACTGGCACTACTGGGGATGCACTGCAGTGAGTCCAGAGAGTGCACTGGCACCACTGGGGATGCACTACAGTGAGTCCAGAGAGTGCACTGGCACCACTGGGGATGCAGTGCAGTGACTCCAGAGAGTGCAGAGGCACCACTGTTGATGCAGTGCTGTGACTCCAGAGAGTGCACTGGCACCACTGGGGATGCAGTGCAGTGAGTCCATAGAGTGCACTGGCACCACTGGGGATGCAGTGTAGTGAGTCCAGAGAGTGCACTGGCACCACTGGGGATGCAGTGCAGTGAGTCCAAAGAGTGCACTGGCACCACTGGGGATGCAGTGCAGTGAGTCCAGAGAGTGCACTGGCAGCACAGGGGATGCACTGCAGTGAGTCCAGAGAGTGCTCTGGCACCACTGGGGATGCAGTTCAGTGAGTCCAGAGAGTGCACTGGCACCACTGGGGATACACTGCAGTGACTCCAGAGAGTGCACTGGCACCTTGGGGATGCACTGCAGTGAGTCCAGAGACTGCACTGGCACCAACTGGAGCTGCACTGCAGTGAGTCCTGAGATTGCACTGGCACCACTGGGGATGCACTACAGTGAGTCCAGAGACTACACTGGCACCACTGGGGATGCACTGCAGTGAGTCCAGAGAGTGCACTGGCAGCACTGGGGATGCAGTGCAGTGAGTCCAGAGAGTGCACTGGCACCACTGGGGATGCACTGCCGTGACTCGAAGGAGTGCACTGGCACCACTGCGGATGCATTGCAGTGAGTCCAGAGAGTGCACTGGCACCACTGGGGATGCAATGCAGTGAGTCCAGAGAGTGCACTGGCACCACTGGGGATGCACTGCAGTGATTCCAGAGAGTGCACTGGCACCACTGGGGATGCAGTGCAGTGAGTCCAGAGAGTGCACTGGCACCACTGGGGATGCACTACAGTGAGTCCAGAGAGTGCACTGGCACCACTGGGGATGCAGTGCAGTGACTCCAGAGAGTGCAGAGGCATCACTGTTGATGCAGTGCTGTGACTCCAGAGAGTGCACTGGCACCACTGGGGATGCAGTGCAGTGAGTCCAGAGAGTGCACTGGCACCACTGGGGATGCAGTGTAGTGAGTCCAGAGAGTGCACTGGCACCACTGGGGATGCACTGCAGTGAGTCCACAGAGTGCACTGGCACCACTGGCGATGCAGTGCAGTGAGTCCAGAGAGTGCACTGGCACCACTGGGGATGCACTGCAGTGAGTCCAGAGAGTGCTCTGGCACCACTGGGGATGCAGTTCAGTGAGTCCAGAGAGTGCACTGGCACCACTGGGGATACACTGCAGTGACTCCAGAGTGTGCACTGGCACCTTGGGGATGCACTGCAGTGAGTCCAGAGACTGCACTGGCACCAACTGGAGCTGCACTGCAGTGAGTCCTGAGATTGCACTGGCACCACTGGGGATGCACTACAGTGAGTCCAGAGACTACACTGGCACCACTGGGGATGCAGTGCAGTGAGTCCAGAGAGTGCACTGGCACCAGTGGGGATGCACTGCAGTGAGTCCAGAGAGTGCACTGGCACCACTGAGTTGCAATGCAGTGAGTCCAGAGAGTGCACTGGCACCACTGGGGATGCAGTGCAGTGACTCCAGAGAGTGCACTGGCACCACTGGGGATGCACTGCAGTGATTCCAGAGAGTGCACTGGCACCACTGGGGATGCAGTGCAGTGAGTCCAGAGAGTGCACTGGCACCACTGGGGATGCACTACAGTGAGTCCAGAGAGTGCACTGGCACCACTGGGGATGCAGTGCAGTGACTCCAGAGAGTGCAGAGGCATCACTGTTGATGCAGTGCTGTGACTCCAGAGAGTGCACTGGCACCACTGGGGATGCAGTGCAGTGAGTCCAGAGAGTGCACTGGCACCACTGGGGATGCAGTGTAGTGAGTCCAGAGAGTGCACTGGCACCACTGGGGATGCAGTGCAGTGAGTCCAGAGAGTGCACTGGCACCACTGGGGATGCAGTGCAGTGAGTCCAGAGAGTGCACTGGCACCACTGGGGATGCACTGCAGTGAGTCCAGAGAGTGCTCTGGCACCACTGGGGATGCAGTTCAGTGAGTCCAGAGAGTGCACTGGCACCACTGGGGATACACTGCAGTGACTCCAGAGTGTGCACTGGCACCTTGGGGATGCACTGCAGTGAGTCCAGAGACTGCACTGGCACCAACTGGAGCTGCACTGCAGTGAGTCCTGAGATTGCACTGGCACCACTGGGGATGCACTACAGTGAGTCCAGAGACTACACTGGCACCACTGGGGATGCAGTGCAGTGAGTCCAGAGAGTGCACTGGCACCAGTGGGGATGCACTGCAGTGAGTCCAGAGAGTGCTCTGGCACCACTGGGGATGCACTGCAGTGAGTCCTGAGAGTGCACTGGCTCCCCTGGGGATGCACTGCAGTGTGTCCAGGGACTACACTGGCACCACTGGGGATGCAGTGCAGTGAGTCCAGAGAGTGCACTGGCACCACTGTTGATGAAGTGCAGTGAGTCCAGAGAGTGCACTGGCACCACTGGGGATGCAGTGCAGTGAGTCCAGAAAGTGAACTGTCACCACTGGTGATGCAGTGCAGTGAGTCCAGAGAGTGCACTGGCCCCACTGGGGATGCAGTGCACGGAGTCCAGAGAGTGCACTCTCAGCACTGGGGATGCACTGCAGTGAGTCCAAAGAGTGCACTGGCACCACTGGGGATGCAGTGCAGTGAGACCAGAGATTGCACTGGCACCACTGGGGTTGCAGTGCAGTGAGTCCAGAGAGTGCACTGGCTCCAATGGGGATGCAGTGCAGTGAATCCAGAAAGTGCACTGGCACCACTGGGGATGCACTGCAGTGAGTCCTGAGAGTGCAATGGCACCACAGGTGATGCAATGCAGTGAGTCCAGAGAGTGCACTGGCACCACTGGGGATGCAGTGCAGTGAGTCCAGAGAGTGCACTGGCACCAACTGGAGTTGCACCGCTGTGAGTCCCGAGATTGCACGGGCACCACAGGGGTTACAGTGCAGTGAGTCCACAGACTAGTCTGGCACCACTGGGTTTGCACTGCAGTGAGTCCAGACACTTCACAGGCACCACTGGGGATGCAGTGCAGTGAGTCCAGAGAGTGCACTGGCACCACTGGGGATGCAGTGCAGTGAGTCCAGAGAGTGCACTGGCACCACCGGGGATTCACTGCAGTGAGTCCAGATAGTGCACTGACACCACTGGGGATGCAGTGCATGAGTGCAGAGAGTCCACTGGCACCACTGGGGATGCAGTGCAGTGATTCCAGAGAGTGGACTGGCACCAGTGGGAATGGAGTGCAGTGAGTCCAGAGAGTGCACTGGCACCACTGGGGATGCAGTGCAGTGAGTCCAGAGACTGCACTGGCTCCACTGGGGATGAACTGTAGTGAGTCCAGAGACTGCACAGGCACCACTGGGGATGCAGTGCAGTGACTCCAGAGAGTGCACTGGCACCACTGGGGATGCAGTGCAGTTAGTGCAGAGAGTGCACTGGCACCACTGGGGATGCAATGCAGTGAGTCCAGAGAGTGCACTGGCACCACTGGGGATGCACTGCAGTGAGTCCAGAGAGTGCACGGGCACCACTGGGGATGCACTACAGTGAGTCCAGAGAGTGCACTGGCACCACTGGGGATGCAGTGCAGTGACTCCATAGAGTGCAGAGGCACCACTGTTGATGCAGTGCTGTGACTCCAGAGAGTGCACTGGCACCACTGGGGATGCAGTGCAGTGAGTCCAGAGAGTGCACTGGCACCACTGGGGATGGACTGCAGTGAGTCCAGAGAGTGCACTGGCACCACTGGGGATGCAGTGCAGTGAGTCCAAAGAGTGCACTGGCACCACTGGCGATGCAGTGCAGTGAGTCCAGAGAGTGCACTGGCAGCACTGGGGATGCACTGCAGTGAGTCCAGAGAGTGCTCTGGCACCACTGGGGATGCAGTTCAGTGAGTCCAGAGAGTGCACTGGCACCACTGGGGATACACTGCAGTGACTCCAGAGAGTGCTCTGGCACCTTGGGGATGCACTGCAGTGAGTCCAGAGACTGCACTGGCACCAACTGGAGCTGCACTGCAGCGAGTCCTGAGATTGCACTGGCACCACTGGGGATGCACTACAGTGAGTCCAGAGACTACACTGGCACCACTGGGGATGCAGTGCAGTGAATCCAGAGAGTGCACTGGCACCACTGTTCATGCAGTGCAGTGAGTCCAAAGAGTGCACTCGCACCACTGGGTATGCAGTGCATGAGTGCAGAGAGTGCACTGGCACCACTGGGGATGCAGTGCAGTGAGTCCAGAGAGTGGACTGGCACCAGTGGGGATGGAGTGCAAAGAGTCCAGAGAGTGCACTGGCACCAGTGGGGATGCAGTGCAGTGAGTCCAGAGAGTGCACTGGCTCCACTGGGGATGAACTGTAGTGAGTCCAGAGACTGCACAGGCACCACTGGGGATGCTTTGCAGTGAGTCCAGAGAGTGCACTGGCACCACTGGGGATGCAGTGCAGTGAGTGCAGAGAGTGCACTGGCACCACTGGGGATGCAATGCAGTGAGTCCAGAGAGTGCACTGGCACCACTGGGGATGCACTGCAGTGAGTCCAGAAAGTGCACGGGCACCACTGGGGATGCAGTGCTGTGAGTCCAGAGAGTGCACTGGCACCTTGGGGATGCAGTGCTGTGAGTCCAGAGAGTGCACTGGCACCTTGGGGATGCAGTGCAGTTGAGTCCAGAGAGTGCACTGGCACCTTGGGGATGCAGTGCAGTGAGTCCAGAGAGTGCACTGGCACCACTGGGGATGCAGTGCGGTGAGTCCAGAGAGTGCACTGGCACCACTGGGGATGCACTGCAGTGAGTCCAGAGAGTGCACTGGCACCACTGGTGATGCAGTGCAGTGAGTCCGGAGAGTGCACTGGCACCACTTGGGATGCACTGCAGTGAGTCCAGAGAGTGCACTGGCACCACTGGGAATGCAGTGCAGTGACTCAGAGAGTGCACTGGCACCACTGGGGATGCACTGCAGTGAGTCCTGAGAGTGCAAAGGCACCACAAGGGATGCACTGCAGTGAGTCCAGAGAGTGCACTGGCACCACTGGGGATGCAGTGCAGTGACTCCAGAGAGTGCACTGGCACCAGTGGGGATGCACTGCCGTGAGGGCAGAGAGTGCACTGGCACCACTGGGGATGCAGTGCAGTGAGTGCAGAGAGTGCACTGGCACCACTGGGGATGCACTGCAGTGAGGGCAGAGAGTGCACTGGCACAAAAGGGGATGCATTGCAGTGAGTCCAGAGAGTGCACTGGCACCTTGGGGATGCACTGCAGTGAGTCCAGAGAGTGCACTGGCACCACCGGGGATTCACTGCAGTGAGTCCAGATAGTGCACTGACACCACTGGGAATGCACTGCAGTGAGTACAGAGAGTTCACTGGCACCTCAGGGGCTGCACTGCAGTGAGTCCAGAGAGTGCACTGGCTCCACTGGGGATGCAATGCAGTGAGTCCAGAGAGTGCACTGGCACCACTGGGATGCAGAGCAGTGAGTCCAGAGAGTGCACTGGCACCACTGGGATGCAGTGCAGTGAGTCCACAGAGTGCACTGGCACCACAGGGGATACACTGCAGTGAGTCCAGAGAGTGCACTGGCACCACTGGGGATGCAGCACAGTGAGTCCAGAGAGTGAACTGTCACCACTGGGGACGCAGCGCAGTGACTACAGAGAGTACACTGGCACCACTGGGGATGCAGTGCAGTGAGTGCAGAGAGTGCACTGGCACCACTGGGGATGCAATGCAGTGAGTCAAGAGAGTGCACTGGCACCACTGGGGATGCACTGCAGTGAGTCCAGAGAGTGCACGGGCACCACTGGGGATGCACTGCAGTGAGTCCAGAGAGTGCACTGGCACCACTGTTCATGCAGTGCAGTGAGTCCAAAGAGTGCACTGGCACCACTGGGTATGCAGTGCATGAGTGCAGAGAGTCCACTGGCACCACTGGGGATGCAGTGCAGTGATTCCAGAGAGTGGACTGGCACCAGTGGGAATGGAGTGCAGTGAGTCCAGAGAGTGCACTGGCACCACTGGGGATGCAGTGCAGTGAGTCCAGAGAGTGCACTGGCTCCACTGGGGATGAACTGTAGTGAGTCCAGAGACTGCACAGGCACCACTGGGGATGCAGTGCAGTGACTCCAGAGAGTGCACTGGCACCACTGGGGATGCACTGCAGTGACTCGAAGGAGTGCACTGGCACCACTGGGGATGCAGTGCAGTGAGTCCGGAGAGTGCCCTGGCACCACTGGTGATGCAGTGCAGTGAGTCCAGAGAGTGCAGTGGCACCACTGGGGATGCAGTGCAGTGAGTCCAGAGAGTGCACTGGCACCACTGGGGATGCAATGCAGTGAGTCCAGAGAGTGCACTGGCACCACTGGGGATGCAGTGCAGTGACTCCAGAGAGTGCACTGGCACCACTGGGGATGCACTGCAGTGATTCCAGAGAGTGCACTGGCACCACTGGGGATGCAGTGCAGTGAGTCCAGAGAGTGCACTGGCACTACTGGGGATGCACTGCAGTGAGTCCAGAGAGTGCACTGGCACCACTGGGGATGCACTACAGTGAGTCCAGAGAGTGCACTGGCACCACTGGGGATGCAGTGCAGTGACTCCAGAGAGTGCAGAGGCACCACTGTTGATGCAGTGCTGTGACTCCAGAGAGTGCACTGGCACCACTGGGGATGCAGTGCAGTGAGTCCAGAGAGTGCACTGGCACCACTGGGGATGCACTGCAGTGAGTCCAGAGAGTGCACTGGCACCACTGGGGATGCAGTGCAGTCAGTCCAAAGAGTGCACTGGCACCACTGGGGATGCAGTGCAGTGAGTCCAGAGAGTGCACTGGCAGCACTGGGGATGCACTGCAGTGAGTCCAGAGAGTGCTCTGGCACCACTGGGGATGCAGTTCAGTGAGTCCAGAGAGTGCACTGGCACCACTGGGGATACACTGCAGTGACTCCAGAGAGTGCACTGGCACCTTGGGGATGCACTGCAGTGAGTCCAGAGACTGCACTGGCACCAACTGGAGCTGCACTGCAGCGAGTCCTGAGATTGCACTGGCACCACTGGGGATGCACTACAGTGAGTCCAGAGACTACACTGGCACCACTGGGGATGCAGTGCAGTGAATCCAGAGAGTGCACTGGCACCACTGTTCATGCAGTGCAGTGAGTCCAAAGAGTGCACTCGCACCACTGGGTATGCAGTGCATGAGTGCAGAGAGTGCACTGGCACCACTGGGGATGCAGTGCAGTGAGTCCAGAGAGTGCACTGGCAGCACTGGGGATGAACTGTAGTGAGTCCAGAGACTGCACAGGCACCACTGGGGATGCTTTGCAGTGAGTCCAGAGAGTGCACTGGCACCACTGGGGATGCAGTGCAGTGAGTGCAGAGAGTGCACTGGCACCACTGGGGATGCAATGCAGTGAGTCCAGAGAGTGCACTGGCACCACTGGGGATGCACTGCAGTGAGTCCAGAAAGTGCACGGGCACCACTGGGGATGCAGTGCAGTGAGTCCAGAGAGTGTACTGGCACCTTGGGGATGCAGTGCTGTGAGTCCAGAGAGTGCACTGGCACCTTGGGGATGCAGTGCAGTTGAGTCCAGAGAGTGCACTGGCACCACTGGGGATGCAGTGCAGTGAGTCCAGAGAGTGCACTGGCACCACTGGGGATGCAGTGCGGTGAGTCCAGAGAGTGCACTGGCACCACTGGGGATGCACTGCAGTGAGTCCAGAGAGTGCACTGGCACCACTGGTGATGCAGTGCAGTGAGTCCGGAGAGTGCACTGGCACCACTTGGGATGCACTGCAGTGAGTCCAGAGAGTGCACTGGCACCACTGGGAATGCAGTGCAGTGACTCAGAGAGTGCACTGGCACCACTGGGGATGCACTGCAGTGAGTCCTGAGAGTGCAAAGGCACCATAAGGTATGCACTGCAGTGAGTCCAGAGAGTGCACTGGCACCACTGGGGATGCACTGCAGTGACTCCAGAGAGTGCACTGGCACCAGTGGGGATGCACTGCCGTGAGGGCAGAGAGTGCACTGGCACCACTGGGGATGCAGTGCAGTGAGTGCAGAGAGTGCACTGGCACCACTGGGGATGCACTGCAGTGAGGGCAGAGAGTGCACTGGCACAAAAGGGGATGCATTGCAGTGAGTCCAGAGAGTGCACTGGCACCTTGGGGATGCACTGCAGTGAGTCCAGAGAGTGCACTGGCACCACCGGGGATTCACTGCAGTGAGTCCAGATAGTGCACTGACACCACTGGGAATGCACTGCAGTGAGTACAGAGAGTTCACTGGCACCTCAGGGGCTGCACTGCAGTGAGTCCAGAGAGTGCACTGGCTCCACTGGGGATGCAATGCAGTGAGTCCAGAGAGTGCACTGGCACCACTGGGATGCAGTGCAGTGAGTCCAGAGAGTGCACTGGCACCACTGGGATGCAGTGCAGTGAGTCCACAGAGTGCACTGGCACCACAGGGGATACACTGCAGTGAGTCCAGAGAGTGCACTGGCACCACTGGGGATGCAGCACAGTGAGTCCAGAGAGTGAACTGTCACCACTGGGGACGCAGCGCAGTGACTACAGAGAGTACACTGGCACCACTGGGGATGCAGTGCAGTGAGTGCAGAGAGTGCACTGGCACCACTGGGGATGCAATGCAGTGAGTCCAGAGAGTGCACTGGCACCACTGGGGATGCACTGCAGTGAGTCCAGAGAGTGCACGGGCACCACTGGGGATGCACTGCAGTGAGTCCAGAGAGTGCACTGGCACCACTGTTCATGCAGTGCAGTGAGTCCAAAGAGTGCACTGGCACCACTGGGTATGCAGTGCATGAGTGCAGAGAGTCCACTGGCACCACTGGGGATGCAGTGCAGTGATTCCAGAGAGTGGACTGGCACCAGTGGGAATGGAGTGCAGTGAGTCCAGAGAGTGCACTGGCACCACTGGGGATGCAGTGCAGTGAGTCCAGAGAGTGCACTGGCTCCACTGGGGATGAACTGTAGTGAGTCCAGAGACTGCACAGGCACCACTGGGGATGCAGTGCAGTGACTCCAGAGAGTGCACTGGCACCACTGGGGATGCACTGCAGTGACTCGAAGGAGTGCACTGGCACCACTGCGGATGCACTGCAGTGAGTCCGGAGAGTGCCCTGGCACCACTGGTGATGCAGTGCAGTGAGTCCAGAGAGTGCAGTGGCACCACTGGGGATGCAGTGCAGTGAGTCCAGAGAGTGCACTGGCACCACTGGGGATGCAATGCAGTGAGTCCAGAGAGTGCACTGGCACCACTGGGGATGCAGTGCAGTGACTCCAGAGAGTGCACTGGCACCACTGGGGATGCACTGCAGTGATTCCAGAGAGTGCACTGGCACCACTGGGGATGCAGTGCAGTGAGTCCAGAGAGTGCACTGGCACTACTGGGGATGCACTGCAGTGAGTCCAGAGAGTGCACTGGCACCACTGGGGATGCACTACAGTGAGTCCAGAGAGTGCACTGGCACCACTGGGGATGCAGTGCAGTGACACCAGAGAGTGCAGAGGCACCACTGTTGATGCAGTGCTGTGACTCCAGAGAGTGCACTGGCACCACTGGGGATGCAGTGCAGTGAGTCCATAGAGTGCACTGGCACCACTGGGGATGCAGTGTAGTGAGTCCAGAGAGTGCACTGGCACCACTGGGGATGCAGTGCAGTGAGTCCAAAGAGTGCACTGGCACCACTGGCGATGCAGTGCAGTGAGTCCAGAGAGTGCACTGGCAGCACTGGGGATGCACTGCAGTGAGTCCAGAGAGTGCTCTGGCACCACTGGGGATGCAGTTCAGTGAGTCCAGAGAGTGCACTGGCACCACTGGGGATACACTGCAGTGACTCCAGAGAGTGCACTGGCACCTTGGGGATGCACTGCAGTGAGTCCAGAGACTGCACTGGCACCAACTGGAGCTGCACTGCAGTGAGTCCTGAGATTGCACTGGCACCACTGGGGATGCACTACAGTGAGTCCAGAGACTACACTGGCACCACTGCGGATGCAGTGCAGTGAATCCAGAGAGTGCACTGGCACCACTGTTCATGCAGTGCAGTGAGTCCAAAGAGTGCACTGGCACCACTGGGTATGCAGTGCATGAGTGCAGAGAGTGCACTGGCACCACTGGGGATGCAGTGCAGTGAGTCCAGAGAGTGGACTGGCACCAGTGGGGATGGAGTGCAGTGAGTGCAGAGAGTGCACTGGCACCACTGGGGATGCAATGCAGTGAGTCCAGAGAGTGCTCTGGCACTACTGGGGATGCACTGCAGTGAGTCCAGAGAGTACACTGGCACCACTGGGGATGCAGTGCAGTGAGTCCAGAGAGTGCACTGGCACCACTGGGGATGCAGTGCAGTGAGTCCAAAGAGTGCACTGGCAGCACTGGGGATGCACTGCAGTGAGTCCAGAGAGTGCTCTGGCACCACTGGGGATGCAGTTCAGTGAGTCCAGAGACTGCACTGGCACCACTGGGGATGCAGTGCAGTGAGTCCAGAGAGTGCACTGGCACCACTGGGGATGCACTGCAGTGAGTCCAGAGAGTGCACTGGCACCACTGGGGATGCAGTACAGTGAGTCCAGAGAGTGCACTGGCACCACTGGGGATGCAGTGCATGAGGGCAGAGAGTGCACTGGGACCACTGGGGATGCAGTGCAGTGAGTCCAGAGAGTGCACTGGCACCACTGGGGATGCAGTGCAGTGAGTGCAGAGAGTGCACTGGCACCACTGAGGATGCAATGCAGTGAGTCCAGAGAGTGCACTGGCACCACTGGGGATGCACTGCAGTGAGTCCAGAAAGTGCACGGGCACCACTGGGGATGCAGTGCAGTTGAGTCCAGAGAGTGCACTGGCACCTTGGGGATGCAGTGCAGTGAGTCCAGAGAGTGCACTGGCACTACTGGGGATGCAGTGCAGTGAGTGCAGAGAGTGCACTGGCACCACTGCGGATGCACTGCAGTGAGTCCAGAGAGTGCACTGGCACCACTGGGGATGCAGTGCAGTGAGTCCAGAGAGTGCACTGGCACCACTGGGGATGCAGTGCAGTGAGTGCAGAGAGTGCACTGGCACCACTGGGGATGCACTGCAGTGAGTCCAGAGAGTGCACTGGCACCACAGGTGATGCAGTGCAGTGAGTCCACAGAGTGCACTGGCACCACTGGGGATGAACCCCGGTGAGCCCAGAGAGTGCACTGGCACCACTGGGGATGCAATGCAGTGAGGGCAGAGAGTGCACTGGAACCCCTGGGATGCAGTGCAGTGAGTCCAGAGAGTGCCCTGGCACCACTGGGGATGCAGTGCAGTGAGTCCAGAGAGTGCACTGGCACCACTGAGGATGCAGTGCAGTGACTCCAGAGAGTGAACTGGCACCACTGGGGATGCAGTGCAGTGAGTCCAGAGAGTGCACTAGCACCACTGGGGATGCAATGCGGTGAGTCCAGAGAGTGCACTGGCCCCACTGGGGATGCAGTGCAGTGAGTGCAGAGAGTGCACTGGCACCACTGGGGATGCAGTGCAGTGAGTCCAGAGAGTGCACTGGCACCACAGGTGATGCAGTGCAGTGAGTACAGAGAGTGCACTGGCACCACAAGGGATGCAATGCAGTGATTCCAGAGACTGCACTGGCACCACTGGGGATGCAGTGCAGTGAGTCCAGAGAGTGTACTGGCACCACTGGGGATGCACTGCAGTGAGTCCAGAGAGTGCACTGGCACCACTGGGGATGCAGTGCAGTGAGTCCGGAGAGTGCACTCGCACCACTGGGTATGCACTGCAGTGACTCGAAAGAGTGCACTGGCACCACTGCGGATGCACTGCAGTGAGTCCGGAGAGTGCCCTGGCACCAATGGTGATGCAGTGCAGTGAGTCCAGAGAGTGCAGTGGCACCACTGGGGATGCAGTGCAGTGAGTCCAGAGAGTGCACTGGCACCACTGGGGATGAAGTGCAGTGAGTGCAGAGAGTGCACTGGCACCACTGGCGATGCAGTGCAGTGAGTCCAGAGAGTGCACTGGCAGCACTGGGGATGCACTGCAGTGAGTCCAGAGACTGCACTGGCACCAACTGGAGCTGCACTGCAGTGAGTCCTGAGATTGCACTGGCACCACTGGGGATGCACTACAGTGAGTCCAGAGACTACACTGGCACCACTGGGGATGCAGTGCAGTGAGTCCAGAGAGTGCACTGGCAGCACTGGGGATGCACTGCAGTGAGTCCAGAGAGTGCACTGGCACCACTGGGGATGCAGTGCAGTGAGTCCAGAGAGCCACTGGCACTTCTGGGGATGCACTGCAGTGAGTCCAGAGAGTGAACTGGCACCACTGGGGATGCAGTGCACTGAGTCCAGAGAGGGCACTGTCAGCAATGGGGATGCAGTGCAGTGAGTCCAGAGATTGCACTGGCACCACTGGGGATGCAGTGCAGTGAGTCCACAAAGTGCACTGGCACCACTGGTGATGCACTGCAGTGAGTCCAGAGAGTTCACTGGCACCACTGGGGATGCAGTGCAGTGAGTCCAGAGATTGCACTGGCACCACTGGGGATGCAGTGCAGTGAGTCCAGAGAGTGCACTGGCACCACTGGGGATGCAATGCAGTGAGTCCAGAGAGTGCACTGGCACCACTGGGGATGCAGTGCAGTGAGTCCAGAGAGTGCACTGGCACCTCACGGGCTGCACTGCAGTGAGTCCACAGAGTGCACTGGCACCACAGGGGATACACTGCCGTGAGTCCAGAGAGTGCACTGGCACCATTAGGGATGCAGCACAGTGAGTCTAGAGAGTGAACTGTCACCACTGGGGACGCAGCGCAGTGACTACAGAGAGTGCAGTGGCACCACTTAGGTTGCAATGCAGAGACTCCAGAGAGTGCACTGGCACCAGTGGGGATGCACTGCAGTGGGTCCAGAGCGTGCACTGGCACCACTGGAGATGCAGTGCAGTGACTCCAGAGAGTGCACTGGCACCACTGGGGATGCACTGCAGTGAGTCCAGAGAGTGCACTGGCACCACTGGGGATGCACTGCAGTGAGTCCAGAGAGTGCACTGGCTCCACTGGGGATGCACTGCAGTGAGTCCAGAGAGTGCAATGGCACAACTGTGATTGCACTGCCGTGAGTCTGGAGAGTGCACTGGCTCCACTGGGGATGCAGTGCAGTGAGTCCAGAGAGTGCAGTTGCACCAAAACTGATGCAGTGCAGTGAGTCCAGAGAGTGCACTGGCACCACTGGGGATGCACTGCAGTGAGTCCAGAGAATGCACTGGCACTAATGGGGATGCAGTGCAGTGAGTCCAGAGAGTGCACTGGCACCACTGGGGATGCAGTGCAGTGAGTCCAGAGAGTGCACTGGCACCACTGGGGATGCAGTGCAGTGAGTCCAGAGAGTGCGCTGGCACCACTGGGGATGCACTGCAGTGAGTCCAGAGAGTGCACTGGCACCACAGGGGATGCAGTGCAGTGATTCCAGAGAGTGCACTGGCACCACTGGGGATGCAGTGCAGTGAGTCCAGAGAGTGCACTAGCACAACTGGGGAGGCAGTGCAGGGAGTCCACAGAGGGCACTGGCACCACTGGGGATAAACTGCAGTGAGTCCAGAGAGTGCACTGGCACCACTGGGGATGCACTGCAGTGAGTCCAGAGAGTTCTCTGGCACCACTGGGGATGCAGTTTAGTGATTCCAGGGAGTGCACCGGCCCAATGGGGATACACTGCAGTGAGTCCAGAGAGTGCACTGGCACCACTGGGGATGCAGTTCAGTGAGTCCAGAGAGTGCACTGGCACCAGTGCGGATGCACTGCAGTGAGTCCAGAGAGTGCTCTGGCACCACTGAGTTGCACTGCAGTGAGTCCTGAGAGTGCACTGGCACCACTGGGGATGCACTGCAGTGAGTCCAGGGACTACACTGGCACCACTGGGGATGCAGTGCAGTGAGTCCAGAGAGTGCACTGGCACCACTGGGGATGCAGTGCAGTGAGTCCAGAGAGTGCACTGGCACCACTGGGGATGCAGTGCACTGAGTCCAGAGAGTGCACTCTCAGCACTGGGGATGCACTGCAGTGAGTCCAAAGAGTGCACTGGCACCAGTGGGGATGCAGTGCAGTGAGACCAGAGATTGCACTGGCACCACTGCGGATGCAGTGCAGTGAGTCCAGAGAGTGCACTGGCTCCAATGGGGATGCAGTGCAGTGAGTCCAGAGAGTGCACTGGCACCACTGGGAATGCAGTGCAGTGACTCAGAGAGTGCAATGGCACCACAGGTGATGCAATGCAGTGAGTCCAGAGAGTGCACTGGCACCACTGGGGATGCAGTGCAGTGAGTCCAGAGAGTGCACTGGCACCAACTGGTGTTGCACTGCTGTGAGTCCCGAGATTGCACG
Organism: Anser cygnoides; assembly: GCF_040182565.1. Taxonomy (NCBI): domain Eukaryota; kingdom Metazoa; phylum Chordata; class Aves; order Anseriformes; family Anatidae; genus Anser; species Anser cygnoides. The sequence continues at coordinate 38,498,407 of NC_089879.1, forward strand.
GGCACGACAGGGGTTACAGTGCAGTGAGTCCACAGACTAGTCTGGCACCACTGGGGTTGCACTGCAGTGAGTCCAGACACTTCACAGGCACCACTGGGGATGCAGTGCAGTGAGTCCAGAGAGTGCACTGGCACCACTGGGGATGCACCCCAGAAGTCCAGAGAGTGCACTGGCACCACCGGGGATTCACTGCAGTGAGTCCAGATAGTGCACTGACACCACTGGGAATGCAGTACAGTGATTCCGGAGAGTGCACTGGCACCACTGGGGATGCAATGCAGTGAGTCCAGAGAGTGCACTGGCACCAGTGCGGAAGCACTGCAGTGAGTCCAGAGAGTGCACGGGCACCACTGGGGATGCACTGCAGTGAGTCCAGAGAGTGCACTGACACCACTGGGGATGCAGTACAGTGATTCCGGAGAGTGCACTGGCACCACTGGGGATGCTGTGCAGTGAGTCCAGAGAGTGCACTGGCACCACTGGGGATGCAGTGCAGTGAGTCCAGAGAGTGCACTGGCACCACTGGGGATGCAATGCAGTGAGTCCAGAGAGTGCACTGGCACCACTGGGGATGCACTGCAGTGACTCGAAGGAGTGCACTGGCACCACTGCGGATGCACTGCAGTGAGTCCGGAGAGTGCCCTGGCACCACTGGTGATGCAGTGCAGTGAGTCCAGAGAGTGCAGTGGCACCACTGGGGATGCAGTGCAGTGAGTCCAGAGAGTGCACTGGCACCACTGGGGATGCACCCCCGTGAGTCCAGAGAGTGCACTGGCACCACTGGGGATGCAGTGCAGTGACTCCAGAGAGTGCACTGGCACCACTGGGGATGCACTGCAGTGATTCCAGAGAGTGCACTGGCACCACTGGGGATGCAGTGCAGTGAGTCCAGAGAGTGCACTGGCACTACTGGGGATGCACTGCAGTGAGTCCAGAGAGTGCAGAGGCACCACTGTTGATGCAGTGCTGTGACTCCAGAGAGTGCACTGGCACCACTGGGGATGCAGTGCAGTGAGTCCATAGAGTGCACTGGCACCACTGGGGATGCAGTGTAGTGAGTCCAGAGAGTGCACTAGCACCACTGGGGATGCAGTGCAGTGAGTCCAAAGAGTGCACTGGCACCACTGGCGATGCAGTGCAGTGAGTCCAGAGAGTGCACTGGCAGCACTGGGGATGCACTGCAGTGAGTCCAGAGAGTGCTCTGGCACCACTGGGGATGCATTTCAGTGAGGCCAGATAGTGCACTGGCACCACTGGGGATACACTGCAGTGACTCGAGAGAGTGCACTGGCACCTTGGGGATGCACTGCAGTGAGTCCAGAGACTGCACTGGCACCAACTGGAGCTGCACTGCAGTGAGTCCTGAGATTGCACTGGCACCACTGGGGATGCACTACAGTGAGTCCAGAGACTACACTGGCACCACTGGGGATGCAGTGCAGTGAATCCAGAGAGTGCACTGGCACCACTGGGGATGCAGTGCAGTGAGTCCAAAGAGTGCACTGGCACCACTGGGTATGCAGTGCATGAGTGCAGAGAGTGCACTGGCACCACTGGGGATGCAGTGCAGTGAGTCCAGAGAGTGGACTGGCACCAGTGGGGATGGAGTGCAGTGAGTGCAGAGAGTGCACTGGCACCACTGGGGATGCAATGCAGTGAGTCCAGAGAGTGCACTGGCACCACTGGGGATGCAGTGCATGAGGGCAGAGAGTGCACTGGGACCACTGGGGATGCAGTGCAGTGAGTCCAGAGAGTGCACTGGCACCACTGGGGATGCAGTGCAGTGAGTGCAGAGAGTGCTCTGGCACCACTGGGGATGCAATGCAGTGAGTCCAGAGAGTGCACTGGCACCACTGGGGATGCACTGCAGTGAGTCCAGAAAGTGCACGGGCACCACTGGGGATGCAGTGCAGTTGAGTCCAGAGAGTGCACTGGCACCTTGGGGATGCAGTGCAGTGAGTCCAGAGAGTGCACTGGCACTACTGGGGATGCATTGCAGTGAGTGCAGAGAGTGCACTGGCACCACTGCGGATGCACTGCAGTGAGTCCAGAGAGTGCACTGGCACCACTGGGGATGCAGTGCAGTGAGTCCAGAGAGTGCACTGGCACCACTGGGGATGCAGTGCAGTGAGTGCAGAGAGTGCACTGGCACCACTGGGGATGCACTGCAGTGAGTCCAGAGAGTGCACTGGCACCACAGGTGATGCAGTGCAGTGAGTCCACAGAGTGCACTGGCACCACTGGGGATGAACCCCGGTGAGCCCAGAGATTGCACTGGCACCACTGGGGATGCACTGCAGTGAGTGCAGAGAGTGCACTGGCACCACTGGGGATGCAATGCAGTGAGGGCAGAGAGTGCACTGGGACCACTGGGGATGCAGTGCAGTGAGTCCAGAGAGTGCCCTGGCACCACTGGGGATGCAGTGCAGTGAGTCCAGAGAGTGCACTGGCACCACTGAGGATGCAGTGCAGTGACTCCAGAGAGTGCACTGGCACCACTGGGGATGCAGTGCAGTGAGTCCAGAGAGTGCACTAGCACCACTGGGGATGCAATGCGGTGAGTCCAGAGAGTGCACTGGCACCACTGGGGATGCAGTGCAGTGACTCCAGAGAGTGCACTGGCACCACTGGGGATGCACTGCAGTGAGGGCAGAGAGTGCACTGGCACCACTGGGGATGCAGTGCAGTGAGTGCAGAGAGTGCACTGGCACCACTGGGGATGCACTGCAGTCAGGGCAGAGAGTGCACTGGCACCACTGGGGATGCAGTGCAGTGAGTCCAGAGAGTGCACTGGCACCACTGGGGATGCAATGCGATGAGACCACAGAGTGCACTGGCACCACTGGGGATGCAGTGCAGTGAGTCCAGAGAGTGCACTGACACCACTGGGGATGCAGTGCGGTGAGTTCAGAGAGTGCACTGGCACCACTGGGGATGCAGTGCAGTGAGTCCAGAGAGTGCACTGGCACCACAGGTGATGCAGTGCAGTGAGTACAGAGAGTGCACTGGCACCACAGGGGATGCACTGCAGTGATTCCAGAGACTGCACTGGCACCACTGGGGATGCAGTGCAGTGAGTCCAGAGAGTGCACTGGCACCACTTGGGATGCACTGCAGTGAGTCCAGAGAGTGCACTGGCACCACTGGGGATGCAGTGCAGTGACTCCAGAGAGTGCACTGGCACCACTGGGGATGCACTGCAGTGATTCCAGAGAGTGCACTGGCACCACTGGGGATGCACTGCAGTGAGTCCGGAGAGTGCCCTGGCACCAATGGTGATGCAGTGCAGTGAGTCCAGAGAGTGCAGTGGCACCACTGGGGATGCAGTGCAGTGAGTCCAGAGAGTGCACTGGCACCACTGGGGATGCAGTTCAGTGAGTCCAGAGAGTGCACTGGCACCACTGGGGATACACTGCAGTGAGTCCAGAGAGTGCTCTGGCACCACTGGGGATGCACTGCAGTGAGTCCAGAGAGTGCACTGGCACCACTGGGGATGCAGTGCAGTGAGTCCAGAGACTGCACTGGCACCAACTGGAGCTGCACTGCAGTGAGTCCTGAGATTGCACTGGCACCACTGGGGATGCACTACAGTGAGTCCAGAGACTACACTGGCACCACTGGGGATGCAGTGCAGTGAGTCCAGAGAGTGCACTGGCAGCACTGGGGATGCACTGCAGTGAGTCCAGAGAGTGCACTGGCACCACTGGGGATGCAGTGCAGTGAGTCCAGAGAGCCACTGGCACTTCTGGGGATGCACTGCAGTGAGTCCAGAGAGTGAACTGGCACCACTGGGGATGCAGTGCACTGAGTCCAGAGAGGGCACTGTCAGCAATGGGGATGCAGTGCAGTGAGTCCAGAGAGTGCACTGGCACTACTGGGGATCTCACTGCAGTGAGAATGTATCTGAATCCCCGGTGGTGCCAGTGCACTCTCTGGACTCACTGAACTGCATCCCCAGTGGTTCCAGTGCACTCTCTGGAGTAACTGCAGTGCATCCCCTGTGGTGCCAGTGCACTCTCTGGACTCAGTGTACTGCATCCTCAGTGGTGCCAGTTGACTCTCTGGACTCACTGCACTGCTCCAGCCGCGGCATCCGCTCCAGCCGCCTCAGCCGCTCCAGCCGCGGCAGTCGCGAAAGCCGCTACCGAGTGGAGCGGCTGCCACGGCTGGAGCGGCTGCCGCGGTTGGAGTTGCTGCCGCGGCTGGAGCGGCTGTAGCGGCTGCCGCGTATGCCGCGGCTGGAGCGGCTGCCGCGGCTGGAGCGGCTGCCGCGGCTGCCGCGGCTGGAGCGGCTGGAGCGGATGACGAGGCTGGAGGGGCTAACGCGGCTGGAGCGGCTGCCGCGGCTCGAGCAGTACAGTGACTCCAGAGAGTGCACTGTCACCTTTGGGGATGCACTGCATTGTCTGCAGAGAGTGCCCTGGCACCACTGGGGATGCACTGCAGTGAGTCCAGAGAGTGCACTGGCACCACTGGTGATGCAGTGCAGTGAGTCCAGAGAGGGCACTGTCAGCAATGGGGATGCAGTGCAGTGAGACCAGAGAGTGCACTGGCAGCACTGGGGATGCAGTGCAGTGAGTCCTGAGAGTGCAATGGCACCACAGGGGATGCACTGCAGTGAGTCCAGAGAGTGTACTGGCACCACTGGGGATGCAGTGCAGTGAGTCCAGAGAGTGCACTGGCACAACTGGGAATGCAGTGCAGTGAGTCCAGAGAGTGCACTGGCAGCAAATGGAGCTGCACTGCTGTGAGTCCTGAGATTGCACTAGTACCACTGGAGATGCACTGCAGTGAGTCCAGAGAGTGCACTGGCACCACTGGGGATGCAGTTCAGTGAGTCCAGAGAGTGCACTGGCACCACAGGGGATGCACTGCAGTGAGTCCAGAGAGTGCACTGGCACCACTGGGAATGCAGTGCAGTGACTCAGAGAGTGCAATGGCACCACAGGTGATGCAATGCAGTGAGTCCAGAGAGTGCACGGGCACCACTGGGGATGCAGTGCAGTGAGTCCAGAGAGTGCACTGGCACCACTGTTCATGCAGTGCAGTGAGTCCAAAGAGTGCACTGGCACCACTGGGTATGCAGTGCATGAGTGCAGAGAGTCCACTGGCACCACTGGGGATGCAGTGCAGTGATTCCAGAGAGTGGACTGGCACCAGTGGGAATGGAGTGCAGTGAGTCCAGAGAGTGCACTGGCACCACTGGGGATGCAGTGCAGTGAGTCCAGAGAGTGCACTGGCTCCACTGGGGATGAACTGTAGTGAGTCCAGAGACTGCACAGGCACCACTGGGGATGCAGTGCAGTGACTCCAGAGAGTGCACTGGCACCACTGGGGATGCAGTGCAGTGAGTCCAGAGAGTGCACTGGCACCACTGGGGATGCACTGCAGTGAGTCCAGAGAGTGCACGGGCACCACTGGGGATGCACTGCAGTGAGTCCAGAGAGTGCACTGACACCACTGGGGATGCAGTACAGTGATTCCGGAGAGTGCACTGGCACCACTGGGGATGCAGTGCAGTGAGTCCAGAGAGTGCACTGGCACCACTGGGTATGCACTGCAGTGAGTCCAGAGAGTGCACTGGCAGCACTGGGGATGCAGTGCAGTGAGTCCAGAGAGTGCACTGGCACCACTGGGGATGCACTGCAGTGACTCGAAGGAGTGCACTGGCACCACTGCGGATGCACTGCAGTGAGTCCGGAGAGTGCCCTGGCACCACTGGTGATGCAGTGCAGTGAGTCCAGAGAGTGCAGTGGCACCACTGGGGATGCAGTGCAGTGAGTCCAGAGAGTGCACTGGCTCCACTGGGGATGAACTGTAGTGAGTCCAGAGACTGCACGGGCACCACTGGGGATGCAGTGCAGTGACTCCAGAGAGTGCACTGGCACCACTGGGGATGCAGTGCAGTGAGTCCAGAGAGTGCACTGGCACCACTGGGGATGCACTGCAGTGAGTCCAGAGAGTGCACGGGCACCACTGGGGATGCACTGCAGTGAGTCCAGAGAGTGCACTGACACCACTGGGGATGCAGTACAGTGATTCCGGAGAGTGCACTGGCACCACTGGGGATGCAGTGCAGTGAGTCCAGAGAGTGCACTGGCACCACTGGGGATGCACTGCAGTGTGTCCAGAGAGTGCACTGGCAGCACTGGGGATGCAGTGCAGTGAGTCCAGAGAGTGCACTGGCACCACTGGGGATGCACTGCAGTGACTCGAAGGAGTGCACTGGCACCACTGCGGATGCACTGCAGTGAGTCCAGAGAGTGCCCTGGCACCACTGGTGATGCAGTGCAGTGAGTCCAGAGAGTGCAGTGGCACCACTGGGGATGCAGTGCAGTGAGTCCAGAGAGTGCACTGGCACTACTGGGGATGCACTGCAGTGAGTCCAGAGAGTGCACTGGCACCACTGGGGATGCACTACAGTGACTCCAGAGAGTGCAGAGGCACCACTGTTGATGCAGTGCTGTGACTCCAGAGAGTGCACTGGCACCACTGGGGATGCACTACAGTGACTCCAGAGAGTGCAGAGGCACCACTGTTGATGCAGTGCTGTGACTCCAGAGAGTGCACTGGCACCACTGGGGATGCAGTGCAGTGAGTCCAGAGAGTGCACTGGCACCACTGGGGATGCAGTGTAGTGAGTCCAGAGAGTGCACTGGCACCACTGGGGATGCAGTGCAGTGAGTCCAGAGAGTGCACTGGCACCACTGGGGATGCAGTGCAGTGAGTCCAGAGAGTGCACTGGCACCACTGGGGATGCAGTGCAGTGAGTAAAGAGAGTGCACTGGCACCTTGGGGATGCACTGCAGTGAGTCCAGAGACTGCCCTGGCACCAACTGGAGCTGCACTGCAGTGAGTCCTGAGATTGCACTGGCACCACTGGGGATGCACTACAGTGATTCCAGAGACTACACTGGCACCACTGGGGATGCAGTGCAGTGAATCCAGAGAGTGCACTGGCACCACTGTTCATGCAGTGCAGTGAGTCCAAAGAGTGCACTGGCACCACAGGGTATGCAGTGCATGAGTGCAGAGAGTGCACTGGCACCACTGGGGATGCAGTGCAGTGAGTCCAGAGAGTGGACTGGCACCACTGGGGATGCAGTGCAGTGAGTCCAGAGAGTGCACTGGCACCACTGGGGATGCAGCGCAGTGAGTCCAGAGAGTGCACTGGCTCCACTGGGGATGAACTGTAGTGAGTCCAGAGACTGCACAGGCACCACTGGGGATGCAGTGCAGTGAGTCCAGAGAGTGCACTGGCACCACTGGGGATGCAGTGCAGTGAGTGCAGAGAGTGCACTGGCACCACTGGGGATGCAATGCAGTGAGTCCAGAGAGTGCACTGGCACCACTGGGGATGCACTGCAGTGAGTCCAGAAAGTGCACGAGCACCACTGGGGATGCAGTGCAGTTGAGTCCAGAGAGTGCACTGGCACCTTGGGGATGCAGTGCAGTGAGTCCAGAGAGTGCACTGGCACCACTGGGGATGCAGTGCGGTGAGTCCAGAGAGTGCACTGGCACCACTGGGGATGCACTGCAGTGAGTCCAGAGAGTGCACTGGCACCACTGGGGATGCACTGCAGTGAGTCCGGAGAGTGCACTGGCACCACTTGGGATGCACTGCAGTGAGTCCAGAGAGTGCACTGGCACCACTGCGAATGCAGTGCAGTGACTGAGAGAGTGCACTGGCACCACTGGGGATGCACTGCAGTGAGTCCTGAGAGTGCAAAGGCACCACAAGGGATGCACTGCAGTGAGTCCAGAGAGTACACTGGCACCACTGGGGATGCAGTGCAGTGAGTCCAGAGAGTGCACTGGCACCACTGGGGATGCAGCGCAGTGAGTCCACAGAGTGCACTGGCACTACTGGGGATGCAGTGCAGTGAGTGCAGAGAGTGCACTGGCACCACTGCGGATGCACTGCAGTGAGTCCAGAGAGTGCACTGGCACCACTGGGGATGCAGTGCAGTGAGTGCAGAGAGTGCACTGGCACCACTGGGGATGCACTGCAGTGAGTCCAGAGAGTGCACTGGCACCACAGGTGATGCAGTGCAGTGAGTCCAGAGAGTGCACTGGCACCACTGGGGATGAACCCCGGTGAGCCCAGAGATTGCACTGGCACCACTGGGGATGCACTGCAGTGAGTGCAGAGAGTGCCCTGGCACCACTGGGGATGCAATGCAGTGAGGGCAGAGAGTGCACTGGGACCACTGGGGATGCAGTGCAGTGAGTCCAGAGAGTGCCCTGGCACCACTGGGGATGCAGTGCAGTGAGTCCAGAGAGTGCACTGGCACCACTGAGGATGCAGTGCAGTGACTCCAGAGAGTGCACTGGCACCACTGGGGATGCAGTGCAGTGAGTCCAGAGAGTGCACTAGCACCACTGGGGATGCAATGCGGTGAGTCCAGAGAGTGCACTGGCACCACTGGGGATGCAGTGCAGTGACTCCAGAGAGTGCACTGGTACCACTGGGGATGCACTGCAGTGAGGGCAGAGAGTGCACTGGCACCACTGGGGATGCAGTGCAGTGAGTGCAGAGAGTGCACTGGCACCACTGGGGATGCACTGCAGTGAGGGCAGAGAGTGCACTGGCACAAAAGGGGATGCACTGCAGTGAGTCCAGAGAGTGCACTGGCACCACTGGAGATGCAGTGCAGTGAGTCCAGAGAGTGCACTGGCACCACCGGGGATTCACTGCAGTGAGTCCAGATAGTGCACTGACACCACTGGGAATGCACTGCAGTGAGTACAGAGAGTTCACTGGCACCTCAGGGGCTGCACTGCAGTGAGTCCAGAGAGTGCACTGGCACCACTGGGGATGCAATGCAGTGAGTCCAGAGAGTGCACTGGCACCACTGGGATGCAGTGCAGTGAGTCCAGAGAGTGCACTGGCACCACTGGGATGCAGTGCAGTGAGTCCACAGAGTGCACTGGCACCACAGGGGATACACTGCAGTGAGTCCAGAGAGTGCACTGGCACCACTGGGGATGCAGCACAGTGAGTCCAGAGAGTGAACTGTCACCACTGGGGACGCAGCGCAGTGACTACAGAGAGTGCACTGGCACCACTGGGGATGCAGTGCAGTGAGTGCAGAGAGTGCACTGGCACCACTGGGGATGCAATGCAGTGAGTCCAGAGAGTGCACTGGCACCACTGGGGATGCACTGCAGTGAGTCCAGAGAGTGCACGGGCACCACTGGGGATGCACTGCAGTGAGTCCAGAGAGTGCACTGGCACCACTGTTCATGCAGTGCAGTGAGTCCAAAGAGTGCACTGGCACCACTGGGTATGCAGTGCATGAGTGCAGAGAGTCCACTGGCACCACTGGGGATGCAGTGCAGTGAGTCCAGAGAGTGCACTGGCACCAGTGGGAATGGAGTGCAGTGAGTCCAGAGATTGCATTGGCACCACTGGGGATGCAGTGCAGTGAGTCCAGAGAGTGCACTGGCTCCACTGGGGATGAACTGTAGTGAGTCCAGAGACTGCACAGGCACCACTGGGGATGCAGTGCAGTGACTCCAGAGAGTGCACTGGCACCACTGCGGATGCAGTGCAGTGAGTGCAGAGAGTGCACTGGCACCACTGGTGATGCAATGCAGTGAGTCCAGAGAGTGCACTGGCACCACTGGGGATGCACTGCAGTGAGTCCAGAGAGTGCACGGGCACAACTGGGGATGCACTGCAGTGAGTCCAGAGAGTGCACTGACACCACTGGGGATGCAGTACAGTGATTCCGGAGAGTGCACTGGCACCACTGGGGATGCAGTGCAGTGAGTCCAGAGAGTGCACTGGCACCACTGGTGATGCACTGCAGTGAGTCCAGAGAGTGCACTGGCAGCACTGCGGATGCAGTGCAGTGAGTCCAGAGAGTGCACTGGCACCACTGCGGATGAACTGCAGTGAGTCCGGAGAGTGCCCTGGCACCACTGGTGATGCAGTGCAGTGAGTCCAGAGAGTGCAGTGGCACCACTGGGGATGCAGTGCAGTGAGTCCAGAGAGTGCACTGGCACCACTGGGGATGCAGTGCAGTGAGTCCAGAGAGTGCACTGGCACCACTGGTGATGCACTGCAGTGAGTCCAGAGAGTGCACTGGCAGCACTGCGGATGCAGTGCAGTGAGTCCAGAGAGTGCACTGGCACCACTGCGGATGAACTGCAGTGAGTCCGGAGAGTGCCCTGGCACCACTGGTGATGCAGTGCAGTGAGTCCAGAGAGTGCAGTGGCACCACTGGGGATGCAGTGCAGTGAGTCCAGAGAGTGCACTGGCACCACTGGGGATGCAATGCAGTGAGTCCAGAGAGTGCACTGGCACCACTGGGGATGCAGTGCAGTGACTCCAGAGAGTGCACTGGCACCACTGGGGATGCACTGCAGTGATTCCAGAGAGTGCACTGGCACCACTGGGGATGCAGTGCAGTGAGTCCAGAGAGTGCACTGGCACTACTGGGGATGCACTACAGTGATTCCAGAGAGTGCACTGGCACCACTGGGGATGCACTACAGTGAGTCCAGAGAGTGCACTGGCACCACTAGGGATGCAGTGCAGTGACTCCAGAGAGTGCAGAGGCACCACTGTTGATGCAGTGCTGTGACTCCAGAGAGTGCACTGGCACCACTGGGGATGCAGTGCAGTGAGTCCAGAGAGTGCACTGGCACCACTGGGGATGCAGTGTAGTGAGTCCAGAGAGTGCACTGGCACCACTGGGGATGCAGTGCAGTGAGTCCAAAGAGTGCACTGGCACCACTGGCGATGCAGTGCAGTGAGTCCACAGAGTGCACTGGCAGCACTGGGGATGCACTGCAGTGAGTCCAGAGAGTGCTCTGGCACCACTGGGGATGCACTGCAGTGAGTCCAGAGAGTGCACTGGCACCACTGGGAATGCAGTGCAGTGACTCAGAGAGTGCACTGGCACCACTGGGGATGCACTGCAGTGAGTCCAGAGAGTGCAAAGGCACCACAAGGGATGCACTGCAGTGAGTCCAGAGAGTGCACTGGCACCACTGGGGATGCAGTGCAGTGAGTCCAGAGAGTGCACTGGCACCACTGGGGATGCAGCGCAGTGAGTCCAGAGAGTGCACTGGCACTACTGGGGATGCAGTGCAGTGAGTGCAGAGAGTGCCCTGGCACCACTGGGGATGCAGTGCAGTGAGTCCAGAGAGTGCACTGGCTCCACTGGGGATGAACTGTAGTGAGTCCAGAGAGTGCACTGGCACCACTGGGGATGCAGTGCAGTGAGTCCAGAGAGTGCACTGGCACCAGTGCGGATGCAATGCGGTGAGTCCAGAGAGTGCACTGGCACCACTGGGGATGCACTGCAGTGACTCCAGAGAGTGCACTGGCACCACTGGGGATTCAGTACAGTGAGTCCAGAGAGTGCACTGGCACCACTGGGGATGCACTGCAGTGAGTCCAGAGAGTGCACTGGCACCAATGGAAATGCAGTGCAGTGAGTCCAGAGAGTGCACTGGCACCACCGGGGATTCACTGCAGTCAGTCCAGATAGTACACTGACACCACTGGGAATGCACTGCAGTGAGTACAGAGAGTTCACTGGCACCTCAGGGGCTGCACTGCAGTGAGTCCAGAGAGTGCACAGGCTCCACTGGGGATGCAATGCAGTGAGTCCAGAGAGTGCACTGGCACCACTGGGATGCAGTGCAGTGAGTCCAGAGAGTGCACTGGCACCACTGGGATGCAGTGCAGTGAGTCCACAGAGTGCACTGGCACCACAGGGGATACACTGCAGTGAGTCCAGAGAGTGCACTGGCACCACTGGGGATGCAGCACAGTGAGTCCAGAGAGTGAACTGTCACCACTGGGGACGCAGCGCAGTGACTACAGAGAGTGCACTGGCACCACTGGGGATGCAGTGCAGTGAGTCCAGAGAGTGCACTGGCACCACTGGCGATGCACTGCAGTGAGTCCAGAGAGTGCACGGGCACCACTGGGGATGCACTGCAGTGAGTCCAGAGAGTGCACTGGCACCACAGTTCATGCAGTGCAGTGAGTCCAAAGAGTGCACTGGCACCACTGGGTATGCAGTGCATGAGTGCAGAGAGTCCACTGGCACCACTGGGGATGCAGTGCAGTGATTCCAGAGAGTGGACTGGCACCAGTGGGAATGGAGTGCAGTGAGTCCAGAGAGTGCACTGGCACCACTGGGGATGCAGTGCAGTGAGTCCAGAGAGTGCACTGGCTCCACTGGGGATGAACTGTAGTGAGTCCAGAGACTGCACAGGCACCACTGGGGATGCAGTGCAGTGACTCCAGAGAGTGCACTGGCACCACTGGGGATGCAGTGCAGTGAGTGCAGAGAGTGCACTGGCACCACTGGAGATGCAATGCAGTGAGTCCAGAGAGTGCACTGGCACCACTGGGGATGCACTGCAGTGAGTCCAGAGAGTGCACGGGCACCACTGGGGATGCACTGCAGTGAGTCCAGAGAGTGCACTGACACCACTGGGGATGCAGTACAGTGATTCCGGAGAGTGCACTGGCACCACTGGGGATGCAGTGCAGTGAGTCCAGAGAGTGCACTGGCACCACTGGGGATGCACTGCAGTGAGTCCAGAGAGTGCACTGGCAGCACTGGGGATGCAGTGCAGTGAGTCCAGAGAGTGCACTGGCACCACTGGGGATGCACTGCAGTGACTCGAAGGAGTGCACTGGCACCACTGCGGATGCACTGCAGTGAGTCCGGAGAGTGCCCTGGCACCACTGGTGATGCAGTGCAGTGAGTCCAGAGAGTGCAGTGGCACCACTGGGGATGCAGTGCAGTGAGTCCAGAGAGTGCACTGGCACCACTGGGGATGCAATGCAGTGAGTCCAGAGAGTGCACTGGCACCACTGGGGATGCAGTGCAGTGACTCCAGAGAGTGCACTGGCACCAGTGGGAATGGAGTGCGGTGAGTCCAGAGAGTGCACTGGCACCACTGGGGATGCAGTGCAGTGAGTCCAGAGAGTGCACTGGCACCACTGGGGATGCAGTGCAGTGAGTCCAGAGAGTGCACTGGCACCACCGGGGATTCACTGCAGTGAGTCTAGATAGTGCACTGACACCACTGGGAATGCACTGCAGTGAGTACAGAGAGTTCACTGGCACCTCAGGGGCTGCACTGCAGTGAGTCCAGAGAGTGCACTGGCACCACTGGGATGCAGTGCAGTGAGTCCACAGAGTGCACTGGCACCACAGGGGATACACTGCAGTGAGTCCAGAGAGTGCACTGGCACCACTGGGGATGCAGCACAGTGAGTCCAGAGAGTGAACTGTCACCACTGGGGACGCAGCGCAGTGACTACAGAGAGTGCACTGGCACCACTGGGGATGCAGTGCAGTGAGTGCAGAGAGTGCACTGGCACCACTGGGGATGCAATGCAGTGAGTCCAGAGAGTGCACTGGCACCACTGGGGATGCACTGCAGTGAGTCCAGAGAGTGCACGGGCACCACTGGGGATGCACTGCAGTGAGTCCAGAGAGTGCACTGGCACCACTGTTCATGCAGTGCAGTGAGTCCAAAGAGTGCACTGGCACCACTGGGTATGCAGTGCATGAGTGCAGAGAGTCCACTGGCACCACTGGGGATGCAGTGCAGTGATTCCAGAGAGTGGACTGGCACCAGTGGGAATGGAGTGCAGTGAGTCCAGAGAGTGCACTGGCACCACTGGGGATGCAGTGCAGTGAGTCCAGAGAGTGCACTGGCTCCACTGGGGATGAACTGTAGTGAGTCCAGAGACTGCACAGGCACCACTGGGGATGCAGTGCAGTGACTCCAGAGAGTGCACTGGCACCACTGGGGATGCAGTGCAGTGAGTCCAGAGAGTGCACTGGCACCACTGGGGATGCACTGCAGTGAGTCCAGAGAGTGCACGGGCACCACTGGGGATGCAGTGCAGTGAGTCCAGAGAGTGCACTGACACCACTGGGGATGCAGTACAGTGATTCCGGAGAGTGCACTGGCACCACTGGGGATGCAGTGCAGTGAGTCCAGAGAGTGCACTGGCACCACTGGGGATGCACTGCAGTGAGTCCAGAGAGTGCACTGGCAGCACTGGGGATGCAGTGCAGTGAGTCCAGAGAGTGCACTGGCACCACTGGGGATGCACTGCAGTGACTCGAAGGAGTGCACTGGCACCACTGCGGATGCACTGCAGTGAGTCCGGAGAGTGCCCTGGCACCACTGGTGATGCAGTGCAGTGAGTCCAGAGAGTGCAGTGGCACCACTGGGGATGCAGTGCAGTGAGTCCAGAGAGTGCACTGGCTCCACTGGGGATGAACTATAGTGAGTCCAGAGACTGCACAGGCACCACTGGGGATGCAGTGCAGTGACTCCAGAGAGTGCACTGGCACCACTGGGGATGCAGTGCAGTGAGTGCAGAGAGTGCACTGGCACCACTGGGGATGCACTGCAGTGAGTCCAGAGAGTGCACGGGCACCACTGGGGATGCACTGCAGTGAGTCCAGAGAGTGCACTGACACCACTGGGGATGCAGTACAGTGATTCCGAAGAGTGCACTGGCACCACTGGGGATGCAGTGCAGTGAGTCCAGAGAGTGCACTGGCACCACTGGGGATGCAGTGTAGTGAGTCCACAGAGTGCACTGGCACCACTGGGGATGCAGTGCAGTGAGTCCAAAGAGTGCACTGGCACCACTGGCGATGCAGTGCAGTGAGTCCAGAGAGTGCACTGGCAGCACTGGGGATGCACTGCAGTGAGTCCAGAGAGTGCTCTGGCACCACTGGGGATGCAGTTCAGTGAGTCCAGAGAGTGCACTGGCACCACTGGGGATACACTGCAGTGACTCCAGAGAGTGCACTGGCACCTTGGGGATGCACTGCAGTGAGTCCAGAGACTGCACTGGCACCAACTGGAGCTGCACTGCAGTGAGTCCTGAGATTGCACTGGCACCACTGGGGATGCACTACAGTGATTCCAGAGACTACACTGGCACCACTGGGGATGCAGTGCAGTGAATCCAGAGAGTGCACTGGCACCACTGTTCATGCAGTGCAGTGAGTCCAAAGAGTGCACTGGCACCACAGGGTATGCAGTGCATGAGTGCAGAGAGTGCACTGGCACCACTGGGGATGCAGTGCAGTGAGTCCAGAGAGTGGACTGGCACCACTGGGGATGCAGTGCAGTGAGTCCAGAGAGTGCACTGGCACCACTGGGGATGCAGCGCAGTGAGTCCAGAGAGTGCACTGGCTCCACTGGGGATGAACTGTAGTGAGTCCAGAGACTGCACAGGCACCACTGGGGATGCAGTGCAGTGAGTCCAGAGAGTGCACTGGCACCACTGGGGATGCAGTGCAGTGAGTGCAGAGAGTGCACTGGCACCACTGGGGATGCAATGCAGTGAGTCCAGAGAGTGCACTGGCACCACTGGGGATGCACTGCAGTGAGTCCAGAAAGTGCACGAGCACCACTGGGGATGCAGTGCAGTTGAGTCCAGAAAGTGCACGGGCACCACTGGGGATGCAGTGCAGTTGAGTCCAGAGAGTGCACTGGCACCTTGGGGATGCAGTGCAGTGAGTCCAGAGAGTGCACTGGCACCACTGGGGATGCAGTGCAGTGAGTCCAGAGAGTGCACTGGCACCACTGGGGATGCAGTGCAGTGAGTGCAGAGAGTGCACTGGCACCACTTGGGATGCACTGCAGTGAGTCCAGAGAGTGCACTGGCACCACTGGGAATGCAGTGCAGTGACTCAGAGAGTGCACTGGCACCACTGGGGATGCAGTGCAGTGAGTCCTGAGAGTGCAAAGGCACCACAAGGGATGCACTGCAGTGAGTCCAGAGAGTGCACTGGCACCACTGGGGATGCAGTGCAGTGAGTCCAGAGAGTGCACTGGCACCACTGGGGATGCAGCGCAGTGAGTCCACAGAGTGCACTGGCACTACTGGGGATGCAGTGCAGTGAGTGCAGAGAGTGCACTGGCACCACTGCGGATGCACTGCAGTGAGTCCAGAGAGTGCACTGGCACCACTGGGGATGCAGTGCAGTGAGTCCAGAGAGTGCACTGGCACCACTGGGGATGCAGTGCAGTGAGTCCAGAGAGTGCACTGGCACCACTGGGGATGCACTGCAGTGAGTCCAGAGAGTGCACTGGCACCACAGGTGATGCAGTGCAGTGAGTCCAGAGAGTGCACTGGCACCACTGGGGATGCACTGCAGTGAGTCCAGAGAGTGCACTGGCAGCACTGGGGATGCAGTGCAGTGAGTCCAGAGAGTGCACTGGCACCACTGGGGATGCACTGCAGTGACTCGAAGGAGTGCACTGGCACCACTGCGGATGCACTGCAGTGAGTCCGGAGAGTGCCCTGGCACCACTGGTGATGCAGTGCAGTGAGTCCAGAGAGTGCAGTGGCACCACTGGGGATGCAGTGCAGTGAGTCCAGAGAGTGCACTGGCACTACTGGGGATGCACTGCAGTGACTACAGAGAGTGCACTGGCACCACTGGGGATGCACTGCAGTGAGTCCAGAGAGTGCAGAGGCACCACTGTTGATGCAGTGCTGTGACTCCAGAGAGTGCACTGGCACCACTGGGGATGCAGTGCAGTGAGTCCAGAGAGTGCACTGGCACCACTGGGGATGCAGTGTAGTGAGTCCACAGAGTGCACTGGCACCACTGGGGATGCAGTGCAGTGAGTCCAGAGAGTGCACTGGCACCACTGGCGATGCAGTGCAGTGAGTCCAGAGAGTGCACTGGCAGCACTGGGGATGCACTGCAGTGAGTCCAGAGAGTGCTCTGGCACCACTGGGGATGCAGTTCAGTGAGTCCAGAGAGTGCACTGGCACCACTGGGGATACACTGCAGTGACTCCAGAGAGTGCACTGGCTCCTTGGGGATGCACTGCAGTGAGTCCAGAGACTGCACTGGCACCAACTGGAGCTGCACTGCAGTGAGTTCTGAGATTGCACTGGCACCACTGGGGATGCACTACAGTGATTCCAGAGACTACACTGGCACCACTGGGGATGCAGTGCAGTGAATCCAGAGAGTGCACTGGCACCGCTGTTCATGCAGTGCAGTGAGTCCAAAGAGTGCACTGGCACCACAGGGTATGCAGTGCATGAGTGCAGAGAGTGCACTGGCACCACTGGGGATGCAGTGCAGTGAGTCCAGAGAGTGGACTGGCACCAGTGGGGATGCAGTGCAGTGAGTCCAGAGAGTGCACTGGCACCACTGGGGATGCAGCGCAGTGAGTCCAGAGAGTGCACTGGCTCCACTGGGGATGAACTGTAGTGAGTCCAGAGACTGCACAGGCACCACTGGGGATGCAGTGCAGTGAGTCCAGAGAGTGCACTGGCACCACTGGGGATGCAGTGCAGTGAGTGCAGAGAGTGCACTGGCACCACTGGGGATGCAATGCAGTGAGTCCAGAGAGTGCACTGGCACCACTGGGGATGCACTGCAGTGAGTCCAGAAAGTGCACGAGCACCACTGGGGATGCAGTGCAGTTGAGTCCAGAAAGTGCACGGGCACCACTGGGGATGCAGTGCAGTTGAGTCCAGAGAGTGCACTGGCACCTTGGGGATGCAGTGCAGTGAGTCCAGAGAGTGCACTGGCACCACTGGGGATGCAGTGCAGTGAGTGCAGAGAGTGCACTGGCACCACTTGGGATGCACTGCAGTGAGTCCAGAGAGTGCACTGGCACCACTGGGAATGCAGTGCAGTGACTCAGAGAGTGCACTGGCACCACTGGGGATGCACTGCAGTGAGTCCTGAGAGTGCAAAGGCACCACAAGGGATGCACTGCAGTGAGTCCAGAGAGTGCACTGGCACCACTGGGGATGCAGTGCAGTGAGTCCAGAGATTGCACTGGCACCACTGGGGATGTAGCGCAGTGAGTCCACAGAGTGCACTGGCACTACTGGGGATGCAGTGCAGTGAGTGCAGAGAGTGCACTGGCACCACTGCGGATGCACTGCAGTGAGTCCAGAGAGTGCACTGGCACCACTGGGGATGCAGTGCAGTGAGTCCAGAGAGTGCACTGGCACCACTGGGGATGCAGTGCAGTGAGTGCAGAGAGTGCACTGGCACCACTGGGGATGCACTGCAGTGAGTCCAGAGAGTGCACTGGCACCACAGGTGATGCAGTGCAGTGAGTCCAGAGAGTGCACTGGCACCACTGGGGATGAACCCCGGTGAGCCCAGAGATTGCACTGGCACCACTGGGGATGCACTGCAGTGAGTCCAGAGAGTGCCCTGGCACCACTGGGGATGCAATGCAGTGAGGGCAGAGAGTGCACTGGGACCACTGGGGATGCAGTGCAGTGAGTCCAGAGAGTGCCCTGGCACCACTGGGGATGCAGTGCAGTGAGTCCAGAGAGTGCACTGGCACCACTGGGGATGCACTGCAGTGACTCCAGAGAGTGCACTGGCACCACTGGGGATGCAGTGCAGTGAGTCCAGAGAGTGCACTGGCTCCACTGGGGATGAACTGTAGTGAGTCCAGAGACTGCACAGGCACCACTGGGGATGCTTTGCAGTGAGTCCAGAGAGTGCACTGGCACCACTGGGGATGCAGTGCAGTGAGTGCAGAGAGTGCACTGGCACCACTGGGGATGCAATGCAGTGAGTCCAGAGAGTGCACTGGCACCACTGGGGATGCACTGCAGTGAGTCCAGAAAGTGCACGGGCACCACTGGGGATGCAGTGCAGTGAGTCCAGAGAGTGCACTGGCACCTTGGGGATGCAGTGCTGTGAGTCCAGAGAGTGCACTGGCACCTTGGGGATGCAGTGCAGTTGAGTCCAGAGAGTGCACTGGCACCTTGGGGATGCAGTGCAGTGAGTCCAGAGAGTGCACTGGCACCACTGGGGATGCAGTGCGGTGAGTCCAGAGAGTGCACTGGCACCACTGGGGATGCACTGCAGTGAGTCCAGAGAGTGCACTGGCACCACTGGTGATGCAGTGCAGTGAGTCCGGAGAGTGCACTGGCACCACTTGGGATGCACTGCAGTGAGTCCAGAGAGTGCACTGGCACCACTGGGAATGCAGTGCAGTGACTCAGAGAGTGCACTGGCACCACTGGGGATGCACTGCAGTGAGTCCTGAGAGTGCAAAGGCACCACAAGGGATGCACTGCAGTGAGTCCAGAGAGTGCACTGGCACCACTGGGGATGCAGTGCAGTGACTCCAGAGAGTGCACTGGCACCAGTGGGGATGCACTGCCGTGAGGGCAGAGAGTGCACTGGCACCACTGGGGATGCAGTGCAGTGAGTGCAGAGAGTGCACTGGCACCACTGGGGATGCACTGCAGTGAGGGCAGAGAGTGCACTGGCACAAAAGGGGATGCATTTCAGTGAGTCCAGAGAGTGCACTGGCACCTTGGGGATGCACTGCAGTGAGTCCAGAGAGTGCACTGGCACCACCGGGGATTCACTGCAGTGAGTCCAGATAGTGCACTGACACCACTGGGAATGCACTGCAGTGAGTACAGAGAGTTCACTGGCACCTCAGGGGCTGCACTGCAGTGAGTCCAGAGAGTGCACTGGCTCCACTGGGGATGCAATGCAGTGAGTCCAGAGAGTGCACTGGCACCACTGGGATGCAGAGCAGTGAGTCCAGAGAGTGCACTGGCACCACTGGGATGCAGTGCAGTGAGTCCACAGAGTGCACTGGCACCACAGGGGATACACTGCAGTGAGTCCAGAGAGTGCACTGGCACCACTGGGGATGCAGCACAGTGAGTCCAGAGAGTGAACTGTCACCACTGGGGACGCAGCGCAGTGACTACAGAGAGTACACTGGCACCACTGGGGATGCAGTGCAGTGAGTGCAGAGAGTGCACTGGCACCACTGGGGATGCAATGCAGTGAGTCAAGAGAGTGCACTGGCACCACTGGGGATGCACTGCAGTGAGTCCAGAGAGTGCACGGGCACCACTGGGGATGCACTGCAGTGAGTCCAGAGAGTGCACTGGCACCACTGTTCATGCAGTGCAGTGAGTCCAAAGAGTGCACTGGCACCACTGGGTATGCAGTGCATGAGTGCAGAGAGTCCACTGGCACCACTGGGGATGCAGTGCAGTGATTCCAGAGAGTGGACTGGCACCAGTGGGAATGGAGTGCAGTGAGTCCAGAGAGTGCACTGGCACCACTGGGGATGCAGTGCAGTGAGTCCAGAGAGTGCACTGGCTCCACTGGGGATGAACTGTAGTGAGTCCAGAGACTGCACAGGCACCACTGGGGATGCAGTGCAGTGACTCCAGAGAGTGCACTGGCACCACTGGGGATGCACTGCAGTGACTCGAAGGAGTGCACTGGCACCACTGGGGATGCAGTGCAGTGAGTCCGGAGAGTGCCCTGGCACCACTGGTGATGCAGTGCAGTGAGTCCAGAGAGTGCAGTGGCACCACTGGGGATGCAGTGCAGTGAGTCCAGAGAGTGCACTGGCACCACTGGGGATGCAATGCAGTGAGTCCAGAGAGTGCACTGGCACCACTGGGGATGCAGTGCAGTGACTCCAGAGAGTGCACTGGCACCACTGGGGATGCACTGCAGTGATTCCAGAGAGTGCACTGGCACCACTGGGGATGCAGTGCAGTGAGTCCAGAGAGTGCACTGGCACTACTGGGGATGCACTGCAGTGAGTCCAGAGAGTGCACTGGCACCACTGGGGATGCACTACAGTGAGTCCAGAGAGTGCACTGGCACCACTGGGGATGCAGTGCAGTGACTCCAGAGAGTGCAGAGGCACCACTGTTGATGCAGTGCTGTGACTCCAGAGAGTGCACTGGCACCACTGGGGATGCAGTGCAGTGAGTCCAGAGAGTGCACTGGCACCACTGGGGATGCACTGCAGTGAGTCCAGAGAGTGCACTGGCACCACTGGGGATGCAGTGCAGTCAGTCCAAAGAGTGCACTGGCACCACTGGGGATGCAGTGCAGTGAGTCCAGAGAGTGCACTGGCAGCACTGGGGATGCACTGCAGTGAGTCCAGAGAGTGCTCTGGCACCACTGGGGATGCAGTTCAGTGAGTCCAGAGAGTGCACTGGCACCACTGGGGATACACTGCAGTGACTCCAGAGAGTGCACTGGCACCTTGGGGATGCACTGCAGTGAGTCCAGAGACTGCACTGGCACCAACTGGAGCTGCACTGCAGCGAGTCCTGAGATTGCACTGGCACCACTGGGGATGCACTACAGTGAGTCCAGAGACTACACTGGCACCACTGGGGATGCAGTGCAGTGAATCCAGAGAGTGCACTGGCACCACTGTTCATGCAGTGCAGTGAGTCCAAAGAGTGCACTCGCACCACTGGGTATGCAGTGCATGAGTGCAGAGAGTGCACTGGCACCACTGGGGATGCAGTGCAGTGAGTCCAGAGAGTGCACTGGCAGCACTGGGGATGAACTGTAGTGAGTCCAGAGACTGCACAGGCACCACTGGGGATGCTTTGCAGTGAGTCCAGAGAGTGCACTGGCACCACTGGGGATGCAGTGCAGTGAGTGCAGAGAGTGCACTGGCACCACTGGGGATGCAATGCAGTGAGTCCAGAGAGTGCACTGGCACCACTGGGGATGCACTGCAGTGAGTCCAGAAAGTGCACGGGCACCACTGGGGATGCAGTGCAGTGAGTCCAGAGAGTGTACTGGCACCTTGGGGATGCAGTGCTGTGAGTCCAGAGAGTGCACTGGCACCTTGGGGATGCAGTGCAGTTGAGTCCAGAGAGTGCACTGGCACCACTGGGGATGCAGTGCAGTGAGTCCAGAGAGTGCACTGGCACCACTGGGGATGCAGTGCGGTGAGTCCAGAGAGTGCACTGGCACCACTGGGGATGCACTGCAGTGAGTCCAGAGAGTGCACTGGCACCACTGGTGATGCAGTGCAGTGAGTCCGGAGAGTGCACTGGCACCACTTGGGATGCACTGCAGTGAGTCCAGAGAGTGCACTGGCACCACTGGGAATGCAGTGCAGTGACTCAGAGAGTGCACTGGCACCACTGGGGATGCACTGCAGTGAGTCCTGAGAGTGCAAAGGCACCATAAGGTATGCACTGCAGTGAGTCCAGAGAGTGCACTGGCACCACTGGGGATGCACTGCAGTGACTCCAGAGAGTGCACTGGCACCAGTGGGGATGCACTGCCGTGAGGGCAGAGAGTGCACTGGCACCACTGGGGATGCAGTGCAGTGAGTGCAGAGAGTGCACTGGCACCACTGGGGATGCACTGCAGTGAGGGCAGAGAGTGCACTGGCACAAAAGGGGATGCATTGCAGTGAGTCCAGAGAGTGCACTGGCACCTTGGGGATGCACTGCAGTGAGTCCAGAGAGTGCACTGGCACCACCGGGGATTCACTGCAGTGAGTCCAGATAGTGCACTGACACCACTGGGAATGCACTGCAGTGAGTACAGAGAGTTCACTGGCACCTCAGGGCCTGCACTGCAGTGAGTCCAGAGAGTGCACTGGCTCCACTGGGGATGCAATGCAGTGAGTCCAGAGAGTGCACTGGCACCACTGGGATGCAGTGCAGTGAGTCCAGAGAGTGCACTGGCACCACTGGGATGCAGTGCAGTGAGTCCACAGAGTGCACTGGCACCACAGGGGATACACTGCAGTGAGTCCAGAGAGTGCACTGGCACCACTGGGGATGCAGCACAGTGAGTCCAGAGAGTGAACTGTCACCACTGGGGACGCAGCGCAGTGACTACAGAGAGTACACTGGCACCACTGGGGATGCAGTGCAGTGAGTGCAGAGAGTGCACTGGCACCACTGGGGATGCAATGCAGTGAGTCCAGAGAGTGCACTGGCACCACTGGGGATGCACTGCAGTGAGTCCAGAGAGTGCACGGGCACCACTGGGGATGCACTGCAGTGAGTCCAGAGAGTGCACTGGCACCACTGTTCATGCAGTGCAGTGAGTCCAAAGAGTGCACTGGCACCACTGGGTATGCAGTGCATGAGTGCAGAGAGTCCACTGGCACCACTGGGGATGCAGTGCAGTGATTCCAGAGAGTGGACTGGCACCAGTGGGAATGGAGTGCAGTGAGTCCAGAGAGTGCACTGGCACCACTGGGGATGCAGTGCAGTGAGTCCAGAGAGTGCACTGGCTCCACTGGGGATGAACTGTAGTGAGTCCAGAGACTGCACAGGCACCACTGGGGATGCAGTGCAGTGACTCCAGAGAGTGCACTGGCACCACTGGGGATGCACTGCAGTGACTCGAAGGAGTGCACTGGCACCACTGCGGATGCACTGCAGTGAGTCCGGAGAGTGCCCTGGCACCACTGGTGATGCAGTGCAGTGAGTCCAGAGAGTGCAGTGGCACCACTGGGGATGCAGTGCAGTGAGTCCAGAGAGTGCACTGGCACCACTGGGGATGCAATGCAGTGAGTCCAGAGAGTGCACTGGCACCACTGGGGATGCAGTGCAGTGACTCCAGAGAGTGCACTGGCACCACTGGGGATGCACTGCAGTGATTCCAGAGAGTGCACTGGCACCACTGGGGATGCAGTGCAGTGAGTCCAGAGAGTGCACTGGCACTACTGGGGATGCACTGCAGTGAGTCCAGAGAGTGCACTGGCACCACTGGGGATGCACTACAGTGAGTCCAGAGAGTGCACTGGCACCACTGGGGATGCAGTGCAGTGACACCAGAGAGTGCAGAGGCACCACTGTTGATGCAGTGCTGTGACTCCAGAGAGTGCACTGGCACCACTGGGGATGCAGTGCAGTGAGTCCATAGAGTGCACTGGCACCACTGGGGATGCAGTGTAGTGAGTCCAGAGAGTGCACTGGCACCACTGGGGATGCAGTGCAGTGAGTCCAAAGAGTGCACTGGCACCACTGGCGATGCAGTGCAGTGAGTCCAGAGAGTGCACTGGCAGCACTGGGGATGCACTGCAGTGAGTCCAGAGAGTGCTCTGGCACCACTGGGGATGCAGTTCAGTGAGTCCAGAGAGTGCACTGGCACCACTGGGGATACACTGCAGTGACTCCAGAGAGTGCACTGGCACCTTGGGGATGCACTGCAGTGAGTCCAGAGACTGCACTGGCACCAACTGGAGCTGCACTGCAGTGAGTCCTGAGATTGCACTGGCACCACTGGGGATGCACTACAGTGAGTCCAGAGACTACACTGGCACCACTGCGGATGCAGTGCAGTGAATCCAGAGAGTGCACTGGCACCACTGTTCATGCAGTGCAGTGAGTCCAAAGAGTGCACTGGCACCACTGGGTATGCAGTGCATGAGTGCAGAGAGTGCACTGGCACCACTGGGGATGCAGTGCAGTGAGTCCAGAGAGTGGACTGGCACCAGTGGGGATGGAGTGCAGTGAGTGCAGAGAGTGCACTGGCACCACTGGGGATGCAATGCAGTGAGTCCAGAGAGTGCTCTGGCACTACTGGGGATGCACTGCAGTGAGTCCAGAGAGTACACTGGCACCACTGGGGATGCAGTGCAGTGAGTCCAGAGAGTGCACTGGCACCACTGGGGATGCAGTGCAGTGAGTCCAAAGAGTGCACTGGCAGCACTGGGGATGCACTGCAGTGAGTCCAGAGAGTGCTCTGGCACCACTGGGGATGCAGTTCAGTGAGTCCAGAGACTGCACTGGCACCACTGGGGATGCAGTGCAGTGAGTCCAGAGAGTGCACTGGCACCACTGGGGATGCACTGCAGTGAGTCCAGAGAGTGCACTGGCACCACTGGGGATGCAGTACAGTGAGTCCAGAGAGTGCACTGGCACCACTGGGGATGCAGTGCATGAGGGCAGAGAGTGCACTGGGACCACTGGGGATGCAGTGCAGTGAGTCCAGAGAGTGCACTGGCACCACTGGGGATGCAGTGCAGTGAGTGCAGAGAGTGCACTGGCACCACTGAGGATGCAATGCAGTGAGTCCAGAGAGTGCACTGGCACCACTGGGGATGCACTGCAGTGAGTCCAGAAAGTGCACGGGCACCACTGGGGATGCAGTGCAGTTGAGTCCAGAGAGTGCACTGGCACCTTGGGGATGCAGTGCAGTGAGTCCAGAGAGTGCACTGGCACTACTGGGGATGCAGTGCAGTGAGTGCAGAGAGTGCACTGGCACCACTGCGGATGCACTGCAGTGAGTCCAGAGAGTGCACTGGCACCACTGGGGATGCAGTGCAGTGAGTCCAGAGAGTGCACTGGCACCACTGGGGATGCAGTGCAGTGAGTGCAGAGAGTGCACTGGCACCACTGGGGATGCACTGCAGTGAGTCCAGAGAGTGCACTGGCACCACAGGTGATGCAGTGCAGTGAGTCCACAGAGTGCACTGGCACCACTGGGGATGAACCCCGGTGAGCCCAGAGAGTGCACTGGCACCACTGGGGATGCAATGCAGTGAGGGCAGAGAGTGCACTGGAACCCCTGGGATGCAGTGCAGTGAGTCCAGAGAGTGCCCTGGCACCACTGGGGATGCAGTGCAGTGAGTCCAGAGAGTGCACTGGCACCACTGAGGATGCAGTGCAGTGACTCCAGAGAGTGAACTGGCACCACTGGGGATGCAGTGCAGTGAGTCCAGAGAGTGCACTAGCACCACTGGGGATGCAATGCGGTGAGTCCAGAGAGTGCACTGGCCCCACTGGGGATGCAGTGCAGTGAGTGCAGAGAGTGCACTGGCACCACTGGGGATGCAGTGCAGTGAGTCCAGAGAGTGCACTGGCACCACAGGTGATGCAGTGCAGTGAGTACAGAGAGTGCACTGGCACCACAAGGGATGCACTGCAGTGATTCCAGAGACTGCACTGGCACCACTGGGGATGCAGTGCAGTGAGTCCAGAGAGTGTACTGGCACCACTGGGGATGCACTGCAGTGAGTCCAGAGAGTGCACTGGCACCACTGGGGATGCAGTGCAGTGAGTCCGGAGAGTGCACTGGCACCACTGGGTATGCACTGCAGTGACTCGAAAGAGTGCACTGGCACCACTGCGGATGCACTGCAGTGAGTCCGGAGAGTGCCCTGGCACCAATGGTGATGCAGTGCAGTGAGTCCAGAGAGTGCAGTGGCACCACTGGGGATGCAGTGCAGTGAGTCCAGAGAGTGCACTGGCACCACTGGGGATGAAGTGCAGTGAGTGCAGAGAGTGCACTGGCACCACTGGCGATGCAGTGCAGTGAGTCCAGAGAGTGCACTGGCAGCACTGGGGATGCACTGCAGTGAGTCCAGAGAGTGCTCTGGCACCACTGGGGATGCAGTTCAGTGAGTCCAGAGAGTGCACTGGCACCACTGGGGATGCACTGCAGTGAGTCCAGAGAGTGCACTGGCACCACTGGGGATGCAGTGCAGTGAGTCCAGAGACTGCACTGGCACCAACTGGAGCTGCACTGCAGTGAGTCCTGAGATTGCACTGGCACCACTGGGGATGCACTACAGTGAGTCCAGAGACTACACTGGCACCACTGGGGATGCAGTGCAGTGAGTCCAGAGAGTGCACTGGCAGCACTGGGGATGCACTGCAGTGAGTCCAGAGAGTGCACTGGCACCACTGGGGATGCACTGCAGTGAGTCCAGAGAGCCACTGGCACTTCTGGGGATGCACTGCAGTGAGTCCAGAGAGTGAACTGGCACCACTGGGGATGCAGTGCACTGAGTCCAGAGAGGGCACTGTCAGCAATGGGGATGCAGTGCAGTGAGTCCAGAGATTGCACTGGCACCACTGGGGATGCAGTGCAGTGAGTCCACAAAGTGCACTGGCACCACTGGTGATGCACTGCAGTGAGTCCAGAGAGTTCACTGGCACCACTGGGGATGCAGTGCAGTGAGTCCAGAGATTGCACTGGCACCACTGGGGATGCAGTGCAGTGAGTCCAGAGAGTGCACTGGCACCACTGGGGATGCAATGCAGTGAGTCCAGAGAGTGCACTGGCACCACTGGGGATGCAGTGCAGTGAGTCCAGAGAGTGCACTGGCACCTCACGGGCTGCACTGCAGTGAGTCCACAGAGTGCACTGGCACCACAGGGGATACACTGCCGTGAGTCCAGAGAGTGCACTGGCACCATTAGGGATGCAGCACAGTGAGTCTAGAGAGTGAACTGTCACCACTGGGGACGCAGCGCAGTGACTACAGAGAGTGCAGTGGCACCACTTAGGTTGCAATGCAGAGACTCCAGAGAGTGCACTGGCACCAGTGGGGATGCACTGCAGTGGGTCCAGAGCGTGCACTGGCACCACTGGAGATGCAGTGCAGTGACTCCAGAGAGTGCACTGGCACCACTGGGGATGCACTGCAGTGAGTCCAGAGAGTGCACTGGCACCACTGGGGATGCACTGCAGTGAGTCCAGAGAGTGCACTGGCTCCACTGGGGATGCACTGCAGTGAGTCCAGAGAGTGCAATGGCACAACTGTGATTGCACTGCCGTGAGTCTGGAGAGTGCACTGGCTCCACTGGGGATGCAGTGCAGTGAGTCCAGAGAGTGCAGTTGCACCAAAACTGATGCAGTGCAGTGAGTCCAGAGAGTGCACTGGCACCACTGGGGATGCACTGCAGTGAGTCCAGAGAATGCACTGGCACTAATGGGGATGCAGTGCAGTGAGTCCAGACAGTGCACTGGCACCACTGGGGATGCAGTGCAGTGAGTCCAGAGAGTGCACTGGCACCACTGGGGATGCAGTGCAGTGAGTCCAGAGAGTGCGCTGGCACCACTGGGGATGCACTGCAGTGAGTCCAGAGAGTGCACTGGCACCACAGGGGATGCAGTGCAGTGATTCCAGAGAGTGCACTGGCACCACTGGGGATGCAGTGCAGTGAGTCCAGAGAGTGCACTAGCACAACTGGGGAGGCAGTGCAGGGAGTCCACAGAGGGCACTGGCACCACTGGGGATAAACTGCAGTGAGTCCAGAGAGTGCACTGGCACCACTGGGGATGCACTGCAGTGAGTCCAGAGAGTTCTCTGGCACCACTGGGGATGCAGTTTAGTGATTCCAGGGAGTGCACCGGCCCAATGGGGATACACTGCAGTGAGTCCAGAGAGTGCACTGGCACCACTGGGGATGCAGTTCAGTGAGTCCAGAGAGTGCACTGGCACCAGTGCGGATGCACTGCAGTGAGTCCAGAGAGTGCTCTGGCACCACTGAGTTGCACTGCAGTGAGTCCTGAGAGTGCACTGGCACCACTGGGGATGCACTGCAGTGAGTCCAGGGACTACACTGGCACCACTGGGGATGCAGTGCAGTGAGTCCAGAGAGTGCACTGGCACCACTGGGGATGCAGTGCAGTGAGTCCAGAGAGTGCACTGGCACCACTGGGGATGCAGTGCACTGAGTCCAGAGAGTGCACTCTCAGCACTGGGGATGCACTGCAGTGAGTCCAAAGAGTGCACTGGCACCAGTGGGGATGCAGTGCAGTGAGACCAGAGATTGCACTGGCACCACTGCGGATGCAGTGCAGTGAGTCCAGAGAGTGCACTGGCTCCAATGGGGATGCAGTGCAGTGAGTCCAGAGAGTGCACTGGCACCACTGGGAATGCAGTGCAGTGACTCAGAGAGTGCAATGGCACCACAGGTGATGCAATGCAGTGAGTCCAGAGAGTGCACTGGCACCACTGGGGATGCAGTGCAGTGAGTCCAGAGAGTGCACTGGCACCAACTGGTGTTGCACTGCTGTGAGTCCCGAGATTGCACGGGCACGACAGGGGTTACAGTGCAGTGAGTCCACAGACTAGTCTGGCACCACTGGGGTTGCACTGCAGTGAGTCCAGACACTTCACAGGCACCACTGGGGATGCAGTGCAGTGAGTCCAGAGAGTGCACTGGCACCACTGGGGATGCACCCCAGAAGTCCAGAGAGTGCACTGGCACCACCGGGGATTCACTGCAGTGAGTCCAGATAGTGCACTGACACCACTGGGAATGCAGTACAGTGATTCCGGAGAGTGCACTGGCACCACTGGGGATGCAATGCAGTGAGTCCAGAGAGTGCACTGGCACCAGTGCGGAAGCACTGCAGTGAGTCCAGAGAGTGCACGGGCACCACTGGGGATGCACTGCAGTGAGTCCAGAGAGTGCACTGACACCACTGGGGATGCAGTACAGTGATTCCGGAGAGTGCACTGGCACCACTGGGGATGCTGTGCAGTGAGTCCAGAGAGTGCACTGGCACCACTGGGGATGCAGTGCAGTGAGTCCAGAGAGTGCACTGGCACCACTGGGGATGCAATGCAGTGAGTCCAGAGAGTGCACTGGCACCACTGGGGATGCACTGCAGTGACTCGAAGGAGTGCACTGGCACCACTGCGGATGCACTGCAGTGAGTCCGGAGAGTGCCCTGGCACCACTGGTGATGCAGTGCAGTGAGTCCAGAGAGTGCAGTGGCACCACTGGGGATGCAGTGCAGTGAGTCCAGAGAGTGCACTGGCACCACTGGGGATGCACCCCCGTGAGTCCAGAGAGTGCACTGGCACCACTGGGGATGCAGTGCAGTGACTCCAGAGAGTGCACTGGCACCACTGGGGATGCACTGCAGTGATTCCAGAGAGTGCACTGGCACCACTGGGGATGCAGTGCAGTGAGTCCAGAGAGTGCACTGGCACTACTGGGGATGCACTGCAGTGAGTCCAGAGAGTGCAGAGGCACCACTGTTGATGCAGTGCTGTGACTCCAGAGAGTGCACTGGCACCACTGGGGATGCAGTGCAGTGAGTCCATAGAGTGCACTGGCACCACTGGGGATGCAGTGTAGTGAGTCCAGAGAGTGCACTAGCACCACTGGGGATGCAGTGCAGTGAGTCCAAAGAGTGCACTGGCACCACTGGCGATGCAGTGCAGTGAGTCCAGAGAGTGCACTGGCAGCACTGGGGATGCACTGCAGTGAGTCCAGAGAGTGCTCTGGCACCACTGGGGATGCATTTCAGTGAGGCCAGATAGTGCACTGGCACCACTGGGGATACACTGCAGTGACTCGAGAGAGTGCACTGGCACCTTGGGGATGCACTGCAGTGAGTCCAGAGACTGCACTGGCACCAACTGGAGCTGCACTGCAGTGAGTCCTGAGATTGCACTGGCACCACTGGGGATGCACTACAGTGAGTCCAGAGACTACACTGGCACCACTGGGGATGCAGTGCAGTGAATCCAGAGAGTGCACTGGCACCACTGGGGATGCAGTGCAGTGAGTCCAAAGAGTGCACTGGCACCACTGGGTATGCAGTGCATGAGTGCAGAGAGTGCACTGGCACCACTGGGGATGCAGTGCAGTGAGTCCAGAGAGTGGACTGGCACCAGTGGGGATGGAGTGCAGTGAGTGCAGAGAGTGCACTGGCACCACTGGGGATGCAATGCAGTGAGTCCAGAGAGTGCACTGGCACCACTGGGGATGCAGTGCATGAGGGCAGAGAGTGCACTGGGACCACTGGGGATGCAGTGCAGTGAGTCCAGAGAGTGCACTGGCACCACTGGGGATGCAGTGCAGTGAGTGCAGAGAGTGCTCTGGCACCACTGGGGATGCAATGCAGTGAGTCCAGAGAGTGCACTGGCACCACTGGGGATGCACTGCAGTGAGTCCAGAAAGTGCACGGGCACCACTGGGGATGCAGTGCAGTTGAGTCCAGAGAGTGCACTGGCACCTTGGGGATGCAGTGCAGTGAGTCCAGAGAGTGCACTGGCACTACTGGGGATGCATTGCAGTGAGTGCAGAGAGTGCACTGGCACCACTGCGGATGCACTGCAGTGAGTCCAGAGAGTGCACTGGCACCACTGGGGATGCAGTGCAGTGAGTCCAGAGAGTGCACTGGCACCACTGGGGATGCAGTGCAGTGAGTGCAGAGAGTGCACTGGCACCACTGGGGATGCACTGCAGTGAGTCCAGAGAGTGCACTGGCACCACAGGTGATGCAGTGCAGTGAGTCCACAGAGTGCACTGGCACCACTGGGGATGAACCCCGGTGAGCCCAGAGATTGCACTGGCACCACTGGGGATGCACTGCAGTGAGTGCAGAGAGTGCACTGGCACCACTGGGGATGCAATGCAGTGAGGGCAGAGAGTGCACTGGGACCACTGGGGATGCAGTGCAGTGAGTCCAGAGAGTGCCCTGGCACCACTGGGGATGCAGTGCAGTGAGTCCAGAGAGTGCACTGGCACCACTGAGGATGCAGTGCAGTGACTCCAGAGAGTGCACTGGCACCACTGGGGATGCAGTGCAGTGAGTCCAGAGAGTGCACTAGCACCACTGGGGATGCAATGCGGTGAGTCCAGAGAGTGCACTGGCACCACTGGGGATGCAGTGCAGTGACTCCAGAGAGTGCACTGGCACCACTGGGGATGCACTGCAGTGAGGGCAGAGAGTGCACTGGCACCACTGGGGATGCAGTGCAGTGAGTGCAGAGAGTGCACTGGCACCACTGGGGATGCACTGCAGTCAGGGCAGAGAGTGCACTGGCACCACTGGGGATGCAGTGCAGTGAGTCCAGAGAGTGCACTGGCACCACTGGGGATGCAATGCGATGAGACCACAGAGTGCACTGGCACCACTGGGGATGCAGTGCAGTGAGTCCAGAGAGTGCACTGACACCACTGGGGATGCAGTGCGGTGAGTTCAGAGAGTGCACTGGCACCACTGGGGATGCAGTGCAGTGAGTCCAGAGAGTGCACTGGCACCACAGGTGATGCAGTGCAGTGAGTACAGAGAGTGCACTGGCACCACAGGGGATGCACTGCAGTGATTCCAGAGACTGCACTGGCACCACTGGGGATGCAGTGCAGTGAGTCCAGAGAGTGCACTGGCACCACTTGGGATGCACTGCAGTGAGTCCAGAGAGTGCACTGGCACCACTGGGGATGCAGTGCAGTGACTCCAGAGAGTGCACTGGCACCACTGGGGATGCACTGCAGTGATTCCAGAGAGTGCACTGGCACCACTGGGGATGCACTGCAGTGAGTCCGGAGAGTGCCCTGGCACCAATGGTGATGCAGTGCAGTGAGTCCAGAGAGTGCAGTGGCACCACTGGGGATGCAGTGCAGTGAGTCCAGAGAGTGCACTGGCACCACTGGGGATGCAGTTCAGTGAGTCCAGAGAGTGCACTGGCACCACTGGGGATACACTGCAGTGAGTCCAGAGAGTGCTCTGGCACCACTGGGGATGCACTGCAGTGAGTCCAGAGAGTGCACTGGCACCACTGGGGATGCAGTGCAGTGAGTCCAGAGACTGCACTGGCACCAACTGGAGCTGCACTGCAGTGAGTCCTGAGATTGCACTGGCACCACTGGGGATGCACTACAGTGAGTCCAGAGACTACACTGGCACCACTGGGGATGCAGTGCAGTGAGTCCAGAGAGTGCACTGGCAGCACTGGGGATGCACTGCAGTGAGTCCAGAGAGTGCACTGGCACCACTGGGGATGCAGTGCAGTGAGTCCAGAGAGCCACTGGCACTTCTGGGGATGCACTGCAGTGAGTCCAGAGAGTGAACTGGCACCACTGGGGATGCAGTGCACTGAGTCCAGAGAGGGCACTGTCAGCAATGGGGATGCAGTGCAGTGAGTCCAGAGAGTGCACTGGCACTACTGGGGATCTC
Organism: Anser cygnoides; assembly: GCF_040182565.1. Lineage (NCBI taxonomy): Eukaryota > Metazoa > Chordata > Aves > Anseriformes > Anatidae > Anser > Anser cygnoides. The sequence goes on from NC_089879.1 coordinate 38,530,890, forward strand.
ACTGCAGTGAGAATGTATCTGAATCCCCGGTGGTGCCAGTGCACTCTCTGGACTCACTGAACTGCATCCCCAGTGGTTCCAGTGCACTCTCTGGAGTAACTGCAGTGCATCCCCTGTGGTGCCAGTGCACTCTCTGGACTCAGTGTACTGCATCCTCAGTGGTGCCAGTTGACTCTCTGGACTCACTGCACTGCTCCAGCCGCGGCATCCGCTCCAGCCGCCTCAGCCGCTCCAGCCGCGGCAGTCGCGAAAGCCGCTACCGAGTGGAGCGGCTGCCACGGCTGGAGCGGCTGCCGCGGTTGGAGTTGCTGCCGCGGCTGGAGCGGCTGTAGCGGCTGCCGCGTATGCCGCGGCTGGAGCGGCTGCCGCGGCTGGAGCGGCTGCCGCGGCTGCCGCGGCTGGAGCGGCTGGAGCGGATGACGAGGCTGGAGGGGCTAACGCGGCTGGAGCGGCTGCCGCGGCTCGAGCAGTACAGTGACTCCAGAGAGTGCACTGTCACCTTTGGGGATGCACTGCATTGTCTGCAGAGAGTGCCCTGGCACCACTGGGGATGCACTGCAGTGAGTCCAGAGAGTGCACTGGCACCACTGGTGATGCAGTGCAGTGAGTCCAGAGAGGGCACTGTCAGCAATGGGGATGCAGTGCAGTGAGACCAGAGAGTGCACTGGCAGCACTGGGGATGCAGTGCAGTGAGTCCTGAGAGTGCAATGGCACCACAGGGGATGCACTGCAGTGAGTCCAGAGAGTGTACTGGCACCACTGGGGATGCAGTGCAGTGAGTCCAGAGAGTGCACTGGCACAACTGGGAATGCAGTGCAGTGAGTCCAGAGAGTGCACTGGCAGCAAATGGAGCTGCACTGCTGTGAGTCCTGAGATTGCACTAGTACCACTGGAGATGCACTGCAGTGAGTCCAGAGAGTGCACTGGCACCACTGGGGATGCAGTTCAGTGAGTCCAGAGAGTGCACTGGCACCACAGGGGATGCACTGCAGTGAGTCCAGAGAGTGCACTGGCACCACTGGGAATGCAGTGCAGTGACTCAGAGAGTGCAATGGCACCACAGGTGATGCAATGCAGTGAGTCCAGAGAGTGCACGGGCACCACTGGGGATGCAGTGCAGTGAGTCCAGAGAGTGCACTGGCACCACTGTTCATGCAGTGCAGTGAGTCCAAAGAGTGCACTGGCACCACTGGGTATGCAGTGCATGAGTGCAGAGAGTCCACTGGCACCACTGGGGATGCAGTGCAGTGATTCCAGAGAGTGGACTGGCACCAGTGGGAATGGAGTGCAGTGAGTCCAGAGAGTGCACTGGCACCACTGGGGATGCAGTGCAGTGAGTCCAGAGAGTGCACTGGCTCCACTGGGGATGAACTGTAGTGAGTCCAGAGACTGCACAGGCACCACTGGGGATGCAGTGCAGTGACTCCAGAGAGTGCACTGGCACCACTGGGGATGCAGTGCAGTGAGTCCAGAGAGTGCACTGGCACCACTGGGGATGCACTGCAGTGAGTCCAGAGAGTGCACGGGCACCACTGGGGATGCACTGCAGTGAGTCCAGAGAGTGCACTGACACCACTGGGGATGCAGTACAGTGATTCCGGAGAGTGCACTGGCACCACTGGGGATGCAGTGCAGTGAGTCCAGAGAGTGCACTGGCACCACTGGGTATGCACTGCAGTGAGTCCAGAGAGTGCACTGGCAGCACTGGGGATGCAGTGCAGTGAGTCCAGAGAGTGCACTGGCACCACTGGGGATGCACTGCAGTGACTCGAAGGAGTGCACTGGCACCACTGCGGATGCACTGCAGTGAGTCCGGAGAGTGCCCTGGCACCACTGGTGATGCAGTGCAGTGAGTCCAGAGAGTGCAGTGGCACCACTGGGGATGCAGTGCAGTGAGTCCAGAGAGTGCACTGGCTCCACTGGGGATGAACTGTAGTGAGTCCAGAGACTGCACGGGCACCACTGGGGATGCAGTGCAGTGACTCCAGAGAGTGCACTGGCACCACTGGGGATGCAGTGCAGTGAGTCCAGAGAGTGCACTGGCACCACTGGGGATGCACTGCAGTGAGTCCAGAGAGTGCACGGGCACCACTGGGGATGCACTGCAGTGAGTCCAGAGAGTGCACTGACACCACTGGGGATGCAGTACAGTGATTCCGGAGAGTGCACTGGCACCACTGGGGATGCAGTGCAGTGAGTCCAGAGAGTGCACTGGCACCACTGGGGATGCACTGCAGTGTGTCCAGAGAGTGCACTGGCAGCACTGGGGATGCAGTGCAGTGAGTCCAGAGAGTGCACTGGCACCACTGGGGATGCACTGCAGTGACTCGAAGGAGTGCACTGGCACCACTGCGGATGCACTGCAGTGAGTCCAGAGAGTGCCCTGGCACCACTGGTGATGCAGTGCAGTGAGTCCAGAGAGTGCAGTGGCACCACTGGGGATGCAGTGCAGTGAGTCCAGAGAGTGCACTGGCACTACTGGGGATGCACTGCAGTGAGTCCAGAGAGTGCACTGGCACCACTGGGGATGCACTACAGTGACTCCAGAGAGTGCAGAGGCACCACTGTTGATGCAGTGCTGTGACTCCAGAGAGTGCACTGGCACCACTGGGGATGCACTACAGTGACTCCAGAGAGTGCAGAGGCACCACTGTTGATGCAGTGCTGTGACTCCAGAGAGTGCACTGGCACCACTGGGGATGCAGTGCAGTGAGTCCAGAGAGTGCACTGGCACCACTGGGGATGCAGTGTAGTGAGTCCAGAGAGTGCACTGGCACCACTGGGGATGCAGTGCAGTGAGTCCAGAGAGTGCACTGGCACCACTGGGGATGCAGTGCAGTGAGTCCAGAGAGTGCACTGGCACCACTGGGGATGCAGTGCAGTGAGTAAAGAGAGTGCACTGGCACCTTGGGGATGCACTGCAGTGAGTCCAGAGACTGCCCTGGCACCAACTGGAGCTGCACTGCAGTGAGTCCTGAGATTGCACTGGCACCACTGGGGATGCACTACAGTGATTCCAGAGACTACACTGGCACCACTGGGGATGCAGTGCAGTGAATCCAGAGAGTGCACTGGCACCACTGTTCATGCAGTGCAGTGAGTCCAAAGAGTGCACTGGCACCACAGGGTATGCAGTGCATGAGTGCAGAGAGTGCACTGGCACCACTGGGGATGCAGTGCAGTGAGTCCAGAGAGTGGACTGGCACCACTGGGGATGCAGTGCAGTGAGTCCAGAGAGTGCACTGGCACCACTGGGGATGCAGCGCAGTGAGTCCAGAGAGTGCACTGGCTCCACTGGGGATGAACTGTAGTGAGTCCAGAGACTGCACAGGCACCACTGGGGATGCAGTGCAGTGAGTCCAGAGAGTGCACTGGCACCACTGGGGATGCAGTGCAGTGAGTGCAGAGAGTGCACTGGCACCACTGGGGATGCAATGCAGTGAGTCCAGAGAGTGCACTGGCACCACTGGGGATGCACTGCAGTGAGTCCAGAAAGTGCACGAGCACCACTGGGGATGCAGTGCAGTTGAGTCCAGAGAGTGCACTGGCACCTTGGGGATGCAGTGCAGTGAGTCCAGAGAGTGCACTGGCACCACTGGGGATGCAGTGCGGTGAGTCCAGAGAGTGCACTGGCACCACTGGGGATGCACTGCAGTGAGTCCAGAGAGTGCACTGGCACCACTGGGGATGCACTGCAGTGAGTCCGGAGAGTGCACTGGCACCACTTGGGATGCACTGCAGTGAGTCCAGAGAGTGCACTGGCACCACTGCGAATGCAGTGCAGTGACTGAGAGAGTGCACTGGCACCACTGGGGATGCACTGCAGTGAGTCCTGAGAGTGCAAAGGCACCACAAGGGATGCACTGCAGTGAGTCCAGAGAGTACACTGGCACCACTGGGGATGCAGTGCAGTGAGTCCAGAGAGTGCACTGGCACCACTGGGGATGCAGCGCAGTGAGTCCACAGAGTGCACTGGCACTACTGGGGATGCAGTGCAGTGAGTGCAGAGAGTGCACTGGCACCACTGCGGATGCACTGCAGTGAGTCCAGAGAGTGCACTGGCACCACTGGGGATGCAGTGCAGTGAGTGCAGAGAGTGCACTGGCACCACTGGGGATGCACTGCAGTGAGTCCAGAGAGTGCACTGGCACCACAGGTGATGCAGTGCAGTGAGTCCAGAGAGTGCACTGGCACCACTGGGGATGAACCCCGGTGAGCCCAGAGATTGCACTGGCACCACTGGGGATGCACTGCAGTGAGTGCAGAGAGTGCCCTGGCACCACTGGGGATGCAATGCAGTGAGGGCAGAGAGTGCACTGGGACCACTGGGGATGCAGTGCAGTGAGTCCAGAGAGTGCCCTGGCACCACTGGGGATGCAGTGCAGTGAGTCCAGAGAGTGCACTGGCACCACTGAGGATGCAGTGCAGTGACTCCAGAGAGTGCACTGGCACCACTGGGGATGCAGTGCAGTGAGTCCAGAGAGTGCACTAGCACCACTGGGGATGCAATGCGGTGAGTCCAGAGAGTGCACTGGCACCACTGGGGATGCAGTGCAGTGACTCCAGAGAGTGCACTGGTACCACTGGGGATGCACTGCAGTGAGGGCAGAGAGTGCACTGGCACCACTGGGGATGCAGTGCAGTGAGTGCAGAGAGTGCACTGGCACCACTGGGGATGCACTGCAGTGAGGGCAGAGAGTGCACTGGCACAAAAGGGGATGCACTGCAGTGAGTCCAGAGAGTGCACTGGCACCACTGGAGATGCAGTGCAGTGAGTCCAGAGAGTGCACTGGCACCACCGGGGATTCACTGCAGTGAGTCCAGATAGTGCACTGACACCACTGGGAATGCACTGCAGTGAGTACAGAGAGTTCACTGGCACCTCAGGGGCTGCACTGCAGTGAGTCCAGAGAGTGCACTGGCACCACTGGGGATGCAATGCAGTGAGTCCAGAGAGTGCACTGGCACCACTGGGATGCAGTGCAGTGAGTCCAGAGAGTGCACTGGCACCACTGGGATGCAGTGCAGTGAGTCCACCGAGTGCACTGGCACCACAGGGGATACACTGCAGTGAGTCCAGAGAGTGCACTGGCACCACTGGGGATGCAGCACAGTGAGTCCAGAGAGTGAACTGTCACCACTGGGGACGCAGCGCAGTGACTACAGAGAGTGCACTGGCACCACTGGGGATGCAGTGCAGTGAGTGCAGAGAGTGCACTGGCACCACTGGGGATGCAATGCAGTGAGTCCAGAGAGTGCACTGGCACCACTGGGGATGCACTGCAGTGAGTCCAGAGAGTGCACGGGCACCACTGGGGATGCACTGCAGTGAGTCCAGAGAGTGCACTGGCACCACTGTTCATGCAGTGCAGTGAGTCCAAAGAGTGCACTGGCACCACTGGGTATGCAGTGCATGAGTGCAGAGAGTCCACTGGCACCACTGGGGATGCAGTGCAGTGAGTCCAGAGAGTGCACTGGCACCAGTGGGAATGGAGTGCAGTGAGTCCAGAGATTGCATTGGCACCACTGGGGATGCAGTGCAGTGAGTCCAGAGAGTGCACTGGCTCCACTGGGGATGAACTGTAGTGAGTCCAGAGACTGCACAGGCACCACTGGGGATGCAGTGCAGTGACTCCAGAGAGTGCACTGGCACCACTGCGGATGCAGTGCAGTGAGTGCAGAGAGTGCACTGGCACCACTGGTGATGCAATGCAGTGAGTCCAGAGAGTGCACTGGCACCACTGGGGATGCACTGCAGTGAGTCCAGAGAGTGCACGGGCACAACTGGGGATGCACTGCAGTGAGTCCAGAGAGTGCACTGACACCACTGGGGATGCAGTACAGTGATTCCGGAGAGTGCACTGGCACCACTGGGGATGCAGTGCAGTGAGTCCAGAGAGTGCACTGGCACCACTGGTGATGCACTGCAGTGAGTCCAGAGAGTGCACTGGCAGCACTGGGGATGCAGTGCAGTGAGTCCAGAGAGTGCACTGGCACCACTGCGGATGAACTGCAGTGAGTCCGGAGAGTGCCCTGGCACCACTGGTGATGCAGTGCAGTGAGTCCAGAGAGTGCAGTGGCACCACTGGGGATGCAGTGCAGTGAGTCCAGAGAGTGCACTGGCACCACTGGGGATGCAATGCAGTGAGTCCAGAGAGTGCACTGGCACCACTGGGGATGCAGTGCAGTGACTCCAGAGAGTGCACTGGCACCACTGGGGATGCACTGCAGTGATTCCAGAGAGTGCACTGGCACCACTGGGGATGCAGTGCAGTGAGTCCAGAGAGTGCACTGGCACTACTGGGGATGCACTACAGTGATTCCAGAGAGTGCACTGGCACCACTGGGGATGCACTACAGTGAGTCCAGAGAGTGCACTGGCACCACTAGGGATGCAGTGCAGTGACTCCAGAGAGTGCAGAGGCACCACTGTTGATGCAGTGCTGTGACTCCAGAGAGTGCACTGGCACCACTGGGGATGCAGTGCAGTGAGTCCAGAGAGTGCACTGGCACCACTGGGGATGCAGTGTAGTGAGTCCAGAGAGTGCACTGGCACCACTGGGGATGCAGTGCAGTGAGTCCAAAGAGTGCACTGGCACCACTGGCGATGCAGTGCAGTGAGTCCACAGAGTGCACTGGCAGCACTGGGGATGCACTGCAGTGAGTCCAGAGAGTGCTCTGGCACCACTGGGGATGCACTGCAGTGAGTCCAGAGAGTGCACTGGCACCACTGGGAATGCAGTGCAGTGACTCAGAGAGTGCACTGGCACCACTGGGGATGCACTGCAGTGAGTCCAGAGAGTGCAAAGGCACCACAAGGGATGCACTGCAGTGAGTCCAGAGAGTGCACTGGCACCACTGGGGATGCAGTGCAGTGAGTCCAGAGAGTGCACTGGCACCACTGGGGATGCAGCGCAGTGAGTCCACAGAGTGCACTGGCACTACTGGGGATGCAGTGCAGTGAGTGCAGAGAGTGCACTGGCACCACTGCGGATGCACTGCAGTGAGTCCAGAGAGTGCACTGGCACCACTGGGGATGCACTGCAGTGAGTCCAGAGAGTGCACTGGCACCACTGGGGATGCAGTGCAGTGAGTGCAGAGAGTGCACTGGCACCACTGGGGATGCACTGCAGTGAGTCCAGAGAGTGCACTGGCACCACAGGTGATGCAGTGCAGTGAGTCCAGAGAGTGCCCTGGCACCACTGGGGATGCAGTGCAGTGAGTCCAGAGAGTGCACTGGCTCCACTGGGGATGAACTGTAGTGAGTCCAGAGAGTGCACTGGCACCACTGGGGATGCAGTGCAGTGAGTCCAGAGAGTGCACTGGCACCAGTGCGGATGCAATGCGGTGAGTCCAGAGAGTGCACTGGCACCACTGGGGATGCACTGCAGTGACTCCAGAGAGTGCACTGGCACCACTGGGGATTCAGTACAGTGAGTCCAGAGAGTGCACTGGCACCACTGGGGATGCACTGCAGTGAGTCCAGAGAGTGCACTGGCACCAATGGAAATGCAGTGCAGTGAGTCCAGAGAGTGCACTGGCACCACCGGGGATTCACTGCAGTCAGTCCAGATAGTACACTGACACCACTGGGAATGCACTGCAGTGAGTACAGAGAGTTCACTGGCACCTCAGGGGCTGCACTGCAGTGAGTCCAGAGAGTGCACAGGCTCCACTGGGGATGCAATGCAGTGAGTCCAGAGAGTGCACTGGCACCACTGGGATGCAGTGCAGTGAGTCCAGAGAGTGCACTGGCACCACTGGGATGCAGTGCAGTGAGTCCACAGAGTGCACTGGCACCACAGGGGATACACTGCAGTGAGTCCAGAGAGTGCACTGGCACCACTGGGGATGCAGCACAGTGAGTCCAGAGAGTGAACTGTCACCACTGGGGACGCAGCGCAGTGACTACAGAGAGTGCACTGGCACCACTGGGGATGCAGTGCAGTGAGTCCAGAGAGTGCACTGGCACCACTGGCGATGCACTGCAGTGAGTCCAGAGAGTGCACGGGCACCACTGGGGATGCACTGCAGTGAGTCCAGAGAGTGCACTGGCACCACAGTTCATGCAGTGCAGTGAGTCCAAAGAGTGCACTGGCACCACTGGGTATGCAGTGCATGAGTGCAGAGAGTCCACTGGCACCACTGGGGATGCAGTGCAGTGATTCCAGAGAGTGGACTGGCACCAGTGGGAATGGAGTGCAGTGAGTCCAGAGAGTGCACTGGCACCACTGGGGATGCAGTGCAGTGAGTCCAGAGAGTGCACTGGCTCCACTGGGGATGAACTGTAGTGAGTCCAGAGACTGCACAGGCACCACTGGGGATGCAGTGCAGTGACTCCAGAGAGTGCACTGGCACCACTGGGGATGCAGTGCAGTGAGTGCAGAGAGTGCACTGGCACCACTGGAGATGCAATGCAGTGAGTCCAGAGAGTGCACTGGCACCACTGGGGATGCACTGCAGTGAGTCCAGAGAGTGCACGGGCACCACTGGGGATGCACTGCAGTGAGTCCAGAGAGTGCACTGACACCACTGGGGATGCAGTACAGTGATTCCGGAGAGTGCACTGGCACCACTGGGGATGCAGTGCAGTGAGTCCAGAGAGTGCACTGGCACCACTGGGGATGCACTGCAGTGAGTCCAGAGAGTGCACTGGCAGCACTGGGGATGCAGTGCAGTGAGTCCAGAGAGTGCACTGGCACCACTGGGGATGCACTGCAGTGACTCGAAGGAGTGCACTGGCACCACTGCGGATGCACTGCAGTGAGTCCGGAGAGTGCCCTGGCACCACTGGTGATGCAGTGCAGTGAGTCCAGAGAGTGCAGTGGCACCACTGCGGATGCAGTGCAGTGAGTCCAGAGAGTGCACTGGCACCACTGGGGATGCAATGCAGTGAGTCCAGAGAGTGCACTGGCACCACTGGGGATGCAGTGCAGTGACTCCAGAGAGTGCACTGGCACCAGTGGGAATGGAGTGCGGTGAGTCCAGAGAGTGCACTGGCACCACTGGGGATGCAGTGCAGTGAGTCCAGAGAGTGCACTGGCACCACTGGGGATGCAGTGCAGTGAGTCCAGAGAGTGCACTGGCACCACCGGGGATTCACTGCAGTGAGTCTAGATAGTGCACTGACACCACTGGGAATGCACTGCAGTGAGTACAGAGAGTTCACTGGCACCTCAGGGGCTGCACTGCAGTGAGTCCAGAGAGTGCACTGGCACCACTGGGATGCAGTGCAGTGAGTCCACAGAGTGCACTGGCACCACAGGGGATACACTGCAGTGAGTCCAGAGAGTGCACTGGCACCACTGGGGATGCAGCACAGTGAGTCCAGAGAGTGAACTGTCACCACTGGGGACGCAGCGCAGTGACTACAGAGAGTGCACTGGCACCACTGGGGATGCAGTGCAGTGAGTGCAGAGAGTGCACTGGCACCACTGGGGATGCAATGCAGTGAGTCCAGAGAGTGCACTGGCACCACTGGGGATGCACTGCAGTGAGTCCAGAGAGTGCACGGGCACCACTGGGGATGCACTGCAGTGAGTCCAGAGAGTGCACTGGCACCACTGTTCATGCAGTGCAGTGAGTCCAAAGAGTGCACTGGCACCACTGGGTATGCAGTGCATGAGTGCAGAGAGTCCACTGGCACCACTGGGGATGCAGTGCAGTGATTCCAGAGAGTGGACTGGCACCAGTGGGAATGGAGTGCAGTGAGTCCAGAGAGTGCACTGGCACCACTGGGGATGCAGTGCAGTGAGTCCAGAGAGTGCACTGGCTCCACTGGGGATGAACTGTAGTGAGTCCAGAGACTGCACAGGCACCACTGGGGATGCAGTGCAGTGACTCCAGAGAGTGCACTGGCACCACTGGGGATGCAGTGCAGTGAGTCCAGAGAGTGCACTGGCACCACTGGGGATGCACTGCAGTGAGTCCAGAGAGTGCACGGGCACCACTGGGGATGCAGTGCAGTGAGTCCAGAGAGTGCACTGACACCACTGGGGATGCAGTACAGTGATTCCGGAGAGTGCACTGGCACCACTGGGGATGCAGTGCAGTGAGTCCAGAGAGTGCACTGGCACCACTGGGGATGCACTGCAGTGAGTCCAGAGAGTGCACTGGCAGCACTGGGGATGCAGTGCAGTGAGTCCAGAGAGTGCACTGGCACCACTGGGGATGCACTGCAGTGACTCGAAGGAGTGCACTGGCACCACTGCGGATGCACTGCAGTGAGTCCGGAGAGTGCCCTGGCACCACTGGTGATGCAGTGCAGTGAGTCCAGAGAGTGCAGTGGCACCACTGGGGATGCAGTGCAGTGAGTCCAGAGAGTGCACTGGCTCCACTGGGGATGAACTATAGTGAGTCCAGAGACTGCACAGGCACCACTGGGGATGCAGTGCAGTGACTCCAGAGAGTGCACTGGCACCACTGGGGATGCAGTGCAGTGAGTGCAGAGAGTGCACTGGCACCACTGGGGATGCACTGCAGTGAGTCCAGAGAGTGCACGGGCACCACTGGGGATGCACTGCAGTGAGTCCAGAGAGTGCACTGACACCACTGGGGATGCAGTACAGTGATTCCGAAGAGTGCACTGGCACCACTGGGGATGCAGTGCAGTGAGTCCAGAGAGTGCACTGGCACCACTGGGGATGCAGTGTAGTGAGTCCACAGAGTGCACTGGCACCACTGGGGATGCAGTGCAGTGAGTCCAAAGAGTGCACTGGCACCACTGGCGATGCAGTGCAGTGAGTCCAGAGAGTGCACTGGCAGCACTGGGGATGCACTGCAGTGAGTCCAGAGAGTGCTCTGGCACCACTGGGGATGCAGTTCAGTGAGTCCAGAGAGTGCACTGGCACCACTGGGGATACACTGCAGTGACTCCAGAGAGTGCACTGGCACCTTGGGGATGCACTGCAGTGAGTCCAGAGACTGCACTGGCACCAACTGGAGCTGCACTGCAGTGAGTCCTGAGATTGCACTGGCACCACTGGGGATGCACTACAGTGATTCCAGAGACTACACTGGCACCACTGGGGATGCAGTGCAGTGAATCCAGAGAGTGCACTGGCACCACTGTTCATGCAGTGCAGTGAGTCCAAAGAGTGCACTGGCACCACAGGGTATGCAGTGCATGAGTGCAGAGAGTGCACTGGCACCACTGGGGATGCAGTGCAGTGAGTCCAGAGAGTGGACTGGCACCACTGGGGATGCAGTGCAGTGAGTCCAGAGAGTGCACTGGCACCACTGGGGATGCAGCGCAGTGAGTCCAGAGAGTGCACTGGCTCCACTGGGGATGAACTGTAGTGAGTCCAGAGACTGCACAGGCACCACTGGGGATGCAGTGCAGTGAGTCCAGAGAGTGCACTGGCACCACTGGGGATGCAGTGCAGTGAGTGCAGAGAGTGCACTGGCACCACTGGGGATGCAATGCAGTGAGTCCAGAGAGTGCACTGGCACCACTGGGGATGCACTGCAGTGAGTCCAGAAAGTGCACGAGCACCACTGGGGATGCAGTGCAGTTGAGTCCAGAAAGTGCACGGGCACCACTGGGGATGCAGTGCAGTTGAGTCCAGAGAGTGCACTGGCACCTTGGGGATGCAGTGCAGTGAGTCCAGAGAGTGCACTGGCACCACTGGGGATGCAGTGCAGTGAGTCCAGAGAGTGCACTGGCACCACTGGGGATGCAGTGCAGTGAGTGCAGAGAGTGCACTGGCACCACTTGGGATGCACTGCAGTGAGTCCAGAGAGTGCACTGGCACCACTGGGAATGCAGTGCAGTGACTCAGAGAGTGCACTGGCACCACTGGGGATGCAGTGCAGTGAGTCCTGAGAGTGCAAAGGCACCACAAGGGATGCACTGCAGTGAGTCCAGAGAGTGCACTGGCACCACTGGGGATGCAGTGCAGTGAGTCCAGAGAGTGCACTGGCACCACTGGGGATGCAGCGCAGTGAGTCCACAGAGTGCACTGGCACTACTGGGGATGCAGTGCAGTGAGTGCAGAGAGTGCACTGGCACCACTGCGGATGCACTGCAGTGAGTCCAGAGAGTGCACTGGCACCACTGGGGATGCAGTGCAGTGAGTCCAGAGAGTGCACTGGCACCACTGGGGATGCAGTGCAGTGAGTGCAGAGAGTGCACTGGCACCACTGGGGATGCACTGCAGTGAGTCCAGAGAGTGCACTGGCACCACAGGTGATGCAGTGCAGTGAGTCCAGAGAGTGCACTGGCACCACTGGGGATGCACTGCAGTGAGTCCAGAGAGTGCACTGGCAGCACTGGGGATGCAGTGCAGTGAGTCCAGAGAGTGCACTGGCACCACTGGGGATGCACTGCAGTGACTCGAAGGAGTGCACTGGCACCACTGCGGATGCACTGCAGTGAGTCCGGAGAGTGCCCTGGCACCACTGGTGATGCAGTGCAGTGAGTCCAGAGAGTGCAGTGGCACCACTGGGGATGCAGTGCAGTGAGTCCAGAGAGTGCACTGGCACTACTGGGGATGCACTGCAGTGACTACAGAGAGTGCACTGGCACCACTGGGGATGCACTGCAGTGAGTCCAGAGAGTGCAGAGGCACCACTGTTGATGCAGTGCTGTGACTCCAGAGAGTGCACTGGCACCACTGGGGATGCAGTGCAGTGAGTCCAGAGAGTGCACTGGCACCACTGGGGATGCAGTGTAGTGAGTCCACAGAGTGCACTGGCACCACTGGGGATGCAGTGCAGTGAGTCCAGAGAGTGCACTGGCACCACTGGCGATGCAGTGCAGTGAGTCCAGAGAGTGCACTGGCAGCACTGGGGATGCACTGCAGTGAGTCCAGAGAGTGCTCTGGCACCACTGGGGATGCAGTTCAGTGAGTCCAGAGAGTGCACTGGCACCACTGGGGATACACTGCAGTGACTCCAGAGAGTGCACTGGCTCCTTGGGGATGCACTGCAGTGAGTCCAGAGACTGCACTGGCACCAACTGGAGCTGCACTGCAGTGAGTTCTGAGATTGCACTGGCACCACTGGGGATGCACTACAGTGATTCCAGAGACTACACTGGCACCACTGGGGATGCAGTGCAGTGAATCCAGAGAGTGCACTGGCACCGCTGTTCATGCAGTGCAGTGAGTCCAAAGAGTGCACTGGCACCACAGGGTATGCAGTGCATGAGTGCAGAGAGTGCACTGGCACCACTGGGGATGCAGTGCAGTGAGTCCAGAGAGTGGACTGGCACCAGTGGGGATGCAGTGCAGTGAGTCCAGAGAGTGCACTGGCACCACTGGGGATGCAGCGCAGTGAGTCCAGAGAGTGCACTGGCTCCACTGGGGATGAACTGTAGTGAGTCCAGAGACTGCACAGGCACCACTGGGGATGCAGTGCAGTGAGTCCAGAGAGTGCACTGGCACCACTGGGGATGCAGTGCAGTGAGTGCAGAGAGTGCACTGGCACCACTGGGGATGCAATGCAGTGAGTCCAGAGAGTGCACTGGCACCACTGGGGATGCACTGCAGTGAGTCCAGAAAGTGCACGAGCACCACTGGGGATGCAGTGCAGTTGAGTCCAGAAAGTGCACGGGCACCACTGGGGATGCAGTGCAGTTGAGTCCAGAGAGTGCACTGGCACCTTGGGGATGCAGTGCAGTGAGTCCAGAGAGTGCACTGGCACCACTGGGGATGCAGTGCAGTGAGTGCAGAGAGTGCACTGGCACCACTTGGGATGCACTGCAGTGAGTCCAGAGAGTGCACTGGCACCACTGGGAATGCAGTGCAGTGACTCAGAGAGTGCACTGGCACCACTGGGGATGCACTGCAGTGAGTCCTGAGAGTGCAAAGGCACCACAAGGGATGCACTGCAGTGAGTCCAGAGAGTGCACTGGCACCACTGGGGATGCAGTGCAGTGAGTCCAGAGATTGCACTGGCACCACTGGGGATGTAGCGCAGTGAGTCCACAGAGTGCACTGGCACTACTGGGGATGCAGTGCAGTGAGTGCAGAGAGTGCACTGGCACCACTGGGGATGCACTGCAGTGAGTCCAGAGAGTGCACTGGCACCACTGGGGATGCAGTGCAGTGAGTCCAGAGAGTGCACTGGCACCACTGGGGATGCAGTGCAGTGAGTGCAGAGAGTGCACTGGCACCACTGGGGATGCACTGCAGTGAGTCCAGAGAGTGCACTGGCACCACAGGTGATGCAGTGCAGTGAGTCCAGAGAGTGCACTGGCACCACTGGGGATGAACCCCGGTGAGCCCAGAGATTGCACTGGCACCACTGGGGATGCACTGCAGTGAGTGCAGAGAGTGCCCTGGCACCACTGGGGATGCAATGCAGTGAGGGCAGAGAGTGCACTGGGACCACTGGGGATGCAGTGCAGTGAGTCCAGAGAGTGCCCTGGCACCACTGGGGATGCAGTGCAGTGAGTCCAGAGAGTGCACTGGCACCACTGGGGATGCACTGCAGTGACTCCAGAGAGTGCACTGGCACCACTGGGGATGCAGTGCAGTGAGTCCAGAGAGTGCACTAGCACCACTGGGGATGCAATGCGGTGAGTCCAGAGAGTGCACTGGCACCACTGGGGATGCAGTGCAGTGACTCCAGAGAGTGCACTGGCACCACTGGGGATGCACTGCAGTGAGTCCAGAAAGTGCACTGGCACCACTGGGGATGCAGTGCAGTGAGTGCAGAGAGTGCACTGGCACCACTGGGGATGCACTGCAGTGAGGGCAGAGAGTGCACTGGCACAAAAGGGGATGCACTGCAGTGAGTCCAGAGAGTGCACTGGCACCACTGGAGATGCAGTGCAGTGAGTCCAGAGAGTGCACTGGCACCACCGGGGATTCACTGCAGTGAGTCCAGATAGTGCACTGACACCACTGGGAATGCACTGCAGTGAGTACAGAGAGTGCACTGGCACCTCAGGGGCTGCACTGCAGTGAGTCCAGAGAGTGCACAGGCTCCACTGGGGATGCAATGCAGTGAGTCCAGAGAGTGCACTGGCACCACTGGGATGCAGTGCAGTGAGTCCAGAGAGTGCACTGGCACCACTGGGATGCAGTGCAGTGAGTCCACAGAGTGCACTGGCACCACAGGGGATACACTGCAGTGAGTCCAGAGAGTGCACTGGCACCACTGGGGATGCAGCACAGTGAGTCCAGAGAGTGAACTGTCACCACTGGGGACGCAGCGCAGTGACTACAGAGAGTGCACTGGCACCACTGGGGATGCAGTGCAGTGAGTGCAGAGAGTGCACTGGCACCACTGGGGATGCAATGCAGTGAGTCCAGAGAGTGCACTGGCACCACTGGGGATGCACTGCAGTGAGTCCAGAGAGTGCATGGGCACCACTGGGGATGCACTGCAGTGAGTCCAGAGAGTGCACTGGCACCACTGTTCATGCAGTGCAGTGAGTCCAAAGAGTGCACTGGCACCACTGGGTATGCAGTGCATGAGTGCAGAGAGTCCACTGGCACCACTGGGGATGCAGTGCAGTGATTCCAGAGAGTGGACTGGCACCAGTGGGAATGGAGTGCAGTGAGTCCAGAGAGTGCACTGGCACCACTGGGGATGCAGTGCACTGAGTCCAGAGAGTGCACTGGCTCCACTGGGGATGAACTCTAGTTAGTCCAGAGACTGCACAGGCACCACTGGGGATGCAGTGCAGTGACTCCAGAGAGTGCACTGGCACCACTGGGGATGCAGTGCAGTGAGTGCAGAGAGTGCACTGGCACCACTGGGGATGCAGTACAGTGATTCCGGAGAGTGCACTGGCACCACTGGGGATGCAGTGCAGTGAGTCCAGAGAGTGCACTGGCACCACTGGGGATGCACTGCAGTGAGTCCAGAGAGTGCACTGGCAGCACTGGGGATGCAGTGCAGTGAGTCCAGAGAGTGCACTGGCACCACTGGGGATGCACTGCAGTGACTCGAAGGAGTGCACTGGCACCACTGCGGATGCACTGCAGTGAGTCCGGAGAGTGCCCTGGCACCACTGGTGATGCAGTGCAGTGAGTCCAGAGAGTGCAGTGGCACCACTGGGGATGCAGTGCAGTGAGTCCAGAGAGTGCACTGGCACCACTGGGGATGCAATGCAGTGAGTCCAGAGAGTGCACTGGAACCACTGGGGATGCAGTGCAGTGACTCCAGAGAGTGCACTGGCACCACTGGGGATGCACTGCAGTGATTCCAGAGAGTGCACTGGCACCACTGGGGATGCACTGCAGTGAGTCCAGAGAGTGCACTGGCACTACTGGGGATGCACTGCAGTGAGTCCAGAGAGTGCACTGGCACCACTGGGGATGCACTACAGTGAGTCCAGAGAGTGCACTGGCACCACTGGGGATGCAGTGCAGTGACTCCAGAGAGTGCAGAGGCACCACTGTTGATGCAGTGCTGTGACTCCAGAGAGTGCACTGGCACCACTGGGGATGCAGTGCAGTGAGTCCAGAGAGTGCACTAGCACCACTGCGGATGCAATGCGGTGAGTCCAGAGAGTGCACTGGCACCACTGGGGATGCAGTGCAGTGACTCCAGAGAGTGCACTGGCACCACTGGGGATGCACTGCAGTGAGGGCAGAGAGTGCACTGGCACCACTGGGGATGCAGTGCAGTGAGTGCAGAGAGTGCACTGGCACCACTGGGGATGCACTGCAGTGAGGGCAGAGAGTGCACTGGCACAAAAGGGGATGCACTGCAGTGAGTCCAGAGAGTGCACTGGCACCACTGGAGATGCAGTGCAGTGAGTCCAGAGAGTGCACTGGCACCACCGGGGATTCACTGCAGTGAGTCCAGATAGTGCACTGACACC
This sequence comes from Anser cygnoides, assembly GCF_040182565.1. Lineage (NCBI taxonomy): Eukaryota > Metazoa > Chordata > Aves > Anseriformes > Anatidae > Anser > Anser cygnoides. The sequence continues at coordinate 38,547,670 of NC_089879.1, forward strand.
ACTGGGAATGCACTGCAGTGAGTACAGAGAGTTCACTGGCACCTCAGGGGCTGCACTGCAGTGAGTCCAGAGAGTGCATAGGCTCCACTGGGGATGCAATGCAGTGAGTCCAGAGAGTGCACTGGCACCACTGGGATGCAGTGCAGTGAGTCCAGAGAGTGCACTGGCACCACTGGTATGCAGTGCAGTGAGTCCACAGAGTGCACTGGCACCACAGGGGATACACTGCAGTGAGTCCAGAGAGTGCACTGGCACCACTGGGGATGCAGTGCACTGAGTCCAGAGAGTGCACTGGCACCACTGGGGATGAAGTGCAGTGAGTGCAGACAGTGCACTGGCACCACTGGCGATGCAGTGCAGTGAGTCCAGAGAGTGCACTGGCAGCACTGGGGATGCACTGCAGTGAGTCCAGAGAGTGCTCTGGCACCACTGGGGATGCAGTTCAGTGAGTCCAGAGAGTGCACTGGCACCACTGGGGATACACTGCAGTGAGTCCAGAGAGTGCTCTGGCACCACTGGGGATGCACTGCAGTGAGTCCAGAGAGTGCACTGGCACCACTGGGGATGCAGTGCAGTGAGTCCAGAGACTGCACTGGCACCAACTGGAGCTGCACTGCAGTGAGTCCTGAGATTGTACTGGCACCACTGGGGATGCACTACAGTGAGTCCAGAGACTACACTGGCACCACTGGGGATGCAGTGCAGTGAGTCCAGAGAGTGCACTGGCAGCACTGGGGATGCACTGCAGTGAGTCCAGAGAGTGCTCTGGCACCACTGGGGATGCAGTTCAGTGAGTCCAGAGAGTGCACTGGCACCACTGGTGATGCACTGCAGTGAGTCCAGAGAGTGCTCTGGCACCACTGGGGATGCACTGCAGTGAGTCCAGAGAGTGCACTGGCACCACTGGGGATGCAGTACAGTGAGTCCAGAGACTGCACTGGCACCAACTGGAGCTGCACTGCAGTGAGTCCTGAGATTGCACTGGCACCACTGGGGATGCACTACAGTGAGTCCAGAGACTACACTGGCACCACTGGGGATGCAGTGCAGTGAGTCCAGAGAGTGCACTGGCACCACTGTTCATGCAGTGCAGTGAGTCCAAAGAGTGCACTGGCACCACTGGGGATGCAGTGCAGTGAGTCCAGAGAGTGGACTGGCACCAGTGGGGATGGAGTGCAGTGAGTCCAGAGAGTGCCCTGGCACCACTGGGGATGCAGTGCAGTGAGTCCAGAGAGTGCACTGGCTCCACTGGGGATGAACTGTAGTGAGTCCAGAGACTGCACAGGCACCACTGGGGATGCAGTGCAGTGACTCCAGAGAGTGCACTGGCACCACTGGGGATGCAGTGCAGTGAGTGCAGAGAGTGCACTGGCACCACTGGGGATGCAATGCAGTGAGTCCAGAGAGTGCACTGGCACCACTGGGGATGCACTGCAGTGAGTCCAGAGAGTGCACGGGCACCACTGGGGATGCACTGCAGTGAGTCCAGAGAGTGCACTGACACCACTGGGGATGCAGTGCAGTGATTCCGGAGAGTGCACTGGCACCACTGGGGATGCAGTGCAGTGAGTCCAGAGAGTGCACTGGCACCACTGGGGATGCAGTGCAGTGAGTCCAGAGAGTGCACTGGCAGCACTGGGGATGCACTGCAGTGAGTCCAGAGAGTGCACTGGCACCACTGGGGATGCACTGCAGTGACTCGAAAGAGTGCACTGGCACCAATGCGGATGCACTGCAGTGAGTCCGGAGAGTGCCCTGGCACCACTGGGGATGCAGTGCAGTGAGTGCAGAGAGTGCACTGGCACCACTGAGGATGCAGCGCAGTGAGTCCAGAGAGTGCACTGGCACTACTGGGGATGCACTGCAGTGAGTCCAGAGAGTGCACTGGCACCACTGGGGATGCACTGCAGTGAGTCCAGAGAGTGCACTGGCACCACAGGTGATGCAGTGCAGTGAGTCCAGAGAGTGCACTGGCACCACTGGGGATGAACCCCGGTGAGCCCAGAGATTGCACTGGCACCACTGGGGATGCACTGCAGTGAGTGCAGAGAGTGCCCTGGCACCACTGGGGATGCAATGCAGTGAGGGCAGAGAGTGCACTGGGACCACTGGGGATGCAGTGCAGTGAGTCCAGAGAGTGCCCTGGCACCACTGGGGATGCAGTGCAGTGAGTCCAGAGAGTGCACTGGCACCACTGAGGATGCAGTGCAGTGACTCCAGAGAGTGCACTGGCACCACTGGGGATGCAGTGCAGTGAGTCCAGAGAGTGCACTGGCACCACTGGGGATGCAGTGCAGTGACTCCAGAGAGTGCACTGGCACCACTGGGGATGCACTGCAGTGAGGGCAGAGAGTGCACTGGCACCACTGGGGATGCAGTGCAGTGAGTCCAGAGAGTGCACTGGCACCACTGGGGATGCACTGCAGTGAGGGCAGAGAGTGCACTGGCACCACTGGGGATGCAGTGCAGTGAGTCCAGAGAGTGCACTGGCACCACTGGGGATGCAATGCGATGAGTCCACAGAGTGCACTGGCACCACAGGGGATGCAGTGCAGTGAGTCCAGAGAGTGCACTGACACCACTGGGGATGCAGTGCGGTGAGTTCAGAGAGTGCACTGGCACCACTGGGGATGCAGTGCAGTGAGTCCAGAGAGTGCACTGGCACCACAGGTGATGCAGTGCAGTGAGTACAGAGAGTGCACTGGCACCACAGGGGATGCACTGCAGTGATTCCAGAGACTGCACTGGCACCACTGGGGATGCAGTGCAGTGAGTCCAGAGAGTGCACTGGCACCACTGGGGATGCTCTGCAGTGAGTCCAGAGAGTGCACTGGCACCACTGGGGATGCAGTGCAGTGAGTCCAGAGAGTGCACTGGCACCACTGGGGATGCACTGCAGTGACTCGAAAGAGTGCACTGGCACCACTGCGTATGCACTGCAGTGAGTCCGGACAGTGCCCTGGCACCAATGGTGATGCAGTGCAGTGAGTCCAGAGAGTGCAGTGGCACCACTGGGGATGCAGTGCAGTGAGTCCAGAGAGTGCACTGGCACCACTGGGGATGCAATGCAGTGAGTCCAGAGAGTGCACTGGCACCACTGGGGATGCAGTGCACTGAGTCCAGAGAGTGCACTGGCACCACTGGGGATGAAGTGCAGTGAGTGCAGAGAGTGCACTGGCACCACTGGCGATGCAGTGCAGTGAGTCCAGAGAGTGCACTGGCAGCACTGGGGATGCACTGCAGTGAGTCCAGAGAGTGCTCTGGCACCACTGGGGATGCAGTTCAGTGAGTCCAGAGAGTGCACTGGCACCACTGGGGATACACTGCAGTGAGTCCAGAGAGTGCTCTGGCACCACTGGGGATGCACTGCAGTGAGTCCAGAGAGTGCACTGGCACCCCTGGGGATGCAGTGCAGTGAGTCCAGAGACTGCACTGGCACCAACTGGAGCTGCACTGCAGTGAGTCCTGAGATTGCACTGGCACCACTGGGGATGCACTACAGTGAGTCCAGAGACTACACTGGCACCACTGGGGATGCAGTGCAGTGAGTCCAGAGAGTGCACTGGCAGCACTGGGGATGCACTGCAGTGAGTCCAGAGAGTGCTCTGGCACCACTGGGGATGCAGTTCAGTGAGTCCAGAGAGTGCACTGGCACCACTGGTGATGCACTGCAGTGAGTCCAGAGAGTGCTCTGGCACCACTGGGGATGCACTGCAGTGAGTCCAGAGAGTGCACTGGCACCAGTGGGGATGCAGTACAGTGAGTCCAGAGACTACACTGGCACCACTGGGGATGCAGTGCAGTGAGTCCAGAGACTACACTGGCACCACTGGGGATGCACTACAGTGAGTCCAGAGACTACACTGGCACCACTGGGGATGCAGTGCAGTGAGTCCAGAGAGTGCACTGGCACCACTGGGGATGCAGTACAGTGAGTCCAGAGAGTGCTCTAGCACCAACTGGAGCTGCACTGCAGTGAGTCCTGAGATTGCACTGGCACCACTGGGGATGCACTACAGTGAGTCCAGAGACTACACTGGCACCACTGGGGATGCAGTGCAGTGAGTCCAGAGAGTGCACTGGCACCACTGTTCATGCAGTGCAGTGAGTCCAAAGAGTGCACTGGCACCACTGGGGATGCAGTGCAGTGAGTCCAGAGAGTGGACTGGCACCAGTGGGGATGGAGTGCAGTGAGTCCAGAGAGTGCCCTGGCACCACTGGGGATGCAGTGCAGTGAGTCCAGAGAGTGCACTGGCACTACTGGGGATGCACTGCAGTGAGTCCAGAGAGTGCACTGGCACCACTGCGGATGCACTGCAGTGAGTCCAGAGAGTGCACTGGCACCACTGGGGATGCAGTGCAGTGAGTCCAGAGAGTGCACTGGCACCACTGGGGATGCAGTGCAGTGAGTGCAGAGAGTTCACTGGCACCACTGGGGATGCAGTGCAGTGAGTCCAGAGAGTGCACTGGCACCACTGGGGATGCAGTGCAGTGAGTCCAGAGAGTGCACTGGCACCACTTGGGATGCACCCCGGTGAGCCCAGAGAATGCACTGGCACCACTGGGGATGCACTACAGTGAGTCCAGAGAGTGCACTGGCACCACTGGGGATGACCTGCATTGAGGGCAGAGAGTGCACTAGGACCACAGGGGATGCAGTGCACTGAGTCCAGAGAGTGCCCTGGCACCACTGGGTATGCAGTGCAGTGAGTCCAGAGAGTGCACTGGCACCACTGAGGATGCAGTGCAGTGACTCCAGAGAGTGCACTGGCACCACTGGGGATGCAGTGCAGTGACTCCAGAGAGTGCACTGGCACCACTGCGGATGCAATGCGGTGAGTCCAGAGAGTGCACTGGCACCACTGGGGATGCAGTGCAGTGAGTCCAGAGAATGCACAGACACCACTGGGGATGCAGTGCGGTGAGTTCAGAGAGTGCACTGGCACCACTGGGGATGCAGTGCAGTGAGTCCAGAGAGTGCACTGGCACCACTGGGGATGCACCCCGGCAAGTCCAGAGAGTGCACTGGCACCACTGGGGATGCAGTGCTGTGAGTCCAGAGAGTGCACTGGCACCACTGGCGATGCAGTGCAGTGAGTCCAGAGAGTGCACTGGCAGCACTGGGGATGCACTGCAGTGAGTCCAGAGAGTGCTCTGGCACCACTGGGGATGCAGTTCAGTGAGTCCAGAGAGTGCACTGGCACCACTGGGGATACACTGCAGTGAGTCCAGAGAGTGCTCTGGCACCACTGGGGATGCACTGCAGTGAGTCCAGAGAGTGCACTGGCACCACTGGGGATGCAGTGCAGTGAGTCCTGAGATTGCACTGGCACCAACTGGAGCTGCACTGCAGTGAGTCCTGAGATTGCACTGGCACCACTGGGGATGCAGTTCAGTGAGTCCAGAGAGTGCACTGGCACCACTGGGGATACACTGCAGTGAGTCCAGAGAGTGCTCTGGCGCCACTGGGGATGCAGTGCAGTGAGTCCAGAGAGTGCACTGGCACCACTGGGGATGCACTGCAGTGAGTCCAGAGACTGCACTGGCACCAACTGGAGCTGCACTGCAGTGAGTCCTGAGATTGCACTGGCACCACTGGGGATGCACTACAGTGAGTCCAGAGAGTGCACTGGCACCACTGGGGATGCAGTGCAGTGAGTCCAGAGAGTGCACTGGCAGCACTGGGGATGCACTGCAGTGAGTCCAGAGAGTGCTCTGGCACCACTGGGGATGCAGTTCAGTGAGTCCAGAGAGTGCACTGGCGCAAAAGGGGATGCACTGCAGTGAGTCCAGAGAGTGCACTGGCACCACTGGGGATGCACTGCAGTGAGTCCAGAGACTGCACTGGCACCAACTGGAGCTGCAGTGCAGTGAGTCCTGAGATTGCACTGGCACCACTGGGGATGCACTACAGTGAGTCCAGAGACTACACTGGCACCACTGGGGATGCAGTGCAGTGAGTCCAGAGAGTTCACTGGCACCACTGTTCATGCAGTGCAGTGAGTCCAAAGAGTGCACTGGCACCACTGGGTATGCAGTGCATGAGTGCAGAGAGTCCACTGGCACCACTGGGGATGCAGTGCAGTGAGTCCAGAGAGTGCCCTGGCACCACTGGGGATGGAGTGCAGTGAGTCCAGAGAGTGCCCTGGCACCACTGGGGATGAACTGTAGTGAGTCCAGAGACTGCACAGGCACCACTGGGGATGAACTGTAGTGAGTCCAGAGACTGCACAGGCACCACTGGGGATGCAGTGCAGTGACTCCAGAGAGTGCACTGGCACCACTGGGGATGCAGTGCAGTGAGTGCAGAGAGTGCACTGGCAGCACTGGGGATGCAATGCAGTGAGTCCAGAGAGTGCACTGGCACCACTGGGGATGCACTGCAGTGAGTCCAGAGAGTGCACTGGCACCACTGGGGATGACCTGCAGTGAGGGCAGAGAGTGCACTAGGACCACAGGGGATGCAGTGCAGTGAGTTCAGAGAGTGCCCTGGCACCACTGGGTATGCAGTGCAGTGAGTCCAGAGAGTGCACTGGCACCACTGAGGATGCAGTGCAGTGACTCCAGAGAGTGCACTGGCACCACTGGGGATGCAGTGCAGTGACTCCAGAGAGTGCACTGGCACCACTGCGGATGCAATGCGGTGAGTCCAGAGAGTGCACTGGCACCACTGGGGATGCAGTGCAGTGAGTCCAGAGAATGCACAGACACCACTGGGGATGCAGTGCGGTGAGTTCAGAGAGTGCACTGGCACCACTGGGGATGCAGTGCAGTGAGTCCAGAGAGTGCACTGGCACCACTGGGGATGCACCCCGGCAAGTCCAGAGAGTGCACTGGCACCACTGGGGATGAAGTGCAGTGAGTGCAGAGAGTGCACTGGCACCACTGGGGATGCAGTACAGTGATTCCGGAGAGTGCACTGGCACCACTGGGGATGCAGTGCAGTGAGTCCAGAGAGTGCACTGGCACCACTGGGGATGCAGTTCAGTGAGTCCAGAGAGTGCACTGGCACCACTGGGGATACACTGCAGTGAGTCCAGAGAGTGCTCTGGCACCACTGGGGATGCACTGCAGTGAGTCCAGAGAGTGCACTGGCACCACTGGGGATGCAGTGCAGTGAGTCCTGAGATTGCACTGGCACCACTGGGGATGCAGTTCAGTGAGTCCAGAGAGTGCACTGGCACCACTGGGGATGCACTGCAGTGAGTCCAGAGAGTGCTCTGGCACCACTGGGGATGCAGTGCAGTGAGTCCAGAGAGTGCACTGGCACCACTGGGGATGCACTGCAGTGAGTCCAGAGACTGCACTGGCACCAACTGGAGCTGCACTGCAGTGAGTCCTGAGATTGCACTGGCACCACTGGGGATGCACTACAGTGAGTCCAGAGACTACACTGGCACCACTGGGGATGCAGTGCAGTGAGTCCAGAGAGTGCACTGGCAGCACTGGGGATGCACTGCAGTGAGTCCAGAGAGTGCTCTGGCACCACTGGGGATGCAGTTCAGTGAGTCCAGAGAGTGCACTGGCGCAAAAGGGGATGCACTGCAGTGAGTCCAGAGAGTGCACTGGCACCACTGGGGATGCACTGCAGTGAGTCCAGAGACTGCACTGGCACCAACTGGAGCTGCAGTGCAGTGAGTCCTGAGATTGCACTGGCACCACTGGGGATGCACTACAGTGAGTCCAGAGACTACACTGGCACCACTGGGGATGCAGTGCAGTGAGTCCAGAGAGTGCACTGGCACCACTGTTCATGCAGTGCAGTGAGTCCAAAGAGTGCACTGGCACCACTGGGTATGCAGTGCATGAGTGCAGAGAGTCCACTGGCACCACTGGGGATGCAGTGCAGTGAGTCCAGAGAGTGCCCTGGCACCACTGGGGATGGAGTGCAGTGAGTCCAGAGAGTGCCCTGGCACCACTGGGGATGAACTGTAGTGAGTCCAGAGACTGCACAGGCACCACTGGGGATGAACTGTAGTGAGTCCAGAGACTGCACAGGCACCACTGGGGATGCAGTGCAGTGACTCCAGAGAGTGCACTGGCACCACTGGGGATGCAGTGCAGTGAGTGCAGAGAGTGCACTGGCAGCACTGGGAATGCAATGCAGTGAGTCCAGAGAGTGCACTGGCACCACTGGGGATGCACTGCAGTGAGTCCAGAGAGTGCACGGGCACCACTGGGGATGCACTGCAGTGAGTCCAGAGAGTGCACTGACACCACTGGGGATGCAGTGCAGTGATTCCGGAGAGTGCACTGGCACCACTGGGGATGCAGTGCAGTGAGTCCAGAGAGTGCACTGGCACCACTGGGGATGCACTGCAGTGAGTCCAGAGAGTGCACTGGCAGCACTGGGGATGCACTGCAGTGAGTCCAGAGAGTGCACTGGCACCACTGGGGATGCACTGCAGTGACTCGAAAGAGTGCACTGGCACCACTGCGGATGCACTGCAGTGAGTCCGGAGAGTGCCCTGGCACCACTGGGGATGCAGTGCAGTGAGTGCAGAGTGTGCACTGGCACCACTGGGGATGCAGTGCAGTGAGTCCAGAGAGTGCACTGGCACCACTGGGGATGCAGCGCAGTGAGTCCAGAGAGTGCACTGGCACTACTGGGGATGCACTGCAGTGAGTCCAGAGAGTGCACTGGCACCACTGCGGATGCACTGCAGTGAGTCCAGAGAGTGCACTGGCACCACTGGGGATGCAGTGCAGTGAGTCCAGAGAGTGCACTGGCACCACTGGGGATGCAGTGCAGTGAGTGCAGAGAGTGCACTGGCACCACTGGGGATGCAGTGCAGTGAGTCCAGAGAGTGCACTGGCACCACTGGGGATGCAGTGCAGTGAGTCCAGAGAGTGCACTGGCACCACTGGGGATGCACCCCGGTGAGCCCAGAGATTGCACTGGCACCACTGGGGATGCACTGCAGTGAGTCCAGAGAGTGCACTGGCACCACTGGGGATGCACTGCAGTGAGGGCAGAGAGTGCACTGGGACCACAGGGGATGCAGTGCAGTGAGTCCAGAGAGTGCCCTGGCACCACTGGGGTTACAGTGCAGTGAGTCCAGAGAGTGCACTGGCACCACTGAGAATGCAATGCAGTGACTCCAGAGAGTGCACTGGCACGACGGGGGATGCAGTGCAGTGACTCCAGAGAGTGAACTGGCACCACTGGGGATGCAATGCGGTGAGTCCAGAGAGTGCACTGGCACCACTGGGGATGCAGTGCAGTGAGTCCAGAGAGTGCACTGACACCACTGGGGATGCAGTGCGGTGAGTTCAGAGAGTGCACTGGCACCACTGGGGATGCAGTGCAGTGAGTCCAGAGAGTGCACTGGCACCACAGGTGATGCAGTGCAGTGAGTACAGAGAGTGCACTGGCACCACAGGGGATGCACTGCAGTGATTCCAGAGAGTGCACTGGCACCACTGGGGATGCAGTGCAGTGAGTCCAGAGAGTGCACTGGCACCACTGGGGATGCACTGCAGTGAGTCCAGAGAGTGCACTGGCACCACTGGGGATGCAGTGCAGTGAGTCCAGAGAGTGCACTGGCACCTTGGGGATGCACTGCAGTGAGTCCAGAGAGTACACTGGCACCACTGGGGATGCAGTGCAGTGAGTCCAGAGAGTGCACTGGCACCACTGGGGATGCACTGCAGTGAGTCCAGAGAGTGCACTGGCACCAGTGGGGATGCACTGCAGTGGGTCCAGAGAGTGCACTGGCACCACTGGGGATGCACTGCACTGAGTCCAGAGAGTGCACTGGCACCACTGGCGATGCAGTGCAGTGAGCTCAGAGAGTGCACTGGCACCACTGGCGATGCAGTGCAGTGAGTCCAGAGAGTGCACTGGCACCACTGGGGATGCAGTACAGTGAGTCCAGAGAGTGCACTGGCACCACTGGGGATGCAGTACAGTGAGTCCAGTGAGTGCACTGGCACCACTGGGGATGCAGTGCAGTGAGTCCAGAGAGTGCAATGGCACCACTGGGGATGCACGTCAGTGAGTCCAGAGAGTGCAATCTCTGGACTTGCCGGGGTGCATCCCCAGTTGTGCCAGTGCACTGGGGATGCACGTCAGTGAGTCCAGAGAGTGCACTCTCTGGACTTGCCGGGGTGCATCCCCAGTGGTGCCAGTGCACTCTCTGGACTCACGGGTTTGCATCCCCAGTGGTGCCAGTGTACTCTCTGGACTCACTGCACTGCATCCCCTGTGGTGCCAGTGCACTCTTTGGACTCACCCGAGTGCATCCCCAGTGGTACCAGTGCACTCTCTGGACTCACCCGAGTGCATCCCCAGTGGTGCCAGTACACTCTCTGGACTCACTGCAATGCATCCCCAGTGGTGCCAGTGCCCTCTCTGGACTCACTGCACTGCATCCCCAGTTGTGCCACTGCACTCTCTGGACTCACTGCACTGCATCCCCAGTGGTGCCAGTGCACTCTCTGGACTCACTGCAGTGCATCCCCAATGGTGCCAGTGCACTCTTTGGACTCACTGCAGTGCATCCCCAGTGGTGCCACTGCACTCTCTGGACTCACTGCACTGCATCCCCAGTGGTGCCGGGGCACTCTCTGGACTCACGGCAGTGCATCCCCAGTGCTGCCAGTGCACTCTCTGGACTCACTGCACTGCATCCCCAGTGGGGCCAGTGCACTCTCTGGACTCACTGCACTGCAACCCCAGTGGTGACAGTGCACTCTATGGACTTGCCGGGGTGCATCCCCAGTGGTGCCAGTGCACTCTCTGGACTCACCGGGGTGCATCCCCAGTGGTGCCAGTGCACTCTCTGGACTCACTGCAGTGCATCCCCAGTGGTGCCAGTGCACTCTCTGGACTCACTGCACTGCATCCCCAGTGGTGCCAGTGCACTCTCTGCACTCACTGCACTGCATCCCCAGTGTTGCCAGTGCACTCTCTGCACTCACTGCACTGCATCAACAGTGGTGCCAGTGCACTCTCTGGACTCACTGCACTGCATCCCCAGTGGTGCCAGTGCACTCTCTGACTCACTGCACTGCATCCCCAGTGGTGCCAGTGCACACTCTGGATTCACGGCAGTGCATCCCCAGTGGTGCCAGTGTACTCTCTGGACTCACGGCAGTGCATCCCCAGTGGTGCCAGTGCACTCTCTGGACTCACTGCACTGCATCCCCAGTGGTGTCAGTGCACTCTCTGGACTTGCCGGGGTGCATCCCCAGTGGTGCCAGTGCAGTCTCTGTGTTAGTGTTGGGGAGAATCGAATGGATATTTTACTAATGTCTCTTAGGTAATGGGACCTACAGTATAATTAAGCATTGCCAAATGTACTTACATTATCAATTAATCTATGTATACTGGATACTTAGGGAGTACATTGAACAATCAAAAGAATCATTGAAGGGGAACCTTGGGAGGGAACAGGTACAACCTGACCTTGGATAAGGGCCTGGAAATGATGAAATGAGTTGAAGCAGAACCAAGAAACGGAGGGAGCACGCGTCGAGTAAGAAAGGTGAAAAGTTTAGCGGAGAGGAAGACTCCTTACTTCATCTGGACGACCACCAGAGTGCGCCACGCATGTGCAAAGGGGAGGGGAGCTAATTAGAATGAAAAGCGAGGCTGCTGTTGCAACCTGTAATGAATATGTATATCTGACGCAATATTGTATGTATAAATAACGGCTGGGAAGTAACGGGACTTGAAGCCAGATTTGGGCACCTGCCCCGGCTTCCAGCGCTGAATAAAGCACCTTCATATAATCACTTGGTGATTATGTGGTTGCTAGGCTAACATCTGGACTCACTGCAGTGCATCCCCAGTGGTGCCAGTGCACTCTCTGGACTCACTGCACTGCATCCCCAGTGGTGCCAGTGCACTCCCTGGACTCACTGCAGTGCATCCCCAGTGGTGCCAGTGCACTCTCTGGACTCAGTGCGCTGCATCCCCAGTGGTGCCAGTGCACTCTCTGGACTTGCCGGGGTGCATCCCCAGTGGTGCCAGTGCACTCTCTGGACTCACTGCATTGCATCCGCAGTGGTGCCAGTGCACTCTCTGGACTCACTGCAGTGCATCCCCAGTGGTGCCAGTGCACTCTCTGGACTCACTGCAGTGCATCCCCAATCGTACCAGTGCACTCTCTGGACTCACTGCACTGCATCCCCAGTGGTGCCACTGCAACCTCTGGTCTCACTGCAGTGCATCCCCAGTGGTGCCAGTGCACTCTCTGGACTCACTGCAGTGCATCCCCAGTGGTACCAGTGCACTCTCTGGACTCACCGGGGTGCATCCCCAGTGGTGCCAGTACACTCTCTGGACTCACTGCATTGCATCCGCAGTGGTGCCAGTGCACTCTCTGGACTCACTACACTGCATCCCCTGTGGTGCCAGTGCCCTCTGTGGACTCACTGCACTACATCCCCAGTGGTGCCAGTGCACTCTCTGGACTCACTGCACTGCATCCCCAGTGGTGCCAGTGCACTCTCTGGACTCACTGCACTGCATCCCCAGTGGTGCCACTGCACACTCTGGACTCACTGCAGTCTATCCCCAGTGGTGCTAGTGCACTCTCTGGACTCACTGCAGTGCATACCCACTGGTGCCAGTGCACTCTCTCGACTCACTGCTCTGCGTTACCATTGGTGCCAGTGCACTCTCTGGACTCATTGCAGTGCATCCCCAGTGGTGCCAATGCACTCTCTGGACTCACGGCACTGCATCCCCAGTGGTGCCAGTGCACTCTCTGGACTCACTGCACTGCATCCCCAGTGGTGCCTGTGAAGTCTCTGGACTCACTGCAGTGCATCCCCATTGGTGCCAGTGCAATCTCAGGACTCACAGCAGTGCAGCTCCAGTTGGTGCCAGTGCACTCTCTGGACTCACTGCACTGCATCCCCAGTGCTGACAGTGCACTCTCTGGACTCACTGCACTGCATCCCCAGTGGTGCCAGTGTACTCTCTGGACTCAGTGGACTGCATCCCCAGTGGTGCCACTGCACTCTCTGGACTCACTGCAGTGCATCCCCAGTGGTGCCAGTGCACTCTCTGGACTCACTGCACTGCATCCCCAGTGGTGCCAGTGCACTCTCTGGACTCACTGCAGTGCATTCCCTTTTGTGCCAGTGCACGCTCTGCACTCACTGCACTGCATCCCCAGTGGTGCCTGTGAAGTCTCTGGACTCACTGCACTGCATCCCCATTGCTGACAGTGCCCTCTCTGGACTCAGTGCACTGCATCCCCAGTGGTGCCAGTTCACTCTCTGGACTAAATGCACTGCATCCCCAGTGGTGCCAGTGGCTCTCTGGACTCATTGCACTGCATCACCAGTGGAGCCAGTGCACTCTCTGGACTCACTGCAGTGCATCCACAGTGGCGCCAGTGTACTCTCTTAACTCACTGCACTGCATCACCAGTGGTGCCAGTGCACTCTCTGGACTCACTGCACTGCATCCCCAGTGGTGCCAGTGCACTCCCTGGACTCACTGCAGTGCATCCCCAGTGGTGCCAGTGCACTCTCTGGACTCAGTGCGCTGCATCCCCAGTGGTGCCAGTGCACTCTCTGGACTTGCCGGGGTGCATCCCCAGTGGTGCCAGTGCACTCTCTGGACTCACTGCATTGCATCCGCAGTGGTGCCAGTGCACTCTCTGGACTCACTGCAGTGCATCCCCAGTGGTGCCAGTGCACTCTCTGGACTCACTGCAGTGCATCCCCAATCGTACCAGTGCACTCTCTGGACTCACTGCACTGCATCCCCAGTGGTGCCACTGCAACCTCTGGTCTCACTGCAGTGCATCCCCAGTGGTGCCAGTGCACTCTCTGGACTCACTGCAGTGCATCCCCAGTGGTACCATGGCACTCTCAGGACTCTCCGGGGTGCATCCCCAGTGGTGCCAGTACACTCTCTGGACTCACTGCATTGCATCCGCAGTGGTGCCAGTGCACTCTCTGGACTCACTACACTGCATCCCCTGTGGTGCCAGTGCCCTCTGTGGACTCACTGCACTACATCCCCAGTGGTGCCAGTGCACTCTCTGGACTCACTGCACTGCATCCCCAGTGCTGACAGTGCACTCTCTGGACTCACTGCACTGCATCCCCAGTGGTGCCACTGCACACTCTGGACTCACTGCAGTCTATCCCCAGTGGTGCTAGTGCACTCTCTGGACTCACTGCAGTGCATACCCACTGGTGCCAGTGCACTCTCTCGACTCACTGCTCTGCGTTACCATTGGTGCCAGTGCACTCTCTGGACTCATTGCAGTGCATCCCCAGTGGTGCCAATGCACTCTCTGGACTCACGGCACTGCATCCCCAGTGGTGCCAGTGCACTCTCTGGACTCACTGCACTGCATCCCCAGTGGTGCCTGTGAAGTCTCTGCACTCACTGCAGTGCATCCCCATTGGTGCCAGTGCAATCTCAGGACTCACAGCAGTGCAGCTCCAGTTGGTGCCAGTGCACTCTCTGGACTCACTGCACTGCATCCCCAGTGCTGACAGTGCACTCTCTGGACTCACTGCACTGCATCCCCAGTGGTGCCAGTGTACTCTCTGGACTCAGTGGACTGCATCCCCAGTGGTGCCACTGCACTCTCTGGACTCACTGCAGTGCATCCCCAGTGGTGCCAGTGCACTCTCTGGACTCACTGCACTGCATCCCCAGTGGTGCCAGTGCACTCTCTGGACTCACTGCAGTGCATTCCCTTTTGTGCCAGTGCACGCTCTGCACTCACTGCACTGCATCCCCAGTGGTGCCTGTGAAGTCTCTGGACTCACTGCACTGCATCCCCAGTGGTGCCTGTGAAGTCTCTGGACTCACTGCACTGCATCCCCATTGCTGACAGTGCCCTCTCTGGACTCAGTGCACTGCATCCCCAGTGGTGCCAGTTCACTCTCTGGACTAAATGCACTGCATCCCCAGTGGTGCCAGTGGCTCTCTGGACTCATTGCACTGCATCACCAGTGGAGCCAGTGCACTCTCTGGACTCACTGCAGTGCATCCACAGTGGCGCCAGTGTACTCTCTTAACTCACTGCACTGCATCACCAGTGGTGCCAGTGCACTCTCTGGACTCACTGCACTGCATCCCCAGTGGTGCCAGTGCACTCCCTGGACTCACTGCAGTGCATCCCCAGTGGTGCCAGTGCACTCTCTGGACTCAGTGCGCTGCATCCCCAGTGGTGCCAGTGCACTCTCTGGACTTGCCGGGGTGCATCCCCAGTGGTGCCAGTGCACTCTCTGGACTCACTGCATTGCATCCGCAGTGGTGCCAGTGCACTCTCTGGACTCACTGCAGTGCATCCCCAGTGGTGCCAGTGCACTCTCTGGACTCACTGCAGTGCATCCCCAATCGTACCAGTGCACTCTCTGGACTCACTGCACTGCATCCCCAGTGGTGCCACTGCAACCTCTGGTCTCACTGCAGTGCATCCCCAGTGGTGCCAGTGCACTCTCTGGACTCACTGCAGTGCATCCCCAGTGGTACCAGTGCACTCTCTGGACTCACCGGGGTGCATCCCCAGTGGTGCCAGTACACTCTCTGGACTCACTGCATTGCATCCGCAGTGGTGCCACTGTACTCTCTGGACTCACTACACTGCATCCCCTGTGGTGCCAGTGCCCTCTGTGGACTCACTGCACTACATCCCCAGTGGTGCCAGTGCACTCTCTGGACTCACTGCACTGCATCCCCAGTGGTGCCAGTGCACTCTCTGGACTCACTGCACTGCATCCCCAGTGGTGCCACTGCACACTCTGGACTCACTGCAGTCTATCCCCAGTGGTGCTAGTGCACTCTCTGGACTCACTGCAGTGCATACCCACTGGTGCCAGTGCACTCTCTCGACTCACTGCTCTGCGTTACCATTGGTGCCAGTGCACTCTCTGGACTCACTGCAGTGCATCCCCAGTGGTGCCAATGCACTCTCTGGACTCACGGCACTGCATCCCCAGTGGTGCCAGTGCACTCTCTGGACTCACTGCACTGCATCCCCAGTGGTGCCTGTGAAGTCTCTGGACTCACTGCAGTGCATCCCCATTGGTGCCAGTGCAATCTCAGGACTCACAGCAGTGCAGCTCCAGTTGGTGCCAGTGCACTCTCTGGACTCACTGCACTGCATCCCCAGTGCTGACAGTGCACTCTCTGGACTCACTGCACTGCATCCCCAGTGGTGCCAGTGTACTCTCTGGACTCAGTGGACTGCATCCCCAGTGGTGCCACTGCACTCTCTGGACTCACTGCAGTGCATCCCCAGTGGTGCCAGTGCACTCTCTGGACTCACTGCACTGCATCCCCAGTGGTGCCAGTGCACTCTCTGGACTCACTGCAGTGCATTCCCTTTTGTGCCAGTGCACGCTCTGCACTCACTGCACTGCATCCCCAGTGGTGCCTGTGAAGTCTCTGGACTCACTGCACTGCATCCCCAGTGGTGCCTGTGAAGTCTCTGGACTCACTGCACTGCATCCCCATTGCTGACAGTGCCCTCTCTGGACTCAGTGCACTGCATCCCCAGTGGTGCCAGTTCACTCTCTGGACTAAATGCACTGCATCCCCAGTGGTGCCAGTGGCTCTCTGGACTCATTGCACTGCATCACCAGTGGAGCCAGTGCACTCTCTGGACTCACTGCAGTGCATCCACAGTGGCGCCAGTGTACTCTCTTAACTCACTGCACTGCATCACCAGTGGTGCCAGTGCACTCTCTGGACTCACTGCACTGCATCCCCAGTGGTGCCAGTGCACTCCCTGGACTCACTGCAGTGCATCCCCAGTGGTGCCAGTGCACTCTCTGGACTCAGTGCGCTGCATCCCCAGTGGTGCCAGTGCACTCTCTGGACTTGCCGGGGTGCATCCCCAGTGGTGCCAGTGCACTCTCTGGACTCACTGCATTGCATCCGCAGTGGTGCCAGTGCACTCTCTGGACTCACTGCAGTGCATCCCCAGTGGTGCCAGTGCACTCTCTGGACTCACTGCAGTGCATCCCCAATCGTACCAGTGCACTCTCTGGACTCACTGCACTGCATCCCCAGTGGTGCCACTGCAACCTCTGGTCTCACTGCAGTGCATCCCCAGTGGTGCCAGTGCACTCTCTGGACTCACTGCAGTGCATCCCCAGTGGTACCAGTGCACTCTCTGGACTCACCGGGGTGCATCCCCAGTGGTGCCAGTACACTCTCTGGACTCACTGCATTGCATCCGCAGTGGTGCCAGTGCACTCTCTGGACTCACTACACTGCATCCCCTGTGGTGCCAGTGCCCTCTGTGGACTCACTGCACTACATCCCCAGTGGTGCCAGTGCACTCTCTGGACTCACTGCACTGCATCCCCAGTGGTGCCAGTGCACTCTCTGGACTCACTGCACTGCATCCCCAGTGGTGCCACTGCACACTCTGGACTCACTGCAGTCTATCCCCAGTGGTGCTAGTGCACTCTCTGGACTCACTGCAGTGCATACCCACTGGTGCCAGTGCACTCTCTCGACTCACTGCTCTGCGTTACCATTGGTGCCAGTGCACTCTCTGGACTCATTGCAGTGCATCCCCAGTGGTGCCAATGCACTCTCTGGACTCACGGCACTGCATCCCCAGTGGTGCCAGTGCACTCTCTGGACTCACTGCACTGCATCCCCAGTGGTGCCTGTGAAGTCTCTGGACTCACTGCAGTGCATCCCCATTGGTGCCAGTGCAATCTCAGGACTCACAGCAGTGCAGCTCCAGTTGGTGCCAGTGCACTCTCTGGACTCACTGCACTGCATCCCCAGTGCTGACAGTGCACTCTCTGGACTCACTGCACTGCATCCCCAGTGGTGCCAGTGTACTCTCTGGACTCAGTGGACTGCATCCCCAGTGGTGCCACTGCACTCTCTGGACTCACTGCAGTGCATCCCCAGTGGTGCCAGTGCACTCTCTGGACTCACTGCACTGCATCCCCAGTGGTGCCAGTGCACTCTCTGGACTCACTGCAGTGCATTCCCTTTTGTGCCAGTGCACGCTCTGCACTCACTGCACTGCATCCCCAGTGGTGCCTGTGAAGTCTCTGGACTCACTGCACTGCATCCCCAGTGGTGCCTGTGAAGTCTCTGGACTCACTGCACTGCATCCCCATTGCTGACAGTGCCCTCTCTGGACTCAGTGCACTGCATCCCCAGTGGTGCCAGTTCACTCTCTGGACTAAATGCACTGCATCCCCAGTGGTGCCAGTGGCTCTCTGGACTCATTGCACTGCATCACCAGTGGAGCCAGTGCACTCTCTGGACTCACTGCAGTGCATCCACAGTGGCGCCAGTGTACTCTCTTAACTCACTGCACTGCATCACCAGTGGTGCCAGTGCACTCTCTGGACTCACTGCACTGCATCCCCAGTGGTGCCAGTGCACTCCCTGGACTCACTGCAGTGCATCCCCAGTGGTGCCAGTGCACTCTCTGGACTCAGTGCGCTGCATCCCCAGTGGTGCCAGTGCACTCTCTGGACTTGCCGGGGTGCATCCCCAGTGGTGCCAGTGCACTCTCTGGACTCACTGCATTGCATCCGCAGTGGTGCCAGTGCACTCTCTGGACTCACTGCAGTGCATCCCCAGTGGTGCCAGTGCACTCTCTGGACTCACTGCAGTGCATCCCCAATCGTACCAGTGCACTCTCTGGACTCACTGCACTGCATCCCCAGTGGTGCCACTGCAACCTCTGGTCTCACTGCAGTGCATCCCCAGTGGTGCCAGTGCACTCTCTGGACTCACTGCAGTGCATCCCCAGTGGTACCAGTGCACTCTCTGGACTCACTGCACTGCATCCCCAGTGGTGCCAGTACACTCTCTGGACTCACTGCATTGCATCCGCAGTGGTGCCACTGTACTCTCTGGACTCACTACACTGCATCCCCTGTGGTGCCAGTGCCCTCTGTGGACTCACTGCACTACATCCCCAGTGGTGCCAGTGCACTCTCTGGACTCACTGCACTGCATCCCCAGTGGTGCCAGTGCACTCTCTGGACTCACTGCACTGCATCCCCAGTGGTGCCACTGCACACTCTGGACTCACTGCAGTCTATCCCCAGTGGTGCTAGTGCACTCTCTGGACTCACTGCAGTGCATACCCACTGGTGCCAGTGCACTCTCTCGACTCACTGCTCTGCGTTACCATTGGTGCCAGTGCACTCTCTGGACTCATTGCAGTGCATCCCCAGTGGTGCCAATGCACTCTCTGGACTCACGGCACTGCATCCCCAGTGGTGCCAGTGCACTCTCTGGACTCACTGCACTGCATCCCCAGTGGTGCCTGTGAAGTCTCTGGACTCACTGCAGTGCATCCCCATTGGTGCCAGTGCAATCTCAGGACTCACAGCAGTGCAGCTCCAGTTGGTGCCAGTGCACTCTCTGGACTCACTGCACTGCATCCCCAGTGCTGACAGTGCACTCTCTGGACTCACTGCACTGCATCCCCAGTGGTGCCAGTGTACTCTCTGGACTCAGTGGACTGCATCCCCAGTGGTGCCACTGCACTCTCTGGACTCACTGCAGTGCATCCCCAGTGGTGCCAGTGCACTCTCTGGACTCACTGCACTGCATCCCCAGTGGTGCCAGTGCACTCTCTGGACTCACTGCAGTGCATTCCCTTTTGTGCCAGTGCACGCTCTGCACTCACTGCACTGCATACCCAGTGGTGCCTGTGAAGTCTCTGGACTCACTGCACTGCATCCCCAGTGGTGCCTGTGAAGTCTCTGGACTCACTGCACTGCATCCCCATTGCTGACAGTGCCCTCTCTGGACTCAGTGCACTGCATCCCCAGTGGTGCCAGTTCACTCTCTGGACTAAATGCACTGCATCCCCAGTGGTGCCAGTGGCTCTCTGGACTCATTGCACTGCATCACCAGTGGAGCCAGTGCACTCTCTGGACTCACTGCAGTGCATCCACAGTGGCGCCAGTGTACTCTCTTAACTCACTGCACTGCATCACCAGTGGTGCCAGTGCACTCTCTGGACTCACTGCACTGCATCCCCAATGGTGCCACTGCACTCTCTGGACTTGCCGGGGTGCATCCCCAGTGGTGCCAGTGCAGTCTCTGTGTTAGTGTTGGGGAGAATCGAATAGATATTTTACTAATGTCTCTTAGGTAATGGGACCTACAGTATAATTAAGCATTGCCAAATGTACTTACATTATCAATTAATCTATGTATACTGGATACTTAGGGAGTACATTGAACAATCAAAAGAATCATTGAAGGGGAACCTTGGGAGGGAACAGGTACAACCTGACCTTGGATAAGGGCCTGGAAATGATGAAATGAGTTGAAGCAGAACCAAGAAACGGAGGGAGCACGCGTCGAGTAAGAAAGGTGAAAAGTTTAGCGGAGAGGAAGACTCCTTACTTCATCTGGACGACCACCAGAGTGCGCCACGCATGTGCAAAGGGGAGGGGAGCTAATTAGAATGAAAAGCGAGGCTGCTGTTGCAACCTGTAATGAATATGTATATCTGACGCAATATTGTATGTATAAATAACGGCTGGGAAGTAACGGGACTTGAAGCCAGATTTGGGCACCTGCCCCGGCTTCCAGCGCTGAATAAAGCACCTTCATATAATCACTTGGTGATTATGTGGTTGCTAGGCTAACATCTGGACTCACTGCAGTGCATCCCCAGTGGTGCCAGTGCACTCTCTGGACTCACTGCACTGCATCCCCAGTGGTGCCAGTGCACTCCCTGGACTCACGGCACTGCATCCCCAGTGGTGCCAGTGCACTCTCTGGACTCACTGCACTGCATCCCCAGTGGTGCCAGTGCACTCTCTGGACTCACTGCACTGCATCCCCAGTGGTGCCCGTGCACTCTCTGGACTCAGTGCGCTGCATCCCCAGTGGTGCCAGTGCACTCTGTGGACTCACTGCACTGCATCCCCAGTGGTGACAGTGCACTCTCGGGACTCACTGCACTGCATCCCCAGTGGTGCCAGTGCACTCTCTGGACTCACTGCAGTGCATCCTCAGTGGTGCCAGTGCACTCTCTGGACTCACTGCACTGCATCCACAGTGGTGCCAGTGCACTCTCTTTACTCACTGCACTGCATCCCCAGTGGTGCCAGTGCACTCTCTGGACTCACTGTACTGCATCACCAGTGGTGCCAGTGCACTCTCTGGACTCACTGCAGTGCATCACCAATGGTGCCAGTGCACTCTCTGGACTCACCGCACTGCATCCCCAGTGGTGCCAGTGCACTCTCTGGACTCACTGCACTGCATCCCCAGTGGTGACAGTGCACTCTCTGGACTCACTGCACTGCATCCCCCGTGGTGCCAGTGCACTCTCTGGACTCACTGCACTGCATCCCCAGTGGTGCCAGTGCACTCTCTGGACTTGCCGGGGTGCATCCCCAGTGGTGCCAGTGCACTCTCTGGACTCACTGCAGTGCATCCCCAGTGGTGCCAGTGCACTGTCTGGACTCACTGCACAGCATACCCAGTGGTGCCAGTGCACTCTCTGGACTCACTGCAGTGCATCCCCAGTGGTGCCAGTGCACTCTCTGGACTCACTGCAGTGCATCCCCAGTGGTGCCAGTGCACTCTCTGGACTCACTGCACTGCATCCCCAGTGGTGCCAGTGCACTCTCTGGACTTGCCGGGGTGCATCCCCAGTGGTGCCAGTGCACTCTCTGGACTCACTGCAGTGCATCCCCAGTGGTGCCAGTGCACTGTCTGGACTCACTGCATCCCCAGTGGTGCCAGTGCACTCTCTGGACTCACTGCACTGCATCCCCAGTGGTGCCAGTGCACTCTCTGGACTCACTGCACAGCATACCCAGTGGTGCCAGTGCACTCTCTGGACTCACTGCAGTGCATCCCCCGTGGTGCCAGTGCACTCTCTGGACTCACTGCAGTGCATCCCCAGTGGTGCCAGTGCACTCTCTGGACTCACTGCACTGCATCCCCAGTGGTGCCAGTGCACTCTCTGGACTTGCCGGGGTGCATCCCCAGTGGTGCCAGTGCACTCTCTGGACTCACTGCAGTGCATCCCCAGTGGTGCCAGTGCACTCTCTGGACTCACTGCATTCCCAGTGGTGCCAGGGCACTCTCTGGACTCACTGCACTGCATCCCCAGTGGTGCCTGTGAAGTCTCTGGACTCACTGCAGTGCATCCCCAATGGTGCCAGTGCACTCTTTGGACTCACTGCACTGCATCCCCTGTGGTGACAGTGCACTCTCTGGACTCACTACACTGCATCCCCTGTGGTGCCAGTGCCCTCTGTGGACTCACTGCACTACATCCCCAGTGGTGCCAGTGCACTCTCTGGACTCACTGCAGTGCATCCCCAGTGGTGCCAGTGCACTCTCTGGACTCACTGCAGTGCATCCCCAGTGGTGCCAGTGCACTCTCTGGACTCACTGCACTGCATCCCCAGTGGTGCCAGTGCACTCTCTGGACTTGCCGGGGTGCATCCCCAGTGGAGCCAGTGCACTCTCTGGACTCACTGCAGTGCATCCCCAGTGGTGCCAGTGAACTCTCTGGACTCACTGCATTCCCAGTGGTGCCAGGGCACTCTCTGGACTCACTGCACTGCATCCCCAGTGGTGCCACTGTACTCTCTTTACTCACTGCACTGCATCCCCAGTGGTGCCAGTGCACTCTCTGGACTCACTGTACTGCATCCCCAGTGGTGCCAGTGCACTCTCTGGACTCACTGCACTGCATCCCCAGTGGTGCCAGTGCACTCTCTGGACTCACTGCACAGCATACCCAGTGGTGCCAGTGCACTCTCTGGACTCAGTGCAGTGCATCCCCAGTGGTGCCAGTGCACTCTCTGGACTCACTGCAGTGCATCCCCTGTGGTGCCAGTGCACTCTCTGGACTCACTGCACTGCATCCCCAGTGGTGCCAGTGCACTCTCTGGACTTGCTGGGGTGCATCCCCAGTGGTGCCAGTGCACTCTCTGGACTCACTGCAGTGCATCCCCAGTGGTGCCAGTGCACTCTCTGGACTCACTGCACAGCATACCCAGTGGTGCCAGTGCACTCTCTGGATTCACGGCAGTGCATCCCCAGTGGTGCCAGTGCACTCTCTGGACTCACGGCAGTGCATCCCCAGAGGTGCCAGTGCACTCTCTGGACTCACTGCACTGCATCCCCAGTGGTGCCAGTGCACTCTCTGGACTTGCCGGGGTGCATCCCCAGTGGTGCCAGTGCAGTCTCTGTGTTAGTGTTGGGGAGAATCGAATAGATATTTTACTAATGTCTCTTAGGTAATGGGACCTACAGTATAATTAAGCATTGCCAAATGTACTTACATTATCAATTAATCTATGTATACTGGATACTTAGGGAGTACATTGAACAATCAAAAGAATCATTGAAGGGGAACCTTGGGAGGGAACAGGTACAACCTGACCTTGGATAAGGGCCTGGAAATGATGAAATGAGTTGAAGCAGAACCAAGAAACGGAGGGAGCACGCGTCGAGTAAGAAAGGTGAAAAGTTTAGCGGAGAGGAAGACTCCTTACTTCATCTGGACGACCACCAGAGTGCGCCACGCATGTGCAAAGGGGAGGGGAGCTAATTAGAATGAAAAGCGAGGCTGCTGTTGCAACCTGTAATGAATATGTATATCTGACGCAATATTGTATGTATAAATAACGGCTGGGAAGTAACGGGACTTGAAGCCAGATTTGGGCACCTGCCCCGGCTTCCAGCGCTGAATAAAGCACCTTCATATAATCACTTGGTGATTATGTGGTTGCTAGGCTAACATCTGGACTCACTGCAGTGCATCCCCAGTGGTGCCAGTGCAATCTCTGGACTCACTGCACTGCATCCCCAGTGGTGCCAGTGCACTCCCTGGACTCACGGCACTGCATCCCCAGTGGTGCCAGTGCACTCTCTGGACTCACTGCACTGCATCCCCAGTGGTGCCAGTGCACTCTCTGGACTCACTGCACTGCATCCCCAGTGGTGCCAGTGCACTCTCTGGACTCAGTGCGCTGCATCCCCAGTGGTGCCAGTGCACTCTGTGGACTCACTGCACTGCATCCCCAGTGGTGACAGTGCACTCTCTGGACTCACTGCACTGCATCCCCAGTGGTGCCAGTGCACTCTCTGGACTCACTGCAGTGCATCCTCAGTGGTGCCAGTGCACTCTCTGGACTCACTGCACTGCATCCACAGTGGTGCCAGTGCACTCTCTGGACTCACTGCAGTGCATCCTCAGTGAAGCCAGTGCACTCTCTGGACTCACTGTACTGCATCACCAGTGGTGCCAGTGCACTCTCTGGACTCACTGCAGTGCATCACCAATGGTGCCAGTGCACTCTCTGGACTCACCGCACTGCATCCCCAGTGGTGCCAGTGCACTCTCTGGACTCACTGCACTGCATCCCCAGTGGTGACAGTGCACTCTCTGGACTCACTGCACTGCATCCCCCGTGGTGCCAGTGCACTCTCTGGACTCACTGCACTGCATCCCCAGTGGTGCCAGTGCACTCTCTGGACTTGCCGGGGTGCATCCCCAGTGGTGCCAGTGCACTCTCTGGACTCACTGCACTGCATCCCCAGTGGTGACAGTGCACTGTCTGGACTCACTGCACAGCATACCCAGTGGTGCCAGTGCACTCTCTGGACTCACTGCAGTGCATCCCCAGTGGTGCCAGTGCACTCTCTGGACTCACTGCAGTGCATCCCCAGTGGTGCCAGTGCACTCTCTGGACTCACTGCACTGCATCCCCAGTGGTGCCAGTGCACTCTCTGGACTTGCCGGGGTGCATCCCCAGTGGTGCCAGTGCACTCTCTGGACTCACTGCAGTGCATCCCCAGTGGTGCCAGTGCACTGTCTGGACTCACTGCATCCCCAGTGGTGCCAGTGCACTCTCTGGACTCACTGCACTGCATCCCCAGTGGTGCCAGTGCACTCTCTGGACTCACTGCACAGCATACCCAGTGGTGCCAGTGCACTCTCTGGACTCACTGCAGTGCATCCCCAGTGGTGCCAGTGCACTCTCTGGACTCACTGCAGTGCATCCCCAGTGGTGCCAGTGCACTCTCTGGACTCACTGCACTGCATCCCCAGTGGTGCCAGTGCACTCTGGATTTGCCGGGGTGCATCCCCAGTGGTGCCAGTGCACTCTCTGGACTCACTGCAGTGCATCCCCAGTGGTGCCAGTGCACTCTCTGGACTCACTGCATTCCCAGTGGTGCCAGGGCACTCTCTGGACTCACTGCACTGCATCCCCAGTGGTGCCTGTGAAGTCTCTGGACTCACTGCAGTGCATCCCCAATGGTGCCAGTGCACTCTTTGGACTCACTGCACTGCATCCCCTGTGGTGACAGTGCACTCTCTGGACTCACTACACTGCATCCCCTGTGGTGCCAGTGCCCTCTGTGGACTCACTGCACTACATCCCCAGTGGTGCCAGTGCACTCTCTGGACTCACTGCAGTGCATCCCCAGTGGTGCCAGTGCACTCTCTGGACTCACTGCACTGCATCCCCAGTGGTGCCAGTGCACACTCTGGACTCACTGCAGTGCATCCCCAGTGGTGCTAGTGCAGTCTCTGCACTCACTGCATTGCATCCCCTGTGGTGCCAGTGCACTCTCTCGACTCACTGCTCTGCGTTGCCATTGGTGCCAGTGCACTCTCTGGACTCATTGCAGTGCATCCACAGTGGTGCCAGTGCACTCTCAGGAGTCACTGCGCTGCATCACCAGTGGTTCCAGTGCACTCTCTGGACTCACTGCACTGCAACCCCAGTGGTGCCAGTGCACTCTCTGGACTCACTGCAGTGCATCCCCAGTGGTGCCAGTGCACTCTCTGGACTCACTGCACTGCATCCCAGGTGGTGCCAGTGCACTCTCTGGAATCACTGCAGTGCATCGCCAGTGGTGCCAGTGCACTCTCTGGACTCACTGCACTGCATCCCCAGTGGTGCCAGTGCCCTCTCTGGACTCACTGCACTGCATCCCCAGTGGTGCCAGTGCAGTCTCTTTGTTAGTGTTGGGGAGAATCGAATGGATGTAATAACTCTTACGTAATGGGACCTACAGTATAATTAAGCATTGCCAAATGTACTTACATTATCAATTAATCTATGTATACTGGATACTTAGGGAGTACATTGAACAATCAAAAGAGTCATTGAAGGGGAACCTTGGGAGGGAACAGGTACAACCTGACCTTGGATAAGGGCCTGGAAATGATGAAATGAGTTGAAGCAGAACCAAGAAGCGGAGGGAGCATGCGTCGAGTAAGAAAGGTGAAAAGTTTAGCGGAGAGGAAGACTCCTTACTTCATCTGGACGACCACCTGGACGACCACCAGAGTGCGCCACGCATGTGCAAAGGGGAGGGGAGCTAATTAGAATGAAAAGCGAGGCTGCTGTTGCAACCTGTAATGAATATGTATACCTGACGCAATATTGTATGTTTAAATAACGGCTGGGAAGTAACGGGACTTGAAGCCAGATTTGGGCACCTGCCCCGGCTTCCAGCGCTGAATAAAGCACCTTCATATAATCACTTGGTGATTATGTGGTTGCTAGGCTAACATCTGGACTCACTGCAGTGCATCCCCAGTGGTGCCAGTGCACTCTCTGGAGTCACTGCACTGCATCCCCAGTGGTGCCAGTGCACTCTCTGGACTCACTGCACTGCATCCCTAGTGGTGCCAGTGCACTCTCTGGATTCACGGCAGTGCATCCCCAGTGGTGCCAGTGCACTCTCTGGACTCACGGCAGTGCATCCCCAGAGGTGCCAGTGCACTCTCTGGACTCACTGCACTGCATCCCCAGTGGTGCCAGTGCACTCTCTGGACTTGCCGGGGTGCATCCCCAGTGGTGCCAGTGCAGTCTCTGTGTTAGTGTTGGGGAGAATCGAATAGATATTTTACTAATGTCTCTTAGGTAATGGGACCTACAGTATAATTAAGCATTGCCAAATGTACTTACATTATCAATTAATCTATGTATACTGGATACTTAGGGAGTACATTGAACAATCAAAAGAATCATTGAAGGGGAACCTTGGGAGGGAACAGGTACAACCTGACCTTGGATAAGGGCCTGGAAATGATGAAATGAGTTGAAGCAGAACCAAGAAACGGAGGGAGCACGCGTCGAGTAAGAAAGGTGAAAAGTTTAGCGGAGAGGAAGACTCCTTACTTCATCTGGACGACCACCAGAGTGCGCCACGCATGTGCAAAGGGGAGGGGAGCTAATTAGAATGAAAAGCGAGGCTGCTGTTGCAACCTGTAATGAATATGTATATCTGACGCAATATTGTATGTATAAATAACGGCTGGGAAGTAACGGGACTTGAAGCCAGATTTGGGCACCTGCCCCGGCTTCCAGCGCTGAATAAAGCACCTTCATATAATCAATTGGTGATTATGTGGTTGCTAGGCTAACATCTGGACTCACTGCAGTGCATCCCCAGTGGTGCCAGTGCACTCTCTGGACTCACTGCACTGCAACCCCAGTGGTGCCAGTGCACTCCCTGGACTCACGGCACTGCATCCCCAGTGGTGCCAGTGCACTCTCTGGACTCACTGCACTGCATCCCCAGTGGTGCCAGTGCACTCTCTGGACTCACTGCACTGCATCCCCAGTGGTGCCAGTGCACTCTCTGGACTCAGTGCGCTGCATCCCCAGTGGTGCCAGTGCACTCTGTGGACTCACTGCACTGCATCCCCAGTGGTGACAGTGCACTCTCTGGACTCACTGCACTGCATCCCCAGTGGTGCCAGTGCACTCTCTGGACTCACTGCAGTGCATCCTCAGTGAAGCCAGTGCACTCTCTGGACTCACTGCACTGCATCCACAGTGGTGCCAGTGCACTCTCTTTACTCACTGCACTGCATCCCCAGTGGTGCCAGTGCACTCTCTGGACTCACTGTACTGCATCACCAGTGGTGCCAGTGCACTCTCTGGACTCACTGCAGTGCATCCCCAATGGTGCCAGTGCACTCTCTGGACTCACCGCACTGCATCCCCAGTGGTGCCAGTGCACTCTCTGGACTCACTGCACTGCATCCCCAGTGGTGACAGTGCACTCTCTGGACTCACTACACTGCATCCCCCGTGGTGCCAGTGCACTCTCTGGACTCACTGCATTGCATCCCCAGTGGTGCCAGTGCACTCTCTGGACTTGCCGGGGTGCATCCCCAGTGGTGCCAGTGCACTCTCTGGACTCACTGCAGTGCATCCCCAGTGGTGCCAGTGCACTGTCTGGACTCACTGCATTCCCAGTGGTGCCAGGGCACTCTCTGGACTCACTGCACTGCATCCCCAGTGGTGCCTGTGAAGTCTCTGGACTCACTGCAGTGCATCCCCAATGGTGCCAGTGCACTCTTTGGACTCACTGCACTGCATCCCCAGTGGTGCCACTGTACTCTCTGGACTCACTACACTGCATCCCCAGTGGTGCCAGTGCCCTCTGTGGACTCAGTGCACTAAATCCCCAGTGGTGCCAGTGCACTCTCTGGACTCACTGCAGTGCATCCCCAGTGGTGCCAGTGCACTCTCTGGACTCACTGCACTGCATCCCAAGTGGTGCCAGTGCACTCTCTGGACTCACTGCAGTGCATCCCCTTTTGTGCCAGTGCACTCTCTGCACTCACTGCACTGCATCCCCAGTGGTGCCAGTGCACTCTCTGGACTCACTGCACTGCATCCCCAGTGGTGCCTGTGAAGTCTCTGGTCTCACTGCAGTGCATCCCCAGTGGTGCCAGTGCACTCTCTGGACTCACTGCACTGCATCCCCATTGATGACAGTGCCCTCTCTGGACTCAGTGCACTGCATCCCCAGTGGTGCCAGTTCACTCTCTGGACTAAATGCACTGCATCCCCAGTGGTGCCAGTGGCTCTCTGGACTCATTGCACTGCATCCCCAGTGGTGCCAGTGCACTCTCTGGACTCACTGCAGTGCATCCACAGTGGCGCCAGTGTACCTTCTTAACTCACTGCACTGCATCACCAGTGGTGCCAGTGCACTCTCTGGACTCACTGCACTGCATCCCCAATGGTGCCACTGCACTGTCTGGACTCACTGCACTGCATCCCCAGTGGTGCCAGTGCACTCTCTGGACTCACTGCACTGCATCCCCAGTGGTGCCAGTGCACTCTCTGGACTCACTGCAGTCCATCCCCAGTGGTGCCAGTGCACTCTCTGGAGTCACTGCACTGCATCCACAGTGGTGCCAGTGCACTCTCTTTACTCACTGCACTGCATCCCCAGTGGTGCCAGTGCACTCTCTGGACTCACTGTACTGCATCCCCAGTGGTGCCAGTGCACTCTCTGGACTCACTGCACTGCATCCCCAGTGGTGCCAGTGCACTCTCTGGACTCACTGCACTGCATACCCAGTGGTGCCAGTGCACTCTCTGGACTCACTGCAGTGCATCCCCAGTGGTGCCAGTGCACTCTCTGGACTCACTGCACTGCATCCCCAGTGGTGCCAGTGCACTCTCTGGACTTGCTGGGGTGCATCCCCAGTGGAGCCAGTGCACTCTCTGGACTCACTGCAGTGCATCCCCAGTGGTGCCAGTGAACTCTCTGGACTCACTGCATTCCCAGTGGTGCCAGGGCACTCTCTGGACTCACTGCACTGCATCCCCAGTGGTGCCACTGTACGCTCTTTACTCACTGCACTGCATCCCCAGTGGTGCCAGTGCACTCTCTGGACTCACTGTACTGCATCCCCAGTGGTGCCAGTGCACTCTCTGGACTCACTGCAGTGCATCCCCAGTGGTGCCAGTGCACTCTCTGGACTCACTGCAGTGCATCCCCAGTGGTGCCAGTGCACTCTCTGGACTCACTGCACTGCATCCCCAGTGGTGCCAGTGCACTCTCTGGACTCACTGCATTCCTAGTGGTGCCAGGGCACTCTCTGGACTCACTGCACTGCATCCCCAGTGGTGCCTGTGAAGTCTCTGGACTCACTGCAGTGCATCCCCAATGGTGCCAGTGCACTCTTTGGACTCACTGCACTGCATCCCCTGTGGTGACAGTGCACTCTCTGGACTCACTACACTGCATCCCCTGTGGTGCCAGTGCCCTCTGTGGACTCACTGCACTACATCCCCAGTGGTGCCAGTGCACTCTCTGGACTCACTGCAGTGCATCCCCAGTGGTGCCAGTGCACTCTCTGGACTCACTGCAGTGCATCCCCAGTGGTGCCAGTGCACACTCTGGACTCACTGCAGTGCATCCCCAGTGGTGCTAGTGCAGTCTCTGCACTCACTGCATTGCATCCCCTGTGGTGCCAGTGCACTCTCTCGACTCACTGCTCTGCGTTGCCATTGGTGCCAGTGCACTCTGTGGACTCATTGCAGTGCATCCACAGTGGTGCCAGTGCACTCTCAGGAGTCACTGCACTGCATCCCCAGTGGTTCCAGTGCACTCTCTGGACTCACTGCACTGCAACCCCAGTGGTGCCAGTGCACTCTCTGGACTCACTGCAGTGCATCCCCAGTGGTGCCAGTGCACTCTCTGGACTCACTGCACTGCATCCCAGGTGGTGCCAGTGCACTCTCTGGAATCACTGCAGTGCATCGCCAGTGGTGCCAGTGCACTCTCTGGACTCACTGCACTGCATCCCCAGTGGTGCCAGTGCCCTCTCTGGACTCACTGCACTGCATCCCCAGTGGTGCCAGTGCAGTCTCTTTGTTAGTGTTGGGGAGAATCGAATGGATGTAATAACTCTTACGTAATGGGACCTACAGTATAATTAAGCATTGCCAAATGTACTTACATTATCAATTAATCTATGTATACTGGATACTTAGGGAGTACATTGAACAATCAAAAGAGTCATTGAAGGGGAACCTTGGGAGGGAACAAGTACAACCTGACCATGGATAAGGGCCTGGAAATGATGAAATGAGTTGAAGCAGAACCAAGAAGCGGAGGGAGCATGCGTCGAGTAAGAAAGGTGAAAAGTTTAGCGGAGAGGAAGACTCCTTACTTCATCTGGACGACCACCTGGACGAACACCAGAGTGCGCCACGCATGTGCAAAGGGGAGGGGAGCTAATTAGAATGAAAAGCGAGGCTGCTGTTGCAACCTGTAATGAATATGTATACCTGACGCAATATTGTATGTATAAATAACGGCTGGGAAGTAACGGGACTTGAAGCCATATTTGGGCACCTGCCCCGGCTTCCAGCGCTGAATAAAGCACCTTCATATAATCACTTGGTGATTATGTGGTTGCTAGGCTAACATCTGGACTCACTGCAGTGCATCCCCAGTGGTGCCAGTGCACTCTCTGGAGTCACTGCACTGCATCCCCAGTGGTGCCAGTGCACTCTCTGGACTCACTGCACTGCATCCCTAGTGGTGCCAGTGCACTCTCTGGATTCACGGCAGTGCATCCCCAGTGGTGCCAGTGCACTCTCTGGACTCACGGCAGTGCGTCCCCAGAGGTGCCAGTGCACTCTCTGGACTCACTGCACTGCATCCCCAGTGGTGCCAGTGCACTCTCTGGACTTGCCGGGGTGCATCCCCAGTGGTGCCAGTGCAGTCTCTGTGTTAGTGTTGGGGAGAATCGAATAGATATTTTACTAATGTCTCTTAGGTAATGGGACCTACAGTATAATTAAGCATTGCCAAATGTACTTACATTATCAATTAATCTATGTATACTGGATACTTAGGGAGTACATTGAACAATCAAAAGAATCATTGAAGGGGAACCTTGGGAGGGAACAGGTACAACCTGACCTTGGATAAGGGCCTGGAAATGATGAAATGAGTTGAAGCAGAACCAAGAAACGGAGGGAGCACGCGTCGAGTAAGAAAGGTGAAAAGTTTAGCGGAGAGGAAGACTCCTTACTTCATCTGGACGACCACCAGAGTGCGCCACGCATGTGCAAAGGGGAGGGGAGCTAATTAGAATGAAAAGCGAGGCTGCTGTTGCAACCTGTAATGAATATGTATATCTGACGCAATATTGTATGTATAAATAACGGCTGGGAAGTAACGGGACTTGAAGCCAGATTTGGGCACCTGCCCCGGCTTCCAGCGCTGAATAAAGCACCTTCATATAATCACTTGGTGATTATGTGGTTGCTAGGCTAACATCTGGACTCACTGCAGTGCATCCCCAGTGGTGCCAGTGCACTCTCTGGACTCACTGCACTGCAACCCCAGTGGTGCCAGTGCACTCCCTGGACTCACGGCACTGCATCCCCAGTGGTGCCAGTGCACTCTCTGGACTCACTGCACTGCATCCCCAGTGGTGCCAGTGCACTCTCTGGACTCACTGCACTGCATCCCCAGTGGTGCCAGTGCACTCTCTGGACTCAGTGCGCTGCATCCCCAGTGGTGCCAGTGCACTCTGTGGACTCACTGCACTGCATCCCCAGTGGTGACAGTGCACTCTCTGGACTCACTGCACTGCATCCCCAGTGGTGCCAGTGCACTCTCTGGACTCACTGCAGTGCATCGTCAGTGAAGCCAGTGCACTCTCTGGACTCACTGCACTGCATCCACAGTGGTGCCAGTGCACTCTCTTTACTCACTGCACTGCATCCCCAGTGGTGCCAGTGCACTCTCTGGACTCACTGTACTGCATCACCAGTGGTGCCAGTGCACTCTCTGGACTCACTGCACTGCATCCCCAATGGTGCCAGTGCACTCTCTGGACTCACCGCACTGCATCCCCAGTGGTGCCAGTGCACTCTCTGGACTCACTGCACTGCATCCCCAGTGGTGACAGTGCACTCTCTGGACTCACTACACTGCATCCCCCGTGGTGCCAGTGCACTCTCTGGACTCACTGCATTGCATCCCCAGTGGTGCCAGTGCACTCTCTGGACTTGCCGGGGTGCATCCCCAGTGGTGCCAGTGCACTCTCTGGACTCACTGCAGTGCATCCCCAGTGGTGCCAGTGCACTGTCTGGACTCACTGCATTCCCAGTGGTGCCAGGGCACTCTCTGGACTCACTGCACTGCATCCCCAGTGGTGCCTGTGAAGTCTCTGGACTCACTGCAGTGCATCCCCAATGGTGCCAGTGCACTCTTTGGACTCACTGCACTGCATCCCCAGTGGTGCCACTGTACTCTCTGGACTCACTACACTGCATCCCCAGTGGTGCCAGTGCCCTCTGTGGACTCAGTGCACTACATCCCCAGTGGTGCCAGTGCACTCTCTGGACTCACTGCAGTGCATCCCCAGTGGTGCCAGTGCACTCTCTGGACTCACTGCACTGCATCCCAAGTGGTGCCAGTGCACTCTCTGGACTCACTGCAGTGCATCCCCTTTTGTGCCAGTGCACTCTCTGCACTCACTGCACTGCATCCCCAGTGGTGCCAGTGCACTCTCTGGACTCACTGCACTGCATCCCCAGTGGTGCCTGTGAAGTCTCTGGTCTCACTGCAGTGCATCCCCAGTGGTGCCAGTGCACTCTCTGGACTCACTGCACTGCATCCCCATTGATGACAGTGCCCTCTCTGGACTCAGTGCACTGCATCCCCAGTGGTGCCAGTTCACTCTCTGGACTAAATGCACTGCATCCCCAGTGGTGCCAGTGGCTCTCTGGACTCATTGCACTGCATCCCCAGTGGTGCCAGTGCACTCTCTGGACTCACTGCAGTGCATCCACAGTGGCGCCAGTGTACCTTCTTAACTCACTGCACTGCATCACCAGTGGTGCCAGTGCACTCTCTGGACTCACTGCACTGCATCCCCAATGGTGCCACTGCACTCTCTGGACTCACTGCACTGCATCCCCAGTGGTGCCAGTGCACTCTCTGGACTCACTGCACTGCAACCCCAGTGGTGCCAGTGCACTCCCTGGACTCACGGCACTGCATCCCCAGTGGTGCCAGTGCACTCTCTGGACTCACTGCACTGCATCCCCAGTGGTGCCAGTGCACTCTCTGGACTCACTGCACTGCATCCCCAGTGGTGCCAGTGCACTCTCTGGACTCAGTGCGCTGCATCCCCAGTGGTGCCAGTGCACTCTGTGGACTCACTGCACTGCATCCCCAGTGGTGACAGTGCACTCTCTGGACTCACTGCACTGCATCCCCAGTGGTGCCAGTGCACTCTCTGGACTCACTGCAGTGCATCGTCAGTGAAGCCAGTGCACTCTCTGGACTCACTGCACTGCATCCACAGTGGTGCCAGTGCACTCTCTTTACTCACTGCACTGCATCCCCAGTGGTGCCAGTGCACTCTCTGGACTCACTGTACTGCATCACCAGTGGTGCCAGTGCACTCTCTGGACTCACTGCACTGCATCCCCAATGGTGCCAGTGCACTCTCTGGACTCACCGCACTGCATCCCCAGTGGTGCCAGTGCACTCTCTGGACTCACTGCACTGCATCCCCAGTGGTGACAGTGCACTCTCTGGACTCACTACACTGCATCCCCCGTGGTGCCAGTGCACTCTCTGGACTCACTGCATTGCATCCCCAGTGGTGCCAGTGCACTCTCTGGACTTGCCGGGGTGCATCCCCAGTGGTGCCAGTGCACTCTCTGGACTCACTGCAGTGCATCCCCAGTGGTGCCAGTGCACTGTCTGGACTCACTGCATTCCCAGTGGTGCCAGGGCACTCTCTGGACTCACTGCACTGCATCCCCAGTGGTGCCTGTGAAGTCTCTGGACTCACTGCAGTGCATCCCCAATGGTGCCAGTGCACTCTTTGGACTCACTGCACTGCATCCCCAGTGGTGCCACTGTACTCTCTGGACTCACTACACTGCATCCCCAGTGGTGCCAGTGCCCTCTGTGGACTCAGTGCACTACATCCCCAGTGGTGCCAGTGCACTCTCTGGACTCACTGCAGTGCATCCCCAGTGGTGCCAGTGCACTCTCTGGACTCACTGCACTGCATCCCAAGTGGTGCCAGTGCACTCTCTGGACTCACTGCAGTGCATCCCCTTTTGTGCCAGTGCACTCTCTGCACTCACTGCACTGCATCCCCAGTGGTGCCAGTGCACTCTCTGGACTCACTGCACTGCATCCCCAGTGGTGCCTGTGAAGTCTCTGGTCTCACTGCAGTGCATCCCCAGTGGTGCCAGTGCACTCTCTGGACTCACTGCACTGCATCCCCATTGATGACAGTGCCCTCTCTGGACTCAGTGCACTGCATCCCCAGTGGTGCCAGTTCACTCTCTGGACTAAATGCACTGCATCCCCAGTGGTGCCAGTGGCTCTCTGGACTCATTGCACTGCATCCCCAGTGGTGCCAGTGCACTCTCTGGACTCACTGCAGTGCATCCACAGTGGCGCCAGTGTACCTTCTTAACTCACTGCACTGCATCACCAGTGGTGCCAGTGCACTCTCTGGACTCACTGCACTGCATCCCCAATGGTGCCACTGCACTCTCTGGACTCACTGCACTGCATCCCCAGTGGTGCCAGTGCACTCTCTGGACTCACTGCACTGCATCCCCAGTGGTGCCAGTGCACTCTCTGGACTCACTGCAGTCCATCCCCAGTGGTGCCAGTGCACTCTCTGGAGTCACTGCACTGCATCCACAGTGGTGCCAGTGCACTCTCTTTACTCACTGCACTGCATCCCCAGTGGTGCCAGTGCACTCTCTGGACTCACTGTACTGCATCCCCAGTGGTGCCAGTGCACTCTCTGGACTCACTGCACTGCATCCCCAGTGGTGCCAGTGCACTCTCTGGACTCACTGCACTGCATACCCAGTGGTGCCAGTGCACTCTCTGGACTCACTGCAGTGCATCCCCAGTGGTGCCAGTGCACTCTCTGGACTCACTGCAGTGCATCCCCAGTGGTGCCAGTGCACTCTCTGGACTCACTGCACTGCATCCCCAGTGGTGCCAGTGCACTCTCTGGACTTGCTGGGGTGCATCCCCAGTGGAGCCAGTGCACTCTCTGGACTCACTGCAGTGCATCCCCAGTGGTTCCAGTGAACTCTCTGGACTCACTGCATTCCCAGTGGTGCCAGGGCACTCTCTGGACTCACTGCACTGCATCCCCAGTGGTGCCACTGTACTCTCTTTACTCACTGCACTGCATCCCCAGTGGTGCCAGTGCACTCTCTGGACTCACTGTACTGCATCCCCAGTGGTGCCAGTGCACTCTCTGGACTCACTGCACTGCATCCCCAGTGGTGCCATTGCACTCTCTGGACTCACTGCACTGCATACCCAGTGGTGCCAGTGCACTCTCTGGACTCACTGCAGTGCATCCCCAGTGGTGCCAGTGCACTCTCTGGACTCACTGCAGTGCATCCCCAGTGGTGCCAGTGCACTCTCTGGACTCACTGCACTGCATCCCCAGTGGTGCCAGTGCACTCTCTGGACTTGCCGGGGTGCATCCCCAGTGGTGCCAGTGCACTCTCTGGACTCACTGCAGTGCATCCCCAGTGGTGCTAGTGCAGTCTCTGCACTCACTGCATTGCATCCCCTGTGGTGCCAGTGCACTCTCTCGACTCACTGCTCTGCGTTGCCATTGGTGCCAGTGCACTCTGTGGACTCATTGCAGTGCATCCACAGTGGTGCCAGTGCACTCTCAGGAGTCACTGCACTGCATCCCCAGTGGTTCCAGTGCACTCTCTGGACTCACTGCACTGCAACCCCAGTGGTGCCAGTGCACTCTCTGGACTCACTGCAGTGCATCCCCAGTGGTGCCAGTGCACTCTCTGGACTCACTGCACTGCATCCCAGGTGGTGCCAGTGCACTCTCTGGAATCACTGCAGTGCATCGCCAGTGGTGCCAGTGCACTCTCTGGACTCACTGCACTGCATCCCCAGTGGTGCCAGTGCCCTCTCTGGACTCACTGCACTGCATCCCCAGTGGTGCCAGTGCAGTCTCTTTGTTAGTGTTGGGGAGAATCGAATGGATGTAATAACTCTTACGTAATGGGACCTACAGTATAATTAAGCATTGCCAAATGTACTTACATTATCAATTAATCTATGTATACTGGATACTTAGGGAGTACATTGAACAATCAAAAGAGTCATTGAAGGGGAACCTTGGGAGGGAACAGGTACAACCTGACCATGGATAAGGGCCTGGAAATGATGAAATGAGTTGAAGCAGAACCAAGAAGCGGAGGGAGCATGCGTCGAGTAAGAAAGGTGAAAAGTTTAGCGGAGAGGAAGACTCCTTACTTCATCTGGACGACCACCTGGACGACCACCAGAGTGCGCCACGCATGTGCAAAGGGGAGGGGAGCTAATTAGAATGAAAAGCGAGGCTGCTGTTGCAACCTGTAATGAATATGTATACCTGACGCAATATTGTATGTATAAATAACGGCTGGGAAGTAACGGGACTTGAAGCCATATTTGGGCACCTGCCCCGGCTTCCAGCGCTGAATAAAGCACCTTCATATAATCACTTGGTGATTATGTGGTTGCTAGGCTAACATCTGGACTCACTGCAGTGCATCCCCAGTGGTGCCAGTGCACTCTCTGGAGTCACTGCACTGCATCCCCAGTGGTGCCAGTGCACTCTCTGGACTCACTGCACTGCATCCCTAGTGGTGCCAGTGCACTCTCTGGATTCACGGCAGTGCATCCCCAGTGGTGCCAGTGCACTCTCTGGACTCACGGCAGTGCGTCCCCAGAGGTGCCAGTGCACTCTCTGGACTCACTGCACTGCATCCCCAGTGGTGCCAGTGCACTCTCTGGACTTGCCGGGGTGCATCCCCAGTGGTGCCAGTGCAGTCTCTGTGTTAGTGTTGGGGAGAATCGAATAGATATTTTACTAATGTCTCTTAGGTAATGGGACCTACAGTATAATTAAGCATTGCCAAATGTACTTACATTATCAATTAATCTATGTATACTGGATACTTAGGGAGTACATTGAACAATCAAAAGAATCATTGAAGGGGAACCTTGGGAGGGAACAGGTACAACCTGACCTTGGATAAGGGCCTGGAAATGATGAAATGAGTTGAAGCAGAACCAAGAAACGGAGGGAGCACGCGTCGAGTAAGAAAGGTGAAAAGTTTAGCGGAGAGGAAGACTCCTTACTTCATCTGGACGACCACCAGAGTGCGCCACGCATGTGCAAAGGGGAGGGGAGCTAATTAGAATGAAAAGCGAGGCTGCTGTTGCAACCTGTAATGAATATGTATATCTGACGCAATATTGTATGTATAAATAACGGCTGGGAAGTAACGGGACTTGAAGCCAGATTTGGGCACCTGCCCCGGCTTCCAGCGCTGAATAAAGCACCTTCATATAATCACTTGGTGATTATGTGGTTGCTAGGCTAACATCTGGACTCACTGCAGTGCATCCCCAGTGGTGCCAGTGCACTCTCTGGACTCACTGCACTGCATCCCCAGTGGTGCCAGTGCACTCCCTGGACTCACGGCACTGCATCCCCAGTGGTGCCAGTGCACTCTCTGGAGTCACTGCACTGCATCCCCAGTGGTGCCAGTGCACTCTCTGGACTCACTGCACTGCATCCCCAGTGGTGCCAGTGCACTCTCTGGACTCAGTGCGCTGCATCCCCAGTGGTGCCAGTGCACTCTGTGGACTCACTGCACTGCATCCCCAGTGGTGACAGTGCACTCTCTGGACTCACTGCACTGCATCCCCAGTGGTGCCAGTGCACTCTCTGGACTCACTGCAGTGCATCCTCAGTGGTGCCAGTGCACTCTCTGGACTCACTGCAGTGCATCACCAATGGTGCCAGTGCACTCTCTGGACTCACCGCACTGCATCCCCAGTGGTGCCAGTGCACTCTCTGGACTCACTGCACTGCATCCCCAGTGGTGACAGTGCACTCTCTGGACTCACTGCACTGCATCCCCCGTGGTGCCAGTGCACTCTCTGGACTCACTGCACTGCATCCCCAGTGGTGCCAGTGCACTCTCTGGACTTGCCGGGGTGCATCCCCAGTGGTGCCAGTGCACTCTCTGGACTCAGTGCACTGCATCCCCAGTGGTGCCAGTGCACTCTCTGGACTCACTGCACAGCATACCCAGTGGTGCCAGTGCACTCTCTGGACTCACTGCACTGCATCCCCAGTGGTGACAGTGCACTCTCTGGACTCACTGCAGTGCATCCCCAGTGGTGCCAGTGCACTCTCTGGACTCACTGCACTGCATCCCCAGTGGTGCCAGTGCACTCTCTGGACTTGCCGGGGTGCATCCCCAGTGGTGCCAGTGCACTCTCTGGACTCACTGCAGTGCATCCCCAGTGGTGCCAGTGCACTGTCTGGACTCACTGCATCCCCAGTGGTGCCAGTGCACTCTCTGGACTCACTGCACTGCATCCCCAGTGGTGCCAGTGCACTCTCTGGACTCACTGCACAGCATACCCAGTGGTGCCAGTGCACTCTCTGGACTCACTGCAGTGCATCCCCAGTGGTGCCAGTGCACTCTCTGGACTCACTGCAGTGCATCCCCAGTGGTGCCAGTGCACTCTCTGGACTCACTGCACTGCATCCCCAGTGGTGCCAGTGCACTCTCTGGACTTGCCAGGGTGCATCCCCAGTGGTGCCAGTGCACTCTCTGGACTCACTGCAGTGCATCCCCAGTGGTGCCAGTGCACTCTCTGGACTCACTGCATTCCCAGTGGTGCCAGGGCACTCTCTGGACTCACTGCACTGCATCCCCAGTGGTGCCTGTGAAGTCTCTGGACTCACTGCAGTGCATCCCCAATGGTGCCAGTGCACTCTTTGGACTCACTGCACTGCATCCCCTGTGGTGACAGTGCACTCTCTGGACTCACTACACTGCATCCCCTGTGGTGCCAGTGCCCTCTGTGGACTCACTGCACTACATCCCCAGTGGTGCCAGTGCACTCTCTGGACTCACTGCAGTGCATCCCCAGTGGTGCCAGTGCACTCTCTGGACTCACTGCACTGCATCCCCAGTGGTGCCACTGCACACTCTGGACTCACTGCAGTGCATCCCCAGTGGTGCTAGTGCAGTCTCTGCACTCACTGCATTGCATCCCCTGTGGTGCCAGTGCACTCTCTCGACTCACTGCTCTGCGTTGCCATTGGTGCCAGTGCACTCTCTGGACTCATTGCAGTGCATCCACAGTGGTGCCAGTGCACTCTCAGGAGTCACTGCGCTGCATCCCCAGTGGTTCCTGTGCACTCTCTGGACTCACTGCACTGCAACCCCAGTGGTGCCAGTGCACTCTCTGGACTCACTGCAGTGCATCCCCAGTGGTGCCAGTGCACTCTCTGGACTCACTGCACTGCATCCCAGGTGGTGCCAGTGCACTCTCTGGAATCACTGCAGTGCATCGCCAGTGGTGCCAGTGCACTCTCTGGACTCACTGCACTGCATCCCCAGTGGTGCCAGTGCCCTCTCTGGACTCACTGCACTGCATCCCCAGTGGTGCCAGTGCAGTCTCTTTGTTAGTGTTGGGGAGAATCGAATGGATGTAATAACTCTTACGTAATGGGACCTACAGTATAATTAAGCATTGCCAAATGTACTTACATTATCAATTAATCTATGTATACTGGATACTTAGGGAGTACATTGAACAATCAAAAGAGTCATTGAAGGGGAACCTTGGGAGGGAACAGGTACAACCTGACCTTGGATAAGGGCCTGGAAATGATGAAATGAGTTGAAGCAGAACCAAGAAGCGGAGGGAGCATGCGTCGAGTAAGAAAGGTGAAAAGTTTAGCGGAGAGGAAGACTCCTTACTTCATCTGGACGACCACCTGGACGACCACCAGAGTGCGCCACGCATGTGCAAAGGGGAGGGGAGCTAATTAGAATGAAAAGCGAGGCTGCTGTTGCAACCTGTAATGAATATGTATACCTGACGCAATATTGTATGTATAAATAACGGCTGGGAAGTAACGGGACTTGAAGCCAGATTTGGGCACCTGCCCCGGCTTCCAGCGCTGAATAAAGCACCTTCATATAATCACTTGGTGATTATGTGGTTGCTAGGCTAACATCTGGACTCACTGCAGTGCATCCCCAGTGGTGCCAGTGCACTCTCTGGAGTCACTGCACTGCATCCCCAGTGGTGCCAGTGCACTCTCTGGACTCACTGCACTGCATCCCTAGTGGTGCCAGTGCACTCTCTGGATTCACGGCAGTGCATCCCCAGTGGTGCCAGTGCACTCTCTGGACTCACGGCAGTGCATCCCCAGAGGTGCCAGTGCACTCTCTGGACTCACTGCACTGCATCCCCAGTGGTGCCAGTGCACTCTCTGGACTTGCCGGGGTGCATCCCCAGTGGTGCCAGTGCAGTCTCTGTGTTAGTGTTGGGGAGAATCGAATAGATATTTTACTAATGTCTCTTAGGTAATGGGACCTACAGTATAATTAAGCATTGCCAAATGTACTTACATTATCAATTAATCTATGTATACTGGATACTTAGGGAGTACATTGAACAATCAAAAGAATCATTGAAGGGGAACCTTGGGAGGGAACAGGTACAACCTGACCTTGGATAAGGGCCTGGAAATGATGAAATGAGTTGAAGCAGAACCAAGAAACGGAGGGAGCACGCGTCGAGTAAGAAAGGTGAAAAGTTTAGCGGAGAGGAAGACTCCTTACTTCATCTGGACGACCACCAGAGTGCGCCACGCATGTGCAAAGGGGAGGGGAGCTAATTAGAATGAAAAGCGAGGCTGCTGTTGCAACCTGTAATGAATATGTATATCTGACGCAATATTGTATGTATAAATAACGGCTGGGAAGTAACGGGACTTGAAGCCAGATTTGGGCACCTGCCCCGGCTTCCAGCGCTGAATAAAGCACCTTCATATAATCACTTGGTGATTATGTGGTTGCTAGGCTAACATCTGGACTCACTGCAGTGCATCCCCAGTGGTGCCAGTGCACTCTCTGGACTCACTGCACTGCAACCCCAGTGGTGCCAGTGCACTCCCTGGACTCACGGCACTGCATCCCCAGTGGTGCCAGTGCACTCTCTGGACTCACTGCACTGCATCCCCAGTGGTGCCAGTGCACTCTCTGGACTCACTGCACTGCATCCCCAGTGGTGCCAGTGCACTCTCTGGACTCAGTGCGCTGCATCCCCAGTGGTGCCAGTGCACTCTGTGGACTCACTGCACTGCATCCCCAGTGGTGACAGTGCACTCTCTGGACTCACTGCACTGCATCCCCGGTGGTGCCAGTGCACTCTCTGGACTCACTGCAGTGCATCCTCAGTGAAGCCAGTGCACTCTCTGGACTCACTGCACTGCATCCACAGTGGTGCCAGTGCACTCTCTGGACTCACTGCAGTGCATCCCCAGTGGTGCCAGTGCACTCTCTGGACTCACTGCAGTGCATCCCCAGTGGTGCCAGTGCACTGTCTGGACTCACTGCATTCCCAGTGGTGCCAGGGCACTCTCTGGACTCACTGCACTGCATCCCCAGTGGTGCCTGTGAAGTCTCTGGACTCACTGCAGTGCATCCCCAATGGTGCCAGTGCACTCTTTGGACTCACTGCACTGCATCCCCAGTGGTGCCACTGTACTCTCTGGACTCACTACACTGCATCCCCAGTGGTGCCAGTGCCCTCTGTGGACTCAGTGCACTACATCCCCAGTGGTGCCAGTGCACTCTCTGGACTCACTGCAGTGCATCCCCAGTGGTGCCAGTGCACTCTCTGGACTCACTGCACTGCATCCCAAGTGGTGCCAGTGCACTCTCTGGACTCACTGCAGTGCATCCCCTTTTGTGCCAGTGCACTCTCTGCACTCACTGCACTGCATACCCAGTGGTGCCAGTGCACTCTCTGGACTCACTGCACTGCATCCCCAGTGGTGCCTGTGAAGTCTCTGGTCTCGCTGCAGTGCATCCCCAGTGGTGCCAGTGCACTCTCTGGACTCACTGCACTGCATCCCCATTGCTGACAGTGCCCTCTCTGGACTCAGTGCACTGCATCCCCAGTGGTGCCAGTTCACTCTCTGGACTAAATGCACTGCATCCCCAGTGGTGCCAGTAGCTCTCTGGACTCATTGCACTGCATCCCCAGTGGTGCCAGTGCACTCTCTGGACTCACTGCAGTGCATCCACAGTGGCGCCAGTGTACCTTCTTAACTCACTGCACTGCATCACCAGTGGTGCCAGTGCACTCTCTGGACTCACTGCACTGCATCCCCAATGGTGCCACTGCACTCTCTGGACTCACTGCACTGCATCCCCAGTGGTGCCAGTGCACTCTCTGGACTCACTGCACTGCATCCCCAGTGGTGCCAGTGCACTCTCTGGACTCACTGCAGTCCATCCCCAGTGGTGCCAGTGCACTCTCTGGAGTCACTGCACTGCATCCACAGTGGTGCCAGTGCACTCTCTTTACTCACTGCACTGCATCCCCAGTGGTGCCAGTGCACTCTCTGGACTCACTGTACTGCATCCCCAGTGGTGCCAGTGCACTCTCTGGACTCACTGCACTGCATCCCCAGTGGTGCCAGTGCACTCTCTGGACTCACTGCACTGCATACCCAGTGGTGCCAGTGCACTCTCTGGACTCACTGCAGTGCATCCCCAGTGGTGCCAGTGCACTCTCTGGACTCACTGCAGTGCATCCCCAGTGGTGCCAGTGCACTCTCTGGACTCAGTGCACTGCATCCCCAGTGGTGCCAGTGCACTCTCTGGACTTGCTGGGGTGTATCCCCAGTGGAGCCAGTGCACTCTCTGGACTCACTGCAGTGCATCCCCAGTGGTGCCAGTGAACTCTCTGGACTCACTGCATTCCCAGTGGTGCCAGGGCACTCTCTGGACTCACTGCACTGCATCGCCAGTGGTGCCACTGTACTCTCTTTACTCACTGCACTGCATCCCCAGTGGTGCCAGTGCACTCTCTGGACTCACTGTACTGCATCCCCAGTGGTGCCAGTGCACTCTCTGGACTCACTGAACTGCATCCCCAGTGGTGCCAGTGCACTCTCTGGACTCACTGCACTGCATACCCAGTGGTGCCAGTGCACTCTCTGGACTCACTGCAGTGCATCCCCAGTGGTGCCAGTGCACTCTCTGGACTCACTGCAGTGCATCCCCAGTGGTGCCAGTGCACTCTCTGGACTCACTGCACTGCATCCCCAGTGGTGCCAGTGCACTCTCTGGACTTGCCGGGGTGCATCCCCAGTGGTGCCAGTGCACTCTCTGGACTCACTGCAGTGCATCCCCAGTGGTGCCAGTGCACTCTCTGGACTCACTGCATTCCTAGTGGTGCCAGGGCACTCTCTGGACTCACTGCACTGCATCCCCAGTGGTGCCTGTGAAGTCTCTGGACTCACTGCAGTGCATCCCCAATGGTGCCAGTGCACTCTTTGGACTCACTGCACTGCATCCCCTGTGGTGACAGTGCACTCTCTGGACTCACTACACTGCATCCCCTGTGGTGCCAGTGCCCTCTGTGGACTCACTGCACTACATCCCCAGTGGTGCCAGTGCACTCTCCGGACTCACTGCAGTGCATCCCCAGTGGTGCCAGTGCACTCTCTGGACTCACTGCACTGCATCCCCAGTGGTGCCAGTGCACACTCTGGACTCACTGCAGTGCATCCCCAGTGGTGCTAGTGCAGTCTCTGCACTCACTGCATTGCATCCCCTGTGGTGCCAGTGCACTCTCTCGACTCACTGCTCTGCGTTGCCATTGGTGCCAGTGCACTCTGTGGACTCATTGCAGTGCATCCACAGTGGTGCCAGTGCACTCTCAGGAGTCACTGCACTGCATCCCCAGTGGTTCCAGTGCACTCTCTGGACTCACTGCACTGCAACCCCAGTGGTGCCAGTGCACTCTCTGGACTCACTGCAGTGCATCCCCAGTGGTGCCAGTGCACTCTCTGGACTCACTGCACTGCATCCCAGGTGGTGCCAGTGCACTCTCTGGAATCACTGCAGTGCATCGCCAGTGGTGCCAGTGCACTCTCTGGACTCACTGCACTGCATCCCCAGTGGTGCCAGTGCCCTCTCTGGACTCACTGCACTGCATCCCCAGTGGTGCCAGTGCAGTCTCTTTGTTAGTGTTGGGGAGAATCGAATGGATGTAATAACTCTTACGTAATGGGACCTACAGTATAATTAAGCATTGCCAAATG
Organism: Anser cygnoides; assembly: GCF_040182565.1. Classification (NCBI taxonomy): domain Eukaryota; kingdom Metazoa; phylum Chordata; class Aves; order Anseriformes; family Anatidae; genus Anser; species Anser cygnoides. The sequence goes on from NC_089879.1 coordinate 38,592,594, forward strand.
TACTTACATTATCAATTAATCTATGTATACTGGATACTTAGGGAGTACATTGAACAATCAAAAGAGTCATTGAAGGGGAACCTTGGGAGGGAACAGGTACAACCTGACCATGGATAAGGGCCTGGAAATGATGAAATGAGTTGAAGCAGAACCAAGAAGCGGAGGGAGCATGCGTCGAGTAAGAAAGGTGAAAAGTTTAGCGGAGAGGAAGACTCCTTACTTCATCTGGACGACCACCTGGACGACCACCAGAGTGCGCCACGCATGTGCAAAGGGGAGGGGAGCTAATTAGAATGAAAAGCGAGGCTGCTGTTGCAACCTGTAATGAATATGTATACCTGACGCAATATTGTATGTATAAATAACGGCTGGGAAGTAACGGGACTTGAAGCCATATTTGGGCACCTGCCCCGGCTTCCAGCGCTGAATAAAGCACCTTCATATAATCACTTGGTGATTATGTGGTTGCTAGGCTAACATCTGGACTCACTGCAGTGCATCCCCAGTGGTGCCAGTGCACTCTCTGGAGTCACTGCACTGCATCCCCAGTGGTGCCAGTGCACTCTCTGGACTCACTGCACTGCATCCCTAGTGGTGCCAGTGCACTCTCTGGATTCACGGCAGTGCATCCCCAGTGGTGCCAGTGCACTCTCTGGACTCACGGCAGTGCGTCCCCAGAGGTGCCAGTGCACTCTCTGGACTCACTGCACTGCATCCCCAGTGGTGCCAGTGCACTCTCTGGACTTGCCGGGGTGCATCCCCAGTGGTGCCAGTGCAGTCTCTGTGTTAGTGTTGGGGAGAATCGAATAGATATTTTACTAATGTCTCTTAGGTAATGGGACCTACAGTATAATTAAGCATTGCCAAATGTACTTACATTATCAATTAATCTATGTATACTGGATACTTAGGGAGTACATTGAACAATCAAAAGAATCATTGAAGGGGAACCTTGGGAGGGAACAGGTACAACCTGACCTTGGATAAGGGCCTGGAAATGATGAAATGAGTTGAAGCAGAACCAAGAAACGGAGGGAGCACGCGTCGAGTAAGAAAGGTGAAAAGTTTAGCGGAGAGGAAGACTCCTTACTTCATCTGGACGACCACCAGAGTGCGCCACGCATGTGCAAAGGGGAGGGGAGCTAATTAGAATGAAAAGCGAGGCTGCTGTTGCAACCTGTAATGAATATGTATATCTGACGCAATATTGTATGTATAAATAACGGCTGGGAAGTAACGGGACTTGAAGCCAGATTTGGGCACCTGCCCCGGCTTCCAGCGCTGAATAAAGCACCTTCATATAATCACTTGGTGATTATGTGGTTGCTAGGCTAACATCTGGACTCACTGCAGTGCATCCCCAGTGGTGCCAGTGCACTCTCTGGACTCACTGCACTGCATCCCCAGTGGTGCCAGTGCACTCCCTGGACTCACGGCACTGCATCCCCAGTGGTGCCAGTGCACTCTCTGGACTCACTGCACTGCATCCCCAGTGGTGCCAGTGCACTCTCTGGACTCACTGCACTGCATCCCCAGTGGTGCCAGTGCACTCTCTGGACTCAGTGCGCTGCATCCCCTGTGGTGCCAGTGCACTCTCTGGACTTGCCGGGGTGCATCCCCAGTGGTGCCAGTGCACTCTCTGGACTCACTGCATTGCATCCGCAGTGGTGCCAGTGCACTCTCTGGACTCACTGCACTGCATCCCCAGTGGTGCCAGTGCACTCTCTGGACTCACTGCAGTGCATCCCCAATCGTACCAGTGCACTCTCTGGACTCACTGCACTGCATCCCCAGTGGTGCCACTGCAACCTCTGGTCTCACTGCAGTGCATCCCCAGTGGTGCCAGTGCACTCTCTGGACTCACTGCACTGCATCCCCAGTGGTGCCAGTGCACTCTCTGGACTCACCAGGGTGCATCCCCAGTGGTGCCAGTGCACTCTCTGGACTCACTGCAGTGCATCCCCAGTGGTGCCAGTGCACTCTCTGGACTAAGTGCGCTGCATCCCCAGTGGTGCCAGTGCACTCTCTGGACTCAGTGCGCTGCATCCCCAGTGGTGCCAGTGCACTCTCTGGACTTGCCGGGGTGCATCCCCAGTGGTGCCAGTGCACTCTCTGGACTCACTGCATTCCATCCGCAGTGGTGCCAGTGCACTCTCTGGACTCACTGCACTGCATCCCCAGTGGTGACAGTGCACTCTCTGCACTCACTGCAGTGCATCCCCAATCGTATCAGTGCACTCTCTGGACTCACTGCACTGCATCCCCAGTGGTGCCACTGCAACCTCTGGTCTCACTGCATTGCATCCCCAGTGGTGCCAGTGCACTCTCTGGACTCACTGCAGTGCATCCCCAGTGGTACCAGTGCACTCTCTGGACTCACTGCACTGCATCCCCACTGGTGCCAGTGCACTCTCTGGACTCACTGCACTGCATCCCCAGTGGTGCCAGTGCACTCTCTGGACTCACTGCTCTGCATCCCCAGTGGTGACAGTGCACTCTCTGGACTCACTGAACTGCATCCCCAGTGGTGCCAGTGCACTCTCTGGACTCACTGCACTGCATACCCAGTGGTGCCAGTGCACTCTCTGGACTCACTGCAGTGCATCCCCAGTGGTGCCAGTGCACTCTCTGGACTCACTGCAGTGCATCCCCAGTGGTGCCAGTGCACTCTCTGGACTCACTGCACTGCATCCCCAGTGGTGCCAGTGCACTCTCTGGACTTGCCGGGGTGCATCCCCAGTGGTGCCAGTGCACTCTCTGGACTCACTGCAGTGCATCCCCAGTGGTGCCAGTGCACTCTCTGGACTCACTGCATTCCTAGTGGTGCCAGGGCACTCTCTGGACTCACTGCACTGCATCCCCAGTGGTGCCTGTGAAGTCTCTGGACTCACTGCAGTGCATCCCCAATGGTGCCAGTGCACTCTTTGGACTCACTGCACTGCATCCCCTGTGGTGACAGTGCACTCTCTGGACTCACTACACTGCATCCCCTGTGGTGCCAGTGCCCTCTGTGGACTCACTGCACTACATCCCCAGTGGTGCCAGTGCACTCTCCGGACTCACTGCAGTGCATCCCCAGTGGTGCCAGTGCACTCTCTGGACTCACTGCACTGCATCCCCAGTGGTGCCAGTGCACACTCTGGACTCACTGCAGTGCATCCCCAGTGGTGCTAGTGCAGTCTCTGCACTCACTGCATTGCATCCCCTGTGGTGCCAGTGCACTCTCTCGACTCACTGCTCTGCGTTGCCATTGGTGCCAGTGCACTCTGTGGACTCATTGCAGTGCATCCACAGTGGTGCCAGTGCACTCTCAGGAGTCACTGCACTGCATCCCCAGTGGTTCCAGTGCACTCTCTGGACTCACTGCACTGCAACCCCAGTGGTGCCAGTGCACTCTCTGGACTCACTGCAGTGCATCCCCAGTGGTGCCAGTGCACTCTCTGGACTCACTGCACTGCATCCCAGGTGGTGCCAGTGCACTCTCTGGAATCACTGCAGTGCATCGCCAGTGGTGCCAGTGCACTCTCTGGACTCACTGCACTGCATCCCCAGTGGTGCCAGTGCCCTCTCTGGACTCACTGCACTGCATCCCCAGTGGTGCCAGTGCAGTCTCTTTGTTAGTGTTGGGGAGAATCGAATGGATGTAATAACTCTTACGTAATGGGACCTACAGTATAATTAAGCATTGCCAAATGTACTTACATTATCAATTAATCTATGTATACTGGATACTTAGGGAGTACATTGAACAATCAAAAGAGTCATTGAAGGGGAACCTTGGGAGGGAACAGGTACAACCTGACCATGGATAAGGGCCTGGAAATGATGAAATGAGTTGAAGCAGAACCAAGAAGCGGAGGGAGCATGCGTCGAGTAAGAAAGGTGAAAAGTTTAGCGGAGAGGAAGACTCCTTACTTCATCTGGACGACCACCTGGACGACCACCAGAGTGCGCCACGCATGTGCAAAGGGGAGGGGAGCTAATTAGAATGAAAAGCGAGGCTGCTGTTGCAACCTGTAATGAATATGTATACCTGACGCAATATTGTATGTATAAATAACGGCTGGGAAGTAACGGGACTTGAAGCCATATTTGGGCACCTGCCCCGGCTTCCAGCGCTGAATAAAGCACCTTCATATAATCACTTGGTGATTATGTGGTTGCTAGGCTAACATCTGGACTCACTGCAGTGCATCCCCAGTGGTGCCAGTGCACTCTCTGGAGTCACTGCACTGCATCCCCAGTGGTGCCAGTGCACTCTCTGGACTCACTGCACTGCATCCCTAGTGGTGCCAGTGCACTCTCTGGATTCACGGCAGTGCATCCCCAGTGGTGCCAGTGCACTCTCTGGACTCACGGCAGTGCGTCCCCAGAGGTGCCAGTGCACTCTCTGGACTCACTGCACTGCATCCCCAGTGGTGCCAGTGCACTCTCTGGACTTGCCGGGGTGCATCCCCAGTGGTGCCAGTGCAGTCTCTGTGTTAGTGTTGGGGAGAATCGAATAGATATTTTACTAATGTCTCTTAGGTAATGGGACCTACAGTATAATTAAGCATTGCCAAATGTACTTACATTATCAATTAATCTATGTATACTGGATACTTAGGGAGTACATTGAACAATCAAAAGAATCATTGAAGGGGAACCTTGGGAGGGAACAGGTACAACCTGACCTTGGATAAGGGCCTGGAAATGATGAAATGAGTTGAAGCAGAACCAAGAAACGGAGGGAGCACGCGTCGAGTAAGAAAGGTGAAAAGTTTAGCGGAGAGGAAGACTCCTTACTTCATCTGGACGACCACCAGAGTGCGCCACGCATGTGCAAAGGGGAGGGGAGCTAATTAGAATGAAAAGCGAGGCTGCTGTTGCAACCTGTAATGAATATGTATATCTGACGCAATATTGTATGTATAAATAACGGCTGGGAAGTAACGGGACTTGAAGCCAGATTTGGGCACCTGCCCCGGCTTCCAGCGCTGAATAAAGCACCTTCATATAATCACTTGGTGATTATGTGGTTGCTAGGCTAACATCTGGACTCACTGCAGTGCATCCCCAGTGGTGCCAGTGCACTCTCTGGACTCACTGCACTGCATCCCCAGTGGTGCCAGTGCACTCCCTGGACTCACGGCACTGCATCCCCAGTGGTGCCAGTGCACTCTCTGGACTCACTGCACTGCATCCCCAGTGGTGCCAGTGCACTCTCTGGACTCACTGCACTGCATCCCCAGTGGTGCCAGTGCACTCTCTGGACTCAGTGCGCTGCATCCCCTGTGGTGCCAGTGCACTCTCTGGACTTGCCGGGGTGCATCCCCAGTGGTGCCAGTGCACTCTCTGGACTCACTGCATTGCATCCGCAGTGGTGCCAGTGCACTCTCTGGACTCACTGCACTGCATCCCCAGTGGTGCCAGTGCACTCTCTGGACTCACTGCAGTGCATCCCCAATCGTACCAGTGCACTCTCTGGACTCACTGCACTGCATCCCCAGTGGTGCCACTGCAACCTCTGGTCTCACTGCAGTGCATCCCCAGTGGTGCCAGTGCACTCTCTGGACTCACTGCACTGCATCCCCAGTGGTGCCAGTGCACTCTCTGGACTCACCAGGGTGCATCCCCAGTGGTGCCAGTGCACTCTCTGGACTCACTGCAGTGCATCCCCAGTGGTGCCAGTGCACTCTCTGGACTAAGTGCGCTGCATCCCCAGTGGTGCCAGTGCACTCTCTGGACTCAGTGCGCTGCATCCCCAGTGGTGCCAGTGCACTCTCTGGACTTGCCGGGGTGCATCCCCAGTGGTGCCAGTGCACTCTCTGGACTCACTGCATTCCATCCGCAGTGGTGCCAGTGCACTCTCTGGACTCACTGCACTGCATCCCCAGTGGTGACAGTGCACTCTCTGCACTCACTGCAGTGCATCCCCAATCGTATCAGTGCACTCTCTGGACTCACTGCACTGCATCCCCAGTGGTGCCACTGCAACCTCTGGTCTCACTGCATTGCATCCCCAGTGGTGCCAGTGCACTCTCTGGACTCACTGCAGTGCATCCCCAGTGGTACCAGTGCACTCTCTGGACTCACTGCACTGCATCCCCACTGGTGCCAGTGCACTCTCTGGACTCACTGCACTGCATCCCCAGTGGTGCCAGTGCACTCTCTGGACTCACTGCTCTGCATCCCCAGTGGTGACAGTGCACTCTCTGGACTTGCCAGGGTGCATCCCCAGAGGTGCCAGTGCACTCTCTGGACTCACTGCTCTACATCCCCAGTGGTGCCAGTTCACTCTCTGGACTCAAGGAACTGAATCCCCAGTGGTGCCAGTGCACTCTCTGGACTCACTGTACTGCATCCCCAGTGGTGCCTGTGAAGTCTCTGGACTCACTGCAGTGCATCCCAGTGGTGCCAGTGCAATCTCAGGACTCACAGCAGTGCAGCTCCAGTTGGTGCCAGTGCACTCTCTGGACTCACTGCACTGCATCCCCAGTGGTGCCAGTGCACTCTCTGGACTCACTGCATTGCATCCCCAGTGGTGCCAGTGCACTCTCTGGACTCACTGCAGTGCATCCCCTGTGGTGCCATTGCACTCTCAGGACTCACTGCAGTGCATCGCCAGTGGTGCCAGTGCACTCTCTGGACTCACTGCACTGCATCCCCAGTGGTGCCTGTGAAGTCTCTGGACTCACTGCACTGCTTCCCCTGTGGTGCCAGTGCACTCTCTGGACTCACTGCAGTGCAACCCCATTGCTGACAGTGCCCTCTCTGGACTCAGTGCACTGCATCCCCAGTGGTGCCACTGCACTCTCTGAAAACACCGGGGTGAAACCGCAGCGGTGCCAGTGCACTCTCTGCACTCACGGCAGTGCATCCCCAGTGGTGCCAGTGCACTCTCTGGACTCACTGCAGTGTATCCCCTGTGGTGCCACTGCACTCTGTGGACTCAGTGCACTGCATCCCAGTGGTGCCAGTGCACTCTCTGGACTCACTGCACTGCATCCCCAAGGTGCCAGTGCACTCTCTGGACTCACTGCACTGCATCCCCAGTGGTGCCAGTGCACTCACTGGACTCACTGCACTGCATGCCCAGTGGTGCCAGTGCACTCTCTGGACTTACTGCACTGCATCCCCAGTGGTGCCAGTGCACTCTCTGGACTTGCCGGGGTGCATCCCCAGTGGTGCCAGTGCACTCTCTGGACTCACTGCAGTGCATCCCCAGTGGTGCCAGTGCACTGTCTGGACTCACTGCATTCCCAGTGGTGCCAGGGCACTCACTGGACTCACTGCAGTGCATCCCCAGTGGTGCCTGTGAAGTCTGTGGACTCACTGCAGTGCATCCCTGTGGTGCCAGTGCACTCTTTGGACTCACTGCAGTGCATCCCCAGTGGTGCTAGTGCACTCTCTGGACTCACTCTACTGCATCCCCTGTGGTGCCAGTACACTCTCTCGACTCACTGCTCTGCGTTGCCATTGGTGCCAGTGCACTCTCTGGACTCATTGCAGTGCATCCCCAGTGGTGCCAGTGCACTGTCTGGACTCACTGCATTCCCAGTGGTGCCAGGGCACTCTCTGGACTCACTGCACTGCATCCCCAGTGGTGCCACTGTACTCTGTGGACTCACTGCACTGCATCCCCAGTGGTGCCAGTGCACTCTCTGGACTCACTGCAGTGCATCCCCAGTGGTGCTAGTGCACTCTCTGGACTCACTGCACTGCATCCCCTGTGGTGCCAGTACACTCTCTCGACTCACTGCTCTGCGTTGCCATTGGTGCCAGTGCACTCTCTGGACTCATTGCAGTGCATCCCCAGTGGTGCCAATGCACTCTCTGGACTCACGGCACTGCATCCCCAGTGGTGCCAGTGCACTCTCTGGACTCACTGCACTGCATCCCCAGTGGTGTCAGTGCACTCTCAGGAGTCACTGCGCTGCATCCCCAGTGGTTCCAGTGCACTCTCTTGACTCACTGCACTTCAACTCCATTGGTGCCAGTGCACTCTCTGGACTCACTGCACTGCATCCCCAGTGGTGCCAGTGCACTCTCTGGACTCACTGCACTGCATCCCCAGTGGTGCCAGTGCACTCTCTGGACTCACTGCAGTGCATCGCCAGTGGTGCCAGTGCCCTCTCTGGACTCACTGCACTGCATCCCCAGTGGTGCCAGTGCAGTCTCTGTGTTAGTGTTGGGGAGAATCGAATGGATGTTTTACTAATGTCTCTTAGGTAATGGGACCTACAGTATAATTAAGCATTGACAAATGTACTTACATTATCAATTAATCTATGTATACTGGATACTTAAGGAGTACATTGAACAATCAAAAGAGTCATTGAAGGGGAACCTTGGGAGGGAACAGGTACAACCTGACCTTAGATAAGGGCCTGGAAATAATGAAATGAGTTGAAGCAGAACCAAGAAGCGGAGGGAGCATGCGTCGAGTAAGAAAGGTGAAAGGTTTAGCGGAGAGGAAGACTCCTTACTTCATCTGGACGACAACCTGGACGACCACCAGAGTGCGCCACGCATGTGCAAAGGGGAGGGGAGCTAATTAGAATGAAAAGCGAGGCTGCTGTTGCAACCTGTAAAGAATATGTATACCTGACGCAATATTGTATGTATAAATAACGGCTGGGAAGTAACGGGACTTGAAGCCAGACTTGGGCACCTACCCCGGCTTCCAGCGCTGAATAAAGCACCTTCATATAATCACTTGGTGATTATGTGGTTGCTAGGCCAACATCTGGACTCACTGCAGTGCATCCCCAGTGGTGCCAGTGCAATCTCAGGACTCACTGCAGTGCATCCCCAGTGGTGCCAATGCACTCTCTGGACTCACTGCAGTGCATCCCCAGTGGTGCCAGTGCACTCTCTGGACTCACTGCAGTGCATCCCCAGAGGTGCCAGTGCACTCTCTGCCCTCACTGCAGTGCATCCCCAATCGTACCAGTGCCCTCTCTGGACTCACTGCACTGCATCCCCAGTGGTGCCACTGCAACCTCTGGTCTCACTGCACTGCATCCCCAGTGGTGCCAGTGCACTCTCTGGACTCACTGCAGTGCATCCCCAGTGGTACCAGTGCACTCTCTGGACTCACTGCACTACTTCCCCAATGGTGCCAGTTCACTCTCTGGACTCACTGAACTGAATCCCCAGTAGTGCCAGTGTACTCTCTGGACTCACTGTACTGCATCGGCATTGGTGCCCGTGAAATCTCTGGACTCACTGCAGTGCATCCCCAGTGGTGCCAGTGCACTCTCTGGACTCACTGCAGTGCATCCCCAGTGGTACCAGTGCACTCTCTGGACTCACTGCACTGCATCCCCATTGGTGCCAGTGCACTCTGGACTCACTGCACTACTTCCCCAATGGTGCCAGTTCACTCTCTGGACTCACTGAACTGAATCCCCAGTAGTGCCAGTGTACTCTCTGGACTCACTGTACTGCATCCGCATTGGTGCCCGTGAAATCTCTGGACTCACTGCAGTGCATCCCCAGTGGTTCCAGTGCAATCTCAGGACTCACAGCAGTGCAGCTCCAGTTGGTGCCAGTGCACTCTCTGCACTCACATCACTGCATCACCAGTGGTGCCAGTGCACTCTCTGGACTCACTGCACTGCATCCCCAGTGGTTCCAGTGCACTCTCTGGTCTCACTGCAGTGCATCCCCAGTGGTGCCAGTGCACTCTCTGGACTCACTGCAGTGCATCCCCAGTGGTGCCAGTGCAATCTCAGGACTCACTGCAGTGCATCCCCAGTGGTGCCAATGCACTCTCTGGACTCACTGCAGTGCATCCCCAGTGGTGCCAGTGCACTCTCTGGACTCACTGCAGTGCATCCCCAGAGGTGCCAGTGCACTCTCTGGACTCACTGCAGTGCATCCCCAATCGTACCAGTGCCCTCTCTGGACTCACTGCACTGCATCCCCAGTGGTGCCACTGCAACCTCTGGTCTCACTGCACTGCATCCCCAGTGGTGCCAGTGCACTCTCTGGACTCACTGCAGTGCATCCCCAGTGGTACCAGTGCACTCTCTGGACTCACTGCACTGCATCCCCATTGGTGCCAGTGCACTCTGGACTCACTGCACTACTTCCCCAATGGTGCCAGTTCACTCTCTGGACTCACTGAACTGAATCCCCAGTAGTGCCAGTGTACTCTCTGGACTCACTGTACTGCATCCGCATTGGTGCCCGTGAAATCTCTGGTCTCACTGCACTGCATCCCCAGTGGTGCCAGTGCACTCTCTGGACTCACTGCAGTGCATCCCCAGTGGTACCAGTGCACTCTCTGGACTCACTGCACTGCATCCCCATTCATGCCAGTGCACTCTGGACTCACTGCACTACTTCCCCAATGGTGCCAGTTCACTCTCTGGACTCACTGAACTGAATCCCCAGTAGTGCCAGTGTACTCTCTGGACTCACTGTACTGCATCCGCATTGGTGCCCGTGAAATCTCTGGACTCACTGCAGTGCATCCCCAGTGGTTCCAGTGCAATCTCAGGACTCACAGCAGTGCAGCTCCAGTTGGTGCCAGTGCACTCTCTGCACTCACATCACTGCATCACCAGTGGTGCCAGTGCACTCTCTGGACTCACTGCACTGCATCCCCAGTGGTGCCAGTGCACTCTCTGGAGTCACTGCACTGCATCCCCAGTGGTGCCAGTGCACTCTCTGGACTCATTGCACTGCATCCCCAAGGTGCCAGTGCACTCTCTGGACTCACTGCACTGCATCCCCAGTGGTGCCAGTGCACTCTCTGGACTCACTGCACTGCATCCCCAGTGGTGACAGTGCACTCTCTGGACTCACTGCACTGCATCCCCAGTGGTGCCACTGCACTCTCTGAAAACACCGGGGTGCAAACGTAGCGGTGCCAGTGCACTCTCTGCACTCACGGCAGTGCATCCCCAGTGGTGCCAGTGCACTCTCTGGACTCACTGCAGTGTATCCCCTGTGGTGCCAGTGCACTCTGTGGACTCAGTGCACTGCATCCCAGTGGTGCCAGGGCACTCTCTGGACTCACTGTAGTGCATCCCCAGTGGTGCCAGTGCACTCTCTGCACTCACTGCAGTGCATCCCCAGTGGTGCCAGTGCACTCTGTGGACTCACTGCACTGCATCCCCAGTGGTGCCAGTGCACTCTCTGGACTCACTGCACTGCATCCCCAAGGTGCCAGTGCACTCTGTGGACTCACTGCACTGCATCCCCAGTGGTGCCAGTGCACTCTCTGGACTCACTGCAGTGCAACCCCAATGGTGCCAGTGCATTCTCTTTACTCACCGCAGTGCATCCCCAGTGGTGCCAGTGCACTCTCTGGACTCACTGCACTGCATCCCCAGTGGTGCCAGTGCACTCTCTGGACTCACTGCACTGCATCCCCAGTGGTGCCAGGGCACTCTCTGCAGACAATGCAGTGCATCCCCAAAGGTGACAGTGGACTCTCTGAACTCACTGTACTGCTCGAGCCGCGGCAGCCGATCCAGCCGCGGTAGCCCCTCCAGCCTCGGCAGCCTCTCCAGCCGCGGCAGCCGCGGCAGCCGGTCCAGCCGCGGCAGCCGCTCCATCCGCTGCAGGCGCTCCATCCGCGGCAGCCGCTCCAGTCGCTCCAGCCGCGGCAGCCGCTCCAACCGCGGCAGCCGCTCCAGCCGTGGCAGCCGCTCAACTCGGTAGCGGCTTTAGCGGCTGCGGCGGCTGGAGCGCCTGCGGCGGCTGGAGCGTCTAGAGCTTCTGCCGCGGCTGGAGGGGCTACCGCGGCTGGAGCGGCTGAGGCGGCTGGAGCGGATGCCGCGGCTGGAGCAGTGCAGTGACCCCAGAGAGTCAACTGGCACCACTGGGGATGCAGTGCAGTTAGTCCAGAGAGTGCACTGGCACCACAGGGGATGCACTGCAGTTACTCCAGAGAGTGCACTGGCGCCACTGGGGATGCACTGCAGTGAGTCCAGAGAGTGCACTGGCACCACTGGGATGCAGTGCAGTGACTCCAGAGATTGCACTGCCACCACTGGGGATGCACTGCAGTGAGTGCAGAGAGTGAACTGGCACCGCTGCGGTTTCACCCCGGTGTTTTCAGAGAGTGCAGTGGCACCACTGGGGATGCAGTGCAGTGAGTCCAGAGAGTGCACTGTCACCACTGGGGATGCACTGCAGTGAGTCCAGAGAGTGCACTGTCACCACTGGGGATGCAGTGCAGTGAGTCCAGAGAGTGCACTGGCACCGTGCGGATGCAGTGCAGTGAGTCCAGAGAGTGCACTGGCACCTTTGGGGATGCACTGCATTGTCTGCAGAGAGTGCCCTGGCACCACTGGGAATGCAGTGCAGTGAGTCCAGAGAGGGCACTGTCAACAATGGGGATGCAGTGCAGTGAGACCAGAGAGTGCACTGGCATCACTGGGGATGCAGTGCAGTGAGTCCTGAGAGTGCAATGGCACCACGGGGGATGCACTGCAGTGAGTCCAGAGAGTGTACTGGCACCACTGGGGATGCAGTGCAGTGAGTCCAGAGAGTGCACTGTCACCACTGGGGATGCAGTGCAGTGAGTCCAGAGAGTGCACTGGCACCACTGGGGATGCAGTGCAGTGAGTCCACAGAGAGCACTGGCTCCACTGGGGATGCAGTGCAGTGAGTCCAGAGAGTGCACTGGCACCATTGGGGATGCAGTGCAGTTAGTCTAGAGAGTGCACTGGCACCACAGGTGATGCAGTGCAATGAGTTCAGAGAGCCACTGGCACTTCTGGGGATGCACTGCAGTGAGTCCAGAGAGTGCACTGGCACCACTGGGGATGCAGTGCACTGAGTCCAGAGAGGGGACAGTCAGCAATGGGGATGCAGTGCAGTGAGTCCAGAGAGTGCACTGGCACTACTGGGGATCTCACTGAAGTGAGAATGTATCTGAATCCCCGGTGGTGCCAGTGCACTCTCTGGACTCACTGAACTGCATCCCCAGTGACTCCAGTGCACTCACTGGAGTAACTGCAGTGCATCCCCTGTGGTGCCAGTGCACTCTCTGGACTCACTGCACTGCTCCAGCCGCGGCATCCGCTCCAGCCTCGGCAGCCGCGACAGGCGCTCCAGCCGCGGCAGCCGCTAAAGCCGCTACCGAGTGGAGCGGCTGCCACGGCTGGAGCGGCTGCCGCGGTTGGAGCGGCTGCCGCGGCTGGAGCGGCTGCCGCGGATGCCGCGGCTGGAGCGCCTGCCGCGGTTGGAGCGGCTGCCGCGGCTAGAGCGATAGGAGCGGCTGCCGCGTATGCCGCGGATGGAGCGGCTGCCGCGGCTGGACCGGCTGCCGCGGCTGCCGTGGCTAGAGCGGCTGGAGCGGCTGCCGAGGCTGGAGGGGCTAACGCGGCTGGAGAGGCTGCCGCGGCTCGAGCAGTACAGTGAGTCCAGAGAGTGCACTGTCACCTTTGGGGATGCACTGCATTGTCTGCAGAGAGTGCCCTGGCACCACTGGGGATGCACTGCAGTGAGTCCAGAGAGTGCACTGACACCACAGGGAATGCAGTGCAGTGAGTCCAGAGAGGGCACTGTCAGCAATGGGGATGCAGTGCAGTGAGACCAGAGAGTGCACTGGCACCACTGGGGATGCAGTGCAGTGAGTCCTGAGAGTGCACTGGCACCACTGGGGATGCAGTGCAGTGAGTCCAGAGACTGCACTGGCACCAAGTGGAGCTGCACTGCTGTGAGTCCTGAGATTGCACTGGCTCCACTGGGGATGCACTGCAGTGAGTCCAGAGAGTTCTCTGGCACCACTGGGGATGCAATGCACTGAGTCAGGAGACTTCACAGGCACCACTGGGGATGCACTGCAGTGAGACCAGAGAGTTCTCTGGCACCGCTGGGGATTTAGTGCAGTGAGTCCAGAGAGTGCTCTGGCACCATCCGGGATTCACTGCAAGGCGTCCAGAGAGTGCACTGGCACCACTGGGAATGCACTGCAGTGAGTACAGAGAGTGCACTGGCACCTAAGGGGCTGCACTGCAGTGAGTCCAGAGAGTGCACTGGCGCCACTTGGGCTGCACTGCGGTGAGTCCAGACAGTGCACTGGCACCACTGGGGATGCATTGCACTGAGAGCACAGAGTGCACTGGCACCGCAGGGGTTACACTGCAGTGAGTCCGGAGAGTGCACTGGCACCACTGGGGATGCACTGCAGTGAGTCCAGAGAGTGCACTGTCACCACTGGGGATGCAGCGCAGTGACTACAGAGAGTGCACTGTCACCACTGGGGATGGACTGCAGTGAGTACAGAGAGTGCTCTGGCTCCACTGGGGATGCAGTGCAGTGAGTGCAGAGAGTGCACTGGCACCACTGGGGATGTAGTGCAGTGAGTCCACAGAGAGCACTGGCTCCACTGGGGATGCACTTCAGTGAGTCCAGAGAGTGCACTGGCACCACTGGGGATGCACTGCAGTGAGTCCACAGAGTGCACTGGACCCAGGGGAGATTCACTGCAGTGAGTCCAGAGAGTGCACTGGCACCACTGGGGATGCAGTGAGTACAGAGAGTGCACTCGCTCCACTGGGGATGCACTGCAGTGAGTCCAGAGAGTGCAGTGGCACCACTGGGGAAGCAGTGCAGTGAGTCCAGAGAGTGCACTGGCACCACTGGGGATGCAGGGCAGTGAGTCCAGAGAGTGCACTGGCACCACTGGGGAACACTGCAGTGACTCCAGAGACTGCACTGGCACCATTGGGGATGCACTGCAGTGAGTCCAGAGAATGCACTGGCACCACTGGGGATGCAGTGCAGTGACTCGAAAGAGTGCACTGGCACCACTGGGGATGCACTGCAGTGAGTCCGGAGAGTGCCCTGGCACCAATTTGAATGCAGTGCAGTGATCCAGAGAGTGCACTGGAACCACTGGGGATGCAGTGCAGTGAGTCCAGAGAGTGCTCTGGCACCACTGGGGATGCAGTGCAGTGAGTCCAGAGAGTGCACTGGCAACACTGGGTATGCAGTGCAGTTAGTCCATAGAGTGCACTGGCTCCACTGGGGATGCAGTGCAGTGACTCAAGAGAGTGCACAGGCACCACTGGGGATGCAGTGCAGTGAGTCCAGAGAGTGCAATGGCACCACAGGGGATGCAGTGCAGTGAGTCAAGAGAGTACACTGGCACCTCAGGGGCTGCACTGCAGTGAGTCCAGAGAGTGCACTGGCACCACTGGGGATGCAGTGCAGTGAGTCCAGAGAGTGCACTGGCACCACTGGGGATGCACCTCGGTGAGTCCAGAGAGTGCTCTGGGAACACCGGGGATGCAGTGCAGTGAGTGCAGAGAGTGCACTGGCACCACAGGGGATGCAGTGCAGTGAGTCCAGAGAGTGCACTGGCACCACTGGGGATGCACTGCAGTGGGTCCAGAGAGTACACTGGCACCATTAGGGATGCAGTGCAGTGTGTCCGGAGAGTGCACTGGCACCACTGGGGATGCACTGCAGTGAGTCCAGAGAGTGCACTGGCTCCACTGGGGATGCACTGCAGTGAGTCCAGAGAGTGCACTGTCAGCACTGGGGATGCAGTGCAGTGAGTCCAGAGAGTGCACTGTCAGCACTGGGGATGCAGTGCAGTGAGTCCAGAGAGTGCACTGGCACCACTGGGGATGAAGTGCAGTGAGTCCAGAGAGTGCACTGGCACCACTGGGGATGCACTGCAGTGAGTACAGAGAGTGCTCGGGGAACACTGGGGATGCAGTGCAGTGAGTCCAGAGAGTGCACTGGCACCACTGGGGATGCACTGCAGTGACTCGAAAGAGTGCACTGGCACCACTGCGAATGCACTGCAGTGAGTCCGGAGAGTGCCCTGGCACCAATGGTGATGCAGTGCAGTGAGTCCAGAGAGTGCAGTGGCACCACTGGGGATGCACTGCAGTGAGTCCAGAGAGTGCACTGGCACCACTGGGGATGCAATGCAGTGAGTCCAGAGAGTGCACTGGCACCAGTGGGGATGAAGTGCAGTGAGTCCAGAGAGTGCACTGGCACCACTGGGGATGCAGTGCAGTGAGTCCAGAGAGTGCACTGGCACCACTGGGGATGCACTGCAGTGAGTCCAGAGAGTGCACTGGCACCACTGGGGATGCACTGCAGTGAGTCCAGAGAGTGCACTGGCAGCACTGGTAATGCAGTGCAGTGACTCCAGAGAGTGCAGAGGCACCACTGTTGATGCAGTGCTGCGACTCCAGAGAGTGCACTGGCACCACTGGGGATGCAGTGCAGTGAGACCAGAGAGTGCACTGGCACCACTGGGGATGCAGTGCAGTGAGTCCAGAGAGTGCACTGGCACCACTGGTGATGCAGTGCAGTGAGTGCAGAGAGTGCACTGGCACCACTGGGGATGCACTACAGTGAGTCCAGAGAGTGCACTGGCACCACTGGGGATGCACTGCAGTGACTCAAAAGAGTGCACTGGCACTACTGCGGATGCACTGCATTGAGTCCGGAGAGTGCACTGGCACCAATGGTGATGCAGTGCAGTGAGTCCAGAGAGTGCAGTGGCACCACTGGGGATGCAGTGCAGTGAGTCCAGAGAGTGCACTGGCACCACTGGGGATGCAATGCAGTGAGTCCAGAGAGTGCACTGGCACCACTGGGGATGCACTGCAGTGACTCGAAAGGGTGCACTGGCACCACTGCGGATGCACTGCAGTGCGTCTGGAGAGTGCCCTGGCACCAATGGTGATGCAGTGCAGTGAGTCCAGAGAGTGCAGTGACACCACTGGGGATGCAGTGCAGTGAGTCCAGAGAGTGCATTGGCACCACTGGGGATGCACTGCAGTGAGTCCAGAGAGTGCACTGGCACCACTGGGGATGCAGTGCAGTTGAGTCCAGAGAGTGCACTGGCACACTGGGGATGCAGTGCAGTGAGTCCAGAGAGTGCACTGGCACCAGTGGGATGCAGTGCAGTGAGTCCACAGAGTGCACTGGCACCACAGGGGATACACTGCAGTGAGTCCAGAGAGTGAACTGGCACCACTGGGGACGCAGTGCAGTGACTACAGAGAGTGCACTGGCACCATTGGGGATGCAGTGCACTGAGTCCAGAGAGTGCACTGGCACCACTGGGGATGCACTGCAGTGGGTCCAGAGAGTGCACTGGCACCACTGGGAATGCAGTGCAGTGAGTCCAGAGAGTGCACTGGCACCACTGGGGATGCAGTGCAGTGACTCCAGAGAGTGCACTGGCACCACTGGGGATGCACTGCAGTGAGTCCAGAGAGTGCACTGGCACCACTGGGGATGCACTGCAGTGAGTCCAAGAGTGCACTGGCACCAGTGGGGAAGCACTGCAGTGAGTCCAGAGAGTGCACTGGCACCACTGGGGATGCACTGCACTGAGTCCAGAGAGTGCACTGACACCACTGGGGATCCAATGCAGTGAGTCCAGAGAGTGCAATGGAACCACTGGAGATGCAGTGCAGTGAGTCCAGTGAGTGCACTGGCACTTCTGGGTATGCAGTGCATGAGTGCAGAGAGTGCACTGGCACCACTGGGGATGCAGTGCAGTGAGTCCAGAGAGTGGACTGGCACCAGTGGGGATGGAGTGCACTGAGTCCAGAGAGTGCACTGGCACCAGTGGGGATGAACTGTAGTGAGTCCAGAGACTGCACAGGCACCACTGGGGATGCAGTGCAGTGAGTCCAGAGAGGGCACTGGCACCCCTGGGGATGCAGTGCAGTGAGTGCAGAGAGTGCACTGGCACCACTGGGGATGCACTGCAGTGAGTCCAGAGAGTGCACTGGCACCACTGGGGATGCACTGCAGTGAGTCCAGAGAGTGCACGGGCACCACTGGGGATGCAGTGCAGTTGAGTCCAGAGAGTGCACTGGCACCTTGGGGATGCAGTGCAGTGAGTTCAGAGAGTGCACTGGCACCACTGGGGATGCAGTGCGGTGAGTCCAGAGAGTGCACTGGCACCACTGGGGATGCACTGCAGTGAGTCCAGAGAGTGCACTGGCACCACTGGTGTTGCAGTGCAGTGAGTCCAGAGAGTGCACTGGCACCACTTGGGATGCACTGCAGTGAGTCCAGAGAGTGCACTGGCACCACTGGAAATGCAGTGCAGTGACTCAGAGAGTGCACTGGCACCACTGGGGATGCACTGCAATGAGTCCAGATAGTGCTCTGGCACCACTGGGGATGCAGTGCAGTGAGTGCAGAGAGTGCACTGGCACCACTGGGGATGCAGTGCAGTGAGTCCAGAGAGTGCACTGGCACCACTGGGGATGCAGCGCAGTGAGTCCACAGAGTGCACTGGCACTACTGGGGATGCAGTGCAGTGAGTGCAGAGAGTGCACTGGCACCACTGGGGATGCAGTGCAGTGAGTCCAGAGAGTGCACTGGCACCACTGGGGATGCAGCGCAGTGAGTCCACAGAGTGCACTGGCACTACTGGGGATGCAGTGCAGTGAGTCCAGAGAGTGCACTGGCACCACTGCGGATGCACTGCAGTGAGTCCAGAGAGTGCACTGGCACCACTGGGGATGCAGTGCAGTGAGTCCAGAGAGTGCACTGGCACCACAGGTGATGCAGTGCAGTGAGTCCAGAGAGTGCACTGGCACCACTGGGGATGCACCCCGGTGAGCCCAGAGATTGCACTGGCACCACTGGGGATGCACTGCAGTGAGTGCACTGGCACCACTGGGGATGCACTGCAGTGAGGGCAGAGAGTGCACTGGGACAACTGGGGATGCACTGCAGTGAGGGCAGAGAGTGCACTGGCACTACTGGGGATGCAGTGCAGTGAGTGCAGAGAGTGCACTGGCACCACTGGGGATGCACTGCAGTAAGGGCAGAGAGTGCACTGGCACCACTGGGGATGCAATGCGATGAGTCCACAGAGTGCACTGGCACCACAGGGGATGCAGTGCAGTGAGTCCAGAGAGTGCACTGACACCACTGGGGATGCAGTGCGGTGAGTTCAGAGAGTGCACTGGCACCACTGGGGATGCAGTGCAGTGAGTCCAGAGACTGCACTGGCACCACAGGTGATGCAGTGCAGTGAGTACAGAGAGTGCACTGGAACCACACGGGATGCACTGCAGTGATTCCAGAGAGTGCACTGGCACCACTGGGGATGCAGTGCAGTGAGTCCAGAGAGTGCACTGGCACCACTGGGGATGCAGTGCAGTGAGTCCAGAGAGTGCACTGGCACCACTGGGGATGCACTGCAGTGACTCGAAAGAGTGCACTGGCACCACTGGGGATGCACTGCAGTGAGTCCGGAGAGTGCCCTGGCACCAATGGTGATGCAGTGCAGTGAGTCCAGAGAGTGCAGTGGCACCACTGGGGATGCACTGCAGTGAGTCCAGAGAGTGCACTGGCACCACTGAGGATGCAATGCAGTGAGTCCAGAGAGTGCACTGGCACCACTGGGGATGCAGTGCACTGAGTCCAGAGAGTGCACTGGCACCACTGGTGATGCAGTGCAGTGAGTCCAGAGAGTGCACTGGTACCACTGGCGATGCAGTGCAGTGAGTCCAGAGAGTGCACTGGCAGCACTGGGGATGCACTGCAGTGAGTCCAGAGAGTGCTTTGGCACCACTGGGGATGCAGTTCAGTGAGTCCAGAGAGTGCACTGGCACCACTGGGGATACACTGCAGTGACTCCAGAGAGTGCACTGGCACCACTGGTGATGCACTGCAGTGAGTCCAGAGAGTGCACTGGCACCACTGGGGATGCAGTGCAGTGAGTCCAGAGACTGCACTGGCACCAACTGGAGCTGCACTGCAGTGAGTCCTGAGATTGCACTGGCACCACTGGGGATGCACTACAGTGAGTCCAGAGACTACACTGGCACCACTGGAGATGCAGTGCAGTGAGTCCAGAGAGTGCACTGGCACCACTGTTCATGCAGTGCAGTGAGTCCAAAGAGTGCACTGGCAAGACTGGGTATGCAGTGCAGTGAGTCCAGAGAGTGCACTGGCACCACTGGGGATGCAGTGCAGTGAGTCCAGAGAGTGGACTGGCACCAGTGGGGATGGAGTGCAGTGAGTCCAGAGAGTGCCCTGGCACCACTGGGGATGCAGTGCAGTGAGTCCAGAGAGTGCACTGGCTCCACTGGGGATGAACTGTAGTGAGTCCAGAGACTGCACAGGCACCACTGGGGATGCAGTGCAGTGAGTCCAGAGAGGGCACTGGCACCCCTGGGGATGCAGTGCAGTGAGTGCAGAGAGTGCACTGGCACCACTGGGGATGCAATGCAGTGAGTCCAGAGAGTGCACTGGCACCACTGGGGATGCACTGCAGTGAGTCCAGAGAGTGCACGGGCACCACTGGAGATGCAGTGCAGTTGAGTCCAGAGAGTGCACTGGCACCTTGGGGATGCAGTGCAGTGAGTCCAGAGAGTGCACTGGCACCACTGGGGATGCAGTGCGGTGAGTCCAGAGAGTGCACTGGCACCACTGGGGATGCACTGCAGTGAGTCCAGAGAGTACACTGGCACCACTGGGGTTGCAGTGCAGTGAGTCCAGAGAGTGCACTGGCACCACTTGGGATGCACTGCAGTGAGTCCAGAGAGTGCACTGGCACCACTGGGAATGCAGTGCAGTGACTCAGAGAGTGCACTGGCACCACTGGGGATGCACTGCAATGAGTCCAGATAGTGCACTGGCACCACTGGGGATGCAGTGCAGTGAGTGCAGAGAGTGCACTGGCACCACTGGGGATGCAGTGCAGTGAGTCCAGAGAGTGCACTGGCACCACTGGGGATGCAGCGCAGTGAGTCCAGAGAGTGCACTGGCACTACTGGGGATGCAGTGCAGTGAGTGCAGAGAGTGCACTGGCACCACTGGGGATGCAGTGCAGTGAGTCCAGAGAGTGCACTGGCACCACTGGGGATGCAGCGCAGTGAGTCCACAGAGTGCACTGGCACTACTTGGGATGCAGTGCAGTGAGTCCAGAGAGTGCACTGGCACCACTGCGGATGCACTGCAGTGAGTCCAGAGAGTGCACTGGCACCACTGGGGATGCAGTGCAGTGAGTCCAGAGAGTGCACTGGCACCACAGGTGATGCAGTGCAGTGAGTCCAGAGAGTGCACTGGCACCACTGGGGATGCACCCCGGTGAGCCCAGAGATTGCACTGGCACCACTGGGGATGCACTGCAGTGAGTGCACTGGCACCACTGGGGATGCACTGCAGTGAGGGCAGAGAGTGCACTGGGACCACTGGGGATGCAGTGCAGTGAGTCCAGAGAGTGCCCTGGCACCACTGGGGATGCAGTGCAGTGAGTCCAGAGAGTGCACTGGCACCACTGCGGATGCACTGCAGTGATTCCAGAGAGTGCACTGGCACCACTGGGGATGCAGTGCAGTGAGTCCAGAGAGTGCACTGGCACCACTGGGGATGCACTGCAGTGACTCGAAAGAGTGCACTGGCACCACTGCGGATGCACTGCAGTGAGTCCGGAGAGTGCCCTGGCACCAATGGTGATGCAGTGCAGTGAGTCCAGAGAGTGCAGTGGCACCACTGGGGATGCAGTGCAGTGAGTCCAGAGAGTGCACTGGCACCACTGAGGATGCAATGCAGTGAGTCCAGAGAGTGCACTGGCACCACTGGGGATGCAGTGCACTGAGTCCAGAGAGTGCACTGGCACCACTGGTGATGCAGTGCAGTGAGTCCAGAGAGTGCACTGGCACCACTGGCGATGCAGTGCAGTGAGTCCAGAGAGTGCACTGGCAGCACTGGGGATGCACTGCAGTGAGTCCAGAGAGTGCTTTGGCACCACTGGGGATGCAGTGCAGTGAGTCCAGAGAGTGCACTGGCACCACTGTTCATGCAGTGCAGTGAGTCCAAAGAGTGCACTGGCACCACTGGGTATGCAGTGCAGTGAGTCCAGAGAGTGCACTGGCACCACTGGGGATGCCGTGCAGTGAATCCAGAGAGTGGAGTGGCACCAGTGGGGATGGAGTGCAGTGAGTCCAGAGAGTGCCCTGGCACCACTGGGGATGCAGTGCAGTGAGTCCAGAGAGTGCACTGGCTCCACTGGGGATGAACTGTAGTGAGTCCAGAGACTGCACAGGCACCACTGGGGATGCAGTGCAGTGACTCCAGAGAGTGCACTGGCACCACTGGGGATGCAGTGCAGTGAGTGCAGAGAGTGCACTGGCACCACTGGGGATGCAATGCAGTGAGTCCAGAGAGTGCACTGGCACCACTGGGGATGCACTGCAGTGAGTCCAGAGAGTGCACGGGCACCACTGGGGATGCACTGCAGTGAGTCCAGAGAGTGCACTGACACCACTGGGGATGCAGTGCAGTGATTCCGGAGAGTGCACTGGCACCACTGGGGATGCAGTGCAGTGAGTCCAGAGAGTGCACTGGCACCACTGGGGATGCACTGCAGTAAGTCCAGAGAGTGCACTGGCAGCACTGGGGATGCACTGCAGTGAGTCCAGAGAGTGCACTGGCACCACTGGGGATGCACTGCAGTGACTCGAAAGAGTGCACTGGCACCACTGCGGATGCACTGCAGTGAGTCCGGAGAGTGCCCTGGCACCACTGGGGATGCAGTGCAGTGAGTGCAGAGAGTGCACTGGCACCACTGGGGATGCAGTGCAGTGAGTCCAGAGAGTGCACTGGCTCCACTGGGGATGCAGCGCAGTGAGTCCAGAGAGTGCACTGGCACTACTGGGGATGCACTGCAGTGATTCCAGAGAGTGCACTGGCACCACTGGGGATGCAGTGCAGTGAGTCCAGAGAGTGCACTGGCACCACTGGGGATGCAGTGCATTGAGTCCAGAGAGTGCACTGGCACCACTGGGGATGCAGTGCAGTGAGTGCAGAGAGTGCACTGGCACCACTGGGGATGCAGTGCAGTGAGTCCAGAGAGTGCACTGTCACCACTGGGGATGCAGTGCAGTGAGTCCAGAGAGTGCACTGGCACCACTGGGGATGCACCCCGGTGAGCCCAGAGATTGCACTGGCACCACTGGGGATGCAGTGCACTGAGTGCAGAGAGTGCACTGGCACCACTGGGGATGCACTGCAGTGAGGGCAGAGAGTGCACTGGGACCACAGGGGATGCAGTGCAGCGAGTCCAGAGAGTGCCCTGGCACCACTGGGGATGCAGTGCAGTGAGTCCAGAGAGTGCACTGGCACCACTGAGGATGCAGTGCAGTGACTCCAGAGAGTGCACTGGCACCACTGGGGATGCAGTGCAGTGAGTCCAGAGAGTGCACTGGCACCACTGGGGATGCAGTGCAGTGAGTCCAGAGAGTGCACTGGCACCACTGGGGATGCAATGCGGTGAATCCAGAGAGTGCACTGGCACCACAGGGGATGCACTGCAGTGATTCCAGAGAGTGCACTGGCACCACTGGGGATGCAGTGCAGTGAGTCCAGAGAGTGCACTGGCACCACTGGGGATGCACTGCAGTGAGTCCAGAGAGTGCACTGGCACCACTGGGGATGCAGTGCAGTGAGTCCAGAGAGTGCACTGGCAACTTGGGGATGCACTGCAGTGAGTCCAGAGAGTACACTGGCACCACTGGGGATGCAGTGCAGTGAGTCCAGAGAGTGCACTGGCACCACTGGGGATGCAGTGCAGTGACTCCAGAGAGTGCACTGGCACTTCTGGGGATGCAGTGCAGTGACTCCAGAGAGTACACTGGCACCACAGGGGATGCACTGCAGTGAGTCCAGAGAGTGCACTGGCACCAGTGGGGATGCACTGCAGTGGGTCCAGAGAGTGCACTGGCACCACTGGGGATGCACTGCACTGAGTCTAGAGAGTGCACTGGCACCACTGGGGATGCAGTGCAGTGAGTCCAAAGAGTGAACTGGCACCACTGGCAATGCAGTGCAGTGAGTCCAGAGAGTGCACTGGCACCACTGGGGATGCAGTACAGTGAGTCCAGAGAGTGCACTGGCACCACTGGGGATGCAGTGCAGTGAGTCCAGAGAGTGCACTGGCACCACTGGGATGCAGTGCAGTGAGTCCAGAGAGTGCACTGGCACCACTGGGGATGCAGTGCAGTGAGTCCAGAGAGTGCACTGGCACCACTGGTGATGCAGTACAGTGAGTCCAGTGAGTGCACTGTCACCACTGGGGATGCAGTGCAGTGAGTCCAGAGAGTGCAATGGCACCACTGGGGATGCACGTCAGTGCCAGTGCACTCTCTGGACTCACTGCACTGCATCCCCAGTGGTGCCAGTGCACTCTCTGGACTCACTGCACTGCATCCCCAATCGTACCAGTGCCCTCTCTGGACTCGCTGCACTCCATTCCCAGTGGTGCCACTGCAATCTGTGGTCTCACTGCACTGCATCCCCAGTGGTGCCAGTGCACTCTCTGGACTCATTGCACTGCATCCCCAGTGGTGCCAGTGCACTCTCTGGACTCACTGCAGTGCATCTCCAGTGGTGCCAGTGCACTCTCTGGACTCACCGGGGTGCATCCCCAGTGGTACCTGTGCACTCTCTGGACTCACTGCACTGCATCCCCAGTGGTGCCAGTGCACTCTCTGGACTCACTGCACTGCATCCCCAGTGGTGACAGTGCACTCTCTGGACTTGCCGGGGTGCATCCCCAGTGGTGCCAGTGCACTCTCTGGACTCACCGGGTTGCATCCCCAGTGGTGCCAGTGACCTCTCTTGACTCACTGCACTGCATCCCCAGTGGTGCCAGTGCACTCTGGACTCACCGCACTGCATCCCCAGTGATGCCAGTGCACTCTCTGGACTCACTGCACTGCATCCCCAGTGGTGCCAGTGACCTCTCTGGACTCACTGCACTGCATCCCCAGTGGTGCCAGTACACTCTCTGGACTCACTGCACTGCATCCCCAGCGGTGCCAGTGCACTCTCTGGACTCACTGCACTGCATCCCCAGTTGTGCCACTGCACTCTCTGGACTCACTGCACTGCATCCCCAGTGGTGCCAGTGCACTCTCTGGACTCACTGCAGTGCATCCCCAATGGTGCCAGTGCACTCTTTGGACTCACTGCACTGCATCCCCAGTGGTGCCACTGCACTCTCTGGACTCACTGCACTGCATCCCCAGTGGTGCCGGGGCACTCTCTGGACTCACGGCAGTGCATCCCCAGTGGTGCCAGTGCACTCTCTGGACTCACTGCACTGCATCCCCAGTGGGGCCAGTGCACTCTCTGGACTCACTGCACTGCATCACCAGTGGTGACAGTGCACTCTATGGACTTGCCGGGGTGCATCCCCAGTGGTGCCAGTGCACTCTCTGGACTCACCGGGGTGCATCCCCAGTGGTGCCAGTGCACTCTCTGGACTCACTGCAGTGCATCCCCAGTGGTGCCAGTGCACTCTCTGGACTCAGTGCACTGCATCCCCAGTGGTGCCAGTGCACTCTCTTTACTCACTGCACTGCATCCCCAGTGTTGCCAGTGCACTCTCTGCACTCACTGCACTGCATCAACAGTGGTGCCAGTGCACTCTCTGGACTCACTGCACTGCATCCCCAGTGGTGCCAGTGCACACTCTGGACTCACTGCACTGCATCCCAGGTGGTGCCAGTGCACTCTCTGGACTCACTGCAGTGCATCCCCAGTGGTGCCAGTGCACTCTCTGGACTCACTGCACTGCATCCCCAGTGGTGCCAGTGCACTCTCTGGACTCACTGCACTGCATCCCCAGTGGTGCCAGTGCACTCTCTGGACTCACTGCACTGCATCCCCAGTGGTGCCAGTGCACTCTCTGGACTTGCCGGGGTGCATCCCCAGTGGTGCCAGTGCAGTCTCTGTGTTAGTGTTGGGGAGAATCGAATGGATGTTTTACTAATGTCTCTTAGGTAATGGGACCTACAGTATAATTAAGCATTGCCAAATGTACTTACATTATCAATTAATCTATGTATACTGGATACTTAGGGAGTACATTGAACAATCAAAAGAATCATTGAAGGGGAACCTTGGGAGGGAACAGGTACAACCTGACCTTGGATAAGGGCCTGGAAATGATGAAATGAGTTGAAGCAGAACCAAGAAGCGGAGGGAGCATGCGTCGAGTAAGAAAGGTGAAAAGTTTAGCGGAGAGGAAGACTCCTTACTTCATCTGGACGACCACCTGGACGACCACCAGAGTGCGCCACGCATGTGCAAAGGGGAGGGGAGCTAATTAGAATGAAAAGCGAGGCTGCTGTTGCAACCTGTAATGAATATGTATACCTGACGCAATATTGTATGTATAAATAATGGCTGGGAAGTAACGGGACTTGAAGCCAGATTTGGGCACCTGCCCCGGCTTCCAGCGCTGAATAAAGCACCTTCATATAATCACTTGGTGATTATGTGGTTGCTAGGCTAACATCTGGACTCACTGCAGTGCATCCCCAGTGGTGCCAGTGCACTCTCTGGAGTCACTGCAGTGCATCCCCAGTGGTGCCAGTGCACTCCCTGGACTCACTGCAGTGCATCCCCAGTGGTGCCAGTGCACTCTCTGGACTCACTGCAGTGCATCCCCAGTGGTGCCAGTGCACTCTCTGGACTCACTGCAGTGCATACCCAGTGGTGCCAGTGCACTCTCTGGACTCAATGCAGTGCATCCCCAATCGTACCAGTGCACTCTCTGGACTCACTGCACTGCATCCCCAGTGGTACCAGTGCACTCTCTGGACTCACTGCACTGCATCCCCAGTGGTGCCAGTGCACTCTCTGGACTCACTGCACTGCATCCCCAGTGGTGCCAGTGCACTCTCTGGACTCACTGCACTGCATCCCCAGTGGTGACAGTGCACTCTCTGGACTTGCCGGGGTGCATCCCCAGTGGTGCCAGTGCACTCTCTGGAGTCACCGGGGTGCATCCCCAGAGGTTCCAGTGCACTCTCTGGACTCACTGCACTACATCCCCAGTGGTGCCAGTTCACTCTCTGGACTCACTGAACTGAATCCCCAGTAGTGCCAGTGCACTCTCTGCACTCACTGTACTGCATCCCCAGTGGTGCCTGTGAAGTCTCTGGACTCACTGCAGTGCATCCCCAGTGGTGCCAGTGCAATCTCAGGACTCACAGCAGTGCAGCTCCAGTTGGTGCCAGTGCACTCTCTGCACTCACTGCACTGCATCCCCAGTGCTGACAGTGCACTCTCTGGACTCACTGCACTGCATCCCCAGTGGTGCCAGGGTACTCTCTGGACTCAGTGGACTGCATCCCCAGTGGTGCCAGTGCACTCTCTGGACTCACTGCAGTGCATCCCCAGTGGTGCCAGTGCACTCTCTGGACTCACTGCACTGCATCCCCAGTGGTGCCAGTGCACTCTCTGGACTCACTGCAGTGCATTCCCTTTTGTGCCAGTGCACTCTCTGCACTCACTGCACTGCATCCCCTGTGGTGCCAGTGCACTCTCTGGACTCACTGCACTGCATCCCCAGTGGTGCCTGTGAAGTCTCTAGTCTCACTGCAGTGCATCCCCAGTGGTGCCAGTGCACTCTCTGGACTCACTGCACTGCATCCCCATTGCTGACAGTGCCCTCTCTGGACTCAGTGCACTGCATCCCCAGTGGTGCCAGTTCACTCTCTGGACTAAATGCACTGCATCCCCAGTGGTGCCAGTGGCTCTCTGGACTCATTGCACTGCATCACCAGTGGTGCCAGTGCACTCTCTGGACTCACTGCAGTGCATCCACAGTGGCGCCAGTGTACTCTCTTAACTCACTGCACTGCATCACCAGTGGTGCCAGTGCGCTCTCTGGACTCACTGCACTGCATCCCCAATGGTGCCACTGCACTCTCTGGACTCACTGCACTGCATCCCCAGTGGTGCCAGTGCACTCTCTGGACTCACTGCACTGCATCACCAGTGGTGCCAGTGTACTCTGTGGACTCACTGCACTGCATCACCAGTGGTGCCAGTGTACTCTGTGGACTCACTGCACTGCATCCCCAGTGGTGACAGTGCACTCTCTGGACTCACTGCACTGCATCCCCCGTGGTGCCAGTGCACTCTCTGGACTCACTGCACTGCATCCCCAGTGGTGCCACTGCAGTCTCTGAAAACACCGGGGTGCAACCGCAGCGGTGCCAGTGCACTCTCTGCACTCACGGCACTGCATCCCCAGTGGTGCCAGTGCACTCTCTGGACTCACTGCAGTGTATCCCCTGTGGTGCCAGTGCACTCTGTGGACTCAGTGCACTGCATCCCAGTGGTGCCAGTGCACTCTCTGGACTCACTGCAGTGCATCCCCAGTGGTGCCAGTGCACTCTCTGGACTCACGGCACTGCATCCCAATGGTGCCAGTCAACTCTCTGGACTCACTGCAGTGCATCCCCAGTGGTGCCAGTGCACTCTCTGGACTCACTGCAGTGCATCCCCAGTGGTGCCAGTGCACTCTCTGGACTCACGGGGGTGCATCCCCAGTGGTGCCAGTGCACTCTCTGGACTCACTGCAGTCCATCCCCAGTGGTGCCAGTGCACTCTCTGGACTCACTGCACTGCATCCACAGTGGTGCCAGTGCACTCTCTTTACTCACTGCACTGCATCCCGAGTGGTGCCAGTGCACTCTCTGGACTCACGGCAGTGCATCCCCAGTGGTGCCAGTGCACTCTCTGGACTCACTGCACTGCATCCCCAGTGGTGCCAGTGCACTCTCTGGACTCACTGCACTGCATCCCCAGTGGTGCCAGTGCACTCTCTGGACTCACTGCAGTGCATCCCCAGTGGTGCCAGTGCACTCTCTGGACTCACTGCACTGCATCCCCAGTGGTGCCAGTGCACTCTCTGGACTTGCCGGGGTGCATCCCCAGTGGTGCCAGTGCACTCTCTGGACTCACTGCAGTGCATCCCCAGTGGTGCCAGTGCACTCTCTGGACTCACTGCATTCCCAGTGGTGCCAGGGCACTCTCTGGACTCACTGCACTGCATCCCCATGGTGGTGCCTGTGAACTCTCTGGACTCACTGCAGTGCATCCCCAATGGTGCCAGTGCACTCTTTGGACTCACTGCACTGCATCCCCAGTGGTGCCACTGTACTCTCTGGACTCACTACACTGCATCCCCAGTGGTGCCAGTGCCCTCTGTGGACTCAGTGCACTACATCCCCAGTGGTGCCAGTGCACTCTCTGGACTCACTGCAGTGCATCCCCAGTGGTGCCAGTGCACTCTCTGGACTCACTGCACTGCATCCCCAGTGGTGCCAGTGCACTCTCTGGACTCACTGCAGTGCATCCCCTTTTGTGCCAGTGCACTCTCTGCACTCACTGCACTGCATCCCCAGTGGTGCCAGTGTACTCTCTGGACTCACTACACTGCATCCCCAGTGGTGCCTGTGAAGTCTCTGGTCTCACTGCACTGCATCCCCAGTGGTGCCAGTGCACTCTTTGGACTCACTGCACTGCATCCCCAGTGATGCCGGTGCACTCTCTGGACTCACTGCACTGCATCCCCAGTGGTGCCACTGCACTCTCTGGACTCAGTGCAGTGCATCCCCAGTGGTGCCAGTGCACTCTTTGGTCTCACTGCACTGCATCCCCAGTGGTGCCACTGCACTCTCTGGACTCACTGCAGTGCATCCCCAGTGGTGCCAGTGCACTCTCTGGACTCACTGCACTGCATCCCCAGTGATGCCAGTGCACTCTCTGGACTCACTGCACTGCATCCCCAGTGGTGCCACTGCACTCTCTGGACTCACTGCAGTGCATCCACAGTGGTGCCACTGCACTCTCTGGACTCACTGCAGTGCATCCCCAGTGGTGCCAGTGCACTCTCTGGACTCACTGCACTGCATCCCCAGTGATGCCAGTGCACTCTCTGGACTCACTGCACTGCATCCCCAGTGGTGCCAGTGCACTCTCTGGACTCACTGCACTGCATCCCCAGTGGTGCCAGTGCACTCTCTGGACTCACTGCAGTGCAGCTCCTGAGGTGCCAGTGTACTCTCTGGACTCACTGCACTGCATCCCCAGTGGTGACAGTGCACTCTCTGGAATCACTGCAGTGCATCCCCTGTGGTGCCATTGCACTCTCTGGACTCACTGCACTCCATCCCCAGTGGTGCCTGTGCACTCTCTTGAGTCACTGCACTGCATCCCCAGTGGAGCCAGTGCACTCTCTGGACTCTCTGCACTGCATCCCCAGTGGTGCCAGTGCACTCTCTGGACTCACTGCACTGCATCCCCAGTGGTTCCAGTGCACTCTCTGGATCACTGCACTGCATCACCATTGATGCCAGGGCACTCTCCGGACTCACTGCAGTGCATCCCCAGTAGTGCCAGTGCACTCTTTCGAGTCACTGCACTGCATCCCCAGTGGTGCCAGTGCATTCCCTGGACTCACTGCAGTGCATCCACAGTGGTGCCAGTGCACTCTCTGGAGTCACTGCAGTGCATCCCCAGTTGTGCCAGTGCACTCTCTGGACTCACTACACTGCATCCCCAGTGCTGACAGTGCACTCTATGGACTCACTTCACTGCATCCCCAGTGGTGCCAGTGCACTCTCTGGACTCACTGCAGTGCATCCCCTTTTGCGCCAGTGCACTCTCTGGACTCACTGCACTGCATCCCCAGTGGTGCCAGTGCACTCTCTGGAGTCACTGCACTGCAACCCCAGTGGTGCCAGTGCACTCTCTGGACTCACTGCAGTGCATCCCCAGTGGTGCCAGTGCACTCTCTGGACTCACTGCACTGCATCCCCAGTGCTGACAGTGCACTCTCTGGACTCACTGCACTGCTTCACCAGTGGTGGCAGTGTACTCTCTGGACTCACTGCACTGCATCCCCAGTGGAGACAGTGCACTCTCTGTAGTCACTGCGCTGCATCCCCAGTGGTGACAGTGCACTCTCTGCACTCACTGCAGTGTATCCCCATTGCTGACAGTGCACTCTCTGGAGTCACTGCACTGCAACCCCAGTGGTGCCAGTGCACTCTCTGGACTCACTGCAGTGCATCCCCAGTGGTGCCAGTGCACTCTCTGGACTCACTGCACTGCATCCCCAGTGCTGACAGTGCACTCTCTGGACTCACTGCACTGCTTCACCAGTGGTGGCAGTGTACTCTCTGGACTCACTGCACTGCATCCCCAGTGGAGACAGTGCACTCTCTGTAGTCACTGCACTGCATCCCCAGTGGTGACAGTGCACTCTCTGCACTCACTGCAGTGCATCCCCAATCGTATCAGTGCACTCTCTGGAGTCACTGCACTGCATCCCCAGTGGTGCCACTGCAACCTCTGGTCTCACTGCAGTGCATCCCCAGTGGTGCCAGTGCACTCTCTGGACTCACTGCAGTGCATCCCCAGTGGTGCCAGTGCACTCTCTGGACTCACTGCACTGCATCCCCAGTGGTGCCAGTGCACTCTCTGGAGTCACAGCACTGCATCAACAGTGGTGCCTCTGCACTCTCTGGACTCACTGCACTGCATCCCCAGTGGTGCCAGTGCACTCTCTGGACTCACTGCACTGCATCCCCAGTGGTGCCACTGCACTCTCTGGACTCACTGCAGTGCATCCCCAGTGGTACCAGTGCACTCTCTGCACTCACTGCACTGCATCCCCGGTAGTGCCAGTGCACTCTCTGCCCTCACTGCAGTGCATCCCCAGTGGTGCCAGTGCACTCTCTGGACTCACTGCAGTGCATCCCCAGTGGTGCCAGTGCACTCTCTGGACTCACTGCACTGCATCCCCAGTGGTGCCAGTGCACTCTCTGGACTCACTGCACTGCATCCCCTGTGGTGCCAGTGCACTCTCTGGACTCACTGCACTGCATCCCCAGTGGTGCCAGTGCACTCTCTGGACTCACGGCAGTGCATCCCCAGTGGTGCCAGTGCACTATCTGGACTCACTGCACTGCATCCCCAGTGGTGCCAGTGCACTCTCTGGACTCACTGCACTGCATCCCCAGTGGTGCCAGTGCACTCTCTGGACTTGCCGGGGTGCATCCCCAGTGGTGCCAGTGCAGTCTCTGTGTTAGTGTGGGGAGAATCGAATGGATGTTTTACTAATGTCTCTTAGGTGATGGGACCTACAGTATAATTAAGCATTGCCAAATGTACTTACATTATCAATTAATCTATGTATACTGGATACTTAGGGAGTACATTGAACAATCAAAAGAATCATTGAAGGGGAACCTTGGGAGGGAACAGGTACAACCTGTCCTTGGATAAGGGCCTGGAAATGATGAAATGAGTTGAAGCAGAACCAAGAAGCGGAGGAAGCATGCATCGAGTAAGAAAGGTGAAAAGTTTAGCGGAGAGGAAGACTCCTTACTTCATCTGGACGAACACCTGGACGACCACCAGAGTGCGCCACGCATGTGCAAAGGGGAGGGGAGCTAATTAGAATGAAAAGCGAGGCTGCTGTTGCATCCTGTAATGAATATGTATACCTGACGCAATATTGTATGTATAAATAACGGCTGGGAAGTAACGGGACTTGAAGCCAGATTTGGGCACCTGCCCCGGCTTCCAGCGCTGAATAAAGCACCTTCATATAATCACTTGGTGATTATGTGGTTGCTAGGCTAACATCTGGACTCACTGCAGTGCATCCCCAGTGGTGCCAGTGCACTCTCTGGAGTCACTGCAGTGCACACCCAGCGGTGCCAGTGCACTCCCTGGACTCACTGCAGTGCATCCCCAGTGGTGCCAGTGCACTCTCTGGACTCACTGCATTGCATCCCCAGTGGTGCCAGTGCACTCTCTGGACTCACTGCAGTGCATCCCCAGTGGTGCCAGTGCACTCTCTGGACTCACTGCACTGCATCCCCAATCGTACCAGTGCACTCTCTGGACTCACTGAACTGCATCCCCAAGGTGCCAGTGCACTCTCTGGACTCACTGCACTGCATCCCCAGTGGTGACAGTGCACTCTCTGGACTCACTGCTCTGCATCCCCCGTGGTGCCAGTGCACTCTCTGGACTCACTGCACTGCATCCCCAGTGGTGCCACTGCACTCTCTGAAAACACCGGGGTGCAACCGCAGCGGTGCCAGTGCACTCTCTGCACTCACGGCACTGCATCCCCAGTGGTGCCAGTGCACTCTCTGGACTCACTGCAGTGTATCCCCTGTGTTGCCAGTGCACTCTGTGGACTCAGTGCACTGCATCCCAGTGGTGCCAGTGCACTCTCTGGACTCACTGCACTGCATCCCCAGTGGTGCCAGTGCACTCTCTGGACTCACTGCACTGCATCCCAGTGGTGCCAGTGCACTCTCTGGACTCACTGCAGTGCATCCCCAGTGGTGCCAGTGCACTCTCTGGACTCACTGCAGTGCATCCCCAGTGGTGCCAGTGCACTCTCTGGACTCACTGCACTGCATCCCCAGTGGTGCCAGTGCACTCTCTGGACTCACTGCAGTGCATCCCCAGTGGTGCCAGTGCACTCTCTGGACTCACTGCACTGCATCCACAGTGGTGCCAGTGCACTCTCTTTACTCACTGCACTGCATCCCCAGTGGTGCCAGTGCACTCTCTGGACTCACTGTACTGCATCCACAGTGGTGCCAGAGCACTCTCTGGACTCACTGTACTGCATCCCCAGTGGTGCCAGTGCACTCTCTGGACTCACTGCACTGCATCCCCAGTGGTGCCAGTGCACTCTCTGGACTCACTGCAGTGCATCCCCAGTGGTGCCAGTTCAATCTCTGGACTCACGGCAGTGCATCCCCAGTGGTGCCTGTGAAGTCTCTGGTCTCACTGCACTGCATCCCCAGTGGTGCCAGTGCACTCTCTGGAACTCACTGCACTGCATCCCGATTGCAGACAGTGCCCTCTCTGGACTCAGTGCACTGCATCCCCAGTGGTGCCAGTTCACTCTCTGGACTAAATGCACTGCATCCCCTGTGGTGCCAGTGGCTCTCTGGACTCATTGCACTGCATCACCAGTGGTGCCAGTGCACTCTCTGGACTCACTGAACTGCATCCCCAAGGTGCCAGTGCACTCTCTGGACTCACTGCACTGCATCCCCAGTGGTGCCAGTGCACTCTCTGGACTCACTGCACTGCATCCCCAGTGGTGCCAGTGCACTCTCTGGACTCACTGCAGTGCATTTCCAGTGGTGCCAGTGTAGTCTCTGGACTCACTGCACTGCATCCCCAGTTGTGCCAGTGCACTCTCTGGACTCACTGAACTGCATCCCCAAGGTGCCAGTGCACTCTCTGGACTCACTGCACTGCATCCCCAGTGGTGACAGTGCCCTCTCTGGACTAAATGCACTGCATCCCCTGTGGTGCCAGTGGCTCTCTGGACTCATTGCACTGCATCAACAGTGGCGCCAGTGTACTCTCTTAACTCACTGCACTGCATCCCCAGTGGTGCCAGTGCACTCTCTGGACTCACTGCACTGCATCCCCAGTGGTGCCACTGCACTCTCTGGACTCACTACAGTGCATCCCCAGTGGTGCCAGTGCACTCTCTGGACTCACTGCAGTGCATTTCCAGTGGTGCCAGTGTAGTCTCTGGACTCACTGCACTGCATCCCCAGTTGTGCCAGTGCACTCTCTGGACTCACTGCTCTGCATCCCCCGTGGTGCCAGTGCACTCTCTGGACTCACTGCACTGCATCCCCAGTGGTGCCACTGCACTCTCTGAAAACACCGGGGTGCAACCGCAGCGGTGCCAGTGCACTCTCTGCACTCACGGCACTGCATCCCCAGTGGTGCCAGTGCACTCTCTGGACTCACTGCAGTGTATCCCCTGTGTTGCCAGTGCACTCTGTGGACTCAGTGCACTGCATCCCAGTGGTGCCAGTGCACTCTCTGGACTCACTGCACTGCATCCCCAGTGGTGCCAGTGCACTCTCTGGACTCACTGCACTGCATCCCAGTGGTGCCAGTGCACTCTCTGGACTCACTGCACTGCATCCCCAGTGGTGCCAGTGCACTCTCTGGACTCACTGCAGTGCATCCCCAGTGGTGCCAGTGCACTCTTTGGACTCACTGCACTGCATCCCCAGTGGTGCCAGTGCACTCTCTGGACTCACTGCAGTGCATCCCCAGTGGTGCCAGTGCACTCTCTGGACTCACTGCACTGCATCCACAGTGGTGCCAGTGCTCTCTCTTTACTCACTGCACTGCATCCCCAGTGGTGCCAGTGCACTCTCTAGACTCACTGTACTGCATCCCCAGTGGTGCCAGTGCACTCTCTGGACTCACTGCACTGCATCCCCAGTGGTGCCAGTGCACTCTCTGGACTCACTGCACTGCATACCCAGTGGTGCCAGTGCACTCTCTGGACTCACTGCAGTGCATCCCCAGTGGTGCCAGTGCACTCTCTGCACTCACTGCAGTGCATCCCCAGTGGTGCCAGTGCACTCTCTGGACTCACTGCACTGCATCCCCAGTGGTGCCAGTGCACTCTCTGGACTTGCCGGGGTGCATCCGCAGTGGTGCCAGTGCACTCTCTGGACTCACTGCATTGCATCCCCAGTGGTGCCAGTGCACTCTCTGGACTCACTGCATTCCCAGTGGTGCCAGGGCACTCTCTGGACTCACTGCACTGCATCCCCAGTGGTGCCACTGTACTCTCTTTACTCACTGCACTGCATCCCCAGTGGTGCCAGTGCACTCTCTGGACTCACTGCAATCCATCCCCACTGGTGCCAGTGCACTCTCTGAACTCACTGCACTGCATCCCCAGTGGTGCCAGTGCACTCTCTGGACTCACTGCACTGCATCCCCAGTGGTGCCAGTTCAATCTCTGGACTCACGGCAGTGCATCCCCAGTGGTGCCTGTGAAGTCTCTGGTCTCACTGCACTGCATCCCCAGTGGTGCCAGTGCACTCTCTGGAACTCACTGCACTGCATCGCGATTGCAGACAGTGCCCTCTCTGGACTCAGTGCACTGCATCCCCAGTGGTGCCAGTTCACTCTCTGGACTAAATGCACTGCATCCCCTGTGGTGCCAGTGGCTCTCTGGACTCATTGCACTGCATCACCAGTGGTGCCAGTGCACTCTCTGGACTCACTGAACTGCATCCCCAAGGTGCCAGTGCACTCTCTGGACTCACTGCACTGCATCCCCAGTGGTGCCAGTGCACTCTCTGGACTCACTGCACTGCATCCCCAGTGGTGCCAGTGCACTCTCTGGACTCACTGCAGTGCATTTCCAGTGGTGCCAGTGTAGTCTCTGGACTCACTGCACTGCATCCCCAGTTGTGCCAGTGCACTCTCTGGACTCACTGAACTGCATCCCCAAGGTGCCAGTGCACTCTCTGGACTCACTGCACTGCATCCCCAGTGGTGACAGTGCCCTCTCTGGACTCAGTGCACTGCATCCCCAGTGGTGCCAGTTCACTCTCTGGACTAAATGCACTGCATCCCCAGTGGTGCCAGTGCACTCTCTGGACTCACTGCAGTCCATCCCCAGTGGTGCCAGTTCACTATCTGGACTCACTGCACTGCATCCCCAGTGGTGCCAGTGCACTCTCTTTACTCACGGGAGTGCATCCCCAGTGGTGCCAGTGCACTCTCTGTACTCACTGCACTGCATCCCCAGTGGTGCCAGTGCACTCTCTGGACTCACTGCAGTGCATCCCCAGTGGTGCCAGTGACCTGTCTGGGCTCATTTCATTCCCAGTGGTGCCAGGGCACTCTCTGGACTCACTGCACTGCATCCCCAGTGGTGCCAGTGAAGTCTCAGTGTTGGGGAGAATTGAATGGCTGTTTTACGAATGTATCTTAGGTAATGGGACCTACAGTATAATTAAGCATTGCCAAATGTACTTACATTATCAATTAATCTATGTATACTGGATACTTAGGGAGTACATTGAACAATCAAAAGAGTCATTGAAGGGGAACCTTGGGAGGGAACAGGTACAACCTGACCTTGGATAAGGGCCTGGAAATGATGAAATGAGTTGAAGCAGAACCAAGAAACGGAGGGAGCATGCGTCGAGTAAGAAAGGTGAAAAGTTTAGCGGAGAGGAAAACTCCTTACTTCATCTGGACGACCACCTGGACGACCACCAGAGTGCGCCACGCATGTGCAAAGGGGAGGGGAGCTAATTAGAATGAAAAGCGAGGCTGCTGTTGCAACCTGTAATGAATATGTATACCTGACGCAATATTGTATGTATAAATAACGGCTGGGAAGTAACGGGACTTGAAGCCAGATTTGGGCACCTGCCCCGCCTTCCAGCGCTGAATAAAGCACCTTCATATAATCACTTGGTGATTATGTGGTTGCTAGGCTAACATCTGGACTCACTGCAGTGCATCCCCAGTGGTGCCAGTGTACTCTCTGGACTCACTTCAGTGCATCCCCAGTGGTGCCAGTGTACTCTCTGGACTCACTGCAGTGCATCCCCAGTGGTGCCAGTGCACTCCCTGGACTCAGTGCAGTGCATAACCAGTGGTGCCAGTGAACTCTCTGGACTCACTGCATTGCATCCCCAGTGGTGCCAGTGCACTCTCTGGACTCACTGCACTGCTCCAGCCGCGGCATCCGCTCCAGCCGCCTCAGACGCTCCAGCCGCGGTAGCCCCTCCAGCCGCGGCAGACGCTCTAGACGCTCCAGCCGCCGCAGCCGCTCCAGCCTCGGCAGCCGCGACAGGCGCTCCAGCCGCGGCAGCCGCTAAAGCCGCTACCGAGTGGAGCGGCTGCCACGGCTGGAGCGGCTGGAGCGGCTGCCGCGGCTGGAGCGGCTGTCGCGGCTGGAGCGCCTGCCGCGGTTGGAGCGGCTGCCGCGGCTGGAGCGGCTGGAGCGTCTGCCGCGTATGCCGCGGATGGAGCGGCTGCCGCGGCTGGACCGGCTGCCGCGGCTGCCGAGGCTGGAATGGCTACCGCGGCTGGAGCGGTAGCCGCGGTCGAGCAGTACAGTGAGTCCAGAGAGTGCACTGTCACCTTTGGGGATGCACTGCATTGTCTGCAGAGAGTGCCCTGGCACCACTGGGGATGCACTGCAGTGAGTGCAGAGAGTGCAATGGCACCACTGGGGATGGACTGCAGTGAGTCCAGAGAGTGCACTGGCACCACTTGGGATGCACTGCAGTGAGTCCAGAGAGTGCACTGGCACCAGTGGGGATGCACTGCAGTGAGTGCAGAGAGTGAACTGGCACCGCTGCGGTTGCACCCCGGAGTTTTCAGAAAGTGCAATGGCACCACTGGGGATGCAGTGCAGTGATTCCAGAGAGTGCACTGGCACCACTGGGGATGAACTGCAGTGAGTCCAGAGAGTGCACTGGCACCACTGGGGATGCAGTGCAGTGAGTCCAGAGAGTGCACTGGCACCTTGGGGATGCAGTGCAGTGAGTCCAGAGAGTGCACTGGCACCTTGGGGATGCAGTGCAGTGAGTCCAGAGAGTGCACTGGCTCCACTGGGGATGCACTTCAGTGAGTCCAGAGAGTGCACTGGCACCTTGGGGATGCAGTGCAGTGTGTCCACAGAGAGCACTGGCTCCACTGGGGATGCACTTCAGTGAGTCCAGAGAGTGCACTGGCACCTTGGGGATTCAGTGCATTGAGTCCAGAGAGTGCACTGGCACCATTGGGATGCACTGCAGTGAGTCCAGAGAGTGCAGTGGCACCATGGTGGATGCAGTGCAGTGAGTCCAGAGAGTGCACTGGCACCACTGGTGATGCAGTGCAATGAGTCCAGAGAGCCACTGGCACTTCTGGGGATGCACTGCAGTGAGTCCAGAGAGTGAACTGGCACCACTGGGGATGCAGTGCACTGAGTCCAGAGATGGCACTGTCAGCAATGGGGATGCAGTGCAGTGAGTCCAGAGAGTGCA
This sequence comes from Anser cygnoides, assembly GCF_040182565.1. Classification (NCBI taxonomy): domain Eukaryota; kingdom Metazoa; phylum Chordata; class Aves; order Anseriformes; family Anatidae; genus Anser; species Anser cygnoides. The sequence continues at coordinate 38,631,206 of NC_089879.1, forward strand.
CTGGCACTACTTGGGATCTCACTGCAGTGAGAATGTATCTGAATCCCCGGTGGTGCCAGTGCACTCTCTGGACTCACTGACCTGCATCCCCAGTGGTTCCAGTGCACTCTCTGGAGTAACTGCAGTGCATCCCCTGTGGTGCCAGTGCACTCTCTGGACTCACTGTACTGCATCCTCAGTGGTGCCAGTTGACTCTCTGGACTCACTGCACTGCTCCAGCCGCGGCATCCGCTCCAGCCGCCTCAGCCGCTCCAGCCGCGGTAGCCCCTCCTGCCGCGGCAGACGCTCTAGACGCTCCAGCCGCCTCAAGTGCTCCAGCCGCGGCAGCCGCGAAAGCCGCTAACGAGTGGAGCGGCTGCCACGGATGGAGCGGCTGCCGCGGTTGGAGTTGCTGCCGCGGCTGGAGCGGCTGCCGCGGATGCCGCGGCTGGAGCGCCTTCGCGCTTGGAGCGGCTGTCGCGGCTGGAGCGGCTGGAGCGGCTGCCGCGTATGCCACGGATGGAGCGGCTGCCGCGCCTGGACCGGCTGCCGCGGCTGCCGCGGCTGGAGCGGCTGGAGCGGATGACGAGGCTGGAGGGGCTAACGCGGCTGGAGCGGCTGCCGCGGCTCGAGCAGTACAGTGACTCCAGAGAGTGCACTGTCACCTTTGGGGATGCACTGCATTGTCTGCAGAGAGTGCACTGGCACCACTGGGGATGCAGTGCAGTGAGTCCTGAGAGTGCAATGGCCCCACAGGGGATGCACGGCAGTGAGTCCAGAGAGTGTACTGGCACCACTGGGGATGCAGTGCAGTGAGTCCAGAGAGTGCACTGGCACCAAATGGAGCTACACTGCTGTGAGTCCTGAGATTGCACTGGCACCACTGGGGATGCACTGCAGTGAGTCCAGAGAGTTCTCTGGCACCACTGGGGATGCACTGCAGTGAGTCCAAAGACTTCACAGGCACCACTGGGGATGCAGTACAGTGAGTCCAGAGAGTGCACTGGCACCACTGGGGATTCAGTTCAGTGATTCCAGAGAGTTCTCTGGCACCACTGGGGATGCACTGCAGTGAGTCCAGAGACTTCACAGGCACCATTGGGAATGCACTGCAGTGAGTACAGAGAGTGCACTGGCACCTAAGGGGCTGCACTGCAGTGAGTCCAGAGAGTGCACTGGAACCACATGGGCTGCACTGCGGTGAGTCCAGAGAGTGCACTGGCACCACTGGGGATGCAGTGCAGTGAGTCCACAGAGAGCACTGGCTCCACTGGGGATGCACTTCAGTGATTCCAGAGAGTGCACTGGCACCACTGGGGATGCAGTGCAGTGAGTCCTGAGAGTTCACTGGCACCAAAGGGGATGTAGTGCAGTGAGTCCAGAGAGTGCACTGGCACCACTGGGGATGCAGTGCAGTGAGTCCAGAGAGTGCACTGGCACCACTGGGGATGCACTGCAGTGAGTCCAGAGAGTGCAATGGCACCACTGGGATGCAGTGCAGTGAGTCCACAGAGTGCACTGGCACCACAGGGGATACACTGCAGTGAGTCCAGAGAGTGCACTGGCACCACTGGGGATGCACTGCCGTGAGTGCAGAGAGTGCACTGGCACCATTGGGGATGCAGTGCACTGAGTCCAGAGAGTGCCCTGGCACCACTGGGGATGCAGTGAGTCCAGACAGTGCACTGGCACCACTGGGGATGCACTGCAGTGAGACCAGAGTGTTCTCTGGCACCACTGGGATGCAGTTTAGTGAGTCCAGAGAGTGCACCGGCTCCAATGGCGATACATTGCAGTGAGTCCAGACAGTGCACTGGCACCACTGTGGATGCACTGCAGTGAGTCCAGAGAGTGCTCTGGCACCACTGGGGATGCACTGCAGTGAGTCCAGAGACTACACTGGCACCACTGGGGATGCAATGCAGTGAGTCCAGAGAGTGCACTGGCACCACTGTTGATGCAGTGCAGTGAGTCCAGAGAGTGCACTGTCAGCACTGGGGATGCAGTGCAGTGAGTCCAGAGAGTGCACTGTCAGCACTGGGGATGCAGTGCAGTGAGTCCAGAGAGTGCACTGGCACGACTGTTGATGCAGTGCAGTCTGTCCAGAGAGGGCACTGGCACCGCTGCGGATGCACTGCAGTGAGTCCGGAGAGTGCCCTGGCACCACCGGGCATGCACTGCAGTGAGTCCAGAGAGTGCACTGGCCCCACACGGGATGTAGTGCAGTGAGTCCACAGAGGGCACTGGCACCACTGCGGATGCACTGCAGTGAGTCTGGAGAGTGCCCTGGCACCAATGGTGATGCAGTGCAGTGAGTCCAGAGAGTGCAGTGACACCACTGGGGATGCAGTGCAGTGAGTCCAGAGAGTGCACTGGCACCACTGGGGATGCAATGCAGTGAGTCCAGAGAGTGCACTGGCACCACTGGGGATGCACCCCGGCAAGTCCAGAGAGTGCACTGGCACCACTGGGGATGCAGTGCAGTGAGTCCAGAGAGTGCACTGGCACAAAAGGGGATGAACTGCAGTGAGTCCAGAGAGTGCACTGGCACCAGTGGGGATGGACTGCAGTGAGTCCAGAGAGTGCACTGGCACCACTGGGGATGCAGTGCAGTGAGTCCAGAGAGTGCACTGGCACCAGTGGGGATGCACTGCAGTGGTTCCAGAGAGTGCACTGGCACCACTGGGGATGCAGTGCAGTGAGTCCATAGAGTGCACTGGCACCACTGGGAATGCAGTGCAGTGAGTCCAGAGAATGCACTGGCACCACTGGGGATGCAGTGCAGTGACTCCAGAGAGTGCACTGGCACCACTGGGGATGCACTGCAGTGAGTCCAGAGAGTGCACTGGCACCACTGGGGATGCAGTGCAGTGAGTCCAGAGAGTGCACTGGCACCAGTGGGGAAGCACTGCAGTGAGTCCAGAGAGTGCACTGGCACCACTGGGGATGCACTGCACTGAGTCCAGAGAGTGCACTGACACCACTGGGGATCCAATGCAGTGAGTCCAGAGAGTGCAATGGAACCACTGGGGATGCAGTGCAGTGAGTCCAGTGAGTGCACTGACACCACTGGGGATGCACTGCCGTGAGTGTAGAGAGTGCACTGGCAACAGGGGATGCACTGCAGTGACTCCAGAAAGTGCACTGGCACCACTGGGGATGCACTGCAGTGAGTCCAGAGAGTGCACTGGCACCACTGGGGATGCAGTGCAGTGAGTCCAGAGAGTACACTGGCACCACTGGGGATGCACTGCAGTGAGTCCAGAGAGTGTACTGGCACCACAGGGGATGCAGTGCAGTGAGTCCAGAGAGTGCACTGGCACCACTGGGGATGCACCCCTGTGAGTCCAGAGAGTGCACTGGCACCACTGGGGATGCAGTGCAGTGAGTCCAGAGACTGCACTGGCACTACTGGGTTTTTAGTGCAGTGAGTCCAGAGAGTGCACTGGCACCACTGGGGATGCAGTGCAGTGAGTCCAGAGAGTGCACTGGCACCACTGGGGATGCACTACAGTGAGTTCAGAGAGTGCACTGGCACCACTGGGGATGCAGTGCAGTGAGTCCAGAGAGTGCACTAGCACAAATGGGATGCAGTGCAGTGAGTCCAGAGAGTGCAGCGGCACCACTGTTGATGCAGTGCAGTGACTCAAGAGAGTGCACTGGCACCAGTGCGGAAGCACTGCACTGAGTCCAGAGAGTGCACTGGCACCACTGGGGATGCACTGCAGTGAGTCCAGAGAGTGCACTGGCACCACTGGGGATGAAGTGCAGTGAGTCCAGAGAGTGCACTGGCACCACTGGGGATGCAGTGCAGTGAGTCCAGAGAGTGCACTAGCACAAATGGGATGCAGTGCAGTGAGTCCAGAGAGTGCACTGGCACCACTGTGGATGCACTGCAGTGAGTCCAGAGAGTGCACTGGCACCACTGGGGATGCAGTGCAGTGAGTCCAGAGAGTGCACTGGCACCACTGGGGATGCAGTGCAGTGAGTCCAGAGAGTGCACTAGCACAAATGGGATGCAGTGCAGTGAGTCCAGAGAGTGCACTGGCGCCACTGGGGATGCAATGCAGTGAGTCCAGAGAGTGCACTGGCACCACTGGGGATGCAGTGCAGTGAGTCCAGAGAGTGCACTGGCACCACTGGCGATGCAATGCAGTGAGTCCACAGAGTGCACTGGCACCACTCGGGATGCACCTCGGTGAGTCCAGAGAGTGCACTCGCACCACTGGGGATGCAGTGCAGTGACTCCAGAGAGTGCACTGGCCCCACAGGGGATGTAGTGCAGTGAGTCCACAGAGGGCACTGGCACCACTGGGGATGCAGCGCAGTGACTCCAGAGAGTGCACTGGCACCACTGGGGATGCAGTGCAGTGAGTCCAGAGAGTGCACTGGCACCACTGGGGATGCAGTGCAGTGAGTCCAGAGAGTGCACTGGCACCACTGGGGATGCACTGCAGTGAGTCCAGAGAGTGTACTGGCACCACTGGGGATGCAGTGCAGTGACTCGAAAGAGTGCACTGGCACCACTGCGGATGCACTGCAGTGAGTCCGGAGAGTGCCCTGGCACCAATGGTGATGCAGTGCAGTGAGTCCAGAGAGTGCAGTGACACCACTGGGGATGCAGTGCAGTGAGTCCAGAGAGTGCACTGGCACCACTGGGATGCACTGCAGTGAGTCCAGAGAGTGCACTGGCACCACTGGAGATGCAGTGCAGTGAGTCCAGAGAGTGCACTGGCACCAGTGGGGGTGCAGTGCAGTGAGTCCAGAGAGTGCACTGGCACCACTGGGGATGCAGTGCAGTGAGTCCAGAGAGTGCACTGGCACCACTGGGGATGCAGTGCAGTGAGTGCAGAGAGTGCACTGGCACCAGTGGGGGTGCACTGCAGTGAGTCCAGAGAGTGCACTGGCACCACTGGGGTTGCAGTGCAGTGAGTCCAGAGAGTGCACTGGCACCACTGGGGATGCAGTGCAGTGAGTGCAGAGAGTGCCCTGGCACCACTGGGGATGCAGTGCAGTGAGTCCAGAGAGTGCACTGGCACCACTGGGGATGCAGTGCAGTGAGTCCAGAGAGTGCAATGGCACCACTGGGGATGCACTGCAGTGAGTGCAGAGAGTGCACAGGCACCACTGGGGATGCACTGCAGTGAGGGCAGAGAGTGCCCTGGCACCACTGGGGATGCAGTGCAGTGAGTCCAGAGAGTGCACTGGCACCACTGGGGATGCAATGCAGTGAGTCCAGAGAGTGCACTGGCACCACTGGGGATGCACTGCAGTGAGTCCACAGACTGCACTGGCACCAGGGGAGATTCACTGCAGTGAGTCCAGAGAGTGCACTGGCACCACTGGGGATGCAGTGAGTACAGAGAGTGCACTCGCTCCACTGGGGATGCACTGCAGTGAGTCCAGAGAGTGCAGTGGCACCACTGGGGAAGCAGTGCAGTGAGTCCAGAGAGTGCACTGGCACCACTGGGGATGCAGGGCAGTGAGTCCAGAGAGTGCACTGGCACCACTGGGGAACACTGCAGTGATTCCAGAGAGTGCACTGGCACCACTGGGGATGCAGTGCAGTGAGTCCAGAGAGTGCACTGGCACCACTGGGGATGCACTGCAGTGACTCGAAAGAGTGCACTGGCACCACTGGGGATGCACTGCAGTGAGTCCGGAGAGTGCAATGGCACCAATTTGAATGCAGTGCAGTGATCCAGAGAGTGCACTGGAACCACTGGGGATGCAGTGCAGTGAGTCCAGAGAGTGCTCTGGCACCACTGGGGAGGCAGTGCAGTGAGTCCAGAGAGTGCACTGGCAACACTGGGTATGCAGTGCAGTTAGTCCATAGAGTGCACTGGCACCACTGGGGATGCAGTGCAGTGACTCAAGAGAGTGCACAGGCACCACTGGGGATGCAGTGCAGTGAGTCCAGAGAGTGCAATGGCACCACAGGGGATGCACTGCAGTGATTCCAGAGAGTGCACTGTCACCAATGGGGATGCAGTGCAGTGAGTCAAGAGAGTACACTGGCTCCTCAGGGGCTGCACTGCAGTGAGTCCAGAGATTGCACTGGCACCACTGGGGATGCAGTGCAGTGAGTCCAGAGAGTGCACTGGCACCACTGGGGATGCACCTCGGTGAGTCCAGAGAGTGCTCTGGGAACACCGGGGATGCAGTGCAGTGAGTGCAGAGAGTGCACTGGCACCACAGGGGATGCAGTGCAGTGAGTCCAGAGAGTGCACTGGCACCACTGGGGATGCACTGCAGTGGGTCCAGAGAGTGCACTGGCACCATTAGGGATGCAGTGCAGTGAGTCCGGAGAGTGCACTGGCACCACTGGGGATGCACTGCAGTGAGTCCAGAGAGTGCACTGGCTCCACTGGGGATGCACTGCAGTGAGTCCAGAGAGTGCACTGTCAGCACTGGGGATGCAGTGCAGTGAGTCCAGAGAGTGCACTGTCAGCACTGGGGATGCAGTGCAGTGAGTCCAGAGAGTGCACTGGCACCAGTGGGGATGAAGTGCAGTGAGTCCAGAGAGTGCACTGGCACCACTGGGGATGCACTGCAATGAGTCCAGAGAATGCACTGGCTCTAATGGGGATGCAGTGCAGTGACTCGAAAGAGTGCACTGGCACCACTGCGGATGCACTGCAGTGAGTCCAGAGAGTGCCCTGGCACCAATGGTGATGCAGTGCAGTGAGTCCAGAGAGTGCAGTGGCACCACTGGGGATGCAGTGCAGTGAGTCCAGAGAGTGCACTGGCACCACTGGGGATGCAGTGCAGTGAGTACAGAGAGTGCTCGGGGAACACTGGGGATGCAGTGCAGTGAGTGCAGAGAGTGCACTGGCACCACTGGGGATGCACTGCAGTTACTCGAAAGAGTGCACTGGAACCACTGCGAATGCACTGCAGTGAGTCCGGAGAGTGCCCTGGCACCAATGGTGATGCAGTGCAGTGAGTCCAGAGAGTGCACTGGCACCACTGGGGATGCAGTGCAGTGAGTCCAGAGAGTGCACTGGCACCACTGGGGATGCAGTGCAGTGAGTCCAGAGAGTGCACTGGCACCACTGGGGATGCACCCCGGTAAGCCCAGAGATTGCACTGGCAACACTGGTAATGCAGTGCAGTGACTCCAGAGAGTGCAGAGGCACCACTGTTGATGCAGTGCTGCGACTCCAGAGAGTGCACTGGCACCACTGGGGATGCAGTGCAGTGAGTCCAGAGAGTGCACTGGCACCACTGGTGATGCAGTGCAGTGAGTGCAGAGAGTGCACTGGCACCACTGGGGATGCACTGCAGTGAGTCCAGAGAGTGCACTGGCACGACTGGGGATGCTTTGCAGTGACTCAAAAGAGTGCACTGGCACTACTGCGGATGCACTGCATTGAGTCCGGAGAGTGCACTGGCACCAATGGTGATGCAGTGCAGTGAGTCCAGAGAGTGCAGTGGCACCACTGGGGATGCAGTGCAGTGAGTCCAGAGAGTGCACTGGCACCACTGGGGATGCAATGCAGTGAGTCCAGAGAGTGCACTGGCACCACTGGGGATGCACTGCAGTGACTCGAAAGGGTGCACTGGCACCACTGCGGATGCACTGCAGTGAGTCTGGAGAGTGCCCTGGCACCAATGGTGATGCAGTGCAGTGAGTCCAGAGAGTGCAGTGACACCACTGGGGATGCAGTGCAGTGAGTCCAGAGAGTGCATTGGCACCACTGGGGATGCACTGCAGTGAGTCCAGAGAGTGCACTGGCACCACTGGGGATGCAGTGCAGTTGAGTCCAGAGAGTGCACTGGCACACTGGGGATGCAGTGCAGTGAGTCCAGAGAGTGCACTGGCACCACTGGGATGCAGTGCAGTGAGTCCACAGAGTGCACTGGCACCACAGGGGATACACTGCAGTGAGTCCAGAGAGTGAACTGGCACCACTGGGGACGCAGTGCAGTGACTACAGAGAGTGCACTGGCACCATTGGGGATGCAGTGCAGTGAGTCCAGAGAGTGCACTGGCACCACTGGGGATGCACTGCAGTGGGTCCAGAGAGTGCACTGGCACCACTGGGGATGCAGTGCAGTGAGTCCATAGAGTGCACTGGCACCACTGGGAATGCAGTGCAGTGAGTCCAGAGAGTGCACTGGCACCACTGGGGATGCAGTGCAGTGACTCCAGAGAGTGCACTGGCACCACTGGGGATGCAGTGCAGTGAGTCCAGAGAGTGCACTGGCACCACTGGGGATGCACTGCAGTGAGTCCAAGAGTGCACTGGCACCAGTGGGGAAGCACTGCAGTGAGTCCAGAGAGTGCACTGGCACCACTGGGGATGCACTGCACTGAGTCCAGAGAGTGCACTGACACCACTGGGGATCCAATGCAGTGAGTCCAGAGAGTGCAATGGAACCACTGGAGATGCAGTGCAGTGAGTCCAGTGAGTGCACTGGCACTTCTGGGGATGCAGTGCAGTGAGTGCAGAGAGTGCACTGGCACAACAGGGGATGCACTGCAGTGACTCCAGAAAGTGCACTGGCACCACTGGTGATGCAGTGCAGTGAGTGCAGAGAGTGCACTGGCACCACTGGGGATGCACTGCAGTGAGTCCAGAGAGTGTACTGGCACCACAGGGGATGCAGTGCAGTGAGTCCAGAGAGTGCACTAGCACCACTGGGGATGCACCCCGGTGAGTCCAGAGAGTGCACTGGCACCACTGGGGATGCAGTGCAGTGAGTCCAGAGACTGCACTGGCACTACTGGGGTTTTAGTGCAGTGAGTCCAGAGAGTGCACTGGCACCAATGGGGATGCAGTGCTGTGAGTCCAGAGAGTGCCCTGGCACCACTGGGGATGCAGTGAGTCCAGAGAGTGCACTGGCACCACTGGGGATGCACTGCAGTGAGTCCAGAGAGTGCACTGGCACCACTGGGGATGCAGTGAGTCCAGAGAGTGCACTGGCACCACTGGGGATGCAATGCAGTGAGTCCAGAGAGTGCACTGGCACCACTGGGGATGCAGTGCAGTGAGTCCAGAGAGTGCACTGGCACCACTGGGGATGCACTGCAGTGATTCCAGAGAGTGCACTGGCACCACTGGGGATGCAGTGCAGTGAGTCCAGAGAGTGCACTGGCACCACTGCGGATGCACTGCAGTGAGTCCAGAGAGTGCACTGGCAGCACTGGGGATGCAGTGCAGTTGAGTCCAGAGAGTGCACTGGCACCTTGGGGATGCAGTGCAGTGAGTCCAGAGAGTGCACTGGCACCACTGGGATGCAGTGCAGTGAGTCCAGAGAGTGCACTGGCACCACAGGGGATACACTGCAGTGAGTCCAGAGAGTGCACTGGCACCACTGGGGACGCCGTGCAGTGACTACAGAGAGTGCACTGGCACCATTGGGGATGCAGTGCACTGAGTCCAGAGAGTGCACTGGCACCAATGGGGATGCAGTGCTGTGAGTCCAGAGAGTGCCCTGGCACCACTGGGGATGCAGTGAGTCCAGAGAGTGCACTGGCACCACTGGGGATGCACTGCAGTGAGACCAGAAAGTTCTCTGGCACCACTGGGGATGCAGTTTAGTGAGTCCAGAGAGTGCACCGGCTCCAATGGCGATACACTGCAGTGAGTCCAGACAGTGCACTGGCACCACTGGGGATGCACTGCAGTGAGTCCAGAGAGTGCTCTGGCACCACTGAGCTACACTGCAGTGAGTCCAGTAGTTGCACTGGCGCCACTGGGCAGGCACTGCTGTGAGTCCAGAGGCTACACTGGCACCACTGGGGATGCACTGCAGTGATTCCGGAGAGTGCACTGGCACCACTGGGGATGCAGTGCTGTGAGTCCAGAGAGTGCACTGGCACCACTGGGGATGCACTGCAGTGACTCGAAAGAGTGCACTGGCACCACTGCGGATGCACTGCAGTGAGTCCAGAGAGTGCCCTGGCACCAATGGTGATGCAGTGCAGTGAATCCAGAGAGTGCAGTGGCACCACTGGGGATGCAGTGCAGTGAGTCCAGAGAGTGCACTGGCACCACTGGGGATGCAATGCAGTGAGTCCAGAGAGTGCCCTGGCACCACTGGGGATGCACTGCAGTGAGTCCAGAGAGTGCACTGGCACCAGTGGGGATGCAGTGCAGTGAGTCCAGAGAGTGCACTGGCACTACTGGGGATGCACTGCAGTGAGTCCAGAGAGTGCACTGGCACCACTGGGGATGCACTGCAGTGAGTCCAGAGAGTGCACTGGCACCACTGGGGATGCAGTGCAGTGAGTCCAGAGAGTGCACTGGCACCACTGGGGATGCAGTGCAGTGAGTCCAGAGAGTGCACTGGCACCACTGGTGATGCAGTGCAGTGAGTCCAGAGAGTGCACTGGCACCACTGGGGATGCAGTGCAGTGAGTCCAGAGAGTGCACTGGCACCACTGGCGATGCAGTGCAGTGAGTCCAGAGAGTGCACTGGCAGCACTGGGAATGCACTGCAGTGAGTCCAGAGAGTGCTCTGGCACCACTGGGGATGCAGTTCAGTGAGTCCAGAGAGTGCACTGGCACCACTGGGGATACACTGCAGTGACTCCAGAGAGTGCACAGGCACCACTGGGGATGCACTGCAGTGAGTCCAGAGAGTGCACTGGCACCACTGGGGATGCAGTGCAGTGAGTCCAGAGACTGCACTGGCACGAACTGGAGCTGCACTGCAGTGAGTCCTGAGATTGCACTGGCACCACTGGGGATGCACTACAGTGAGTCCAGAGACTACACTGGCACCACTGGGGATGCAGTGCAGTGAGTCCAGAGAGTGCACTGGCACCACTGTTCATGCAGTGCAGTGAGTCCAAAGAGTGCACTGGCACCACTGGGTATGCAGTGCATGAGTGCAGAGAGTCCACTGGCACCACTGGCGATGCAGTGCAGTGAGTCCAGAGAGTGGACTGGCACCAGTGGGGATGGAGTGCAGTGAGTCCAATGAGTGCACTGGCACCACTGGGGATGCAGTGCAGTGAGTCCAGAGAGTGCACTGGCTCCACTGGGGATGAACTGTAGTGAGTCCAGAGACTGCACAGGCACCACTGGGGATGCAGTGCAGTGACTCCAGAGAGTGCACTGGCACCACTGGGGATGCAGTGCAGTGAGTGCAGAGACTGCACTGGCACCACTGGGGATGCAATGCAGTGAGTCCAGAGAGTGCACTGGCACCACTGGGGATGCAGTGCAGTGAGTCCAGAGAGTGCACGGGCACCACTGGGGATGCACTGCAGTGAGTCCAGAGAGTGCACTGACACCACTGGGGATGCAGTGCAGTGATTCCGGAGATTGCACTGGCACCACTGCGGATGCAGTGCAGTGAGTCCAGAGAGTGCACTGGCACCACTGGGGATGCACTGCAGTGAGTCCAGAGAGTGCACTGGCAGCACTGGGGATGCACTGCAGTGAGTCCAGAGAGTGCACTGGCACCACTGGGGATGCACTGCAGTGACTCGAAGGAGTGCACTGGCACCACTGCGGATGCACTGCAGTGAGTCCGGACAGTGCCCTAGCACCACTGGTGATGCAGTGCAGTGAGTCCAGAGAATGCAGTGGCACCACTGGGGATGCAGTGCAGTGAGTCCAGAGAGTGCACTGGCACCACTGGGGATGCAATGCAGTGAGTCCAGACAGTGCACTGGCACCACTAAGGATGCAGTGCAGTGACTCCAGAGAGTGCACTGGCACCACTGTGGATGCAGTGCAGTGATTCCAGAGAGTGCACTGGCACCACTGGGGATGCAGTGCAGTGAGTCCAGAGAGTGCACTGGCACTACTGGGGATGCACTGCAGTGAGTCCAGAGAGTGCACTGGCACCACTGGGGATGCACTACAGTGAGTCCAGAGAGTGCACTGGCACCACTGGGGATGCAGTGCAGTGACTCCAGAGAGTGCACTGGCACCACAGGTGATGCAGTGCAGTGAGTACAGAGAGTGCACTGGCACCACTGGGGATGCAGTGCAGTGAGTCCAGAGACTGCACTGGCACCAACTGGAGCTGCACTGCAGTGAGTCCTGAGATTGCACTGGCACCACTGGGGATGCACTACAGTGAGTCCAGAGACTACACTGGCACCACTGGGGATGCAGTGCAGTGAGTCCAGAGAGTACACTGGCACCACCGTTCATGCAGTACAGTGAGTCCAAAGAGTGCACTGGCACCACTGGGTATGCAGTGCATGAGTGCAGAGAGTGCACTGGCACCACTGGGGATGCAGTGCAGTGAGTCCAGAGAGTGGACTGGCACCAGTGGGGATGGAGTGCAGTGAGTCCAGAGAGTGCACTGGCACCAGTGGGGATGAACTGTAGTGAGTCCAGAGACTGCACAGGCACCACTGGGGATGCAGTGCAGTGAGTCCAGAGAGGGCACTGGCACCACTGGGGATGCAGTGCAGTGAGTCCAGAGAGTGCACTGGCACCACTGAGGTTGCAGTGCAGTGACTCCAGAGAGTGCACTGGCACCACTGGGGATGCAGTGCAGTGAGTCCAGAGAGTGCACTGGCACCACTGGGGATGCAATGCGGTGAGTCCAGAGAGTGCACTGGCACCACTGGGGATGCAGTGCAGTGAGTCCAGAGAGTGCACTGGCACCACTGGGGATGCACTGCAGTGAGTCCAGAGAGTGCACTGGCACTACTGGGGATGCAGTGCAGTGAGTGCAGAGAGTGCACTGGCACCACTGGGGATGCACTGCAGTAAGGGCAGAGAGTGCACTGGCACCACTGGGGATGCAGTGCAGTGAGTCCAGAGAGTGCACGGGCACCACTGGGGATGCAATGCGATGAGTCCACAGAGTGCACTGGCACCACAGGGGATGCAGTGCAGTGAGTCCAGAGAGTGCACTGACACCACTGGGGATGCAGTGCGGTGAGTTCAGAGAGTGCACTGGCACCACTGGGGATGCAGTGCAGTGAGTCCAGAGAGTGCACTGGCACCACTGGGGATGCAGTGCAGTGAGTACAGAGAGTGCACTGGCACCACAGGGGATGCACTGCAGTGATTCCAGAGAGTGCACTGGCACCACTGGGGATGCAGTGCAGTGAGTCCAGAGAGTGCACTGGCACCACTGGGGATGCACTGCAGTGACTCGAAAGAGTGCACTGGCACCACAGGGGATGCACTGCAGTGATTCCAGAGAGTGCACTGGCACCACTGGGGATGCAGTGCAGTGAGTCCAGAGAGTGCACTGGCACCACTGGGGATGCACTGCAGTGACTCGAAAGAGTGCACTGGCACCACTGGGGATGCACTGCAGTGAGTCCGGAGAGTGCCCTGGCACCAATGGTGATGCAGTGCAGTGAGTCCAGAGAGTGCACTGGCACCACTGGGGATGCAGTGCACTGAGTCCAGAGAGTGCACTGGCACCACTGGTGATGCAGTGCAGTGAGTCCAGAGAGTGCAATGGTACCACTGGCGATGCAGTGCAGTGAGTCCAGAGAGTGCACTGGCAGCACTGGGGATGCACTGCAGTGAGTCCAGAGAGTGCTTTGGCACCACTGGGGATGCAGTTCAGTGAGTCCAGAGAGTGCACTGGCACCACTGGAGATACACTGCAGTGACTCCAGAGAGTGCACTGGCACCACTGGGGATGCACTGCAGTGAGTCCAGAGAGTGCACTGGCACCACTGGGGATGCAGTGCAGTGAGTCCAGAGACTGCACTGGCACCAACTGGAGCTGCACTGCAGTGAGTCCTGAGATTGCACTGGCACCACTGGGGATGCACTACAGTGAGTCCAGAGACTACACTGGCACCACTGGAGATGCAGTGCAGTGAGTCCAGAGACTGCACTGGCACCACTGTTCATGCAGTGCAGTGAGTCCAAAGAGTGCACTGGCAAGACTGGGTATGCAGTGCAGTGAGTCCAGAGAGTGCACTGGCACCACTGGGGATGCAGTGCAGTGAGTCCAGAGAGTGGACTGGCACCAGTGGGGATGGAGTGCAGTGAGTCCAGAGAGTGCCCTGGCACCACTGGGGATGCAGTGCAGTGAGTCCAGAGAGTGCACTGGCTCCACTGGGGATGAACTGTAGTGAGTCCAGAGACTGCACAGGCACCACTGGGGATGCAGTGCAGTGAGTCCAGAGAGGGCACTGGCACCCCTGGGGATGCAGTGCAGTGAGTGCAGAGAGTGCACTGGCACCAGTGGGGATGCAATGCAGTGAGTCCAGAGAGTGCACTGGCACCACTGGGGATGCACTGCAGTGAGTCCAGAGAGTGCACGGGCACCACTGGGGATGCAGTGCAGTTGAGTCCAGAGAGTGCACTGGCACCTTGGGGATGCAGTGCAGTGAGTCCAGAGAGTGCACTGGCACCACTGGGGATGCAGTGCGGTGAGTCCAGAGAGTGCACTGGCACCACTGGGGATGCACTGCAGTGAGTCCAGAGAGTGCACTGGCACCACTGGGGTTGCAGTGCAGTGAGTCCAGAGAGTGCACTGGCACCACTTGGGATGCACTGCAGTGAGTCCAGAGAGTGCACTGGCACCACTGGGAATGCAGTGCAGTGACTCAGAGAGTGCACTGGCACCACTGGGGATGCACTGCAATGAGTCCAGATAGTGCACTGGCACCACTGGGGATGCACTGCAATGAGTCCAGATAGTGCACTGGCACCACTGGGGATGCAGTGCAGTGAGTGCAGAGAGTGCACTGGCACCACTGGGGATGCAGTGCAGTGAGTCCAGAGAGTGCACTGGCACCACTGGGGATGCAGCGCAGTGAGTCCACAGAGTGCACTGGCACTACTGGGGATGCAGTGCAGTGAGTGCAGAGAGTGCACTGGCACCACTGGGGATGCAGTGCAGTGAGTCCAGAGAGTGCACTGGCACCAGTGGGGATGCAGCGCAGTGAGTCCACAGAGTGCATTGGCACTACTTGGGATGCAGTGCAGTGAGTCCAGAGAGTGCACTGGCACCACTGCGGATGCACTGCAGTGAGTCCAGAGAGTGCACTGGCACCACTGGGGATGCAGTGCAGTGAGTCCAGAGAGTGCACTGGCACCACAGGTGATGCAGTGCAGTGAGTCCAGAGAGTGCACTGGCACCACTGGGGATGCACGCCGGTGAGCCCAGAGATTGCACTGGCACCACTGGGGATGCACTGCACTGAGTGCAGAGAGTGCACTGGCACCACTGGGGATGCACTGCAGTGAGGGCAGAGAGTGCACTGGGACCACAGGGGATGCAGTGCAGTGAGTCCAGAGAGTGCCCTGGCACCACTGGGGATGCAGTGCAGTGAGTCCAGAGAGTGCACTGGCACCACTGAGGATGCAGTGCAGTGAGTCCAGAGAGTGCACTGGCACCACTGGGGATGCAGTGCAGTGAGTCCAGAGAGTGCACTGGCACCACTGGGGATGCAATGCGGTGAATCCAGAGAGTGCACTGGCACCACTGGGGATGCAGTGCAGTGAGTCCAGAGAGTGCACTGACACCACTGGGGATGCACGTCAGTGCCAGTGCACTCTCTGGACTCACTGCACTGCATCCCCAGTGGTGCCAGTGCACTCTCTGGACTCACTGCACTGCATCCCCAGTGGTGCCAGTGCACTCTCTGGACTCACTGCAGTGCATCCCCAGTGGTGCCAGTGCACTCTCTGGAGTCACTGCACTGCATCCTCAGTGGTGCCAGTGCACTCTCTGGACTCACTGCACTGCATCCCCAGTGGTGCCAGGGCACTCTCTGGACTCACTGCACTGCATCCCCAGTGGTGCCAGTGCACTCTCTGGACTCACTGCAGTGCATCCCCAGTGGTGCCAGTGCACTCTCTGGAGTCACTGCACTGCATCCTCAGTGGTGCCAGTGCACTCTCTGGACTCACTGCACTGCATCCCCAGTGGTGCCAGGGCACTCTCTGGACTCACTGCACTGCATCCCCTGTGGTCCCAGTGCACTCTCTGCCCTCACTGCAGTGCATCCCCAGTGGTGCCAGGGCACTCTCTGGACTCACTGCACTGCATCCCCTGTGGTCCCAGTGCACTCTCTGCCCTCACTGCACTGCATCCCCAGTGGTGCCAGTACACTCTCTGGACTCACTGCACTGCATCCGCAGTGGTGCCAGTGCACTCTCTGGACTCACTGTACTGCATCCCCAGTGGTGCCAGTGCACTCTCTGGACTCACTGCACTGCATCCCCAGTGGTGCCAGTGCACTCTCTGGACTCACTGCACTGCATCCCCAATGGTGCCAGTGCACTCTTTGGTCTCACTGCACTGCATCCCCAGTGGTGCCACTGCACTCTCTGGACTCACTGCAGTGCATCCCCAGTGGTGCCAGTGCACTCTCTGGACTCACTGCACTGCATCCCCAGTGATGCCGGTGCACTCTCTGGACTCACTGCACTGCATCCCCAGTGGTGCCACTGCACTCTCTGGACTCAGTGCAGTGCATCCCCAGTGGTGCCAGTGCACTCTTTGGTCTCACTGCACTGCATCCCCAGTGGTGCCACTGCACTCTCTGGACTCACTGCAGTGCATCCCCAGTGGTGCCAGTGCACTCTCTGGACTCACTGCACTGCATCCCCAGTGATGCCAGTGCACTCTCTGGACTCACTGCACTGCATCCCCAGTGGTGCCACTGCACTCTCTGGACTCACTGCAGTGCATCCCCAGTGGTGCCACTGCACTCTCTGGACTCACTGCAGTGCATCCCCAGTGGTGCCAGTGCACTCTCTGGACTCACTGCACTGCATCCCCAGTGATGCCAGTGCACTCTCTGGACTCACTGCACTGCATCCCCAGTGGTGCCAGTGCACTCTCTGGACTCACTGCACTGCATCCCCAGTGGTGCCAGTGCACTCTCTGGACTCACTGCAGTGCAGCTCCTGAGGTGCCAGTGTACTCTCTGGACTCACTGCACTGCATCCCCAGTGGTGACAGTGCACTCTCTGGAATCACTGCAGTGCATCCCCTGTGGTGCCATTGCACTCTCTGGACTCACTGCACTCCATCCCCAGTGGTGCCTGTGCACTCTCTTGAGTCACTGCACTGCATCCCCAGTGGAGCCAGTGCACTCTCTGGACTCTCTGCACTGCATCCCCAGTGGTGCCAGTGCACTCTCTGGACTCACTGCACTGCATCCCCAGTGGTTCCAGTGCACTCTCTGGATCACTGCACTGCATCACCATTGATGCCAGGGCACTCTCCGGACTCACTGCAGTGCATCCCCAGTAGTGCCAGTGCACTCTTTCGAGTCACTGCACTGCATCCCCAGTGGTGCCAGTGCATTCCCTGGACTCACTGCAGTGCATCCACAGTGGTGCCAGTGCACTCTCTGGAGTCACTGCAGTGCATCCCCAGTTGTGCCAGTGCACTCTCTGGACTCACTGCACTGCATCCCCAGTGCTGACAGTGCACTCTATGGACTCACTTCACTGCATCCCCAGTGGTGCCAGTGCACTCTCTGGACTCACTGCAGTGCATCCCCTTTTGCGCCAGTGCACTCTCTGGACTCACTGCACTGCATCCCCAGTGGTGCCAGTGCACTCTCTGGAGTCACTGCACTGCAACCCCAGTGGTGCCAGTGCACTCTCTGGACTCACTGCAGTGCATCCCCAGTGGTGCCAGTGCACTCTCTGGACTCACTGCAGTGCATCCCCAGTGGTGCCAGTGCACTCTCTGGACTCACTGCACTGCTTCACCAGTGGTGGCAGTGTACTCTCTGGACTCACTGCACTGCATCCCCAGTGGAGACAGTGCACTCTCTGTAGTCACTGCGCTGCATCCCCAGTGGTGACAGTGCACTCTCTGCACTCACTGCAGTGCATCCCCAGTGCTGACAGTGCACTCTCTGGAGTCACTGCACTGCAACCCCAGTGGTGCCAGTGCACTCTCTGGACTCACTGCAGTGCATCCCCAGTGGTGCCAGTGCACTCTCTGGACTCACTGCACTGCATCCCCAGTGCTGACAGTGCACTCTCTGGACTCACTGCACTGCTTCACCAGTGGTGGCAGTGTACTCTCTGGACTCACTGCACTGCATCCCCAGTGGAGACAGTGCACTCTCTGTAGTCACTGCACTGCATCCCCAGTGGTGACAGTGCACTCTCTGCACTCACTGCAGTGCATCCCCAATCGTATCAGTGCACTCTCTGGAGTCACTGCACTGCATCCCCAGTGGTGACAGTGCACTCTCTGGACTCACTGCTCTGCATCCCCCGTGGTGCCAGTGCACTCTCTGGACTCACTGCACTGCATCCCCAGTGGTGCCACTGCACTCTCTGAAAACACCGGGGTGCAACCGCAGCGGTGCCAGTGCACTCTCTGCACTCACGGCACTGCATCCCCAGTGGTGCCAGTGCACTCTCTGGACTCACTGCAGTGTATCCCCTGTGTTGCCAGTGCACTCTGTGGACTCAGTGCACTGCATCCCAGTGGTGCCAGTGCACTCTCTGGACTCACTGCACTGCATCCCCAGTGGTGCCACTGCACTCTCTGGACTCACTGCAGTGCATCCCCAGTGGTGCCAGTGCACTCTCTGGACTCACTGCAGTGCATCCCCAGTGGTGCCAGTGCACTCTCTGGACTCACTGCACTGCATCCCCAGTGGTGCCAGTGCACTCTCTGGACTCACTGCACTGCATCCCCAGTGGTGCCAGTGCACTCTCTGGACTCACTGCACTGCATCCCCAATGGTGCCAGTGCACTCTTTGGTCTCACTGCACTGCATCCCCAGTGGTGCCACTGCACTCTCTGGACTCACTGCAGTGCATCCCCAGTGGTGCCAGTGCACTCTCTGGACTCACTGCACTGCATCCCCAGTGATGCCGGTGCACTCTCTGGACTCACTGCACTGCATCCCCAGTGGTGCCACTGCACTCTCTGGACTCAGTGCAGTGCATCCCCAGTGGTGCCAGTGCACTCTTTGGTCTCACTGCACTGCATCCCCAGTGGTGCCACTGCACTCTCTGGACTCACTGCAGTGCATCCCCAGTGGTGCCACTGCACTCTCTGGACTCACTGCACTGCATCCCCAGTGGTGCCAGTGCACTCTCTGGACTCACTGCACTGCATCCCCAGTGATGCCAGTGCACTCTCTGGACTCACTGCACTGCATCCCCAATGGTGCCAGTGCACTCTCTGGACTCACTGCACTGCATCCCCAGTGGTGCCAGTGCACTCTCTGGACTCACTGCAGTGCAGCTCCTGAGGTGCCAGTGTACTCTCTGGACTCACTGCACTGCATCCCCAGTGGTGACAGTGCACTCTCTGGAATCACTGCAGTGCATCCCCTGTGGTGCCATTGCACTCTCTGGACTCACTGCACTCCATCCCCAGTGGTGCCTGTGCACTCTCTTGAGTCACTGCACTGCATCCCCAGTGGAGCCAGTGCACTCTCTGGACTCTCTGCACTGCATCCCCAGTGGTGCCAGTGCACTCTCTGGACTCACTGCACTGCATCCCCAGTGGTTCCAGTGCACTCTCTGGATCACTGCACTGCATCACCATTGATGCCAGGGCACTCTACGGACTCACTGCAGTGCATCCCCAGTAGTGCCAGTGCACTCTTTCGAGTCACTGCACTGCATCCCCAGTGGTGCCAGTGCATTCCCTGGACTCACTGCAGTGCATCCACAGTGGTGCCAGTGCACTCTCTGGAGTCACTGCAGTGCATCCCCAGTTGTGCCAGTGCACTCTCTGGACTCACTGCACTGCATCCCCAGTGCTGACAGTGCACTCTATGGACTCACTTCACTGCATCCCCAGTGGTGCCAGTGCACTCTCTGGACTCACTGCAGTGCATCCCCTTTTGCGCCAGTGCACTCTCTGGACTCACTGTACTGCATCCCCAGTGGTGCCAGTGCACTCTCTGGAGTCACTGCACTGCAACCCCAGTGGTGCCAGTGCACTCTCTGGACTCACTGCAGTGCATCCCCAGTGGTGCCAGTGCACTCTCTGGACTCACTGCACTGCATCCCCAGTGCTGACAGTGCACTCTCTGGACTCACTGCACTGCTTCACCAGTGGTGGCAGTGTACTCTCTGGACTCACTGCACTGCATCCCCAGTGGAGACAGTGCACTCTCTGTAGTCACTGCGCTGCATCCCCAGTGGTGACAGTGCACTCTCTGCACTCACTGCAGTGCATCCCCAGTGCTGACAGTGCACTCTCTGGAGTCACTGCACTGCAACCCCAGTGGTGCCAGTGCACTCTCTGGACTCACTGCAGTGCATCCCCAGTGGTGCCAGTGCACTCTCTGGACTCACTGCACTGCATCCCCAGTGCTGACAGTGCACTCTCTGGACTCACTGCACTGCTTCACCAGTGGTGGCAGTGTACTCTCTGGACTCACTGCACTGCATCCCCAGTGGAGACAGTGCACTCTCTGTAGTCACTGCACTGCATCCCCAGTGGTGACAGTGCACTCTCTGCACTCACTGCAGTGCATCCCCAATCGTATCAGTGCACTCTCTGGAGTCACTGCACTGCATCCCCAGTGGTGCCACTGCAACCTCTGGTCTCACTGCAGTGCATCCCCAGTGGTGCCAGTGCACTCTCTGGACTCACTGCAGTGCATCCCCAGTGGTGCCAGTGCACTCTCTGGACTCACTGCACTGCATCCCCAGTGGTGCCAGTGCACTCTCTGGAGTCACAGCACTGCATCAACAGTGGTGCCTCTGCACTCTCTGGACTCACTGCACTGCATCCCCAGTGGTGCCAGTGCACTCTCTGGACTCACTGCAGTGCATCCCCAGTGGTGCCAGTGCACTCTCTGGACTCACTGCAGTGCATCCCCAGTGGTACCAGTGCACTCTCTGCACTCACTGCACTGCATCCCCAGTAGTGCCAGTGCACTCTCTGCCCTCACTGCAGTGCATCCCCAGTGGTGCCAGTGCACTCTCTGGACTCACTGCAGTGCATCCCCAGTGGTGCCAGTGCACTCTCTGGACTCACTGCAGTGCATCCCCAGTGGTGCCAGTGCACTCTCTGGACTCACTGCACTGCATCCCCAGTGGTGCCAGTGCACTCTCTGGACTCACTGCACTGCATCCCCTGTGGTGCCAGTGCACTCTCTGGACTCACTGCAGTGCATCCCCAGTGGTGCCAGTGCACTATCTGGACTCACTGCACTGCATCCCCAGTGGTGCCAGTGCACTCTCTGGACTCACTGCAGTGCATCCCCAGTGGTGCCAGTGCACTCTCTGGACTCACTGCAGTGCATCCCCAGTGGTGCCAGTGCACTCTCTGGACTCACTGCAGTGCATCCCCAGTGGTGCCAGTGCACTCTCTGGACTCACTGCACTGCATCCCCAGTGGTGCCAGTGCACTCTCTGGACTCACTGCACTGCATCCCCTGTGGTGCCAGTGCACTCTCTGGACTCACTGCAGTGCATCCCCAGTGGTGCCAGTGCACTATCTGGACTCACTGCACTGCATCCCCAGTGGTGCCAGTGCACTCTCTGGACTCACTGCACTGCATCCCCAGTGGTGCCAGTGCACTCTCTGGACTTGCCGGGGTGCATCCCCAGTGGTGCCAGTGCAGTCTCTGTGTTAGTGTGGGGAGAATCGAATGGATGTTTTACTAATGTCTCTTAGGTGATGGGACCTACAGTATAATTAAGCATTGCCAAATGTACTTACATTATCAATTAATCTATGTATACTGGATACTTAGGGAGTACATTGAACAATCAAAAGAATCATTGAAGGGGAACCTTGGGAGGGAACAGGTACAACCTGTCCTTGGATAAGGGCCTGGAAATGATGAAATGAGTTGAAGCAGAACCAAGAAGCGGAGGAAGCATGCATCGAGTAAGAAAGGTGAAAAGTTTAGCGGAGAGGAAGACTCCTTACTTCATCTGGACGAACACCTGGACGACCACCAGAGTGCGCCACGCATGTGCAAAGGGGAGGGGAGCTAATTAGAATGAAAAGCGAGGCTGCTGTTGCAACCTGTAATGAATATGTATACCTGACGCAATATTGTATGTATAAATAATGGCTGGGAAGTAACGGGACTTGAAGCCAGATTTGGGCACCTGCCCCGGCTTCCAGCGCTGAATAAAGCACCTTCATATAATCACTTGGTGATTATGTGGTTGCTAGGCTAACATCTGGACTCACTGCAGTGCATCCCCAGTGGTGCCAGTGCACTCTCTGGAGTCACTGCAGTGCACACCCAGCGGTGCCAGTGCACTCCCTGGACTCACTGCAGTGCATCCCCAGTGGTGCCAGTGCACTCTCTGGACTCACTGCACTGCATCCCCAGTGGTGACAGTGCACTCTCTGGACTCACTGCTCTGCATCCCCCGTGGTGCCAGTGCACTCTCTGGACTCACTGCACTGCATCCCCAGTGGTGCCACTGCACTCTCTGAAAACACCGGGGTGCAACCGCAGCGGTGCCAGTGCACTCTCTGCACTCACGGCACTGCATCCCCAGTGGTGCCAGTGCACTCTCTGGACTCACTGCAGTGTATCCCCTGTGATGCCAGTGCACTCTGTGGACTCAGTGCACTGCATCCCAGTGGTGCCAGTGCACTCTCTGGACTCACTGCACTGCATCCCCAGTGGTGCCAGTGCACTCTCTGGACTCACTGCACTGCATCCCAGTGGTGCCAGTGCACTCTCTGGACTCACTGCAGTGCATCCCCAGTGGTGCCAGTGCACTCTCTGGACTCACTGCAGTGCATCCCCAGTGGTGCCAGTGCACTCTCTGGACTCACTGCACTGCATCCCCAGTGGTGCCAGTGCACTCTCTGGACTCACTGCAGTGCATCCCCAGTGGTGCCAGTGCACTCTCTGGACTCACTGCACTGCATCCCCAGTGGTGCCAGTGCACTCTCTTTACTCACTGCACTGCATCCCCAGTGGTGCCAGTGCAGTCTCTGGACTCACTGTACTGCATCCACAGTGGTGCCAGTGCACTCTCTGGACTCACTGTACTGCATCCCCAGTGGTGCCAGTGCACTCTCTGGACTCACTGCACTGCATCCCCAGTGGTGCCAGTGCACTCTCTGGACTCACTGCAGTGCATCCCCAGTGGTGCCAGTTCAATCTCTGGACTCACGGCAGTGCATCCCCAGTGGTGCCTGTGAAGTCTCTGGTCTCACTGCACTGCATCCCCAGTGGTGCCAGTGCACTCTCTGGAACTCACTGCACTGCATCCCGATTGCAGACAGTGCCCTCTCTGGACTCAGTGCACTGCATCCCCAGTGGTGCCAGTTCACTCTCTGGACTAAATGCACTGCATCCCCTGTGGTGCCAGTGGCTCTCTGGACTCATTGCACTGCATCACCAGTGGTGCCAGTGCACTCTCTGGACTCACTGAACTGCATCCCCAAGGTGCCAGTGCACTCTCTGGACTCACTGCACTGCATCCCCAGTGGTGCCAGTGCACTCTCTGGACTCACTGCACTGCATCCCCAGTGGTGCCAGTGCACTCTCTGGACTCACTGCAGTGCATTTCCAGTGGTGCCAGTGTAGTCTCTGGACTCACTGCACTGCATCCCCAGTTGTGCCAGTGCACTCTCTGGACTCACTGAACTGCATCCCCAAGGTGCCAGTGCACTCTCTGGACTCACTGCACTGCATCCCCAGTGGTGACAGTGCCCTCTCTGCACTCAGTGCACTGCATCCCCAGTGGTGCCAGTTCACTCTCTGGACTAAATGCACTGCATCCCCTGTGGTGCCAGTGGCTCTCTGGACTCATTGCACTGCATCAACAGTGGCGCCAGTGTACTCTCTTAACTCACTGCACTGCATCCCCAGTGGTGCCAGTGCACTCTCTGGACTCACTGCACTGCATCCCCAGTGGTGCCACTGCACTCTCTGGACTCACTACAGTGCATCCCCAGTGGTGCCAGTGCACTCTCTGGACTCACTGCAGTGCATTTCCAGTGGTGCCAGTGTAGTCTCTGGACTCACTGCACTGCATCCCCAGTTGTGCCAGTGCACTCTCTGGACTCACTGCACTGCATCCCCAGTGGTGATAGTGCACTCTCTGGACTCACTGCTCTGCATCCCCCGTGGTGCCAGTGCACTCTCTGGACTCACTGCACTGCATCCCCAGTGGTGCCACTGCACTCTCTGAAAACACCGGGGTGCAACCGCAGCGGTGCCAGTGCACTCTCTGCACTCACGGCACTGCATCCCCAGTGGTGCCAGTGCACTCTCTGGACTCACTGCAGTGTATCCCCTGTGTTGCCAGTGCACTCTGTGGACTCAGTGCACTGCATCCCAGTGGTGCCAGTGCACTCTCTGGACTCACTGCACTGCATCCCCAGTGGTGCCAGTGCACTCTCTGGACTCACTGCACTGCATCCCAGTGGTGCCAGTGCACTCTCTGGACTCACTGCAGTGCATCCCCAGTGGTGCCAGTGCACTCTCTGGACTCACTGCAGTGCATCCCCAGTGGTGCCAGTGCACTCTTTGGACTCACTGCACTGGAAACCCAGTGGTGCCAGTGCACTCTCTGGACTCACTGCAGTGCATCCCCAGTGGTGCCAGTGCACTCTCTGGACTCACTGCACTGCATCCACAGTGGTGCCAGTGCACTCTCTTTACTCACTGCACTGCATCCCCAGTGGTGCCAGTGCACTCTCTAGACTCACTGTACTGCATCCCCAGTGGTGCCAGTGCACTCTCTGGACTCACTGTACTGCATCCCCAGTGGTGCCAGTGCACTCTCTGGACTCACTGCAGTGCATCCCCAGTGGTGCCAGTGCACTCTCTGCACTCACTGCAGTGCATCCCCAGTGGTGCCACTGCACTCTCTGGACTCACTGCACTGCATCCCCAGTGGTGCCAGTGCACTCTCTGGACTTGCCGGGGTGCATCCGCAGTGGTGCCAGTGCACTCTCTGGACTCACTGCATTGCATCCCCAGTGGTGCCAGTGCACTCTCTGGACTCACTGCATTCCCAGTGGTGCCAGGGCACTCTCTGGACTCACTGCACTGCATCCCCAGTTGTGCCACTGTACTCTCTTTACTCACTGCACTGCATCCCCAGTGGTGCCAGTGCACTCTCTGGACTCACTGCAATCCATCCCCACTGGTGCCAGTGCACTCTCTGAACTCACTGCACTGCATCCCCAGTGGTGCCAGTGCACTCTCTGGACTCACTGCACTGCATCCCCAGTGGTGCCAGTTCAATCTCTGGACTCACGGCAGTGCATCCCCAGTGGTGCCAGTGCACTCTCTGGAACTCACTGCACTGCATCGCGATTGCAGACAGTGCCCTCTCTGGACTCAGTGCACTGCATCCCCAGTGGTGCCAGTTCACTCTCTGGACTAAATGCACTGCATCCCCTGTGGTGCCAGTGGCTCTCTGGACTCATTGCACTGCATCCCCAAGGTGCCAGTGCACTCTCTGGACTCACTGCACTGCATCCCCAGTGGTGCCAGTGCACTCTCTGGACTCACTGCACTGCATCCCCAGTGGTGCCAGTGCACTCTCTGGACTCACTGCAGTGCATTTCCAGTGGTGCCAGTGTAGTCTCTGGACTCACTGCACTGCATCCCCAGTTGTGCCAGTGCACTCTCTGGACTCACTGAACTGCATCCCCAAGGTGCCAGTGCACTCTCTGGACTCACTGCACTGCATCCCCAGTGGTGACAGTGCCCTCTCTGGACTCAGTGCACTGCATCCCCAGTGGTGCCAGTTCACTCTCTGGACTAAATGCACTGCATCCCCAGTGGTGCCAGTGCACTCTCTGGACTCACTGCAGTCCATCCCCAGTGGTGCCAGTTCACTATCTGGACTCACTGCACTGCATCCCCAGTGGTGCCAGTGCACTCTCTTTACTCACGGGAGTGCATCCCCAGTGGTGCCAGTGCACTCTCTGTACTCACTGCACTGCATCCCCAGTGGTGCCAGTGCACTCTCTGGACTCACTGCAGTGCATCCCCAGTGGTGCCAGTGACCTGTCTGGGCTCATTTCATTCCCAGTGGTGCCAGGGCACTCTCTGGACTCACTGCACTGCATCCCCAGTGGTGCCAGTGAAGTCTCAGTGTTGGGGAGAATTGAATGGCTGTTTTACGAATGTATCTTAGGTAATGGGACCTACAGTATAATTAAGCATTGCCAAATGTACTTACATTATCAATTAATCTATGTATACTGGATACTTAGGGAGTACATTGAACAATCAAAAGAGTCATTGAAGGGGAACCTTGGGAGGGAACAGGTACAACCTGACCTTGGATAAGGGCCTGGAAATGATGAAATGAGTTGAAGCAGAACCAAGAAACGGAGGGAGCATGCGTCGAGTAAGAAAGGTGAAAAGTTTAGCGGAGAGGAAAACTCCTTACTTCATCTGGACGACCACCTGGACGACCACCAGAGTGCGCCACGCATGTGCAAAGGGGAGGGGAGCTAATTAGAATGAAAAGCGAGGCTGCTGTTGCAACCTGTAAAGAATATGTATACCTGACGCAATATTGTATGTATAAATAACGGCTGGGAAGTAACGGGACTTGAAGCCAGATTTGGGCACCTGCCCCGCCTTCCAGCGCTGAATAAAGCACCTTCATATAATCACTTGGTGATTATGTGGTTGCTAGGCTAACATCTGGACTCACTGCAGTGCATCCCCAGTGGTGCCAGTGTACTCTCTGGACTCACTTCAGTGCATCCCCAGTGGTGCCAGTGTACTCTCTGGACTCACTGCAGTGCATCCCCAGTGGTGCCAGTGCACTCCCTGGACTCAGTGCAGTGCATAACCAGTGGTGCCAGTGAACTCTCTGGACTCACTGCATTGCATCCCCAGTGGTGCCAGTGCACTCTCTGGACTCACTGCACTGCTCCAGCCGCGGCATCCGCTCCAGCCGCCTCAGACGCTCCAGCCGCGGTAGCCCCTCCAGCCGCGGCAGACGCTCTAGACGCTCCAGCCGCCGTAGCCGCTCCCGCCGCGGCAGCCGCTCCAGCCTCGGCAGCCGCGACAGGCGCTCCAGCCGCGGCAGCCGCTAAAGCCGCTACCGAGTGGAGCGGCTGCCACGGCTGGAGCGGCTGGAGCGGCTGCCGCGGCTGGAGCGGCTGTCGAGGCTGGAGCGCCTGCCGCGGTTGGAGCGGCTGCAGCGGCTGGAGCGGCTGGAGCGTCTGCCGCGTATGCCGCGGATGGAGCGGCTGCCGCGGCTGGACCGGCTGCCGCGGCTGCCGAGGCTGGAATGGCTACCGCGGCTGGAGCGGTAGCCGCGGTCGAGCAGTACAGTGAGTCCAGAGAGTGCACTGTCACCTTTGGGGATGCACTGCATTGTCTGCAGAGAGTGCCCTGGCACCACTGGGGATGCACTGCAGTGAGTCCAGAGAGTGCAATGGCACCACTGGGGATGGACTGCAGGTAGTCCAGAGAGTGCACTGGCACCACTTGGGATGCACTGCAGTGAGTCCAGAGAGTGCACTGGCACCAGTGAGGATGCACTGCAGTGAGTGCAGAGAGTGAACTGGCACCGCTGCGGTTGCACCCCGGAGTTTTCAGAAAGTGCACTGGCACCACTGGGGATGCAGTGCAGTGATTCCAGAGAGTGCACTGTCACCACTGGGGATGAACTGCAGTGAGTCCAGAGAGTGCACTGGCACCACTGGGGATGCAGTGCAGTGAGTCCAGAGAGTGCACTGGCACCTTGGGGATGCAGTGCAGTGAGTCCAGAGAGTGCACTGGCACCTTGGGGATGCAGTGCAGTGTGTCCACAGAGAGCACTGGCTCCACTGGGGATGCACTTCAGTGAGTCCAGAGAGTGCACTGGCACCTTGGGGATTCAGTGCCTTGAGTCCAGAGAGTGCACTGGCACCATTGGGATGCACTGCAGTGAGTCCAGAGAGTGCAGTGGCACCATGGTGGATGCAGTGCAGTGAGTCCAGAGAGTGCACTGGCACCACTGGTGATGCAGTGCAATGAGTCCAGAGAGCCACTGGCACTTCTGGGGATGCACTGCAGTGAGTCCAGAGAGTGAACTGGCACCACTGGGGATGCAGTGCACTGAGTCCAGAGATGGCACTGTCAGCAATGGGGATGCAGTGCAGTGAGTCCAGAGAGTGCACTGGCACTACTTGGGATCTCACTGCAGTGAGAATGTATCTGAATCCCCGGTGGTGCCAGTGCACTCTCTGGACTCACTGACCTGCATCCCCAGTGGTTCCAGTGCACTCTCTGGAGTAACTGCAGTGCATCCCCTGTGGTGCCAGTGCACTCTCTGGACTCACTGTACTGCATCCTCAGTGGTGCCAGTTGACTCTCTGGACTCACTGCACTGCTCCAGCCGCGGCATCCGCTCCAGCCGCCTCAGCCGCTCCAGCCGCGGTAGCCCCTCCTGCCGCGGCAGACGCTCTAGACGCTCCAGCCGCCTCAAGTGCTCCAGCCGCGGCAGCCGCGAAAGCCGCTAACGAGTGGAGCGGCTGCCACGGATGGAGCGGCTGCCGCGGTTGGAGTTGCTGCCGCGGCTGGAGCGGCTGCCGCGGATGCCGCGGCTGGAGCGCCTTCGCGGTTGGAGCGGCTGTCGCGGCTGGAGCGGCTGGAGCGGCTGCCGCGTATGCCACGGATGGAGCGGCTGCCGCGCCTGGACCGGCTGCCGCGGCTGCCGCGGCTGGAGCGGCTGGAGCGGATGACGAGGCTGGAGGGGCTAACGCGGCTGGAGCGGCTGCCGCGGCTCGAGCAGTACAGTGACTCCAGAGAGTGCACTGTCACCTTTGGGGATGCACTGCATTGTCTGCAGAGAGTGCACTGGCACCACTGGGGATGCACGGCAGTGAGTCCAGAGAGTGTACTGGCACCACTGGGGATGCAGTGCAGTGAGTCCAGAGAGTGCACTGGCACCACGGGGATGCAGTGCAGTGAGTCCAGAGAGTGCACTGGCACCAAATGGAGCTACACTGCTGTGAGTCCTGAGATTGCACTGGCACCACTGGGGATGCACTGCAGTGAGTCCAGAGAGTTCTCTGGCACCACTGGGGATGCACTGCAGTGAGTCCAAAGACTTCACAGGCACCACTGGGGATGCAGTACAGTGAGTCCAGAGAGTGCACTGGCACCACTGGGGATTCAGTTCAGTGAGTCCAGAGAGTGCACTGGCACCACTGGGGATGCACTGCAGTGAGTCCAGAGACTTCACAGGCACCATTGGGAATGCACTGCAGTGAGTACAGAGAGTGCACTGGCACCTAAGGGGCTGCACTGCAGTGAGTCCAGAGAGTGCACTGGCACCACATGGGCTGCACTGCGGTGAGTCCAGAGAGTGCACTGGCACCACTGGGGATGCAGTGCAGTGAGTCCACAGAGAGCACTGGCTCCACTGGGGATGCACTTCAGTGATTCCAGAGAGTGCACTGGCACCACTGGGGATGCAGTGCAGTGAGTCCTGAGAGTTCACTGGCACCAAAGGGGATGTAGTGCAGTGAGTCCAGAGAGTGCACTGGCACCACTGGGGATGCAGTGCAGTGAGTCCAGAGAGTGCACTGGCACCACTGGGGATGCACTGCAGTGAGTCCAGAGAGTGCAATGGCACCACTGGGATGCAGTGCAGTGAGTCCACAGAGTGCACTGGCACCACAGGGGATACACTGCAGTGAGTCCAGAGAGTGCACTGGCACCACTGGGGATGCACTGCCGTGAGTGCAGAGAGTGCACTGGCACCATTGGGGATGCAGTGCACTGAGTCCAGAGAGTGCCCTGGCACCACTGGGGATGCAGTGAGTCCAGACAGTGCACTGGCACCACTGGGGATGCACTGCAGTGAGACCAGAGTGTTCTCTGGCACCACTGGGATGCAGTTTAGTGAGTCCAGAGAGTGCACCGGCTCCAATGGCGATACATTGCAGTGAGTCCAGACAGTGCACTGGCACCACTGGGGATGCAGTGCAGTGAGTCCAGAGAGTGCACTGGCACCACTGGGGATGCAGTGCAGTGAGTCCAGAGAGTGCTCTGGCACCACTGGGGATGCACTGCAGTGAGTCCAGAGACTACACTGGCACCACTGGGGATGCAATGCAGTGAGTCCAGAGAGTGCACTGGCACCACTGTTGATGCAGTGCAGTGAGTCCAGAGAGTGCACTGTCAGCACTGGGGATGCAGTGCAGTGAGTCCAGAGAGTGCACTGTCAGCACTGGGGATGCAGTGCAGTGAGTCCAGAGAGTGCACTGGCACGACTGTTGATGCAGTGCAGTCAGTCCAGAGAGGGCACTGGCACCGCTGCGGATGCACTGCAGTGAGTCCGGAGAGTGCCCTGGCACCACCGGGCATGCACTGTAGTGAGTCCAGAGAGTGCACTGGCCCCACACGGGATGCACTGCAGTGATTCCAGAGAGTGCACTGGCACCACTGCGGATGCACTGCAGTGAGTCTGGAGAGTGCCCTGGCACCAATGGTGATGCAGTGCAGTGAGTCCAGAGAGTGCAGTGACACCACTGGGGATGCAGTGCAGTGAGTCCAGAGAGTGCA
Organism: Anser cygnoides; assembly: GCF_040182565.1. NCBI lineage: Eukaryota > Metazoa > Chordata > Aves > Anseriformes > Anatidae > Anser > Anser cygnoides. The sequence continues at coordinate 38,661,540 of NC_089879.1, forward strand.
CTGGCACCACTGGGGATGCAATGCAGTGAGTCCAGAGAGTGCACTGGCACCACTGGGGATGCACCCCGGCAAGTCCAGAGAGTGCACTGGCACCACTGGGGATGCAGTGCAGTGAGTCCAGAGAGTGCACTGGCACCACTGGGGATGCACTGCAGTGAGTCCAGAGAGTGCACTGGCAGCAATGGTGATGCAGTGAAGTGAGTCCAGAGAGTGCACTGGCACCACAGGGGATACACTGCAGTGAGTCCAGAGAGTGCACTGGCACCACTGGGGACGCAGTGCAGTGACTACAGAGAGTGCACTGGCACCATTGGGGATGCAGTGCACTGAGTCCAGAGAGTGCACTGGCACCAGTGGGGATGCACTGCAGTGGTTCCAGAGAGTGCACTGGCAGCACTGGGGATGCAGTGCAGTGAGTCCATAGAGTGCACTGGCACCACTGGGAATGCAGTGCAGTGAGTCCAGAGAATGCACTGGCACCACTGGGGATGCAGTGCAGTGACTCCAGAGAGTGCACTGGCACCACTGGGGATGCACTGCAGTGAGTCCAGAGAGTGCACTGGCACCACTGGGGATGCAGTGCAGTGAGTCCAGAGAGTGCACTGGCACCAGTGGGGAAGCACTGCAGTGAGTCAAGAGAGTGCACTGGCACCACTGGGGATGCACTGCACTGAGTCCAGAGAGTGCACTGACACCACTGGGGATCCAATGCAGTGAGTCCAGAGAGTGCAATGGAACCACTGGGGATGCAGTGCAGTGAGTCCAGTGAGTGCACTGGCACCACTGGGGATGCACTGCAGTGAGTGTAGAGAGTGCACTGGCACAACAGGGGATGCACTGCAGTGACTCCAGAAAGTGCACTGGCACCACTGGGGATGCACTGCAGTGAGTCCAGAGAGTGCACTGGCACCGCAGGTGATGCAGTGCAGTGAGTCCAGAGAGTACCACTGGCACCACTGGGGATGCACTGCAGTGAGTCCAGAGAGTGTACTGGCACCACAGGGGATGCAGTGCAGTGAGTCCAGAGAGTGCACTGGCACCACTGGGGATGCACCCCGGTGAGTCCAGAGAGTGCACTGGCACCACTGGGGATGCAGTGCAGTGAGTCCAGAGACTGCACTGGCACTACTGGGTTTTTAGTGCAGTGAGTCCAGAGAGTGCACTGGCACCACTGGGGATGCAGTGCAGTGAGTCCAGAGAGTGCACTGGCACCACTGGGGATGCACTACAGTGAGTTCAGAGAGTGCACTGGCACCACTGGGGATGCAGTGCAGTGAGTCCAGAGAGTGCACTAGCACAAATGGGATGCAGTGCAGTGAGTCCAGAGAGTGCAGCGGCACCACTGTTGATGCAGTGCAGTGAGTGCAGAGAGTGCACTGGCACCAGTGCGGAAGCACTGCACTGAGTCCAGAGAGTGCACTGGCACCACTGGGGATGCACTGCAGTGAGTCCAGAGAGTGCACTGGCACCACTGGGGATGCAGTGCAGTGAGTCCAGAGAGTGCACTGGCACCACTGGGGATGCAGTGCAGTGAGTCCAGAGAGTGCACTAGCACAAATGGGATGCAGTGCAGTGAGTCCAGAGAGTGCACTGGCACCACTGGGGATGCACTGCAGTGAGTCCAGAGAGTGCACTGGCACCACTGGGGATGCAGTGCAGTGAGTCCAGAGAGTGCACTGGCACCACTGGGGATGCAGTGCAGTGAGTCCAGAGAGTGCACTAGCACAAATGGGATGCAGTGCAGTGAGTCCAGAGAGTGCACTGGCGCCACTGGGGATGCAATGCAGTGAGTCCAGAGAGTGCACTGGCACCACTGGGGATGCAGTGCAGTGAGTCCAGAGAGTGCACTGGCACCACTGGCGATGCAATGCAGTGAGTCCACAGAGTGCACTGGCACCACTCGGGATGCACCCCGGTGAGTCCAGAGAGTGCACTCGCACCACTGGGGATGCAGTGCAGTGACTCCAGAGAGTGCACTGGCCCCACAGGGGATGTAGTGCAGTGAGTCCACAGAGGGCACTGGCACCACTGGGGATGCAGCGCAGTGACTCCAGAGAGTGCACTGGCACCACTGGGGATGCAGTGCAGTGAGTCCAGAGAGTGCACTGGCACCACTGGGGATGCAGTGCAGTGAGTCCAGAGAGTGCACTGGCACCACTGGGGATGCACTGCAGTGAGTCCAGAGAGTGTACTGGCACCACTGGGGATGCAGTGCAGTGACTCGAAAGAGTGCACTGGCACCACTGCGGATGCACTGCAGTGAGTCCGGAGAGTGCCCTGGCACCAATGGTGATGCAGTGCAGTGAGTCCAGAGAGTGCAGTGACACCACTGGGGATGCAGTGCAGTGAGTCCAGAGAGTGCACTGGCACCACTGGGATGCACTGCAGTGAGTCCAGAGAGTGCACTGGCACCACTGGAGATGCACTGCAGTGAGTCCAGAGAGTGCACTGGCAGCACTGGGGATGCAGTGCAGTTGAGTCCAGAGAGTGCACTGGCACCTTGGGGATGCAGTGCAGTGAGTCCAGAGAGTGCACTGGCACCACAGGGGATGCAGTGCAGTGAGTCCAGAGAGTGCACTGGCACCAGTGGGGGTGCACTGCAGTGAGTCCAGAGAGTGCACTGGCACCACTGGGGTTGCAGTGCAGTGAGTCCAGAGAGTGCACTGGCACCACTGGGGATGCAGTGCAGTGAGTGCAGAGAGTGCCCTGGCACCACTGGGGATGCAGTGCAGTGAGTCCAGAGAGTGCACTGGCACCACTGGGGATGCAGTGCAGTGAGTCCAGAGAGTGCAATGGCACCACTGGGGATGCACTGCAGTGAGTGCAGAGAGTGCACAGGCACCACTGGGGATGCACTGCAGTGAGGGCAGAGAGTGCCCTGGCACCACTGGGGATGCAGTGCAGTGAGTCCAGAGAGTGCACTGGCACCACTGGGGATGCAATGCAGTGAGTCCAGAGAGTGCACTGGCACCACTGGGGATGTACTGCAGTGATTCCGGAGAGTGCACTGGCACCACTGGGGATGCAGTGCTGTGAGTCCAGAGAGTGCACTGGCAGCACTTGGGATGCACTGCAGTGAGTCCAGAGAGTGCACTGGCACCAATGGGGATGCACTGCAGTGAGTCCAGAGAGTGCACTGGCACCACTGGGGATGCACTGCAGTGAGTCCAGAGAGTGCACTGGCACCACTGGGGATGCAGTGCAGTGACTCCAGAGAGTGCAGAGGCACCAGTGTTGATGCAGTGCTGTGACTCCAGAGAGTGCACTGGCACCACTGGGGATGCAGTGCTGTGAGTCCAGAGAGTGCACTGGCACCACTGGGGATGCACTGCAGTGAGTCCAGAGAGTGCACTGGCACCACTGGGGATGCACTGCAGTGAGTCCAGAGAGTGCACTGGCACCACTGGGGATGCACTGCAGTGAGTCCAGAGAGTGCACTGGCAACACTGGGGATGCAGTGCAGTGACTCGAAAGAGTGCACTGGCACCACTGCGGATGCACTGCAGTGAGTGCAGAGAGTGCCCTGGCACCAATGGTGATGCAGTGCAGTGAGTCCAGAGAGTGCAGTGGCACCACTGGGGATGCAGTGCAGTGAGTCCAGAGAGTGCACTGGCACCACTGGGGATGCAATGCAGTGAGTCCAGAGAGTGCACTGGCACCACTGGGGATGCAGTGCAGTGACTCCAGAGAGTGCACTGGCACCACTGGGGATGCAGTGCAGTGAGTCCAGAGAGTGCACCGGCACTACTGGGGATGCAGTGCATTTAGTCCAGAGAGTGCACTGGCACCACTGGGGATGCACTGCAGTGAGTCCAGAGAGTGCACTGGCACCACTGGGGATGCAGTGCAGTGACTCCAGAGATTGCACTGGCACCACTGGGGATGCAGTGCAGTGAGTCCTGAGAGTGCACTGGCACCACTGGGGATGCAGTGCAGTGAGTCCAGAGAGTGCACTGGCACCACTGGCGATGCAGTGCAGTGAGTCCAGAGAGTGCACTGGCAGCACTGGGAATGCACTGCAGTGAGTCCAGAGAGTGCTCTGGCACCACTGGGGATGCAGTTCAGTGAGTACAGAGAGTGCACTGGCACCACTGGGGATACACTGCAGTGACTCCAGAGAGTGCACTGGCACCACTGGGGATGCAGTGCAGTGAGTCCATAGAGTGCACTGGCACCACTGGGAATGCAGTGCAGTGAGTCCAGAGAATGCACTGGCACCACTGGGGATGCAGTGCAGTGACTCCAGAGAGTGCACTGGCACCACTGGGGATGCACTGCAGTGAGTCCAGAGAGTGCACTGGCACCACTGGGGATGCAGTGCAGTGAGTCCAGAGAGTGCACTGGCACCAGTGGGGAAGCACTGCAGTGAGTCCAGAGAGTGCACTGGCACCACTGGGGATGCACTGCACTGAGTCCAGAGAGTGCACTGACACCACTGGGGATCCAATGCAGTGAGTCCAGAGAGTGCAATGGAACCACTGGGGATGCAGTGCAGTGAGTCCAGTGAGTGCACTGGCACCACTGGGGATGCACTGCAGTGAGTGTAGAGAGTGCACTGGCACAACAGGGGATGCACTGCAGTGACTCCAGAAAGTGCACTGGCACCACTGGGGATGCACTGCAGTGAGTCCAGAGAGTGCACTGGCACCGCTGGTGATGCAGTGCAGTGAGTCCAGAGAGTACACTGGCACCACTGGGGATGCACTGCAGTGAGTCCAGAGAGTGTACTGGCACCACAGGGGATGCAGTGCAGTGAGTCCAGAGAGTGCACTGGCACCACTGGGGATGCACCCCGGTGAGTCCAGAGAGTGCACTGGCACCACTGGGGATGCAGTGCAGTGAGTCCAGAGACTGCACTGGCACTACTGGGTTTTTAGTGCAGTGAGTCCAGAGAGTGCACTGGCACCACTGGGGATGCAGTGCAGTGAGTCCAGAGAGTGCACTGGCACCACTGGGGATGCACTACAGTGAGTTCAGAGAGTGCACTGGCACCACTGGGGATGCAGTGCAGTGAGTCCAGAGAGTGCACTAGCACAAATGGGATGCAGTGCAGTGAGTCCAGAGAGTGCAGCGGCACCACTGTTGATGCAGTGCAGTGAGTGCAGAGAGTGCACTGGCACCAGTGCGGAAGCACTGCACTGAGTCCAGAGAGTGCACTGGCACCACTGGGGATGCACTGCAGTGAGTCCAGAGAGTGCACTGGCACCACTGGGGATGCAGTGCAGTGAGTCCAGAGAGTGCACTGGCACCACTGGGGATGCAGTGCAGTGAGTCCAGAGAGTGCACTAGCACAAATGGGATGCAGTGCAGTGAGTCCAGAGAGTGCACTGGCACCACTGTGGATGCACTGCAGTGAGTCCAGAGAGTGCACTGGCACCACTGGGGATGCAGTGCAGTGAGTCCAGAGAGTGCACTGGCACCACTGGGGATGCAGTGCAGTGAGTCCAGAGAGTGCACTAGCACAAATGGGATGCAGTGCAGTGAGTCCAGAGAGTGCACTGGCGCCACTGGGGATGCAATGCAGTGAGTCCAGAGAGTGCACTGGCACCACTGGGGATGCAGTGCAGTGAGTCCAGAGAGTGCACTGGCACCACTGGCGATGCAATGCAGTGAGTCCACAGAGTGCACTGGCACCACTCGGGATGCACCCCGGTGAGTCCAGAGAGTGCACTCGCACCACTGGGGATGCAGTGCAGTGACTCCAGAGAGTGCACTGGCCCCACAGGGGATGTAGTGCAGTGAGTCCACAGAGGGCACTGGCACCACTGGGGATGCAGCGCAGTGAGTCCAGAGAGTGCACTGGCACCACTGGGGATGCAGTGCAGTGAGTCCAGAGAGTGCACTGGCACCACTGGGGATGCAGTGCAGTGAGTCCAGAGAGTGCACTGGCGCCACTGGGGATGCACTGCAGTGATTCCAGAGAGTGTACTGGCACCACCTGGGATGCAGTGCAGTGACTCGAAAGAGTGCACTGGCACCACTGCGGATGCACTGCAGTGAGTCCGGAGAGTGCCCTGGCACCAATGGTGATGCAGTGCAGTGAGTCCAGAGAGTGCAGTGACACCACTGGGGATGCAGTGCAGTGAGTCCAGAGAGTGCACTGGCACCACTGGGATGCACTGCAGTGAGTCCAGAGAGTGCACTGGCACCACTGGAGATGCACTGCAGTGAGTCCAGAGAGTGCACTGGCAGCACTGGGGATGCAGTGCAGTGACTCCAGAGATTGCACTGGCACCACTGGGGATGCAGTGCAGTGAGTCCTGAGAGTGCACTGGCACCACTGGGGATGCAGTGCAGTGAGTCCAGAGAGTGCACTGGCACCACTGGCGATGCAGTGCAGTGAGTCCAGAGAGTGCACTGGCAGCACTGGGAATGCACTGCAGTGAGTCCAGAGAGTGCTCTGGCACCACTGGGGATGCAGTTCAGTGAGTCCAGAGAGTGCACTGGCACCACTGGGGATACACTGCAGTGACTCCAGAGAGTGCACAGGCACCACTGGGGATGCACTGCAGTGAGTCCAGAGAGTGCACTGGCACCACTGGGGATGCAGTGCAGTGAGTCCAGAGACTGCACTGGCACCAACTGGAGCTGCACTGCAATGAGTCCTGAGATTGCACTGGCACCACTGGGGATGCACTACAGTGAGTCCAGAGACTACACTGGCACCACTGGGGATGCAGTGCAGTGAGTCCAGAGAGTGCACTGTCAGCACTGGGGATGCAGTGCAGTGAGTCCAGAGAGTGCACTGGCTCCACTGGGGATGAACTGTAGTGAGTCCAGAGACTGCACAGGCACCACTGGGGATGCAGTGCAGTGACTACAGAGAGTGCACTGGCACCACTGGGAATGCAGTGCAGTGAGTGCAGAGAGTGCACTGGCACCACTGGGGATGCAATGCAGTGAGTCCAGAGAGTGCACTGGCACCACTGGGGATGCACTGCAGTGAGTCCAGAGAGTGCACTGACACCACTGGGGATGCAGTGCAGTGATTCCGGAGAGTGCACTGGCACCACTGGGGATGCAGTGCAGTGAGTCCAGAGAGTGCACTGGCAGCACTGGGGATGCACTGCAGTGAGTCCAGAGAGTGCACTGGCAGCACTGGGGATGCACTGCAGTGAGTCCAGAGAGTGCACTGGCACCACTGGGGATGCACTGCCGTGAGTCCAGAGAGTGTACAGGCACCACTGGGGATGCAGTGCAGTGAGTCCAGAGAGTGCAGTGGCACCACTGGGGATGCAGTGCAGTGAGTCCAAAGAGTGCACTGACACCATTGGGGATGCACTGCAGTGAGTTCAGAGAGTGCACTGGCACCACTGGGGATGCAGTGCAGTGAGTCCAGAGAGTGCAGTGGCACCACTGGGGATGCAGTGCAGTGAGTCCAGAGAGTGCACTGTCAGCAATGGGGATGCAGTGCAGTGAGTCCAGAGAGTGTACTGGCACCACTGGGGATGCACTGCAGTGAGTCCAGAGAGTGCACTGGCACCACTGGGGATGCAGTGCAGTGAGTCCAGAGAGTGCACTGGCACCACTGGGGATGCAGCGCAGTGAGTCCAGAGAGTGCACTGGCACCACTGGGGATGCAATGCAGTGAGTCCAGAGAGTGCACTGGCACCACTGCGGATGCACTGCAGTGATTCCAGAGAGTGCACTGGCACCACCGGGGATGCACTGCAGTGAGTGCAGAGAGTGCACTGGCACCACTGGGGATGCACTGCAGTGAGTCCAGAGAGTGCACTGGCACCACTGGGGATGCAGTGCAGTGAGTCCAGAGAGTGCACTGTCACCACTGGGGATGCAGTGCAGTGAGTCCAGAGAGTGCACTGGCACCACTGGGGATGCACCCCGGTGAGCCCAGAGATTGCACTGGCACCACTGGGGATGCACTGCAGTGAGTGCAGAGAGTGCACTGGCACCACTGGGGATGCACTGCAGTGAGGGCAGAGAGTGCACTGGGACCACAGGGGATGCAGTGCAGTGAGTCCAGAGAGTGCCCTGGCACCACTGGGGATGCAGTGCAGTGAGTCCAGAGAGTGCACTGGCACCACTGAGGATGCACTGCAGTGACTCCAGAGAGTGCACTGGCAGCACTGGGGATGCACTGCAGTGAGTCCAGAGAGTGCACTGGCACCACTGGGGATGCACTGCAGTGAGTCCAGAGAGTGCACTGGCACCACTGGGGATACACTGCAGTGACTCCAGAGAGTGCACAGGCACCACTGGGGATGCACTGCAGTGAGTCCAGAGAGTGCACTGGCACCACTGGGGATGCAGTGCAGTAAGTCCAGAGACTGCACTGGCACCAACTGGAGCTGCACTGCAATGAGTCCTGAGATTGCACTGGCACCACTGGGGATGCACTACAGTGAGTCCAGAGACTACACTGGCACCACTGGGGATGCAGTGCAGTGAGTCCAGAGAGTGCACTGGCACCACTGTTCATGCAGTGCAGTGAGTCCAAAGAGTGCACTGGCACCACTGGGTTTCCAGTGCATGAGTGCAGAGAGTCCACTGGTACCACTGGGGATGCAGTGCAGTGAGTCCAGAGAGTGGACTGGCACCAGTGGGGATGGAGTGCAGTGAGTCCAGAGAGTGCACTGGCACCACTGGGGATGCAGTGCAGTGAGTCCAGAGAGTGCAGTGGCACCACTGGGGATGCAGTGCAGTGAGTCCAAAGAGTGCACTGACACCATTGGGGATGCACTGCAGTGAGCTCAGAGAGTGCACTGGCACCACTGGGGATGCAGTGCAGTGAGTCCAGAGAGTGCAGTGGCACCACTGGGGATGCAGTGCAGTGAGTCCAGAGAGTGCACTGGCACCACTGGGGATGCAGTGCAGTGAGTCCAGAGAGTGTACTGGCACCACTGGGGATGCACTGCAGTGAGTCCAGAGAGTGCACTGGCACCACTGGGGATGCACTGCAGTGAGTCCAGAGAGTACACTGGCACCACTGGGGATGCAGCGCAGTGAGTCCGGAGAGTGCACTGGCACTACTGGGGATGCACTGCAGTGAGTCCAGAGAGTGCACTGGCACCACTGCGGATGCACTGCAGTGAGTCCAGAGAGTGCACTGGCTCCACCGGGGATGCAGTGCAGTGAGTCCAGAGAGTGCACTGGCACCACTGGGGATGCAGTGCATTTAGTCCAGAGAGTGCACTGGCACCACTGGGGATGCAGTGCAGTGAGTCCAGAGAGTGCACTGTCACCACTGGGGATGCAGTGCAGTGAGTCCAGAGAGTGCACTGGCACCACTGGGGATGCACCCCGGTGAGCCCAGAGATTGCACTGGCACCACTGGGGATGCACTGCAGTGAGTGCAGAGAGTGCACTGGCACCACTGGGGATGCACTGCAGTGAGGGCAGAGAGTGCACTGGGACCACAGGGGATGCAGTGCAGTGAGTCCAGAGAGTGCCCTGGCACCACTGGGGATGCAGTGCAGTGAGTCCAGAGAGTGCACTGGCACCACAGGTGATGCAGTGCAGTGAGTACAGAGAGTGCACTGGCACCACAGGGGATGCACTGCAGTGATTCCAGAGAGTGCACTGGCACCACAGGGGATGCAGTGCAGTGAGTCCAGAGAGTGCACTGGCACCACTGGGGATGCACTGCAGTGAGTCCAGAGAGTGCACTGGCACCACTGGGGATGCAGTGCAGTGAGTCCAGAGAGTGCACTGGCACCTTGGGGATGCACTGCAGTGAGTCCAGAGAGTGCACTGGCACCACTGGGGATGCAGTGCAGTGAGTCTAGAGAGTGCACTGGCACCACTGGGGATGCAGTGCAGTGACTCCAGAGAGTGCACTGGCACTTCTGGGGATGCAGTGCAGTGTCTCCAGAGAGTGCACTGGCACCACTGGGGATGCACTGCAGTGAGTCCAGAGAGTGCACTGGCACCAGTGGGGATGCACTGCAGTGGGTCCAGAGAGTGCACTGGCACCACTGGGGATGCACTGCACTGAGTCCAGAGAGTGCACTGGCACCACTGGGGATGCAGTGCAGTGAGTCCAGAGAGTGCACTGGCACCACTGGCGATGCAGTGCAGTGAGTCCAGAGAGTGCACTGGCACCACTGGGGATGCAGTACAGTGAGTCCAGAGAGTGCACTGGCACCACTGGTGATGCAGTGCAGTGAGTCCAGAGAATGCACTGGCACCACTGGGATGCAGTGCAGTGTGTCCAGAGAGTGCACTGGCACCACTGGGGATGCAGTGCAGTGAGTCCAGAGAGTGCACTGGCACCACTGGTGATGCAGTACAGTGAGTCCAGTGAGTGCACTGGCACCACTGGGGATGCACTGCAGTGAGTCCAGTGAGTGTACTGGCACCACTGGGGATGCAGTGCAGTGAGTCCAGAGAGTGCAATGGCACCACTGGGGATGCACGTCAGTGAGTCCAGAGAGTGCACTCTCTGGACTTGCCGGGGTGCATCCCCAGTGGTGCCAGTGCACTGGGGATGCAAATCAGTGAGTCGAGAGAGTGCACTCTCTGGACTTGCCGGGGTGCATCCCCAGTGGTGCCAGTGCACTCTCTGTACTCACGGGGTTGCATCCCCTGTGGTGCCAGTGCACTCTCTGGACTCACCCGAGTGCATCCCCAGTGGTACCAGTGCACTCTCTGGACTCACCCGAGTGCATCCCCAGTGGTGCCAGTGCACTCTCTGGACTCACTGCACTGCATCCCCAGTGGTGCCAGTGCACTCTCTGGACTCACTGCGCTGCATCCTATTGGTGCCAGTGCACTCTCAGGACTCACTGCATTGCATCCCCAGTGGTGCCAGTGCACTCTCTGGACTCACTGCACTGCATCCCCAATCGTACCAGTGCCCTCTCTGGAGTCGCTGCACTCCATTCCCAGTGGTGCCACTGCAATCTGTGGTCTCACTGCACTGCATCCCCAGTGGTGCCAGTGCACTCTCTGGACTCATTGCAGTGCATCCCCAGTGGTGCCAGTGCACTCTCCGGACTCACTGCAGTGCATCTCCAGTGGTGACAGTGCACTCTCTGGACTTGCCGGGGTGCATCCCCAGTGGTGCCAGTGCACTCTCTGGACTCACTGAACTGCATCCCCAGTGCTGCCAGTGACCTCTCTTGACTCACTGCACTGCATCCCCAGTGGTGCCAGTGCACTCTGGACTCACCGCACTGCATACCCAGTGATGCCAGTGCACTCTCTGGACTCACTGCACTGCATCCCCAGTGGTGCCAGTGACCTCTCTGGACTCACTGCACTGCATCCCCAGTGGTGCCAGTACACTCTCTGGACTCACTGCACTGCATCCCCAATGGTGCCAGTGCACTCTTTGGACTCACTGCACTGCATCCCCAGTGGTGCCACTGCACTCTCTGGACTCACTGCACTGCATCCCCAGTGGTGCCGGGGCACTCTCTGGACTCACGGCAGTGCATCCCCTGTGGTGCCAGTGCACTCTCTGGACTCACTGCACTGCATCCCCAGTGGGGCCAGTGCACTCTCTGGACTCACTGCACTGCAACCCCAGTGGTGACAGTGCACTCTATGGACTTGCCGGGGTGCATCCCCAGTGGTGCCAGTGCACTTTTTGGAATCACTGCACTGCATCCCCAGTGGTGCCAGTGCACTCTCTGGACTCACTGCACTGCATCCCCAGTGGTGCCAGTGCACTCTCTTTACTCACTGCACTGCATCCCCAGTGTTGCCAGTGCACTCTCTGCACTCACTGCACTGCATCAACAGTGGTGCCAGTGCACTCTCTGGACTCACTGCACTGCATCCCCAGTGGTGCCAGTGCACTCTCTGGACTCACTGCAGTGCATCCCCAGTGGTGCCAGTGCACTCTCTGGACTCACGGCAGTGCATCCCCAGTGGTGCCAGTGCACTCTCTGGACTCACTGCACTGCATCCCCAGTGGTGCCAGTGCACTCTCTGGACTCACTGCACTGCATCCCCAGTGGTGCCAGTGCACTCTCTGGACTTGCCGGGGTGCATCCCCAGTGGTGCCAGTGCAGTCTCTGTGTTAGTGTGGGGAGAATCGAATGGATGTTTTACTAATGTCTCTTAGGTAATGGTACCTACAGTATAATTAAGCATTGCCAAATGTACTTACATTATCAATTAATCTATGTATACTGGATACTTAGGGAGTACATTGAACAATCAAAAGAATCATTGAAGGGGAACCTTGGGAGGGAACAGGTACAACCTGACCTTGGATAAGGGCCTGGAAATGATGAAATGAGTTGAAGCAGAACCAAGAAGCGGAGGAAGCATGCATCGAGTAAGAAAGGTGAAAAGTTTAGCGGAGAGGAAGACTCCTTACTTCATCTGGACGACCACCTGGACGACCACCAGAGTGCGCCACGCATGTGCAAAGGGGAGGGGAGCTAATTAGAATGAAAAGCGAGGCTGCTGTTGCAACCTGTAATGAATATGTATACCTGACGCAATATTGTATGTATAAATAATGGCTGGGAAGTAACGGGACTTGAAGCCAGATTTGGGCACCTGCCCCGGCTTCCAGCGCTGAATAAAGCACCTTCATATAATCACTTGGTGATTATGTGGTTGCTAGGCTAACATCTGGACTCACTGCAGTGCATCCCCAGTGGTGCCAGTGCACTCTCTGGAGTCACTGCAGTGCATCCCCAGTGGTGCCAGTGCACTCCCTGGACTCACTGCAGTGCATCCCCAGTGGTGCCAGTGCACTCTCTGGACTCACTGCATTGCATCCCCAGTGGTGCCAGTGCACTCTCTGGACTCACTGCAGTGCATCCCCAGTGGTGCCAGTGCACTCTCTGGACTCACTGCACTGCATCACCAATCGTACCAGTGCACTCTCTGGACTCACTGCACTGCATCCCCAGTGGTGCCAGTGCACTCTCTTTACTCACTGCACTGCATCCCCAGTGGTGCCAGTGCACTCTCTGGACTCACTGTACTGCATCCCCAGTGGTGCCAGTGCACTCTCTGGACTCACTGCACTGCATCCCCAGTGGTGCCAGTGCACTCTCTGGACTCACTGCACTGCATCCCCAGTGGTGACAGTGCACTCTCTGCACTCACTGCAGTGCATCCCCAGTGGTGCCAGTGCACTCTCTGGACTCACTGCACTGCATCCCCAGTGGTGCCAGTGCACTCTCTGGACTTGCCGGGGTGCATCCCCAGTGGTGCCAGTGCACTCTCTGGACTCACTGCATTCCCAGTGGTGCCAGGGCACTCTCTGGACTCACTGCAGTGCATCCCCAGTGGTGCCTGTGAAGTCTCTGGACTCACTGCAGTGCATCCCCAATGGTGCCAGTGCACTCTTTGGACTCACTACACTGCATCCCCAGTGGTGCCACTGTACTCTCTGGACTCACTGCTCTGCGTTACCATTGGTGCCAGTGCACTCTCTGGACTCACTGAACTGCATCCCCAAGGTGCCAGTGCACTCTCTGGACTCACTGCACTGCATCCCCAGTGGTGCCTATGAAGTCTCTGGTCTCACTGCACTGCATCCCCAGTGGTGCCAGTGCACTCTCTGGAACTCACTGCACTGCATCCCGATTGCAGACAGTGCCCTCTCTGGACTCAGTGCACTGCATCCCCAGTGGTGCCAGTTCACTCTCTGGACTAAATGCACTGCATCCCCTGTGGTGCCAGTGGCTCTCTGGACTCATTGCACTGCATCACCAGTGGTGCCAGTGCACTCTCTGGACTCACTGAACTGCATCCCCAAGGTGCCAGTGCACTCTCTGGACTCACTGCACTGCATCCCCAGTGGTGCCAGTGCACTCTCTGGACTCACTGCACTGCATCCCCAGTGGTGCCAGTGCACTCTCTGGACTCACTGCAGTGCATTTCCAGTGGTGCCAGTGTAGTCTCTGGACTCACTGCACTGCATCCCCAGTTGTGCCAGTGCACTCTCTGGATTCACAGCACTGCATCCCCAAGGTGCCAGTGCACTCTCTGGACTCACTGCACTGCATCCCCAGTGGTGACAGTGCCCTCTCTGGACTCAGTGCACTGCATCCCCAGTGGTGCCAGTTCACTCTCTGGACTAAATGCACTGCATCCCCTGTGGTGCCAGTGGCTCTCTGGACTCATTGCACTGCATCCACAGTGGCGCCAGTGTACTCTCTTAACTCACTGCACTGCATCCCCAGTGGTGCCAGTGCACTCTCTGGACTCACTGCACTGCATCCCCAATGGTGCCACTGCACTCTCTGGACTCACTGCACTGCATCCCCAGTGGTGCCAGTGCACTCTCTGGACTCACTGCAGTGCATTTCCAGTGGTGCCAGTGTAGTCTCTGGACTCACTGCACTGCATCCCCAGTTGTGCCAGTGCACTCTCTGGACTCACTGCACTGCATCCCCAAGGTGCCAGTGCACTCTCTGGACTCACTGCACTGCATCCCCAGTGGTGCCAGTGCACTCTCTGGACTCACTGCTCTGCATCCCCCGTGGTGCCAGTGCACTCTCTGGACTCACTGCACTGCATCCCCAGTGGTGCCACTGCACTCTCTGAAAACACCGGGGTGCAACCGCAGCGGTGCCAGTGCACTCTCTGCACTCACGGCACTGCATCCCCAGTGGTGCCAGTGCACTCTCTGGACTCACTGCAGTGTATCCCCTGTGTTGCCAGTGCACTCTGTGGACTCAGTGCACTGCATCCCAGTGGTGCCAGTGCACTCTCTGGACTCACTGCACTGCATCCCCAGTGGTGCCAGTGCACTCTCTGGACTCACTGCACTGCATCCCAGTGGTGCCAGTGCACTCTCTGGACTCACTGCAGTGCATCCCCAGTGGTGCCAGTGCACTCTCTGGACTCACTGCAGTGCATCCCCAGTGGTGCCAGTGCACTCTCTGGACTCACTGCACTGCATCCCCAGTGGTGCCAGTGCACTCTCTGGACTCACTGCAGTGCATCCCCAGTGGTGCCAGTGCACTCTCTGGACTCACTGCACTGCATCCACAGTGGTGCCAGTGCACTCTCTTTACTCACTGCACTGCATCCCCAGTGGTGCCAGTGCACTCTCTGGACTCACTGTACTGCATCCCCAGTGGTGCCAGTGCACTCTCTGGACTCACTGTACTGCATCCCCAGTGGTGCCAGTGCACTCTCTGGACTCACTGCACTGCATCCCCAGTGGTGCCAGTGCACTCTCTGGACTCACTGCATTCCCAGTGGTGCCAGGGCACTCTCTGGACTCACTGCTCTGCATCCCCAGTGGTGCCACTGTACTCTCTTTACTCACTGCACTGCATCCCCAGTGGTGCCAGTGCACTCTCTGGACTCACTGTACTGCATCCCCAGTGGTGCCAGTGCACTCTCTGGACTCACTGCACTGCATACCCAGTGGTGCCAGTGCACTCTCTGGACTCACTGCAGTGCATCCCCAGTGGTGCCAGTGCACTCTCTGCACTCACTGCAGTGCATCCCCAGTGGTGCCAGTGCACTCTCTGGACTCACTGCACTGCATCCCCAGTGGTGCCAGTGCACTCTCTGGACTTGCCGGGGTGCATCCCCAGTGGTGCTAGTGCACTCTCTAGACTCACTGCAGTGCATCCCCAGTGGTGCCAGTGCACTGTCTGGACTCACTGCATTCCCAGTGGTGCCAGGGCACTCTCTGGACTCACTGCACTGCATCCCCAGTGGTGCCTGTGAAGTCTCTGGACTCACTGCAGTGCATCCCCAATGGTGCCAGTGCACTCTTTGGACTCAATGCACTGCATCCCCAGTGGTGCCACTGTACTCTCTGGACTCACTACACTGCATCCCCTGTGGTGCCAGTGCCCTCTGTGGACTCACTGCACTACATCCCCAGTGGTGCCAGTGCACTCTCTGGACTCACTGCACTGCATCCCCAGTGGTGCCAGTGCACTCTCTGGACTCACTGCACTGCATACCCAGTGGTGCCAGTGCACTCTCTGGACTCACTGCACTGCATCCCCAGTGGTGCCAGTGCACTCTCTGCACTCACTGCAGTGCATCCCCAGTGGTGCCAGTGCACTCTCTGGACTCACTGCACTGCATCCGCAGTGGTGCCAGTGCACTCTCTGCACTCACTGCAGTGCATCCCCAGTGGTGCCAGTGCACTCTCTGGACTCACTGCAGTGCATCCCCAGTGGTGCCAGTGCACTCTCTGGACTCACTGCATTCCCAGTGGTGCCAGGGCACTCTCTGGACTCACTGCACTGCATCCCCAGTGGTGCCACTGTACTCTCTTTACTCACTGCACTGCATCCCCAGTGGTGCCAGTGCACTCTCTGGACTCACTGTACTGCATCCCCAGTGGTGCCAGTGCACTCTCTGGACTCACTGCACTGCATCCCCAGTGGTGCCAGTGCACTCTCTGGACTCACTGCACTGCATCCCCAGTGGTGCCAGTGCACTCTCTGCACTCACTGCAGTGAATCCCCAGTGGTGCCAGTGCACTCTCTGGACTTGCCGGGGTGCATCCCCAGTGGTGCCAGTGCACTCTCTGGACTCACTGCAGTGCATCCCCAGTGGTGCCAGTGCACTGTCTGGACTCACTGCATTCCCAGTGGTGCCAGGGCACTCTCTGGACTCACTGCACTGCATCTCCAGTGGTGCCTGTGAAGTCTCTGGACTCACTGCAGTGCATCCCCAATGGTGCCAGTGCACTCTTTGGACTCACTGCACTGCATCCCCTGTGGTGCGAGTGCACTCTCTCGACTCACTGCTCTGCGTTACCATTGGTGCCAGTGCACTCTCTGGACTCACTGCACTGCATCCCCAGTGGTGCCAGTGCACACTCTGGACTCACTGCAGTGCATCCCCAGTGGTGCTAGTGCACTCTCTGGACTCACTGCACTGCATCCCCTGTGGTGCGAGTGCACTCTCTCGACTCACTGCTCTGCGTTACCATTGATGCCAGTGCACTCTCTGGACTCATTGCAGTGCATCCCCAGTGGTGCCAGTGCACTCTCTGGACTCACTGCACTGCATCCCCAATGGTGCCTCTGAAGTCTCTGGACTCACTGCAGTGCATCCCCAGTGGTGCCAGTGCAATCTCAGGACTCACAGCAGTGCAGCTCCAGTTGGTGCCAGTGCACTCTCTGGACTCACTGCACTGCATCCCCAGTGCTGACAGTGCACTCTCTGGACTCACTGCACTGCATCCCCAGTGGTGGCAGTGCACTCTCTGGACTCAGTGGACTGCATCCCCAGTGGTGCCACTGCACTCTCTGGACTCACTGCAGTGCATCCCCAGTGGTGCCAGTGCACTGTCTGGACTCACTGCACTGCATCGCCAGTGGTGCCAGTGCACTCTCTGGACTCACTGCAGTGCATCCCCAGTGGTGCCAGTGCACTCTCTGGACTCACTGCAGTGCATCCCCAGTGGTGCCAGTGCACTCTCTGCACTCACTGCAGTGCATCCCCAGTGGTGCCAGTGCACTCTCTGGACTCACTGCACTGCATCCCCAGTGGTGCCAGTGCACTCTCTGGACTTGCCGGGGTGCATCCCCAGTGGTGCCAGTGCACTCTCTGGACTCACTGCAGTGCATCCCCAGTGGTGCCAGTGCACTCTCTGCACTCACTGCATTCCCAGTGGTGCCAGTGCACTCTCTGGACTCACTGCACTGCATCCCCAGTGGTGCCAGTGCACTCTCTGGACTCACTGCACTGCATCCCCAGTGGTGACAGTGCACTCTCTGCACTCACTGCAGTGCATCCCCAGTGGTGCCAGTGCACTCTCTGGACTCACTGCACTGCATCCCCAGTGGTGCCAGTGCACTGTCTGGACTTGCCGGGGTGCATCCCCAGTGGAGCCAGTGCACTCTCTGGACTCACTGCAGTGCATCCCCAGTGGTGCCAGTGCACTCTCTGGACTCACTGCACTGCATCCCAATGGTGCCAGTGCACTCTCTGGACTCACTGCAGTGCATCCCCAGTGGTGCCAGTGCACTCTCTGGACTCACTGCAGTGCATCCCCAGTGGTGACAGTGCACTCTCTGGACTCACTGCACTGCATCCCCAGTGGTGCCAGTGCACTCTCTGGACTCACTGCAGTCCATCCCCAGTGGTGCCAGTGCACTCTCTGGACTCACTGCACTGCATCCACAGTGGTGCCAGTGCACTCTCTTTACTCACTGCACTGCATCCCCAGTGGTGCCAGTGCACTCTCTGGACTCACTGCACTGCATCCCCAGTGGTGACAGTGCACTCTCTGCACTCACTGCAGTGCATCCCCAGTGGTGCCAGTGCACTCTCTGGACTCACTGCACTGCATCCCCAGTGGTGCCAGTGCACTGTCTGGACTTGCCGGGGTGCATCCCCAGTGGAGCCAGTGCACTCTCTGGACTCACTGCAGTGCATCCCCAGTGGTGCCAGTGCACTCTCTGGACTCACTGCACTGCATCCCAATGGTGCCAGTGCACTCTCTGGACTCACTGCAGTGCATCCCCAGTGGTGCCAGTGCACTCTCTGGACTCACTGCAGTGCATCCCCAGTGGTGACAGTGCACTCTCTGGACTCACTGCACTGCATCCCCAGTGGTGCCAGTGCACTCTCTGGACTCACTGCAGTCCATCCCCAGTGGTGCCAGTGCACTCTCTGGACTCACTGCACTGCATCCACAGTGGTGCCAGTGCACTCTCTTTACTCACTGCACTGCATCCCCAGTGGTGCCAGTGCACTCTCTGGACTCACTGTACTGCATCCCCAGTGGTGCCAGTGCACTCTCTGGACTCACTGCACTGCATCCCCAGTGGTGCCAGTGCACTTTTTGGACTCACTGCACTGCATCCCCAGTGGTGCCAGTGCACTCTCTGGACTTGCCGGGGTTCAACCCCAGTGGAGCCAGTGCACTCTCTGGACTCACTGCACTGCATCCCCAGTGGTGCCAGTGCACTCTCTGGACTCACTGCACTGCATCCCCAGAGGTGCTAGTGCACTCTCTGGACTCACTGCAGTGCATCCCCTGTGGTGCCATTGCACTCTCATGACTCACTGCACTGCATCCCCAGTGGTGCCAGTGCACTCTCTTGTCTCACTGCAGTGCATCCCCAGTGGTGCCAGTGGCTCTCTGGACTCATTGCACTGCATCACCTGTGGTGCCAGTGCACTCTCTGGAGTCACTGCACTGCATCCCCAGTGGTGCCAGTGCACTCTCTGGACTCATGGCACTGCATCCCCTGTGGTGCCAGTGCACTCTCTGGACTCACTTCACTTCATCCCCAGTGGTGCCAGTGCACTCTCTGGGCTCACTGCATTGCATCCCCAGTGGTGCCAGTGCACTCTCTGGACTCACTGCACTGCATCCCCAGTGGTGCCACTGCACTCTCTGGACTCACTGCACTGCATCCCCAGTGGTGACAGTGCGCTCTCTGGACTCACTGCACTGCATTTCCAGTGGTGCCAGTGCACTCTCTGGACTCACTTCACTGCATCCCCAGTGGTGCCACTGCACTCTCTGAAAACACCGGGGTGCAACCGCAGCGGTGCCAGTGCACTCTCTGCACTCACGGCAGTGCATCCCCAGTGGTGCCAGTGCACTCTCTGGACTCACTGCAGTGTATCCCCAGTGGTGCCAGTGCACTCTCTGGACTCAGTGCACTGCATCCCAGTGGTGCCAGTGCACTCTCTGGACTCACTGCAGTGCATCCCCATTGGTGCCAGTGCACTCTCTGGACTCACTGCATTGCATCCCCAGTGGTGCCAGTGCACTCTCTGGACTCACCGGGGTGCATCCCCAGTGGTGCCAGTGCACTCTCTGGACTCACTGCACTGCATCCCCAGTGGTGCCAGTGCACTCTCTGGACTCACTGCACTGCATCCCCAGTGGTGCCAGTTCAATCTCTGGACTCACGGCAGTGCATCCGCAGTGGTGCCAGTGCACTCTCTGGACTCACTGCTCTGCATCCCCAGTGGTGCCAGTGCACTCCCTGGACTTGCAGGGGTGCATCCCCAGTGGTGCCAGTGCACTCTCTGGACTCACTGCAGTGCATCCCCAGTGGTGCCAGTGAACTGTCTGGACTCATTTCATTCCCAGTGGTGCCAGGGCACTCTCTGGACTCACTGCACTGCATCCCCAGTGGTGCCTGTGAAGTCTCTGGACTCACTGCAGTGCATCCCCAGTGGTGCCAGTGAAGTCTCTGTGTTAGTGTTGGGGAGAATCGAATGGATGTTTTACTAATGTCTCTTAGGTAATGGGACCTACAGTATAATTAAGCATTGCCAAATGTACTTACATTATCAATTAATCTATGTATACTGGATACTTAGGGAGTACATTGAACAATCAAAAGAGTCATTGAAGGGGAACCTTGGGAGGGAAGAGGTACAACCTGACCTTGGATAAGGGCCTGGAAATGATGAAATGAGTTGAAGCAGAACCAAGAAACGGAGGGAGCATGCGTCGAGTAAGAAAGGTGAAAAGTTTAGCGGAGAGGAAGACTCCTTACTTCATCTGGACGACCACCAGAGTGCGCCACGCATGTGCAAAGGGGAGGGGAGCTAATTAGAATGAAAAGCGAGGCTGCTGTTGCAACCTGTAAAGAATATGTATACCTGACGCAATATTGTATGTATAAATAACGGCTGGGAAGTAACGGGACTTGAAGCCAGATTTGGGCACCTGCCCCGGCTTCCAGCGCTGAATAAAGCACCTTCATATAATAACTTGGTGATTATGTGGTTGCTAGGCTAACATCTGGACTCACTGCAGTGCATCCCCAGTGGTGCCAGTGCACTCTCTGGAGTCACTGCAGTGCATCCCCAGTGGTGCCAATGCACTCTCTGGACTCACTGCACTGCATCCCCAGTGGTGCCAGTGCACTCCCTGGACTCAGTGCAGTGCATCCCCAGTGGAGCCAGTGAACTCTCTGGACTCACTGCATTGCATCCCCAGTGGTGCCAGTGCACTCTCTGGACTCACTGCACTGCATCCCCAGTGGTGCCAGTGCACTCTCTGGACTCACTGCAGTGCATCCACAGTGGTGCCAGTGCACTCTCTGGACTTGCCGGGGTGCATCGCCAGTGGTGCCAGTGCCCTCTCTGGACTCACTGCACTGCATCCCCAGTGGTGCCAGTGCACTCTCTGGACTCACTGCACTGCATCCCCAGTGGTGCCAGTGCACTCTCTGGACTCACTGCACTGCATCCCCAGTGGTGCCAGTGCACTCTCTGGACTCACTGCACTGCATCCCCAGTGGTGCCAGTACACTCTCTGGACTCACTGCACTGCATCCCCAGTGGTGCCAGTGCACTCTCTGGACTCACTGCACTGCATCCCCAGTGGTGCCATTGCACTCTCTGCACTCACTGCAGTGCATCCCCAGTGGTGCCAGTGCACTCTCTGGACTCACTGCACTGCATCCCCAGTGGTGCCAGTGCACTCTCTGGACTCACTGCACTGCATCCCCAGTGGTGCCAGTGCACTCTCTGGACTCACTGCATTCCCAGTGGTGCCAGGGCACTCTCTGGACTCACTGCAGTGCATCCCCAGTGGTGCCTGTGAAGTCTCTGGACTCACTGCAGTGCATCCCCAATGGTGCCAGTGCACTCTTTGGACTCACTACACTGCATCCCCAGTGGTGCCACTGTACTCTCTGGACTCACTGCTCTGCGTTACCATTGGTGCCAGTGCACTATCTGGACTCACTGCAGTGCATCTCCTTTTGTGCCAGTGCACTCTCTGCACTCACTGCACTGCATCCCCAGTGGTGCCAATGCACTCTCTGGACTCACTGCACTGCATCCCCAGTGGTGCCTGTGAAGTCTCTGGTCTCACTGCACTGCATCCCCAGTGGTGCCAGTGCACTCTCTGGAACTCACTGCACTGCATCCCGATTGCAGACAGTGCCCTCTCTGGACTCAGTGCACTGCATCCCCAGTGGTGCCAGTTCACTCTCTGGACTAAATGCACTGCATCCCCTGTGGTGCCTGTGGCTCTCTGGACTCATTGCACTGCATCACCAGTGGTGCCAGTGCACTCTCTGGACTCACTGAACTGCATCCCCAAGGTGCCAGTGCACTCTCTGGACTCACTGCACTGCATCCCCACTGGTGCCAGTGCACTCTCTGGACTCACTGCACTGCATCCCCAGTGGTGCCAGTGCACTCTCTGGACTCACTGCAGGGCATTTCCAGTGGTGCCAGTGTAGTCTCTGGACTCACTGCACTGCATCCCCAGTTGTGCCAGTGCACTCTCTGGACTCACTGAACTGCATCCCCAAGGTGCCAGTGCACTCTCTGGACTCACTGCACTGCATCTCCAGTGGTGACAGTGCCCTCTCTGGACTCAGTGCACTGCATCCCCAGTGGTGCCAGTTCACTCTCTGGACTAAATGCACTGCATCCCCTGTGGTGCCAGTGGCTCTCTGGACTCATTGCACTGCATCCACAGTGGCGCCAGTGTACTCTCTTAACTCACTGCACTGCATCCCCAGTGGTGCCAGTGCACTCTCTGGACTCACTGCACTGCATCCCCAATGGTGCCACTGCACTCTCTGGACTCACTGCACTGCATCCCCAGTGGTGCCAGTGCACTCTCTGGACTCACTGCAGTGCATTTCCAGTGGTGCCAGTGTAGTCTCTGGACTCACTGCACTGCATCCCCAGTTGTGCCAGTGCACTCTCTGGACTCACTGAACTGCATCCCCAAGGTGCCAGTGCACTCTCTGGACTCACTGCACTGCATCCCCAGTGGTGACAGTGCACTCTCTGGACTCACTGCACTGCATCCCCCGTGGTGCCAGTGCACTCTCTGGACTCACTGCACTGCATCCCCAGTGGTGCCAGTGCACTCTCTGGACTCACTGCAGTGTATCCCCTGTTTTGCCAGTGCACTCTGTGGACTCAGTGCACTGCATCCCAGTGGTGCCAGTGCACTCTCTGGACTCACTGCACTGCATCCCCAGTGGTGCCAGTGCACTCTCTGGACTCACTGCACTGCATCCCAGTGGTGCCTGTGAAGTCTCTGGTCTCACTGCACTGCATCCCCAGTGGTGCCAGTGCACTCTCTGGAACTCACTGCACTGCATCCCGATTGCAGACAGTGCCCTCTCTGGACTCACTGCACTGCATCCCCAGTGGTGCCAGTGCACTCTCTGGACTCACTGCAGTGCATCCCCAGTGGTGCCAGTGCACTCTCTGGACTCACTGCACTGCATCCACAGTGGTGCCAGTGCACTCTCTTTACTCACTGCACTGCATCCCCAGTGGTGCCAGTGCACTCTCTGGACTCACTGTACTGCATCCCCAGTGGTGCCAGTGCACTCTCTGGACTCACTGTACTGCATCCCCAGTGGTGCCAGTGCACTCTCTGGACTCACTGCACTGCATCCCCAGTGGTGCCAGTGCACTCTCTGGACTCACTGCAGTGCATCCCCAGTGGTGCCAGTGCACTCTCTGCACTCACTGCAGTGCATCCCCAGTGGTGCCAGTGCACTCTCTGGACTCACTGCACTGCATCCCCAGTGGTGAAAGTGCACTCTCTGGACTTGCCGGGGTGCATCCCCAGTGGTGCCAGTGCACTCTCTGGACTCACTGCATTGCATCCCCAGTGGTGCCAGTGCACTCTCTGGACTCACTGCATTCCCAGTGGTGCCAGGGCACTCTCTGGACTCACTGCACTGCATCCCCAGTGGTGCCACTGTACTCTCTTTACTCACTACACTGCATCCCCAGTGGTGCCAGTGCACTCTCTGGACTCACTGTACTGCATCCCCAGTGGTGCCAGTGCACTCTCTGGACTCACTGCACTGCATCCCCAGTGGTGCCAGTGCACTCTCTGGACTCACTGCAGTGCATCCCCAGTGGTGCCAGTTCACTCTCTGCACTCACTGCAGTGCATCCCCAGTGGTGCCAGTGCACTCTCTGGACTCACTGCACTGCATCCCCAGTGGTGCCAGTGCACTCTCTGGACTTGCCGGGGTGCATCCCCAGTGGTGCTAGTGCACTCTCTGGACTCACTGCAGTGCATCCCCAGTGGTGCCAGTGCACTGTCTGGACTCACTGCATTCCCAGTGGTGCCAGGGCACTCTGTGGACTCACTGCACTGCATCCCCAGTGGTGCCTGTGAAGTCTCTGGACTCACTGCAGTGCATCCCCAATGGTGCCAGTGCACTCTTTGGACTCACTGCACTGCATCCCCAGTGGTTCCACTGTACTCTCTGGACTCACTACACTGCATCCCCTGTGGTGCCAGTGCCCTCTGTGGACTCACTGCACTACATCCCCAGTGGTGCCAGTGCACTCTCTGGACTCACTGCACTTCATCCCCAGTGGTGCCAGTGCACTCTCTGGACTCACTGCACTGCATACCCAGTGGTGCCAGTGCACTCTCTGGACTCACTGCACTGCATCCCCAGTGGTGCCAGTGCACTCTCTGCACTCACTGCAGTGCATCCCCAGTGGTGCCAATGCACTCTCTGGACTCACTGCACTGCATCCCCAGTGGTGCCAGTGCACTCTCTGGACTTGCCGGGGTGCATCCCCAGTGGTGCCAGTGCACTCTCTGGACTCACTGCATTCCCAGTGGTGCCAGGGCACTCTCTGGACTCACTGCACTGCATCCCCAGTGGTGCCACTGTACTCTCTTTACTCACTGCACTGCATCCCCAGTGGTGCCAGTGCACTCTCTGGACTCACTGTACTGCATCCCCAGTGGTGCCAGTGCACTCTCTGGACTCAATGCACTGCATCCCCAGTGGTGCCAGTGCACTCTCTGGACTCACTGCAGTGCATCCCCAGTGGTGACAGTGCACTCTCTGGACTCACTGCATTCCCAGTGGTGCCAGGGCACTCTCTGGACTCACTGCACTGCATCTCCAGTGGTGCCTGTGAAGTCTCTGGACTCACTGCAGTGCATCCCCAATGGTGCCAGTGCACTCTTTGGACTCACTGCACTGCATCCCCTGTGGTGCGAGTGCACTCTCTCGACTCACTGCTCTGCGTTACCATTGGTGCCAGTGCACTCTCTGGACTCACTGCACTGCATCCCCAGTGGTGCCAGTGCACACTCTGGACTCACTGCAGTGCATCCCCAGTGGTGCTAGTGCACTCTCTGGACTCACTGCACTGCATCCCCTGTGGTGCGAGTGCACTCTCTCGACTCACTGCTCTGCGTTACCATTGGTGCCAGTGCACTCTCTGGACTCACGGCACTGCATCCCCAGTGGTGCCAGTGCACTCTCTGGACTCACTACACTGCATCCCCAATGGTGCCTCTGAAGTCTCTGGACTCACTGCAGTGCATCCCCAGTGGTGCCAGTGCAATCTCAGGACTCACAGCAGTGCAGCTCCAGTTGGTGCCAGTGCACTCTCTGGACTCACTGCACTGCATTCCCACTGGTGCCAGTGCACTCTCTGGACTCACTGCACTGCATCCCCAGTGGTGGCAGTGCACTCTCTGGACTCACTGCACTGCAACCCCAGTGGTGCCAGTGCACTCTCTGATCTCACTGCAGTGCACCCCCACTGGTGCCAGTGCACTATCTGGACTCACTGCACTGCATCCCCAGAGGTGCCAGTGCACTCTCTGGACTCACTGCAGTGCATCCCCAATGTGCCAGTGCACTCTCTGGACTCAACTGCACTGCATCCCCAGTGGTGCCCGTGCACTCTCTGGACTCACTGCACTGCATCGCCAGTGGTGCCAGTGCACTCTGTGGACTCACTGCAGTGCATCCCCAGTGGTGCCAGTGCACTCTCTGGACTCACTGCACTGCATCCCCAGTGGTGCCTGTACACTCTCTGGACTCACTATAGTGCATCCCCAGTGGTGCCAGTCCACTCTCTGGACTCACTGCACTGCATCCCCAGTGGTGACAGTGCACTCTCTGGACTCACCGGGGTGCATCCCCAGTGGTGCCAGTGCACTCTCTGGACTCACCGGGGTGCATCCCCAGTGGTGCCAGTGCACTCTCTGGACTCACGGCATTGCATCCCCAGTGGTGCCAGTGCACTCTCTGGACTCACTGCACTGCATCCCCAGTGGAGCCAGTGCACTCTCTGGACTCTCTGCAGTGAACCCCCTGAGGTGCCAGTGCACTCTCTGGAGTCACTGCACTGCATCCCCAGTGGTGCCAGTGCACACTCTGGACTCACTGCAGTGAATCCCCGGTGGTGCCAGTGCACTCTCTGGACTCACTGCAGTGCATCCCCAGTGGTGCCAGTGCACTCTCTGGACTCACTGCACTGCATCCCCAGTGGTGCCAGTGCACTCTCTGGACTCAGTGCACTGCATCCCCAGTGGTGCCAGTGCAGTCTATGGACTCAATGCAGTGCATTCCCAGTGGTGCCAGTGCAGTCTCTGCACTCACTGCAGTGCATCCCTACTGGTGCCTGTGCACTCTCTGGTCTCACTGCACTGCATCCCCAGTGGTGCCAGTGCACTCTCTGTAGTCACTGCGCTGCATTCCCAGTGGTGCCAGTGCACTCTCTGGACTCACTGCACTGCCTCCCCAGTGGTGCCAGGGCACTCTGTGGACACACTGCACTGCATCCCCAGTGGTGCCAGTGCACTCTCTGGACTCACTGCAGTGCATCCCCAGTGGTGGCAGTGCACTCTCAAGAGTCACTGCACTGCATCAACAGTGGTGCCAGTGCACTCTCTGGACTCACTGCACTTCATCCCCAGTGGTGCCAGTGCACTCTCTGGACTCACTGCACTGCATCCCCTTAGGACCAGTGCACTCTCTGGACTCACTGCACTGCATCCCCAGTGGTGCCAGTGCACTCTCTGGACTCACTGCACTGCATCCCCAGCGGTGCCTGTGCAGTCTCTGGACTCACTGCACTCCATCCCCAGTGCTGCCAGTGCACTCTCTGCACTCACTGCACTGCATCCCCAGTGGTGCCAGTGCACTCTTTGGACTCACTGCACTGCATCCCCAGTGGTGCCAGTGCACTCTCTGGACTCACTGCAGTGCATCCCAAGTGGTGCCAGTGCAATCTCAGGACTCACTGCAGTGCAGCTCCAGTTGGTGCCAGTACAGTCTCTGGACTCACTGCACTGCATCCCCAGTGGTGCCAGTGCACTCTCTGGACTCACTGCAGTGCATCCCCAGTGGTGCCAGTGCACTCTCTGGAGTCACTGCAGTATATCCCCAGTGGTGCCAGTGCACTCTGTGGACTCACTGAAGTGCATCCCCAGTGGTGCCAGAGCACTCTCTGGACTCACTGCAGTGCATCCCCAGTGGTGCTAGTGCACTCTCTGGACTCACTGCACTGCATCGCCAGTGGTGCCAGTGCACTCTCTGCACTCACTGCACTGCATCACCAGTGGTGCCAGTGCACTCTCTGGACTAACTGCACTGCATCCGCAATGGTGCCAGTGCACTCTCTGGAGTCACAGCACTGTATCCCCAGTGGTGCCTCTGCACTCTCTGGACTCACTGCAGTGCATCCCCAGTGGTGCCAGTGCACTCTCTGGACTCACTGCAGTGCATCCCCAGTGGTGCCAGTGCACTCTCTGGACTCAGTGCTTTGCATCCCCAGTGGAGCCAGTGCACTCTCTGGACTCACTGCAGTGCATCTCCAGTGGTGCCAGTGCACTCTCTGGAGTCACTGCACTGCATCCCCAGTGGTGCCAGTGCACTCTCTGGACTCACTGCACTGCATCCCCAGTGGTGCCAGTGCACGCCCTGGACCCACTGCAGTGCATCCCCAGTGGTGCCAGTGCACTCTCTGGACTCACTGCAGTGCATCCCCAGTGGTGTCAGTGCACTCTCTGGAGTCACTGCGCTGCGTCCCCAGTGGTGACAGTTCACTCTCTGGACTCACTGTGCTGCATCCCCAGTGGTGCCAGTGCACTCTCTGGACTCACTGCAGTGCATCCCCACTGGTGCCAGTGCACTCTCTGGACTCACTGCAGTGCATCCCCAGTGGTGTTAGTGCACTCTCTGGAGTCACTGCGCTGCGTCCCCAGTGGTGCCAGTGCACTCTCTGGACTCACTGCAGTGCATCCCCAGTGGTGCCAGTGCACTCTCTGGAGTCACTGCAGTGCAGCCCCTGAGGTGCCAGTGTACTCTCTGTACTCACTGCACTGCATTCCCAGTGGTGTCAGTGCACTCTCTGGACTCACTGCAGTGAATCCCCGGTTGTTGCAGTGCACTCTCTGGACTCACTGCACTGCATCCCCAGTGGTGCCAGTGCAATCTCTGGACTCACTGCAGTGCATCACCAGTGGTGCCAGTGCACTTTGTGGACTCACTGCACTGCATCCCCAGTGGTGCCAGTGGAATCTCTGGACTTACTGCAGTGCATCCCCAGTGGTGCCAGTGCACTCTCTGGACTCACTGCACTGCATCTCCAGTGGTGCCAGTGCACTCTCTGGACCCACTGCAGTGCATCCCCACTGGTGCCAGTGCACTCTCTGGACTCACTGCAGTGCATCCCCAGTGGTGCCAGTGCACTCTCTGGACTCACTGCAGTGTATCCCCTGTGGTGCCAGTGCACTCTGTGCTCTCACTGCACTGCATCCCAGTGGTGCCAATGCACTCTCTGGACTCACTGCAGTTCAGCCCAAGTGGTGGCAGTGTACTCTCTGGACTCACTGCAGTGCATTCCCAGTGGTGCCAGTGCACTCTCTGGACTCCTTGCAGTGAATCCCCGGTGGTGGCAGTGCACTCTCTGGACTCACTGCACTACATCCCCAGTGGTGCCAGTTCACTCTCTGGACTCACTGAACTGAATCCCCAGTGGTGCCAGTGCAGTCTCTGGACTCACCCGCACTCCATCCCCACTGGTGCCAGTACACTCTCTGGACTCACTGCACTGCAACCCCAGTGGTGCCAGTGCACTCTCTGGACTCACTGCACTGCATCCCCAGTGGTGCCAGTGCACTCTCTGGAGTCACAGCAGTGCATCCCCAGTGGTGCCTCTGCACTCTCTGGACTCACTGCAGTGCATCCCCAGTGGTGCCAGTGCACTCTCTGGACTCACTGCACTGCATCCCCAGTGTTGCCAGTGCACTCTCTGGACTCACTGCAGTGCATCACCAGTGGTGCCAGTGCACTCTATGGAGTCACTGCACTGCATCCCCAGTGGTGCCAGTGCAATCTCTGGACTCACTGCAGTGCATCCCCAGTGGTGCCAGTGCACTCTCTGGACTCACTGCAGTGTATCCCCTGTGGTGCCAGTGCACTCTGTGGACTCACTGCACTGCATCCCAGTGGTGCCAGTGCACTCTCTGGACTCACTGCAGTGCATCCCCAGTGGTGCCAGTGCACTCTCTGGACTCACTGCAGTGCATCCCCAGAAGTGCCAGTGGCTCTCTGTAGTCACTGTGCTGCATCCCCAGTGGTGACAGTGCACACTCTGGACTCACTGCAGTGCATCCCCAGTGGTGCCAGTGCAGTCTCTTTACTCCCTGCAGTGCATCCCTAGTGGAGCCAGTGCACTCTCTGGACTCACTGCTGTGCATCCCCAGTTGTTCCAGTGCACTCTCTGGACTCACTGCAGTGCATCCACTGTGGTGCCATTGCACTCTCAGGACTCACTGCACTGCATCCCCAGTGGTGCCAGTGCACTCTCTGGACTCACTGCAGTGCATCCCCAGTGGTGCCAGTGCACTCTCTGGACTCACTGCAGTGCATCCCCAGAAGTGCCAGTGGCTCTCTGGACTCATTGCACTGCATCACCTGTGGTGCCAGTGCACTCTCTGGACTTACTGCACTGCTCGAGCCGCGGCAACCGCTCCAGCCGCGGTAGCCACTCCAGCCTCGGCAGCCGCTCCAGCCGTTACAGCCGCGGCAGCACGGCAGCCGGTCCAGCCGCGGCAGCCGCTCCATCCGCGGCATACGCGGCAGACGCTCCAGCCGCTCCAGCCGCGGCAGCCGCTCCAAACGCGGCAGGCGCTCCAGCCGCGGCAGCCGCTCCAGACGCGGCAGCCGCTCCAGCAGCGGCAGACGCGGCAGCCGCTCCAGCCGTGGCAGACGCTCCACTCGGTAGCGGCTTTAGCGGCTGCCGCGGCTGGAGCGCCTGTCGCGGCTGCCGAGGCTGGAGCGGCTGCCGCGGCTGGAGCGACTGCGGCGGCTGGAGCGTCTAGAGCGTCTGCCGCGGCTGGAGGGGCTACCGCGGCTGGAGCGGCTGCCGCGGCTGGAGCGCCTGCCGCGGTTGGAGAGGCTGCCGCGGCTGGAGCGGCTGGAGCGTCTGCCGCGTATGCCGCGGATGGAGCGGCTGCCGCGGCTGGACCGGCTGCCGCGGCTGCCGCGGCTGGAACGGCTGGAGCGGCTGCCGAGGCTGGAGTGGCTACCGCGGCTGGAGCGTTTGCCGCGGCTCGAGCAGTGCAGTAAGTCCAGAGAGTGCACTGGCACCACAGGTGATGCAGTGCAATGAGTCCAGAGAGCCACTGGCACTTCTGGGGATGCACTGCAGTGAGTCCAGAGAGTGCACTGGCACCACTGGGGATGCACTGCAGTGAGTCCAGAGAGTGCACTGGCACCACTGGGGATGCAGTGCAGTGAGTCCTGAGAGTGCAATGGCACCACAGTGGATGCACTGCAGTGAGTCCAGAGAGTGCACTGGAACAACTGGGGATGCACAGCAATGAGTCCAGAGAGTGCACTGGCTCCACTAGGGATGCACTGCAGGGAGTAAAGAGACTGCACTGGCACCACTGGGGTTGCACTACAGTGAGTCCAGAGAGTGCACTGGCACCACTGGGGATGCACTGCAGTGAGTCCAGAGTGTGCACTGTCACCACTGGGGATGCAGCACAGTGACTACAGAGAGTGCACTGGCACCACTGGGGATGCACTGCAGTGAGTCCAGAGAGTGCACTGGCACCAGTGGGGATGCACTGCAGTGGGTCCAGAGAGTACACTGCCACCACTTGGGCTGAACTGCAGTGAGTCCAGAGAGTGCATTGGCACCACTGGGATGCAGTGCAGTGAGAGCACAGAGTGCACTGGCACCACAGGGGATACACTGCAGTGAGTCCAGAGAGTGCACTGGCACCACTGGGGATGCACTGCAGTGAGTCCAGAGAGTGCACTGGCACCAGTGGGGATGCACTGCAGTGGGTTCAGAGACTGCACTGGCACCACTGGAGATGCAGTGCAGTGAGTCCAGAGAGTGCACTGGCACCACTGGGGATGCACTGCAGTGAGTCCAGAGATTCCACTGGCACCACTGGGGATGCAGTGCAGTGAGTCCACAAAGTGCACTGGCACCACTGGTGATGCACTGCAGTGAGTCCAGAGAGTTCACTGGCACCACTGGGGATGCAGTGCAGTGAGTCCAGAGATTGCACTGGCACCACTGGGGATGCAGTCCAGTGAGTCCAGAGAGTGCACTGGCACCACTGGGGATGCAGTGCAGTGAGACCAGAGAGTGCACTGCTACAACCGGGGATTCACTGCAGTGAGTCCAGAGAGTGCACTGACACCACTGGGGATGCACTGCAGTGAGTACAGAGAGTACACTGGCACCTCAGGGGCTGCACTGCAGTGACTCCAGAGAGTGCACTGGCACCACTGTTGATGCAGTGCAGTGACTCTTGAGAGTGCACTGGCACCACTGGGGATGCACTGCAGTGAGTCCAGAGAGTGCACTGGCACCACTGGGGATGCAGTGCAGTGAGTCCACAGAGTGCCCTGGCACCACTGGGGAGGCAGTGCAGTGAGTCCAGAGAGTGCACTGGCACCACTGGGGATGCAGTGCAGTGAGTCCAGAGAGTGCACAGGCACCAGTAGGGATGCACTGCAGTGAGTCCAGAGAGTGCACTGGCACCACTGGAGATGCACTGCAGTGAGTGCAGAGACTGCACTGGCACCACTGGGAATGCACTGCAGTGAGTCCATAGACTGCACTGGCACAACTGGGGATGCAGTGCACTGAGTCCAGAGAGTGCACTGGCACCACTGGGGATGCAGTGCAGTGAGTCCAGAGAGTGCACTGGCACCACTGGGGATGCACTGCAGTGAGTCCAGAGAGTGCACTGGCACCACCGGGGATTCACTGCAGTGAGTCCAGAGTGTGCACTGGCACCTCTGGGGATGCAGTGCAGTGAGTCGAGAGAGTGCACTGGCACCTCTGGGGATGCAGTGCAGTGAGTCCAGAGAGTGCACTGGCACCAGTGGGAATGCAGTGCAGTGACTCAGAGAGTGCACTGGCACCACTGGGGATGCACTGCAATGAGTCCAGATAGTGCACTGGCACCACTGGGGATGCACTGCAGTGAGTCCAGAGAGTGCACGGGCACCACTGGGGATGCAGTGCAGTGAGTCCAGAGAGTGCACTGGCACCACTGGGGATGCAGTGCAGTGAGTCCAGAGAGTGCACTGGCACCACTGAGGTTGCAGTGCAGTGAGTCCAGAGAGTGTACTGGCACCAGTGGGGATGGAGTGCGGGTGAGTCCAGAGACTGCACTGGCACCACTGGGGATGCAGTGCAGTGAGTCCGGAGAGTGCCCTGGCACCACTGGGGATGCAGTGCAGTGAGTCCAGAGAGTGTACTGGCACCAGTGGGGATGGAGTGCGGGTGAGTCCAGAGACTGCACTGGCACCACTGGGGATGCAGTGCAGTGAGTCCGGAGAGTGCCCTGGCACCACTGAGGTTGCAGTGCAGTGAGTCCAGAGAGTGTACTGGCACCACTGGTGTGCATTACAGTGATTCCAGAGAGTGCACTGGCACCACTGGGGATGCAGTGCCGTGAGTCCAGAGATTGCACTGGCACCACTGGAGATGCACTGCAAGGAGTCCAGAGAGTGCACTGGCACCACTGTGGATGCACTGCAGTGAGTCCAGAGAGTGCACTGGCACCAGTGGGGATGCAGTGCAGTGAGTCCAGAGAGTGCACAGGCACCACTGGGGATGCAGTGCAGTGAGTCCAGAGAGTGCACTGGCACCACTGGTGATGCAGTGCAGTGATATCAGAGAGTGCACTGGCACCACTGGGGATGCAGTGCAGTGACTCCAGAGAGTGCACTGGCACCTCAGGGGGTTCAGTGCAGAGAGTCCTGAGATTGCACTGGCACCACTGGGGATGCACTGCAGTGCGTCCAGAGAGTGCACTGGGAACACTGGGGATGCACTGCAGTGAGTCCAGAGAGTGCACTGGCACCACTGGGGATGCAGCCCGGTAAGTCCAGAGAGTGCACTGGCACCACTGGGGATGCACTGTAGTGAGTCCAGAGACTGCACAGGCACCACTGGGGATGCAGTGCAGTGACTCCAGAGAGTGCACTGGCACCACTGGGGATGCAGTGCAGTGAGTCCAGAGAGTGCACTGGCACCACTGGGGATGCACTGCAGTGAGTCCACAGAGTGCACTGGCACCAGTGGGGATGCACTGCAGTGAGTCCAGAGAGTGCACTGGCACCACTGGGGATGCACTGCAGTGAGTCCAGAGAGTGCACGGGCACCTTGGGGATGCATTGCAGTGAGTCCAGAGAGTGCACTGGCACCTCTGGGGATGCAGTGCAGTGAGTCCAGAGAGTGCACTGGCACCAGTGGGGGTGCACTGCTGTGAGTTCGGAGAGTGCACTGGCACCACTGGGGATGCAGTGCCGTGAGTCCAGAGATTGCACTGGCACCACTGGGGATGCACTGCAATGAGTCCAGAGAGTGCACTGGCACCACTGGGGATGCACTGCAGTGAGTCCAGAGAGTGCACTGGCACCAGTGGGGATGCAGTGCAGTGAGTCCAGAGAGTGCACTGGCATCACTGGGGATGCAGTGCAGTGAGTCCAGAGACTGCACAGGCACCACTGGGGATGCAGTGCAGTGAGTCCAGAGATTGCACTGGCACCACTGGGGATGCAGTGCAGTGAGTCCAGAGAGTGCACTGGCACCACTGGGGATGCACTGCAATGAGTCCAGAGCGTGCACTGGTACGATTGGGGATGCAGTGCAGTGAGTCCAGAGAGTGCACTGGCACCACTGGGGATGCAGTGCAGTGAGTCCAGAGAGTGCACTGGCACCAGTGGGGATGGAGTGCAGTGAGTCCAGAGACTGCACAGGCACCACTGGGGACGCAGTGCAGTGAGTCCAGAGAGTGCACTGGCGCCACTGGGGATGCAGTGCAGTGAGTCCAGAGAGTGCACTGGTCCTAAGGGGATGCAGTGCAGTGATTCCAGAGAGTGCACTGGCACCACTGGGGATGAAGTGCAGTGAGTCCAGAGAGTGCACTGGCACCACTGGGGATGGAGTGCAGTGAGTCCAGAGACTGCACAGGCACCACTGGGGATGCACTGCAGTGAGTCCAGAGAGTGCACTGGCACCACTGGGGATGCACTGCAGTGAGTCCAGAGAGTGCACTGGCACCACTGGGGATGCAGTGCAGTGAGTCCAGAGAGTGCACTGGCACCAGTGGGGATGGAGTGCAGTGAGTTCAGAGAGTGCACTGGCACCACTGGGGATGCAGTGCAGTGAGTCCAGAGAGTGCACTGGCACCACTGGGGATGCAGTGCAGTGAGTCCAGAGATTGCACTGGCACCACTGGAGATGCACTGCAGTGAGTCCAGAGAGTGCACTGGCACCACTGGGGATGCACTGCAGTGAGTCCAGGGAGTGCACTGGCACCAGTGGGGATGGACTGCAGTGAGTCCAGAGACTGCACAGGCACCACTGGGGATGCAGTGCAGTGAGTCCAGAGAGTGCACTGGCACCACTGGGGATGCAGTGCAGTGAGTCCAGAGAGTGCACTGGTCCTAAGGGGATGCAGTGCAGTGATTCCAGAGAGTGCACTGGCACCACTGGTGATGCAGTGCAGTGAGTCCAGAGATTGCACTGGCACCACTCGATATGCACTGCAATGAGTCCAGAGAGTCCACTGGCACGACTGGGGATGCACTGCAGTGAGTCCAGAGAGTGCACTGGCTCCAGTGGGGATGCAGTGCAGTGAGTCCAGAGAGTGCATTGGCATCACTGGGGATGCAGTGCAGTGAGTCCAGAGACTGCACAGGCACCACTGGGGATGCAGTGCAGTGAGTTCAGAGAGTGCACTGGCACCACTGGGGGTGCAGTGCAGTGAGTGCAGAGAGTGCACTGGCACCAGTGGGGATGCAGTACAGTGAATCCAGAGAGTGCACTGGCACCACTGGGGATGCAGTGCAGTGACTCCAGAGAGTGCACTGGCACCACTGCGGATGCAGTGCAGTGAGTCCAGAGAGTGCACTGGCACCACTGGGGATGCAGTGCAGTGAGTCCAGAGATTGCACTGGCACCACTGGAGATGCACTGCAATGAGTCCAGAGAGTGCACTGTCAGCACTGGGGATGCACTGCAGTGAGTCCAGAGAGTGCACTGGCACCACTGGGGATGCAGTGCTGTGACTCCAGAGAGTGCACTGGCACCACTGCGGATGCAGTGCCGTGAGTCCAGAGAGTGCACTGGCCCCACTGGGGATGCACTGCAGTGAGTCCAGAGAGTGCACTGGCACCACTGGCGATGCAGTGCAGTGAGTCCAGAGAGTGCACTGGCACCACTGGGGATGCAGTTCAGTGAGTCCAGAGAGTGCACTGGCACCACTGGGGATGCACTGCAGTGAGTCCTGAGAGTGCTCTGGCACCACTGGGGATGCAGTTCAGTGAGTCCAGAGAGTGCACTGGCACCACTGGGGATACACTGCAGTGACTCCAGAGAGTGCACTGGCACCACTGGGGATGCACTGCATTGAGTCCAGAGACTGCACTGGCACAACTGGGGACGCAGTGCAGTGAGTCCAGATAGTGCACTGGCACCAACTGGAGCTGCACTGCAGTGAGTCCTGAGATTGCACTGGCACCACTGGGGATGCACTGCAGTGAGTCCAGAGAGTGCACTGGCACCACTGTTCATAGTGTGCAGTGAGTCCAGAGACTGCACAGGCACCACTGGGGATGCAGTGCAGTGAGTTCAGAGAGTGCACTGGCACCACTGGGGGTGCAGTGCAGTGAGTGCAGAGAGTGCACTGGCACCAGTGGGGATGCAGTACAGTGAATCCAGAGAGTGCACTGGCACCACTGGGGATGCAGTGCAGTGACTCCAGAGAGTGCACTGGCACCACTGCGGATGCAGTGCAGTGAGTCCAGAGAGTGCACTGGCACCACTGGGGATGCAGTGCAGTGAGTCCAGAGATTGCACTGGCACCACTGGAGATGCACTGCAATGAGTCCAGAGAGTGCACTGTCAGCACTGGGGATGCACTGCAGTGAGTCCAGAGAGTGCACTGGCACCACTGGGGATGCAGTGCTGTGACTCCAGAGAGTGCACTGGCACCACTGCGGATGCAGTGCCGTGAGTCCAGAGAGTGCACTGGCCCCACTGGGGATGCACTGCAGTGAGTCCAGAGAGTGCACTGGCACCACTGGCGATGCAGTGCAGTGAGTCCAGAGAGTGCACTGGCACCACTGGGGATGCAGTTCAGTGAGTCCAGAGAGTGCACTGGCACCACTGGGGATGCACTGCAGTGAGTCCTGAGAGTGCTCTGGCACCACTGGGGATGCAGTTCAGTGAGTCCAGAGAGTGCACTGGCACCACTGGGGATACACTGCAGTGACTCCAGAGAGTGCACTGGCACCACTGGGGATGCACTGCATTGAGTCCAGAGACTGCACTGGCACAACTGGGGACGCAGTGCAGTGAGTCCAGATAGTGCACTGGCACCAACTGGAGCTGCACTGCAGTGAGTCCTGAGATTGCACTGGCACCACTGGGGATGCACTGCAGTGAGTCCAGAGAGTGCACTGGCACCACTGTTCATAGTGTGCAGTGAGTCCAAAGAGTGCACTGGCACCACTGGGGATGCAGTGCAGTGAGTCCAGAGAGTGCACTGGCACCACTGGGGATGCAGTGCAGTGAGTCCAGAGAGTGGACTGGCACCAGTGGGGATGGAGTGCAGTGAGTCCAGAGAGTGCAGTGGCACCACTGGGGATGCAGTGCAGTGAGTCCAGAGAGTGCACTGGCACCACTGGTGTGCACTGCAGTGAGTCCAGAGAGTGTACTGGCACCAATGTGGATGCAATGCAGTGAGTCCAGAGAGTGCAGTGGCACCACTGGGGATACAGTGCAGTGAGTCCACAGAGTGCACTGGCACCACAGGGGATACACTGCAGTGAGTCCAGAGAGTGCACTGGCACCACTGGGGATGGATTGCATTGAGTCCAGAGAGTGCACTGGCACCTCTGGGGATGCAGTGCAGTGAGTCCAGAGAGTGCACTGGCACCACTGGGGATGCAGTGCAGTGAGTCCAGAGATTGCACTGGCACCACTGGAGATGCACTGCAATGAGTCCAGAGAGTGCACTGGCACCACTGGGGATGCACTGCAGTGAGTCCAGAGAGTGCACTGGCACCACTGGGGATGCACTGCAGTGAGTCCAGAGAGTGCACTGGCACCACTGGGGATGCACTGCAGTGAGTCCATAGAGTGCACAGGCACCACTGGGGATGCAGTGCAGTGAGTCCAGAGAGTGCACTGGCACCACTGGGGATGCAGTCCAGTGAGTCCAGAGAGTGCACTGGTCCTAAGGGGATGCAGTGCACTGATTCCAGAGAGTGCACTGGCACCACTGTGGATGCAGTGCCGTGAGTCCAGAGATTGCACTGGCACCACTCGAGATGCACTGCAATGAGTCCAGAGAGTGCAATGGCACCACTGGGGATGCACTGCAGTGAGTCCAGAGAGTGCACTGGCACCACTGGGGATGCAGTGCAGTGAGTCCAGAGAGTGCACTGGCATCACTGGGGATGCAGTGCAGTGAGTCCAGAGACTGCACAGGCACCACTGGGGATGCAGTGCAGTGAGTCCAGAGAGTGCACTGGCACCACTGGGGATGCAGTGCAGTGACTCCAGAGAGTGCACTGACACCACTGCGGATGCAGTGCAGTGAGTCCAGAGAGTGCACTGGCACCACTGGGGATGCACTGCAGTGAGTGCAGAGAGTGCACTGGCACCACTGGGGATGCACCCCGGTGAGTCCAGAGAGTGCACTGGCACCACTGGGGATGCAGTGCAGTGACTCCAGAGAGTGCACTGGCACCACTGGGGATGCAGTGCAGTGAGTGCAGAGAGTGCACTGGCACCACTGGGGATGCACTGCAGTGAGTCCAAAGAGTGCACTGGCACCACTGGGGATGCACTGCAGTGAGTCCAGAGAGTGCACTGGCACCACTGGGGATGCACTGCAGTGAGTCCAGAGAGTGCACGGGCACCACTGGGGATGCAGTGCAGTTGAGTCCAGAGAGTGCACTGGCACCACTGGGGATGCACTGCAGTGAGTCAAGAGAGTGCACTGGCACCACTGGGGATGCACTGCAGTGAGTCCAGAGAGTGCACTGGCACCACTGGGGTTGCAGTGCAGTGAGTCCAGAGAGTGCACTGGCACCACTGGGGATGCAGTGCAGTGAGTCAGAGAGTGCACTGGCACCACTGGGGATGCAATGCAATGAGTCCAGATAGTGCACTGGCACCACTGGGGATGCAGTGCAGTGAGTGCAGAGAGTGCACTGGCACCACTGGGGATGCAGTGCAGTGAGTCCAGAGAGTGTACTGGCACCAGTGGGGATGGAGTGCAGTGAGTCCAGAGAGTGCACTGGCACCACTGGGTATGCAGTGCAGTGAGTCCAGAGAGTGCACTGGCACCACTGGGGATGCAGTGCATTGAGTCCAGAGAGTGCACTGGTCCTAAGGGGATGCACTGCAGTGAGTCCAGAGAGTGTACAGGCACCACTGGGGATGCAGTGACGTGAGTCCAGAGATTGCACTGGCACCACTGGGGATGCAGTGCAGTGAGTCCAGAGAGTGCACTGGCACCACTGGGGATGCACTGCAGTGAGTCCAGAGAGTGCACTGGCACCACTGTTCATAGTGTGCAGTGAGTCCAAAGAGTGCACTGGCACCACTGGGGATGCAGTGCAGTGAGTACAGAGAGTGCACTGGCACCACTGGGGATGCAGTGCAGTGAGTCCAGAGAGTGGACTGGCACCACTGGTGTGCACTGCAGTGAGTCCAGAGAGTGTACTGGCACCACTGTGGATGCAATGCAGTGAGTCCAGAGAGTGCAGTGGCACCACTGGGGATACAGTGCAGTGAGTCCACAGAGTGCACTGGCACCACAGGGGATACACTGCAGTGAGTCCAGAGAGTGCACTGGCACCACTGGGGATGGATTGCATTGAGTCCAGAGAGTGCACTGGCACCTCTGGGGATGCAGTGCAGTGAGTCCAGAGAGTGCACTGGCACCACTGGGGATGCAGTGCAGTGAGTCCAGAGATTGCACTGGCACCACTGGAGATGCACTGCAATGAGTCCAGAGAGTGCACTGGCACCACTGGGGATGCACTGCAGTGAGTCCAGAGAGTGCACTGGCACCACTGGGGATGCACTGCAGTGAGTCCAGAGAGTGCACTGGCACCACTGGGGATGCACTGCAGTGAGTCCATAGAGTGCACAGGCACCACTGGGGATGCAGTGCAGTGAGTCCAGAGAGTGCACTGGCACCACTGGGGATGCAGTCCAGTGAGTCCAGAGAGTGCACTGGTCCTAAGGGGATGCAGTGCACTGATTCCAGAGAGTGCACTGGCACCACTGTGGATGCAGTGCCGTGAGTCCAGAGATTGCACTGGCACCACTCGAGATGCACTGCAATGAGTCCAGAGAGTGCACTGGCACCACTGGGGATGCACTGCAGTGAGTCCAGAGAGTGCACTGGCACCACTGGGGATGCAGTGCAGTGAGTCCAGAGAGTGCACTGGCATCACTGGGGATGCAGTGCAGTGAGTCCAGAGACTGCACAGGCACCACTGGGGATGCAGTGCAGTGAGTCCAGAGAGTGCACTGGCACCACTGGGGATGCAGTGCAGTGACTCCAGAGAGTGCACTGGCACCACTGGGGATGCAGTGCAGTTACTCCAGAGAGTGCACTGGCACCACTGGGGATGCACTGCAGTGAGTGCAGAGAGTGCACTGGCACCACTGGGGATGCACCCCGGTGAGTCCAGAGAGTGCACTGGCACCACTGGGGATGCAGTGCAGTGACTCCAGAGAGTGCACTGGCACCACTGGGGATGCAGTGCAGTGAGTGCAGAGAGTGCACTGGCACCACTGGGGATGCACTGCAGTGAGTCCAAAGAGTGCACTGGCACCACTGGGGATGCACTGCAGTGAGTCCAGAGAGTGCCCTGGCACCACTGGGGATGCACTGCAGTGAGTCCAGAGAGTGCACGGGCACCACTGGGGATGCAGTGCAGTTGAGTCCAGAGAGTGCACTGGCACCACTGGGGATGCACTGCAGTGAGTCCAGAGAGTGCACTGGCACCACTGGGGATGCACTGCAGTGAGTCCAGAGAGTGCACTGGCACCACTGGGGTTGCAGTGCAGTGAGTCCAGAGAGTGCACTGGCACCACTGGGGATGCAGTGCAGTGACTCAGAGAGTGCACTGGCACCACTGGGGATGCACTGCAATGAGTCCAGATAGTGCACTGGCACCACTGGGGATGCAGTGCAGTGAGTGCAGAGAGTGCACTGGCACCACTGGGGATGCAGTGCAGTGAGTCCAGAGAGTGTACTGGCACCAGTGGGGATGGAGTGCAGTGAGTCCAGAGAGTGCACTGGCACCACTGGGTATGCAGTGCAGTGAGTCCAGAGAGTGCACTGGCACCACTGGGGATGCAGTGCATTGAGTCCAGAGAGTGCACTGGTCCTAAGGGGATGGACTGCAGTGAGTCCAGAGAGTGTACTGGCACCACTTGGGATGCAGTGACGTGAGTCCAGAGATTGCACTGGCACAACTGGGGATGCAGTGCAGTGAGTCCAGAGAGTGCACTGGCACCACTGGGGATGCACTGCAGTGAGTCCAGAGAATGCACTGGCACCACCGGGGTTTCACTGCAGTGAGTCCAGAGAGTGCACTGGCACCACTGGCGATGCACTGCAGTGAGTCCAGAGAGTGCACTGGCAACACTGGGGATGCACTGCAGTAAGTGCAGAGAGTGCACTGACACCACTGGGGATGCAGTGCAGTGAGTCCAGAGAGTGCACTGGCACCACTGTGGATGCACCCCGGTGAGTCCAGAGAGTGCACTGGCAGCAATGGGGATGCACTGCACTGAGTCCAGAGAGTGCACTGGCACCACTGGGGATGCACTGCAGTGAGTCCAGAGAGTGCACTGGCACCACTGGGGATGTACTGCAGTGAGTCCAGAGAGTGCACTGGCACCACGGGTGTTTCACTGCAGTGAGTCCAGAGAGTGCACTGGCACCACTGGGGATGCACTGCAGTGAGTCCAGAGAGTGCACTGGCACCACTGGGGATGCACTGCAGTAAGTGCAGAGAGTGCACTGGCACCAGTAGGGATGCAGTGCAGTGAGTCCAGAGAGTGCACTGGCACCACTGTGGTGCACCCCGGTGAGTCCAGAGAGTGCACTGGCACCACTGGGGATGCACCCCGGTGAGTCCAGTGAGTGCACTGGCAGCAATGGGGATGCAGTGCAGTGAGTCCAGAGAGTGCACTGGCACCACTGGGGATGCACTGCAGTGAGTCCAGATAGTGCACTGGCACCACTGGGGATGCACTGCAGTGAGTCCAGAGAGTGCACGGGCACCACTGGGGATGCACTGGAGTGAGTCCAGAGAGTGCACTGGCACCACTGTGGATGCAGTGCA
Source organism: Anser cygnoides (assembly GCF_040182565.1). Classification (NCBI taxonomy): domain Eukaryota; kingdom Metazoa; phylum Chordata; class Aves; order Anseriformes; family Anatidae; genus Anser; species Anser cygnoides. The sequence goes on from NC_089879.1 coordinate 38,703,053, forward strand.
GTGAGTCCAGAGAGTGCATTGGCACCACTGGGGATGCAGTGCAGTGAGTCCAGAGAGTGCACTGGCACCACTGGGGATGCACTGCAGTGAGTCCAGAGAGTGCACTGGCACCAGTGGGGATGCAGTGCAGTGAGTCCAGAGAGTGCACTGGCACCACTGGGGATGCACTGCAGTGAGTCCAGAGAGTGCACTGGCACCACTGGGGATCTCACTGCAGTGAGAATGTATCTGAATCCCCGGTAGTGCCAGTGCACTCTCTGGACTCACTGAACTGCATCCCCAGTGGTTCCAGTGCACTCTCTGGAGTAACTGCAGTGCATCCCCTGTGGTGCCAGTGCACTCTCTGGACTCACTGTACTGCATCCCCGGTGCTGCCAGTTGACTCTCTGGACTCACCGCACTGCTCCAGCCGCGGCATCCGCTCCAGCCGCCTCAGCCGCTCCAGCCGCGGTAGCCCCTCCAGCCGCGGCAGACGCTCTAGACGCTCCAGCCGCCGCAGTCGCTCCAGCCGCGGCAGCCGCTCCAGCCTCGGCAGCCGCGACAGGCGCTCCAGCCGCGGCAGCCGCTAAAGCCGCTACCGAGTGGAGCGGCTGCCACGGCTGGAGCGGCTGACGCGTCTGCCGCTGCTGGAGCGGCTGCCGCGGCTGGAGCGGCTGCCGCGGCTGGAGCGCCTGCCGCGTTTGGAGCGGCTGCCGCGGCTGGAGCGGCTGGAGCGTCTGCCGCGTATGCCGCGGATGGAGCGGCTGCCGCGGCTGGACCGGCTGCCGCGGCTGCCGCGGCTGGAACGGCTGGAGCGGCTGCCGAGGCTGGAGTGGCTACCGCGGCTGGAGCGGTTGCCGCGGCTCGAGCAGTGCAGTGAGTCCAGAGAGTGCACTGGCACCACAGGTGATGCAGTGCAATGAGTCCAGAGAGCCACTGGCACTTCTGGGGATGCACTGCAGTGAGTCCAGAGAGTGCACTGGCACCACTGGGGATGCACTGCAGTGAGTCCAGAGAGTGCACTGGCACCATTGGGGATGCAGTGCAGTGAGTCCTGAGAGTGCAATGGCACCACAGTGGATGCACTGCAGTGAGTCCAGAGAGTGCACTGGAACAACTGGGGATGCACAGCAGTGAGTCCAGAGAGTGCACTGGCACCACTGGGGATGCACTGCAGTGAGTCCAGAGTGTGCACTGTCACCACTGGGGATGCAGCACAGTGACTACAGAGAGCCACTGGCACTTCTGGGGATGCACTGCAGTGAGTCCAGAGAGTGCACTGGCACCAGTGGGGATGCACTGCAGTGGGTCCAGAGAGTGCACTGGCACCACTGGAGATGCAGTGCAGTGAGTCCAGAGAGTGCACTGGCACCACTGGGGATGCACTGCAGTAAGTCCAGAGATTCCACTGGCACCACTGGGGATGCAGTGCAGTGAGTCCACAAAGTGCACTGGCACCACTGGTGATGCACTGCAGTGAGTCCAGAGATTGCACTGGCACCACTGGGGATGCAGTGCAGTGAGTCCAGAGAGTGCACTGCAACAACCGGGGATTCACTGCAGTGAGTCCAGAGAGTGCACTGGCACCACTGGGGACGCAGCGCAGTGACTCCAGAGAGTGCACTAACACCACTGGGGATGCACTGCAGTGAGTCCAGAGAGTGCACTGGCACCAGTGGGGAAGCACTGCAGTGAGTCCAGAGAGTGCACTGGCACCACTGGGGATGCACTGCAGTGAGTCCAGAGAGTGCAGAGGCACCACTGGGGATGCACTGCTGTGACTCCAGAGAGTGCACTGGCACCACTGGGGATGCAGTGCAGTGAGTCCAGAGAGTGCACTGGCACCACTGGGGTTGCAGTGCAGTGAGTCCAGAGAGTGTACTGGCACCAGTGGGGATGGAGTGCGGGTGAGTCCAGAGACTGCACTGGCACCACTGGGGATTCAGTTCAGTGAGTCCAGAGAGTGAACTGGCACCACTGGGGATGTAGTGCAGTGAGTCCAGAGAGTGCACTGGCACCACCGGGGATTCACTGCAAGGAGTCCAGAGAGTGCACTGGCACCACTGGGAATGCACTGCAGTGAGTCCAGAGAGTACACTGCCACCACTTGGGCTGAACTGCAGTGAGTCCAGAGAGTGCATTGGCACCACTGGGATGCAGTGCAGTGAGAGCACAGAGTGCACTGGCACCACAGGGGATACACTGCAGTGAGTCCAGAGAGTGCACTGGCACCACTGGGGATGCACTGCAGTGAGTCCAGAGAGTGCACTGGCACCAGTGGGGATGCACTGCAGTGGGTCCAGAGAGTGCACTGGCACCACTGGAGATGCAGTGCAGTGAGTCCAGAGAGTGCACTGGCACCACTGGGGATGCACTGCAGTAAGTCCAGAGATTCCACTGGCACCACTGGGGATGCAGTGCAGTGAGTCCACAAAGTGCACTGGCACCACTGGTGATGCACTGCAGTGAGTCCAGAGATTGCACTGGCACCACTGGGGATGCAGTGCAGTGAGTCCAGAGAGTGCACTGCAACAACCGGGGATTCACTGCAGTGAGTCCAGAGAGTGCACTGGCACCACTGGGGACGCAGCGCAGTGACTCCAGAGAGTGCACTAACACCACTGGGGATGCACTGCAGTGAGTCCAGAGAGTGCACTGGCACCAGTGGGGATGCACTGCAGTGAGTCCAGAGAGTGCACTGGCACCACTGGGGATGCAGCACAGTGAGTCCAGAGAGTGAACTGTCACCACTGGGGACGCAGCGCAGTGACTCCAGAGAGTGCACTGACACCACTGGGGATGCACTGCAGTGAGTCCAGAGAGTGCACTGGCACCAGTGGGGATGCACTGCAGTGGGTCCAGGGCGTGCACTGGCACCACTGGGGATGCAGTGCAGTGAGTCCAGAGAGTGCACTGGCACCACTGGGGATGCAGTGCAGTGACTCCAGAGAGTGCACTGGCACCACTGGAGATGCACTGCAGTGAGTCCAGAGAGTGCACTGGCTCCACTGGGGATGCAAAGCACTGAGTCCAGAGAGTGCACTGGCACCACTGGGGATGCACTGCAGTGAGTCCAGAGAGTGCACTGGCACCACTGGGGATGCACTGCAGTGAGTCCAGAGAGTGCAGAGGCACCACTGGGGATACAGTGCTGTGACTCCAGAGAGTGCACTGGCACCATTGCGGATGCAGTGCAGTTAGTCCAGAGAGTGCACTGGCACCACTGGTGATGCAGTGCAGTGAGTGCAGAGAGTGCACTGGCACCACTGGCGATGCAGTGCAGTGAGTCCAGAGAGTGCACTAGCACCAGTGGGGATGCACTGCAGTGAGTCCAGAGAGTGCTCTGGCACCACTGGGGATGCACTTCAGTGAGTCCAGAGAGTGCACTGGCACCACTGGGGATATACTGCAGTGACTCCAGAGAGTGCACTGGCACCACTGGGGATGCACTGCAGTGAGTCCAGAGAGTGCACTGGCACCACTGGGGATGCAGTGCAGTGAGTCCAGAGACTGTACTGGCACCAACTGGAGCTGCACTGCTGTGAGTCCTGAGATTGCACTGGCACCACTTGGGATGCACTGCAGTGAGTCCAGAGAGTGCACTGGCACCACTGGGGATGCAGTGCAGTGAGTCCAAAGAGTGCACTGGCACCACTGGGGATGCAGTGCAGTGAGTGCAGAGAGTGCACTGGCAGCACTGGGGATGGAGTGCAGTGAGTCCAGAGACTGCACAGGCACCGCTGGGGATGCAGTGCAGTGAGTCCAGAGAGTGCACTGGCACCACTGGGGATGCAGTGCAGTGAGTCCAGAGAGTGCACTGGTCCTAAGGGGATGCAGTGCAGTGAGTGCAGAGAGTGCACTGGCACCACTGGGGATGGAGTGCAGTGAGTCCAGAGACTGCACAGGCACCGCTGGGGATGCAGTGCAGTGAGTCCAGAGAGTGCACTGGCACCACTGGGGATGCAGTGCAGTGAGTCCAGAGAGTGCTCTGGTCCTAAGGGGATGCAGTGCAGTGAGTCCAGAGAGTGCACTGGCACCACTGGGGATGAAGTGCAGTGAGTCCAGAGAGTGCACTGGCACCACTGTTGATGCAGTGCAGTGACTCTTGAGAGTGCACTGCCACCACTGGGGATGCACTGCAGTGAGTCCAGAGAGTGCACTGGCACCACTGGGGATGCAGTGCAGTGAGTCCACAGAGTGCCCTGGCACCACTGGGGAGGCAGTGCAGTGAGTCCAGAGAGTGCACTGGCACCACTGGGAATGCAGCGCAGTGACTACAGAGAGTGCACTGGCACCACTGGGGATGCAGTGCAGTGAGTCCAGAGAGTGCACTGGCACCACTGGGAATGCACTGCATTGAGTCCATAGACTGCACTGGCACCACTGGGGATGCAGTGCACTGAGTCCAGAGAGTGCACTGGCACCACTGGGGATGCAGTGCAGTGAGTCCAGAGAGTGCACTGGCACCACTGGGGATGCACTGCAGTGAGTCCAGAGAGTGCACTGGCACCACCGGGGATTCACTGCAGTGAGTCCAGAGTGTGCACTGGCACCACTGGGGATGCAGTGCAGTGACTCCAGAGAGTGCACTGGCACCTCAGGGGGTTCACTGCAGAGAGTCCAGAGAGTGCACTGGCTCCACTGGGGATGCAGTGCAGTGAGTCCAGAGAGTGCACTGGCACCACTGGGGATGCAATGCCGTGAGTCCAGAGAGTGCACTGGCACCACTGGGGATGCACCCCGGTGAGTCCAGAGAGTGCACTGGCACCACTGGGGATGCACCCCGGTGAGTCCAGAGAGTGCACTGTCACCACTGGGGATGCAGTGCAGTGAGTCCAGAGAGTGGACTGGCACCACTGGGGATGCACTGTAGTGAGTCCAGAGAGTGTACAGGCACCACTGGGGATGCAGTGCAGTGAGTCCAGAGAGTGCACTGGCACCACTGGGGATGCAGTGCAGTGAGTCCAGAGAGTGCACTGGCACCACTGGGGATGCACTGCAGTGAGTCCACAGAGTGCACTGGCACCACTGGCGATGCAGTGCAGTGAGTCCAGAGAGTGCACGGGCACCACTGGGGATGCAGTGCAGTTGAGTCCAGAGAGTGCACTGGCACATTGGGGATGCACTGCAGTGAGTCCAGAGAGTGCACTGGCACCTCTGGGGATGCAGTGCAGTGAGTCCAGATAGTGCACTGGCACCAGTGGGGGTGCACTGCAGTGAGATCAGAGAGTGCACTGGCACCACTGGGGTTGCAGTGCAGTGAGTCCAGAGAGTGCACTGGCACCACTGGGGATGCAGTGCAGTGAGTCCAGAGAGTGCACTGGCACCAGTGGGAATGCAGTGCAGTGACTCAGAGAGTGCACTGGCACCACTGGGGATGCACTGCAATGAGTCCAGAGAGTGCACGGGCACCACTGGGGATGCAGTGCAGTTGAGTTCAGAGATTGCACTGGCACCACTGGGGTTGCAGTGCAGTGAGTCCAGAGAGTGTACTGGCACCAGTGGGGATGGAGTGCAGCGAGTCCAGAGAGTGCACTGGCACCACTGGGGATGCAGTGCAGTGAGTCCAGAGAGTGCACTGGCACCACTGGGGATGCAGTGCAGTGAGTCCAGAGAGTGGACTGGCACCAGTGGGGATGCACTGCAGTGAGTCCAGAGAGTGCACTGGCACCACTGGGGATGCACCCCGGTGAGTCCAGAGAGTGCACTGGCACCACTGGGGATGCACCCCGGTGAGTCCAGAGAGTGCACTGTCACCACTGGGGATGCAGTGCAGTGAGTCCAGAGAGTGGACTGGCACCACTGGGGATGCACTGTAGTGAGTCCAGAGAGTGTACAGGCACCACTGGGGATGCAGTGCAGTGAGTCCAGAGAGTGCACTGGCACCACTGGGGATGCAGTGCAGTGAGTCCAGAGAGTGCACTGGCACCACTGAGGATGCACTGCAGTGAGTCCACAGAGTGCACTGGCACCACTGGCGATGCAGTGCAGTGAGTCCAGAGAGTGCACTGGCACATTGGGGATGCACTGCAGTGAGTCCAGAGAGTGCACTGGCACCTCTGGGGATGCAGTGCAGTGAGTCCAGATAGTGCACTGGCACCAGTGGGGGTGCACTGCAGTGAGTTCAGAGAGTGCACTGGCACCACTGGGGTTGCAGTGCAGTGAGTCCAGAGAGTGCACTGGCACCACTGGGGATGCAGTGCAGTGAGTCCAGAGAGTGCACTGGCACCAGTGGGAATGCAGTGCAGTGACTCAGAGAGTGCACTGGCACCACTGGGGATGCACTGCAATGAGTCCAGAGAGTGCACGGGCACCACTGGGGATGCAGTGCAGTTGAGTTCAGAGATTGCACTGGCACCACTGGGGTTGCAGTGCAGTGAGTCCAGAGAGTGTACTGGCACCAGTGGGGATGGAGTGCAGCGAGTCCAGAGAGTGCACTGGCACCACTGGGGATGCAGTGCAGTGAGTCCAGAGAGTGCACTGGCACCACTGGGGATGCAGTGCAGTGAGTCCAGAGAGTGGACTGGCACCAGTGGGGATGCACTGCAGTGACTCCAGAGAGTGTACTGGCACCACTGGGGATGCAGTGCCGTGAGTCCAGAGATTGCACTGGCACCACTGGGGATGCACTGCAATGAGTCCAGAGAGTGCACTGGCACCACTGGGGATGCACTGCAGTGAGTCCAGAGAGTGCACTGGCACCAGTGGGGATGCAGTGCAGTGAGTCCAGAGAGTGCACTGGCACCACTGGGGATGCAGTGCAGTGAGTACAGAGACTGCACAGGCACCACTTGGGATGCAGTGCAGTGAGTCCAGAGATTGCACTGGCACCACTGGGGATGCAGTGCAGTGAGTCCAGAGAGTGCACTGGCACCACTGGGGATGCACTGCAATGAGTCCAGAGAGTGCACTGGTACGATTGGGGATGCAGTGCAGTGAGTCCAGAGAGTGTACTGGCACCAGTGGGGATGCAGTGCAGTGAGTCCAGAGAGTGCACTGGCACCAGTGGGGATGGAGTGCAGTGAGTCCAGAGACTGCACAGGCACCACTGGGGATGCAGTGCAGTGAGTCCAGAGAGTGCACTGGCGCCACTGGGGATGGACTGCAGTGAGTCCAGAGAGTGCACTGGTCCTAAGGGGATGCAGTGCAGTGATTCCAGAGAGTGCACTGGCACCACTGGGGATGAAGTGCAGTGAGTCCAGAGAGTGCACTGGCACCAGTGGGGATGGAGTGCATTGAGTCCAGAGACTGCACAGGCACCACTGGGGATGCACTGCAGTGAGTCCAGAGAGTGCACTGGCACCACTGGGGATGCACTGCAGTGAGTCCAGAGAGTGCACTGGCACCAGTGGGGATGCAGTGCAGTGAGTCCAGAGAGTGCACTGGCACCAGTGGGGATGGAGTGCAGTGAGTCCAGAGAGTGCACTGGCACCACTGGGGATGCAGTGCAGTGAGTCCAGAGATTGCACTGGCACCACTGGAGATGCACTGCAATGAGTCCAGAGAGTGCACTGGCACCACTGGGGATGCACTGCAGTGAGTCCAGGGAGTGCACTGGCACCAGTGGGGATGGACTGCAGTGAGTCCAGAGACTGCACAGGCACCACTGGGGATGCAGTGCAGTGAGTCCAGAGAGTGCACTGGCACCACTGGGGATGCAGTGCAGTGAGTCCAGAGAGTGCACTGGTCCTAAGGGGATGCAGTGCAGTGATTCCAGAGAGTGCACTGGCACCACTGGGGATGCAGTGCAGTGAGTCCAGAGATTGCACTGGCACCACTCGAGATGCACTGCAATGAGTCCAGAGAGTCCACTGGCACGACTGGGGATGCACTGCAGTGAGTCCAGAGAGTGCACTGGCTCCAGTGGGGATGCAGTGCAGTGAGTCCAGAGAGTGCACTGGCATCACTGGGGATGCAGTGCAGTGAGTCCAGAGACTGCACAGGCATCACTGGGGATGCACTGCAGTGAGTCCAGAGAGTGCAGAGGCACCACTGGGGATGCAGTGCTGTGACTCCAGAGAGTGCACTGGCACCACTGCGGATGCAGTGCCGTGAGTCCAGAGAGTGCACTGGCACCACTGGGGATGCAGTGCAGTGAGTCCAGAGAGTGCACTGGCACCACTGGCGATGCAGTGCAGTGAGTCCAGAGAGTGCACTGGCACCACTGGGGATGCAGTTCAGTGAGTCCAGAGAGTGCACTGGCACCACTGGGGATGCACTGCAGTGAGTCCAGAGAGTGCTCTGGCACCACTGGGGATGCAGTTCAGTGAGTCCAGAGAGTGCACTGGCACCACTGGGGATACACTGCAGTGACTCCAGAGAGTGCACTGGCACCACTGGGGATGCACTGCAGTGAGTCCAGAGACTGCACTGGCACAACTGGGGACGCAGTGCAGTGAGTCCAGATAGTGCACTGGCACCAACTGGAGCTGCACTGCAGTGAGTCCTGAGATTGCACTGGCACCACTGGGGATGCACTGTAGTGAGTCCAGAGAGTGCACTGGCACCAGTGTTCATAGTGTGCAGTGAGTCCAAAGAGTGCACTGGCACCACTGGGGATGCAGTGCAGTAAGTACAGAGAGTGCACTGGCACCACTGGGGATGCACTGCAGTGACTCCAGAGAGTGCACTGTCACCACTGGGGAGGCAGTGCAGTGAGTCCAGAGAGTGCACTGGCACCACTGGGGATGCAGTGCAGTGAGTCCAGAGAGTGGACTTTCACCAGTGGGGATGGAGTGCAGTGAGTCCAGAGAGTGCACTGGCACCACTGGGGATGCAGTGCAGTGAGTCCAGAGAGTGCACTGGCACCACTGGGGATGCACTGCAGTGAGTCCAGAGAGTGTACTGGCAACACTGGGGATGCAATCCAGTGAGTCCAGAGAGTGCAGTGGCACCACTGGGGATGCAGTGCAGTGAGTCCAGAGAGTGCACTGGCACCACAGGGGATACACTGCAGTGAGTCCAGAGAGTGCACTGGCACCACTGGGGATGGAGTGCATTGAGTCCAGAGAGTGCACTGGCACCAATAGGGATGCACTGCAGTGAGTCCAGAGAGTGCACTGGCACCACTGGAGGTGCACTGCAGTGAGTGCAGATACTGCACTGGCACCACTAGGAATGCACTGCAGTGAGTCCAGAGACTGCACTGGCACCACCTGGGATGCACTGCTGTGAGTCCAGAGAGTGCACAGGCACCACTGGGGATGCAGTGCAGTGAGTCCAGAGAGTGCACAGGCACCACTGGGGATGCAGTGCAGTGAGTCCAGAGAGGTCACTGGCACCACTGGGGATGCAGTGCAGTGAGTCCAGAGAGTGCACTGGCACCACTGGGGATGAAGTGCAGTGAGTCCAGAGAGTGCACTGGCACCAGTGGGGATGGAGTGCAGTGAGTCCAGAGACTGCACAGGCACCACTGGGGATGCACTGCAGTGAGTCCAGAGAGTGCACTGGCACCACTGGGGATGCACTGCAGTGAGTCCAGAGAGTGCACTGGCACCAGTGGGGATGCAGTGCAGTGAGTCCAGAGAGTGCACTGGCACCAGTGGGGATGGAGTGCAGTGAGTCCAGAGAGTGCACTGGCACCACTGGGGATGCAGTGCAGTGAGTCCAGAGATTGCACTGGCACCACTGGAGATGCACTGCAATGAGTCCAGAGAGTGCACTGGCACCACTGGGGATGCACTGCAGTGAGTCCAGGGAGTGCACTGGCACCAGTGGGGATGGACTGCAGTGAGTCCAGAGACTGCACAGGCACCACTGGGGATGCAGTGCAGTGAGTCCAGAGAGTGCACTGGCACCACTGGGGATGCAGTGCAGTGAGTCCAGAGAGTGCACTGGTCCTAAGGGGATGCAGTGCAGTGATTCCAGAGAGTGCACTGGCACCACTGGGGATGCAGTGCAGTGAGTCCAGAGATTGCACTGGCACCACTCGAGATGCACTGCAATGAGTCCAGAGAGTCCACTGGCACGACTGGGGATGCAGTGCAGTGAGTCCAGAGAGTGCACTGGCTCCAGTGGGGATGCAGTGCAGTGAGTCCAGAGAGTGCACTGGCATCACTGGGGATGCAGTGCAGTGAGTCCAGAGACTGCACAGGCATCACTGGGGATGCACTGCAGTGAGTCCAGAGAGTGCAGAGGCACCACTGGGGATGCAGTGCTGTGACTCCAGAGAGTGCACTGGCACCACTGCGGATGCAGTGCCGTGAGTCCAGAGAGTGCACTGGCACCACTGGGGATGCACTGCAGTGAGTCCAGAGAGTGCACTGGCACCACTGGCGATGCAGTGCAGTGAGTCCAGAGAGTGCACTGGCACCACTGGGGATGCAGTTCAGTGAGTCCAGAGAGTGCACTGGCACCACTGGGGATGCACTGCAGTGAGTCCAGAGAGTGCTCTGGCACCACTGGGGATGCAGTTCAGTGAGTCCAGAGAGTGCACTGGCACCACTGGGGATACACTGCAGTGACTCCAGAGAGTGCACTGGCACCACTGGGGATGCACTGCAGTGAGTCCAGAGACTGCACTGGCACAACTGGGGACGCAGTGCAGTGAGTCCAGATAGTGCACTGGCACCAACTGGAGCTGCACTGCAGTGAGTCCTGAGATTGCACTGGCACCACTGGGGATGCACTGTAGTGAGTCCAGAGAGTGCACTGGCACCAGTGTTCATAGTGTGCAGTGAGTCCAAAGAGTGCACTGGCACCACTGGGGATGCAGTGCAGTAAGTACAGAGAGTGCACTGGCACCACTGGGGATGCACTGCAGTGACTCCAGAGAGTGCACTGTCACCACTGGGGAGGCAGTGCAGTGAGTCCAGAGAGTGCACTGGCACCACTGGGGATGCAGTGCAGTGAGTCCAGAGAGTGGACTTTCACCAGTGGGGATGGAGTGCAGTGAGTCCAGAGAGTGCACTGGCACCACTGGGGATGCAGTGCAGTGAGTCCAGAGAGTGCACTGGCACCACTGGGGATGCACTGCAGTGAGTCCAGAGAGTGTACTGGCAACACTGGGGATGCAATCCAGTGAGTCCAGAGAGTGCAGTGGCACCACTGGGGATGCAGTGCAGTGAGTCCAGAGAGTGCACTGGCACCACAGGGGATACACTGCAGTGAGTCCAGAGAGTGCACTGGCACCACTGGGGATGGAGTGCATTGAGTCCAGAGAGTGCACTGGCACCAATAGGGATGCACTGCAGTGAGTCCAGAGAGTGCACTGGCACCACTGGAGGTGCACTGCAGTGAGTGCAGATACTGCACTGGCACCACTAGGAATGCACTGCAGTGAGTCCAGAGACTGCACTGGCACCACCTGGGATGCACTGCAGTGAGTCCAGAGAGTGCACAGGCACCACTGGGGATGCAGTGCAGTGAGTCCAGAGAGGTCACTGGCACCACTGGGGATGCACTGCAGTGAGTCCAGAGAGTGCACTGGCACAACTGGGGATGCAGTTCAGTGAGTCCAGAGAGTGCACTGGCACCACTGGGGATGCAGTGCCGTGAGTCCAGAGAGTGCAATGGCACCACTGGGGATTCACTGCAGTGAGTCCAGAGAGTGCACTGGCACCACTGGGGATGCAGTGCAGTGACTCCAGAGAGTGCACTGACACCTCAGGTGCTGCACTGCAGAGAGTCCAGAGAGTGTACTGGCACCACTGGGGATGCACTGCAGTGAGTCCAGAGAGTGCACTGGCACCACTGGGGATGGATTGCATTGAGTCCAGAGAGTGCACTGGCACCACTGGGGATGCAGTGCAGTGAGTCCAGAGAGTGCACTGGCACCACTGGGGATGCAGTGCAGTGAGTCCAGAGATTGCACTGGCACCACTGGAGATGCACTGCAATGAGTCCAGAGAGTGCACTGGCACCACTGGGGATGCACTGCAGTGAGTCCAGAGAGTGCACTGGCACCACTGGGGATGCACTGCAGTGAGTCCAGAGACTGCACAGGCACCACTGGGGATGCAGTGCAGTGAGTCCAGAGAGTGCACTGGCACCACTGGGGATGCATTCCAGTGAGTCCAGAGAGTGCACTGGTCCTAAGGGGATGCAGTGCACTGTTTCCAAAGAGTGCACTGGCACCACTGTGGATGCAGTGCCGTGAGTCCAGAGATTGCACTGGCACCACTCGAGATTCACTGCAATGAGTCCAGAGAGTGCACTGGCACCACTGGGGATGCACTGCAGTGAGTCCAGAGAGTGCACTGGCACCACTGGGGATGCAGTGCAGTGATTCCAGAGAGTGCACTGGCATCACTGGGGATGCAGTGCAGTGAGTCCAGAGACTGCACAGGCACCACTGGGGATGCAGTGCAGTGAGTCCAGAGAGTGCACTGGCACCACTGGGGATGCAGTGCAGTGACTCCAGAGAGTGCACTGGCACCACTGCGGATGCAGTGCAGTGAGTCCAGAGAGTGCACTGGCACCACTGGGGATGCACTGCAGTGAGTGCAGAGAGTGCACTGGCACCACTGGGGATGCAGCCCGGTGAGTCCAGAGAGTGCACTGGCACCACTGGGGATGCAGTGCAGTGACTCCAGAGAGTGCACTGGCACCACTGGGGATGCAGTGCAGTGAGTGCAGAGAGTGCACTGGCACCACTGGGGATGCACATCAGTGAGTCCAAAGAGGGCACTGGCACCACTGGGGATGCACTGCAGTGAGTCCAAAGAGTGCACTGGCACCACTGGGGATGCACTGCAGTGAGTCCAGAGAGTGCACTGGCACCACTCGGGATGCACTGCAGTGAGTCCAGAGAGTGTACTGGCACCAGTGGGGATGGAGTGCAGTGAGTCCAGAGAGTGCACTGGCACCACTGGGGATGCAGTGCAGTGAGTCCAGAGAGTGCACTGGCACCACTGGGGATGCAGTGCAGTGAGTCCAGAGAGTGCACTGGTCCTAAGGGGATGCACTGCAGTGAGTCCAGAGAGTGTACTGGCACCACTGGGGATGCAGTGACGTGAGTCCAGAGATTGCACTGGCACCACTGGGGATGCAGTGCAGTGAGTCCAGAGAGTGCACTGGTCCTAAGGGGATGTACTACAGTGAGTCCAGAGAGTGCACTGGCACCACTGGGGATGCAGTGCCGTGAGTCCAGAGATTGCACTGGCACCACTGGGGATGCATTGCAGTGAGTCCAGAGAGTGCACTGGCACCACTGGGGATGCACTGCAGTGAGTCCAGAGAGTGCACAGGCACCACCTGGGATGCAGTGCAGTGAGTCCAGAGAGTGCACTGGCACCACTGGGGATGCCCTCCAGTGAGTCCAGAGACTGCACAGGCACCACTGGGGATGCAGTGCAGTGACGCCAGAGAGTGTGCTGGCACCCCTGTGGATGCAGTGCAGTGAGTCCAGAGAGTGCACTGGCACCACCGGGGATTCACTGCAGTGACTCCAGAGAGTGCACTGGCATCACTGGGGATGCAGTGCAGTGAGTCCAGAGAGTGCACTGGCAACACTGGGGATGCACTGCAGTGAGTCCAGAGAGTGCACTGGCACCACTGGGGATGCAGTGCAGTGAGTCCAGAGAGTGCACTGGCACCACTGGGGATGCACCTTGGTGAGTCCAGAGAGTGCACTGGCACCACTGGGGATGCACCCCGGTGAGTCCAGAGAGTGCACTTGAAGCACTGGGGATGCAATGCAGTTAGTCCAGAGAGTGCACTGGCACCACTGGGGATGCACTGCAGTGAGTCCAGAGACTGCACAGGCACCACTGGGGATGCAGTGCAGTGAGTCCAGACAGTGCACTGGCACCGCTGGGGATGCAGTGCAGTGAGTCCAGAGAGTGCACTGTCACCACTGGGGATGCAGTGCAGTGAGTGCAGAGAGTGCACTGGCACCACTGGGGATGCAGTGCAGTGAGTCCAGAGAGTGCACTGGCACCACTGGGGATGCACTGCAGTGAGTCCAGAGAGTGCACTGGCACCACTGGGGATGCAGTGCAGTTAGTGCAGAGAGTGCACTAGCACCACTGGGGATGCAGTGCAGTGAGTCCAGAGAGTGCACTGGCACCACTGGGGATGCAGTGCAGTGAGTCCAGAGAGTGCACAGGCACCAGTAGGGATGCAGTGCAGTTGAGTCCAGAGAGTGCACTGGTACCACTGGGGATGCAGTGCAGTGAGTCCAGAGAGTGCACGGGCACCACTGGGGATGCAGTGCAGTGAGTCCAGAGAGTGCACGGGCACCACTGGGGATGCAGTGCAGTGAGTCCAGAGAGTGCACGGGCACCACTGGGGATGCAGTGCAGTGAGTCCAGAGAGTGCACGGGCACCACTGGGGATGCAGTGCAGTGAGTCCAGAGAGTGCACTGGTACCACTGGGGATGCAGTGCAGTGAGTCCAGAGAGTGCACTGGCACCACTGGGGATGCACTGCAGTGAGTCCAGAGAGTGCACTGGCACCACTGGGAATGCAATGCTGTGAGTTCAGAGACTGCACTGGCACCACTGCGGATGCACTGCAGTGAGTCCAGAGAGTGTACTGGCACCACTGGGGATGCACTGCAGTTAGTCCAGAGAGTGCACAGGCACGACTGGGGATGCAGTGCAGTGAGTCCAGAGAGTGCACTGGCACCACTGGGGATGCACTGCAGTGAGTCCAGAGAATGCACTGGCACCACCGGGGTTTCACTGCAGTGAGTCCAGAGAGTGCACTGGCACCACTGTGGATGCACCCCGGTGAGTCCAGAGAGTGCACTGGCAGCAATGGGGATGCACTGCACTGAGTCCAGAGAGTGCACTGGCACCACTGGGGATGCACTGCAGTGAGTCCAGAGAGTGCACTGGCACCACTGGGAATGTACTGCAGTGACTCCAGAGAGTGCACTGGCAAAACTGGGGATGCAGTGCAGTGAGTCCAGAGAGTGCACTGGCACCAGTGGGGATGCAGTGCAGTGAGTCCAGATAGTGCACTGGCACCACTGGGGATGCACTGCAGTGAGTCCAGAGAGTGCACTGGCACCACTGGGGATGCACTGCAGTGAGTCCAGAGAGTGCACTGGCACCACTGGGGATGCAGTGCAGTGAGTCCAGAGAGTGCATTGGCACCACTGGGGATGCACTGCAGTGAGTCCAGAGAGTGCACTGGCACCACTGGGGATGCAGTGCAGTGAGTCCAGAGAGTGCACTGGCACCACTGGGGATGCACTGCAGTGAGTCCAGAGAGTGCACTGGCATACTGGGGATGCACTGCAGTGAGTCCAGAGAGTCCACTGGCACCACTGGGGATGCACTGCCGTGAGTCCAGAGAGTGCACTGGCACCACTGGGGATGCACCCCGGTGAGTCCAGAGAGTGCACTGGCACCACTGGGGATGCACTGCCGTGAGTCCAGAGACTGCACAGGCACGACTGGGGATGCACTGCAGTGAGTCCAGAGAGTGCACTGGCACCACTGGGGATGCAGTGCAGTGAGTCCAGAGAGTGCACTGGCACCACTGGAGATGCACTGCAATGAGTCCAGAGAGTGCACTGGCACCACTGGGGATGCACTGCAGTGAGTCCAGAGAGTGCACTGGCACCAGTGGGGATGCAGTGCAGTGAGTCCAGAGAGTGCACTGGCACCACTGGGGATGGAGTGCAGTGAGTCCAGAGACTGCACAGGCACCACTGGGGATGCAGTGCCGTGAGTCCAGAGAGTGCACTGGCACCACTGGGGATGCAGTGCAGTGAGTCCAGAGAGTGCACTGGTCCTAAGGGGATGCAGTGCAGTGATTCCAGAGAGTGCACTGGCACCACTGGGGATGCAGTGCCGTGAGTCCAGAGATTGCACTGGCACCACTCGAGATGCACTGCAATGAGTCCAGAGATTGCACTGGCACCACTGGGGATGCACTGCAGTGAGTCTTGAGAGTGCACTGGCACCAGTGGGGATGCAGTGCAGTGAGTCCAGAGAGTGCACTGGCATCATTGGGGATGCAGTGCAGTGAGTCCAGAGACTGCACAGGCACCATTGGGGATGCAGTGCAGTGAGTCCAGAGACTGCACTGGCACCACTGGTGATGCAGTGCAGTGATTTCAGAGAGTGCACTGGCACCACTGGGGATGCACTGCAGTGAGTCCAGAGAGTGCACTGGCACCACTGGGGATGCAGTGCAGTGACTCCAGAGAGTGCACTGGCACCACTGCGGATGCAGTGCAGTGAGTCCAGAGAGTGCACTGGCATCACTGGGGATGCACTGCAGTGAGTCCAGAGAGTGCACTGGCACCAGAGGGAATGCAGTGCAGTGAGTCCAGAGAGTGCACTGGCACCACTGGGGATGCACCCCGGTGAGTCCAGAGAGTGCACTGGCACCACTGGGGATGCACTGCAGTGAGTCCAGAGATTGCACAGGCACCACTGGGGATGGAGTGCAGTGAGTCCAGAGAGTGCACTGGCACCACTGGGGATGCAGTGCAGTGAGTCCAGAGAGTGCTCTGGCACCACTGGGGATTCACTGCAGTGAGTCCAGAGAGTGCACTGGCACCTCTGGGGATACACTGCAGTGACTCCAGAGAGTGCACTGGCACCACTGGGGATGCACTGCAGTGAGTCCAGAGAGTGCACTGGCACCACTGGGGATGCAGTGCAGTGAGTCCAGATAGTGCACTGGCACCAACTGGAGCTGCACTGCAGTGAGTCCAGAGAGTGCACTGGCACCACTGGGGATGCACTGCAGTGAGTCCAGAGACTGCACAGGCACCACTGGGGATGCAGTGCAGTGACGCCAGAGAGTGTGCTGGCACCCCTGGGGATGCAGTGCAGTGAGTCCAGAGAGTGCACTGGCACCACTGGGGATGCACTGCAGTGAGTCCAGAGAGTGCACTGGCTCCACTGGGGATGCAGTGCCGTGAGTCCAGAGAGTGCACTGGCACCACTGGGGATGCAGGGCAGTGAGTCCAGAGAGTGCACTGGTCCTAAGGGGATGCACTGCAGTGAGTCCAGAGAGTGTACTGGCACCACTGGGGATGCAGTGCCGTGAGTCCAGAGATTGCACTGGCACCACTGGGGATGCAGTGCATTGAGTCCAGAGAGTGCACTGGTCCTAAGGGGATGCACTACAGTGAGTCCAGAGAGTGCACTGGCACCACTGGGGATGCAGTGCCGTGAGTCCAGAGATTGCACTGGCACCACTGGGGATGCAGTGCAGTGAGTCCAGAGAGTGCACTGGCACCACTGGGGATGCACTGCAGTGAGTCCAGAGAGTGCACAGGCACCACCTGGGATGCTGTGCAGTGAGTCCAGAGAGTGCACTGGCACCACTGGGGATGCACTGCTGTGAGTCCAGAGACTGCACAGGCACCACTGGGGATGCAGTGCAGTGACGCCAGAGAGTGTGCTGGCACCCCTGGGGATGCAGTGCAGTGAGTCCAGAGAGTGCACTGGCACCACTGGGGATGCACTGCAGTGAGTCCAGAGAGTGCACTGGCTCCACTGGGGATGCAGTGCCGTGAGTCCAGAGAGTGCACTGGCACCACTGGGGATGCAGTGCAGTGAGTCCAGAGAGTGCACTGGCATCACTGCGGATGCACTGCAGTGAGTCCAGAGACTTCAATGGCACCACTGGGGATGCACTGCAGTGAGTCCAGAGAGTGCACTGGCACCATTGGGGATGTACTGCCGTGAGTCCAGAGACTGCACAGGCACGACTGGGGATGCAGTGCAGTGAGTCCAGAGATTACACTGGCACCAGTGGGGATGCAGTGCAGTGAGTCCAGAGAGTGCACTGGCACCACCGGGGATTCACTGCAGTGAGTCCAGAGATTGCACTGGCACCACTGGGGATGCAGTGCAGTGAGTCCAGAGAGTGCACTGGCACCACTGGGGATGCAGTGCAGTGAGTCCAGAGAGTGCACTGGCACCACTGGGGATGCAGTGCAGTGAGTCCAGAGAGTGCACTGGCTACACTGGGGATGCACTGCAGTGAGTCCAGAGAGTGCACTGGCACTACTGGGGTGCAGTGCAGTGAGTGCAGAGAGTGCACTGGCACCACTGGGGATGCACCTTGGTGAGTCCAGAGAGTGCACTGGCACCACTGGGGATGCACCCCGGTGATTGCAGAGAGTGCACTGGCAGCACTGGGGATGCAATGCAGTGAGTCCAGAGAGTGCACTGGCACCACTGGGGATGCACTGCAGTGAGTCCAGAGACTGCACAGGCACCACTGGGGATGCAGTGCAGTGACTCCAGAGAGTGCACTGGCACCGCTGGGGATGCAGTGCAGTGAGTCCAGAGAGTGCACTGTCACCACTGGGGATGCAGTGCAGTGAGTGCAGAGAGTGCACTGGCACCACTGGGGATGCAGTGCAGTGAGTCCAGAGAGTGCACTGGCACCACTGTAGATGCACTGCAGTGAGTCCAGAGAGTGCACTGGCACCACTGGGGATGCAGTGCAGTGAGTCCAGAGAGTGCACTAGCACCACTGGGGATGCAGTGCAGTGAGTCCAGAGAGTGCACTGCCACCACTGGGGATGCAGTACAGTGAGTCCAGAGAGTGCACTGGCACCACTGGGGATGCAGTGCAGTGAGTCCAGAGAGTGCACTGGCACCACTGGGGATGCAGTGCAGTTGAGTCCAGAGAGTGCACTGGCCCCTTGGGGATGCAGTGCAGTGAGTCCAGAGAGTGCACTGGTACCACTGGGGATGCAGTGCAGTGAGTCCAGAGAGTGCACTGGCACCAGTGGGGGTGCACTGCAGTGAGTCCAGAGAGTGCACTGGCACCAGTGCGGAAGCACTGCAGTGAGTCCAGAGAGTGCACTGGCACCACTGGGAATGCACTGCAGTGAGTCCAGAGAGTGCACTGGCACCACTGGGAATGCAATGCTGTGAGTTCAGAGAGTGCACTGGCACCACTGGGGATGCACTGCAGTGAGTCCAGAGAGTGTACTGGCACCACTGGGGATGCACTGCAGTTAGTCCAGAGAGTGCACAGGCACGACTGGGGATGCAGTGCAGTGAGTCCAGAGAGTGCACTGGCACCACCGGGGTTTCACTGCAGTGAGTCCAGAGAGTGCACTGGCACCACTGGCGATGCACTGCAGTGAGTCCAGAGAGTGCACTGGCAACACTGGGGATGCACTGCAGTAAGTGCAGAGAGTGCACTGGCACCACTGGGGATGCAGTGCAGTGAGTCCAGAGAGTGCACTGGCACCACTGTGGATGCACCCCGGTGAGTCCAGAGAGTGCACTGGCAGCAATGGGGATGCAGTGCAGTGAGTCCAGAGAGTGCACTGGCACCACTGGGGATGCACTGCAGTGAGTCCAGAGAGTGCACTGGCAAAACTGGGGATGCATTGCAGTGAGTGCAGAGAGTGCACTGGCACCAGTGGGGATGCAGTGCAGTGAGTCCAGATAGTGCACTGGCACCACTGGGGATGCTCTGCAGTGAGTTCAGAGAGTGCACTGGCACCACTGGGGATGCAGTGCAGTGAGTCCAGAGAGTGCACTGGCACCACTGGGGATGCAGTGCAGTGAGTAAAGAGAGTGCACTGGCACCACTGGGGATGCAGTGCAGTGAGTCCAGAGAGTGCACTGGCACCACTGGGGATGCACTGCAGTGAGTCCAGAGAGTGCACTGGCACCAGTGGGGATGCACTGCAGTGAGTCCAGAGAGTGCACTGGCACCACTGGGGATGCAGTGCAGTGAGTCCAGAGAGTGCACTGGCACCACTGGGGATGCACCCCGGTGAGTCAAGAGAGTGCACTGGCACCACTGGGGATGCACCCCGGTGAGTCCAGAGAGTGCACTGGTACAACTGGGGATGCACTGCCGTGAGTCCAGAGACTGCACAGGCACGACTGGGGATGCAGTGCAGTGCGTCCAGAGATTACACTGGCACCAGTGGGGATGCAGTGCAGTGAGTCCAGAGAGTGCACTGGCACCACCGGGGATTCACTGCAGTGAGTCCAGAGAGTGCACTGGCACCACTGGGGATGCAGTGCAGTGAGTCCAGAGAGTGCACTGGCACCACTGGGGATGCCCTCCAGTGAGTCCAGAGAGTGCACTGGCACCACCGGTGTTTCACTGCAGTGAGTCCAGAGAGTGCACTGGCACCACTGGGGATGCAGTGCAGTGAGTCCAGAGAGTGCACTGGCAACACTGGGCATGCACTGCAGTAAGTGCAGAGAGTGCACTGGAACCAGTAGGGATGCAGTGCAGTGAGTCCAGAGAGTGCACTGGCACCACTGGGGATGCACCCCGGTGAGTCTAGAGAGTGCACTGGCACCACTGGGGATGCACTGCAGTGAGTCCAGAGAGTGCACTGGCACCACTGGGGATGCACTGCAGTGACTCCAGAGAGTGCACTGGCAAAACTGGGGATGCAGTGCAGTGAGTGCAGAGAGTGCACTGGCACCAGTGGGGATGCAGTGCAGTGAGTCCTGATAGTGCACTGGCACCACTGGGGATGCACTACAGTGAGTCCAGAGAGTGCACTGTCTCCACTGGGGATGCAGTGCAGTGAGTCCAGAGAGTGCACTGGCACCACTGTGGATGCAGTGCAGTGAGTCCAGAGAGTGCATTGGCACCACTGGGGATGCAGTGCATTGAGTCCAGAGAGTGCACTGGCACCACTGGGGATGCAGTGCAGTGAGTCCAGAGAGTGCACTGGCACCAGTGGGGATGCACTGCAGTGAGTCCAGAGAGTGCACTGGCACCACTGGGGATGCAGTGCAGTGAGTCCAGAGAGTGCACTGGCACCACTGGGGATGCACCCCGGTGAGTCCAGAGAGTGCACTGGCACCACTGGGGATGCACCCCGGTGAGTGCAGAGAGTGCACTGGCAGCACTGGGGATGCAATGCAGTGAGTCCAGAGAGTGCACTGGCACCACTGGGGATGCACTGCAGTGAGTCCAGAGACTGCACAGGCACCACTGGGGATGCAGTGCAGTGACTCCAGAGAGCGCACTGGCACCGCTGGGGATGCAGTGCAGTGAGTCCAGAGAGTGCACTGTCACCACTGGGGATGCAGTGCAGTGAGTGTAGAGAGTGCACTGGCACCACTGGGGATGCAGTGCAGTGAGTCCAGAGAGTGCACTGGCACCACTGGGGATGCACTGCAGTGAGTCCAGAGAGTGCACTGGCACCACTGGGGATGCAGTGCAGTGAGTCCAGAGAGTGCACTAGCACCACTGGGGATGCAGTGCAGTGAGTCCAGAGAGTGCACTGCCACCACTGGGGATGCAGTACAGTGAGTCCAGAGAGTGCACTGGCACCACTGGGGATGCAGTGCAGTGAGTCCAGAGAGTGCACTGGCACCACTGGGGATGCAGTGCAGTTGAGTCCAGAGAGTGCACTGGCCCCTTGGGGATGCAGTGCAGTGAGTCCAGAGAGTGCACTGGCACCACTGGGGATGCAGTGCAGTGAGTCCAGAGAGTGCACTGGCACCAGTGGGGGTTAACTGCAGTGAGTCCAGAGAGTGCACTGGCACCAGTGCGGAAGCACTGCAGTGAGTCCAGAGAGTGCCCTGGCACCACTGGGAATGCACTGCAGTGAGTCCAGAGAGTGCACTGGCACCACTGGGAATGCAATGCTGTGAGTTCAGAGACTGCACTGGCACCACTGGGGATGCACTGCAGTGAGTCCAGAGAGTGTACTGGCACCACTGGGGATGCACTGCAGTTAGTCCAGAGAGTGCACAGGCACGACTGGGGACGCAGTGCAGTGAGTCCAGAGAGTGCACTGGCACCACCGGGGTTTCACTGCAGTGAGTCCAGAGAGTGCACTGGCACCACTGGGGATGCACTGCAGTAAGTGCAGAGAGTGCACTGGCACCACTGGGGATGCACTGCAGTGAGTCCAGAGAGTGCACTGGCACCACTGGCGATGCACTGCAGTGAGTCCAGAGAGTGCACTGGCAACACTGGGGATGCACTGCAGTAAGTGCAGAGAGTGCACTGGCACCACTGGGGATGCAGTGCAGTGAGTCCAGAGAGTGCACTGGCACCACTGTGGATGCACCCCGGTGAGTCCAGAGAGTGCACTGGCAGCAATGGGGATGCAGTGCAGTGAGTCCAGAGAGTGCACTGGCACCACTGGGGATGCACTGCAGTGAGTCCAGAGAGTGCACTGGCAAAACTGGGGATGCATTGCAGTGAGTCCAGAGAGTGCACTGGCACCAGTGGGGATGCAGTGCAGTGAGTCCAGATAGTGCACTGGCACCACTGGGGATGCTCTGCAGTGAGTCCAGAGAGTGCACTGGCACCACTGGGGATGCAGTGCAGTGAGTCCAGAGAGTGCACTGGCACCACTGGGGATGCAGTGCAGTGAGTAAAGAGAGTGCACTGGCACCACTGGGGATGCAGTGCAGTGAGTCCAGAGAGTGCACTGGCACCACTGGGGATGCACTGCAGTGAGTCCAGAGAGTGCACTGGCACCAGTGGGGATGCACTGCAGTGAGTCCAGAGAGTGCACTGGCACCACTGGGGATGCAGTGCAGTGAGTCCAGAGAGTGCACTGGCACCACTGGGGATGCACCCCGGTGAGTCAAGAGAGTGCACTGGCACCACTGGGGATGCACCCCGGTGAGTCCAGAGAGTGCACTGGTACAACTGGGGATGCACTGCCGTGAGTCCTGAGACTGCACAGGCACGACTGGGGATGCAGTGCAGTGAGTCCAGAGATTACACTGGCACCAGTGGGGATGCAGTGAAGTGAGTCCAGAGAGTGCACTGGCACCACCGGGGATTCACTGCAGTGAGTCCAGAGAGTGCACTGGCACCACTGGGGATGCAGTGCAGTGAGTCCAGAGAGTGCACTGGCACCACTGGGGATGCACTGCAGTGAGTCCAGAGAGTGCACTGGCACCACCGGTGTTTCACTGCAGTGAGTCCAGAGAGTGCACTGGCACCACTGGGGATGCAGTGCAGTGAGTCCAGAGAGTGCACTGGCAACACTGGGCATGCACTGCAGTCAGTGCAGAGAGTGCACTGGAACCAGTAGGGATGCAGTGCAGTGAGTCCAGAGAGTGCACTGGCACCACTGGGGATGCACCCCGGTGAGTCTAGAGAGTGCACTGGCACCACTGGGGATGCACTGCAGTGAGTCCAGAGAGTGCACTGGCACCACTGGGGATGCACTGCAGTGAGTCCAGAGAGTGCACTGGCACCACTGGGGATGCACTGCAGTGACTCCAGAGAGTGCACTGGCAAAACTGGGGATGCAGTGCATTGAGTCCAGAGAGTGCACTGGTCCTAAGGGGATGCACTGCAGTGAGTCCAGAGAGTGTACTGGCACCACTTGGGATGCAGTGACGTGAGTCCAGAGATTGCACGGGCACGACTGGGGATGCAGTGCAGTGAGTCCAGAGAGTGCACTGGCACCACTGGGGATGCACTGCAGTGAGTCCAGAGAATGCACTGGCACCACCGGGGTTTCACTGCAGTGAGTCCAGAGAGTGCACTGGCACCACTGGCGATGCACTGCAGTGAGTCCAGAGAGTGCACTGGCAACACTGGGGATGCACTGCAGTAAGTGCAGAGAGTGCACTGGCACCACTGGGGATGCAGTGCAGTGAGTCCAGAGAGTGCACTGGCACCACTGTGGATGCACCCCGGTGAGTCCAGAGAGTGCACTGGCAGCAATGGGGATGCACTGCACTGAGTCCAGAGAGTGCACTGGCACCACTGGGGATGCACTGCAGTGAGTCCAGAGAGTGCACTGGCACCACTGGGGATGTACTGCAGTGAGTCCAGAGAGTGCACTGGCACCACCGGTGTTTCACTGCAGTGAGTCCAGAGAGTGCACTGGCACCACTGGGGATGCAGTGCAGTGAGTCCAGAGAGTGCACTGGTCCTAAGGGGATGTACTACAGTGAGTCCAGAGAGTGCACTGGCACCACTGGGGATGCAGTGCCGTGAGTCCAGAGATTGCACTGGCACCACTGGGGATGCATTGCAGTGAGTCCAGAGAGTGCACTGGCACCACTGGGGATGCACTGCAGTGAGTCCAGAGAGTGCACAGGCACCACCTGGGATGCAGTGCAGTGAGTCCAGAGAGTGCACTGGCACCACTGGGGATGCCCTCCAGTGAGTCCAGAGACTGCACAGGCACCACTGGGGATGCAGTGCAGTGACGCCAGAGAGTGTGCTGGCACCCCTGTGGATGCAGTGCAGTGAGTCCAGAGAGTGCACTGGCACCACCGGGGATTCACTGCAGTGACTCCAGAGAGTGCACTGGCATCACTGGGGATGCAGTGCAGTGAGTCCAGAGAGTGCACTGGCAACACTGGGGATGCACTGCAGTGAGTCCAGAGAGTGCACTGGCACCACTGGGGATGCAGTGCAGTGAGTCCAGAGAGTGCACTGGCACCACTGGGGATGCACCTTGGTGAGTCCAGAGAGTGCACTGGCACCACTGGGGATGCACCCCGGTGAGTCCAGAGAGTGCACTTGAAGCACTGGGGATGCAATGCAGTTAGTCCAGAGAGTGCACTGGCACCACTGGGGATGCACTGCAGTGAGTCCAGAGACTGCACAGGCACCACTGGGGATGCAGTGCAGTGAGTCCAGACAGTGCACTGGCACCGCTGGGGATGCAGTGCAGTGAGTCCAGAGAGTGCACTGTCACCACTGGGGATGCAGTGCAGTGAGTGCAGAGAGTGCACTGGCACCACTGGGGATGCAGTGCAGTGAGTCCAGAGAGTGCACTGGCACCACTGGGGATGCACTGCAGTGAGTCCAGAGAGTGCACTGGCACCACTGGGGATGCAGTGCAGTTAGTGCAGAGAGTGCACTAGCACCACTGGGGATGCAGTGCAGTGAGTCCAGAGAGTGCACTGGCACCACTGGGGATGCAGTGCAGTGAGTCCAGAGAGTGCACAGGCACCAGTAGGGATGCAGTGCAGTTGAGTCCAGAGAGTGCACTGGTACCACTGGGGATGCAGTGCAGTGAGTCCAGAGAGTGCACGGGCACCACTGGGGATGCAGTGCAGTGAGTCCAGAGAGTGCACGGGCACCACTGGGGATGCAGTGCAGTGAGTCCAGAGAGTGCACGGGCACCACTGGGGATGCAGTGCAGTGAGTCCAGAGAGTGCACGGGCACCACTGGGGATGCAGTGCAGTGAGTCCAGAGAGTGCACTGGTACCACTGGGGATGCAGTGCAGTGAGTCCAGAGAGTGCACTGGCACCACTGGGGATGCACTGCAGTGAGTCCAGAGAGTGCACTGGCACCACTGGGAATGCAATGCTGTGAGTTCAGAGACTGCACTGGCACCACTGCGGATGCACTGCAGTGAGTCCAGAGAGTGTACTGGCACCACTGGGGATGCACTGCAGTTAGTCCAGAGAGTGCACAGGCACGACTGGGGATGCAGTGCAGTGAGTCCAGAGAGTGCACTGGCACCACTGGGGATGCACTGCAGTGAGTCCAGAGAATGCACTGGCACCACCGGGGTTTCACTGCAGTGAGTCCAGAGAGTGCACTGGCACCACTGTGGATGCACCCCGGTGAGTCCAGAGAGTGCACTGGCAGCAATGGGGATGCACTGCACTGAGTCCAGAGAGTGCACTGGCACCACTGGGGATGCACTGCAGTGAGTCCAGAGAGTGCACTGGCACCACTGGGAATGTACTGCAGTGACTCCAGAGAGTGCACTGGCAAAACTGGGGATGCAGTGCAGTGAGTCCAGAGAGTGCACTGGCACCAGTGGGGATGCAGTGCAGTGAGTCCAGATAGTGCACTGGCACCACTGGGGATGCACTGCAGTGAGTCCAGAGAGTGCACTGGCACCACTGGGGATGCACTGCAGTGAGTCCAGAGAGTGCACTGGCACCACTGGGGATGCAGTGCAGTGAGTCCAGAGAGTGCATTGGCACCACTGGGGATGCACTGCAGTGAGTCCAGAGAGTGCACTGGCACCACTGGGGATGCAGTGCAGTGAGTCCAGAGAGTGCACTGGCACCACTGGGGATGCACTGCAGTGAGTCCAGAGAGTGCACTGGCATACTGGGGATGCACTGCAGTGAGTCCAGAGAGTCCACTGGCACCACTGGGGATGCACTGCCGTGAGTCCAGAGAGTGCACTGGCACCACTGGGGATGCACCCCGGTGAGTCCAGAGAGTGCACTGGCACCACTGGGGATGCACTGCCGTGAGTCCAGAGACTGCACAGGCACGACTGGGGATGCACTGCAGTGAGTCCAGAGAGTGCACTGGCACCACTGGGGATGCAGTGCAGTGAGTCCAGAGAGTGCACTGGCACCACTGGAGATGCACTGCAATGAGTCCAGAGAGTGCACTGGCACCACTGGGGATGCACTGCAGTGAGTCCAGAGAGTGCACTGGCACCAGTGGGGATGCAGTGCAGTGAGTCCAGAGAGTGCACTGGCACCACTGGGGATGGAGTGCAGTGAGTCCAGAGACTGCACAGGCACCACTGGGGATGCAGTGCCGTGAGTCCAGAGAGTGCACTGGCACCACTGGGGATGCAGTGCAGTGAGTCCAGAGAGTGCACTGGTCCTAAGGGGATGCAGTGCAGTGATTCCAGAGAGTGCACTGGCACCACTGGGGATGCAGTGCCGTGAGTCCAGAGATTGCACTGGCACCACTCGAGATGCACTGCAATGAGTCCAGAGATTGCACTGGCACCACTGGGGATGCACTGCAGTGAGTCTTGAGAGTGCACTGGCACCAGTGGGGATGCAGTGCAGTGAGTCCAGAGAGTGCACTGGCATCATTGGGGATGCAGTGCAGTGAGTCCAGAGACTGCACAGGCACCATTGGGGATGCAGTGCAGTGAGTCCAGAGACTGCACTGGCACCACTGGTGATGCAGTGCAGTGATTTCAGAGAGTGCACTGGCACCACTGGGGATGCACTGCAGTGAGTCCAGAGAGTGCACTGGCACCACTGGGGATGCAGTGCAGTGACTCCAGAGAGTGCACTGGCACCACTGCGGATGCAGTGCAGTGAGTCCAGAGAGTGCACTGGCATCACTGGGGATGCACTGCAGTGAGTCCAGAGAGTGCACTGGCACCAGAGGGAATGCAGTGCAGTGAGTCCAGAGAGTGCACTGGCACCACTGGGGATGCACCCCGGTGAGTCCAGAGAGTGCACTGGCACCACTGGGGATGCACTGCAGTGAGTCCAGAGATTGCACAGGCACCACTGGGGATGGAGTGCAGTGAGTCCAGAGAGTGCACTGGCACCACTGGGGATGCAGTGCAGTGAGTCCAGAGAGTGCTCTGGCACCACTGGGGATTCACTGCAGTGAGTCCAGAGAGTGCACTGGCACCTCTGGGGATACACTGCAGTGACTCCAGAGAGTGCACTGGCACCACTGGGGATGCACTGCAGTGAGTCCAGAGAGTGCACTGGCACCACTGGGGATGCAGTGCAGTGAGTCCAGATAGTGCACTGGCACCAACTGGAGCTGCACTGCAGTGAGTCCAGAGAGTGCACTGGCACCACTGGGGATGCACTGCAGTGAGTCCAGAGACTGCACAGGCACCACTGGGGATGCAGTGCAGTGACGCCAGAGAGTGTGCTGGCACCCCTGGGGATGCAGTGCAGTGAGTCCAGAGAGTGCACTGGCACCACTGGGGATGCACTGCAGTGAGTCCAGAGAGTGCACTGGCTCCACTGGGGATGCAGTGCCGTGAGTCCAGAGAGTGCACTGGCACCACTGGGGATGCAGTGCAGTGAGTCCAGAGAGTGCACTGGCACCACTGGGGATGCAGGGCAGTGAGTCCAGAGAGTGCACTGGTCCTAAGGGGATGCACTGCAGTGAGTCCAGAGAGTGTACTGGCACCACTGGGGATGCAGTGCCGTGAGTCCAGAGATTGCACTGGCACCACTGGGGATGCAGTGCATTGAGTCCAGAGAGTGCACTGGTCCTAAGGGGATGCACTACAGTGAGTCCAGAGAGTGCACTGGCACCACTGGGGATGCAGTGCCGTGAGTCCAGAGATTGCACTGGCACCACTGGGGATGCAGTGCAGTGAGTCCAGAGAGTGCACTGGCACCACTGGGGATGCACTGCAGTGAGTCCAGAGAGTGCACAGGCACCACCTGGGATGCTGTGCAGTGAGTCCAGAGAGTGCACTGGCACCACTGGGGATGCACTGCTGTGAGTCCAGAGACTGCACAGGCACCACTGGGGATGCAGTGCAGTGACGCCAGAGAGTGTGCTGGCACCCCTGGGGATGCAGTGCAGTGAGTCCAGAGAGTGCACTGGCACCACTGGGGATGCACTGCAGTGAGTCCAGAGAGTGCACTGGCTCCACTGGGGATGCAGTGCCGTGAGTCCAGAGAGTGCACTGGCACCACTGGGGATGCAGTGCAGTGAGTCCAGAGAGTGCACTGGCATCACTGCGGATGCACTGCAGTGAGTCCAGAGACTGCAATGGCACCACTGGGGATGCACTGCAGTGAGTCCAGAGAGTGCACTGGCACCATTGGGGATGTACTGCCGTGAGTCCAGAGACTGCACAGGCACGACTGGGGATGCAGTGCAGTGAGTCCAGAGATTACACTGGCACCAGTGGGGATGCAGTGCAGTGAGTCCAGAGAGTGCACTGGCACCACCGGGGATTCACTGCAGTGAGTCCAGAGATTGCACTGGCACCACTGGGGATGCAGTGCAGTGAGTCCAGAGAGTGCACTGGCACCACTGGGGATGCAGTGCAGTGAGTCCAGAGAGTGCACTGGCACCACTGGGGATGCAGTGCAGTGAGTCCAGAGAGTGCACTGGCTACACTGGGGATGCACTGCAGTGAGTCCAGAGAGTGCACTGGCACTACTGGGGTGCAGTGCAGTGAGTGCAGAGAGTGCACTGGCACCACTGGGGATGCACCTTGGTGAGTCCAGAGAGTGCACTGGCACCACTGGGGATGCACCCCGGTGATTGCAGAGAGTGCACTGGCAGCACTGGGGATGCAATGCAGTGAGTCCAGAGAGTGCACTGGCACCACTGGGGATGCACTGCAGTGAGTCCAGAGACTGCACAGGCACCACTGGGGATGCAGTGCAGTGACTCCAGAGAGTGCACTGGCACCGCTGGGGATGCAGTGCAGTGAGTCCAGAGAGTGCACTGTCACCACTGGGGATGCAGTGCAGTGAGTGCAGAGAGTGCACTGGCACCACTGGGGATGCAGTGCAGTGAGTCCAGAGAGTGCACTGGCACCACTGTAGATGCACTGCAGTGAGTCCAGAGAGTGCACTGGCACCACTGGGGATGCAGTGCAGTGAGTCCAGAGAGTGCACTAGCACCACTGGGGATGCAGTGCAGTGAGTCCAGAGAGTGCACTGCCACCACTGGGGATGCAGTACAGTGAGTCCAGAGAGTGCACTGGCACCACTGGGGATGCAGTGCAGTGAGTCCAGAGAGTGCACTGGCACCACTGGGGATGCAGTGCAGTTGAGTCCAGAGAGTGCACTGGCCCCTTGGGGATGCAGTGCAGTGAGTCCAGAGAGTGCACTGGTACCACTGGGGATGCAGTGCAGTGAGTCCAGAGAGTGCACTGGCACCAGTGGGGGTGCACTGCAGTGAGTCCAGAGAGTGCACTGGCACCAGTGCGGAAGCACTGCAGTGAGTCCAGAGAGTGCACTGGCACCACTGGGAATGCACTGCAGTGAGTCCAGAGAGTGCACTGGCACCACTGGGAATGCAATGCTGTGAGTTCAGAGAGTGCACTGGCACCACTGGGGATGCACTGCAGTGAGTCCAGAGAGTGTACTGGCACCACTGGGGATGCACTGCAGTTAGTCCAGAGAGTGCACAGGCACGACTGGGGATGCAGTGCAGTGAGTCCAGAGAGTGCACTGGCACCACCGGGGTTTCACTGCAGTGAGTCCAGAGAGTGCACTGGCACCACTGGCGATGCACTGCAGTGAGTCCAGAGAGTGCACTGGCAACACTGGGGATGCACTGCAGTAAGTGCAGAGAGTGCACTGGCACCACTGGGGATGCAGTGCAGTGAGTCCAGAGAGTGCACTGGCACCACTGTGGATGCACCCCGGTGAGTCCAGAGAGTGCACTGGCAGCAATGGGGATGCAGTGCAGTGAGTCCAGAGAGTGCACTGGCACCACTGGGGATGCACTGCAGTGAGTCCAGAGAGTGCACTGGCAAAACTGGGGATGCATTGCAGTGAGTGCAGAGAGTGCACTGGCACCAGTGGGGATGCAGTGCAGTGAGTCCAGATAGTGCACTGGCACCACTGGGGATGCTCTGCAGTGAGTTCAGAGAGTGCACTGGCACCACTGGGGATGCAGTGCAGTGAGTCCAGAGAGTGCACTGGCACCACTGGGGATGCAGTGCAGTGAGTAAAGAGAGTGCACTGGCACCACTGGGGATGCAGTGCAGTGAGTCCAGAGAGTGCACTGGCACCACTGGGGATGCACTGCAGTGAGTCCAGAGAGTGCACTGGCACCAGTGGGGATGCACTGCAGTGAGTCCAGAGAGTGCACTGGCACCACTGGGGATGCAGTGCAGTGAGTCCAGAGAGTGCACTGGCACCACTGGGGATGCACCCCGGTGAGTCAAGAGAGTGCACTGGCACCACTGGGGATGCACCCCGGTGAGTCCAGAGAGTGCACTGGTACAACTGGGGATGCACTGCCGTGAGTCCAGAGACTGCACAGGCACGACTGGGGATGCAGTGCAGTGCGTCCAGAGATTACACTGGCACCAGTGGGGATGCAGTGCAGTGAGTCCAGAGAGTGCACTGGCACCACCGGGGATTCACTGCAGTGAGTCCAGAGAGTGCACTGGCACCACTGGGGATGCAGTGCAGTGAGTCCAGAGAGTGCACTGGCACCACTGGGGATGCACTGCAGTGAGTCCAGAGAGTGCACTGGCACCACCGGGGATTCACTGCAGTGAGTCCAGAGATTGCACTGGCACCACTGGGGATGCAGTGCAGTGAGTCCAGAGAGTGCACTGGCACCACTGGGGATGCAGTGCAGTGAGTCCAGAGAGTGCACTGGCACCACTGTGGATGCACCCCGGTGAGTCCAGAGAGTGCACTGGCAGCAATGGGGATGCACTGCACTGAGTCCAGAGAGTGCACTGGCACCACTGGGGATGCACTGCAGTGAGTCCAGAGAGTGCACTGGCACCACTGGGGATGTACTGCAGTGAGTCCAGAGAGTGCACTGGCACCACCGGTGTTTCACTGCAGTGAGTCCAGAGAGTGCACTGGCACCACTGGGGATGCAGTGCAGTGAGTCCAGAGAGTGCACTGGTCCTAAGGGGATGTACTACAGTGAGTCCAGAGAGTGCACTGGCACCACTGGGGATGCAGTGCCGTGAGTCCAGAGATTGCACTGGCACCACTGGGGATGCATTGCAGTGAGTCCAGAGAGTGCACTGGCACCACTGGGGATGCACTGCAGTGAGTCCAGAGAGTGCACAGGCACCACCTGGGATGCAGTGCAGTGAGTCCAGAGAGTGCACTGGCACCACTGGGGATGCCCTCCAGTGAGTCCAGAGACTGCACAGGCACCACTGGGGATGCAGTGCAGTGACGCCAGAGAGTGTGCTGGCACCCCTGTGGATGCAGTGCAGTGAGTCCAGAGAGTGCACTGGCACCACCGGGGATTCACTGCAGTGACTCCAGAGAGTGCACTGGCATCACTGGGGATGCAGTGCAGTGAGTCCAGAGAGTGCACTGGCAACACTGGGGATGCACTGCAGTGAGTCCAGAGAGTGCACTGGCACCACTGGGGATGCAGTGCAGTGAGTCCAGAGAGTGCACTGGCACCACTGGGGATGCACCTTGGTGAGTCCAGAGAGTGCACTGGCACCACTGGGGATGCACCCCGGTGAGTCCAGAGAGTGCACTTGAAGCACTGGGGATGCAATGCAGTTAGTCCAGAGAGTGCACTGGCACCACTGGGGATGCACTGCAGTGAGTCCAGAGACTGCACAGGCACCACTGGGGATGCAGTGCAGTGAGTCCAGACAGTGCACTGGCACCGCTGGGGATGCAGTGCAGTGAGTCCAGAGAGTGCACTGTCACCACTGGGGATGCAGTGCAGTGAGTGCAGAGAGTGCACTGGCACCACTGGGGATGCAGTGCAGTGAGTCCAGAGAGTGCACTGGCACC
The DNA here is from genome assembly GCF_040182565.1 of Anser cygnoides. NCBI lineage: Eukaryota > Metazoa > Chordata > Aves > Anseriformes > Anatidae > Anser > Anser cygnoides. The sequence goes on from NC_089879.1 coordinate 38,735,049, forward strand.
ACTGGGGATGCACTGCAGTGAGTCCAGAGAGTGCACTGGCACCACTGGGGATGCAGTGCAGTTAGTGCAGAGAGTGCACTAGCACCACTGGGGATGCAGTGCAGTGAGTCCAGAGAGTGCACTGGCACCACTGGGGATGCAGTGCAGTGAGTCCAGAGAGTGCACAGGCACCAGTAGGGATGCAGTGCAGTTGAGTCCAGAGAGTGCACTGGTACCACTGGGGATGCAGTGCAGTGAGTCCAGAGAGTGCACGGGCACCACTGGGGATGCAGTGCAGTGAGTCCAGAGAGTGCACGGGCACCACTGGGGATGCAGTGCAGTGAGTCCAGAGAGTGCACGGGCACCACTGGGGATGCAGTGCAGTGAGTCCAGAGAGTGCACGGGCACCACTGGGGATGCAGTGCAGTGAGTCCAGAGAGTGCACTGGTACCACTGGGGATGCAGTGCAGTGAGTCCAGAGAGTGCACTGGCACCACTGGGGATGCACTGCAGTGAGTCCAGAGAGTGCACTGGCACCACTGGGAATGCAATGCTGTGAGTTCAGAGACTGCACTGGCACCACTGCGGATGCACTGCAGTGAGTCCAGAGAGTGTACTGGCACCACTGGGGATGCACTGCAGTTAGTCCAGAGAGTGCACAGGCACGACTGGGGATGCAGTGCAGTGAGTCCAGAGAGTGCACTGGCACCACTGGGGATGCACTGCAGTGAGTCCAGAGAATGCACTGGCACCACCGGGGTTTCACTGCAGTGAGTCCAGAGAGTGCACTGGCACCACTGTGGATGCACCCCGGTGAGTCCAGAGAGTGCACTGGCAGCAATGGGGATGCACTGCACTGAGTCCAGAGAGTGCACTGGCACCACTGGGGATGCACTGCAGTGAGTCCAGAGAGTGCACTGGCACCACTGGGAATGTACTGCAGTGACTCCAGAGAGTGCACTGGCAAAACTGGGGATGCAGTGCAGTGAGTCCAGAGAGTGCACTGGCACCAGTGGGGATGCAGTGCAGTGAGTCCAGATAGTGCACTGGCACCACTGGGGATGCACTGCAGTGAGTCCAGAGAGTGCACTGGCACCACTGGGGATGCACTGCAGTGAGTCCAGAGAGTGCACTGGCACCACTGGGGATGCAGTGCAGTGAGTCCAGAGAGTGCATTGGCACCACTGGGGATGCACTGCAGTGAGTCCAGAGAGTGCACTGGCACCACTGGGGATGCAGTGCAGTGAGTCCAGAGAGTGCACTGGCACCACTGGGGATGCACTGCAGTGAGTCCAGAGAGTGCACTGGCATACTGGGGATGCACTGCAGTGAGTCCAGAGAGTCCACTGGCACCACTGGGGATGCACTGCCGTGAGTCCAGAGAGTGCACTGGCACCACTGGGGATGCACCCCGGTGAGTCCAGAGAGTGCACTGGCACCACTGGGGATGCACTGCCGTGAGTCCAGAGACTGCACAGGCACGACTGGGGATGCAGTGCAGTGAGTCCAGAGAGTGCACTGGCACCACTGGGGATGCACTGCAGTGAGTCCAGAGAATGCACTGGCACCACCGGGGTTTCACTGCAGTGAGTCCAGAGAGTGCACTGGCACCACTGAGGATGCACCCCGGTGAGTCCAGAGAGTGCACTGGCAGCAATGGGGATGCACTGCACTGAGTCCAGAGAGTGCACTGGCACCACTGGGGATGCACTGCAGTGAGTCCAGAGAGTGCACTGGCACCACTGGGAATGTACTGCAGTGACTCCAGAGAGTGCACTGGCAAAACTGGGGATGCAGTGCAGTGAGTCCAGAGAGTGCACTGGCACCAGTGGGGATGCAGTGCAGTGAGTCCAGATAGTGCACTGGCACCACTGGGGATGCACTGCAGTGAGTCCAGAGAGTGCACTGGCACCACTGGGGATGCACTGCAGTGAGTCCAGAGAGTGCACTGGCACCACTGGGGATGCAGTGCAGTGAGTCCAGAGAGTGCATTGGCACCACTGGGGATGCACTGCAGTGAGTCCAGAGAGTGCACTGGCACCACTGGGGATGCAGTGCAGTGAGTCCAGAGAGTGCACTGGCACCACTGGGGATGCACTGCAGTGAGTCCAGAGAGTGCACTGGCATACTGGGGATGCACTGCAGTGAGTCCAGAGAGTCCACTGGCACCACTGGGGATGCACTGCCGTGAGTCCAGAGAGTGCACTGGCACCACTGGGGATGCACCCCGGTGAGTCCAGAGAGTGCACTGGCACCACTGGGGATGCACTGCCGTGAGTCCAGAGACTGCACAGGCACGACTGGGGATGCAGTGCAGTGAGTCCAGAGAGTGCACTGGCACCACCGGGGTTTCACTGCAGTGAGTCCAGAGAGTGCACTGGCACCACTGGCGATGCACTGCAGTGAGTCCAGAGAGTGCACTGGCAACACTGGGGATGCACTGCAGTAAGTGCAGAGAGTGCACTGGCACCACTGGGGATGCAGTGCAGTGAGTCCAGAGAGTGCACTGGCACCACTGTGGATGGAGTGCAGTGAGTCCAGAGACTGCACAGGCACCACTGGGGATGCAGTGCCGTGAGTCCAGAGAGTGCACTGGCACCACTGGGGATGCAGTGCAGTGAGTCCAGAGAGTGCACTGGTCCTAAGGGGATGCAGTGCAGTGATTCCAGAGAGTGCACTGGCACCACTGGGGATGCAGTGCCGTGAGTCCAGAGATTGCACTGGCACCACTCGAGATGCACTGCAATGAGTCCAGAGATTGCACTGGCACCACTGGGGATGCACTGCAGTGAGTCTTGAGAGTGCACTGGCACCAGTGGGGATGCAGTGCAGTGAGTCCAGAGAGTGCACTGGCATCATTGGGGATGCAGTGCAGTGAGTCCAGAGACTGCACAGGCACCATTGGGGATGCAGTGCAGTGAGTCCAGAGACTGCACTGGCATCACTGGGGATGCACTGCAGTGAGTCCAGAGAGTGCACTGGCACCAGAGGGAATGCAGTGCAGTGAGTCCAGAGAGTGCACTGGCACCACTGGGGATGCACCCCGGTGAGTCCAGAGAGTGCACTGGCACCACTGGGGATGCACTGCAGTGAGTCCAGAGATTGCACAGGCACCACTGGGGATGGAGTGCAGTGAGTCCAGAGAGTGCACTGGCACCACTGGGGATGCAGTGCAGTGAGTCCAGAGAGTGCTCTGGCACCACTGGGGATTCACTGCAGTGAGTCCAGAGAGTGCACTGGCACCTCTGGGGATACACTGCAGTGACTCCAGAGAGTGCACTGGCACCACTGGGGATGCACTGCAGTGAGTCCAGAGAGTGCACTGGCACCACTGGGGATGCAGTGCAGTGAGTCCAGATAGTGCACTGGCACCAACTGGAGCTGCACTGCAGTGAGTCCAGAGAGTGCACTGGCACCACTGGGGATGCACTGCAGTGAGTCCAGAGACTGCACAGGCACCACTGGGGATGCAGTGCAGTGACGCCAGAGAGTGTGCTGGCACCCCTGGGGATGCAGTGCAGTGAGTCCAGAGAGTGCACTGGCACCACTGGGGATGCACTGCAGTGAGTCCAGAGAGTGCACTGGCTCCACTGGGGATGCAGTGCCGTGAGTCCAGAGAGTGCACTGGCACCACTGGGGATGCAGTGCAGTGAGTCCAGAGAGTGCACTGGCACCACTGGGGATGCAGGGCAGTGAGTCCAGAGAGTGCACTGGTCCTAAGGGGATGCACTGCAGTGAGTCCAGAGAGTGTACTGGCACCACTGGGGATGCAGTGCCGTGAGTCCAGAGATTGCACTGGCACCACTGGGGATGCAGTGCATTGAGTCCAGAGAGTGCACTGGTCCTAAGGGGATGCACTACAGTGAGTCCAGAGAGTGCACTGGCACCACTGGGGATGCAGTGCCGTGAGTCCAGAGATTGCACTGGCACCACTGGGGATGCAGTGCAGTGAGTCCAGAGAGTGCACTGGCACCACTGGGGATGCACTGCAGTGAGTCCAGAGAGTGCACAGGCACCACCTGGGATGCTGTGCAGTGAGTCCAGAGAGTGCACTGGCACCACTGGGGATGCACTGCTGTGAGTCCAGAGACTGCACAGGCACCACTGGGGATGCAGTGCAGTGACGCCAGAGAGTGTGCTGGCACCCCTGGGGATGCAGTGCAGTGAGTCCAGAGAGTGCACTGGCACCACTGGGGATGCACTGCAGTGAGTCCAGAGAGTGCACTGGCTCCACTGGGGATGCAGTGCCGTGAGTCCAGAGAGTGCACTGGCACCACTGGGGATGCAGTGCAGTGAGTCCAGAGAGTGCACTGGCATCACTGCGGATGCACTGCAGTGAGTCCAGAGACTGCAATGGCACCACTGGGGATGCACTGCAGTGAGTCCAGAGAGTGCACTGGCACCATTGGGGATGTACTGCCGTGAGTCCAGAGACTGCACAGGCACGACTGGGGATGCAGTGCAGTGAGTCCAGAGATTACACTGGCACCAGTGGGGATGCAGTGCAGTGAGTCCAGAGAGTGCACTGGCACCACCGGGGATTCACTGCAGTGAGTCCAGAGATTGCACTGGCACCACTGGGGATGCAGTGCAGTGAGTCCAGAGAGTGCACTGGCACCACTGGGGATGCAGTGCAGTGAGTCCAGAGAGTGCACTGGCACCACTGGGGATGCAGTGCAGTGAGTCCAGAGAGTGCACTGGCTACACTGGGGATGCACTGCAGTGAGTCCAGAGAGTGCACTGGCACTACTGGGGTGCAGTGCAGTGAGTGCAGAGAGTGCACTGGCACCACTGGGGATGCACCTTGGTGAGTCCAGAGAGTGCACTGGCACCACTGGGGATGCACCCCGGTGATTGCAGAGAGTGCACTGGCAGCACTGGGGATGCAATGCAGTGAGTCCAGAGAGTGCACTGGCACCACTGGGGATGCACTGCAGTGAGTCCAGAGACTGCACAGGCACCACTGGGGATGCAGTGCAGTGACTCCAGAGAGTGCACTGGCACCGCTGGGGATGCAGTGCAGTGAGTCCAGAGAGTGCACTGTCACCACTGGGGATGCAGTGCAGTGAGTGCAGAGAGTGCACTGGCACCACTGGGGATGCAGTGCAGTGAGTCCAGAGAGTGCACTGGCACCACTGTAGATGCACTGCAGTGAGTCCAGAGAGTGCACTGGCACCACTGGGGATGCAGTGCAGTGAGTCCAGAGAGTGCACTAGCACCACTGGGGATGCAGTGCAGTGAGTCCAGAGAGTGCACTGCCACCACTGGGGATGCAGTACAGTGAGTCCAGAGAGTGCACTGGCACCACTGGGGATGCAGTGCAGTGAGTCCAGAGAGTGCACTGGCACCACTGGGGATGCAGTGCAGTTGAGTCCAGAGAGTGCACTGGCCCCTTGGGGATGCAGTGCAGTGAGTCCAGAGAGTGCACTGGTACCACTGGGGATGCAGTGCAGTGAGTCCAGAGAGTGCACTGGCACCAGTGGGGGTGCACTGCAGTGAGTCCAGAGAGTGCACTGGCACCAGTGCGGAAGCACTGCAGTGAGTCCAGAGAGTGCACTGGCACCACTGGGAATGCACTGCAGTGAGTCCAGAGAGTGCACTGGCACCACTGGGAATGCAATGCTGTGAGTTCAGAGAGTGCACTGGCACCACTGGGGATGCACTGCAGTGAGTCCAGAGAGTGTACTGGCACCACTGGGGATGCACTGCAGTTAGTCCAGAGAGTGCACAGGCACGACTGGGGATGCAGTGCAGTGAGTCCAGAGAGTGCACTGGCACCACCGGGGTTTCACTGCAGTGAGTCCAGAGAGTGCACTGGCACCACTGGCGATGCACTGCAGTGAGTCCAGAGAGTGCACTGGCAACACTGGGGATGCACTGCAGTAAGTGCAGAGAGTGCACTGGCACCACTGGGGATGCAGTGCAGTGAGTCCAGAGAGTGCACTGGCACCACTGTGGATGCACCCCGGTGAGTCCAGAGAGTGCACTGGCAGCAATGGGGATGCAGTGCAGTGAGTCCAGAGAGTGCACTGGCACCACTGGGGATGCACTGCAGTGAGTCCAGAGAGTGCACTGGCAAAACTGGGGATGCATTGCAGTGAGTGCAGAGAGTGCACTGGCACCAGTGGGGATGCAGTGCAGTGAGTCCAGATAGTGCACTGGCACCACTGGGGATGCTCTGCAGTGAGTTCAGAGAGTGCACTGGCACCACTGGGGATGCAGTGCAGTGAGTCCAGAGAGTGCACTGGCACCACTGGGGATGCAGTGCAGTGAGTAAAGAGAGTGCACTGGCACCACTGGGGATGCAGTGCAGTGAGTCCAGAGAGTGCACTGGCACCACTGGGGATGCACTGCAGTGAGTCCAGAGAGTGCACTGGCACCAGTGGGGATGCACTGCAGTGAGTCCAGAGAGTGCACTGGCACCACTGGGGATGCAGTGCAGTGAGTCCAGAGAGTGCACTGGCACCACTGGGGATGCACCCCGGTGAGTCAAGAGAGTGCACTGGCACCACTGGGGATGCACCCCGGTGAGTCCAGAGAGTGCACTGGTACAACTGGGGATGCACTGCCGTGAGTCCAGAGACTGCACAGGCACGACTGGGGATGCAGTGCAGTGCGTCCAGAGATTACACTGGCACCAGTGGGGATGCAGTGCAGTGAGTCCAGAGAGTGCACTGGCACCACCGGGGATTCACTGCAGTGAGTCCAGAGAGTGCACTGGCACCACTGGGGATGCAGTGCAGTGAGTCCAGAGAGTGCACTGGCACCACTGGGGATGCACTGCAGTGAGTCCAGAGAGTGCACTGGCACCACCGGTGTTTCACTGCAGTGAGTCCAGAGAGTGCACTGGCACCACTGGGGATGCAGTGCAGTGAGTCCAGAGAGTGCACTGGCAACACTGGGCATGCACTGCAGTAAGTGCAGAGAGTGCACTGGAACCAGTAGGGATGCAGTGCAGTGAGTCCAGAGAGTGCACTGGCACCACTGGGGATGCACCCCGGTGAGTCTAGAGAGTGCACTGGCACCACTGGGGATGCACTGCAGTGAGTCCAGAGAGTGCACTGGCACCACTGGGGATGCACTGCAGTGACTCCAGAGAGTGCACTGGCAAAACTGGGGATGCAGTGCAGTGAGTGCAGAGAGTGCACTGGCACCAGTGGGGATGCAGTGCAGTGAGTCCTGATAGTGCACTGGCACCACTGGGGATGCACTACAGTGAGTCCAGAGAGTGCACTGTCTCCACTGGGGATGCAGTGCAGTGAGTCCAGAGAGTGCACTGGCACCACTGTGGATGCAGTGCAGTGAGTCCAGAGAGTGCATTGGCACCACTGGGGATGCAGTGCATTGAGTCCAGAGAGTGCACTGGCACCACTGGGGATGCAGTGCAGTGAGTCCAGAGAGTGCACTGGCACCAGTGGGGATGCACTGCAGTGAGTCCAGAGAGTGCACTGGCACCACTGGGGATGCAGTGCAGTGAGTCCAGAGAGTGCACTGGCACCACTGGGGATGCACCCCGGTGAGTCCAGAGAGTGCACTGGCACCACTGGGGATGCACCCCGGTGAGTGCAGAGAGTGCACTGGCAGCACTGGGGATGCAATGCAGTGAGTCCAGAGAGTGCACTGGCACCACTGGGGATGCACTGCAGTGAGTCCAGAGACTGCACAGGCACCACTGGGGATGCAGTGCAGTGACTCCAGAGAGCGCACTGGCACCGCTGGGGATGCAGTGCAGTGAGTCCAGAGAGTGCACTGTCACCACTGGGGATGCAGTGCAGTGAGTGTAGAGAGTGCACTGGCACCACTGGGGATGCAGTGCAGTGAGTCCAGAGAGTGCACTGGCACCACTGGGGATGCACTGCAGTGAGTCCAGAGAGTGCACTGGCACCACTGGGGATGCAGTGCAGTGAGTCCAGAGAGTGCACTAGCACCACTGGGGATGCAGTGCAGTGAGTCCAGAGAGTGCACTGCCACCACTGGGGATGCAGTACAGTGAGTCCAGAGAGTGCACTGGCACCACTGGGGATGCAGTGCAGTGAGTCCAGAGAGTGCACTGGCACCACTGGGGATGCAGTGCAGTTGAGTCCAGAGAGTGCACTGGCCCCTTGGGGATGCAGTGCAGTGAGTCCAGAGAGTGCACTGGCACCACTGGGGATGCAGTGCAGTGAGTCCAGAGAGTGCACTGGCACCAGTGGGGGTTAACTGCAGTGAGTCCAGAGAGTGCACTGGCACCAGTGCGGAAGCACTGCAGTGAGTCCAGAGAGTGCCCTGGCACCACTGGGAATGCACTGCAGTGAGTCCAGAGAGTGCACTGGCACCACTGGGAATGCAATGCTGTGAGTTCAGAGACTGCACTGGCACCACTGGGGATGCACTGCAGTGAGTCCAGAGAGTGTACTGGCACCACTGGGGATGCACTGCAGTTAGTCCAGAGAGTGCACAGGCACGACTGGGGACGCAGTGCAGTGAGTCCAGAGAGTGCACTGGCACCACCGGGGTTTCACTGCAGTGAGTCCAGAGAGTGCACTGGCACCACTGGGGATGCACTGCAGTAAGTGCAGAGAGTGCACTGGCACCACTGGGGATGCACTGCAGTGAGTCCAGAGAGTGCACTGGCACCACTGGCGATGCACTGCAGTGAGTCCAGAGAGTGCACTGGCAACACTGGGGATGCACTGCAGTAAGTGCAGAGAGTGCACTGGCACCACTGGGGATGCAGTGCAGTGAGTCCAGAGAGTGCACTGGCACCACTGTGGATGCACCCCGGTGAGTCCAGAGAGTGCACTGGCAGCAATGGGGATGCAGTGCAGTGAGTCCAGAGAGTGCACTGGCACCACTGGGGATGCACTGCAGTGAGTCCAGAGAGTGCACTGGCAAAACTGGGGATGCATTGCAGTGAGTCCAGAGAGTGCACTGGCACCAGTGGGGATGCAGTGCAGTGAGTCCAGATAGTGCACTGGCACCACTGGGGATGCTCTGCAGTGAGTCCAGAGAGTGCACTGGCACCACTGGGGATGCAGTGCAGTGAGTCCAGAGAGTGCACTGGCACCACTGGGGATGCAGTGCAGTGAGTAAAGAGAGTGCACTGGCACCACTGGGGATGCAGTGCAGTGAGTCCAGAGAGTGCACTGGCACCACTGGGGATGCACTGCAGTGAGTCCAGAGAGTGCACTGGCACCAGTGGGGATGCACTGCAGTGAGTCCAGAGAGTGCACTGGCACCACTGGGGATGCAGTGCAGTGAGTCCAGAGAGTGCACTGGCACCACTGGGGATGCACCCCGGTGAGTCAAGAGAGTGCACTGGCACCACTGGGGATGCACCCCGGTGAGTCCAGAGAGTGCACTGGTACAACTGGGGATGCACTGCCGTGAGTCCTGAGACTGCACAGGCACGACTGGGGATGCAGTGCAGTGAGTCCAGAGATTACACTGGCACCAGTGGGGATGCAGTGAAGTGAGTCCAGAGAGTGCACTGGCACCACCGGGGATTCACTGCAGTGAGTCCAGAGAGTGCACTGGCACCACTGGGGATGCACTGCAGTGAGTCCAGAGAGTGCACTGGCACCACTGGGGATGCACTGCAGTGAGTCCAGAGAGTGCACTGGCACCACCGGTGTTTCACTGCAGTGAGTCCAGAGAGTGCACTGGCACCACTGGGGATGCAGTGCAGTGAGTCCAGAGAGTGCACTGGCAACACTGGGCATGCACTGCAGTAAGTGCAGAGAGTGCACTGGAACCAGTAGGGATGCAGTGCAGTGAGTCCAGAGAGTGCACTGGCACCACTGGGGATGCACCCCGGTGAGTCTAGAGAGTGCACTGGCACCACTGGGGATGCACTGCAGTGAGTCCAGAGAGTGCACTGGCACCACTGGGGATGCACTGCAGTGAGTCCAGAGAGTGCACTGGCACCACTGGGGATGCACTGCAGTGACTCCAGAGAGTGCACTGGCAAAACTGGGGATGCAGTGCATTGAGTCCAGAGAGTGCACTGGTCCTAAGGGGATGCACTGCAGTGAGTCCAGAGAGTGTACTGGCACCACTTGGGATGCAGTGACGTGAGTCCAGAGATTGCACGGGCACGACTGGGGATGCAGTGCAGTGAGTCCAGAGAGTGCACTGGCACCACTGGGGATGCACTGCAGTGAGTCCAGAGAATGCACTGGCACCACCGGGGTTTCACTGCAGTGAGTCCAGAGAGTGCACTGGCACCACTGGCGATGCACTGCAGTGAGTCCAGAGAGTGCACTGGCAACACTGGGGATGCACTGCAGTAAGTGCAGAGAGTGCACTGGCACCACTGGGGATGCAGTGCAGTGAGTCCAGAGAGTGCACTGGCACCACTGTGGATGCACCCCGGTGAGTCCAGAGAGTGCACTGGCAGCAATGGGGATGCACTGCACTGAGTCCAGAGAGTGCACTGGCACCACTGGGGATGCACTGCAGTGAGTCCAGAGAGTGCACTGGCACCACTGGGGATGTACTGCAGTGAGTCCAGAGAGTGCACTGGCACCACCGGTGTTTCACTGCAGTGAGTCCAGAGAGTGCACTGGCACCACTGGGGATGCACTGCAGTGAGTCCAGAGAGTGCACTGGCAACACTGGGGATGCACTGCAGTAAGTGCAGAGAGTGCACTGGCACCAGTAGGGATGCAGTGCAGTGAGTCCAGAGAGTGCACTGGCACCACTGTGGTGCACCCCGGTGAGTCCAGAGAGTGCACTGGCACCACTGGGGATGCACCCCGGTGAGTCCAGTGAGTGCACTGGCAGCAATGGGGATGCAGTGCAGTGAGTCCAGAGAGTGCACTGGCACCACTGGGGATGCACTGCAGTGAGTCCAGAGAGTGCACTGGCACCACTGGGGATGCACTGCAGTGAGTCCAGAGAGTGCACTGTCTCCACTGGGGATGCACTGGAGTGAGTCCAGAGAGTGCACTGGCACCACTGTGGATGCAGTGCAGTGAGTCCAGAGAGTGCATTGGCACCACTGGGGATGCAGTGCAGTGAGTCCAGAGAGTGCACTGGCACCACTGGGGATGCACTGCAGTGAGTCCAGAGAGTGCACTGGCACCAGTGGGGATGCAGTGCAGTGAGTCCAGAGAGTGCACTGGCACCACTGGGGATGCACTGCAGTGAGTCCAGAGAGTGCACTGGCACCACTGGGGATCTCACTGCAGTGAGAATGTATCTGAATCCCCGGTAGTGCCAGTGCACTCTCTGGACTCACTGAACTGCATCCCCAGTGGTTCCAGTGCACTCTCTGGAGTAACTGCAGTGCATCCCCTGTGGTGCCAGTGCACTCTCTGGACTCACTGTACTGCATCCCCGGTGCTGCCAGTTGACTCTCTGGACTCACTGCACTGCTCCAGCCGCGGCATCCGCTCCAGCCGCCTCAGCCGCTCCAGCCGCGTTAGCCCCTCCAGCCGCGGCAGACGCTCTAGACGCTCCAGCCGCCGTAGTCGCTCCAGCCGCGGCAGCCGCTCCAGCCTCGGCAGCCGCGACAGGCGCTCCAGCCGCGGCAGCCGCTAAAGCCGCTACCGAGTGGAGCGGCTGCCACGGCTGGAGCGGCTGCCGCGTCTGCCGCTGCTGGAGCGGCTGCCGCGGCTGGAGCGGCTGCCGCGGCTGGAGCGCCTGCCGCGTTTGGAGCGGCTGCCGCGGCTGGAGCGGCTGGAGCGTCTGCCGCGTATGCCGCGGATGGAGCGGCTGCCGCGGCTGGACCGGCTGCCGCGGCTGCCGCGGCTGGAACGGCTGGAGCGGCTGCCGAGGCTGGAGTGGCTACCGCGGCTGGAGCGGTTGCCGCGGCTCGAGCAGTGCAGTGAGTCCAGAGAGTGCACTGGCACCACAGGTGATGCAGTGCAATGAGTCCAGAGAGCCACTGGCACTTCTGGGGATGCACTGCAGTGAGTCCAGAGAGTGCACTGGCACCACTGGGGATGCACTGCAGTGAGTCCAGAGAGTGCACTGGCACCACTGGGGATGCAGTGCAGTGAGTCCTGAGAGTGCAATGGCACCACAGTGGATGCACTGCAGTGAGTCCAGAGAGTGCACTCGAACAACTGGGGATGCACAGCAGTGAGTCCAGAGAGTGCACTGGCTCCACTAGGGATGCACTGCAGGGAGTAAAGAGACTGCACTGGCACCACTGGGGATGCACTGCAGTGAGTCCAGAGTGTGCACTGTCACCACTGGGGATGCAGCACAGTGACTACAGAGAGCCACTGGCACTTCTGGGGATGCACTGCAGTGAGTCCAGAGAGTGCACTGGCACCACTGGGGATGCACTGCAGTGAGTCCAGAGAGTGCACTGGCACCACTGGGATGCAGTGCAGTGAGTCCACAGAGTGCACTGGCACCACAGGGGATACACTGCAGTGAGTCCAGAGAGTGCACTGGCACCACTGGGGATGCACTGCAGTGAGTCCAGAGATTGCACTGGCACCACTGGGGATGCAGTGCAGTGAGTCCATAGAGTGCACTGGCACCACTGGTGATGCACTGCAGTGAGTCCAGAGAGTGCACTGGCACCACTGGGGATGCAGTGCAGTGAGTCCAGAGAGTGCACTGGCACCAGTGGGGAAGCACTGCAGTGAGTCCAGAGAGTGCACTGGCACCACTGGGGATGCACTGCAGTGAGTCCAGAGAGTGCAGAGGCACCACTGGGGATGCACTGCTGTGACTCCAGAGAGTGCACTGGCACCACTGGGGATGCAGTGCAGTGAGTCCAGAGAGTGCACTGGCACCACTGGGGTTGCAGTGCAGTGAGTCCAGAGAGTGTACTGGCACCAGTGGGGATGGAGTGCGGGTGAGTCCAGAGACTGCACTGGCACCACTGGGGATTCAGTTCAGTGAGTCCAGAGAGTGAACTGGCACCAGTGGGGATGTAGTGCAGTGAGTCCAGAGAGTGCACTGGCACCACCGGGGATTCACTGCAAGGAGTCCAGAGAGTGCACTGGCACCACTGGGAATGCACTGCAGTGAGTCCAGAGAGTACCCTGCCACCACTTGGGCTGAACTGCAGTGAGTCCAGAGAGTGCATTGGCACCACTGGGATGCAGTGCAGTGAGAGCACAGAGTGCACTGGCACCACAGGGGATACACTGCAGTGAGTCCAGAGAGTGCACTGGCACCACTGGGGATGCACTGCAGTGAGTCCAGAGAGTGCACTGGCACCAGTGGGGATGCACTGCAGTGGGTCCAGAGAGTGCACTGGCACCACTGGGGATGCAGTGCAGTGAGTCCAGAGAGTGCACTGGCACCACTGGGGATGCACTGCAGTGAGTCCAGAGATTCCACTGGCACCACTGGGGATGCAGTGCAGTGAGTCCACAAAGTGCACTGGCACCACTGGTGATGCACTGCAGTGAGTCCAGAGATTGCACTGGCACCACTGGGGATGCAGTCCAGTGAGTCCAGAGAGTGCACTGGCACCACTGGGGATGCAGTGCAGTGAGTCCAGAGAGTGCACTGCAACAACCGGGGATTCACTGCAGTGAGTCCAGAGAGTGCACTGACACCACTGGGAATGCAGTGCAGTGAGTACAGAGAGTACACTGGCACCTCAGGGGCTGCACTGCAGTGACTCCAGAGAGTGCACTGGCACCACTGGGGATGCACTGCAGTGAGTCCAGAGAGTGCACTGGCACCACTGGGGACGCAGCGCAGTGACTCCAGAGAGTGCACTAACACCACTGGGGATGCACTGCAGTGAGTCCAGAGAGTGCACTGGCACCAGTGGGGATGCACTGCAGTGAGTCCAGAGAGTGCACTGGCAGCACTGGGGATGCAGCACAGTGAGTCCAGAGAGTGAACTGTCACCACTGGGGACGCAGCGCAGTGACTCCAGAGAGTGCACTGACACCACTGGGGATGCACTGCAGTGAGTCCAGAGAGTGCACTGGCACCAGTGGGGATGCACTGCAGTGGGTCCAGAGCGTGCACTGGCACCACTGGGGATGCAGTGCAGTGAGTCCAGAGAGTGCACTGGCACCACTGGGGATGCAGTGCAGTGACTCCAGAGAGTGCACTGGCACCACTGGAGATGCACTGCAGTGAGTCCAGAGAGTGCACTGGCTCTGCTGGGGATGCAATGCACTGAGTCCAGAGAGTGCACTGGCACCACTGGGGATGCACTGCAGTGAGTCCAGAGAGTGCACTGGCACCACTGGGGATGCACTGCAGTGAGTCCAGAGAGTGCAGAGGCACCACTGGGGATACAGTGCTGTGACTCCAGAGAGTGCACTGGCACCATTGCGGATGCAGTGCAGTTAGTCCAGAGAGTGCACTGGCACCACTGGTGATGCAGTGCAGTGAGTGCAGAGAGTGCACTGGCACCACTGGCGATGCAGTGCAGTGAGTCCAGAGAGTGCACTAGCACCAGTGGGGATGCACTGCAGTGAGTCCAGAGAGTGCTCTGGCACCACTGGGGATGCACTTCAGTGAGTCCAGAGAGTGCACTGGCACCACTGGGGATATACTGCAGTGACTCCAGAGAGTGCACTGGCATACTGGGGATGCACTGCAGTGAGTCCAGAGAGTGCACTGGCACCACTGGGGATGCAGTGCAGTGAGTCCAGAGACTGTACTGGCACCAACTGGAGCTGCACTGCAGTGAGTCCTGAGATTGCACTGGCACCACTTGGGATGCACTGCAGTGAGTCCAGAGAGTGCACTGACACCAACTGAAGCTGCACTGCAGTGAGTCCAGAGAGTGCACTGGCACCACTGGGGATGCACTGCAGTGAGTCCAGAGAGTGCACTGGCACCACTGGGGATGCAGTGCAGTGAGTCCAAAGAGTGCACTGGCACCACTGGGGATGCAGTGCAGTGAGTGCAGAGAGTGCACTGGCACCACTGGGGATGGAGTGCAGTGAGTCCAGAGACTGCACAGGCACCGCTGGGGATGCAGTGCAGTGAGTCCAGAGAGTGCACTGGCACCACTGGGGATGCAGTGCAGTGAGTCCAGAGAGTGCACTGGTCCTAAGGGGATGCAGTGCAGTGAGTGCAGAGAGTGCACTGGCACCACTGGGGATGGAGTGCAGTGAGTCCAGAGACTGCACAGGCACCGCTGGGGATGCAGTGCAGTGAGTCCAGAGAGTGCACTGGCACCACTGGGGATGCAGTGCAGTGAGTCCAGAGAGTGCACTGGTCCTAAGGGGATGCAGTGCAGTGAGTCCAGAGAGTGCACTGGCACCACTGGGGATGAAGTGCAGTGAGTCCAGAGAGTGCACTGGCACCACTGGGGATGCAGTGCAGTGACTCTTGAGAGTGCACTGCCACCACTGGGGATGCACTGCAGTGAGTCCAGAGAGTGCACTGGCACCACTGGGGATGCAGTGCAGTGAGTCCACAGAGTGCCCTGGCACCACTGGGGAGGCAGTGCAGTGAGTCCAGAGAGTGCACTGGCACCACTGGGGACGCAGCGCAGTGACTCCAGAGAGTGCACTGACACCACTGGGGATGCACTGCAGTGAGTCCAGAGAGTGCACTGGCACCAGTGGGGATGCACTGCAGTGAGTCCAGAGAGTGCACTGGCACCACTGGGGATGCAGCACAGTGAGTCCAGAGAGTGAACTGTCACCACTGGGGACGCAGCGCAGTGACTCCAGAGAGTGCACTGACACCACTGGGGATGCACTGCAGTGAGTCCAGAGAGTGCACTGGCACCAGTGGGGATGCACTGCAGTGGGTCCAGAGCGTGCACTGGCACCACTGGGGATGCAGTGCAGTGAGTCCAGAGAGTGCACTGGCACCACTGGGGATGCAGTGCAGTGACTCCAGAGAGTGCACTGGCACCACTGGAGATGCACTGCAGTGAGTCCAGAGAGTGCACTGGCTCCACTGGGGATGCAATGCACTGAGTCCAGAGAGTGCACTGGCACCACTGGGGATGCACTGCAGTGAGTCCAGAGAGTGCACTGGCACCACTGGGGATGCACTGCAGTGAGTCCAGAGAGTGCAGAGGCACCACTGGGGATACAGTGCTGTGACTCCAGAGAGTGCACTGGCACCATTGCGGATGCAGTGCAGTTAGTCCAGAGAGTGCACTGGCACCACTGGTGATGCAGTGCAGTGAGTGCAGAGAGTGCACTGGCACCACTGGCGATGCAGTGCAGTGAGTCCAGAGAGTGCACTAGCACCACTGGGGATGCACTGCAGTGAGTCCAGAGAGTGCTCTGGCACCACTGGGGATGCACTTCAGTGACTCCAGAGAGTGCACTGGCACCACTGGGGATATACTGCAGTGAGTCTAGAGAGTGCACTGGCACCACTGGGGATGCAGTGCAGTGAGTCCAGAGACTGTACTGGCACCAACTGGAGCTGCACTGCAGTGAGTCCTGAGATTGCACTGGCACCACTTGGGATGCACTGCAGTGAGTCCAGAGAGTGCACTGGCACCACTGGGGATGCAGTGCAGTGAGTCCAAAGAGTGCACTGGCACCACTGGGGATGCAGTGCAGTGAGTGCAGAGAGTGCACTGGCACCACTGGGGATGGAGTGCAGTGAGTCCAGAGACTGCACAGGCACCGCTGGGGATGCAGTGCAGTGAGTCCAGAGAGTGCACTGGCACCACTGGGGATGCAGTGCAGTGAGTCCAGAGAGTGCACTGGTCCTAAGGGGATGCAGTGCAGTGAGTGCAGAGAGTGCACTGGCACCACTGGGGATGGAGTGCAGTGAGTCCAGAGACTGCACAGGCACCGCTGGGGATGCAGTGCAGTGAGTCCAGAGAGTGCACTGGCACCACTGGGGATGCAGTGCAGTGAGTCCAGAGAGTGCACTGGTCCTAAGGGGATGCAGTGCAGTGAGTCCAGAGAGTGCACTGGCACCACTGGGGATGAAGTGCAGTGAGTCCAGAGAGTGCACTGGCACCACTGTTGATGCAGTGCAGTGACTCTTGAGAGTGCACTGCCACCACTGGGGATGCACTGCAGTGAGTCCAGAGAGTGCACTGGCACCACTGGGGATGCAGTGCAGTGAGTCCACAGAGTGCCCTGGCACCACTGGGGAGGCAGTGCAGTGAGTCCAGAGAGTGCACTGGCACCACTGGGAATGCAGCGCAGTGACTACAGAGAGTGCACTGGCACCACTGGGGATGCAGTGCAGTGAGTCCAGAGAGTGCACAGGCACCAGTAGGGATGCACTGCAGTGAGTCCAGAGAGTGCACTGGCACCACTGGAGATGCACTGCAGTGAGTGCAGAGACTGCACTGGCACCACTGGGAATGCAGTGCACTGAGTCCAGAGAGTGCACTGGCACCACTGGGGATGCAGTGCAGTGAGTCCAGAGAGTGCACTGGCACCACTGGGGATGCACTGCAGTGAGTCCAGAGAGTGCACTGGCACCACCGGGGATTCACTGCAGTGAGTCCAGAGTGTGCACTGGCACCACTGGGGATGCAGTGCAGTGACTCCAGAGAGTGCACTGGCACCTCAGGGGGTTCACTGCAGAGAGTCCAGAGAGTGCACTGGCTCCACTGGGGATGCAGTGCAGTGAGTCCAGAGAGTGCACTGGCACCACTGGGGATGCACTGCAGTGAGTCCAGAGAGTGCACTGGCACCACTGGGCATGCACCCCGGTGAGTCCAGAGAGTGCACTGGCACCACTGGGGATGTACCCCGGTGAGTCCAGAGAGTGCACTGGCACCTCTGGGGATGCAGTGCAGTGAGTCCAGATAGTGCACTGGCACCTCTGGGGATGCAGTGCAGTGAGTCCAGATAGTGCACTGGCACCAGTGGGGGTGCACGGCAGTGAGTTCAGAGAGTGCACTGGCACCACTGGGGATGCACTGCAGTGAGTCCAGAGAGTGCACTGGCACCTCTGGGGATGCAGTGCAGTGAGTCCAGAGAGTGCAGAGGCACCACTGGGGATACAGTGCTGTGACTCCAGAGAGTGCACTGGCACCATTGCGGATGCAGTGCAGTTAGTCCAGAGAGTGCACTGGCACCACTGGTGATGCAGTGCAGTGAGTGCAGAGAGTGCACTGGCACCACTGGCGATGCAGTGCAGTGAGTCCAGAGAGTGCACTAGCACCAGTGGGGATGCACTGCAGTGAGTCCAGAGAGTGCTCTGGCACCACTGGGGATGCACTTCAGTGAGTCCAGCGAGTGCACTGGCACCACTGGGGATATACTGCAGTGACTCCAGAGAGTGCACTGGCACCACTGGGGATGCACTGCAGTGAGTCCAGAGAGTGCACTGGCACCACTGGGGATGCAGTGCAGTGAGTCCAGAGACTGTACTGGCACCAACTGGAGCTGCACTGCAGTGAGTCCTGAGTTTGCACTGGCACCACTTGGGATGCACTGCAGTGAGTCCAGAGAGTGCACTGGCACCACTGGGGATGCAGTGCAGTGAGTCCAAAGAGTGCACTGGCACCACTGGGGATGCAGTGCAGTGAGTGCAGAGAGTGCACTGGCACCACTGGCGATGCAGTGCAGTGAGTCCAGAGACTGCACAGGCACCGCTGGGGATGCAGTGCAGTGAGTCCAGAGAGTGCACTGGCACCACTGGGGATGCAGTGCAGTGAGTCCAGAGAGTGCACTGGTCCTAAGGGGATGCAGTGCAGTGAGTGCAGAGAGTGCACTGGCACCACTGGGGATGGAGTGCAGTGAGTCCAGAGACTGCACAGGCACCGCTGGGGATGCAGTGCAGTGAGTCCAGAGAGTGCACTGGCACCACTGGGGATGCAGTGCAGTGAGTCCAGAGAGTGCACTGGTCCTAAGGGGATGCAGTGCAGTGAGTCCAGAGAGTGCACTGGCACCACTGGGGATGAAGTGCAGTGAGTCCAGAGAGTGCACTGGCACCACTGTTGATGCAGTGCAGTGACTCTTGAGAGTGCACTGCCACCACTGGGGATGCACTGCAGTGAGTCCAGAGAGTGCACTGGCACCACTGGGGATGCAGCACAGTGAGTCCAGAGAGTGAACTGTCACCACTGGGGATGCACTGCAGTGAGTCCAGAGAGTGCACTGGCACCAGTGGGGATGCAGTGCAGTGACTCTTGAGAGTGCACTGCCACCACTGGGGATGCACTGCAGTGAGTCCACAGAGTGCCCTGGCACCACTGGGGAGGCAGTGCAGTGAGTCCAGAGAGTGCACTGGCACCACTGGGGACGCAGCGCAGTGACTCCAGAGAGTGCACTGACACCACTGGGGATGCACTGCAGTGAGTCCAGAGAGTGCACTGGCACCAGTGGGGATGCACTGCAGTGAGTCCAGAGAGTGCACTGGCACCACTGGGGATGCAGCACAGTGAGTCCAGAGAGTGAACTGTCACCACTGGGGACGCAGCGCAGTGACTCCAGAGAGTGCACTGACACCACTGGGGATGCACTGCAGTGAGTCCAGAGAGTGCACTGGCACCAGTGGGGATGCACTGCAGTGGGTCCAGAGCGTGCACTGGCACCACTGGGGATGCAGTGCAGTGAGTCCAGAGAGTGCACTGGCACCACTGGGGATGCAGTGCAGTGACTCCAGAGAGTGCACTGGCACCACTGGAGATGCACTGCAGTGAGTCCAGAGAGTGCACTGGCTCCACTGGGGATGCAATGCACTGAGTCCAGAGAGTGCACTGGCACCACTGGGGATGCACTGCAGTGAGTCCAGAGAGTGCACTGGCACCACTGGGGATGCACTGCAGTGAGTCCAGAGAGTGCAGAGGCACCACTGGGGATACAGTGCTGTGACTCCAGAGAGTGCACTGGCACCATTGCGGATGCAGTGCAGTTAGTCCAGAGAGTGCACTGGCACCACTGGTGATGCAGTCCAGTGAGTGCAGAGAGTGCACTGGCACCACTGGCGATGCAGTGCAGTGAGTCCAGAGAGTGCACTAGCACCACTGGGGATGCACTGCAGTGAGTCCAGAGAGTGCTCTGGCACCACTGGGGATGCACTTCAGTGAGTCCAGAGAGTGCACTGGCACCACTGGGGATATACTGCAGTGACTCCAGAGAGTGCACTGGCACCACTGGGGATGCACTGCAGTGAGTCCAGAGAGTGCACTGGCACCACTGGGGATGCAGTGCAGTGAGTCCAGAGACTGTACTGGCACCAACTGGAGCTGCACTGCAGTGAGTCCTGAGATTGCACTGGCACCACTTGGGATGCACTGCAGTGAGTCCAGAGAGTGCACTGGCACCACTGGGGATGCAGTGCAGTGAGTCCAAAGAGTGCACTGGCACCACTGGGGATGCAGTGCAGTGAGTCCAGAGACTGCACAGGCACCGCTGGGGATGCAGTGCAGTGAGTCCAGAGAGTGCACTGGCACCACTGGGGATGCAGTGCAGTGAGTCCAGAGAGTGCACTGGTCCTAAGGGGATGCAGTGCAGTGAGTGCAGAGAGTGCACTGGCACCACTGGGGATGGAGTGCAGTGAGTCCAGAGACTGCACAGGCACCGCTGGGGATGCAGTGCAGTGAGTCCAGAGAGTGCACTGGCACCACTGGGGATGCAGTGCAGTGAGTCCAGAGAGTGCACTGGTCCTAAGGGGATGCAGTGCAGTGAGTCCAGAGAGTGCACTGGCACCACTGGGGATGAAGTGCAGTGAGTCCAGAGAGTGCACTGGCACCACTGTTGATGCAGTGCAGTGACTCTTGAGAGTGCACTGCCACCACTGGGGATGCACTGCAGTGAGTCCAGAGAGTGCACTGGCACCACTGGGGATGCAGTGCAGTGAGTCCACAGAGTGCCCTGGCACCACTGGGGAGGCAGTGCAGTGAGTCCAGAGAGTGCACTGGCACCACTGGGGATGCAGTGCAGTGAGTCCAGAGAGTGCACAGGCACCAGTAGGGATGCACTGCAGTGAGTCCAGAGAGTGCACTGGCACCACTGGAGATGCACTGCAGTGAGTGCAGAGACTGCACTGGCACCACTGGGAATGCACTGCATTGAGTCCATAGACTGCACTGGCACCACTGGGGATGCAGTGCACTGAGTCCAGAGAGTGCACTGGCACCACTGGGGATGCAGTGCAGTGAGTCCAGAGAGTGCACTGGCACCACTGGGGATGCACTGCAGTGAGTCCAGAGAGTGCACTGGCACCACCGGGGATTCACTGCAGTGCGTCCAGAGTGTGCACTGGCACCACTGGGGATGCAGTGCAGTGACTCCAGAGAGTGCACTGGCACCTCAGGGGGTTCACTGCAGAGAGTCCAGAGAGTGCACTGGCTCCACTGGGGATGCAGTGCAGTGAGTCCAGAGAGTGCACTGGCACCACTGGGGATGCAATGCCGTGAGTCCAGAGAGTGCACTGGCACCACTGGGGATGCACCCCGGTGAGTCCAGAGAGTGCACTGGCACCACTGGGGATGCACCCCGGTGAGTCCAGAGAGTGCACTGTCACCACTGGGGATGCAGTGCAGTGAGTCCAGAGAGTGGACTGGCACCACTGGGGATGCACTGTAGTGAGTCCAGAGAGTGTACAGGCACCACTGGGGATGCAGTGCAGTGAGTCCAGAGAGTGCACTGGCACCACTGGGGATGCAGTGCAGTGAGTCCAGAGAGTGCACTGGCACCACTGGGGATGCACTGCAGTGAGTCCACAGAGTGCACTGGCACCACTGGCGATGCAGTGCAGTGAGTCCAGAGAGTGCACGGGCACCACTGGGGATGCAGTGCAGTTGAGTCCAGAGAGTGCACTGGCACATTGGGGATGCACTGCAGTGAGTCCAGAGAGTGCACTGGCACCTCTGGGGATGCAGTGCAGTGAGTCCAGATAGTGCACTGGCACCAGTGGGGGTGCACTGCAGTGAGTTCAGAGAGTGCACTGGCACCACTGGGGTTGCAGTGCAGTGAGTCCAGAGAGTGCACTGGCACCACTGGGGATGCAGTGCAGTGAGTCCAGAGAGTGCACTGGCACCAGTGGGAATGCAGTGCAGTGACTCAGAGAGTGCACTGGCACCACTGGGGATGCACTGCAATGAGTCCAGAGAGTGCACGGGCACCACTGGGGATGCAGTGCAGTTGAGTTCAGAGATTGCACTGGCGCCACTGGGGTTGCAGTGCAGTGAGTCCAGAGAGTGTACTGGCACCAGTGGGGATGGAGTGCAGCGAGTCCAGAGAGTGCACTGGCACCACTGGGGATGCAGTGCAGTGAGTCCAGAGAGTGCACTGGCACAACTGGGGATGCAGTGCAGTGAGTCCAGAGAGTGGACTGGCACCAGTGGGGATGCACTGCAGTGACTCCAGAGAGTGTACTGGCACCACTGGGGATGCAGTGCCGTGAGTCCAGAGATTGCACTGGCACCACTGGGGATGCACTGCAATGAGTCCAGAGAGTGCACTGGCACCACTGGGGATGCACTGCAGTGAGTCCAGAGAGTGCACTGGCACCAGTGGGGATGCAGTGCAGTGAGTCCAGAGAGTGCACTGGCATCACTGGGGATGCAGTGCAGTGAGTCCAGAGAGTGCACTGGCACCACTTGGGATGCAGTGCAGTGAGTCCAGAGATTGCACTGGCACCAGTGGGGATGGAGTGCAGTGAGTCCAGAGACTGCACAGGCACCACTGGGGATGCAGTGCAGTGAGTCCAGAGAGTGCACTGGCGCCACTGGGGATGGACTGCAGTGAGTCCAGAGAGTGCACTGGTCCTAAGGGGATGCAGTGCAGTGATTCCAGAGAGTGCACTGGCACCACTGGGGATGAAGTGCAGTGAGTCCAGAGAGTGCATTGGCACCAGTGGGGATGGAGTGCAGTGAGTCCAGAGACTGCACAGGCACCACTGGGGATGCACTGCAGTGAGTCCAGAGAGTGCACTGGCACCACTGGGGATGCACTGCAGTGAGTCCAGAGATTGCACTGGCACCACTGGAGATGCACTGCAATGAGTCCAGAGAGTGCACTGGCACCACTGGGGATGCACTGCAGTGAGTCCAGGGAGTGCACTGGCACCAGTGGGGTTGAACTGCAGTGAGTCCAGAGACTGCACAGGCACCACTGGGGATGCAGTGCAGTGAGTCCAGAGAGTGCACTGGCACCACTGGGGATGCAGTGCAGTGAGTCCAGAGAGTGCACTGGTCCTAAGGGGATGCAGTGCAGTGATTCCAGAGAGTGCACTGGCACCACTGGGGATGCAGTGCAGTGAGTCCAGAGATTGCACTGGCACCACTCGAGATGCACTGCAATGAGTCCAGAGAGTCCACTGGCACGACTGGGGATGCACTGCAGTGAGTCCAGAGAGTGCACTGGCTCCAGTGGGGATGCAGTGCAGTGAGTCCAGAGAGTGCACTGGCATCACTGGGGATGCAGTGCAGTGAGTCCAGAGACTGCACAGGCATCACTGGGGATGCAGTGCAGTGAGTTCAGAGAGTGCACTGGCACCACTGGGGATGCAGTGCAGTGAGTGCAGAGAGTGCACTGGCACCAGTGGGGATGCAGTACAGTGAGTCCAGAGAGTGCACTGGCACCACTGGGGATGCAGTGCAGTGACTCCAGAGAGTGCACTGGCACCACTGCGGATGCAGTGCAGTGAGTCCAGAGAGTGCACTGGCACCACTGGGGATGCAGTGCAGTGAGTCCAGAGATTGCACTGGCACCACTGGAGATGCACTGCAATGAGTCCAGAGAGTGCACTGTCAGCACTGGGGATGCACTGCAGTGAGTCCAGAGAGTGCAGAGGCACCACTGGGGATGCAGTGCTGTGACTCCAGAGAGTGCACTGGCACCACTGCGGATGCAGTGCCGTGAGTCCAGAGAGTGCACTGGCACCACTGGGGATGCACTGCAGTGAGTCCAGAGAGTGCACTGGCACCACTGGCGATGCAGTGCAGTGAGTCCAGAGAGTGCACTGGCACCACTGGGGATGCAGTTCAGTGAGTCCAGAGAGTGCACTGGCACCACTGGGGATGCACTGCAGTGAGTCCAGAGAGTGCTCTGGCACCACTGGGGATGCAGTTCAGTGAGTCCAGAGAGTGCACTGGCACCACTGGGGATACACTGCAGTGACTCCAGAGAGTGCACTGGCACCACTGGGGATGCACTGCAGTGAGTCCAGAGACTGCACTGGCACAACTGGGGACGCAGTGCAGTGAGTCCAGATAGTACACTGGCACCAACTGGAGCTGCACTGCAGTGAGTCCTGAGATTGCACTGGCACCACTGGGGATGCACTGTAGTGAGTCCAGAGAGTGCACTGGCACCACTGTTCATAGTGTGCAGTGAGTCCAAAGAGTGCACTGGCACCACTGGGGATGCAGTGCAGTAAGTACAGAGAGTGCACTGGCACCACTGGGGATGCACTGCAGTGACTCCAGAGAGTGCACTGTCACCACTGGGGAGGCAGTGCAGTGAGTCCAGAGAGTGCACTGGCACCACTGGGGATGCAGTGCAGTGAGTCCAGAGAGTGGACTGGCACCAGTGGGGATGGAGTGCAGTGAGTCCAGAGAGTGCACTGGCACCACTGGGGATGCAGTGCAGTGAGTCCAGAGAGTGCACTGGCACCCTGGGGATGCACTGCAGTGAGTCCAGAGAGTGTACTGGCAACACTGGGGATGCAATCCAGTGAGTCCAGAGAGTGCAGTGGCACCACTGGGGATGCAGTGCAGTGAGTCCAGAGAGTGCACTGGCACCACAGGGGATACACTGCAGTGAGTCCAGAGAGTGCACTGGCACCACTGGGGATGGAGTGCATTGAGTCCAGAGAGTGCACTGGCACCAATAGGGATGCACTGCAGCGAGTCCAGAGAGTGCACTGGCACCACTGGAGGTGCACTGCAGTGAGTGCAGATACTGCACTGGCACCACTAGGAATGCACTGCAGTGAGTCCAGAGACTGCACTGGCACCACCTGGGATGCACTGCAGTGAGTCCAGAGAGTGCACAGGCACCACTGGGGATGCAGTGCAGTGAGTCCAGAGAGGTCACTGGCACCACTGGGGATGCAGTGCAGTGAGTCCAGAGAGTGCACTGGCACAACTGGGGATGCAGTTCAGTGAGTCCAGAGAGTGCACTGGCACCACTGGGGATGCAGTGCCGTGAGTCCAGAGAGTGCAATGGCACCACTGGGGATTCACTGCAGTGAGTCCAGAGAGTGCACTGGCACCACTGGGGATGCAGTGCAGTGACTCCAGAGAGTGCACTGACACCTCAGGTGCTGCACTGCAGAGAGTCCAGAGAGTGTACTGGCACCACTGGGGATGCAGTGCAGTGAGTCCAGAGAGTGCACTGGCACCACTGGGGATGGATTGCATTGAGTCCAGAGAGTGCACTGGCACCACTGGGGATGCAGTGCAGTGAGTCCAGAGAGTGCACTGGCACCACTGGGGATGCAGTGCAGTGAGTCCAGAGATTGCACTGGCACCACTGGAGATGCACTGCAATGAGTCCAGAGAGTGCACTGGCACCACTGGGGATGCACTGCAGTGAGTCCAGAGAGTGCACTGGCACCACTGGGGATGCACTGCAGTGAGTCCAGAGAGTGCACTGGCACCACTGGGGATGCACTGCAGTGAGTCCAGAGACTGCACAGGCACCACTGGGGATGCAGTGCAGTGAGTCCAGAGAGTGCACTGGCACCACTGGGGATGCATTCCAATGAGTCCAGAGAGTGCACTGGTCCTAAGGGGATGCAGTGCACTGATTCCAGAGAGTGCACTGGCACCACTGTGGATGCAGTGCCGTGAGTCCAGAGATTGCACTGGCACCACTCGAGATGCACTGCAATGAGTCCAGAGAGTGCACTGGCACCACTGGGGATGCACTGCAGTGAGTCCAGAGAGTGCACTGGCACCACTGGGGATGCAGTGCAGTGATTCCAGAGAGTGCACTGGCATCACTGGGGATGCAGTGCAGTGAGTCCAGAGACTGCACAGGCACCACTGGGGATGCAGTGCAGTGAGTCCAGAGAGTGCACTGGCACCACTGGGGATGCAGTGCAGTGAGTCCAGAGAGTGCACTGGCACCTTGGGGATGCAGTGCAGTGAGTGCAGAGAGTGCACTGGCACCACTGGGGATGCACCCCGGTGAGTCCAGAGAGTGCACTGGCACCACTGGGGATGCAGTGCAGTGACTCCAGAGAGTGCACTGGCACCACTGGGGATGCAGTGCAGTGAGTGCAGAGAGTGCACTGGCACCACTGGGGATGCACATCAGTGAGTTCAAAGAGGGCACTGGCACCACTGCGGATGCACTGCAGTGAGTCCAAAGAGTGCACTGGCACCACTGGGGATGCACTGCAGTGAGTCCAGAGAGTGCACTGGCACCACTGGGGATGCACTGCAGTGAGTCCAGAGAGTGTACTGGCACCAGTGGGGATGGAGTGCAGTGAGTCCAGAGAGTGCACTGGCACCACTGGGGATGCAGTGCAGTGAGTCCAGAGAGTGCACTGGCACCACTGGGGATGCAGTGCAGTGAGTCCAGAGAGTGCACTGGTCCTAAGGGAATGCACTGCAGTGAGTCCAGAGAGTGTACTGGCACCACTGGGGATGCAGTGACGTGAGTCCAGAGATTGCACTGGCACCACTGGGGATGCAGTGCAGTGAGTCCAGAGAGTGCACTGGTCCTAAGGGGATGTACTACAGTGAGTCCAGAGAGTGCACTGGCACCACTGGGGATGCAGTGCCGTGAGTCCAGAGATTGCACTGGCACCACTGGGGATGCATTGCAGTGAGTCCAGAGAGTGCACTGGCACCACTGGGGATGCACTGCAGTGAGTCCAGAGAGTGCACAGGCACCACCTGGGATGCAGTGCAGTGAGTCCAGAGAGTGCACTGGCACCACTGGGGATGCCCTCCAGTGAGTCCAGAGAGTGCACTGGCACCACTGGGGATGCAGTGCAGTGAGTCCAGAGAGTGCACTGGCACCACTGGGGATGCACCTTGGTGAGTCCAGAGAGTGCACTGGCACCACTGGGGATGCACCCCGGTGAGTCCAGAGAGTGCACTTGAAGCACTGGGGATGCAATGCAGTTAGTCCAGAGAGTGCACTGGCACCACTGGGGATGCACTGCAGTGAGTCCAGAGACTGCACAGGCACCACTGGGGATGCAGTGCAGTGACTCCAGAGTGTGCACTGGCACCGCTGGGGATGCAGTGCAGTGAGTCCAGAGAGTGCACTGTCACCACTGGGGATGCAGTGCAGTGAGTGCAGAGAGTGCACTGGCACCACTGGGGATGCAGTGCAGTGAGTCCAGAGAGTGCACTGGCACCACTGGGGATGCACTGCAGTGAGTCCAGAGAGTGCACTGGCACCACTGGGGATGCAGTGCAGTGAGTGCAGAGAGTGCACTAGCACCACTGGGGATGCAGTGCAGTGAGTCCAGAGAGTGCAGTGGCACCACTGGGGATGCAGTGCAGTGAGTCCAGAGAGTGCACGGGCACCACTGGGGATGCAGTGCAGTTGAGTCCAGAGAGTGCACTGGTACCACTGGGGATGCAGTGCAGTGAGTCCAGAGAGTGCACGGGCACCACTGGGGATGCAGTGCAGTGAGTCCAGAGAGTGCACGGGCACCACTGGGGATGCAGTGCAGTGAGTCCAGAGAGTGCACGGGCACCACTGGGGATGCAGTGCAGTGAGTCCAGAGAGTGCACGGGCACCACTGGGGATGCAGTGCAGTGAGTCCAGAGAGTGCACTGGTACCACTGGGGATGCAGTGCAGTGAGTCCAGAGAGTGCACTGGCACCACTGGGGATGCACTGCAGTGAGTCCAGAGAGTGCACTGGCACCACTGGGAATGCAATGCTGTGAGTTCAGAGACTGCACTGGCACCACTGCGGATGCACTGCAGTGAGTCCAGAGAGTGTACTGGCACCACTGGGAATGCACTGCAGTTAGTCCAGAGAGTGCACAGGCACGACTGGGGATGCAGTGCAGTGAGTCCAGAGAGTGCACTGGCACCACTGGGGATGCACTGCAGTGAGTCCAGAGAATGCACTGGCACCACCGGGGTTTCACTGCAGTGAGTCCAGAGAGTGCACTGGCACCACTGGCGATGCAGTGCAGTGAGTCCAGAGAGTGCACTGGCAACACTGGGGATGCACTGCAGTAAGTGCAGAGAGTGCACTGGCACCACTGGTGATGCAGTGCAGTGAGTCCAGAGAGTGCACTGGCACCACTGTGGATGCACCCCGGTGAGTCCAGAGAGTGCACTGGCAGCAATGGGGATGCACTGCACTGAGTCCAGAGAGTGCACTGGCACCACTGGGGATGCACTGCAGTGAGTCCAGAGAGTGCACTGGCACCACTGGGGATGTACTGCAGTGACTCCAGAGAGTGCACTGGCAAAACTGGGGATGCAGTGCAGTGAGTGCAGAGAGTGCACTGGCACCAGTGGGGATGCAGTGCAGTGAGTCCAGATAGTGCACTGGCACCACTGGGGATGCACTGCAGTGAGTCCAGAGAGTGCACTGGCACCACTGGGGATGCACTGCAGTGAGTCCAGAGAGTGCACTGGCACCACTGGGGATGCAGTGCAGTGAGTCCAGAGAGTGCATTGGCACCACTGGGGATGCACTGCAGTGAGTCCAGAGAGTGCACTGGCACCACTGGGGATGCAGTGCAGTGAGTCCAGAGAGTGCACTGGCACCAGTGGGGATGCACTGCAGTGAGTCCAGAGAGTGCACTGGCATACTGGGGATGCACTGCAGTGAGTCCAGAGAGTCCACTGGCACCACTGGGGATGCACTGCCGTGAGTCCAGAGAGTGCACTGGCACCACTGGGGATGCACCCCGGTGAGTCCAGAGAGTGCACTGGCACCACTGGGGATGCACTGCTGTGAGTCCAGAGACTGCACAGGCACGACTGGGGATGCAGTGCAGTGAGTCCAGAGATTACACTGGCACCAGTGGGGATGCAGTGCAGTGAGTCAAGAGAGTGCACTGGCACCACCGGGGATTCACTGCAGTGAGTCCAGAGAGTGCACTGGCACCAGTGGGGATGCAGTGCCGTGAGTCCAGAGAGTGCACTGGCACCACTGGGGATGCACTGCAGTGAGTCCAGAGAGTGCACTGGCACCACCGGGGTTTCACTGCAGTGAGTCCAGAGAGTGCACTGGCACCACTGGGGATGCACTGCAGTGAGTCCAGAGAGTGCACTGGCAACACTGGGGATGCACTGCAGTAAGTGCAGAGAGTGCACTGGCACCAGTAGGGATGCAGTGCAGTGAGTACAGAGAGTGCACTGGCACCACTGTGGTGCACCCCGGTGAGTCCAGAGAGTGCACTGGCACCACTGGGGATGCACCCCGGTGAGTCCAGTGAGTGCACTGGCAGCAATGGGGATGCAGTGCAGTGAGTCCAGAGAGTGCACTGGCACCACTGGGGATGCACTGCAGTGAGTCCAGAGAGTGCACTGGCACCACTGGGGATGCACTGCAGTGACTCCAGAGAGTGCACTGGCAAAACTGGGGATGCAGTGCAGTGAGTGCAGAGAGTGCACTGGCACCACTGGGGATGCACTGCAGTGAGTCCAGATAGTGCACTGGCACCACTGGGGATGCACTGCAGTGAGTCCAGAGAGTGTACTGTCTCCACTGGGGATGCACTGGAGTGAGTGCAGAGAGTGCACTGGCACCACTGTGGATGCAGTGCAGTGAGTCCAGAGAGTGCATTGGCACCACTGGGGATGCAGTGCAGTGAGTCCAGAGAGTGCACTGGCACCACTGGGGATGCACTGCAGTGAATCCAGAGAGTGCACTGGCACCAGTGGGGATGCAGTGCAGTGAGTCCAGAGAGTGCACTGGCACCACTGGGGATGCACTGCAGTGAGTCCAGAGAGTGCACTGGCACCACTGGGGATGCACCCCGGTGAGTCCAGAGAGTGCACTGGCACCACTGGGGATGCACCCCGGTGAGTCCAGAGAGTGCACTGGCACCACTGGGGATGCAGTGCAGTGAGTCTAGAGAGTGCACTGGCACCACTGGGGATGCATTGCAGTGACTCCAGAGAGTGCACTGGAAAAACTGCAGATGCACTGCAGTGAGTGCAGATACTGCACTGGCACCACTAGGAATGCACTGCAGTGAGTCCAGAGAGTGCACTGGCACCACTGGGGATGCAGTGCAGTGAGTCCAGAGAGTGCACTGGCACCACTGGGGATGCAGTGCAGTGAGTCCAGAGAGTGCACTGGCACCACTGGAGATGCACTGCAATGAGTCCAGAGAGTGCACTGGCACCACTGGGGATGCACTGCAGTGAGTCCAGAGAGTGCACTGGCACCAGTGGGGATGCAGTGCAGTGAGTCCAGAGAGTGCACTGGCACCACTGGGGATGGAGTGCAGTGAGTCCAGAGACTGCACAGGCACCACTGGGGATGCAGTGCAGTGAGTCCAGAGAGTGCACTGGCACCACTGGGGATGCAGTGCAGTGAGTCCAGAGAGTGCACTGGTCCTAAGGGGATGCAGTGCAGTGATTCCAAAGAGTGCACTGGCACCACTGGGGATGCAGTGCCGTGAGTCCAGAGATTGCACTGGCACCACTCGAGATGCACTGCAATGAGTCCAGAGATTGCACTGGCACCACTGGGGATGCACTGCAGTGAGTCTTGAGAGTGCACTGGCACCAGTGGGGATGCAGTGCAGTGAGTCCAGAGAGTGCACTGGCATCACTGGGGATGCAGTGCAGTGAGTCCAGAGACTGCACAGGCACCATTGGGGATGCAGTGCAGTGAGTCCAGAGACTGCACTGGCACCACTGGTGATGCAGTGCAGTGATTTCAGAGAGTGCACTGGCACCACTGGGGATGCACTGCAGTGAGTCCAGAGAGTGCACTGGCACCACTGGGGATGCAGTGCAGTGACTCCAGAGAGTGCACTGGCACCACTGGGGATGCAGTGCAGTGAGTCCAGAGAGTGCACTGGCATCACTGGGGATGCACTGCAGTGAGTCCAGAGAGTGCACTGGCACCAGAGGGAATGCACTGCAGTGAGTCCAGAGAGTGCACTGGCACCACTGGGGATGCAGTGCAGTGAGTCCAGAGAGTGCACTGGCACCACTGGGGATGCACTGCAGTGAGTCCAGAGATTGCACAGGCACCACTGGGGATGCAGTGCAGTGAGTCCAGAGAGTGCACTGGCACCACTGGGGATGCAGTGCAGTGAGTCCAGAGAGTGCTCTGGCACCACTGGGGATTCACTGCAGTGAGTCCAGAGAGTGCACTGGCACCTCTGGGGATACACTGCAGTGACTCCAGAGAGTGCACTGGCACCACTGGGGATGCACTGCAGTGAGTCCAGAGAGTGCACTGGCACCACTGGGGATGCAGTGCAGTGAGTCCAGATAGTGCACTGGCACCAACTGGAGCTGCACTGCAGTGAGTCCAGAGAGTGCACTGGCACCACTGGGGATGCACTGCTGTGAGTCCAGAGACTGCACAGGCACCACTGGGGATGCAGTGCAGTGACGCCAGAGAGTGTGCTGGCACCCCTGGGGATGCAGTGCAGTGAGTCCAGAGAGTGCACTGGCACCACTGGGGATGCACTGCAGTGAGTCCAGAGAGTGCACTGGCTGCACTGGGGATGCAGTGCCGTGAGTCCAGAGAGTGCACTGGCACCACTGGGGAAGCAGTGCAGTGAGTCCAGAGAGTGCACTGGCACCACTGGGGATGCAGGGCAGTGAGTCCAGAGAGTGCACTGGTCCTAAGGGGATGCACTGCAGTGAGTCCAGAGAGTGTACTGGCACCACTGGGGATGCAGTGCCGTGAGTCCAGAGATTGCACTGGCACCACTGGGGATGCAGTGCAGTGAGTCCAGAGAGTGCACTGGTCCTAAGGGGATGCACTACAGTGAGTCCAGAGAGTGCACTGGCACCACTGGGGATGCACTGCAGTGACTCCAGAGATTGCACTGGCACCACTGGGGATGCAGTGCAGTGAGTCCAGAGAGTGCACTGGCACCACTGGGGATGCACTGCAGTGAGTCCAGAGAGTGCACAGGCACCACCTGGGATGCTGTGCAGTGAGTCCAGAGAGTGCACTGGCACCACTGGGGATGCACTGCTGTGAGTCCAGAGACTGCACAGGCACCACTGGGGATGCAGTGCAGTGACGCCAGAGAGTGTGCTGGC
Organism: Anser cygnoides; assembly: GCF_040182565.1. Lineage (NCBI taxonomy): Eukaryota > Metazoa > Chordata > Aves > Anseriformes > Anatidae > Anser > Anser cygnoides. Next base: position 38,767,011 of record NC_089879.1, read on the forward strand.
ACCCCTGGGGATGCAGTGCAGTGAGTCCAGAGAGTGCACTGGCACCACTGGGGATGCACTGCAGTGAGTCCAGAGAGTGCACTGGCTCCACTGGGGATGCAGTGCCGTGAGTCCAGAGAGTGCACTGGCACCACTGGGGATGCAGTGCAGTGAGTCCAGAGAGTGCACTGGCATCACTGCGGATGCACTGCAGTGAGTCCAGAGACTGCACTGGCACCACTGGGGATGCACTGCAGTGAGTCCAGAGAGTGCACTGGCACCACTGGGGATGTACTGCCGTGAGTCCAGAGACTGCACAGGCACGACTGGGGATGCAGTGCAGTGAGTCCAGAGATTACACTGGCACCAGTGGGGATGCAGTGCAGTGAGTCCAGAGAGTGCACTGGCACCACCGGGGATTCACTGCAGTGAGTCCAGAGATTGCACTGGCACCACTGGGGATGCAGTGCAGTGAGTCCAGAGAGTGCACTGGCACCACTGGGGATGCAGTGCAGTGAGTCCAGAGAGTGCACTGGCACCACTGGGGATGCAGTGCAGTGAGTCCAGAGAGTGCACTGGCTACACTGGGGATGCACTGCAGTGAGTCCAGAGAGTGCACTGGCACTACTGGGGTGCAGTGCAGTGAGTGCAGAGAGTGCACTGGCACCACTGGGGATGCACCTTGGTGAGTCCAGAGAGTGCACTGGCACCACTGGGGATGCACCCCGGTGAGTGCAGAGAGTGCACTGGCAGCACTGGGGATGCAATGCAGTGAGTCCAGAGAGTGCACTGGCACCACTGGGGATGCACTGCAGTGAGTCCAGAGACTGCACAGGCACCACTGGGGATGCAGTGCAGTGACTCCAGAGAGTGCACTGGCACCGCTGGGGATGCAGTGCAGTGAGTCCAGAGAGTGCACTGTCACCACTGGGGATGCAGTGCAGTGAGTCCAGAGAGTGCACTGTCTCCACTGGGGATGCAGTGCAGTGAGTCCAGAGAGTGCACTGGCACCACTGGGGATGCACTGCAGTGAGTCCAGAGAGTGCACTGGCACCACTAGGGATGCAGTGCAGTGAGTCCAGAGAGTGCACTAGCACCACTGGGGATGCAGTGCAGTGAGTCCAGAGAGTGCACTGCCACCACTGGGGATGCAGTACAGTGAGTCCAGAGAGTGCACTGGCACCACTGGGGATGCAGTGCAGTGAGTCCAGAGAGTGCACTGGCACCACTGGGGATGCAGTGCAGTGAGTCCAGAGAGTGCACTGGCACCACTGGGGATGCAGTGCAGTGAGTGCAGAGAGGGCACTGGCACCACTGGGGATGCACCCCGGTGAGTCCAGAGAGTGCACTGGTACAACTGGGGATGCACTGCCGTGAGTCCAGAGACTGCACAGGCACGACTGGGGATGCAGTGCAGTGAGTCCAGAGATTACACTGGCACCAGTGGGGATGCAGTGCAGTGAGTCCAGAGAGTGCACTGGCACCACCGGGGATTCACTGCAGTGAGTCCAGAGAGTGCACTGGCACCACTGGGGATGCAGTGCAGTGAGTCCAGAGAGTGCACTGGCACCACTGGGGATGCACTGCAGTGAGTCCAGAGAGTGCACTGGCACCACCGGTGTTTCACTGCAGTGAGTCCAGAGAGTGCACTGGCACCACTGGGGATGCAGTACAGTGAGTCCAGAGAGTGCACTGGCATCACTGCGGATGCACTGCAGTGAGTCCAGAGACTGCACTGGCACCACTGGGGATGCACTGCAGTGAGTCCAGAGAGTGCACTGGCACCACTGGGGATGTACTGCCGTGAGTCCAGAGACTGCACAGGCACGACTGGGGATGCAGTGCAGTGAGTCCAGAGATTACACTGGCAGCAGTGGGGATGCAGTGCAGTGAGTCCAGAGAGTGCACTGGCACCACCGGGGATTCACTGCAGTGAGTCCAGAGATTGCACTGGCACCACTGGGGATGCAGTGCAGTGAGTCCAGAGAGTGCACTGTCACCACTGGGGATGCAGTGCAGTGAGTCCAGAGAGTGCACTGTCTCCACTGGGGATGCAGTGCAGTGAGTCCAGAGAGTGCACTGGCACCACTGGGGATGCAGTGCAGTGAGTCCAGAGAGTGCACTGCCACCACTGGGGATGCAGTACAGTGAGTCCAGAGAGTGCACTGGCACCACTGGGGATGCAGTGCAGTGAGTCCAGAGAGTGCACTGGCACCACTGGGGATGCAGTGCAGTGAGTCCAGAGAGTGCACTGGCACCACTGGGGATGCAGTGCAGTGAGTCCAGAGAGTGCACTAGCACCACTGGGGATGCAGTGCAGTGAGTCCAGAGAGTGCACTGGCACCACTGGGGATGCAGTGCAGTGAGTGCAGAGAGGGCACTGGCACCACTGGGGATGCACCCCGGTGAGTCCAGAGAGTGCACTGGTACAACTGGGGATGCACTGCCGTGAGTCCAGAGACTGCACAGGCACGACTGGGGATGCAGTGCAGTGAGTCCAGAGATTACACTGGCACCAGTGGGGATGCAGTGCAGTGAGTCCAGAGAGTGCACTGGCACCACCGGGGATTCACTGCAGTGAGTCCAGAGAGTGCACTGGCACCACTGGGGATGCAGTGCAGTGAGTCCAGAGAGTGCACTGGCACCACTGGGGATGCACTGCAGTGAGTCCAGAGAGTGCACTGGCACCACCGGTGTTTCACTGCAGTGAGTCCAGAGAGTGCACTGGCACCACTGGGGATGCAGTACAGTGAGTCCAGAGAGTGCACTGGCATCACTGCGGATGCACTGCAGTGAGTCCAGAGACTGCACTGGCACCACTGGGGATGCACTGCAGTGAGTCCAGAGAGTGCACTGGCACCACTGGGGATGTACTGCCGTGAGTCCAGAGACTGCACAGGCACGACTGGGGATGCAGTGCAGTGAGTCCAGAGATTACACTGGCACCAGTGGGGATGCAGTGCAGTGAGTCCAGAGAGTGCACTGGCACCACCGGGGATTCACTGCAGTGAGTCCAGAGATTGCACTGGCACCACTGGGGATGCAGTGCAGTGAGTCCAGAGAGTGCACTGGCACCACTGGGGATGCAGTGCAGTGAGTCCAGAGAGTGCACTGGCACCACTGGGGATGCAGTGCAGTGAGTCCAGAGAGTGCACTGGCTACACTGGGGATGCACTGCAGTGAGTCCAGAGAGTGCACTGGCACTACTGGGGTGCAGTGCAGTGAGTGCAGAGAGTGCACTGGCACCACTGGGGATGCACCTTGGTGAGTCCAGAGAGTGCACTGGCACCACTGGGGATGCACCCCGGTGAGTGCAGAGAGTGCACTGGCAGCACTGGGGATGCAATGCAGTGAGTCCAGAGAGTGCACTGGCACCACTGGGGATGCACTGCAGTGAGTCCAGAGACTGCACAGGCACCACTGGGGATGCAGTGCAGTGACTCCAGAGAGTGCACTGGCACCGCTGGGGATGCAGTGCAGTGAGTCCAGAGAGTGCACTGTCACCACTGGGGATGCAGTGCAGTGAGTCCAGAGAGTGCACTGTCTCCACTGGGGATGCAGTGCAGTGAGTCCAGAGAGTGCACTGGCACCACTGGGGATGCACTGCAGTGAGTCCAGAGAGTGCACTGGCACCACTAGGGATGCAGTGCAGTGAGTCCAGAGAGTGCACTAGCACCACTGGGGATGCAGTGCAGTGAGTCCAGAGAGTGCACTGCCACCACTGGGGATGCAGTACAGTGAGTCCAGAGAGTGCACTGGCACCACTGGGGATGCAGTGCAGTGAGTCCAGAGAGTGCACTGGCACCACTGGGGATGCAGTGCAGTTGAGTCCAGAGAGTGCACTGGCCCCTTGGGGATGCAGTGCAGTGAGTCCAGAGAGTGCACTGGTACCACTGGGGATGCAGTGCAGTGAGTCCAGAGAGTGCACTGGCATCAGTGGGCTTGCACTGCAGTGAGTCCAGAGAGTGCACTGGCACCAGTGCGGAAGCACTGCAGTGAGTCCAGAGAGTGCACTGGCACCACTGGGAATGCACTGCAGTGAGTCCAGAGAGTGCACTGGCACCACTGGGAATGCAATGCTGTGAGTTCAGAGACTGCACTGGCACCACTGGGGATGCACTGCAGTGAGTCCAGAGAGTGTACTGGCACCACTGGGGATGCACTGCAGTTAGTCCAGAGAGTGCACAGGCACGACTGGGGATGCAGTGCAGTGAGTCCAGAGAGTGCACTGGCACCACCGGGGTTTCACTGCAGTGAGTCCAGAGAGTGCACTGGCACCACTGGCGATGCACTGCAGTGAGTCCAGAGAGTGCACTGGCAACACTGGGGATGCACTGCAGTAAGTGCAGAGAGTGCACTGGCACCACTGGGGATGCAGTGCAGTGAGTCCAGAGAGTGCACTGGCACCACTGTGGATGCACCCCGGTGAGTCCAGAGAGTGCACTGGCAGCAATGGGGATGCAGTGCAGTGAGTCCAGAGAGTGCACTGGCACCACTGGGGATGCACTGCAGTGAGTCCAGAGAGTGCACTGGCAAAACTGGGGATGCATTGCAGTGAGTGCAGAGAGTGCACTGGCACCAGTGGGGATGCAGTGCAGTGAGTCCAGATAGTGCACTGGCACCACTGGGGATGCTCTGCAGTGAGTCCAGAGAGTGCACTGGCACCACTGGGGATGCAGTGCAGTGAGTCCAGAGAGTGCACTGGCACCACTGGGGATGCAGTGCAGTGAGTAAAGAGAGTGCACTGGCACCACTGGGGATGCAGTGCAGTGAGTCCAGAGAGTGCACTGGCACCACTGGGGATGCACTGCAGTGAGTCCAGAGAGTGCACTGGCACCACTGGGGATGCAGGGCAGTGAGTCCTGAGAGTGCACTGGTCCTAAGGGGATGCACTGCAGTGAGTCCAGAGAGTGTACTGGCACCACTGGGGATGCAGTGCCGTGAGTCCAGAGATTGCACTGGCACCACTGGGGATGCAGTGCATTGAGTCCAGAGAGTGCACTGGTCCTAAGGGGATGCACTACAGTGAGTCCAGAGAGTGCACTGGCACCACTGGGGATGCACTGCAGTGACTCCAGAGATTGCACTGGCACCACTGGGGATGCAGTGCAGTGAGTCCAGAGAGTGCACTGGCACCACTGGGGATGCACTGCAGTGAGTCCAGAGAGTGCACAGGCACCACCTGGGATGCTGTGCAGTGAGTCCAGAGAGTGCACTGGCACCACTGGGGATGCACTGCTGTGAGTCCAGAGACTGCACAGGCACCACTGGGGATGCAGTGCAGTGACGCCAGAGAGTGTGCTGGCACCCCTGGGGATGCAGTGCAGTGAGTCCAGAGAGTGCACTGGCACCACTGGGGATGCACTGCAGTGAGTCCAGAGAGTGCACTGGCTCCACTGGGGATGCAGTGCCGTGAGTCCAGAGAGTGCACTGGCACCACTGGGGATGCAGTGCAGTGAGTCCAGAGAGTGCACTGGCATCACTGCGGATGCACTGCAGTGAGTCCAGAGACTGCACTGGCACCACTGGGGATGCACTGCAGTGAGTCCAGAGAGTGCACTGGCACCACTGGGGATGTACTGCCGTGAGTCCAGAGACTGCACAGGCACGACTGGGGATGCAGTGCAGTGAGTCCAGAGATTACACTGGCACCAGTGGGGATGCAGTGCAGTGAGTCCAGAGAGTGCACTGGCACCACCGGGGATTCACTGCAGTGAGTCCAGAGATTGCACTGGCACCACTGGGGATGCAGTGCAGTGAGTCCAGAGAGTGCACTGGCACCACTGGGGATGCAGTGCAGTGAGTCCAGAGAGTGCACTGGCACCACTGGGGATGCAGTGCAGTGAGTCCAGAGAGTGCACTGGCTACACTGGGGATGCACTGCAGTGAGTCCAGAGAGTGCACTGGCACTACTGGGGTGCAGTGCAGTGAGTGCAGAGAGTGCACTGGCACCACTGGGGATGCACCTTGGTGAGTCCAGAGAGTGCACTGGCACCACTGGGGATGCACCCCGGTGAGTGCAGAGAGTGCACTGGCAGCACTGGGGATGCAATGCAGTGAGTCCAGAGAGTGCACTGGCACCACTGGGGATGCACTGCAGTGAGTCCAGAGACTGCACAGGCACCACTGGGGATGCAGTGCAGTGACTCCAGAGAGTGCACTGGCACCGCTGGGGATGCAGTGCAGTGAGTCCAGAGAGTGCACTGTCACCACTGGGGATGCAGTGCAGTGAGTCCAGAGAGTGCACTGTCTCCACTGGGGATGCAGTGCAGTGAGTCCAGAGAGTGCACTGGCACCACTGGGGATGCACTGCAGTGAGTCCAGAGAGTGCACTGGCACCACTAGGGATGCAGTGCAGTGAGTCCAGAGAGTGCACTAGCACCACTGGGGATGCAGTGCAGTGAGTCCAGAGAGTGCACTGCCACCACTGGGGATGCAGTACAGTGAGTCCAGAGAGTGCACTGGCACCACTGGGGATGCAGTGCAGTGAGTCCAGAGAGTGCACTGGCACCACTGGGGATGCAGTGCAGTGAGTCCAGAGAGTGCACTGGCACCACTGGGGATGCAGTGCAGTGAGTCCAGAGAGTGCACTAGCACCACTGGGGATGCAGTGCAGTGAGTCCAGAGAGTGCACTGGCACCACTGGGGATGCAGTGCAGTGAGTGCAGAGAGGGCACTGGCACCACTGGGGATGCACCCCGGTGAGTCCAGAGAGTGCACTGGTACAACTGGGGATGCACTGCCGTGAGTCCAGAGACTGCACAGGCACGACTGGGGATGCAGTGCAGTGAGTCCAGAGATTACACTGGCACCAGTGGGGATGCAGTGCAGTGAGTCCAGAGAGTGCACTGGCACCACCGGGGATTCACTGCAGTGAGTCCAGAGAGTGCACTGGCACCACTGGGGATGCAGTGCAGTGAGTCCAGAGAGTGCACTGGCACCACTGGGGATGCACTGCAGTGAGTCCAGAGAGTGCACTGGCACCACCGGTGTTTCACTGCAGTGAGTCCAGAGAGTGCACTGGCACCACTGGGGATGCAGTACAGTGAGTCCAGAGAGTGCACTGGCATCACTGCGGATGCACTGCAGTGAGTCCAGAGACTGCACTGGCACCACTGGGGATGCACTGCAGTGAGTCCAGAGAGTGCACTGGCACCACTGGGGATGTACTGCCGTGAGTCCAGAGACTGCACAGGCACGACTGGGGATGCAGTGCAGTGAGTCCAGAGATTACACTGGCACCAGTGGGGATGCAGTGCAGTGAGTCCAGAGAGTGCACTGGCACCACCGGGGATTCACTGCAGTGAGTCCAGAGATTGCACTGGCACCACTGGGGATGCAGTGCAGTGAGTCCAGAGAGTGCACTGTCACCACTGGGGATGCAGTGCAGTGAGTCCAGAGAGTGCACTGTCTCCACTGGGGATGCAGTGCAGTGAGTCCAGAGAGTGCACTGGCACCACTGGGGATGCAGCGCAGTGAGTCCAGAGAGTGCACTGGCACCACTAGGGATGCAGTGCAGTGAGTCCAGAGAGTGCACTAGCACCACTGGGGATGCAGTGCAGTGAGTCCAGAGAGTGCACTGCCACCACTGGGGATGCAGTACAGTGAGTCCAGAGAGTGCACTGGCACCACTGGGGATGCATTGCAGTGAGTCCAGAGAGTGCACTGGCACCACTGGGGATGCAGTGCAGTGAGTCCAGAGAGTGCACTGGCACCACTGGGGATGCAGTGCAGTGAGTCCAGAGAGTGCACTAGCACCACTGGGGATGCAGTGCAGTGAGTCCAGAGAGTGCACTGGCACCACTGGGGATGCAGTGCAGTGAGTGCAGAGAGGGCACTGGCACCACTGGGGATGCACCCCGGTGAGTCCAGAGAGTGCACTGGTACAACTGGGGATGCACTGCCGTGAGTCCAGAGACTGCACAGGCACGACTGGGGATGCAGTGCAGTGAGTCCAGAGATTACACTGGCACCAGTGGGGATGCAGTGCAGTGAGTCCAGAGAGTGCACTGGCACCACCGGGGATTCACTGCAGTGAGTCCAGAGAGTGCACTGGCACCACTGGGGATGCAGTGCAGTGAGTCCAGAGAGTGCACTGGCACCACTGGGGATGCACTGCAGTGAGTCCAGAGAGTGCACTGGCACCACCGGTGTTTCACTGCAGTGAGTCCAGAGAGTGCACTGGCACCACTGGGGATGCAGTACAGTGAGTCCAGAGAGTGCACTGGCATCACTGCGGATGCACTGCAGTGAGTCCAGAGACTGCACTGGCACCACTGGGGATGCACTGCAGTGAGTCCAGAGAGTGCACTGGCACCACTGGGGATGTACTGCCGTGAGTCCAGAGACTGCACAGGCACGACTGGGGATGCAGTGCAGTGAGTCCAGAGATTACACTGGCACCAGTGGGGATGCAGTGCAGTGAGTCCAGAGAGTGCACTGGCACCACCGGGGATTCACTGCAGTGAGTCCAGAGATTGCACTGGCACCACTGGGGATGCAGTGCAGTGAGTCCAGAGAGTGCACTGGCACCACTGGGGATGCAGTGCAGTGAGTCCAGAGAGTGCACTGGCACCACTGGGGATGCAGTGCAGTGAGTCCAGAGAGTGCACTGGCTACACTGGGGATGCACTGCAGTGAGTCCAGAGAGTGCACTGGCACTACTGGGGTGCAGTGCAGTGAGTGCAGAGAGTGCACTGGCACCACTGGGGATGCACCTTGGTGAGTCCAGAGAGTGCACTGGCACCACTGGGGATGCACCCCGGTGAGTGCAGAGAGTGCACTGGCAGCACTGGGGATGCAATGCAGTGAGTCCAGAGAGTGCACTGGCACCACTGGGGATGCACTGCAGTGAGTCCAGAGACTGCACAGGCACCACTGGGGATGCAGTGCAGTGACTCCAGAGAGTGCACTGGCACCACTGGGGATGCAGTGCAGTGAGTCCAGAGAGTGCACTGTCACCACTGGGGATGCAGTGCAGTGAGTCCAGAGAGTGCACTGTCTCCACTGGGGATGCAGTGCAGTGAGTCCAGAGAGTGCACTGGCACCACTGGGGATGCACTGCAGTGAGTCCAGAGAGTGCACTGGCACCACTAGGGATGCAGTGCAGTGAGTCCAGAGAGTGCACTAGCACCACTGGGGATGCAGTGCAGTGAGTCCAGAGAGTGCACTGCCACCACTGGGGATGCAGTACAGTGAGTCCAGAGAGTGCACTGGCACCACTGGGGATGCAGTGCAGTGAGTCCAGAGAGTGCACTGGCACCACTGGGGATGCAGTGCAGTTGAGTCCAGAGAGTGCACTGGCCCCTTGGGGATGCAGTGCAGTGAGTCCAGAGAGTGCACTGGTACCACTGGGGATGCAGTGCAGTGAGTCCAGAGAGTGCACTGGCACCAGTGGGCGTGCACTGCAGTGAGTCCAGAGAGTGCACTGGCACCAGTGCGGAAGCACTGCAGTGAGTCCAGAGAGTGCACTGGCACCACTGGGAATGCACTGCAGTGAGTCCAGAGAGTGCACTGGCACCACTGGGAATGCAATGCTGTGAGTTCAGAGACTGCACTGGCACCACTGGGGATGCACTGCAGTGAGTCCAGAGAGTGTACTGGCACCACTGGGGATGCACTGCAGTTAGTCCAGAGAGTGCACAGGCACGACTGGGGATGCAGTGCAGTGAGTCCAGAGAGTGCACTGGCACCACCGGGGTTTCACTGCAGTGAGTCCAGAGAGTGCACTGGCACCACTGGCGATGCACTGCAGTGAGTCCAGAGAGTGCACTGGCAACACTGGGGATGCACTGCAGTAAGTGCAGAGAGTGCACTGGCACCACTGGGGATGCAGTGCAGTGAGTCCAGAGAGTGCACTGGCACCACTGTGGATGCACCCCGGTGAGTCCAGAGAGTGCACTGGCAGCAATGGGGATGCAGTGCAGTGAGTCCAGAGAGTGCACTGGCACCACTGGGGATGCACTGCAGTGAGTCCAGAGAGTGCACTGGCAAAACTGGGGATGCATTGCAGTGAGTGCAGAGAGTGCACTGGCACCAGTGGGGATGCAGTGCAGTGAGTCCAGATAGTGCACTGGCACCACTGGGGATGCTCTGCAGTGAGTCCAGAGAGTGCACTGGCACCACTGGGGATGCAGTGCAGTGAGTCCAGAGAGTGCACTGGCACCACTGGGGATGCAGTGCAGTGAGTAAAGAGAGTGCACTGGCACCACTGGGGATGCAGTGCAGTGAGTCCAGAGAGTGCACTGGCACCACTGGGGATGCACTGCAGTGAGTCCAGAGAGTGCACTGGCACCAGTGGGGATGCACTGCAGTGAGTCCAGAGAGTGCACTGGCACCACTGGGGATGCAGTGCAGTGAGTCCAGAGAGTGCACTGGCACCACTGGGGATGCACCCCGGTGAGTCAAGAGAGTGCACTGGCACCACTGGGGATGCACCCCGGTGAGTCCAGAGAGTGCACTGGTACAACTGGGGATGCACTGCCGTGAGTCCAGAGACTGCACAGGCACGACTGGGGATGCAGTGCAGTGAGTCCAGAGATTACACTGGCACCAGTGGGGATGCAGTGCAGTGAGTCCAGAGAGTGCACTGGCACCACCGGGGATTCACTGCAGTGAGTCCAGAGAGTGCACTGGCACCACTGGGGATGCAGTGCAGTGAGTCCAGAGAGTGCACTGGCACCACTGGGGATGCACTGCAGTGAGTCCAGAGAGTGCACTGGCACCACCGGTGTTTCACTGCAGTGAGTCCAGAGAGTGCACTGGCACCACTGGGGATGCAGTACAGTGAGTCCAGAGAGTGCACTGGCAAAACTGGGCATGCACTGCAGTAAGTGCAGAGAGTGCACTGGAACCAGTAGGGATGCAGTGCAGTGAGTCCAGAGAGTGCACTGGCACCACTGGGGATGCACCCCGGTGAGTCTAGAGAGTGCACTGGCACCACTGGGGATGCACTGCAGTGAGTCCAGAGAGTGCACTGGCACCACTGGGGATGCACTGCAGTGACTCCAGAGAGTGCACTGGCAAAACTGGGGATGCAGTGCAGTGAGTGCAGAGAGTGCACTGGCACCAGTGGGGATGCAGTGCAGTGAGTCCTGATAGTGCACTGGCACCACTGGGGATGCACTACAGTGAGTCCAGAGAGTGCACTGTCTCCACTGGGGATGCAGTGCAGTGAGTCCAGAGAGTGCACTGGCACCACTGTGGATGCAGTGCAGTGAGTCCAGAGAGTGCATTGGCACCACTGGGGATGCAGTGCATTGAGTCCAGAGAGTGCACTGGCACCACTGGGGATGCAGTGCAGTGAGTCCAGAGAGTGCACTGGCACCAGTGGGGATGCACTGCAGTGAGTCCAGAGAGTGCACTGGCACCACTGGGGATGCAGTGCAGTGAGTCCAGAGAGTGCACTGGCACCACTGGGGATGCACCCCGGTGAGTCCAGAGAGTGCACTGGCACCACTGGGGATGCACCCCGGTGAGTGCAGAGAGTGCACTGGCAGCACTGGGGATGCAATGCAGTGAGTCCAGAGAGTGCACTGGCACCACTGGGGATGCACTGCAGTGAGTCCAGAGACTGCACAGGCACCACTGGGGATGCAGTTCAGTGACTCCAGAGAGTGCACTGGCACCGCTGGGGATGCAGTGCAGTGAGTCCAGAGAGTGCACTGGCACCACTGGGGATGCACTGCAGTGAGTCCAGAGAGTGCACTGGCACCACTGGGGATGCAGTGCAGTGAGTCCAGAGAGTGCACTGGCACCACTGGGGATGCACTGCAGTGAGTCCAGAGAGTGCACTGGCACCACTGGGGATGCAGTGCAGTGAGTCCAGAGAGTGCACTAGCACCACTGGGGATGCAGTGCAGTGAGTCCAGAGAGTGCACTGCCACCACTGGGGATGCAGTACAGTGAGTCCAGAGAGTGCACTGGCACCACTGGGGATGCAGTGCAGTGAGTCCAGAGAGTGCACTGGCACCACTGGGGATGCAGTGCAGTTGAGTCCAGAGAGTGCACTGGCCCCTTGGGGATGCAGTGCAGTGAGTCCAGAGAGTGCACTGGTACCACTGGGGATGCAGTGCAGTGAGTCCAGAGAGTGCACTGGCACCAGTGGGGGTGCACTGCAGTGAGTCCAGAGAGTGCACTGGCACCAGTGCGGAAGCACTGCAGTGAGTCCAGAGAGTGCACTGGCACCACTGGGAATGCACTGCAGTGAGTCCAGAGAGTGCACTGGCACCACTGGGAATGCAATGCTGTGAGTTCAGAGACTGCACTGGCACCACTGGGGATGCACTGCAGTGAGTCCAGAGAGTGTACTGGCACCACTGGGGATGCACTGCAGTTAGTCCAGAGAGTGCACAGGCACGACTGGGGATGCAGTGCAGTGAGTCCAGAGAGTGCACTGGCACCACCGGGGTTTCACTGCAGTGAGTCCAGAGAGTGCACTGGCACCACTGGCGATGCACTGCAGTGAGTCCAGAGAGTGCACTGGCAACACTGGGGATGCACTGCAGTAAGTGCAGAGAGTGCACTGGCACCACTGGGGATGCAGTGCAGTGAGTGCAGAGAGTGCACTGGCACCAGTGGGGATGCAGTGCAGTGAGTCCTGATAGTGCACTGGCACCACTGGGGATGCACTACAGTGAGTCCAGAGAGTGCACTGTCTCCACTGGGGATGCAGTGCAGTGAGTCCAGAGAGTGCACTGGCACCACTGTGGATGCAGTGCAGTGAGTCCAGAGAGTGCATTGGCACCACTGGGGATGCAGTGCATTGAGTCCAGAGAGTGCACTGGCACCACTGGGGATGCAGTGCAGTGAGTCCAGAGAGTGCACTGGCACCAGTGGGGATGCACTGCAGTGAGTCCAGAGAGTGCACTGGCACCACTGGGGATGCAGTGCAGTGAGTCCAGAGAGTGCACTGGCACCACTGGGGATGCACCCCGGTGAGTCCAGAGAGTGCACTGGCACCACTGGGGATGGAGTGCAGTGAGTCCAGAGAGTGCACTGGTACGATGTGCCAGTGCACTCTCTGGACTCACTGCAGTGCATCCCCAGTGGTGCCAGTGCACTCTCTGCACTCACTGCACTGCATCCCCAGTGGTGCCAGTACACTCTCTGGAGTCACTGCACTGCATCCCCAGTGGTGCCAGTGCACTCTCTGGACTCACCGGGGTGCATCCCCAGTGGTGCCAGTGCACTCTCTGGACTCACTGCAGTGCATCCCCAGTGGTGCCAGTGCACTCCCTGGAGTCACTGCAGTGTATCCTCTGTGGTGCCAGTGCACTCTGTGGACTCACTACACTGCATCCCCAGTGGTGCCAGTGCACTCTCTGGACTCACTGCACTGCATCCCCAGTGGTGCCAGTGCACTCTCTGGACTCACTGCACTGCACCCCCAGTGGTGCCAGTGCACTCTCTTGAGTCACTGCACTGCATCCCCAGTGGTGCCAGTGCACTCTCTTGAGTCACTGCATTGCATCCCCAGTGGTGCTAGTGCACTCTCTGGACTCGCTGCACTGCATCCCCAATCGTACCAGTGCACTCTCTGGACTCACTGCACTCAATCCCCAGTGGTGCCACTGCAATCTCAGGTCTCACTGCACTGCATCCCCAGTGGTGCCACTGCACTCTCTGGACTCACTGCAGTGCATCCCCAGTGGTACCAGTGCACTCTCTGGACTCACTGCAGTGCATCCCCAGTGGAGCGAGTGCACTCTCTGGAGTCACTGCACTGCATCCCCTGTGGTGCCAGTGCCCTCTGTGGACTCACTGCACTGCATGCCCAGTGGTGACAGTGCACTCTCGGGACTTGCCGGGGTGCATCCCCAGTGGTGCCTGTGCACTCTCTGGACTCACTGCAGTGCATCCCCAGTGGTGCCAGTGCACTCTCTGGACTCACTGCACTGCATCCCCAGTGGTGCCAGTACACTCTCTGGACTCACTGCACTGCATCCCCAATGGTGCCAGTGCAGTCTCTGAGCTCACTGCACTGCATCCCCAGTGGTGCCAGTGCACTCTCTGGACTCACTGCACTGCATCCCCAGTGGTGCCAGTGCACTCTTTGGACTCACTGCACTGCATCCCCAGTGGTGCCACTGCACTCTCTGGACTCACTGCACTGCATCCCCAGTGGTGCCGGGGCACTCTCCGGACTCAGTGCACTGCATCCCCAGTGGTGCCAGTGCACTCTCTGGACTTGCCGGGGTGCATCCCCAGTGGTGCCAGCGCACTCTCTGGACTCACCAGGGTGCATCCCCAGTGGTACCAGTGCACTCTCTGGACTAACTGCACTGCATCCCCAGTGGTGCCAGTGCACTCTCTGGACTCACCGCACTGCATCCCCAGTGGTGCCAGTGCACTCTCTGGACTCACCGCACTGCATCCCCAGTGGTGCCAGTGCACTCTCTGGACTTACTGCACTGCATCCCCAGTGGTGCCAGTGCACTCTCTGGACTCACTGCACTGCATCCCCAGTGGTGCCAGTGCACTCTCTTGAGTCACTGCAGTGCATCCCCAGTGGTGCCAGTGCACTCTCTGGACTCACTGCATTGCATCCCAAGTGGTGCCAGTGCACTCTCTGGACTCACTGCTGTGCATCCCCAATCGTACCAGTGCACTCTCCGGACTCACTGCACTGCATCCCCAGTGGTGCCACTGCAATCTCTGGTCTCACTGCAGTGCATCCCCAGTGGTGCCAGTGCACTCTCTGGACTCACTGCAGTGCATCCCCAGTGGTGCCAGTGCACTCTCTGGACTCACCGGGGTGCATCCCCAGTGGTGCCAGTGCACTCTCTGGACTCACTGCAGTGCATTCCCTCTGGTGCCAGTGCACTCTCTGGACTCACTGCACTGCATCCCCAGTGGTGCCAGTGCACTCTCTGGACTCACTGCAGTGCATCCCCAATCGTACCAGTGCAATCTCTGGTCTCACTGCAGTGCATCCCCAGTGGTGACAGTGCACTCTCTGGACTCACTGCACTGCATCCCCAGTGGTGCCAGTGCACTCTCTGGACTCACTGCACTGCATCCCAGGTGGTGCCAGTGCACTCTCTGGACTCACGGCAGTGCATCCCCAGTGGTGCCAGTGCACTCTCTGGAAGCACGGCAGTGCATCCCCAGTGGTGCCAATGCCCTCTCTGGACTCACTGCAGTGCATCGCCAGTGGTGCCAGTGCAGTCTCTGTGTTAGTGTTGGGGAGAATCGAATGGATGTTTTACTAATGTCTCTTAGGTAATGGGACCTACAGTATAATTAAGCATTGCCAAATGTACTTACATTATCAATTAATCTATGTATACTGGAAACTTAGGGAGTACATTGAACAATCAAAAGAATCATTGAAAGGGAACCCTGGGAGGGAACAGGTACAACCTGACCTTGGATAAGGGCCTGGAAATGATGAAATGAGTTGAAGCAGAACCAAGAAGCGGAGGGAGCATGCGTCGAGTAAGAAAGGTGAAAAGTTTAGCGGAGAGGAAGACTCCTTACTTCATCTGCACGACCACCTGGACGACCACCAGAGTGCGCCACGCGTGTGCAAAGGGGAGGGGAGCTAATTAGAATGAAAAGCGAGGCTGATGTTGCAACCTGTAATGAATATGTATACCTGACGCAATATTGTATGTATAAATAACGGCTGGGAAGTAACGGGACTTGAAGCCAGATATGGGCACCTGCCCCGGCTTCCAGCGCTGAATAAAGCACCTTCATATAATCACTTGGTGATTATGTGGTTGCTACGCTAACATCTGGACTCACTGCAGTGCATCCCCAGTGGTGCCAGTGCACTCTCTGGAGTCACTGCACTGCATCCCCAGTGGTGCCAGTGCACTCTCTGGACTCACTGCACTGCATCCCCAGTGGTGCCAGTGCAGTCTCTGGACTCACTGCACTGCATCCCCAGTGGTGCCAGTGCACTCTCTGGACTCACTGCAGTGCATCCCCAGTGGTGCCAGTGCACTCTCTGGACTCACTGCACTGCATCCCCAATTGTACCAGTGCACTCTCTGGACTCACTGCACTGCATCCCCAGTGGTGCCAGTGCACTCTCTTGAGTCACTGCAGTGCATCCCCAGTGGTGCCAGTGCACTCTCTGGACTCACTGCATTGCATCCCAAGTGGTGCCAGTGCACTCTCTGGACTCACTGCTGTGCATCCCCAATCGTACCAGTGCACTCTCCGGACTCACTGCACTGAATCCCCAGTGGTGCCACTGCAATCTCTGGACTCACTGCAGTGCATCCCCAGTGGTGCCAGTGCACTCTCTGGACTCACTGCAGTGCATCCCCAGTGGTGCCAGTGCACTCTCTGGACTCACTGCACTGCACCCCCAGTGGTACCAGTGCACTCTCTGGACTCACTGCACTGCATCCCCAAAGGTGCCAGGGCACTCTCTGGAGTCACTGCACTGCATCCCCAGTGGTGCCAGTGCCCTCTGTGGACTCACTGCACTGCATCCCCAGTGGTGAGAGTGCAGTCTCTGGAAGCACGGCAGTGCATCCCGAGTGGTGCCAGTGTACTCTCTGGACTCACGGCAGTGCATCCCCAGTGGTACCAGTGCACTCTCTGGACTCACTTCACTGCATCCCCAGTGGTGCCAGTGCACTCTCTGGACTCACTGCAGTGCATCCCCAGTGGTACCAGTGCACTCTCTGGACTCACTGCAGTGCATCCCCAGTGGTGCCAGTGCACTCTCTGGACTCACTGCACTGCATCCCCAGTGGTGCCAGTGCACTCTCTGGACTTGCCGGGGTGCATCCGCAGTGGTGCCAGTGCACTCTCTGGACTCACCGGGCTGCATCCCCAGAGGTGCCAGTGCACTCTCTGGACTCACTGCACTGCATCCCCAGTGGTGCCAGTGCACTCTCTGGACTCACCGCACTGCATCCCCAGTGGTGCAAGTGCAGTCTCTGGACTCACTGCACTGCATCCCAAGTGGTGCCAGTGCACTCTCTGGACTCACTGCATTGCATCCCCAGTGGTGCCAGAGCACTCTCTGGACTCACTGCACTGCATCCCCAATCGTACCAGTGCACTCTCTGGACTCACTGCACTGCATCCCCAGTGGTGCCACTGCAATCTCTGGACTCACTGCAGTGCATCCCCAGTGGTGCCAGTGCACACTCTGGACTCATTGCACTGCATCCCCAGTGGTGCCAGTGCACTCTCTGGACTCACTGCAGTGCATCCCCAGTGGTGCCAGTGCACTCTCTGGACTTACGGCAGTGCATCCCGAGTGGTGCCAGTGTACTCTCTGGACTCACGGCAGTGCATCCCCAGTGGTGCCAGTGCACTCTCTGGACTCACTGCGCTGCTTCCCCAGTGGTGCCAGTACACTCTTTGGACTCACTGCGCTGCATCCCCAGTGGTGCCAGTGCACTCTCTGGACTCACTGCACTCCATCCCCAGTGGTGCAAGTGCACTCTCTGGACTCACTGCACTGCATCGCCAGTGGTGCCAGTGCACTCTGTGGACTCACTGCACTGCATCCCCAGTGGTGCCAGTGCACTCTCTTGACTCACAGCACTGCATCCCCAGTGGTGCCAGTGCACTCTCTGGACTCACTGCACTCCATCCCCAGTGGTGCAAGTGCACTCTCTGGACTCACTGCACTGCATCGCCAGTGGTGCCAGTGCACTCTGTGGACTCACTGCACTGCATCCCCAGTGGTGCCAGTGCACTCTCTTGACTCACAGCACTGCATTCCCAGTGGTGCCAGTGCACTCTCTGGACTCACCGGGGTGCATCCCCAATAGTGCCAGTGCCCTCTCTGGACTCACTGCAGTGCATCCCCAGTGGTGCCAGTGCACTCTCTGGACTCACTGCACTGCATCCCCAGTGGTGCCAGTGCACTCTCTGGACTCACTGCACTGCACCCCCAGTGGTGCCAGTGCACTCTCTGGACTCACTGCACTGCATCCCCAAAGGTGCCAGGGCACTCTCTGGACACACTGCACTGCATCCCCAGTGGTGCCAGTGCACTCTCTGCACTTACTGCAGTGCATCACCAGTGCTGCCAGTGCACTCTCTGGACTCACTGCACTGCATCCCCAGTGGTGCCAGTGCACTCTCTGGACTCACGGCAGTGCATCCCCAGTGGTGCCAGTGCACTCTCTGGACTCACTGCACTGTATCCCCAGTGGTGCAAGTGCACTCTCTGGACTCACTGCACTGCATCCCCAGTGGTTCCAGTGCACTCTCTGGATTCACTGCACTGCATCCCCAGTGGTGCCAGTGCACTCTCTGGACTCACTGCACTGCATCCCCAGTGGTGCCAGTGCACTCTCTGGACTCACTGCAGTGCATCCCCAGTGGTGCCAGTGCACTCCTGGACTCACTGCAGTGCATCCCGAGTGGTGCCAGTGCACTCTCTGGACTCACTGCACTGCATCCCCTGTGGTGCCAGTGCACTCTCTGGACTCACTGCACTGCATCCCCAGTGGTGACAGTGCACTCTCTAGACTTGCCGGGGTGCATCCCCAGTGGTGCCAGTGCACTCTCTGGACTCACTGCACTGCATCCCCAGTGGTGCCAGTGCACTCTCTGGAGTCACTGCCCTGCATCCCCAGTGGTGCCAGTGCACTCTCTGGACTCACTGCAGTGCATCCCCAGTGGTATCAGTGCACTCTCTGGACTCACTGCACTGCATCCCCAGTGGTGCCAGTACACTCTCTGGACTCACTGCAGTGCATCCCCAGTGGTGCCAGTGCACTCTTTGGACTCACTGCACTGCATCCGCAGTGGTGCCAGTGCACTCTCTGGACTCACTGCAGTGCATCCCCAGTGGTGCAGGGGCACTCTCTGGACTCACTGCACTGCATCCCCAGTGGTGCCAGTGCCCTCTGTGGACTCACTGCACTGCATCCCCAGTGGGGCCAGTGCACTCTCTGGACTCACTGCACTGCATACCAAGTGGTGACAGTGCACTCCCTGGACTTGCCGGGGTGCATCCCCAGTGGTGCCAGTGCACTCTCTGGACTCACCGGGGTGCATCCCCAGTGGTGCCAGTGCACTCTCTGGACTCACTGCACTGCATCCCCAGTGGTGCCAGTGACCTCTCTGGACTCACTGCACTGCATCCCCAGTGGTGCCAGTGCAATCTCTGGCCTCACCGCACTGCACCCCCAGTGGTGCCAGTGCACTCTCTGGAC
Source organism: Anser cygnoides (assembly GCF_040182565.1). NCBI lineage: Eukaryota > Metazoa > Chordata > Aves > Anseriformes > Anatidae > Anser > Anser cygnoides. Next base: position 38,786,132 of record NC_089879.1, read on the forward strand.
TCACTGCACTGCATCCCCAGTGGTGCCAGTGCACTCTCTGGACTCACTGCACTGCATCCCCAGTTGTGCCAGTACACTCTCTGGACTCACTGCACTGCATCCCCAGTGGTGCCAGTGCACTCTCTGAGCTCACTGCAGTGCATCCCCAGTGGTGCCAGTGCACTCTCTGGACTCACTGCACTGCATCCCCAGTGGTGCCAGTGCACTCTTTGGACTCACTGCACTGCATCCCCAGTGGTGCCACTGCACTCTCTGGACTCACGGCACTGTATCCCCGGTGGTGCCAGTGCACTCTCTGGACTCACTGCGCTGCATCCCCAGTGGTGCCAGTGCACTCTCTGGACTCACGGCACTGCATCCCCAGTGGTGCCAGTGCACTCTCTGGACTCACTGCACTGCATCCCCAGTGGTGCCAGTGCACTCTCTGGACTCACTGCAGTGCATCCCCAGTGGTGCCAGTGCACTCTCTGGACTCACTGCACTGCATCCCCAGTGGTGCCAGTGCACACTCTGGACTCATGGCACTGCATCCCCAGTGGTGCTAGTGCACTCTCCGGACCAACGGCACTGCATCCCCAGTGGTGCCATTGCACTCTCTGGACTCACTGCACTGCATCCCCAGTGGTGCCAGTGTACTCTCTGGACTCACTGCACTGCATCCCCAGTGGTGCCAAGGCACTCTCTGGACTCACTGCACTGCATTGCCATTGGTGCCAGTGCACTCTCTGGACTCATTGCAGTGCATCCCCAGTGGTGCCAGTGCACTCTCTGGACTCACGGCACTGCATCCCCAGTGGTGCCAGTGCACTCTCTGGACTCACTGCACTGCATCCCCAGTGGTGCCAGTGCACTCTCTGGACTCACTGCACTGCATCCCCAGTAGTGTCAGGGCACTCTCTGCACTCACTGCACTGCATCCCCAGTGGTGCCAGTGACCTCTCTGGACTCAGTGCACAGCATTCCCAGTGGTGCCAGTGCACTCTCTGGACTTGCCGGGGTGCATCCCCAGTGGTGCCAGTGCACTCTCTGGACTCACTGCAGTGCATCCCCAGTGGTGCCAGTGCACTGTCTGGACTCACTGCAATCCCAGTGGTGCCAGGGCACTCTCTGGACTCACTGCAGTGCATCCCCAGTGGTGCCTGTGAAGTCTCTGGACTCACTGCAGTGCATCCCCAATGGTGCCAGTGCACTCTTTGGACTCACTGCACTGCATCCCCAGTGGTGCCACTGTACTCTCTGGACTCACTACACTGCATCCCCAGTGGTGCCAGTGCCCTCTGTGGACTCAGTGCACTACATCCCCAGTGGTGCCAGTGCACTCTCTGGACTCACTGCAGTGCATCCCCAGTGGTGCCAGTGCACTCTCTGGACTCACTGCACTGCATCCCAAGTGGTGCCAGTGCACTCTCTGGACTCACTGCAGTGCATCCCCTTTTGTGCCAGTGCACTCTCTGCACTCACTGCACTGCATCCCCAGTGGTGCCTGTGAAGTCTCTGGTCTCACTGCAGTGCATCCCCAGTGGTGCCAGTGCACTCTCTGGACTCACTGCACTGCATCCCCATTGATGACAGTGCCCTCTCTGGACTCAGTGCACTGCAACCCCAGTGGTGCCAGTTCACTCTCTGGACTAAATGCACTGCATCCCCAGTGGTGCCAGTGGCTCTCTGGACTCATTGCACTGCATCCCCAGTGGTGCCAGTGCACTCTCTGGACTCACTGCAGTGCATCCACAGTGGCGCCAGTGTACCTTCTTAACTCACTGCACTGCATCACCAGTGGTGCCAGTGCACTCTCTGGACTCACTGCACTGCATCCCCAATGGTGCCACTGCACTCTCTGGACTCACTGCACTGCATCCCCAGTGTTGCCAGTGCACTCTCTGGACTCACTGCACTGCATCCCCAGTGGTGCCAGTGCACTCTCTGGACTCACTGCAGTCCATCCCCAGTGGTGCCAGTGCACTCTCTGGAGTCACTGCACTGCATCCACAGTGGTGCCAGTGCACTCTCTTTACTCACTGCACTGCATCCCCAGTGGTGCCAGTGCACTCTCTGGACTCACTGTACTGCATCCCCAGTGGTGCCAGTGCACTCTCTGGACTCACTGCACTGCATCCCCAGTGGTGCCAGTGCACTCTCTGGACTCACTGCACTGCATACCCAGTGGTGCCAGTGCACTCTCTGGACTCACTGCAGTGCATCCCCAGTGGTGCCAGTGCACTCTCTGGACTCACTGCAGTGCATCCCCAGTGGTGCCAGTGCACTCTCTGGACTCACTGCACTGCATCCCCAGTGGTGCCAGTGCACTCTCTGGACTTGCTGGGGTGCATCCCCAGTGGAGCCAGTGCACTCTCTGGACTCACTGCAGTGCATCCCCAGTGGTGCCAGTGAACTCTCTGGACTCACTGCATTCCCAGTGGTGCCAGGGCACTCTCTTTACTCACTGCACTGCATCCCCAGTGGTGCCAGTGCACTCTCTGGACTCACTGTACTGCATCCCCAGTGGAGCCAGTGCACTCTCTGGACTCACTGCACTGCATCCCCAGTGGTGCCAGTGCACTCTCTGGACTCACTGCACTGCATCCCCAGTGGTGCCAGTGCACTCTCTGGACTCACTGCAGTGCATCCCCAGTGGTGCCAGTGCACTCTCTGGACTCACTGCAGTGCATCCCCAGTGGTGCCAGTGCACTCTCTGGACTCACTGCACTGCATCCCCAGTGGTGCCAGTGCACTCTCTGGACTTGCCGGGGTGCATCCCCAGTGGTGCCAGTGCACTCTCTGGACTCACTGCAGTGCATCCCCAGTGGTGCCAGTGCACTCTCTGGACTCACTGCATTCCTAGTGGTGCCAGGGCACTCTCTGGACTCACTGCACTGCATCCCCAGTGGTGCCTGTGAAGTCTCTGGACTCACTGCAGTGCATCCCCAATGGTGCCAGTGCACTCTTTGGACTCACTGCACTGCATCCCCTGTGGTGACAGTGCACTCTCTGGACTCACTACACTGCATGCCCTGTGGTGCCAGTGCACTCTCTGGATTCACGGCAGTGCATCCCCAGTGGTGCCAGTGCACTCTCTGGACTCACGGCAGTGCGTCCCCAGAGGTGCCAGTGCACTCTCTGGACTCACTGCAGTGCATCCCCAATCGTACCAGTGCACTCTCTGGAATCACTGCACTGCATCCCCAGTGGTGCCAGTGCACTCTCTGGACTCACTGCTCTGCATCCCCAGTGGTGACAGTGCACTCTCTGGACTTGCCAGGGTGCATCCCCAGAGGTGCCAGTGCACTCTCTGGACTCACTGCTCTACATCCCCAGTGGTGCCAGTTCACTCTGGACTCAAGGAACTGAATCCCCAGTGGTGCCAGTGCACTCTCTGGACTCACTGTACTGCATCCCCAGTGGTGCCTGTGAAGTCTCTGGACTCACTGCAGTGCATCCCAGTGGTGCCAGTGCAATCTCAGGACTCACAGCAGTGCAGCTCCAGTTGGTGCCAGTGCACTCTCTGGACTCACTGCACTGCATCCCCAGTGGTGCCAGTGCACTCTCTTTACTCACTGCACTGCATCCCCAGTGGTGCCAGTGCACTCTCTGGACACACTGCACTGCATCCCCAGTGGTGCCAGTGCACTCTCTGGACTCACTGCACTGCATCCCCAGTGGTGCCAGTGCACTCTCTGGACTCACTGCAGTGCATCGCCAGTGGTGCCAGTGCCCTCTCTGGACTCACTGCACTGCATCCCCAGTGGTGCCAGTGCAGTCTCTGTGTTAGTGTTGGGGAGAATCGAATGGATGTTTTACTAATGTCTCTTAGGTAATGGGACCTACAGTATAATTAAGCATTGACAAATGTACTTACATTATCAATTAATCTATGTATACTGGATACTTAAGGAGTACATTGAACAATCAAAAGAGTCATTGAAGGGGAACCTTGGGAGGGAACAGGTACAACCTGACCTTAGATAAGGGCCTGGAAATAATGAAATGAGTTGAAGCAGAACCAAGAAGCGGAGGGAGCATGCGTCGAGTAAGAAAGGTGAAAGGTTTAGCGGAGAGGAAGACTCCTTACTTCATCTGGACGACAACCTGGACGACCACCAGAGTGCGCCACGCATGTGCAAAGGGGAGGGGAGCTAATTAGAATGAAAAGCGAGGCTGCTGTTGCAACCTGTAAAGAATATGTATACCTGACGCAATATTGTATGTATAAATAACGGCTGGGAAGTAACGGGACTTGAAGCCAGATTTGGGCACCTGCCCCGGCTTCCAGCGCTGAATAAAGCACCTTCATATAATCACTTGGTGATTATGTGGTTGCTAGGCCAACATCTGGACTCACTGCAGTGCATCCCCAGTGGTGCCAGTGCAATCTCTGGAGTCACTGCAGTGCATCCCCAGTGGTGCCAATGCACTCTCTGGACTCACTGCAGTGCATCCCCAGTGGTGCCAGTGCACTCTCTGGACTCACTGCAGTGCATCCCCAGAGGTGCCAGTGCACTCTCTGGACTCACTGCAGTGCATCCCCAATCGTACCAGTGCCCTCTCTGGACTCACTGCACTGCATCCCCAGTGGTGCCACTGCAACCTCTGCTCTCACTGCACTGCATCCCCAGTGGTGACAGTGCACTCTCTGGACTCACTGCAGTGCATCCCCAGTGGTACCAGTGCCCTCTCTGGACTCACTGCACTACTTCCCCAATGGTGCCACTGCAACCTCTGGTCTCACTGCACTGCATCCCCAGTGGTGCCAATGCACTCTCTGGACTCACTGCACTACTTCCCCAATGGTGCCAGTTCACTCTCTGGACTCACTGAACTGAATCCCCAGTAGTGCCAGTGTACTCTCTGGACTCACTGTACTGCATCCGCAGTGGTGCCCGTGAAATCTCTGGACTCACTGCAGTGCATCCCCAGTGGTGCCAGTGCACTCTCTGGACTCACTGCAGTGAATCCCCAGTGGTACCAGTGCACTCTCTGGACTCACTGCACTGCATCCCCATTGGTGCCAGTGCACTCTGGACTCACTGCACTACTTCCCCAATGGTGCCAGTTCACTCTCTGGACTCACTGAACTGAATCCCCAGTAGTGCCAGTGTACTCTCTGGACTCACTGTACTGCATCCGCATTGGTGCCCGTGAAATCTCTGGACTCACTGCAGTGCATCCCCAGTGGTTCCAGTGCAATCTCAGGACTCACAGCAGTGCAGCTCCAGTTGGTGCCAGTGCACTCTCTGCACTCACATCACTGCATCACCAGTGGTGCCAGTGCACTCTCTGGACTCACTGCACTGCATCCCCAGTGGTGCCAGTGCACTCTCTGGTCTCACTGCAGTGCATCCCCAGTGGTGTCACTGCACTCTCTGGACTCACTGCAGTGCATCCCCAGTGGTGCCAGTGCAATCTCAGGACTCACTGCAGTGCATCCCCAGTGGTGCCAATGCACTCTCTGGACTCACTGCAGTGCATCCCCAGAGGTGCCAGTGCACTCTCTGGACTCACTGCAGTGCATCCCCAATCGTACCAGTGCCCTCTCTGGACTCACTGCACTGCATCCCCAGTGGTGCTACTGCAACCTCTGGTCTCACTGCACTGCATCCCCAGTGGTGCCAGTGCACTCTCTGGACTCACTGCAGTGCATCCCCAGTGGTACCAGTGCACTCTCTGGACTCACTGCACTGCATCCCCAATGGTGCCAGTGCACTCTGGACTCACTGCACTGCATCCCCAATGGTGCCAGTTCACTCTCTGGACTCACTGAACTGAATCCCCAGTAGTGCCAGTGTACTCTCTGGACTCACTGTACTGCATCCACATTGGTGCCCGTGAAATCTCTGGTCTCACTGCACTGCATCCCCAGTGGTGCCAGTGCACTCTCTGGACTCACTGCAGTGCATCCCCAGTGGTACCAGTGCACTCTCTGGACTCACTGCACTGCATCCCCATTGGTGCCAGTGCACTCTGGACTCACTGCACTACTTCCCCAATGGTGCCAGTTCACTCTCTGCACTCACATCACTGCATCACCAGTGGTGCCAGTGCACTCTCTGGACTCACTGCACTGCATCCCCAGTGGTGCCAGTGCACTCTCTGGTCTCACTGCAGTGCATCCCCAGTGGTGACAGTGCACTCTGTGGAGTCACTGCACTGCATCCCCAGTGGTGCCAGTGCACTCTCTGGACTCATTGCACTGCATCCCCAAGGTGCCAGTGCACTCTCTGGACTCACTGCACTGCATCCCCAGTGGTGCCAGTGCACTCTCTGGACTCACTGCACTGCATCCCCAGTGGTGACAGTGCACTCTCTGGACTCACTGCACTGCATCCCCTGTGGTGCCACTGCACTCTCTGAAAACACCGGGGTGCAAACGTAGCGGTGCCAGTGCACTCTCTGCACTCACGGCAGTGCATCCCCAGTGGTGCCAGTGCACTCTCTGGACTCACTGCAGTGTATCCCCTGTGGTGCCATTGCACTCTGTGGACTCAGTGCACTGCATCCCAGTGGTGCCAGGGCACTCTCTGGACTCACTGTAGTGCATCCCCAGTGGTGCCAGTGCACTCTCTGCACTCACTGCAGTGCATCCCCAGTGGTGCCAGTGCACTCTGTGGACTCACTGCACTGCATCCCCAGTGGTGCCAGTGCACTCTCTGGACTCACTGCACTGCATCCCCAAGGTGCCAGTGCACTCTGAGGACTCACTGCACTGCATCCCCAGTGGTGCCAGTGCACTCTCTGGACTCACTGCAGTGCAACCCCAATGGTGCCAGTGCATTCTCTTTACTCACCGCAGTGCATCCCCAGTGGTGCCAGTGCACTCTCTGGACTCACTGCAGTGCATTCCAAGTGGTGCCAGTGCACTCTCTGGACTCTCTGCACTGCATCCCCAGTGGTGCCAGTGCACTCTCTGGACTCACTGCACTGCATCCCCAGTGGTGCCAGGGCACTCTCTGCAGACAATGCAGTGCATCCCCAAAGGTGACAGTGCACTCTCTGAACTCACTGTACTGCTCGAGCCGCGGCAGCCGATCCAGACGCGGTAGCCCCTCCAGCCTCGGCAGCCTCTCCAGCCGCGGCAGCCGCGGCAGCCGGTCCAGCCGCGGCAGCCGCTCCATCCGCTGCAGGCGCTCCATCCGCGGCAGCCGCTCCAGTCGCTCCACCCGCGGCAGCCGCTCCAACCGCGGCAGCCGCTCCAGCCGTGGCAGCCGCTCAACTCGGTAGCGGCTTTAGCGGCTGCGGCGGCTGGAGCGCCTGCGGCGGCTGGAGCGTCTAGAGCTTCTGCCGCGGCTGGAGGGGCTACCGCGGCTGGAGCGGCTGAGGCGGCTGGAGCGGATGCCGCGGCTGGAGCAGTGCAGTGACCCCAGAGAGTCAACTGGCACCAATGGGGATGCAGTGCAGTTAGTCCAGAGAGTGCACTGGCACCACAGGGGATGCACTGCAGTTACTCCAGAGAGTGCACTGGCGCCACTGGGGATGCACTGCAGTGAGTCCAGAGAGTGCACTGGCACCACTGGGATGCAGTGCAGTGACTCCAGAGATTGCACTGGCACCACTGGGGATGCACTGCAGTGAGTGCAGAGAGTGAACTGGCACCGCTGCGGTTTCACCCCGGTGTTTTCAGAGAGTGCAGTGGCACCACTGGGGATGCAGTGCAGTGAGTCCAGAGAGTGCACTGGCACCACTGGGGATGCACTGCAGTGAGTCCAGAGAGTGCACTGTCACCACTGGGGATGCAGTGCAGTGAGTCCAGAGAGTGCACTGGCACCGTGCGGATGCAGTGCAGTGAGTCCAGAGAGTGCACTGGCACCTTTGGGGATGCACTGCATTGTCTGCAGAGAGTGCCCTGGCACCACTGGGAATGCAGTGCAGTGAGTCCAGAGAGGGCACTGTCAACAATGGGGATGCAGTGCAGTGAGACCAGAGAGTGCACTGGCATCACTGGGGATGCAGTGCAGTGAGTCCTGAGAGTGCAATGGCACCACAGGGGATGCACTGCAGTGAGTCCAGAGAGTGTACTGGCACCACTGGGGATGCAGTGCAGTGAGTCCAGAGAGTGCACTGTCACCACTGGGGATGCACTGCAGTGAGTCCAGAGAGTGCACTTTCACCACTGGGGATGCAGTGCAGTGAGTCCAGAGAGTGCACTGGCACCACTGGGGATGCAGTGCAGTGAGTCCACAGAGAGCACTGGCTCCACTGGGGATGCAGTGCAGTGAGTCCAGAGAGTGCCTTGGCACCATTGGGGATGCACTGCAGTTAGTCCAGAGAGTGCACTGGCACCACAGGTGATGCAGTGCAATGAGTTCAGAGAGCCACTGGCACTTCTGGGGATGCACTGCAGTGAGTCCAGAGAGTGCACTGGCACCACTGGGGATGCAGTGCACTGAGTCCAGAGAGGGGACAGTCAGCAATGGGGATGCAGTGCAGTGAGTCCAGAGAGTGCACTGGCACTACTGGGGATCTCACTGAAGTGAGAATGTATCTGAATCCCCGGTGGTGCCAGTGCACTCTCTGGACTCACTGAACTGCATCCCCAGTGACTCCAGTGCACTCACTGGAGTAACTGCAGTGCATCCCCTGTGGTGCCAGTGCACTCTCTGGACTCACTGTACTGCATCCTCAGTGGTGCCAGTTGACTCTCTGGACTCACTGCACTGCTCCAGCCGCGGCATCCGCTCCAGCCTCGGCAGCCGCGACAGGCGCTCCAGCCGCGGCAGCCGCTAAAGCCGCTACCGAGTGGAGCGGCTGCCACGGCTGGAGCGGCTGCCGCGGTTGGAGCGGCTGCCGCGGCTGGAGCGGCTGCCGCGGATGCCGCGGCTGGAGCGCCTGCCGCGGTTGGAGCAGCTGCCGCGGCTAGAGCGGCTGCCGCGTATGCCGCGGATGGAGCGGCTGCCGCGGCTGGACCGGCTGCCGCGGCTGCCGTGGCTAGAGCGGCTGGAGCGGCTGCCGAGGCTGGAGGGGCTAACGCGGCTGGAGAGGCTGCCGCGGCTCGAGCAGTACAGTGAGTCCAGAGAGTGCACTGTCACCTTTGGGGATGCACTGCATTGTCTGCAGAGAGTGCCCTGGCACCACTGGGGATGCACTGCAGTGAGTCCAGAGAGTGCACTGACACCACAGGGAATGCAGTGCAGTGAGTCCAGAGAGGGCACTGTCAGCAATGGGGATGCAGTGCAGTGAGACCAGAGAGTGCACTGGCACCACTGGGGATGCAGTGCAGTGAGACCTGAGAGTGCAATGGCTCCACAGGGGATGCACTGCAGTGAGTCCAGAGAGTGTACTGGCACCAGTGGGGATGCAGTGCAGTGAGTCCAGAGAGTGCACTGGCACCACTGGGGTTGCAGTGCAGTGAGTCCAGAGACTGCACTGGCACCAAGTGGAGCTGCACTGCTGTGAGTCCTGAGATTGCACTGGCTCCACTGGGGATGCACTGCAGTGAGTCCAGAGAGTTCTCTGGCACCACTGGGGATGCAATGCACTGAGTCAGGAGACTTCACAGGCACCACTGGGGATGCACTACAGTGAGACCAGAGAGTTCTCTGGCACCGCTGGGGATTTAGTGCAGTGAGTCCAGAGAGTGCTCTGGCACCATCCGGGATTCACTGCAAGGCGTCCAGAGAGTGCACTGGCACCACTGGGAATGCACTGCAGTGAGTACAGAGAGTGCACTGGCACCTAAGGGGCTGCACTGCAGTGAGTCCAGAGAGTGCACTGGCGCCACTTGGGCTGCACTGCGGTGAGTCCAGACAGTGCACTGGCACCACTGGGGATGCATTGCACTGAGAGCACAGAGTGCACTGGCACCGAAGGGGTTACACTGCAGTGAGTCCGGAGAGTGCACTGGCACCAGTGGGGATGCACTGCAGTGAGTCCAGAGAGTGCACTGTCACCACTGGGGATGCAGCGCAGTGACTACAGAGAGTGCCTTGTCACCACTGGGGATGGACTGCAGTGAGTCCAGAGAGTGCTCTGGCTCCACTGGGGATGCAGTGCAGTGAGTGCAGAGAGTGCACTGGCACCACTGGGGATGCAGTGCAGTGAGTCCACAGAGAGCACTGGCTCCACTAGGGATGCACTTCAGTGAGTCCAGAGAGTGCACTGGCACCACTGGGGATGCAGTGCAGTGAATCCAGAGAGTGCACTGGCACCACTGGGGATGCAGTGCAGTGAGTCCAGAGAGTGCACTGGCACCGTGCGGATGCAGTGCAGTGAGTCCAGAGAGTGCACTGGCACCTTTGGGGATGCACTGCATTGTCTGCAGAGAGTGCCCTGGCACCACTGGGAATGCAGTGCAGTGAGTCCAGAGAGGGCACTGTCAACAATGGGGATGCAGTGCAGTGAGACCAGAGAGTGCACTGGCATCACTGGGGATGCAGTGCAGTGAGTCCTGAGAGTGCAATGGCACCACAGGGTATGCACTGCAGTGAGTCCAGAGAGTGTACTGGCACCACTGGGGATGCAGAGCAGTGAGTCCAGAGAGTGCACTGTCACCACTGGGGATGCACTGCAGTGAGTCCAGAGAGTGCACTTTCACCACTGGGGATGCAGTGCAGTGAGTCCAGAGAGTGCACTGGCACCACTGGGGATGCAGTGCAGTGAGTCCACAGAGAGCACTGGCTCCACTGGGGATGCAGTGCAGTGAGTCCAGAGAGTGCACTGGCACCATTGGGGATGCAGTGCAGTTAGTCCAGAGAGTGCACTGGCACCACAGGTGAGTGCAATGAGTTCAGAGAGCCACTGGCACTTCTGGGGATGCACTGCAGTGAGTCCAGAGAGTGCACTGGCACCACTGGGGATGCAGTGCACTGAGTCCAGAGAGGGGACAGTCAGCAATGGGGATGCAGTGCAGTGAGTCCAGAGAGTGCACTGGCACTACTGGGGATCTCACTGAAGTGAGAATGTATCTGAATCCCCGGTGGTGCCAGTGCACTCTCTGGACTCACTGAACTGCATCCCCAGTGACTCCAGTGCACTCACTGGAGTAACTGCAGTGCATCCCCTGTGGTGCCAGTGCACTCTCTGGACTCACTGTACTGCATCCTCAGTGGTGCCAGTTGACTCTCTGGACTCACTGCACTGCTCCAGCCGCGGCATCCGCTCCAGCCTCGGCAGCCGCGACAGGCGCTCCAGCCGCGGCAGCCGCTAAAGCCGCTACCGAGTGGAGCGGCTGCCACGGCTGGAGCGGCTGCCGCGGTTGGAGCGGCTGCCGCGGCTGGAGCGGCTGCCGCGGATGCCGCGGCTGGAGCGCCTGCCGCGGTTGGAGCAGCTGCCGCGGCTAGAGCGGCAGGAGCGGCTGCCGCGTATGCCGCGGATGGAGCGGCTGCCGCGGCTGGACCGGCTGACGCGGCTGCCGTGGCTAGAGCGGCTGGAGCGGCTGCCGAGGCTGGAGGGGCTAACGCGGCTGGAGAGGCTGCCGCGGCTCGAGCAGTACAGTGAGTCCAGAGAGTGCACTGTCACCTTTGGGGATGCACTGCATTGTCTGCAGAGAGTGCCCTGGCACCACTGGGGATGCACTGCAGTGAGTCCAGAGAGTGCACTGACACCACAGGGAATGCAGTGCAGTGAGACCAGAGAGTGTACTGGCACCAGTGGGGATGCAGTGCAGTGAGTCCAGAGAGTGCACTGGCACCACTGGGGTTGCAGTGCAGTGAGTCCAGAGACTGCACTGGCACCAAGTGGAGCTGCACTGCTGTGAGTCCTGAGATTGCACTGGCTCCACTGGGGATGCACTGCAGTGAGTCCAGAGAGTTCTCTGGCACCACTGGGGATGCAATGCACTGAGTCAGGAGACTTCACAGGCACCACTGGGGATGCACTACAGTGAGACCAGAGAGTTCTCTGGCACCGCTGGGGATTTAGTGCAGTGAGTCCAGAGAGTGCTCTGGCACCATCCGGGATTCACTGCAAGGCGTCCAGAGAGTGCACTGGCACCACTGGGAATGCACTGCAGTGAGTCCAGAGAGTGCATTGGCACCTAAGGGGCTGCACTGCAGTGAGTCCAGAGAGTGCACTGGCGCCACTTGGGCTGCACTGCGGTGAGTCCAGACAGTGCACTGGCACCACTGGGGATGCATTGCACTGAGAGCACAGAGTGCACTGGCACCGCAGGGGTTACACTGCAGTGAGTCCGGAGAGTGCACTGGCACCAGTGGGGATGCACTGCAGTGAGTCCAGAGAGTGCACTGGCACCACTGGGGATGCAGTGCAGTGAGTCCAGAGAGTGCACTGGCACCACTGGGGATGCACTGCAGTGAGTCCACAGAGTGCACTGGCACCAGGGGAGATTCACTGCAGTGAGTCCAGAGAGTGCACTGGCACCACTGGGGATGCAGTGAGTACAGAGAGTGCACTCGCTCCACTGGGGATGCACTGCAGTGAGTCCAGAGAGTGCAGTGGCACCACTGGGGAAGCAGTGCAGTGAGTCCAGAGAGTGCACTGGCACCACTGGGGATGCAGGGCAGTGAGTCCAGAGAGTGCACTGGCACCAATGGGGAACACTGCAGTGACTCCAGAGACTGCACTGGCACCATTGGGGATGCACTGCAGTGAGTCCAGAGAATGCACTGGCACCACTGGGGATGCAGTGCAGTGACTCGAAAGAGTGCACTGGCACCACTGGGGATGCACTGCAGTGAGTCCGGAGAGTGCCCTGGCACCAATTTGAATGCAGTGCAGTGATCCAGAGAGTGCACTGGAACCACTGGGGATGCAGTGCAGTGAGTCCAGAGAGTGCTCTGGCACCACTGGGGATGCAGTGCAGTGAGTCCAGAGAGTGCACTGGCAACACTGGGTATGCAGTGCAGTTAGTCCATAGAGTGCACTGGCTCCACTGGGGATGCAGTGCAGTGAGTCCAGAGAGTGCAATGGCACCACAGGGGATGCACTGCAGTGATTCCAGAGAGTGCACTGTCACCAATGGGGATGCAGTGCAGTGAGTCAAGAGAGTACACTGGCACCTCAGGGGCTGCACTGCAGTGAGTCCAGAGAGTGCACTGGCACCACTGGGGATGCAGTGCAGTGAGTCCAGAGAGTGCACTGGCACCACTGGGGATGCACCTCGGTTAGTCCAGAGAGTGCTCTGGGAACACCGGGGATGCAGTGCAGTGAGTGCAGAGAGTGCACTGGCACCACAGGGGATGCAGTGCAGTGAGTCCAGAGAGTGCACTGGCACCACTGGGGATGCACTGCAGTGGGTCCAGAGAGTACACTGGCACCATTAGGGATGCAGTGCAGTGAGTCCGGAGAGTGCACTGGCACCACTGGGGATGCACTGCAGTGAGTCCAGAGAGTGCACTGGCTCCACTGGGGATGCACTGCAGTGAGTCCAGAGAGTGCACTGTCAGCACTGGGGATGCAGTGCAGTGAGTCCAGAGAGTGCACTGTCAGCACTGGGGATGCAGTGCAGTGAGTCCAGAGAGTGCACTGGCACCACTGGGGATGAAGTGCAGTGAGTCCAGAGAGTGCACTGGCACCACTGGGGATGCACTGCAATGAGTCCAGAGAATGCACAGGCACCAATGGTGATGCAGTGCAGTGAGTCCAGAGAGTGCACTGGCACCACTGGGGATGCAGTGCAGTGAGTCCAGAGAGTGCCCTGGCACCAATGGTGATGCAGTGCAGTGAGTCCAGAGAGTGCAGTGGCACCACTGGGGATGCAGTGCAGTGAGTCCAGAGAGTGCACTGGCACCACTGGGGATGCAGTGCAGTGAGTCCAGAGAGTGCACTGTCACCTTTGGGGATGCACTGCAGTGAGTACAGAGAGTGCTCGGGGAACACTGGGGATGCAGTGCAGTGAGTCCAGAGAGTGCACTGGCAACACTGGGGATGCACTGCAGTGACTCGAAAGAGTGCACTGGCACCACTGCGAATGCACTGCAGTGAGTCCGGAGAGTGCCCTGGCACCAATGGTTATGCAGTGCAGTGAGTCCAGAGAGTGCAGTGGCACCACTGGGGATGCAGTGCAGTGAGTCCAGAGAGTGCACTGGCACCACTGGGGATGCAATGCAGTGAGTCCAGAGAGTGCACTAGCACCAGTGGGGATGAAGTGCAGTGAGTCCAGAGAGTGCACTGGCACCACCGGGGATGCAGTGCAGTGAGTCCAGAGAGTGCACTGGCACCACTGGGGATGCAGTGCAGTGAGTCCAGAGAGTGCACTGGCACCACTGGGGATGCACTGCAGTGAGTCCAGAGAGTGCACTGGCAGCACTGGTAATGCAGTGCAGTGACTCCAGAGAGTGCAGTGGCACCACTGTTGTTGCAGTGCTGCGACTCCAGAGAGTGCACTGGCACCACTGGTGATGCAGTGCAGTGAGACCAGAGAGTGCAGTGGCACCACTGGGGATGCAGTGCAGTGAGTCCAGAGAGTGCACTGGCACCACTGGGGATGCACTGCAGTGAGTCCAGAGAGTGCACTGGCACCAGTGGGGATGAAGTGCAGTGAGTCCAGAGAGTGCACTGGCACCACTGGGGATGCAGTGCATTGAGTCCAGAGAGTGCACTGGCACCACTGGGGATGCAGTGCAGTGAGTCCAGAGAGTGCACTGGCACCACTGGGGATGCACTGCAGTGAGTCCAGAGAGTGCACTGGCAGCACTGGTAATGCAGTGCAGTGACTCCAGAGAGTGCAGAGGCACCACTGTTGTTGCAGTGCTGCGACTCCAGAGAGTGCACTGGCACCACTGGGGATGCAGTGCAGTGAGACCAGAGAGTGCACTGGCACCACTGGGGATGCAGTGCAGTGAGTCCAGAGAGTGCACTGGCACCACTGGGGATGCACTGCAGTGACACAAAAGAGTGCACTGGCACTACTGCGGATGCACTGCATTGAGTCCGGAGAGTGCACTGGCACCAATGGTGATGCAGTGCAGTGAGTCCAGAGAGTGCAGTGGCACCACTGGGGATGCAGTGCAGTGAGTCCAGAGAGTGCACTGGCACCACTGGGGATGCAATGCAGTGAGTCCAGAGAGTGCACTGGCACCACTGGGGATGCACTGCAGTGACTCGAAAGGGTGCACTGGCACCACTGCGGATGCACTGCAGTGAGTCTGGAGAGTGCCCTGGCACCAATGGTGATGCAGTGCAGTGAGTCAAGAGAGTGCAGTGACACCACTGGGGATGCAGTGCAGTGAGTCCAGAGAGTGCATTGGCACCACTGGGGATGCACTGCAGTGAGTCCAGAGAGTGCACTGGCACCACTGGGGATGCAGTGCAGTTGAGTCCAGAGAGTGCACTGGCACACTGGGGATGCAGTGCAGTGAGTCCAGAGAGTGCACTGGCACCAGTGGGATGCAGTGCAGTGAGTCCACAGAGTGCACTGGCACCAAAGGGGATACACTGCAGTGAGTCCAGAGAGTGAACTGGCACCACTGGGGACGCAGTGCAGTGACTACAGAGAGTGCACTGGCACCATTGGGGATGCAGTGCACGGAGTCCAGAGAGTGCACTGGCACCACTGGGGATGCACTGCAGTGGGTCCAGAGAGTGCAGTGGCACCACTGGGAATGCAGTGCAGTGAGTCCAGAGAGTGCACTGGCACCACTGGGGATGCAGTGCAGTGACTCCAGAGAGTGCACTGGCACCACTGGGGATGCACTGCAGTGAGTCCAAGAGTGCACTGGCACCAGTGGGGAAGCACTGCAGTGAGTCCAGAGAGTGCACTGGCACCACTGGGGATGCACTGCACTGAGTCCAGAGAGTGCACTGACACCACTGGGGATCCAATGCAGTGAGTCCAGAGAGTGCAATGGAACCACTGGAGATGCAGTGCAGTGAGTCCAGAGAGTGCACTGGCACTTCTGGGGATGCAGTGCAGTGAGTGCAGAGAGTGCACTGGCACAACAGGGGATGCACTGCAGTGACTCCAGAAAGTGCACTGGCACCACTGGTGATGCAGTGCAGTGAGTGCAGAGAGTGCACTGGCACCACTGGGGATGCACTGCAGTGAGACCAGAGAGTGTACTGGCACCACAGGGGATGCAGTGCAGTGAGTCCAGAGAGTGCACTAGCACCACTGGGGATGCACCCCGGTGAGTCCAGAGAGTGCACTGGCACCACTGGGGATGCTGTGCAGTGAGTCCAGAGACTGCACTGGCACTACTGGGGTTTTAGTGCAGTGAGTCCAGAGAGTGCACTGGCACCAATGGGGATGCAGTGCTGTGAGTCCAGAGAGTGCCCTGGCACCACTGGGGATGCAGTGAGTCCAGAGAGTGCACTGGCACCACTGGGGATGCACTGCAGTGAGACGAGAGAGTTCTCTGGCACCACTGGGAATGCAGTTTAGTGAGTCCAGAGAGTGCACCGGCTCCAATGGCGATACACTGCAGTGAGTCCAGACAGTGCACTGGCACCACTGGGGATGCAGTGCAGTGAGTCCAGAGAGTGCTCTGGCACCACTGAGCTACACTGCAGTGAGTCCAGTAGTTGCACTGGCACCACTGGGCATGCACTGCTGTGAGTCCAGAGACTACACTGGCACCACTGGGGATGCAGTGCAGTGAGTGCAGAGAGTGCACTGGCACCACTGTTGATGCAGTGCAGTGAGTCCAGAGAGTGCACTGGCACCACTGGGGATGCAGTGCAGTGAGTGCAGAGAGTGCACTGGCACCACTGGGGATGCAGTGCAGTGAGTCCACAGAGAGCACTGGCACCACAGGGGATACACTGCAGTGAGTCCAGAGAGTGCAGTGGCACCACTGGGGATGCAGTGCAGTGAGTCCAGAGAGTGCACTGGCACCACTGGGGATGCACTGCAGTGAGTCCACAGAGTGCACTGGCACCAGGGGAGATTCACTGCAGTGAGTCCAGAGAGTGCACTGGCACCACTGGGGATGCAGTGAGTACAGAGAGTGCACTCGCTCCACTGGGGATGCACTGCAGTGAGTCCAGAGAGTGCAGTGGCACCACTGGGGAAGCAGTGCAGTGAGTCCAGAGAGTGCACTGGCACCACTGGGGATGCAGGGCAGTGAGTCCAGAGAGTGCACTGGCACCAATGGGGAACACTGCAGTGACTCCAGAGACTGCACTGGCACCATTGGGGATGCACTGCAGTGAGTCCAGAGAATGCACTGGCACCACTGGGGATGCAGTGCAGTGACTCGAAAGAGTGCACTGGCACCACTGGGGATGCACTGCAGTGAGTCCGGAGAGTGCCCTGGCACCAATTTGAATGCAGTGCAGTGATCCAGAGAGTGCACTGGAACCACTGGGGATGCAGTGCAGTGAGTCCAGAGAGTGCTCTGGCACCACTGGGGATGCAGTGCAGTGAGTCCAGAGAGTGCACTGGCAACACTGGGTATGCAGTGCAGTTAGTCCATAGAGTGCACTGGCTCCACTGGGGATGCAGTGCAGTGAGTCCAGAGAGTGCAATGGCACCACAGGGGATGCACTGCAGTGATTCCAGAGAGTGCACTGTCACCAATGGGGATGCAGTGCAGTGAGTCAAGAGAGTACACTGGCACCTCAGGGGCTGCACTGCAGTGAGTCCAGAGAGTGCACTGGCACCACTGGGGATGCAGTGCAGTGAGTCCAGAGAGTGCACTGGCACCACTGGGGATGCACCTCGGTTAGTCCAGAGAGTGCTCTGGGAACACCGGGGATGCAGTGCAGTGAGTGCAGAGAGTGCACTGGCACCACAGGGGATGCAGTGCAGTGAGTCCAGAGAGTGCACTGGCACCACTGGGGATGCACTGCAGTGGGTCCAGAGAGTACACTGGCACCATTAGGGATGCAGTGCAGTGAGTCCGGAGAGTGCACTGGCACCACTGGGGATGCACTGCAGTGAGTCCAGAGAGTGCACTGGCTCCACTGGGGATGCACTGCAGTGAGTCCAGAGAGTGCACTGTCAGCACTGGGGATGCAGTGCAGTGAGTCCAGAGAGTGCACTGTCAGCACTGGGGATGCAGTGCAGTGAGTCCAGAGAGTGCACTGGCACCACTGGGGATGAAGTGCAGTGAGTCCAGAGAGTGCACTGGCACCACTGGGGATGCACTGCAATGAGTCCAGAGAATGCACAGGCACCAATGGTGATGCAGTGCAGTGAGTCCAGAGAGTGCACTGGCACCACTGCGGATGCAGTGCAGTGAGTCCAGAGAGTGCCCTGGCACCAATGGTGATGCAGTGCAGTGAGTCCAGAGAGTGCAGTGGCACCACTGGGGATGCAGTGCAGTGAGTCCAGAGAGTGCACTGGCACCACTGGGGATGCAGTGCAGTGAGTCCAGAGAGTGCACTGTCACCTTTGGGGATGCACTGCAGTGAGTACAGAGAGTGCTCGGGGAACACTGGGGATGCAGTGCAGTGAGTCCAGAGAGTGCACTGGCACCACTGGGGATGCACTGCAGTGACTCGAAAGAGTGCACTGGCACCACTGCGAATGCACTGCAGTGAGTCCGGAGAGTGCCCTGGCACCAATGGTTATGCAGTGCAGTGAGTCCAGAGAGTGCAGTGGCACCACTGGGGATGCAGTGCAGTGAGTACAGAGAGTGCACTGGCACCACTGGGGATGCAATGCAGTGAGTCCAGAGAGTGCACTGGCACCAGTGGGGATGAAGTGCAGTGAGTCCAGAGAGTGCACTGGCACCACCGGGGATGCAGTGCAGTGAGTCCAGAGAGTGCACTGGCACCACTGGGGATGCAGTGCAGTGAGTCCAGAGAGTGCACTGGCACCACTGGGGATGCACTGCAGTGAGTCCAGAGAGTGCACTGGCAGCACTGGTAATGCAGTGCAGTGACTCCAGAGAGTGCAGAGGCACCACTGTTGTTGCAGTGCTGCGACTCCAGAGAGTGCACTGGCACCACTGGGGATGCAGTGCAGTGAGACCAGAGAGTGCAGTGGCACCACTGGGGATGCAGTGCAGTGAGTCCAGAGAGTGCACTGGCACCACTGGGGATGCACTGCAGTGAGTCCAGAGAGTGCACTGGCACCAGTGGGGATGAAGTGCAGTGAGTCCAGAGAGTGCACTGGAACCACTGGGGATGCAGTGCATTGAGTCCAGAGAGTGCACTGGCACCACTGGGGATGCAGTGCAGTGAGTCCAGAGAGTGCACTGGCACCACTGGGGATGCACTGCAGTGAGTCCAGAGAGTGCACTGGCAGCACTGGTAATGCAGTGCAGTGACTCCAGAGAGTGCACTGGCACCACTGTTGTTGCAGTGCTGCGACTCCAGAGAGTGCACTGGCACCACTGGGGATGCAGTGCAGTGAGACCAGAGAGTGCACTGGCACCACTGGGGATGCAGTGCAGTGAGTCCAGAGAGTGCACTGGCACCACTGGGGATGCACTGCAGTGACACAAAAGAGTGCACTGGCACTACTGCGGATGCACTGCATTGAGTCCGGAGAGTGCACTGGCACCAATGGTGATGCAGTGCAGTGAGTCCAGAGAGTGCAGTGGCACCACTGGGGATGCAGTGCAGTGAGTCCAGAGAGTGCACTGGCACCACTGGGGATGCAATGCAGTGAGTCCAGAGAGTGCACTGGCACCACTGGGGATGCACTGCAGTGACTCGAAAGGGTGCACTGGCACCACTGCGGATGCACTGCAGTGAGTCTGGAGAGTGCCCTGGCACCAATGGTGATGCAGTGCAGTGAGTCAAGAGAGTGCAGTGACACCACTGGGGATGCAGTGCAGTGAGTCCAGAGAGTGCATTGGCACCACTGGGGATGCACTGCAGTGAGTCCAGAGAGTGCACTGGCACCACTGGGGATGCAGTGCAGTTGAGTCCAGAGAGTGCACTGGCACACTGGGGATGCAGTGCAGTGAGTCCAGAGAGTGCACTGGCACCAGTGGGATGCAGTGCAGTGAGTCCACAGAGTGCACTGGCACCACAGGGGATACACTGCAGTGAGTCCAGAGAGTGAACTGGCACCACTGGGGACGCAGTGCAGTGACTACAGAGAGTGCACTGGCACCATTGGGGATGCAGTGCACGGAGTCCAGAGAGTGCACTGGCACCACTGGGGATGCACTGCAGTGGGTCCAGAGAGTGCACTGGCACCACTGGGAATGCAGTGCAGTGAGTCCAGAGAGTGCACTGGCACCACTGGGGATGCAGTGCAGTGACTCCAGAGAGTGCACTGGCACCACTGGGGATGCACTGCAGTGAGTCCAGAGAGTGCACTGGCACCACTGGGGATGCACTGCAGTGAGTCCAAGAGTGCACTGGCACCAGTGGGGAAGCACTGCAGTGAGTCCAGAGAGTGCACTGGCACCACTGGGGATGCACTGCACTGAGTCCAGAGAGTGCACTGACACCACTGGGGATCCAATGCAGTGAGTCCAGAGAGTGCAATGGAACCACTGGAGATGCAGTGCAGTGTGTCCAGAGAGTGCACTGGCACTTCTGGGGATGCAGTGCAGTGAGTGCAGAGAGTGCACTGGCACAACAGGGGATGCACTGCAGTGACTCCAGAAAGTGCACTGGCACCACTGGTGATGCAGTGCAGTGAGTGCAGAGAGTGCACTGGCACCACTGGGGATGCACTGCAGTGAGTCCAGAGAGTGTACTGGCACCACAGGGGATGCAGTGCAGTGAGTCCAGAGAGTGCACTAGCACCACTGGGGATGCACCCCGGTGAGTCCAGAGAGTGCACTGGCACCACTGGGGATGCTGTGCAGTGAGTCCAGAGACTGCACTGGCACTACTGGGGTTTTAGTGCAGTGAGTCCAGAGAGTGCACTGGCACCAATGGGGATGCAGTGCTGTGAGTCCAGAGAGTGCCCTGGCACCACTGGGGATGCAGTGAGTCCAGAGAGTGCACTGGCACCACTGGGGATGCACTGCAGTGAGACGAGAGAGTTCTCTGGCACCACTGGGAATGCAGTTTAGTGAGTCCAGAGAGTGCACCGGCTCCAATGGCGATACACTGCAGTGAGTCCAGACAGTGCACTGGCACCACTGGGGATGCACTGCAGTGAGTCCAGAGAGTGCTCTGGCACCACTGAGCTACACTGCAGTGAGTCCAGTAGTTGCACTGGCACCACTGGGCATGCACTGCTGTGAGTCCAGAGACTACACTGGCACCACTGGGGATGCAGTGCAGTGAGTGCAGAGAGTGCACTGGCACCACTGTTGATGCAGTGCAGTGAGTCCAGAGAGTGCACTGGCACCACTGGGGATGCAGTGCAGTGAGTGCAGAGAGTGCACTGGCACCACAGGGGATGCAGTGCAGTGAGTCCGGAGAGTGCACTGGCACCACTGGGGATGCAGGGCAGTGAGTCCAGAGAGTGCAGTGGCACCATTGGGGATGCAGTGCACTGAGTCCAGAGAGTGCACTGGCACCACTGGGGATGCAGTGCATTGAGTCCGGAGAGTGCACTGGCACCACTGGGGATGCACTGCAGTGAGTCCAGAGAGTGCACTGGCACCACTGGGGATGCACTGCAGTGACTCCAGAGAGTGCAGAGGCACCACTGTTGATGCAGTGCAGTGAGTGCAGAGAGTGCACTGGCACCAGTGCGGAAGCACTGCAGTGAGTCCAGAGAGTGCACTGGCAGCACTGGGGATGCAGTGCAGTTGAGTCCAGAGAGTGCACTGGCACCTTGGGGATGCAGTGCAGTGAGTCCAGAGAGTGCACTGGCACCACTGGGATGCAGTGCAGTGAGTCCACAGAGTGCACTGGCACCACAGGGGATACACTGCAGTGAGTCCAGAGAGTGCACTGGCACCACTGGGGACGCAGTGCAGTGACTACAGAGAGTGCACTGGCACCATTGGGGATGCAGTGCACTGAGTCCAGAGAGTGCACTGGCACCAATGGGGATGCAGTGCTGTGAGTCCAGAGAGTGCCCTGGCACCACTGGGGATGCAGTGAGTCCAGAGAGTGCACTGGCACCACTGGGGATGCACTGCAGTGAGACCAGAGAGTTCTCTGGCACCACTGGGGATGCAGTTTAGTGAGTCCAGAGAGTGCACCGGCTCCAATGGCGATACACTGCAGTGAGTCCAGACAGTGCACTGGCACCACTGGGGATGCAGCGCAGTGAGTCCACAGAGTGCTCTGGCACCACTGAGCTACACTGCAGTGAGTCCAGTAGTTGCACTGGCACCACTGGGCAGGCACTGCTGTGAGTCCAGAGGCTACACTGGCACCACTGGGGATGCAGTGCAGTGAGTGCAGAGAGTGCACTGGCACCACTGTTGATGCAGTGCAGTGAGTCCAGAGAGTGCACTGGCACCACTGGGGATGCAGTGCAGTGAGTCCAGAGAGTGCACTGGCACCACTGGGGATGCAGTGCAGTGAGCTCAGAGAGTGCACTGGCACCACTGGGGATGCAGTGCAGTGAGTCCAGAGAGTGCACTGGCACCACTGGGGATGCAGTGCAGTGAGTCCAGAGAGTGCACTGGCACCACTGGGGATGCAGTGCAGTGAGTCCAGAGAGTGCACTGGCACCACTGGGGATGCACTGCAGTGACTCGAAAGAGTGCACTGGCACCACTGCGGATGCACTGCAGTGAGTACGGAGAGTGCCCTGGCACCAATGGTGATGCAGTGCAGTGAGTCCAGAGAGTGCAGTGACACCACTGGGGTTGCAGTGCAGTGAGTCCAGAGAGTGCACTGGCACCACTGGGGATGCAGTGCAGTGAGTGCAGAGAGTGCCCTGGCACCACTGGGGATGCAGTGCAGTGAGTCCAGAGAGTGCACTGGCACCACTGGGGATGCAGTGCAGTGAGTCCAGAGAGTGCACTGGCACCACTGGGGATGCACCCCGGTGAGCCCAGAGATTGCACTGGCACCACTGGGGATGCACTGCAGTGAGTCCAGAGAGTGCACTGGCACCACTGGGGATGCAGTGCAGTGAGTCCAGAGAGTGCACTGGCACCACTGGCGATGCAGTGCAGTGAGTCCAGAGAGTGCACTGGCAGCACTGGGAATGCACTGCAGTGAGTCCAGAGAGTGCTCTGGCACCACTGGGGATGCAGTTCAGTGAGTCCAGAGAGTGCACTGGCACCACTGGGGATACACTGCAGTGACTCCAGAGAGTGCACAGGCACCACTGGGGATGCACTGCAGTGAGTCCAGAGAGTGCACTGGCACCACTGGGGATGCAGTGCAGTGAGTCCAGAGACTGCACTGGCACGAACTGGAGCTGCACTGCAGTGAGTCCTGAGATTGCACTGGCACCACTGGGGATGCACTACAGTGAGTCCAGAGACTACACTGGCACCACTGGGGATGCAGTGCAGTGAGTCCAGAGAGTGCACTGGCACCACTGTTCATGCAGTGCAGTGAGTCCAAAGAGTGCACTGGCACCACTGGGTATGCAGTGCATGAGTGC
This sequence comes from Anser cygnoides, assembly GCF_040182565.1. Taxonomy (NCBI): domain Eukaryota; kingdom Metazoa; phylum Chordata; class Aves; order Anseriformes; family Anatidae; genus Anser; species Anser cygnoides. Next base: position 38,809,395 of record NC_089879.1, read on the forward strand.
AGAGAGTCCACTGGCACCACTGGCGATGCAGTGCAGTGAGTCCAGAGAGTGGACTGGCACCAGTGGGGATGGAGTGCAGTGAGTCCAGAGAGTGCACTGGCAGCACTGGGGATGCACTGCAGTGAGTCCAGAGAGTGCTGTGGCACCACTGGGGATGCACTGCAGTGAGTCCAGAGAGTGCACTGGCACCACTGGGGATACACTGCAGTGACTCCAGAGAGTGCACTGGCACCACTGGGGATGCACTGCAGTGAGTCCAGAGAGTGCACTGGCACCAGTGGGGATGCAGTGCAGTGAGTCCAGAGACTGCACTGGCACCAACTGGAGCTGCACTGCAGTGAGTCCTGAGATTGCACTGGCACCACTGGGGATGCACTACATTGAGTCCAGAGACTACACTGGCACCACTGGGGATGCAGTGCAGTGAGTCCAGAGAGTGCACTGGCACCACCGTTCATGCAGTACAGTGAGTCCAAAGAGTGCACTGGCACCACTGGGTATGCAGTGCATGAGTGCAGAGAGTGCACTGGCACCACTGGGGATGCAGTGCAGTGAGTCCAGAGAGTGGACTGGCACCAGTGGGGATGGAGTGCAGTGAGTCCAGAGAGTGCACTGGCACCAGTGGGGATGAACTGTAGTGAGTCCAGAGACTGCACAGGCACCACTGGGGATGCAGTGCAGTGAGTCCAGAGAGGGCACTGGCACCCCTGGGGATGCAGTGCAGTGAGTGCAGAGAGTGCACTGGCACCACTGGGGATGCAATGCAGTGAGTCCAGAGAGTGCACTGGCACCACTGGGGATGCACTGCAGTGAGTCCAGAGAGTGCACGGGCACCACTGGGGATGCAGTGCAGTTGAGTCCAGAGAGTGCACTGGCACCTTGGGGATGCAGTGCAGTGAGTCCAGAGAGTGCACTGGCACCACTGGGGATGCAGTGCGGTGAGTCCAGAGAGTGCACTGGCACCACTGGGGATGCACTGCAGTGAGTCCAGAGAGTGCACTGGCACCACTGGTGTTGCAGTGCAGTGAGTCCAGAGAGTGCACTGGCACCACTTGGGATGCACTGCAGTGAGTCCAGAGAGTGCACTGGCACCACTGGAAATGCAGTGCAGTGACTCAGAGAGTGCACTGGCACCACTGGGGATGCACTGCAATGAGTCCAGATAGTGCACTGGCACCACTGGGGATGCAGTGCAGTGAGTGCAGAGAGTGCACTGGCACCACTGGGGATGCAGTGCAGTGAGTCCAGAGAGTGCACTGGCACCACTGGGGATGCAGCGCAGTGAGTCCACAGAGTGCACTGGCACTACTGGGGATGCAGTGCAGTGAGTGCAGAGAGTGCACTGGCACCACTGGGGATGCAGTGCAGTGAGTCCAGAGAGTGCACTGGCACCACTGGGGATGCAGCGCAGTGAGTCCACAGAGAGCACTGGCACTACTGGGGATGCAGTGCAGTGACTCCAGAGAGTGCACTGGCACCACTGGGGATGCAGTGCAGGAGTCCAGAGAGTGCACTGGCACCACAGGTGATGCAGTGCAGTGAGTCCAGAGAGTGCACTGGCACCACTGGGGATGCACCCCGGTGAGCCCAGAGATTGCACTGGCACCACTGGGGATGCACTGCAGTGAGTGCACTGGCACCACTGGGGATGCACTGCAGTGAGGGCAGAGAGTGCACTGGGACCACTGGGGATGCACTGCAGTGAGGGCAGAGAGTGCACTGGCACTACTGGGGATGCAGTGCAGTGAGTGCAGAGAGTGCACTGGCACCACTGGGGATGCACTGCAGTAAGGGCAGAGAGTGCACTGGCACCACTGGGGATGCAGTGCAGTGAGTCCAGAGAGTGCACGGGCACCACTGGGGATGCAATGCGATGAGTCCACAGAGTGCACTGGCACCACAGGGGATGCAGTGCAGTGAGTCCAGAGAGTGCACTGACACCACTGGGGATGCAGTGCGGTGAGTTCAGAGAGTGCACTGGCACCACAGGTGATGCAGTGCAGTGAGTACAGAGAGTGCAGTGGCACCACAGGGGATGCACTGCAGTGATTCCAGAGAGTGCACTGGCACCACTGGGGATGCAGTGCAGTGAGTCCAGAGAGTGCACTGGCACCACTGGGGATGCACTGCAGTGACTCGAAAGAGTGCACTGGCACCTTGGGGATGCACTGCAGTGAGTCCGGAGAGTGCCCTGGCACCAATGGTGATGCAGTGCAGTGAGTCCAGAGAGTGCAGTGGCACCACTGGGGATGCACTGCAGTGAGTCCAGAGAGTGCACTGGCACCACTGAGGATGCAATGCAGTGAGTCCAGAGAGTGCACTGGCACCACTGGGGATGCAGTGCACTGAGTCCAGAGAGTGCACTGGCACCACTGGTGATGCAGTGCAGTGAGTCCAGAGAGTGCACTGTCACCTTTGGGGATGCACTGCAGTGAGTACAGAGAGTGCTCGGGGAACACTGGGGATGCAGTGCAGTGAGTCCAGAGAGTGCACTGGCACCACTGGGGATGCACTGCAGTGACTCGAAAGAGTGCACTGGCACCACTGCGAATGCACTGCAGTGAGTCCGGAGAGTGCCCTGGCACCAATGGTGATGCAGTGCAGTGAGTCCAGAGAGTGCAGTGGCACCACTGGGGATGCAGTGCAGTGAGTCCAGAGAGTGCACTGGCACCACTGGGGATGCAATGCAGTGAGTCCAGAGAGTGCACTGGCACCAGTGGGGATGAAGTGCAGTGAGTCCAGAGAGTGCACTGGCACCACTGGGGATGCAGTGCAGTGAGTCCAGAGAGTGCACTGGCACCACTGGGGATGCAGTGCAGTGAGTCCAGAGAGTGCACTGGCACCACTGGGGATGCACTGCAGTGAGTCCAGAGAGTGCACTGGCAGCACTGGTAATGCAGTGCAGTGACTCCAGAGAGTGCAGAGGCACCACTGTTGTTGCAGTGCTGCGACTCCAGAGAGTGCACTGGCACCACTGGGGATGCAGTGCAGTGAGACCAGAGAGTGCAGTGGCACCACTGGGGATGCAGTGCAGTGAGTCCAGAGAGTGCACTGGCACCACTGGGGATGCACTGCAGTGAGTCCAGAGAGTGCACTGGCACCAGTGGGGATGAAGTGCAGTGAGTCCAGAGAGTGCACTGGCACCACTGGGGATGCAGTGCAGTGAGTCCAGAGAGTGCACTGGCACCACTGGGGATGCAGTGCAGTGAGTCCAGAGAGTGCACTGGCACCACTGGGGATGCACTGCAGTGAGTCCAGAGAGTGCACTGGCAGCACTGGTAATGCAGTGCAGTGACTCCAGAGAGTGCAGAGGCACCACTGTTGTTGCAGTGCTGCGACTCCAGAGAGTGCACTGGCACCACTGGGGATGCAGTGCAGTGAGACCAGAGAGTGCACTGGCACCACTGGGGATGCAGTGCAGTGAGTCCAGAGAGTGCACTGGCACCACTGGGGATGCACTGCAGTGACACAAAAGAGTGCACTGGCACTACTGCGGATGCACTGCATTGAGTCCGGAGAGTGCACTGGCACCAATGGTGATGCAGTGCAGTGAGTCCAGAGAGTGCAGTGGCACCACTGGGGATGCAGTGCAGTGAGTCCAGAGAGTGCACTGGCACCACTGGGGATGCAATGCAGTGAGTCCAGAGAGTGCACTGGCACCACTGGGGATGCACTGCAGTGACTCGAAAGGGTGCACTGGCACCACTGCGGATGCACTGCAGTGAGTCTGGAGAGTGCCCTGGCACCAATGGTGATGCAGTGCAGTGAGTCAAGAGAGTGCAGTGACACCACTGGGGATGCAGTGCAGTGAGTCCAGAGAGTGCATTGGCACCACTGGGGATGCACTGCAGTGAGTCCAGAGAGTGCACTGGCACCACTGGGGATGCAGTGCAGTTGAGTCCAGAGAGTGCACTGGCACACTGGGGATGCAGTGCAGTGAGTCCAGAGAGTGCACTGGCACCAGTGGGATGCAGTGCAGTGAGTCCACAGAGTGCACTGGCACCACAGGGGATACACTGCAGTGAGTCCAGAGAGTGAACTGGCACCACTGGGGACGCAGTGCAGTGACTACAGAGAGTGCACTGGCACCATTGGGGATGCAGTGCACGGAGTCCAGAGAGTGCACTGGCACCACTGGGGATGCACTGCAGTGGGTCCAGAGAGTGCACTGGCACCACTGGGAATGCAGTGCAGTGAGTCCAGAGAGTGCACTGGCACCACTGGGGATGCAGTGCAGTGACTCCAGAGAGTGCACTGGCACCACTGGGGATGCACTGCAGTGAGTCCAGAGAGTGCACTGGCACCACTGGGGATGCACTGCAGTGAGTCCAAGAGTGCACTGGCACCAGTGGGGAAGCACTGCAGTGAGTCCAGAGAGTGCACTGGCACCACTGGGGATGCACTGCACTGAGTCCAGAGAGTGCACTGACACCACTGGGGATCCAATGCAGTGAGTCCAGAGAGTGCAATGGAACCACTGGAGATGCAGTGCAGTGAGTCCAGAGAGTGCACTGGCACTTCTGGGGATGCAGTGCAGTGAGTGCAGAGAGTGCACTGGCACAACAGGGGATGCACTGCAGTGACTCCAGAAAGTGCACTGGCACCACTGGTGATGCAGTGCAGTGAGTGCAGAGAGTGCACTGGCACCACTGGGGATGCACTGCAGTGAGTCCAGAGAGTGTACTGGCACCACAGGGGATGCAGTGCAGTGAGTCCAGAGAGTGCACTAGCACCACTGGGGATGCACCCCGGTGAGTCCAGAGAGTGCACTGGCACCACTGGGGATGCTGTGCAGTGAGTCCAGAGACTGCACTGGCACTACTGGGGTTTTAGTGCAGTGAGTCCAGAGAGTGCACTGGCACCAATGGGGATGCAGTGCTGTGAGTCCAGAGAGTGCCCTGGCACCACTGGGGATGCAGTGAGTCCAGAGAGTGCACTGGCACCACTGGGGATGCACTGCAGTGAGACGAGAGAGTTCTCTGGCACCACTGGGAATGCAGTTTAGTGAGTCCAGAGAGTGCACCGGCTCCAATGGCGATACACTGCAGTGAGTCCAGACAGTGCACTGGCACCACTGGGGATGCAGTGCAGTGAGTCCAGAGAGTGCTCTGGCACCACTGAGCTACACTGCAGTGAGTCCAGTAGTTGCACTGGCACCACTGGGCATGCACTGCTGTGAGTCCAGAGACTACACTGGCACCACTGGGGATGCAGTGCAGTGAGTGCAGAGAGTGCACTGGCACCACTGTTGATGCAGTGCAGTGAGTCCAGAGAGTGCACTGGCACCACTGGGGATGCAGTGCAGTGAGTGCAGAGAGTGCACTGGCACCACAGGGGATGCAGTGCAGTGAGTCCGGAGAGTGCACTGGCACCACTGGGGATGCACTGCAGTGAGTCCAGAGAGTGCAGTGGCACCATTGGGGATGCAGTGCACTGAGTCCAGAGAGTGCACTGGCACCACTGGGGATGCAGTGCATTGAGTCCGGAGAGTACACTGGCACCACTGGCGATGCACTTCAGTGAGTCCAGAGAGTGCACTGGCACCACTGGGGATGCACTGCAGTGACTCCAGAGAGTGCAGAGGCACCACTGTTGATGCAGTGCAGTGAGTGCAGAGAGTGCACTGGCACCAGTGCGGAAGCACTGCAGTGAGTCCAGAGAGTGCACTGGCAGCACTGGGGATGCAGTGCAGTTGAGTCCAGAGAGTGCACTGGCACCTTGGGGATGCAGTGCAGTGAGTCCAGAGAGTGCACTGGCACCACTGGGATGCAGTGCAGTGAGTCCACAGAGTGCACTGGCACCACAGGGGATACACTGCAGTGAGTCCAGAGAGTGCACTGGCACCACTGGGAACGCAGTGCAGTGACTACAGAGAGTGCACTGGCACCATTGGGGATGCAGTGCACTGAGTCCAGAGAGTGCACTGGCACCAATGGGGATGCAGTGCTGTGAGTCCAGAGAGTGCCCTGGCACCACTGGGGATGCAGTGAGTCCAGAGAGTGCACTGGCACCACTGGGGATGCACTGCAGTGAGACCAGAGAGTTCTCTGGCACCACTGGGGATGCAGTTTAGTGAGTCCAGAGAGTGCACCGGCTCCAATGGCGATACACTGCAGTGAGTCCAGACAGTGCACTGGCACCACTGGGGATGCAGCGCAGTGAGTCCACAGAGTGCTCTGGCACCACTGAGCTACACTGCAGTGAGTCCAGTAGTTGCACTGGCACCACTGGGCAGGCACTGCTGTGAGTCCAGAGGCTACACTGGCACCACTGGGGATGCAGTGCAGTGAGTGCAGAGAGTGCACTGGCACCACTGTTGATGCAGTGCAGTGAGTCCAGAGAGTGCACTGGCACCACTGGGGATGCAGTGCAGTGAGTGCAGAGAGTGCACTGGCACCACTGGGGATGCAGTGCAGTGAGCTCAGAGAGTGCACTGGCACCACTGGGGATGCAGTGCAGTGAGTCCAGAGAGTGCACTGGCACCACTGGGGATGCACTGCAGTGATTCCAGAGAGTGCACTGGCACCACTGGGGATGCAGTGCAGTGAGTCCAGAGAGTGCACTGGCACCACTGGGGATGCACTGCAGTGACTCGAAAGAGTGCACTGGCACCACTGCGGATGCACTGCAGTGAGTACGGAGAGTGCCCTGGCACCAATGGTGATGCAGTGCAGTGAGTCCAGAGAGTGCAGTGACACCACTGGGGATGCAGTGCAGTGAGTCCAGAGAGTGCACTGGCACCACTGGGGATGCAATGCAGTGAGTCCAGAGAGTGCACTGGCACCACTGGGGATGAAGTGCAGTGAGTCCAGAGAGTGCACTGGCACCACTGGGGATGCACTGCAGTGAGTCCAGAGAGTGCACTGGCACCACTGGGGATGCACTGCAGTGAGTCCAGAGAGTGCACTGGCACCACTGGGGATGCACTGCAGTGAGTCCAGAGAGTGCACTGGCACCACTGGGGATGCAGTGCAGTTGAGTCCAGAGAGTGCACTGGCACCTTGGGGATGCAGTGCAGTGAGTCCAGAGAGTGCACTGGCACCACTGGGGATGCAGTGCAGTGAGTCCAGAGAGTGCACTGGCACCAGTGGGGGTGCACTGCAGTGAGTCCAGAGAGTGCACTGGCACCACTGGGGTTGCAGTGCAGTGAGTCCAGAGAGTGCACTGGCACCACTGGGGATGCAGTGCAGTGAGTGGAGAGAGTGCCCTGGCACCACTGGGGATGCAGTGCAGTGAGTCCAGAGAGTGCACTGGCACCACTGGGGATGCAGTGCAGTGAGTCCAGAGAGTGCACTGGCACCACTGGGGATGCACCCCGGTGAGCCCAGAGATTGCACTGGCACCACTGGGGATGCACTGCAGTGAGTCCAGAGAGTGCACTGGCACCACTGGGGATGCAGTGCAGTGAGTCCAGAGAGTGCACTGGCACCACTGGCGATGCAGTGCAGTGAGTCCAGAGAGTGCACTGGCAGCACTGGGAATGCACTGCAGTGAGTCCAGAGAGTGCTCTGGCACCACTGGGGATGCAGTTCAGTGAGTCCAGAGAGTGCACTGGCACCACTGGGGATACACTGCAGTGACTCCAGAGAGTGCACAGGCACCACTGGGGATGCACTGCAGTGAGTCCAGAGAGTGCACTGGCACCACTGGGGATGCACTACAGTGAGTCCAGAGACTACACTGGCACCACTGGGGATGCAGTGCAGTGAGTCCAGAGAGTGCACTGGCACCACTGTTCATGCAGTGCAGTGAGTCCAAAGAGTGCACTGGCACCACTGGGTATGCAGTGCATGAGTGCAGAGAGTCCACTGGCACCACTGGCGATGCAGTGCAGTGAGTCCAGAGAGTGGACTGGCACCAGTGGGGATGGAGTGCAGTGAGTCCAGAGAGTGCACTGGCACCACTGGGGATGCAGTGCAGTGAGTCCAGAGAGTGCACTGGCTCCACTGGGGATGAACTGTAGTGAGTCCAGAGACTGCACAGGCACCACTGGGGATGCAGTGCAGTGACTCCAGAGAGTGCACTGGCACCACTGGGGATGCAATGCAGTGAGTCCAGAGAGTGCACTGGCACCACTGGGGATGCACTGCAGTGAGTCCAGAGAGTGCACGGGCACCACTGGGGATGCACTGCAGTGAGTCCAGAGAGTGCACTGACACCACTGGGGATGCAGTGCAGTGATTCCGGAGAGTGCACTGGCACCACTGCGGATGCAGTGCAGTGAGTCCAGAGAGTGCACTGGCACCACTGGGGATGCGCTGCAGTGAGTCCAGAGAGTGCACTGGCAGCACTGGGGATGCACTGCAGTGAGTCCAGAGAGTGCAGTGGCACCACTGGGGATGCACTGCAGTGACTCGAAGGAGTGCACTGGCACCACTGCGGATGCACTGCAGTGAGTCCGGACAGTGCCCTAGCACCACTGGTGATGCAGTGCAGTGAGTCCAGAGAGTGCAGTGGCACCACTGGGGATGCAGTGCAGTGAGTCCAGAGAGTGCACTGGCACCACTGGGGATGCAATGCAGTGAGTCCAGACAGTGCACTGGCACCACTAAGGATGCAGTGCAGTGACTCCAGAGAGTGCACTGGCACCACTGTGGATGCAGTGCAGTGATTCCAGAGAGTGCACTGGCACCACTGGGGATGCAGTGCAGTGAGTCCAGAGAGTGCACTGGCACTACTGGGGATGCACTGCAGTGAGTCCAGAGAGTGCACTGGCACCACTGGGGATGCACTACAGTGAGTCCAGAGAGTGCACTGGCACCACTGGGGATGCAGTGCAGTGACTCCAGAGAGTGCAGAGGCACCAGTGTTGATGCAGTGCTGTGACTCCAGAGAGTGCACTGGCACCACTGGGGATGCAGTGCAGTGAGTCCAGAGAGTGCACTGGCACCACTGGGGATGCAGTGCAGTGAGTCCAGAGAGTGCACTGGCACCACTGGCGATGCAGTGCAGTGAGTCCAGAGAGTGCACTGGCAGCACTGGGGATGCACTGCAGTGAGTCCAGAGAGTGCTGTGGCACCACTGGGGATGCACTGCAGTGAGTCCAGAGAGTGCACTGGCACCACTGGGGATACACTGCAGTGACTCCAGAGAGTGCACTGGCACCACTGGGGATGCACTGCAGTGAGTCCAGAGAGTGCACTGGCACCAGTGGGGATGCAGTGCAGTGAGTCCAGAGACTGCACTGGCACCAACTGGAGCTGCACTGCAGTGAGTCCTGAGATTGCACTGGCACCACTGGGGATGCACTACATTGAGTCCAGAGACTACACTGGCACCACTGGGGATGCAGTGCAGTGAGTCCAGAGAGTGCACTGGCACCACCGTTCATGCAGTACAGTGAGTCCAAAGAGTGCACTGGCACCACTGGGTATGCAGTGCATGAGTGCAGAGAGTGCACTGGCACCACTGGGGATGCAGTGCAGTGAGTCCAGAGAGTGGACTGGCACCAGTGGGGATGGAGTGCAGTGAGTCCAGAGAGTGCACTGGCACCAGTGGGGATGAACTGTAGTGAGTCCAGAGACTGCACAGGCACCACTGGGGATGCAGTGCAGTGAGTCCAGAGAGGGCACTGGCACCCCTGGGGATGCAGTGCAGTGAGTGCAGAGAGTGCACTGGCACCACTGGGGATGCAATGCAGTGAGTCCAGAGAGTGCACTGGCACCACTGGGGATGCACTGCAGTGAGTCCAGAGAGTGCACGGGCACCACTGGGGATGCAGTGCAGTTGAGTCCAGAGAGTGCACTGGCACCTTGGGGATGCAGTGCAGTGAGTCCAGAGAGTGCACTGGCACCACTGGGGATGCAGTGCGGTGAGTCCAGAGAGTGCACTGGCACCACTGGGGATGCACTGCAGTGAGTCCAGAGAGTGCACTGGCACCACTGGTGTTGCAGTGCAGTGAGTCCAGAGAGTGCACTGGCACCACTTGGGATGCACTGCAGTGAGTCCAGAGAGTGCACTGGCACCACTGGAAATGCAGTGCAGTGACTCAGAGAGTGCACTGGCACCAATGGTGATGCAGTGCAGTGAGTCCAGAGAGTGCAGTGGCACCACTAGGGATGCACTGCAGTGAGTCCAGAGAGTGCACTGGCACCACTGAGGATGCAATGCAGTGAGTCCAGAGAGTGCACTGGCACCACTGGGGATGCAGTGCACTGAGTCCAGAGAGTGCACTGGCACCACTGGTGATGCAGTGCAGTGAGTCCAGAGAGTGCACTGGTACCACTGGCGATGCAGTGCAGTGAGTCCAGAGAGTGCACTGGCAGCACTGGGGATGCACTGCAGTGAGTCCAGAGAGTGCTTTGGCACCACTGGGGATGCAGTTCAGTGAGTCCAGAGAGTGCACTGGCACCACTGGGGATACACTGCAGTGACTCCAGAGAGTGCACTGGCACCACTGGAGATGCAGTGCAGTGAGTCCAGAGAGTGCACTGGCACCACTGTTCATGCAGTGCAGTGAGTCCAAAGAGTGCACTGGCAAGACTGGGTATGCAGTGCAGTGAGTCCAGAGAGTGCCCTGGCACCATTGGGGATGCAGTGCAGTGAGTCCAGAGAGTGGACTGGCACCAGTGGGGATGGAGTGCAGTGAGGCCAGAGAGTGCCCTGGCACCACTGGGGATGCAGTGCAGTGAGTCCAGAGAGTGCACTGGCTCCACTGGGGATGAACTGTAGTGAGTCCAGAGACTGCACTGGCACCACTGGGGATGCAGTGCGGTGAGTCCAGAGAGTGCACTGGCACCACTGGGGATGCACTGCAGTGAGTCCAGAGAGTGCACTGGCACCACTGGTGTTGCAGTGCAGTGAGTCCAGAGAGTGCACTGGCACCACTTGGGATGCACTGCAGTGAGTCCAGAGAGTGCACTGGCACCACTGGAAATGCAGTGCAGTGACTCAGAGAGTGCACTGGCACCACTGGGGATGCACTGCAATGAGTCCAGATAGTGCACTGGCACCACTGGGGATGCAGTGCAGTGAGTGCAGAGAGTGCACTGGCACCACTGGGGATGCAGTGCAGTGAGTCCAGAGAGTGCACTGGCACCACTGGGGATGCAGCGCAGTGAGTCCACAGAGTGCACTGGCACTACTGGGGATGCAGTGCAGTGAGTGCAGAGAGTGCACTGGCACCACTGGGGATGCAGTGCAGTGAGTCCAGAGAGTGCACTGGCACCACTGGGGATGCAGCGCAGTGAGTCCACAGAGTGCACTGGCACTACTGGGGATGCAGTGCAGTGAGTCCAGAGAGTGCACTGGCACCACTGCGGATGCACTGCAGTGAGTCCAGAGAGTGCACTGGCACCACTGGGGATGCAGTGCAGGAGTCCAGAGAGTGCACTGGCACCACAGGTGATGCAGTGCAGTGAGTCCAGAGAGTGCACTGGCACCACTGGGGATGCACCCCGGTGAGCCCAGCGATTGCACTGGCACCACTGGGGATGCACTGCAGTGAGTGCACTGGCACCACTGGGGATGCACTGCAGTGAGGGCAGAGAGTGCACTGGGACCACTGGGGATGCACTGCTGTGAGGGCAGAGAGTGCACTGGCACTACTGGGGATGCAGTGCAGTGAGTGCAGAGAGTGCACTGGCACCACTGGGGATGCACTGCAGTAAGGGCAGATAGTGCACTGGCACCACTGGGGATGCAGTGCAGTGAGTCCAGAGAGTGCACGGGCACCACTGGGGATGCAATGCGATGAGTCCACAGAGTGCACTGGCACCACAGGGGATGCAGTGCAGTGAGTCCAGAGAGTGCACTGACACCACTGGGGATGCAGTGCGGTGAGTTCAGAGAGTGCACTGGCACCACTGGGGATGCAGTGCAGTGAGTCCAGAGACTGCACTGGCACCACAGGTGATGCAGTGCAGTGAGTACAGAGAGTGCACTGGCACCACAGGGGATGCACTGCAGTGATTCCAGAGAGTGCACTGGCACCACTGGGGATGCAGTGCAGTGAGTCCAGAGAGTGCACTGGCACCACTGGGGATGCAGTTCAGTGAGTCCAGAGAGTGCACTGGCACCACTGGGGATACACTGCAGTGACTCCAGAGAGTGCACTGGCACCACTGGAGATGCAGTGCAGTGAGTCCAGAGAGTGCACTGGCACCACTGTTCATGCAGTGCAGTGAGTCCAAAGAGTGCACTGGCAAGACTGGGTATGCAGTGCAGTGAGTCCAGAGAGTGCCCTGGCACCACTGGGGATGCAGTGCAGTGAGTCCAGAGAGTGGACTGGCACCAGTGGGGATGGAGTGCAGTGAGGCCAGAGAGTGCCCTGGCACCACTGGGGATGCAGTGCAGTGAGTCCAGAGAGTGCACTGGCTCCACTGGGGATGAACTGTAGTGAGTCCAGAGACTGCACTGGCACCACTGGGGATGCAGTGCGGTGAGTCCAGAGAGTGCACTGGCACCACTGGGGATGCACTGCAGTGAGTCCAGAGAGTGCACTGGCACCACTGGTGTTGCAGTGCAGTGAGTCCAGAGAGTGCACTGGCACCACTTGGGATGCACTGCAGTGAGTCCAGAGAGTGCACTGGCACCACTGGAAATGCAGTGCAGTGACTCAGAGAGTGCACTGGCACCACTGGGGATGCACTGCAATGAGTCCAGATAGTGCACTGGCACCACTGGGGATGCAGTGCAGTGAGTGCAGAGAGTGCACTGGCACCACTGGGGATGCAGTGCAGTGAGTCCAGAGAGTGCACTGGCACCACTGGGGATGCAGCGCAGTGAGTCCACAGAGTGCACTGGCACTACTGGGGATGCAGTGCAGTGAGTGCAGAGAGTGCACTGGCACCACTGGGGATGCAGTGCAGTGAGTCCAGAGAGTGCACTGGCACCACTGGGGATGCAGCGCAGTGAGTCCACAGAGTGCACTGGCACTACTGGGGATGCAGTGCAGTGAGTCCAGAGAGTGCACTGGCACCACTGCGGATGCACTGCAGTGAGTCCAGAGAGTGCACTGGCACCACTGGGGATGCAGTGCAGGAGTCCAGAGAGTGCACTGGCACCACAGGTGATGCAGTGCAGTGAGTCCAGAGAGTGCACTGGCACCACTGGGGATGCACCCCGGTGAGCCCAGCGATTGCACTGGCACCACTGGGGATGCACTGCAGTGAGTGCACTGGCACCACTGGGGATGCACTGCAGTGAGGGCAGAGAGTGCACTGGGACCACTGGGGATGCACTGCTGTGAGGGCAGAGAGTGCACTGGCACTACTGGGGATGCAGTGCAGTGAGTGCAGAGAGTGCACTGGCACCACTGGGGATGCACTGCAGTAAGGGCAGATAGTGCACTGGCACCACTGGGGATGCAGTGCAGTGAGTCCAGAGAGTGCACGGGCACCACTGGGGATGCAATGCGATGAGTCCACAGAGTGCACTGGCACCACAGGGGATGCAGTGCAGTGAGTCCAGAGAGTGCACTGACACCACTGGGGATGCAGTGCGGTGAGTTCAGAGAGTGCACTGGCACCACTGGGGATGCAGTGCAGTGAGTCCAGAGACTGCACTGGCACCACAGGTGATGCAGTGCAGTGAGTACAGAGAGTGCACTGGCACCACAGGGGATGCACTGCAGTGATTCCAGAGAGTGCACTGGCACCACTGGGGATGCACTGCAGTGAGTCCAGAGAGTGCACTGGCACCACTGGGGATGCAGTGCAGTGAGTCCAGAGAGTGCACTGGCACCACTGGGGATGCACTGCAGTGACTCGAAAGAGTGCACTGGCACCACTGGGGATGCACTGCAGTGAGTCCGGAGAGTGCCCTGGCACCAATGGTGATGCAGTGCAGTGAGTCCAGAGAGTGCAGTGGCACCACTGGGGATGCAATGCAGTGAGTCCAGAGAGTGCACTGGCACCACTGAGGATGCAATGCAGTGAGTCCAGAGAGTGCACTGGCACCACTGGGGATGCAGTGCACTGAGTCCAGAGAGTGCACTGGCACCACTGGTGATGCAGTGCAGTGAGTCCAGAGAGTGCACTGGTACCACTGGCGATGCAGTGCAGTGAGTCCAGAGAGTGCACTGGCAGCACTGGGGATGCACTGCAGTGAGTCCAGAGAGTGCTTTGGCACCACTGGGGATGCAGTTCAGTGAGTCCAGAGAGTGCACTGGCACCACTGGGGATACACTGCAGTGACTCCAGAGAGTGCACTGGCACCACTGGGGATGCACTGCAGTGAGTCCAGAGAGTGCACTGGCACCACCGGGGATGCAGTGCAGTGAGTCCAGAGACTGCACTGGCACCAACTGGAGCTGCACTGCAGTGAGTCCTGAGATTGCACTGGCACCACTGGGGATGCACTACAGTGAGTCCAGAGACTACACTGGCACCACTGGAGATGCAGTGCAGTGAGTCCAGAGAGTGCACTGGCACCACTGTTCATGCAGTGCAGTGAGTCCAAAGAGTGCACTGGCAAGACTGGGTATGCAGTGCAGTGAGTCCAGAGAGTGCACTGGCACCACTGGGGATGCAGTGCAGTGAGTCCAGAGAGTGGACTGGCACCAGTGGGGATGGAGTGCAGTGAGGCCACAGAGTGCCCTGGCACCACTGGGGATGCAGTGCAGTGAGTCCAGAGAGTGCACTGGCTCCACTGGGGATGAACTGTAGTGAGTCCAGAGACTGCACAGGCACCACTGGGGATGCAGTGCAGTGAGTCCAGAGAGGGCACTGGCACCCCTGGGGATGCAGTGCAGTGAGTGCAGAGAGTGCACTGGCACCACTGGGGATGCAATGCAGTGAGTCCAGAGAGTGCACTGGCACCACTGGGGATGCACTGCAGTGAGTCCAGAGAGTGCACGGGCACCACTGGGGATGCAGTGCAGTTGAGTCCAGAGAGTGCACTGGCACCTTGGGGATGCAGTGCAGTGAGTCCAGAGAGTGCACTGGCACCACTGGGGATGCAGTGCGGTGAGTCCAGAGAGTGCACTGGCACCACTGGGGATGCACTGCAGTGAGTCCAGAGAGTGCACTGGCACCACTGGGGTTGCAGTGCAGTGAGTCCAGAGAGTGCACTGGCACCACTTGGGATGCACTGCAGTGAGTCCAGAGAGTGCACTGGCACCACTGGGAATGCAGTGCAGTGACTCAGAGAGTGCACTGGCACCACTGGGGATGCACTGCAATGAGTCCAGGTAGTGCACTGGCACCACTGGGGATGCAGTGCAGTGAGTGCAGAGAGTGCACTGGCACCACTGGGGATGCAGTGCAGTGAGTCCAGAGAGTGCACTGGCACCACTGGGGATGCAGCGCAGTGAGTCCACAGAGTGCACTGGCACTACTGGGGATGCAGTGCAGTGAGTGCAGAGAGTGCACTGGCACCACTGGGGATGCAGTGCAGTGAGTCCAGAGAGTGCACTGGCACCACTGGGGATGCAGCGCAGTGAGTCCACAGAGTGCACTGGCACTACTTGGGATGCAGTGCAGTGAGTCCAGAGAGTGCACTGGCACCACTGCGGATGCACTGCAGTGAGTCCAGAGAGTGCACTGGCACCACTGGGGATGCAGTGCAGTGAGTCCAGAGAGTGCACTGGCACCACAGGTGATGCAGTGCAGTGAGTCCAGAGAGTGCACTGGCACCACTGGGGATGCACCCCGGTGAGCCCAGAGATTGCACTGGCACCACTGGGGATGCACTGCAGTGAGTGCACTGGCACCACTGGGGATGCACTGCATTGAGGGCAGAGAGTGCACTGGGACCACTGGGGATGCAGTGCAGTGAGTCCAGAGAGTGCCCTGGCACCACTGGGGATGCAGTGCAGTGAGTCCAGAGAGTGCACTGGCACCACTGCGGATGCACTGCAGTGATTCCAGAGAGTGCACTGGCACCACTGGGGATGCAGTGCAGTGAGTCCAGAGAGTGCACTGGCACCACTGGGGATGCACTGCAGTGACTCGAAAGAGTGCACTGGCACCACTGCGGATGCACTGCAGTGAGTCCGGAGAGTGCCCTGGCACCAATGGTGATGCAGTGCAGTGAGTCCAGAGAGTGCAGTGGCACCACTGGGGATGCAGTGCAGTGAGTCCAGAGAGTGCACTGGCACCACTGAGGATGCAATGCTGTGAGTCCAGAGAGTGCACTGGCACCACTGGGGATGCAGTGCACTGAGTCCAGAGAGTGCACTGGCACCACTGGTGATGCAGTGCAGTGAGTCCAGAGAGTGCACTGGCACCACTGGCGATGCAGTGCAGTGAGTCCAGAGAGTGCACTGGCAGCACTGGGGATGCACTGCAGTGAGTCCAGAGAGTGCTTTGGCACCACTGGGGATGCAGTGCAGTGAGTCCAGAGAGTGCACTGGCACCACTGGGGATACACTGCAGTGACTCCAGAGAGTGCACTGGCACCACTGGGGATGCACTGAAGTGAGTCCAGAGAGTGCACTGGCACCACTGGGGATGCAGTGCAGTGAGTCCAGAGACTGCACTAGCACCAACTGGAGCTGCACTGCAGTGAGTCCTGAGATTGCACTGGCACCACTGGGGATGCACTACAGTGAGTCCAGAGACTACACTGGCACCACTGGTGATGCAGTGCAGTGAGTCCAGAGAGTGCACTGGCACCACTGGGGATGCACTGCAGTTTGTGCAGAGAGTGCACTGGCACCACTGGGGATGCAGTGCAGTGAATCCAGAGAGTGGACTGGCACCAGTGGGGATGGAGTGCAGTGAGTCCAGAGAGTGCACTGTCACCACTGGGGATGCAGTGCAGTGATTCCAGAGAGTGCACTGGCACCACTGTTCATGCAGTGCAGTGAGTCCAAAGAGTGCACTGGCACCACTGGGGATGCACCCCGGTGAGCCCAGAGATTGCACTGGCACCACTGGGGATGCACTGCAGTGAGTGCAGAGAGTGCACTGGCACCACTGGGGATGCACTGCAGTGAGGGCAGAGAGTGCACTGGGACCACAGGGGATGCAGTGCAGTGAGTCCAGAGAGTGCCCTGGCACCACTGGGGATGCAGTGCAGTGAGTCCAGAGAGTGCACTGGCACCACTGAGGATGCAGTGCAGTGACTCCAGAGAGTGCACTGGCACCACTGGGGATGCAGTGCAGTGAGTCCAGAGAGTGCACTGGCACCACTGGGGATGCAATGCGGTGAATCCAGAGAGTGCACTGGCACCACTGGGGATGCAGTGCAGTGAGTCCAGAGAGTGCACTGACACCACTGGGGATGCAGTGCGGTGAGTTCAGAGAGTGCACTGGCACCACTGGGGATGCAGTGCAGTGAGTCCAGAGAGTGCACTGGCACCACAGGTGATGCAGTGCAGTGAGTACAGAGAGTGCACTGGCACCACAGGGGATGCACTGCAGTGATTCCAGAGAGTGCACTGGCACCACTGGGGATGCAGTGCAGTGAGTCCAGAGAGTGCACTGGCACCACTGGGGATGCACTGCAGTGAGTCCAGAGAGTGCACTGGCACCACTGGGGATGCAGTGCAGTGAGTCCAGAGAGTGCACTGGTAACTTGGGGATGCACTGCAGTGAGTCCAGAGAGTACACTGGCACCACTGGGGATGCAGTGCAGTGAGTCCAGAGAGTGCACTGGCACCACTGGGGATGCAGTGCAGTGACTCCAGAGAGTGCACTGGCACTTCTGGGGATGCAGTGCAGTGACTCCAGAGAGTACACTGGCACCACTGGGGATGCACTGCAGTGAGTCCAGAGAGTGCACTGTCACCACTGGGGATGCACTGCAGTGAGTCCAGAGAGTGCACTGTCACCAATGGGGATTCAGTGCAGTGAGTCCAGAGAGTGCACTGGCACCGTGCGGATGCAGTGCAGTGAGTCCAGAGAGTGCACTGGCACCTTTGGGGATGCACTGCATTGTCTGCAGAGAGTGCCCTGGCACCACTGGGAATGCAGTGCAGTGAGTCCAGAGAGGGCACTGTCAACAATGGGGATGCAGTGCAGTGAGACCAGAGAGTGCACTGGCGTCACTGGGGATGCAGTGCAGTGAGTCCTGAGAGTGCAATGGCACCACAGGGGATGCACTGCAGTGAGTCCAGAGAGTGTACTGGCACCACTGGGGATGCAGTGCAGTGAGTCCAGAGAGTGCACTGTCACCACTGGGGATGCACTGCAGTGAGTCCAGAGAGTGCACTTTCACCACTGGGGATGCAGTGCAGTGAGTCCAGAGAGTGCACTGGCACCACTGGGGATGCAGTGCAGTGAGTCCACAGAGAGCACTGGCTCCACTGGGGATGCAGTGCAGTGAGTCCAGAGAGTGCACTGGCACCATTGGGGATGCAGTGCAGTGAGTCCAGAGAGTGCACTGGCACCACAGATGATGCAGTGCAATGAGTTCAGAGAGCCACTGGCACTTCTGGGGATGCACTGCAGTGAGTCCAGAGAGTGCACTGGCACCACTGGGGATGCAGTGCACTGAGTCCAGAGAGGGGACAGTCAGCAATGGGGATGCAGTGCAGTGAGTCCAGAGAGTGCACTGGCACTACTGGGGATCTCACTGAAGTGAGAATGTATCTGAATCCCCGGTGGTGCCAGTGCACTCTCTGGACTCACTGAACTGCATCCCCAGTGACTCCAGTGCACTCACTGGAGTAACTGCAGTGCATCCCCTGTGGTGCCAGTGCACTCTCTGGACTCACTGTACTGCATCCTCAGTGGTGCCAGTTGACTCTCTGGACTCACTGCACTGCTCCAGCCGCGGCATCCGCTCCAGCCTCGGCAGCCGCGACAGGCGCTCCAGCCGCGGCAGCCGCTAAAGCCGCTACCGAGTGGAGCGGCTGCCACGGCTGGAGCGGCTGCCGCGGTTGGAGCGGCTGCCGCGGCTGGAGCGGCTGCCGCGGATGCCGCGGCTGGAGCGCCTGCCGCGGTTGGAGCGGCTGCCGCGGCTAGAGCGGCAGGAGCGGCTGCCGCGTATGCCGCGGATGGAGCGGCTGCCGCGGCTGGACCGGCTGCCGCGGCTGCCGTGGCTAGAGCGGCTGGAGCGGCTGCCGAGGCTGGAGCGGATGCCGCGGCTGGAGCAGTGCAGTGAGTCCAGAGAGTGCACTGTCACCTTTGGGGATGCACTGCATTGTCTGCAGAGAGTGCCCTGGCACCACTGGGGATGCACTGCAGTGAGTCCAGAGAGTGCACTGACACCACAGGGAATGCAGTGCAGTGAGTCCAGAGAGGGCACTGTCAGCAATGGGGATGCAGTGCAGTGAGACCAGAGAGTGCACTGGCACCACTGGGGATGCAGTGCAGTGAGTCCTGAGAGTGCAATGGCTCCACAGGGGATGCACTGCAGTGAGTCCAGAGAGTGTACTGGCACCAGTGGGGATGCAGTGCAGTGAGTCCAGAGAGTGCACTGGCACCACTGGGGTTGCAGTGCAGTGAGTCCAGAGACTGCACTGGCACCAAGTGGAGCTGCACTGCTGTGAGTCCTGAGATTGCACTGGCTCCACTGGGGATGCAATGCACTGAGTCAGGAGACTTCACAGGCACCACTGGGGATGCAATGCAGTGAGACCAGAGAGTTCTCTGGCACCGCTGGGGATTTAGTGCAGTGAGTCCAGAGAGTGCTCTGGCACCATCCGGGATTCAGTGCAAGGCGTCCATAGAGTGCACTGGCACCACTGGGAATGCACTGCAGTGAGTACAGAGAGTGCACTGGCACCTAAGGGGCTGCACTGCAGTGAGTCCAGAGAGTGCACTGGCGCCACTTGGGCTGCACTGCGGTGAGTCCAGACAGTGCACTGGCACCACTGGGGATGCATTGCACTGAGAGCACAGAGTGCACTGGCACCGCAGGGGTTACACTGCAGTGAGTCCGGAGAGTGCACTGGCACCAGTGGGGATGCACTGCAGTGAGTCCAGAGAGTGCACTGTCACCACTGGGGATGCAGCGCAGTGACTACAGAGAGTGCACTGTCACCACTGGGGATGGACTGCAGTGAGTCCAGAGAGTGCTCTGGCTCCACTGGGGATGCAGTGCAGTGAGTGCAGAGAGTGCACTGGCTCCACTGGGGATGCACTTCAGTGAGTCCAGAGAGTGCACTGGCACCACTGGGGATGCAGTGCAGTGAGTCCAGAGAGTGCACTGGCACCACTGGGGATGCACTGCAGTGAGTCCACAGAGTGCACTGGCACCAGGGGAGATTCACTGCAGTGACTCCAGAGAGTGCACTGGCACCACTGGGGATGCAGTGCAGTGAGTCCAGAGAGTGCACTGGCACCACTGGGGATGCACTGCAGTGAGTCCAGAGAGTGCAGTGGCACCACTAGGGAAGCAGTGCAGTGAGTCCAGAGAGTGCACTGGCACCACTGGGGATGCAGGGCAGTGAGTCCAGAGAGTGCACTGGCACCACTGGGGAACACTGCAGTGACTCCAGAGACTGCACTGGCACCATTGGGGATGCACTGCAGTGAGTCCAGAGAATGCACTGGCACCACTGGGGATGCAGTGCAGTGACTCGAAAGAGTGCACTGGCACCACTGGGGATGCACTGCAGTGAGTCCGGAGAGTGCCCTGGCACCAATATGAATGCAGTGCAGTGATCCAGAGAGTGCACTGGAACCACTGGGGATGCAGTGCAGTGAGTCCAGAGAGTGCTCTGGCACCACTGGGGATGCAGTGCAGTGAGTCCAGAGAGTGCACTGGCAACACTGGGTATGCAGTGCAGTTAGTCCATAGAGTGCACTGGCTCCACTGGGGATGCAGTGCAGTGACTCAAGAGAGTGCACAGGCACCACTGGGGATGCAGTGCAGTGAGTCCAGAGAGTGCAATGGCACCACAGGGGATGCACTGCAGTGATTCCAGAGAGTGCACTGTCACCAATGGGGATGCAGTGCAGTGAGTCAAGAGAGTACACTGGCACCTCAGGGGCTGCACTGCAGTGAGTCCAGAGAGTGCACTGGCACCACTGGGGATGCAGTGCAGTGAGTCCAGAGAGTGCACTGGCACCACTGGGGATGCACCTCGGTGAGTCCAGAGAGTGCTCTGGGAACACCGGGGATGCAGTGCAGTGAGTGCAGAGAGTGCACTGGCACCACAGGGGATGCAGTGCAGTGAGTCCAGAGAGTGCACTGGCACCACTGGGGATGCACTGCAGTGGGTCCAGAGAGTACACTGGCACCATTAGGGATGCAGTGCAGTGAGTCCGGAGAGTGCACTGGCACCACTGGGGATGCACTGCAGTGAGTCCAGAGAGTGCACTGGCTCCACTGGGGATGCACTGCAGTGAGTCCAGAGAGTGCACTGTCAGCACTGGGGATGCAGTGCAGTGAGTCCAGAGAGTGCACTGTCAGCACTGGGGATGCAGTGCAGTGAGTCCAGAGAGTGCACTGGCACCACTGGGGATGAAGTGCAGTGAGTCCAGAGAGTGCACTGGCACCACTGGGAATGCACTGCAATGAGTCCAGAGAATGCACTGGCACCAATGGTGATGCAGTGCAGTGAGTCCAGAGAGTGCAGTGGCACCACTGGGTTTGCAGTGCAGTGAGTCCAGAGAGTGCCCTGGCAACAATGGTGATGCAGTGCAGTGAGTCCAGAGAGTGCAGTGGCACCACTGGGGATGCAGTGCAGTGAGTCCAGAGAGTGCACTGGCACCACTGGGGATGCAGTGCAGTGAGTCCAGAGAGTGCACTGGCACCACTGGGGATGCAGTGCAGTGAGTACAGAGAGTGCTCGGGGAACACTGGGGATGCAGTGCAGTGAGTCCAGAGAGTGCACTGGCACCATTGGGGATGCACTGCAGTGACTCGAAAGAGTGCACTGGCACCACTGCGAATGCACTGCAGTGAGTCCAGAGAGTGCCCTGGCACCAATGGTGATGCAGTGCAGTGAGTCCAGAGAGTGCACTGGCACCACTGGGGATGCAGTGCAGTGAGTCCAGAGAGTGCACTGGCACCACTGGGGATGCAATGCAGTGAGTCCAGAGAGTGCACTGGCACCAGTGGGGATGAAGTGCAGTGAGTCCAGAGAGTGCACTGGCACCACTGGGGATGCAGTGCAGTGAGTCCAGAGAGTGCACTGGCACCACTGGGGATGCTCTGCAGTGAGTCCAGAGAGTGCACTGGCACCACTGGGGATGCACTGCAGTGAGTCCAGAGAGTGCACTGGCAGCACTGGTAATGCAGTGCAGTGACTCCAGAGAGTGCAGAGGCACCATAGTTGATGCAGTGCTGCGACTCCAGAGAGTGCACTGGCACCACTGGGGATGCAGTGCAGTGACACCAGAGAGTGCACTGGCACCACTGGGGATGCAGTGCAGTGAGTCCAGAGAGTGCACTGGCACCACTGGTGATGCAGTGCAGTGAGTGCAGAGAGTGCACTGGCACCACTGGGGATGCAGTGCAGTGACTCGAAAGAGTGCACTGGCACCACTGGGGATGCACTGCAGTGAGTCCGGAGAGTGCCCTGGCACCAATTTGAATGCAGTGCAGTGATCCAGAGAGTGCACTGGAACCACTGGGGATGCAGTGCAGTGAGTCCAGAGAGTGCACTGGCAACACTGGGTATGCAGTGCAGTTAGTCCATAGAGTGCACTGCCTCCACTGGGGATGCAGTGCAGTGACTCAAGAGAGTGCACAGGCACCACTGGGGATGCAGTGCAGTGAGTCCAGAGAGTGCAATGGCACCACAGGGGATGCACTGCAGTGATTCCAGAGAGTGCACTGTCACCAATGGGGATGCAGTGCAGTGAGTCAAGAGAGTACACTGGCACCTCAGGGGCTGCACTGCAGTGAGTCCAGAGAGTGCACTGGCACCACTGGGGATGCAGTGCAGTGAGTCCAGAGAGTGCACTGGCACCACTGGGGATGCACCTCGGTGAGTCCAGAGAGTGCTCTGGGAACACCGGGGATGCAGTGCAGTGAGTGCAGAGAGTGCACTGGCACCACAGGGGATGCAGTGCAGTGAGTCCAGAGAGTGCACTGGCACCACTGGGGATGCACTGCAGTGGGTCCAGAGAGTACACTGGCACCATTAGGGATGCAGTGCAGTGAGTCCGGAGAGTGCACTGGCACCACTGGGGATGCACTGCAGTGAGTCCAGAGAGTGCACTGGCTCCACTGGGGATGCACTGCAGTGAGTCCAGAGAGTGCACTGTCAGCACTGGGGATGCAGTGCAGTGAGTCCAGAGAGTGCACTGTCAGCACTGGGGATGCAGTGCAGTGAGTCCAGAGAGTGCACTGGCACCACTGGGGATGAAGTGCAGTGAGTCCAGAGAGTGCACTGGCACCACTGGGGATGCACTGCAATGAGTCCAGAGAATGCACTGGCACCAATGGTGATGCAGTGCAGTGAGTCCAGAGAGTGCAGTGGCACCACTGGGGATGCAGTGCAGTGAGTCCAGAGAGTGCCCTGGCACCAATGGTGATGCAGTGCAGTGAGTCCAGAGAGTGCAGTGGCACCACTGGGGATGCAGTGCAGTGAGTCCAGAGAGTGCACTGGCACCACTGGGGATGCAGTGCAGTGAGTCCAGAGAGTGCACTGGCACCACTGGGGATGCACTGCAGTGAGTACAGAGAGTGCTCGGGGAACACTGGGGATGCAGTGCAGTGAGTCCAGAGAGTGCACTGGCACCACTGGGGATGCACTGCAGTGACTCGAAAGAGTGCACTGGCACCACTGCGAATGCACTGCAGTGAGTCCGGAGAGTGCCCTGGCACCAATGGTGATGCAGTGCAGTGAGTCCAGAGAGTGCAGTGGCACCACTGGGGATGCAGTGCAGTGAGTCCAGAGAGTGCACTGGCACCACTGGGGATGCAATGCAGTGAGTCCAGAGAGTGCACTGGCACCAGTGGGCATGAAGTGCAGTGAGTCCAGAGAGTGCACTGGCACCACTGGGGATGCAATGCAGTGAGTCCAGAGAGTGCACTGGCACCACTGGGGATGCTCTGCAGTGAGTCCAGAGAGTGCACTGGCACCACTGGGGATGCACTGCAGTGAGTCCAGAGAGTGCACTGGCAGCACTGGTAATGCAGTGCAGTGACTCCAGAGAGTGCAGAGGCACCACTGTTGATGCAGTGCTGCGACTCCAGAGAGTGCACTGGCACCACTGGGGATGCAGTGCAGTGAGACCAGAGAGTGCACTGGCACCACTGGGGATGCAGTGCAGTGAGTCCAGAGAGTGCACTGGCACCACTGGTGATGCAGTGCAGTGAGTGCAGAGAGTGCACTGGCACCACTGGGGATGCACTGCAGTGAGTCCAGAGAGTGCACTGGCACCACTGGGGATGCACTGCAGTGACTCAAAAGAGTGCACTGGCACTACTGCGGATGCACTGCATTGAGTCCGGAGAGTGCACTGGCACCAAAGGTGATGCAGTGCAGTGAGTCCAGAGAGTGCAGTGGCACCACTGGGGATGCAGTGCAGTGAGTCCAGAGAGTGCACTGGCACCACTGGGGATGCAATGCAGTGAGTCCAGAGAGTGCACTGGCACCACTGGGGATGCACTGCAGTGACTCGAAAGGGTGCACTGGCACCACTGCGGATGCAGTGCAGTTGAGTCCAGAGAGTGCACTGGCACACTGGGGATGCAGTGCAGTGAGTCCAGAGAGTGCACTGGCACCAGTGGGATGCAGTGCAGTGAGTCCACAGAGTGCACTGGCACCACAGGGGATACACTGCAGTGAGTCCAGAGAGTGAACTGGCACCACTGGGGACGCAGTGCAGTGACTACAGAGAGTGCACTGGCACCATTGGGGATGCAGTGCACTGAGTCCAGAGAGTGCACTGGCACCACTGGGGATGCACTGCAGTGGGTCCAGAGAGTGCACTGGCACCACTGGGAATGCAGTGCAGTGAGTCCAGAGAGTGCACTGGCACCACTGGGGATGCAGTGCAGTGACTCCAGAGAGTGCACTGGCACCACTGGGGATGCACTGCAGTGAGTCCAGAGAGTGCACTGGCACCACTGGGGATGCACTGCAGTGAGTCCAAGAGTGCACTGGCACCAGTGGGGAAGCACTGCAGTGAGTCCAGAGAGTGCACTGGCACCACTGGGGATGCACTGCACTGAGTCCAGAGAGTGCACTGACACCACTGGGGATCCAATGCAGTGAGTCCAGAGAGTGCAATGGAACCACTGGAGATGCAGTGCAGTGAGTCCAGAGAGTGCACTGGCACTTCTGGGGATGCAGTGCAGTGAGTGCAGAGAGTGCACTGGCACAACAGGGGATGCACTGCAGTGACTCCAGAAAGTGCACTGGCACCACTGGTGATGCAGTGCAGTGAGTGCAGAGAGTGCACTGGCACCACTGGGGATGCACTGCAGTGAGTCCAGAGAGTGTACTGGCACCACAGGGGATGCAGTGCAGTGAGTCCAGAGAGTGCACTAGCACCACTGGGGATGCACCCCGGTGAGTCCAGAGAGTGCACTGGCACCACTGGGGATGCAGTGCAGTGAGTCCAGAGACTGCACTGGCACTACTGGGGTTTTAGTGCAGTGAGTCCAGAGAGTGCACTGGCACCAATGGGGATGCAGTGCTGTGAGTCCAGAGAGTGCCCTGGCACCACTGGGGATGCAGTGAGTCCAGAGAGTGCACTGGCACCACTGGGGATGCACTGCAGTGAGACGAGAGAGTTCTCTGGCACCACTGGGAATGCAGTTTAGTGAGTCCAGAGAGTGCACCGGCTCCAATGGCGATACACTGCAGTGAGTCCAGACAGTGCACTGGCACCACTGGGGATGCACTGCAGTGAGTCCAGAGAGTGCTCTGGCACCACTGAGCTACACTGCAGTGAGTCCAGTAGTTGCACTGGCACCAATGGGCATGCACTGCTGTGAGTCCAGAGACTACACTGGCACCACTGGGGATGCAGTGCAGTGAGTGCAGAGAGTGCACTGGCACCACTGTTGATGCAGTGCAGTGAGTCCAGAGAGTGCACTGGCACCACTGGGGATGCAGTGCAGTGAGTGCAGAGAGTGCACTGGCACCACTGGGGATGCAGTGCAGTGAGTCCGGAGAGTGCACTGGCACCACTGGGGATGCACTGCAGTGAGTCCAGAGAGTGCAGTGGCACCATTGGGGATGCAGTGCACTGAGTCCAGAGAGTGCACTGCCACCACTGGGGATGCAGTGCACTGAGTCCAGAGAGTGCACTGGCACCACTGGGGATGCAGTGCATTGAGTCCGGAGAGTGCACTGGCACCACTGGGGATGCACTTCAGTGAGTCCAGAGAGTGCACTGGCACCACTGGGGATGCACTGCAGTGACTCCAGAGAGTGCAGAGGCACCACTGTTGATGCAGTGCAGTGAGTGCAGAGAGTGCACTGGCACCAGTGCGGAAGCACTGCAGTGAGTCCAGAGAGTGCACTGGCAGCACTGGGGATGCAGTGCAGTTGAGTCCAGAGAGTGCACTGGCACCTTGGGGATGCAGTGCAGTGAGTCCAGAGAGTGCACTGGCACCACTGGGATGCAGTGCAGTGAGTCCACAGAGTGCACTGGCACCACAGGGGATACACTGCAGTGAGTCCAGAGAGTGCACTGGCACCAGTGGGGACGCAGTGCAGTGACTACAGAGAGTGCACTGGCACCATTGGGGATGCAGTGCACTGAGTCCAGAGAGTGCACTGGCACCAATGGGGATGCAGTGCTGTGAGTCCAGAGAGTGCCCTGGCACCACTGGGGATGCAGTGAGTCCAGAGAGTGCACTGGCACCACTGGGGATGCACTGCAGTGAGACCAGAGAGTTCTATGGCACCACTGGGGATGCAGTTTAGTGAGTCCAGAGAGTGCACCGGCTCCAATGGGGATACACTGCAGTGAGTCCAGACAGTGCACTGGCACCACTGGGGATGCACTGCAGTGAGTCCAGAGAGTGCTCTGGCACCACTGAGCTACACTGCAGTGAGTCCAGTAGTTGCACTGGCACCACTGGGCAGGCACTGCTGTGAGTCCAGAGGCTACACTGGCACCACTGGGGATGCAGTGCAGTGAGTGCAGAGAGTGCACTGGCACCACTGTTGATGCAGTGCAGTGAGTCCAGAGAGTGCACTGGCACCACTGGGGATGCAGTGCAGTGAGTCCAGAGAGTGCACTGGCACCACTGGGGATGCAGTGCAGTGAGTCCAGAGAGTGCACTGGCACCACTGGGGATGCAGTGCAGTGAGTCCAGAGAGTGCACTGGCACCACTGGGGATGCACTGCAGTGATTCCAGAGAGTGCACTGGCACCACTGGGGATGCAGTGCAGTGAGTCCAGAGAGTGCACTGGCACCACTGGGGATGCACTGCAGTGACTCGAAAGAGTGCACTGGCACCACTGCGGATGCACTGCAGTGAGTACGGAGAGTGCCCTGGCACCAATGGTGATGCAGTGCAGTGAGTCCAGAGAGTGCAGTGACACCACTGGGGATGCAGTGCAGTGAGTCCAGAGAGTGCACTGGCACCACTGGGGATGCAATGCAGTGAGTCCAGAGAGTGCACTGGCACCACTGGGGATGAAGTGCAGTGAGTCCAGAGAGTGCACTGGCACCACTGGGGATGCACTGCAGTGAGTCCAGAGAGTGCACTGGCACCACTGGGGATGCACTGCAGTGAGTCCAGAGAGTGCACTGGCACCACTGGGGATGCACTGCAGTGAGTCCAGAGAGTGCACTGGCAGCACTGGGGATGCAGTGCAGTTGAGTCCAGAGAGTGCACTGGCACCTTGGGGATGCAGTGCAGTGAGTCCAGAGAGTGCACTGGCACCACTGGGGATGCAGTGCAGTGAGTCCAGAGAGTGCACTGGCACCAGTGGGGGTGCACTGCAGTGAGTCCAGAGAGTGCACTGGCACCACTGGGGTTGCAGTGCAGTGAGTCCAGAGAGTGCACTGGCACCACTGGGGATGCAGTGCAGTGAGTGCAGAGAGTGCCCTGGCACCACTGGGGATGCAGTGCAGTGAGTCCAGAGAGTGCACTGGCACCACTGGGGATGCAGTGCAGTGAGTCCAGAGAGTGCACTGGCACCACTGGGGATGCACCCCGGTGAGCCCAGAGATTGCACTGGCACCACTGGGGATGCAGTGCAGTGAGTCCAGAGAGTGCACTGGCACCACTGGGGATGCAGTGCAGTGAGTCCAGAGAGTGCACTGGCACCACTGGCGATGCAGTGCAGTGAGTCCAGAGAGTGCACTGGCAGCACTGGGAATGCACTGCAGTGAGTCCAGAGAGTGCTCTGGCACCACTGGGGATTCAGTTCAGTGAGTCCAGAGAGTGCACTGGCACCACTGGGGATACACTGCAGTGACTCCAGAGAGTGCACTGGCACCACTGGGGATGCAGTGCAGTGAGTCCAGAGACTGCACTGGCACGAACTGGAGCTGCACTGCAGTGAGTCCTGAGATTGCACTGGCACCACTGGGGATGCACTACAGTGAGTCCAGAGACTACACTGGCACCACTGGGGATGCACTGCAGTGAGTCCAGAGAGTGCACTGGCACCACTGTTCATGCAGTGCAGTGAGTCCAAAGAGTGCACTGGCACCACTGGGTATGCAGTGCATGAGTGCAGAGAGTCCACTGGCACCACTGGCGATGCAGTGCAGTGAGTCCAGAGAGTGGACTGGCACCAGTGGGGATGGAGTGCAGTGAGTCCAGAGAGTGCACTGGCACCACTGGGGATGCAGTGCAGTGAGTCCAGAGAGTGCACTGGCTCCACTGGGGATGAACTGCAGTGAGTCCAGAGACTGCACAGGCACCACTGGGGATGCAGTGCAGTGACTCCAGAGAGTGCACTGGCACCACTGGGGATGCAGTGCAGTGAGTGCAGAGACTGCACTGGCACCACTGGGGATGCAATGCAGTGAGTCCAGAGAGTGCACTGGCACCACTGGGGATGCACTGCAGTGAGTCCAGAGAGTGCACGGGCACCACTGGGGATGCACTGCAGTGAGTCCAGAGAGTGCACTGACACCACTGGGGATGCAGTGCAGTGATTCCGGAGAGTGCACTGGCACCACTGGGGATGCAGTGCAGTGAGTCCAGAGAGTGCACTGGCACCACTGGGGATGCGCTGCAGTGAGTCCAGAGAGTGCACTGGCACCACTGGGGATGCAATGCAGTGAGTCCAGAGAGTGCACTGGCACCAGTGGGGATGAAGTGCAGTGAGTCCAGAGAGTGCACTGGCACCACTGGGGATGCAGTGCAGTGAGTCCAGAGAGTGCACTGGCACCACTGGGGATGCTCTGCAGTGAGTCCAGAGAGTGCACTGGCACCACTGGGGATGCACTGCAGTGAGTCCAGAGAGTGCACTGGCAGCACTGGTAATGCAGTGCAGTGACTCCAGAGAGTGCAGAGGCACCACTGTTGATGCAGTGCTGCGACTCCAGAGAGTGCACTGGCACCACTGGGGATGCAGTGCAGTGACACCAGAGAGTGCACTGGCACCACTGGGGATGCAGTGCAGTGAGTCCAGAGAGTGCACTGGCACCACTGGTGATGCAGTGCAGTGAGTGCAGAGAGTGCACTGGCACCACTGGGGATGCAGTGCAGTGACTCGAAAGAGTGCACTGGCACCACTGGGGATGCACTGCAGTGAGTCCGGAGAGTGCCCTGGCACCAATTTGAATGCAGTGCAGTGATCCAGAGAGTGCACTGGAACCACTGGGGATGCAGTGCAGTGAGTCCAGAGAGTGCTCTGGCACCACTGGGGATGCAGTGCAGTGAGTCCAGAGAGTGCACTGGCAACACTGGGTATGCAGTGCAGTTAGTCCATAGAGTGCACTGGCTCCACTGGGGATGCAGTGCAGTGACTCAAGAGAGTGCACAGGCACCACTGGGGATGCAGTGCAGTGAGTCCAGAGAGTGCAATGGCACCACAGGGGATGCACTGCAGTGATTCCAGAGAGTGCACTGTCACCAATGGGGATGCAGTGCAGTGAGTCAAGAGAGTACACTGGCACCTCAGGGGCTGCACTGCAGTGAGTCCAGAGAGTGCACTGGCACCACTGGGGATGCAGTGCAGTGAGTCCAGAGAGTGCACTGGCACCACTGGGGATGCACCTCGGTGAGTCCAGAGAGTGCTCTGGGAACACCGGGGATGCAGTGCAGTGAGTGCAGAGAGTGCACTGGCACCACAGGGGATGCAGTGCAGTGAGTCCAGAGAGTGCACTGGCACCACTGGGGATGCACTGCAGTGGGTCCAGAGAGTACACTGGCACCATTAGGGATGCAGTGCAGTGAGTCCGGAGAGTGCACTGGCACCACTGGGGATGCACTGCAGTGAGTCCAGAGAGTGCACTGGCTCCACTGGGGATGCACTGCAGTGAGTCCAGAGAGTGCACTGTCAGCACTGGGGATGCAGTGCAGTGAGTCCAGAGAGTGCACTGTCAGCACTGGGGATGCAGTGCAGTGAGTCCAGAGAGTGCACTGGCACCACTGGGGATGAAGTGCAGTGAGTCCAGAGAGTGCACTGGCACCACTGGGGATGCACTGCAATGAGTCCAGAGAATGCACTGGCACCAATGGTGATGCAGTGCAGTGAGTCCAGAGAGTGCAGTGGCACCACTGGGGATGCAGTGCAGTGAGTCCAGAGAGTGCCCTGGCACCAATGGTGATGCAGTGCAGTGAGTCCAGAGAGTGCAGTGGCACCACTGGGGATGCAGTGCAGTGAGTCCAGAGAGTGCACTGGCACCACTGGGGATGCAGTGCAGTGAGTCCAGAGAGTGCACTGGCACCACTGGGGATGCACTGCAGTGAGTACAGAGAGTGCTCGGGGAACACTGGGGATGCAGTGCAGTGAGTCCAGAGAGTGCACTGGCACCACTGGGGATGCACTGCAGTGACTCGAAAGAGTGCACTGGCACCACTGCGAATGCACTGCAGTGAGTCCGGAGAGTGCCCTGGCACCAATGGTGATGCAGTGCAGTGAGTCCAGAGAGTGCAGTGGCACCACTGGGGATGCAGTGCAGTGAGTCCAGAGAGTGCACTGGCACCACTGGGGATGCAATGCAGTGAGTCCAGAGAGTGCACTGGCACCAGTGGGGATGAAGTGCAGTGAGTCCAGAGAGTGCACTGGCACCACTGGGGATGCAGTGCAGTGAGTCCAGAGAGTGCACTGGCACCACTGGGGATGCTCTGCAGTGAGTCCAGAGAGTGCACTGGCACCACTGGGGATGCACTGCAGTGAGTCCAGAGAGTGCACTGGCAGCACTGGTAATGCAGTGCAGTGACTCCAGAGAGTGCAGAGGCACCACTGTTGATGCAGTGCTGCGACTCCAGAGAGTGCACTGGCACCACTGGGGATGCAGTGCAGTGAGACCAGAGAGTGCACTGGCACCACTGGGGATGCAGTGCAGTGAGTCCAGAGAGTGCACTGGCACCACTGGTGATGCAGTGCAGTGAGTGCAGAGAGTGCACTGGCACCACTGGGGATGCACTGCAGTGAGTCCAGAGAGTGCACTGGCACCACTGGGGATGCACTGCAGTGACTCAAAAGAGTGCACTGGCACTACTGCGGATGCACTGCATTGAGTCCGGAGAGTGCACTGGCACCAATGGTGATGCAGTGCAGTGAGTCCAGAGAGTGCAGTGGCACCACTGGGGATGCAGTGCAGTGAGTCCAGAGAGTGCACTGGCACCACTGGGGATGCAATGCAGTGAGTCCAGAGAGTGCACTGGCACCACTGGGGATGCACTGCAGTGACTCGAAAGGGTGCACTGGCACCACTGCGGATGCAGTGCAGTTGAGTCCAGAGAGTGCACTGGCACACTGGGGATGCACTGCAGTGAGTCCAGAGAGTGCACTGGCACCAGTGGGATGCAGTGCAGTGAGTCCACAGAGTGCACTGGCACCACAGGGGATACACTGCAGTGAGTCCAGAGAGTGAACTGGCACCACTGGGGACGCAGTGCAGTGACTACAGAGAGTGCACTGGCACCATTGGGGATGCAGTGCACTGAGTCCAGAGAGTGCACTGGCACCACTGGGGATGCACTGCAGTGGGTCCAGAGAGTGCACTGGCACCACTGGGAATGCAGTGCAGTGAGTCCAGAGAGTGCACTGGCACCACTGGGGATGCAGTGCAGTGACTCCAGAGAGTGCACTGGCACCACTGGGGATGCACTGCAGTGAGTCCAGAGAGTGCACTGGCACCACTGGGGATGCACTGCAGTGAGTCCAAGAGTGCACTGGCACCAGTGGGGAAGCACTGCAGTGAGTCCAGAGAGTGCACTGGCACCACTGGGGATGCACTGCACTGAGTCCAGAGAGTGCACTGACACCACTGGGGATCCAATGCAGTGAGTCCAGAGAGTGCAATGGAACCACTGGAGATGCAGTGCAGTGAGTCCAGAGAGTGCACTGGCACTTCTGGGGATGCAGTGCAGTGAGTGCAGAGAGTGCACTGGCACAACAGGGGATGCACTGCAGTGACTCCAGAAAGTGCACTGGCACCACTGGTGATGCAGTGCAGTGAGTGCAGAGAGTGCACTGGCACCACTGGGGATGCACTGCAGTGAGTCCAGAGAGTGTACTGGCACCACAGGGGATGCAGTGCAGTGAGTCCAGAGAGTGCACTAGCACCACTGGGGATGCACCCCGGTGAGTCCAGAGAGTGCACTGGCACCACTGGGGATGCAGTGCAGTGAGTCCAGAGACTGCACTGGCACTACTGGGGTTTTAGTGCAGTGAGTCCAGAGAGTGCACTGGCACCAATGGGGATGCAGTGCTGTGAGTCCAGAGAGTGCCCTGGCACCACTGGGGATGCAGTGAGTCCAGAGAGTGCACTGGCACCACTGGGGATGCACTGCAGTGAGACGAGAGAGTTCTCTGGCACCACTGGGAATGCAGTTTAATGAGTCCAGAGAGTGCACCGGCTCCAATGGCGATACACTGCAGTGAGTCCAGACAGTGCACTGGCACCACTGGGGATGCACTGCAGTGAGTCCAGAGAGTGCTCTGGCACCACTGAGCTACACTGCAGTGAGTCCAGTAGTTGCACTGGCACCACTGGGCATGCACTGCTGTGAGTCCAGAGACTACACTGGCACCACTGGGGATGCAGTGCAGTGAGTGCAGAGAGTGCACTGGCACCACTGTTGATGCAGTGCAGTGAGTCCAGAGAGTGCACTGGCACCACTGGGGATGCAGTGCAGTGAGTGCAGAGAGTGCACTGGCACCACTGGGGATGCAGTGCAGTGAGTCCGGAGAGTGCACTGGCACCACTGGGGATGCACTGCAGTGAGTCCAGAGAGTGCAGTGGCACCACTGGGGATGCAGTGCACTGAGTCCAGAGAGTGCACTGCCACCACTGGGGATGCAGTGCACTGAGTCCAGAGAGTGCACTGGCACCACTGGGGATGCAGTGCATTGAGTCCGGAGAGTGCACTGGCACCACTGGGGATGCACTTCAGTGAGTCCAGAGAGTGCACTGGCACCACTGGGGATGCACTGCAGTGACTCCAGAGAGTGCAGAGGCACCACTGTTGATGCAGTGCAGTGAGTGCAGAGAGTGTACTGGCACCAGTGCGGAAGCACTGCAGTGAGTCCAGAGAGTGCACTGGCAGCACTGGGGATGCAGTGCAGTTGAGTCCAGAGAGTGCACTGGCACCTTGGGGATGCAGTGCAGTGAGTCCAGAGAGTGCACTGGCACCACTGGGATGCAGTGCAGTGAGTCCACAGAGTGCACTGGCACCACAGGGGATACACTGCAGTGAGTCCAGAGAGTGCACTGGCACCAGTGGGGACGCAGTGCAGTGACTACAGAGAGTGCACTGGCACCATTGGGGATGCAGTGCACTGAGTCCAGAGAGTGCACTGGCACCAATGGGGATGCAGTGCTGTGAGTCCAGAGAGTGCCCTGGCACCACTGGGGATGCAGTGAGTCCAGAGAGTGCACTGGCACCACTGGGGATGCACTGCAGTGAGACCAGAGAGTTCTATGGCACCACTGGGGATGCAGTTTAGTGAGTCCAGAGAGTGCACCGGCTCCAATGGGGATACACTGCAGTGAGTCCAGACAGTGCACTGGCACCACTGGGGATGCACTGCAGTGAGTCCAGAGAGTGCTCTGGCACCACTGAGCTACACTGCAGTGAGTCCAGTAGTTGCACTGGCACCACTGGGCAGGCACTGCTGTGAGTCCAGAGGCTACACTGGCACCACTGGGGATGCAGTGCAGTGAGTGCAGAGAGTGCACTGGCACCACTGTTGATGCAGTGCAGTGAGTCCAGAGAGTGCACTGGCACCACTGGGGATGCAGTGCAGTGAGTCCAGAGAGTGCACTGGCACCACTGGGGATGCAGTGCAGTGAGTCCAGAGAGTGCACTGGCACCACTGGGGATGCAGTGCAGTGAGTCCAGAGAGTGCACTGGCACCACTGGGGATGCACTGCAGTGATTCCAGAGAGTGCACTGGCACCACTGGGGATGCAGTGCAGTGAGTCCAGAGAGTGCACTGGCACCACTGGGGATGCACTGCAGTGACTCGAAAGAGTGCACTGGCACCACTGCGGATGCACTGCAGTGAGTACGGAGAGTGCCCTGGCACCAATGGTGATGCAGTGCAGTGAGTCCAGAGAGTGCAGTGACACCACTGGGGATGCAGTGCAGTGAGTCCAGAGAGTGCACTGGCACCACTGGGGATGCAATGCAGTGAGTCCAGAGAGTGCACTGGCACCACTGGGGATGAAGTGCAGTGAGTCCAGAGAGTGCACTGGCACCACTGGGGATGCACTGCAGTGAGTCCAGAGAGTGCACTGGCACCACTGGGGATGCACTGCAGTGAGTCCAGAGAGTGCACTGGCACCACTGGGGATGCACTGCAGTGAGTCCAGAGAGTGCACTGGCAGCACTGGGGATGCAGTGCAGTTGAGTCCAGAGAGTGCACTGGCACCTTGGGGATGCAGTGCAGTGAGTCCAGAGAGTGCACTGGCACCACTGGGGATGCAGTGCAGTGAGTCCAGAGAGTGCACTGGCACCAGTGGGGGTGCACTGCAGTGAGTCCAGAGAGTGCACTGGCACCACTGGGGTTGCAGTGCAGTGAGTCCAGAGAGTGCACTGGCACCACTGGGGATGCAGTGCAGTGAGTGCAGAGAGTGCCCTGGCACCACTGGGGATGCAGTGCAGTGAGTCCAGAGAGTGCACTGGCACCACTGGGGATGCAGTGCAGTGAGTCCAGAGAGTGCACTGGCACCACTGGGGATGCACCCCGGTGAGCCCAGAGATTGCACTGGCACCACTGGGGATGCAGTGCAGTGAGTCCAGAGAGTGCACTGGCACCACTGGGGATGCAGTGCAGTGAGTCCAGAGAGTGCACTGGCAGCACTGGGAATGCACTGCAGTGAGTCCAGAGAGTGCTCTGGCACCACTGGGGATTCAGTTCAGTGAGTCCAGAGAGTGCACTGGCACCACTGGGGATACACTGCAGTGACTCCAGAGAGTGCACAGGCACCACTGGGGATGCACTGCAGTGAGTCCAGAGAGTGCACTGGCACCACTGGGGATGCAGTGCAGTGAGTCCAGAGACTGCACTGGCACGAACTGGAGCTGCACTGCAGTGAGTCCTGAGATTGCACTGGCACCACTGGGGATGCACTACAGTGAGTCCAGAGACTACACTGGCACCACTGGGGATGCAGTGCAGTGAGTCCAGAGAGTGCACTGGCACCACTGTTCATGCAGTGCAGTGAGTCCAAAGAGTGCACTGGCACCACTGGGTATGCAGTGCATGAGTGCAGAGAGTCCACTGGCACCACTGGCGATGCAGTGCAGTGAGTCCAGAGAGTGGACTGGCACCAGTGGGGATGGAGTGCAGTGAGTCCAGAGAGTGCACTGGCACCACTGGGGATGCAGTGCAGTGAGTCCAGAGAGTGCACTGGCTCCACTGGGGATGAACTGCAGTGAGTCCAGAGACTGCACAGGCACCACTGGGGATGCAGTGCAGTGACTCCAGAGAGTGCACTGGCACCACTGGGGATGCAGTGCAGTGAGTGCAGAGACTGCACTGGCACCACTGGGGATGCAATGCAGTGAGTCCAGAGAGTGCACTGGCACCACTGGGGATGCACTGCAGTGAGTCCAGAGAGTGCACGGGCACCACTGGGGATGCACTGCAGTGAGTCCAGAGAGTGCACTGACACCACTGGGGATGCAGTGCAGTGATTCCGGAGAGTGCACTGGCACCACTGCGGATGCAGTGCAGTGAGTCCAGAGAGTGCACTGGCACCACTGGGGATGCGCTGCAGTGAGTCCAGAGAGTGCACTGGCAGCACTGGGGATGCACTGCAGTGAGTTCAGAGAGTGCACTGGCACCACTGGGGATGCACTGCAGTGACTCGAAGGAGTGCACTGGCACCACTGCGGATGCACTGCAGTGAGTCCGGACAGTGCCCTAGCACCACTGGTGATGCAGTGCAGTGAGTCCAGAGAGTGCAGTGGCACCACTGGGGATGCAGTGCAGTGAGTCCAGAGAGTGCACTGGCACCACTGGGGATGCAATGCAGTGAGTCCAGACAGTGCACTGGCACCACTAAGGATGCAGTGCAGTGACTCCAGAGAGTGCACTGGCACCACTGTGGATGCAGTGCAGTGATTCCAGAGAGTGCACTGGCACCACTGGGGATGCAGTGCAGTGAGTCCAGAGAGTGCACTGGCACTACTGGGGATGCACTGCAGTGAGTCCAGAGAGTGCACTGGCACCACTGGGGATGCACTACAGTGAGTCCAGAGAGTGCACTGGCACCACTGGGGATGCAGTGCAGTGACTCCAGAGAGTGCAGAGGCACCAGTGTTGATGCAGTGCTGTGACTCCAGAGAGTGCACTGGCACCACTGGGGATGCAGTGCAGTGAGTCCAGAGAGTGCACTGGCACCACTGGGGATGCAGTGCAGTGAGTCCAGAGAGTGCACTGGCACCACTCGCGATGCAGTGCAGTGAGTCCAGAGAGTGCACTGGCAGCACTGGGGATGCACTGCAGTGAGTCCAGAGAGTGCTGTGGCACCACTGGGGATGCACTGCAGTGACTCCAGAGAGTGTACTGGCACCACTGGGGATACACTGCAGTGACTCCAGAGAGTGCACTGGCACCACTGGGGATGCACTGCAGTGAGTCCAGAGAGTGCACTGGCACCAGTGGGGATGCAGTGCAGTGAGTCCAGAGAGTGCACTGGCACCAACTGGAGCTGCACTGCAGTGAGTCCTGAGATTGCACTGGCACCACTGGGGATGCACTACATTGAGTCCAGAGACTACACTGGCACCACTGGGGATGCAGTGCAGTGAGTCCAGAGAGTGCACTGGCACCACCGTTCATGCAGTACAGTGAGTCCAAAGAGTGCACTGGCACCACTGGGTATGCAGTGCATGAGTGCAGAGAGTGCACTGGCACCACTGGGGATGCAGTGCAGTGAGTCCAGAGAGTGGACTGGCACCAGTGGGGATGGAGTGCAGTGAGTCCAGAGAGTGCACTGGCACCAGTGGGGATGAACTGTAGTGAGTCCAGAGACTGCACAGGCACCACTGGGGATGCAGTGCAGTGAGTCCAGAGAGGGCACTGGCACCCCTGGGGATGCAGTGCAGTGAGTGCAGAGAGTGCACTGGCACCACTGGGGATGCAATGCAGTGAGTCCAGAGAGTGCACTGGCACCACTGGGGATGCACTGCAGTGAGTCCAGAGAGTGCACGGGCACCACTGGGGATGCAGTGCAGTTGAGTCCAGAGAGTGCACTGGCACCTTGGGGATGCAGTGCAGTGAGTCCAGAGAGTGCACTGGCACCACTGGGGATGCAGTGCGGTGAGTCCAGAGAGTGCACTGGCACCACTGGGGATGCACTGCAGTGAGTCCAGAGAGTGCACTGGCACCACTGGGGTTGCAGTGCAGTGAGTCCAGAGAGTGCACTGGCACCACTTGGGATGCACTGCAGTGAGTCCAGAGAGTGCACTGGCACCACTGGGAATGCAGTGGGGTGACTCAGAGAGTGCACTGGCACCACTGGGGATGCACTGCAATGAGTCCAGATAGTGCACTGGCACCACTGGGGATGCAGTGCAGTGAGTGCAGAGAGTGCACTGGCACAAAAGGAGATGCACTGCAGTGAGTCCAGAGAGTGCACTGGCACCACTGGGGATGCAGCGCAGTGAGTCCACAGAGTGCACTGGCACTACTGGGGATGCAGTGCAGTGAGTGCTGAGAGTGCACTGGCACCACTGGGGATGCAGTGCAGTGAGTCCAGAGAGTGCACTGGCACCACTGGGGATGCAGCGCAGTGAGTCCACAGAGTGCACTGGCACTACTGGGGATGCAGTGCAG
Organism: Anser cygnoides; assembly: GCF_040182565.1. Taxonomy (NCBI): domain Eukaryota; kingdom Metazoa; phylum Chordata; class Aves; order Anseriformes; family Anatidae; genus Anser; species Anser cygnoides. The sequence continues at coordinate 38,847,569 of NC_089879.1, forward strand.
TGAGTCCAGAGAGTGCACTGGCACCACTGCGGATGCACTGCAGTGAGTCCAGAGAGTGCACTGGCACCACTGGGGATGCAGTGCAGTGAGTCCAGAGAGTGCACTGGCACCACAGGTGATGCAGTGCAGTGAGTCCAGAGAGTGCACTGGCACCACTGGGGATGCACCCCGATGAGCCCAGAGATTGCACTGGCACCACTGGGGATGCACTGCAGTGAGTGCACTGGCACCACTGGGGATGCACTGCAGTGAGGGCAGAGAGTGCACTGGGACCACTGGGGATGCAGTGCAGTGAGTCCAGAGAGTGCCCTGGCACCACTGGGGATGCAGTGCAGTGAGTCCAGAGAGTGCACTGGCACCACTGCGGATGCACTGCAGTGATTCCAGAGAGTGCACTGGCACCACTGGGGATGCAGTGCAGTGAGTCCAGAGAGTGCACTGGCACCACTGGGGATGCACTGCAGTGACTCGAAAGAGTGCACTGGCACCACTGCGGATGCACTGCAGTGAGTCCGGAGAGTGCCCTGGCACCAATGGTGATGCAGTGCAGTGAGTCCAGAGAGTGCAGTGGCACCACTGGGGATGCAGTGCAGTGAGTCCAGAGAGTGCACTGGCACCACTGAGGATGCAATGCAGTGAGTCCAGAGAGTGCACTGGCACCACTGGGGATGCAGTGCACTGAGTCCAGAGAGTGCACTGGCACCACTGGTGATGCAGTGCAGTGAGTCCAGAGAGTGCACTGGCACCACTGGCGATGCAGTGCAGTGAGTCCAGAGAGTGCACTGGCAGCACTGGGGATGCACTGCAGTGAGTCCAGAGAGTGCTTTGGCACCACTGGGGATGCAGTGCAGTGAGTCCAGAGAGTGCACTGGCACCACTGGGGATACACTGCAGTGACTCCAGAGAGTGCACTGGCACCACTGGGGATGCACTGCAGTGAGTCCAGAGAGTGCACTGGCACCACTGGGGATGCAGTGCAGTGAGTCCAGAGACTGCACTAGCACCAACTGGAGCTGCACTGCAGTGAGTCCTGAGATTACACTGGCACCACTGGGGATGCACTACAGTGAGTCCAGAGACTACACTGGCACCACTGGGGATGCAGTGCAGTGATTCCAGAGAGTGCACTGGCACCACTGTTCATGCAGTGCAGTGAGTCCAAAGAGTGCACTGGCACCACTGGGTATGCAGTGCAGTGAGTCCAGAGAGTTCACTGGCACCACTGGGGATGCAGTGCAGTGAATCCAGAGAGTGGACTGGCACCAGTGGGGATGGAGTGCAGTGAGTCCAGAGAGTGCCCTGGCACCACTGGGGATGCAGCGCAGTGAGTCCAGAGAGTGCACTGGCTCCACTGGGGATGAACTGTAGTGAGTCCAGAGACTGCACAGGCACCACTGGGGATGCAGTGCAGTGACTCCAGAGAGTGCACTGGCACCACTGGGGATGCAGTGCAGTGAGTGCAGAGAGTGCACTGGCACCACTGGGGATGCAATGCAGTGAGTCCAGAGAGTGCACTGGCACCACTGGGGATGCACTGCAGTGAGTCCAGAGAGTGCACGGGCACCACTGGGGATGCACTGCAGTGAGTCCAGAGAGTGCACTGACACCACTGGGGATGCAGTGCAGTGATTCCGGAGAGTGCACTGGCACCACTGGGGATGCAGTGCAGTGAGTCCAGAGAGTGCACTGGCAGCACTGGGGATGCACTGCAGTGAGTCCAGAGAGTGCACTGGCACCACTGGGGATGCACTGCAGTGAGTCCAGAGAGTGCACTGGCAGCACTGGGGATGCACTGCAGTGAGTCCAGAGAGTGCACTGGCACCACTGGGGATGCACTGCAGTGACTCGAAAGAGTGCACTGGCACCACTGCGGATGCACTGCAGTGAGTCCGGAGAGTGCCCTGGCACCACTGGGGATGCAGTGCAGTGACTCGAAAGAGTGCACTGGCACCACTGGGGATGCAGTGCAGTGAGTCCAGAGAGTGCACTGGCACCACTGGGGATGCAGTGCAGTGAGTGCAGAGAGTGCACTGGCACCACTGGGGATGCAGTGCAGTGAGTCCAGAGAGTGCACTGTCACCACTGGGGATGCAGTGCAGTGAGTCCAGAGAGTGCACTGGCACCACTGGGGATGCACCCCGGTGAGCGCAGAGATTGCACTGGCACCACTGGGGATGCACTGCAGTGAGTGCAGAGAGTGCACTGGCACCACTGGGGATGCACTGCAGTGAGGGCAGAGAGTGCACTGGGACCACAGGGGATGCAGTGCAGTGAGTCCAGAGAGTGCCCTGGCACCACAGGGGATGCAGTGCAGTGAGTCCAGAGAGTGCACTGGCACCACTGAGGCTGCAGTGCAGTGACTCCAGAGAGTGCACTGGCACCACTGGGGATGCAGTGCAGTGAGTCCAGAGAGTGCACTGGCACCACTGGGGATGCAATGCGGTGAATACAGAGAGTGCACTGGCACCACTGGGGATGCAGTGCAGTGAGTCCAGAGAGTGCACTGACACCACTGGGGATGCAGTGCGGTGAGTTCAGAGAGTGCACTGGCACCACTGGGGATGCAGTGCAGTGAGTCCAGAGAGTGCACTGGCACCACAGGTGATGCAGTGCAGTGAGTACAGAGAGTGCACTGGCACCACAGGGGATGCACTGCAGTGATTCCAGAGAGTGCACTGGCACCACTGGGGATGCAGTGCAGTGAGTCCAGAGAGTGCACTGGCACCACTGGGGATGCACTGCAGTGAGTCAGGAGAGTGCACTGGCACCACTGGGGATGCAGTGCAGTGAGTCCAGAGAGTGCACTGGCACCACTGGGGATGCAGTGCAGTGACTCCAGAGAGTGCACTGGCACTTCTGGGGATGCAGTGCAGTGACTCCAGAGAGTACACTGGCACCACAGGGGATGCACTGCAGTGAGTCCAGAGAGTGCACTGGCACCAGTGGGGATGCACTGCAGTGGGTCCAGAGAGTGCACTGGCACCACTGGGGATGCACTGCACTGAGTCTAGAGAGTGCACTGGCACCACTGGGGATGCAGTGCAGTGAGTCCAAAGAGTGCACTGGCACCACTGGCAATGCAGTGCAGTGAGTCCAGAGAGTGCACTGGCACCACTGGGGATGCAGTACAGTGAGTCCAGAGAGTGCACTGGCACCACTGGGGATGCAGTGCAGTGAGTCCAGAGAGTGCACTGGCACAACTGGGATGCAGTGCAGTGAGTCCAGAGAGTGCACTGGCACCACTGGGGATGCAGTGCAGTGAGTCCAGAGAGTGCACTGGCACCACTGGTGATGCAGTACAGTGAGTCCAGTGAGTGCACTGGCACCACTGGGGATGCACTGCAGTGAGTCCAGTGAGTGCACTGTCACCACTGGGGATGCAGTGCAGTGAGTCCAGAGAGTGCACTGGCACCACTGGGGATGCACGTCAGTGCCAGTGCACTCTCTGGACTCACTGCACTGCATCCCCAGTGGTGCCAGTGCACTCTCTGGACTCACTGCACTGCATCCCCAATCGTACCAGTGCCCTCTCTGGACTCGCTGCACTCCATTCCCAGTGGTGCCACTGCAATCTGTGGTCTCACTGCACTGCATCCCCAGTGGTGCCAGTGCACTCTCTGGACTCATTGCACTGCATCCCCAGTGGTGCCAGTGCACTCTCTGGACTCACTGCAGTGCATCTCCAGTGGTGCCAGTGCACTCTCTGGACTCACCGGGGTGCATCCCCAGTGGTACCAGTGCACTCTCTGGACTCACTGCACTGCATCCCCAGTGGTGCCAGTGCACTCTCTGGACTCACTGCACTGCATCCCCAGTGGTGACAGTGCACTCTCTGGACTTGCCGGGGTGCATCCCCAGTGGTGCCAGTGCACTCTCTGGACTCACCGGGTTGCATCCCCAGTGGTGCCAGTGACCTCTCTTGACTCACTGCACTGCATCCCCAGTGGTGCCAGTGCACTCTGGACTCACCGCACTGCATCCCCAGTGATGCCAGTGCACTCTCTGGACTCACTGCACTGCATCCCCAGTGGTGCCAGTGACCTCTCTGGACTCACTGCACTGCATCCCCAGTGGTGCCAGTACACTCTCTGGACTCACTGCACTGCATCCCCAGCGGTGCCAGTGCACTCTCTGGACTCACTGCACTGCATCCCCAGTGGTGCCAGTGCACTCTCTGGACTCACTGCACTGCATCCCCAGTGGTGCCAGTGCACTCTCTGGACTCACTGCACTGCATCCCCAGTGGTGCCAGTGCACTCTCTGGACTCACTGCACTGCATCCCCAGTGGTGCCAGTGCACTCTCTGGACTTGCCGGGGTGCATCCCCAGTGGTGCCAGTGCAGTCTCTGTGTTAGTGTTGGGGAGAATCGAATGGATGTTTTACTAATGTCTCTTAGGTAATGGGACCTACAGTATAATTAAGCATTGCCAAATGTACTTACATTATCAATTAATCTATGTATACTGGATACTTAGGGAGTACATTGAACAATCAAAAGAATCATTGAAGGGGAACCTTGGGAGGGAACAGGTACAACCTGACCTTGGATAAGGGCCTGGAAATGATGAAATGAGTTGAAGCAGAACCAAGAAGCGGAGGGAGCATGCGTCGAGTAAGAAAGGTGAAAAGTTTAGCGGAGAGGAAGACTCCTTACTTCATCTGCACGACCACCTGGACGACCACCAGAGTGCGCCACGCATGTGCAAAGGGGAGGGGAGCTAATTAGAATGAAAAGCGAGGCTGCTGTTGCAACCTGTAATGAATATGTATACCTGACGCAATATTGTATGTATAAATAATGGCTGGGAAGTAACGGGACTTGAAGCCAGATTTGGGCACCTGCCCCGGCTTCCAGCGCTGAATAAAGCACCTTCATATAATCACTTGGTGATTATGTGGTTGCTAGGCTAACATCTGGACTCACTGCAGTGCATCCCCAGTGGTGCCAGTGCACTCTCTGGAGTCACTGCAGTGCATCCCCAGTGGTGCCAGTGCACTCCCTGGACTCACTGCAGTGCATCCCCAGTGGTGCCAGTGCACTCTCTGGACTCACTGCATTGCATCCCCAGTGGTGCCAGTGCACTCTCTGGACTCACTGCAGTGCATCCCCAGTGGTGCCAGTGCACTCTCTGGACTCAATGCAGTGCATCCCCAATCGTACCAGTGCACTCTCTGGACTCACTGCACTGCATCCCCAGTGGTACCAGTGCACTCTCTGGACTCACTGCACTGCATCCCCAGTGGTGCCAGTGCACTCTCTGGACTCACTGCACTGCATCCCCAGTGGTGCCAGTGCACTCTCTGGACTCACTGCACTGCATCCCCAGTGGTGACAGTGCACTCTCTGGACTTGCCGGGGTGCATCCCCAGTGGTGCCAGTGCACTCTCTGGAGTGACCGGGGTGCATCCCCAGAGGTTCCAGTGCACTCTCTGGACTCACTGCACTACATCCCCAGTGGTGCCAGTTCACTCTCTGGACTCACTGAACTGAATCCCCAGTAGTGCCAGTGCACTCTCTGCACTCACTGTACTGCATCCCCAGTGGTGCCTGTGAAGTCTCTGGACTCACTGCAGTGCATCCCCAGTGGTGCCAGTGCAATCTCAGGACTCACAGCAGTGCAGCTCCAGTTGGTGCCAGTGCACTCTCTGCACTCACTGCACTGCATCCCCAGTGCTGACAGTGCACTCTCTGGACTCACTGCACTGCATCCCCAGTGGTGCCAGTGTACTCTCTGGACTCAGTGGACTGCATCCCCAGTGGTGCCAGTGCACTCTCTGGACTCACTGCAGTGCATCCCCAGTGGTGCCAGTGCACTCTCTGGACTCACTGCACTGCATCCCCAGTGGTGCCAGTGCACTCTCTGGACTCACTGCAGTGCATTCCCTTTTGTGCCAGTGCACTCTCTGCACTCACTGCACTGCATCACCTGTGGTGCCAATGCACTCTCTGGACTCACTGCACTGCATCCCCAGTGGTGCCTGTGAAGTCTCTAGTCTCACTGCAGTGCATCCCCAGTGGTGCCAGTGCACTCTCTGGACTCACTGCACTGCATCCCCATTGCTGACAGTGCCCTCTCTGGACTCAGTGCACTGCATCCCCAGTGGTGCCAGTTCACTCTCTGGACTAAATGCACTGCATCCCCAGTGGTGCCAGTGGCTCTCTGGACTCATTGCACTGCATCACCAGTGGTGCCAGTGCACTCTCTGGACTCACTGCAGTGCATCCACAGTGGCGCCAGTGTACTCTCTTAACTCACTGCACTGCATCACCAGTGGTGCCAGTGCGCTCTCTGGACTCACTGCACTGCATCCCCAATGGTGCCACTGCACTCTCTGGACTCACTGCACTGCATCCCCAGTGGTGCCAGTGCACTCTCTGGACTCACTGCACTGCATCACCAGTGGTGCCAGTGTACTCTGTGGACTCACTGCACTGCATCACCAGTGGTGCCAGTGTACTCTGTGGACTCACTGCACTGCATCCCCAGTGGTGACAGTGCACTCTCTGGACTCACTGCAGTGCATCCCCCGTGGTGCCAGTGCACTCTCTGGACTCACTGCACTGCATCCCCAGTGGTGCCACTGCACTCTCTGAAAACACCGGGGTGCAACCGCAGCGGTGCCAGTGCACTCTCTGCACTCACGGCACTGCATCCCCAGTGGTGCCAGTGCACTCTCTGGACTCACTGCAGTGTATCCCCTATGGTGCCAGTGCACTCTGTGGACTCAGTGCACTGCATCCCAGTGGTGCCAGTGCACTCTCTGGACTCACTGCAGTGCATCCCCAGTGGTGCCAGTGCACTCTCTGGACTCACTGCACTGCATCCCAATGGTGCCAGTCAACTCTCTGGACTCACTGCAGTGCATCCCCAGTGGTGCCAGTGCACTCTCTGGACTCACTGCAGTGCATCCCCAGTGGTGCCAGTGCACTCTCTGGACTCACTGCACTGCATCCCCAGTGGTGCCAGTGCACTCTCTGGACTCACTGCAGTCCATCCCCAGTGGTGCCAGTGCACTCTCTGGACTCACTGCACTGCATCCACAGTGGTGCCAGTGCACTCTCTTTACTCACTGCACTGCATCCCGAGTGGTGCCAGTGCACTCTCTGGACTCACGGCAGTGCATCCCCAGTGGTGCCAGTGCACTCTCTGGACTCACTGCACTGCATCCCCAGTGGTGCCAGTGCACTCTCTGGACTCACTGCAGTGCATCCCCAGTGGTGCCAGTGCACTCTCTGGACTCACTGCACTGCATCCCCAGTGGTGCCAGTGCACTCTCTGGACTCACTGCAGTGCATCCCCAGTGGTGCCAGTGCACTCTCTGGACTCACTGCACTGCATCCCCAGTGGTGCCAGTGCACTCTCTGGACTTGCCGGGGTGCATCACCAGTGGTGCCAGTGCACTCTCTGGACTCACTGCAGTGCATCCCCAGTGGTGCCAGTGCACTCTCTGGACTCACTGCATTCCCAGTGGTGCCAGGGCACTCTCTGGACTCACTGCACTGCATCCCCATGGTGGTGCCTGTGAACTCTCTGGACTCACTGCAGTGCATCCCCAATGGTGCCAGTGCACTCTTTGGACTCACTGCACTGCATCCCCAGTGGTGCCACTGTACTCTCTGGACTCACTACACTGCATCCCCAGTGGTGCAAGTGCCCTCTGTGGACTCAGTGCACTACATCCCCAGTGGTGCCAGTGCACTCTCTGGACTCACTGCAGTGCATCCCCAGTGGTGCCAGTGCACTCTCTGCACTCACTGCACTGCATCCCCAGTGGTGCCAGTGCACTCTCTGGACTCACTACAGTGCATCCCCTTTTGTGCCAGTGCACTCTCTGCACTCACTGCACTGCATCACCAGTGGTGCCAGTGTACTCTCTGGACTCACTACACTGCATCCCCAGTGGTGCCTGTGAAGTCTCTGGTCTCACTGCACTGCATCCCCAGTGGTGCCAGTGCACTCTCTGGACTCACTGCACTGCATCCCCATTGCTGACAGTGCCCTCTCTGGACTCAGTGCACTGCATCCCCAGTGGTGCCAGTTCTCTCTCTGGGCTAAATGCACTGCATCCCCAGTGGTGCCAGTGGCTCTCTGGACTCATTGCACTGCATCACCAGTGGTGCCAGTGCACTCTCTGGACTCACTGCAGTGCATCCACAGTGGCGCCAGTGTACTCTCTTAACTCACTGCACTGCATCACCAGTGGTGCCAGTGCACTCTCTGGACTCACTGCACTGCATCCCCAATGGTGCCACTGCACTCTCTGGACTCACTGCACTGCATCCCCAGTGGTGCCAGTGCACTCTCTGGACTCACTGCAGTGCATCCCCATTGGTGCCAGTGTAGTGTCTGGACTCACTGCACTGCATCCCCAGTTGTGCGAGTGCACTCACTGGACTCACTGCACTGCATCCCCATTGCTGACAGTGCCCTCTCTGGACTCAGTGCACTGCATCGCCAGTGGTGCCAGTTCACTCTCTGGACTAAATGCACTGCATCCCCAGTGGTGCCAGTGGCTCTCTGGACTCATTGCACTGGATCACCTGTGGTGCCAGTGCACTCTCTGGACTCACTGCAGTGCATCCACAGTGGCGCCAGTGTACTCTCTTAACTCACTGCACTGCATCACCAGTGGTGCCAGTGCACTCTCTGGACTCACTGCACTGCATCCCCAATGGTGCCACTGCACTCTCTGGACTCACTGCACTGCATCCCCAGTGCTGCCAGTGCACTCTCTGGACTCACTGCACTGCATCACCAGTGGTGCCAGTGTACTCTGTGGACTCACTGCACCGCATCACCAGTGGTGCCAGTGTACTCTGTGGACTCACTGCACTGCATCCCCAGTGGTGACAGTGCACTCTCTGGACTCACTGCACTGCATCCCGCGTGGTGCCAGTGCACTCTCTGCACTCACGGCACTGCATCCCCAGTGGTGCCAGTGCACTCTCTGGACTCACTGCAGTGTATCCCCTGTGGTGCCAGTGCACTCTGTGGACTCAGTGCACTGCATCCCAGTGGTGCCAGTGCACTCTCTGGACTCACTGCAGTGCATCCCCAGTGGTGCCAGTGCACTCTCTGGACTCACTGCACTGCATCCCAATGGTGCCAGTCAACTCTCTGGACTCACTGCAGTGCATCCCCAGTGGTGCCAGTGCACTCTCTGGACTCACTGCAGTGCATCCCCAGTGGTGCCAGTGCACTCTCTGGACTCACTGCACTGCATCCCCAGTGGTGCCAGTGCACTCTCTGGACTCACTGCACTGCATCCACAGTGGTGCCAGTGCACTCTCTTTACTCACTGCACTGCATCCCCAGTGGTGCCAGTGCACTCTCTGGACTCACGGCAGTGCATCCCCAGTGGTGCCAGTGCACTCTCTGGACTCACTGCACTGCATCCCCAGTGGTGCCAGTGCACTCTCTGGACTCACTGCACTGCATCCCCAGTGGTGCCAGTGCACTCTCTGGAATCACTGCACTGCATCCCCAGTGGTGCCAGTGCACTCTCTGGACTCACTGCAGTGCATCCCCAGTGGTGCCAGTGCACTCTCTGGACTCACTGCACTGCATCCCCAGTGGTGCCAGTGCACTCTCTGGACTTGCCGGGGTGCATCCCCAGTGGTGCCAGTGCACTCTCTGGACTCACTGCAGTGCATCCCCAGTGGTGCCAGTGCACTCTCTGGACTCACTGCATTCCCAGTGGTGCCAGGGCACTCTCTGGACTCACTGCACTGCATCCCCATGGTGGTGCCTGTGAACTCTCTGGACTCACTGCAGTGCATCCCCAATGGTGCCAGTGCACTCTTTGGACTCACTGCACTGGATCCCCAGTGGTGCCACTGTACTCTCTGGACTCACTACACTGCATCCCCAGTGGTGCCAGTGCCCTCTGTGGACTCAGTGCACTACATCCCCAGTGGTGCCAGTGCACTCTCTGGACTCACTGCAGTGCATCCCCAGTGGTGCCAGTGCACTCTCTGGACTCACTGCAGTGCATCCCCTTTTGTGCCAGTGCACTCTCTGCACTCACTGCACTGCATCCCCAGTGGTGCCAGTTCACTCTCTGGGCTAAATGCACTGCATCCCCAGTGGTGCCAGTGGCTCTCTGGACTCATTGCACTGCATCACCAGTGGTGCCAGTGCACTCTGTGGACTCACTGCAGTGCATCCACAGTGGCGCCAGTGTACTCTCTTAACTCACTGCACTGCATCACCAGTGGTGCCAGTGCACTCTCTGGACTCACTGCACTGCATCCCCAATGGTGCCACTGCACTCTCTGGACTCACTGCACTGCATCCCCAGTGGTGCCAGTGCACTCTCTGGACTCACTGCAGTGCATTTCCAGTGGTGCCAGTGTAGTCTCTGGACTCACTGCACTGCATCCCCAGTTGTGCCAGTGCACTCTCTGGACTCACTGCAGTGCATCCCCAGTGGTGCCAGTGCACTCTCTGGACTCACTGCTCTGCATCCCCCGTGGTGCCAGTGCACTCTCTGGACTCACTGCACTGCATCCCCAGTGGTGCCACTGCACTCTCTGAAAACACCGGGGTGGAACCGCAGCGGTGCCAGTGCACTCTCTGCACTCACGGCACTGCATCCCCAGTGCTGCCAGTGCACTCTCTGGACTCACTGCAGTGTATCCCCTGTGGTGCCAGTGCACTCTGTGGACTCAGTGCACTGCATCCCAGTGGTGCCAGTGCACTCTCTGGACTCACTGCACTGCATCCCCAGTGGTGCCAGTGCACTCTCTGGACTCACTGCACTGCATCCCAGTGGTGCCAGTGCACTCTCTGGACTCACTGCAGTGCATCCCCAGTGGTGCCAGTGCACTCTCTGGACTCACTGCAGTGCATCCCCAGTGGTGCCAGTGCACTCTCTGGACTCACTGCACTGCATCCCCAGTGGTGCCAGTGCACTCTCTGGACTCACTGCAGTCCATCCCCAGTGGTGGCAGTGCACTCTCTGGACTCACTGCACTGCATCCACAGTGGTGCCAGTGCACTCTCTTTACTCACTGCACTGCATCCCCAGTGGTGCCAGTGCACTCTCTGGACTCACTGTACTGCATCCCCAGTGGTGCCAGTGCACTCTCTGGACTCACTGCACTGCGTCACCAGTGGTGCCATTGCACTCTCTGGACTCACTGCAGTGCATCCCCAGTGGTGCCAGTGCACTCTCTGGACTCACTGCAGTGCATCCCCAGTGCTGCCAGTGCACTCTCTGGACTCACTGCACTGCATCCCCAGTGGTGCCCGTGCACTGTCTGGACTCACTGCAGTGCATCCCCAGTGGTACCAGTGCACTCTCTGGACTCACTGCACTGCATCCCCATTGGTGCCAGTGCACTCTGGACTCACTGCACTACTTCCCCAATGGTGCCAGTTCACTCTCTGGACTCACTGAACTGAATCCCCAGTAGTGCCAGTGTACTCTCTGGACTCACTGTACTGCATCCGCTTTGGTTCCCGTGAAATCTCTGGACTCACTGCAGTGCATCCCCAGTGGTTCCAGTGCAATCTCAGGACTCACAGCAGTGCAGCTCCAGTTGGTGCCAGTGCACTCTCTGCACTCACATCACTGCATCCCCAGTGGTGCCAGTGCACTCTCTGGACTCACTGCAGTGCATCCCCAGTGGTGCCAGTGCACTCTCTGGACTCACTGCAGTGCATCCCCAGTGGTGCCAGTGCAATCTCAGGACTCACTGCAGTGCATCCCCAGTGGTGCCAATGCACTCTCTGGACTCACTGCAGTGCATCCCCAGTGGTGCCAGTTCACTCTCTGGACTCACTGAACTGAATCCCCAGTAGTGCCAGTGTACTCTCTGGACTCACTGTACTGCATCCGCATTGGTGCCCGTGAAATCTCTGGTCTCACTGCACTGCATCCGCAGTGGTGCCAGTGCACTCTCTGGACTCACTGCAGTGCATCCCCTGTGGTACCAGTGCACTCTCTGGACTCACTGCACTGCATCCCCATTGGTGCCAGTGCACTCTGGACTCACTGCACTACTTCCCCAATGGTGCCAGTTCACTCTCTGGACTCACTGAACTGAATCCCCAGTAGTGCCAGTGTACTCTCTGGACTCACTGTACTGCATCCGCATTGGTGCCCGTGAAATCTCTGGACTCACTGCAGTGCATCCCCAGTGGTTCCAGTGCAATCTCAGGACTCACAGCAGTGCAGCTCCAGTTGGTGCCAGTGCACTCTCTGGACTCACTGGACTGCATCACCAGTGGTGCCAGTGCACTCTCTGGACTCACTGCACTGCATCCCCAGTGGTACCAGTGCACTCTCTGGACTCACTGCAGTGCATCCCCAGTGGTGACAGTGCACTCTGTGGAGTCACTGCACTGCATCCCCAGTGGTGCCAGTGCACTCTCTGGACTCATTGCACTGCATCCCCAAGGTGCCAGTGCACTCTCTGGACTCACTGCACTGCATCCCCAGTGGTGCCAGTGCACTCTCTGGACTCACTGCACTGCATCCCCAGTGGTGACAGTGCACTCTCTGGACTCACTGCACTGCATCCCCAGTGGTGCCAGTGCACTCTCTGGACTCACTGCACTGCATCCCCAGTGGTGCCACTGCACTCTCTGAAAACACCGGGGTGCAAACGTAGCAGTGCCAGTGCACTCTCTGGACTCACTGCAGTGTATCCCCTGTGGTGCCAGTGCACTCTGTGGACTCAGTGCACTGCATCCCAGTGGTGCCAGGGCACTCTCTGGACTCACTGTAGTGCATCCCCAGTGGTGCCAGTGCACTCTCTGCACTCACTGCAGTGCATCCCCAGTGGTGCCAGTGCACTCTGTGGACTCACTGCACTGCATACCCAGTGGTGCCAGTGCACTCTCTGGACTCACTGCACTGCATCCCCAAGGTGCCAGTGCACTCTGTGGACTCACTGCACTGCATCCCCAGTGGTGCCAGTGCACTCTCTGGACTCACTGCAGTGCATCCCCAGTGGTACCAGTGCACTCTCTGGACTCACTGCACTGCATCCCCATTGGTGCCAGTGCACTCTGGACTCACTGCACTACTTCCCCAATGGTGCCAGTTCACTCTCTGCACTCACATCACTGCATCACCAGTGGTGCCAGTGCACTCTCTGGACTCACTGCACTGCATCCCCAGTGGTGCCAGTGCACTCTCTCGTCTCACTGCAGTGCATCCCCAGTGGTGACAGTGCACTCTGTGGAGTCACTGCACTGCATCCCCAGTGCTGCCAGTGCACTCTCTGGACTCATTGCACTGCATCCCCAAGGTGCCAGTGCACTCTCTGGACTCACTGCACTGCATCCCCAGTGGTGCCAGTGCACTCTCTGGACTCACTGCACTGCATCCCCAGTGGTGACAGTGCACTCTCTGGACTCACTGCACTGCATCCCCAGTGGTGCCAGTGCACTCTCTGGACTCAGTGCGCTGCATCCCCAGTGGTGCCAGTGCACTCTCTGGACTTGCCGGGGTGCATCCCCAGTGGTGCCATTGCACTCTCAGCACTCACTGCATTGCATCCGCAGTGGTGCCAGTGCACTCTCTGGACTCACCAGGGTGCATCCCCAGTGGTGCCAGTGCACTCTCTGGACTCACTGCACTGCATCCCCAGTGGTGCCAGTGCACTCTCTGGACTCAGTGCGCTGCATCCCCAGTGGTGCCAGTGCACTCTCTGGACTCAGTGCGCTGCATCCCCAGTGGTGCCAGTGCACTCTCTGGACTTGCCGGGGTGCATCCCCAGTGGTGCCAGTGCACTCTCTGGACTCACTGCATTCCATCCGCAGTGGAGCCAGTGCACTCTCTGGACTCACTGCACTGCATCCCCAGTGGTGACAGTGCACTCTCTGCACTCACTGCAGTGCATCCCCAATCGTATCAGTGCACTCTCTGGACTCACTGCACCGCATCACCAGTGGTGCCACTGCAACCTCTGGTCTCACTGCAGTGCATCCCCATTGGTGCCAGTGCACTCTCTGGACTCACTGCAGTGCATCCCCAGTGGTACCAGTGCACTCTCTGGACTCACTGCACTGCATCCCCACTGGTGCCAGTGCACTCTCTGGACTCACTGCACTGCATCCCCAGTGGTGCCAGTGCACTCTCTGGACTCACTGCTCTGCATCCCCAGTGGTGACAGTGCACTCTCTGGACTTACCAGGGTGCATCCCCAGAGGTGCCAGTGCACTCTCTGGACTCACTGCTCTACATGCCCAGTGGTGCCAGTTCACTCTCTGGACTCAAGGAACTGAATCCCCAGTGGTGCCAGTGCACTCTCTGGACTCACTGTACTGCATCCCCAGTGGTGCCTGTGAAGTCTCTGGACTCACTGCACTGCTTCCACTGTGGTGCCAGTGCACTCTCTGGACTCACTGCAGTGCAACCCCATTGCTGACAGTGCCCTCTCTGGACTCAGTGCACTGCATCCCCAGTGGTGCCACTGCACTCTCTGAAAACACCGGGGTGAAACCGCAGCGGTGCCAGTGCACTCTCTGCACTCACGGCAGTGCATCCCCAGTGGTGCCAGTGCACTCTCTGGACTCACTGCAGTGTATCCCCTGTGGTGCCACTGCACTCTGTGGACTCAGTGCACTGCATCCCAGTGGTGCCAGTGCACTCTCTGGACTCACTGCACTGCATCCCAGTGGTGCCAGTGCACTCTCTGGACGCACTGCACTGCATCCCCAGTGGTGCCAGTGCACTCTCTGGACTCACTGCACTGCATCCCCAGTGGTGCCAGTGCACTCTCTGGACTCACTGCACTGCATCCCCAGTGGTGCCAGTGCACTCTCTGGACTCACTGCAGTCCATCCCCAGTGGTGCCAGTGCAGTCTCTGGACTCACTGAACTGCATCCCCAGTGGTGCCAGTGCACTCTCTTTACTCACTGCACTGCATCCCCAGTGGTGCCAGTGCACTCTCTGGACTCACTGCACTTCATCCCCAGTGGTGCCAGTGCACTCTCTGGACTCACTGCACTGCATCCCCAGTGGTGCCAGTGCAATCTCTGGACTCACTGCAGTGCATCCCCAGTGGTGCCAGTGCACTCTCTGGACTCACTGCACTGCATCCCCAGTGGTGCCAGTGCACTCTCTGGACTTACTGCACTGCATCGCCAGTGGTGCCAGTGCACTCTCTGGACTTGCCGGGGTGCATCCCCAGTGGTGCCAGTGCACTCTCTGGACTCACTGCAGTGCATCCCCAGTGGTGCCAGTGCACTGTCTGGACTCACTGCATTCCCAGTGGTGCCAGGGCACTCTCTGGACTCACTGCAGTGCATCCCCAGTGGTGCCTGTGAAGTCTGTGGACTCACTGCAGTGCATCCCTGTGGTGCCAGTGCACTCTTTGGACTCACTGCACTGCATCCCCAGTGGTGCCACTGTACTCTGTGGACTCACTGCACTGCATCCCCAGTGGTGCCAGTGCACTCTCTGGACTCACTGCAGTGCATCCCCAGTGGTGCTAGTGCACTCTCTGGACTCACTGCACTGCATCCCCTGTGGTGCCAGTACACTCTCTCGACTCACTGCTCTGCGTTGCCATTGGAGCCAGTGCACTCTCTGGACTCATTGCAGTGCATCCCCAGTGGTGCCAGTTCACTCTCTGGACTCACTGAACTGAATCCCCAGTAGTGCCAGTGTACTCTCTGGACTCACTGTACTGCATCCGCATTGGTGCCCGTGAAATCTCTGGACTCACTGCAGTGCATCCCCAGTGGTGCCCGTGCACTGTCTGGACTCACTGCAGTGCATCCCCAGTGGTACCAGTGCACTCTCTGGACTCACTGCACTGCATCCCCATTGGTGCCAGTGCACTCTGGACTCACTGCACTACTTCCCCAATGGTGCCAGTTCACTCTCTGGACTCACTGAACTGAATCCCCAGTAGTGCCAGTGTACTCTCTGGACTCACTGTACTGCATCCGCATTGGTTCCCGTGAAATCTCTGGACTCACTGCAGTGCATCCCCAGTGGTTCCAGTGCAATCTCAGGACTCACAGCAGTGCAGCTCCAGTTGGTGCCAGTGCACTCTCTGCACTCACATCACTGCATCACCAGTGGTGCCAGTGCACTCTCTGGACTCACTGCACTGCATCCCCAGTGGTGCCAGTGCACTCTCTGGACTCACTGCAGTGCATCCCCAGTGGTGCCAGTGCACTCTCTGGACTCACTGCAGTGCATCCCCAGTGGTGCCAGTGCAATCTCAGGACTCACTGCAGTGCATCCCCAGTGGTGCCAATGCACTCTCTGGACTCACTGCAGTGCATCCCCAGTGGTGCCAGTTCACTCTCTGGACTCACTGAACTGAATCCCCAGTAGTGCCAGTGTACTCTCTGGACTCACTGTACTGCATCCGCATTGGTGCCCGTGAAATCTCTGGTCTCACTGCACTGCATCCCCAGTGGTGCCAGTGCACTCTCTGGACTCACTGCAGTGCATCCCCTGTGGTACCAGTGCACTCTCTGGACTCACTGCACTGCATCCCCATTGGTGCCAGTGCACTCTGGACTCACTGCACTACTTCCCCAATGGTGCCAGTTCACTCTCTGGACTCACTGAACTGAATCCCCAGTAGTGCCAGTGTACTCTCTGGACTCACTGTACTGCATCCGCATTGGTGCCCGTGAAATCTCTGGACTCACTGCAGTGCATCCCCAGTGGTTCCAGTGCAATCTCAGGACTCACAGCAGTGCAGCTCCAGTTGGTGCCAGTGCACTCTCTGCACTCACATCACTGCATCACCAGTGGTGAAAGTGCACTCTCTGGACTCACTGCACTGCATCCCCAGTGGTACCAGTGCACTCTCTGGACTCACTGCAGTGCATCCCCAGTGGTGACAGTGCACTCTGTGGAGTCACTGCACTGCATCCCCAGTGGTGCCAGTGCACTCTCTGGACTCATTGCACTGCATCCCCAAGGTGCCAGTGCACTCTCTGGACTCACTGCACTGCATCCCCAGTGGTGCCAGTGCACTCTCTGGACTCACTGCACTGCATCCCCAGTGGTGACAGTGCACTCTCTGGACTCACTGCACTGCATCCCCAGTGGTGCCAGTGCACTCTCTGGACTCACTGCACTGCATCCCCAGTGGTGCCACTGCACTCTCTGAAAACACCGGGGTGCAAACGTAGCAGTGCCAGTGCACTCTCTGGACTCACTGCAGTGTATCCCCTGTGGTGCCAGTGCACTCTGTGGACTCAGTGCACTGCATCCCAGTGGTGCCAGGGCACTCTCTGGACTCACTGTAGTGCATCCCCAGTGGTGCCAGTGCACTCTCTGCACTCACTGCAGTGCATCCCCAGTGGTGCCAGTGCACTCTGTGGACTCACTGCACTGCATCCCCAGTGGTGCCAGTGCACTCTCTGGACTCACTGCACTGCATCCCCAAGGTGCCAGTGCACTCTGTGGACTCACTGCACTGCATCCCCAGTGGTGCCAGTGCACTCTCTGGACTCACTGCAGTGCATCCCCAGTGGTACCAGTGCACTCTCTGGACTCACTGCACTGCATCCCCATTGGTGCCAGTGCACTCTGGACTCACTGCACTACTTCCCCAATGGTGCCAGTTCACTCTCTGCACTCACATCACTGCATCACCAGTGGTGCCAGTGCACTCTCTGGACTCACTGCACTGCATCCCCAGTGGTGCCAGTGCACTCTCTCGTCTCACTGCAGTGCATCCCCAGTGGTGACAGTGCACTCTGTGGAGTCACTGCACTGCATCCCCAGTGCTGCCAGTGCACTCTCTGGACTCATTGCACTGCATCCCCAAGGTGCCAGTGCACTCTCTGGACTCACTGCACTGCATCCCCAGTGGTGCCAGTGCACTCTCTGGACTCACTGCACTGCATCCCCAGTGGTGACAGTGCACTCTCTGGTCTCACTGCACTGCATCCCCAGTGGTGCCACTGCACTCTCTGAAAACACCGGGGTGCAAACGTAGCGGTGCCAGTGCACTCTCTGCACTCACTGCAGTGCATCCCCAGTGGTGCCAGTGCACTCTCTGGACTCACTGCAGTCTATCCCCTGTGGTGCCAGTGCACTCTGTGGACTCAGTGCACTGCATCCCAGTGGTGCCAGGGCACTCTCTGGACTCACTGTAGTGCATCCCCAGTGGTGCCAGTGCACTCTCTGCACTCACTGCAGTGCATCCCCAGTGGTGCCAGTGCACTCTGTGGACTCACTGCACTGCATACCCAGTGGTGCCAGTGCACTCTCTGGACTCACTGCACTGCATCCCCAAGGTGCCAGTGCACTCTGTGGACTCACTGCACTGCATCCCCAGTGGTGCCAGTGCACTCTCTGGACTCACTGCAGTGCATCCCCAGTGGTACCAGTGCACTCTCTGGACTCACTGCACTGCATCCCCATTGGTGCCAGTGCACTCTGGACTCACTGCACTACTTCCCCAATGGTGCCAGTTCACTCTCTGCACTCACATCACTGCATCACCAGTGGTGCCAGTGCACTCTCTGGACTCACTGCACTGCATCCCCAGTGGTGCCAGTGCACTCTCTCGTCTCACTGCAGTGCATCCCCAGTGGTGACAGTGCACTCTGTGGAGTCACTGCACTGCATCCCCAGTGCTGCCAGTGCACTCTCTGGACTCATTGCACTGCATCCCCAAGGTGCCAGTGCACTCTCTGGACTCACTGCACTGCATCCCCAGTGGTGCCAGTGCACTCTCTGGACTCACTGCACTGCATCCCCAGTGGTGACAGTGCACTCTCTGGACTCACTGCACTGCATCCCCAGTGGTGCCACTGCACTCTCTGAAAACACCGGGGTGCAAACGTAGCGGTGCCAGTGCACTCTCTGCACTCACTGCAGTGCATCCCCAGTGGTGCCAGTGCACTCTCTGGACTCACTGCAGTGTATCCCCTGTGGTGCCAGTGCACTCTGTGGACTCAGTGCACTGCATCCCAGTGGTGCCAGGGCACTCTCTGGACTCACTGTAGTGCATCCCCAGTGGTGCCAGTGCACTCTCTGCACTCACTGCAGTGCATCCCCAGTGGTGCCAGTGCACTCTGTGGACTCACTGCACTGCATCCCCAGTGGTGCCAGTGCACTCTCTGGACTCACTGCACTGCATCCCCAAGGTGCCAGTGCACTCTGTGGACTCACTGCACTGCATCCCCAGTGGTGCCAGTGCACTCTCTGGACTCACTGCAGTGCAACCCCAATGGTGCCAGTGCATTCTCTTTACTCACCGCAGTGCATCCCCAGTGGTGCCAGTGCACTCTCTGGACTCACTGCAGTGCATCCCAAGTGGTGCCAGTGCACTCTCTGGACTCACTGCACTGCATCCCCAGGGGTGCCAGTGCACTCTCTGGACTCACTGCACTGCATCCCCAGTGGTGCCAGGGCACTCTCTGCAGACAATGCAGTGCATCCCCAAAGGTGACAGTGCACTCTCTGAACTCACTGTACTGCTCGAGCCGCGGCAGCCGATCCAGCCGCGGTAGCCCCTCCAGCCTCGGCAGCCTCTCCAGCCGCGGCAGCCGCGGCCGCCGGTCCAGCCGCGGCAGCCGCTCCATCCGCTGCAGGCGCTCCATCCGCGGCAGCCGCTCCAGTCGCTCCAGCCGCGGCAGCCGCTCCAACCGCGGCAGCCGCTCCAGCCGTGGCAGCCGCTCAACTCGGTAGCGGCTTTAGCGGCTGCGGCGGCTGGAGCGCCTGCGGCGGCTGGAGCGTCTAGAGCTTCTGCCGCGGCTGGAGGGGCTACCGCGGCTGGAGCGGCTGAGGCGGCTGGAGCGGATGCCGCAGCTGGAGCAGTGCAGTGACCCCAGAGAGTCAACTGGCACCACTGGGGATGCAGTGCAGTTAGTCCAGAGACTGCACTGGCACCACAGGGGATGCACTGCAGTTACTCCAGAGAGTGCACTGGCGCCACTGGGGATGCACTGCAGTGAGTCCAGAGAGTGCACTGGCACCACTGGGATGCAGTGCAGTGACTCCAGAGATTGCACTGGCACCACTGGGGATGCAGTGACGTGAGTCCAGAGAGTGCACTGGCACCGTGCGGATGCAGTGCAGTGAGTCCAGAGAGTGCCCTGGCACCTTTGGGGATGCACTGCATTGTCTGCAGAGAGTGCCCTGGCACCACTGGGAATGCAGTGCAGTGAGTCCAGAGAGGGCACTGTCAGCAATGGGGATGCCGTGCAGTAAGACCAGAGAGTGCACTGGCATCACTGGGGATGCAGTGCAGTGAGTCCTGAGAGTGCAATGGCACCACAGGGGATGCACTGCAGTGAGTCCAGAGAGTGTACTGGCACCACTGGGGATGCAGTGCAGTGAGTCCAGAGAGTGCACTGTCACCACTGGGGATGCACTGCAGTGAGTCCAGAGAGTGCACTGTCACCACTGGGGATGCAGTGCAGTGAGTCCAGAGAGTGCACTGGCACCACTGGGGATGCAGTGCAGTGAGTCCACAGAGAGCACTGGCTCCACTGGGGATGCAGTGCAGTGAGTCCAGAGAGTGCACAGGCACCATTGGGGATGCAGTGCAGTGAGTCCAGAGAGTGCACTGGCACCACAGGTGATGCAGTGCAATGAGTTCAGAGAGCCACTGGCACTTCTGGGGATGCACTGCAGTGAGTCCAGAGAGTGCACTGGCACCACTGGGGATGCAGTGCACTGAGTCCAGAGAGGGGACAGTCAGCAATGGGGATGCAGTGCAGTGAGTCCAGAGAGTGCACTGGCACTACTGGGGATCTCACTGAAGTGAGAATGTATCTGAATCCCCGGTGGTGCCAGTGCACTCTCTGGACTCACTGAACTGCATCCCCAGTGACTCCAGTGCACTCACTGGAGTAACTGCAGTGCTTCCCCTGTGGTGCCAGTGCACTCTCTGGACTCACTGTACTGCATCCTCAGTGGTGCCAGTTGACTCTCTGGACTCACTGCACTGCTCCAGCCGCGGCATCCGCTCCAGCCTCGGCAGCCGCGACAGGCGCTCCATTCGCGGCAGCCGCTAAAGCCGCTAACGAGTGGAGCGGCTGCCACGGCTGGAGCGGCTGCCGCGGTTGGAGCGGCTGCCGCGGCTGGAGCGGCTGCCGCGGATGCCGCGGCTGGAGCGCCTGCCGCGGTTGGAGCGGCTGCCGCGGCTAGAGCGGCAGGAGCGGCTGCCGCGTATGCCGCGGATGGAGCGGCTGCCGCGGCTGGACCGGCTGCCGCGGCTGCCGTGGCTAGAGCGGCTGGAGCGGCTGCCGAGGCAGGAGGGGCTAACGCGGCTGGAGAGGCTGCCGCGGCTCGAGCAGTACAGTGAGTCCAGAGAGTGCACTGTCACCTTTGGGGATGCACTGCATTGTCTGCAGAGAGTGCCCTGGCACCACTGGGGATGCACTGCAGTGAGTCCAGAGAGTGCACTGACACCACAGGGAATGCAGTGCAGTGAGTCCAGAGAGGGCACTGTCAGCAATGGGGATGCAGTGCAGTGAGACCAGAGAGTGCACTGGCACCACTGGGGATGCAGTGCAGTGAGTCCTGAGAGTGCAATGGCACCACAGGGGATGCACTGCAGTGAGTCCAGAGAGTGTATTGGCACCAGTGGGGATGCAGTGCAGTGAGTCCAGAGAGTGCACTGGCACCACTGGGGATGCAGTGCAGTGAGTCCAGAGACTGCACTGGCACCAAGTGGAGCTGCACTGCTGTGAGTCCTGAGATTGCACTGGCTCCACTGGGGATGCACTGCAGTGAGTCCAGAGAGTTCTCTGGCACCACTGGGGATGCAATGCACTGAGTCAGGAGACTTCACAGGCACCACTGGGGATGCACTGCAGTGAGACCAGAGAGTTCTCTGGCACCGCTGGGGATTTAGTGCAGTGAGTCCAGAGAGTGCTCTGGCACCATCCGGGATTCACTGCAAGGCGTCCAGAGAGTGCACTGGCACCACTGGGAATGCACTGCAGTGAGTACAGAGAGTGCACTGGCACCTAAGGGGCTGCACTGCAGTGAGTCCAGAGAGTGCACTGGCGCCACTTGGGCTGCACTGCGGTGAGTCCAGACAGTGCACTGGCACCACTGGGGATGCAGTGCAGTGAGTGCAGAGAGTGCACTGGCACCACTGGGGATGCACTGCAGTGAGTCCACAGAGTGCACTGGCACCAGGGGAGATTCACTGCAGTGAGTCCAGAGAGTGCACTGGCACAACTGGGGATGCAGTGAGTACAGAGAGTGCACTCGCTCCAGTGGGGATGCACTGCAGTGAGTCCAGAGAGTGCAGTGGCACCACTGGGGAAGCAGTGCAGTGAGTCCAGAGAGTGCACTGGCACCACTGGGGATGCACTGCAGTGAGTCCAGAGAATGCACTGGCACCACTGGGGATGCAGTGCAGTGACTCGAAAGAGTGCACTGGCACCACTGGGGATGCACTGCAGTGAGTCCGGAGAGTGCCCTGGCACCAATTTGAATGCAGTGCAGTGATCCAGAGAGTGCACTGGAACCACTGGGGATGCAGTGCAGTGAGTCCAGAGAGTGCTCTGGCACCATTGGGGATGCAGTGCAGTGAGTCCAGAGAGTGCACTGGCAACACTGGGTATGCAGTGCAGTTAGTCCATAGAGTGCACTGGCTCCACTGGGGATGCAGTGCAGTGACTCAAGAGAGTGCACAGGCACCACTGGGGATGCAGTGCAGTGAGTCCAGAGAGTGCAATGGCACCACAGGGGATGCACTGCAGTGATTCCAGAGAGTGCACTGTCACCAATGGGGATGCAGTGCAGTGAGTCAAGAGAGTACACTGGCACCTCAGGGGCTGCACTGCAGTGAGTCCAGAGAGTGCACTGGCAGCACTGGGGATGCAGTGCAGTGAGTCCAGAGAGTGCACTGGCACCACAGGGGATGCAGTGCAGTGAGTCCAGAGAGTGCACTGGCACCACTGGGGATGCACTGCAGTGGGTCCAGAGAGTGCACTGGCACCATTAGGGATGCAGTGCAGTGAGTCCGGAGAGTGCACTGGCACCACTGGGGATGCACTGCAGTGAGTCCAGAGAGTGCACTGGCTCCACTGGGGATGCACTGCAGTGAGTCCAGAGAGTGCACTGTCAGCACTGGGGATGCAGTGCAGTGAGTCCAGAGAGTGCACTGTCAGCACTGGGGATGCAGTGCAGTGAGTCCAGAGAGTGCACTGGCACCACTGGGGATGAAGTGCAGTGAGTCCAGAGAGTGCAATGGCACCACTGGGGATGCACTGCAATGAGTCCAGAGAATGCACTGGCACTAATGGGGATGCAGTGCAGTGACTCGAAAGAGTGCACTGGCACCACTGCGGATGCACTGCAGTGAGTCCAGAGAGTGCCCTGGCACCAATGGTGATGCAGTGCAGTGAGTCCAGAGAGTGCAGTGGCACCACTGCGGATGCACTGCAGTGAGTCCAGAGAGTGCACTGGCACCACTGGGGATGCAGTGCAGTGAGTCCAGAGAGTGCACTGGCACCACTGGGGATGCACTGCAGTGAGTACAGAGAGTGCTCGGGGAACACTGGGGATGCAGTGCAGTGAGTGCAGAGAGTGCACTGGCACCACTGGGGATGCACTGCAGTGACTCGAAAGAGTGCACTGGCACCACTGGGGATGCAGTGCAGTGAGTCCACAGAGAGCACTGGCTCCACTGGGGATGCACTTCAGTGAGTCCAGAGAGTGCACTGGCACCACTGGGGATGCAGTGCAGTGAGTCCAGAGAGTGCACTGGCACCACTGGGGATGCACTGCAGTGAGTCCACAGAGTGCACTGGCACCAGGGGAGATTCACTGCAGTGAGTCCAGAGAGTGCACTGGCACAACTGGGGATGCAGTGAGTACAGAGAGTGCACTCGCTCCACTGGGGATGCACTGCAGTGAGTCCAGAGAGTGCAGTGGCACCACTGGGGAAGCAGTGCAGTGAGTCCAGAGAGTGCACTGGCACCACTGGGGATGCACTGCAGTGAGTCCAGAGAATGCACTGGCACCACTGGGGATGCAGTGCAGTGACTCGAAAGAGTGCACTGGCACCACTGGGGATGCACTGCAGTGAGTCCGGAGAGTGCCCTGGCACCAATTTGAATGCAGTGCAGTGATCCAGAGAGTGCACTGGAACCACTGGGGATGCAGTGCAGTGAGTCCAGAGAGTGCTCTGGCACCATTGGGGATGCAGTGCAGTGAGTCCAGAGAGTGCACTGGCAACACTGGGTATGCAGTGCAGTTAGTCCATAGAGTGCACTGGCTCCACTGGGGATGCAGTGCAGTGACTCAAGAGAGTGCACAGGCACCACTGGGGATGCAGTGCAGTGAGTCCAGAGAGTGCAATGGCACCACAGGGGATGCACTGCAGTGATTCCAGAGAGTGCACTGTCACCAATGGGGATGCAGTGCAGTGAGTCAAGAGAGTACACTGGCACCTCAGGGGCTGCACTGCAGTGAGTCCAGAGAGTGCACTGGCACCACTGGGGATGCAGTGCAGTGAGTCCAGAGAGTGCACTGGCACCACAGGGGATGCAGTGCAGTGAGTCCAGAGAGTGCACTGGCACCACTGGGGATGCACTGCAGTGGGTCCAGAGAGTGCACTGGCACCATTAGGGATGCAGTGCAGTGAGTCCGGAGAGTGCACTGGCACCACTGGGGATGCACTGCAGTGAGTCCAGAGAGTGCACTGGCTCCACTGGGGATGCACTGCAGTGAGTCCAGAGAGTGCACTGTCAGCACTGGGGATGCAGTGCAGTGAGTCCAGAGAGTGCACTGTCAGCACTGGGGATGCAGTGCAGTGAGTCCAGAGAGTGCACTGGCACCACTGGGGATGAAGTGCAGTGAGTCCAGAGAGTGCACTGGCACCACTGGGGATGCACTGCAATGAGTCCAGAGAATGCACTGGCACTAATGGGGATGCAGTGCAGTGACTCGAAAGAGTGCACTGGCACCACTGCGGATGCACTGCAGTGAGTCCAGAGAGTGCCCTGGCACCAATGGTGATGCAGTGCAGTGAGTCCAGAGAGTGCAGTGGCACCACTGCGGATGCACTGCAGTGAGTCCAGAGAGTGCACTGGCACCACTGGGGATGCAGTGCAGTGAGTCCAGAGAGTGCACTGGCACCACTGGGGATGCACTGCAGTGAGTACAGAGAGTGCTCGGGGAACACTGGGGATGCAGTGCAGTGAGTGCAGAGAGTGCACTGGCACCACTGGGGATGCACTGCAGTGACTCGAAAGAGTGCACTGGCACCACTGCGAATGCACTGCAGTGAGTCCGGAGAGTGCCCTGGCACCAATGGTGATGCAGTGCAGTGAGTCCAGAGAGTGCAGTGGCACCACTGGGGATGCAGTGCAGTGAGTCCAGAGAGTGCACTGGCACCACTGGGGATGCAATGCAGTGAGTCCAGAGAGTGCACTGGCAGCACTGGTAATGCAGTGCAGTGACTCCAGAGAGTGCAGAGGCACCACTGTTGATGCAGTGCTGCGACTCCAGAGAGTGCACTGGCACCACTGGGGATGCAGTGCAGTGAGACCAGAGAGTGCACTGGCACCACTGGGGATGCACTGCAGTGAGTCCAGAGAGTGCACTGGCACCACTGGTGATGCAGTGCAGTGAGTGCAGAGAGTGCACTGGCACCACTGGGGATGCACTGCAGTGAGTCCAGAGAGTGCACTGGCACGACTGGGGATGCTTTGCAGTGACTCAAAAGAGTGCACTGGCACTACTGCGGATGCACTGCATTGAGTCCGGAGAGTGCACTGGCACCAATGGTGATGCAGTGCAGTGAGTCCAGAGAGTGCAGTGGCACCACTGGGGATGCAGTGCAGTGAGTCCAGAGAGTGCACTGGCACCACTGGGGATGCACTGCAGTGAGTCCAGAGAGTGCACTGGCACCACTGGGGATGCAGTACAGTGAGTCCAGAGACTGCACTGGCACTACTGGGGTTTTAGTGCAGTGAGTCCAGAGAGTGCACTGGCACCAATGGGGATGCAGTGCTGTGAGTCCAGAGAGTGCCCTGGCACCACTGGGGATGCAGTGAGTCCAGAGAGTGCACTGGCACCACTGGGATGCACTGCAGTGAGACGAGAGAGTTCTCTGGCACCACTGGGAATGCAGTTTAGTGAGTCCAGAGAGTGCACCGGCTCCAATGGCGATACACTGCAGTGAGTCCAGACAGTGCACTGGCACCACTGGGGATGCAGTGCAGTGAGTCCAGAGAGTGCTCTGGCACCACTGAGCTACACTGCAGTGAGTCCAGTAGTTGCACTGGCACCACTGGGCATGCACTGCTGTGAGTCCAGAGACTACACTGGCACCACTGGGGATGCAGTGCAGTGAGTGCAGAGAGTGCACTGGCACCACTGTTGATGCAGTGCAGTGAGTCCAGAGAGTGCACTGGCACCACTGGGGATGCAGTGCAGTGAGTGCAGAGAGTGCACTGGCACCACTGGGGATGCAGTGCAGTGAGTCCGGAGAGTGCACGGGCACCACTGGGGATGCACTGTAGTGAGTCCAGAGAGTGCAGTGGCACCATTGGGGATGCAGTGCACTGAGTCCAGAGAGTGCACTGCCACCACTGGGGATGCAGTGCACTGAGTCCAGAGAGTGCACTGGCACCACTGGGGATGCAGTGCCTTGAGTCCGGAGAGTGCACTGGCACCACTGGGGATGCACTTCAGTAAGTCCAGAGAGTGCACTGGCACCACTGGGGATGCAGTGCAGTGACTCCAGAGAGTGCAGAGGCACCACTGTTGATGCAGTGCAGTGAGTGCAGAGAGTGCACTGGCACCAGTGCGGAAGCACTGCAGTGAGTCCAGAGAGTGCACTGGCACCACTGGGGATGCAGTGCAGTGAGTCCAGAGAGTGCACTGGCACAACTGGGGATGCAGTTCAGTGAGTCCAGAGAGTGCAATGGCAGCACTGGGGATGCAGTGCAGTGAGTCCAGAGAGTGCACTAGCACCAATGGGATGCAGTGCAGTGAGTCCAGAGAGTGCACTGGCAGCACTGGGGATGCACTGCAGTGAGTCCAGAGAGTGCTTTGGCACCACTGGGGATGCAGTTCAGTGAGTCCAGAGAGTGCACTGGCACCACTGGGGATACACTGCAGTGACTCCAGAGAGTGCACTGGCACCACTGGGGATGCACTGCAGTGAGTCCAGAGAGTGCACTGGCACCACTGGGGATGCAGTGCAGTGAGTCCAGAGACTGCACTGGCACCAACTGGAGCTGCACTGCAGTGAGTCCTGAGATTGCACTGGCACCACTGGGGATGCACTACAGTGAGTCCAGAGACTACACTGGCACCACTGGAGATGCAGTGCAGTGAGTCCAGAGAGTGCACTGGCACCACTGTTCATGCAGTGCAGTGAGTCCAAAGAGTGCACTGGCAAGACTGGTTATGCAGTGCAGTGAGTCCAGAGAGTGCACTGGCACCACTGGGGATGCAGTGCAGTGAGTCCAGAGAGTGGACTGGCACCAGTGGGGATGGAGTGCAGTGAGTCCAGAGAGTGCCCTGGCACCACTGGGGATGCAGTGCAGTGAGTCCAGAGAGTGCACTGGCTCCACTGGGGATGAACTGTAGTGAGTCCAGAGACTGCACAGGCACCACTGGGGATGCAGTGCAGTGAGTCCAGAGAGGGCACTGGCACCCCTGGGGATGCAGTGCAGTGAGTGCAGAGAGTGCACTGGCACCACTGGGGATGCAATGCAGTGAGTCCAGAGAGTGCACTGGCACCACTGGGGATGCACTGCAGTGAGTCCAGAGAGTGCACGGGCACCACTGGGGATGCAGTGCAGTTGAGTCCAGAGAGTGCACTGGCACCTTGGCGATGCAGTGCAGTGAGTCCAGAGAGTGCACTGGCACCACTGGGGATGCAGTGCAGTGAGTCCAGAGAGTGAACTGGCACCACTGGGGATGCACTGCAGTGAGTCCAGAGAGTGCACTGGCACCACTGGGGTTGCAGTGCAGTGAGTCCAGAGAGTGCACTGGCACCACTTGGGATGCACTGCAGTGAGTCCAGAGAGTGCACTGGCACCACTGGGAATGCAGTGCAGTGACTCAGAGAGTGCACTGGCACCACTGGGGATGCACTGCAATGAGTCCAGATAGTGCACTGGCACCACTGGGGATGCAGTGCAGTGAGTGCAGAGAGTGCACTGGCACCACTGGGGATGCAGTGCAGTGAGTCCAGAGAGTGCACTGGCACCACTGGGGATGCAGCGCAGTGAGTCCACAGAGTGCACTGGCACTACTGGGGATGCAGTGCAGTGAGTGCAGAGAGTGCACTGGCACCACTGGGGATGGAGTGCAGTGAGTCCAGAGAGTGCACTGGCACCACTGGGGATGCAGCGCAGTGAGTCCACAGAGTGCATTGGCACTACTTGGGATGCAGTGCAGTGAGTCCAGAGAGTGCACTGGCACCACTGCGGATGCACTGCAGTGAGTCCAGAGAGTGCACTGGCACCACTGGGGATGCAGTGCAGTGAGTCCAGAGAGTGCACTGGCACCACAGGTGATGCAGTGCAGTGAGTCCAGAGAGTGCACTGGCACCACTGGGGATGCACCCCGGTGAGCCCAGAGATTGCACTGGCACCACTGGGGATGCACTGCAGTGAGTGCACTGGCACCACTGGGGATGCAGTGCAGTGAGTAAAGAGAGTGCACTGGCACCACTGGGGATGCACTGCAGTGAGGGCAGAGAGTGCACTGGCACTACTGGGGATGCAGTGCAGTGAGTGCAGAGAGTGCACTGGCACCACTGGGGATGCACTGCAGTAAGGGCAGAGAGTGCACTGGCACCACTGGGGATGCAGTGCAGTGAGTCCAGAGAGTGCACTGGCACCACTGGGGATGCAATGCGATGAGTCCACAGAGTGCACTGGCACCACAGGGGATGCAGTGCAGTGAGTCCAGAGAGTGCACTGACACCACTGGGGATGCAGTGCGGTGAGTTCAGAGAGTGCACTGGCACCACTGGGGATGCAGTGCAGTGAGTCCAGAGAGTGCACTGGCACCACAGGTGATGCAGTGCAGTGAGTACTCAGAGTGCACTGGCACCACTGCGGATGCACTGCAGTGATTCCAGAGAGTGCACTGGCACCACTGGGGATGCAGTGCAGTGAGTCCAGAGAGTGCACTGGCACCACTGGGGATGCACTGCAGTGACTCGAAAGAGTGCACTGGCACCACTGCGGATGCACTGCAGTGAGTCCGGAGAGTGCCCTGGCACCAATGGTGATGCAGTGCAGTGAGTCCAGAGAGTGCAGTGGCACCACTGGGGATGCAGTGCAGTGAGTCCAGAGAGTGCACTGGCACCACTGAGGATGCAATGCAGTGAGTCCAGAGAGTGCACTGGCACCACTGGGGATGCAGTGCACTCAGTCCAGAGAGTGCACTGGCACCACTGGTGATGCAGTGCAGTGAGTCCAGAGAGTGCACTGGCACCACTGGCGATGCAGTGCAGTGAGTCCAGAGAGTGCACTGGCACCACTGGGGATGCACTGCAGTGAGTACAGAGAGTGCTTTGGCACCACTGGGGATGCAGTGCAGTGAGTCCAGAGAGTGCACTGGCACCACTGGGGATACACTGCAGTGACTCCAGAGAGTGCACTGGCACCACTGGGGATGCACTGCAGTGAGTCCAGAGAGTGCACTGGCACCACTGGGAATGCAGTGCAGTGAGTCCAGAGACTGCACTGGCACCAACTGGAGCTGCACTGCAGTGAGTCCTGAGATTGCACTGGCACCACTGGGGATGCACTACAGTGAGTCCAGAGACTACACTGGCACCACTGGGGATGCAGTGCAGTGAGTCCAGAGAGTGCACTGGCACCACTGTTCATGCAGTGCAGTGAGTCCAAAGAGTGCACTGGCACCACGGGGTATGCAGTGCAGTGAGTCCAGAGAGTGCACTGGCACCACTGGGGATGCAGTGCAGTGAATCCAGAGAGTGGACTGGCACCAGTGGGGATGGAGTGCAGTGAGTCCAGAGAGTGCCCTGGCACCACTGGGGATGCAGTGCAGTGAGTCCAGACAGTGCACTGGCTCCACTGGGGATGAACTGTAGTGAGTCCAGAGACTGCACAGGCACCACTGGGGATGCAGTGCAGTGACTCCAGAGAGTGCACTGGCACCACTGGGGATGCAGTGCAGTGAGTGCAGAGAGTGCACTGGCACCACTGGGGATGCAATGCAGTGAGTCCAGAGAGTGCACTGGCACCACTGGGGATGCACTGCAGTGAGTCCAGAGAGTGCACGGGCACCACTGGGGATGCACTGCAGTGAGTCCAGAGAGTGCACTGACACCACTGGGGATGCAGTGCAGTGATTCCGGAGAGTGCACTGGCACCACTGGGGATGCAGTGCAGTGAGTCCAGAGAGTGCACTGGCACCACTGGGGATGCACTGCAGTGAGTCCAGAGAGTGCACTGGCAGCACTGGGGATGCACTGCAGTGAGTCCAGAGAGTGCACTGGCACCACTGGGGATGCACTGCAGTGACTCGAAAGAGTGCACTGGCACCACTGCGGATGCACTGCAGTGAGTCCGGAGAGTGCCCTGGCACCACTGGGGATGCAGTGCAGTGAGTGCAGAGAGTGCACTGGCACCACTGGGGATGCAGTGCAGTGAGTCCAGAGAGTGCACTGGCTCCACTGGGGATGCAGCGCAGTGAGTCCAGAGAGTGCACTGGCACTACTGGGGATGCACTGCAGTGAGTCCAGAGAGTGCACTGGCACCACTGCGGATGCACTGCAGTGAGTCCAGAGAGTGCACTGGCACCACTGGGGATGCAGTGCATTGAGTCCAGAGAGTGCACTGGCACCACTGGGGATGCACTGCAGTGAGTCCAGAGAGTGCACTGTCACCACTGGGGATGCAGTGCAGTGAGTCCAGAGAGTGCACTGGCACCATGGGGATGCACCCCGGTGAGCCCAGAGATTGCACTGGCACCACTGGGGATGCACTGCAGTGAGTGCAGAGAGTGCACTGGCACCACTGGGGATGCACTGCAGTGAGGGCAGAGAGTGCACTGGGACCACAGGGGATGCAGTGCAGTGAGTCCAGAGAGTGCCCTGGCACCACTGGGGATGCAGTGCAGTGAGTCCAGAGAGTGCACTGGCACCACTGAGGATGCAGTGCAGTGACTCCAGAGAGTGCACTGGCACCACTGGGGATGCAGTGCAGTGAGTCCAGAGAGTGCACTGGCACCACTGGGGATGCAATGCGGTGAATCCAGAGAGTGCACTGGCACCACTGGGGATGCAGTGCAGTGAGTCCAGAGAGTGCACTGACACCACTGGGGATGCAGTGCCGTGAGTCCAGGGAGTGCACTGGCACCACTGGGAATGCAGTGCAGTGAGTCCAGAGAGTGCACTGGCACCACAGGTGATGCAGTGCAGTGAGTACAGAGAGTGCACTGGCACCACAGGGGATGCACTGCAGTGATTCCAGAGAGTGCACTGGCACCACTGGGGATGCAGTGCAGTGAGTCCAGAGAGTGCACTGGCACCACTGGGGATGCACTGCAGTGAGTCCAGAGAGTGCACTGGCACCACTGGGGATGCAGTGCAGTGAGTCCAGAGAGTGCACTGGCAACTTGGGGATGCACTGCAGTGAGTCCAGAGAGTACACTGGCACCACTGGGGATGCAGTGCAGTGAGTCCAGAGAGTGCACTGGCACCACTGGGGATGCAGTGCAGTGACTCCAGAGAGTGCACTGGCACTTCTGGGGATGCAGTGCAGTGACTCCAGAGAGTACACTGGCACCACAGGGGATGCACTGCAGTGAGTCCAGAGAGTGCACTGGCACCAGTGGGGA
This sequence comes from Anser cygnoides, assembly GCF_040182565.1. NCBI lineage: Eukaryota > Metazoa > Chordata > Aves > Anseriformes > Anatidae > Anser > Anser cygnoides. The sequence goes on from NC_089879.1 coordinate 38,879,314, forward strand.
TGCACTGCAGTGGGTCCAGAGAGTGCACTGGCACCACTGGGGATGCACTGCACTGAGTCTAGAGAGTGCACTGGCACCACTGGGGATGCAGTGCAGTGAGTCCAAAGAGTGCACTGGCACCACTCGCAATGCAGTGCAGTGAGTCCAGAGAGTGCACTGGCACCACTGGGGATGCAGTACAGTGAGTCCAGAGAGTGCACTGGCACCACTGGGGATGCAGTGCAGTGAGTCCAGAGAGTGCACTGGCACCACTGGGATGCAGTGCAGTGAGTCCAGAGAGTGCACTGGCACCACTGGGGATGCAGTGCAGTGAGTCCACAGAGTGCACTGGCACCACTGGTGATGCAGTACAGTGAGTCCAGTGAGTGCACTGGCACCACTGGTGATGCACTGCAGTGAGTCCAGTGAGTGCACTGGCACCACTGGGGATGCAGTGCAGTGAGTCCAGAGAGTGCAATGGCACCACTGGGGATGCACGTCAGTGCCAGTGCACTCTCTGGACTCACTGCACTGCATCCCCAGTGGTGCCAGTGCACTCTCTGGACTCACTGCACTGCATCCCCAGTGGTGCCAGTGCACTCTCTGGACTCACTGCACTGCATCCCCAGTGGTGCCAGTGCACTCTCTGGACTTGCCGGGGTGCATCCCCAGTGGTGCCAGTGCACTCTCTGGACTCACTGCACTGCATCCCCAGTGGTGCCAGTGCACTCTCTGGACACACTGCATTCCCAGTGGTGCCAGGGCACTCTCTGGACTCACTGCACTGCATCCCCATGGTGGTGCCTGTGAACTCTCTGGACTCACTGCAGTGCATCCCCAATGGTGCCAGTGCACTCTTTGGACTCACTGCACTGCATCCCCAGTGGTGCCACTGTACTCTCTGGACTCACTACACTGCATCCCCAGTGGTGCCAGTGCCCTCTGTGGACTCAGTGCACTACATCCCCAGTGGTGCCAGTGCACTCTCTGGACTCACTGCAGTGCATCCCCCGTGGTGCCAGTGCACTCTCTGGACTCACTGCACTGCATCCCCAGTGGTGCCACTGCACTCTCTGAAAACACCGGGGTGCAACCGCAGCGGTGCCAGTGCACTCTCTGCACTCACGGCACTGCATCCCCAGTGGTGCCAGTGCACTCTCTGGACTCACTGCACTGCATCCCCAGTGGTGCCAGTGCACTCTCTGGACTCACTGCAGTCCATCCCCAGTGGTGGCAGTGCACTCTCTGGACTCACTGCACTGCATCCACAGTGGTGCCAGTGCACTCTCTTTACTCACTGCACTGCATCCCCAGTGGTGCCAGTGCACTCTCTGGACTCACTGTACTGCATCCCCAGTGGTGCCAGTGCACTCTCTGGACTCACTGCACTGCGTCACCAGTGGTGCCATTGCACTCTCTGGACTCACTGCACTGCATACCCAGTGGTGCCAGTGCACTCTCTGGACTCACTGCACTGCATCCCCAGTGGTGACAGTGCACTCTCTGGAATCACTGCTCTGCATCCCCCGTGGTGCCAGTGCACTCTCTGGACTCACTGCACTGCCTCCCCAGTGGTGCCACTGCACTCTCTGAAAACACCGGGGTGCAACCGCAGCGGTGCCAGTGCACTCTCTGCACTCACGGCACTGCATCCCCAGTGGTGCCAGTGCACTCTCTGGACTCACTGCAGTGTATCCCCTGTGGTGCCAGTGCACTCTGTGGACTCAGTGCACTGCATCCCAGTGGTGCCAGTGCACTCTCTGGACTCACTGCACTGCATCCCCAGTGGTGCCAGTGCACTCTCTGCACTCACTGCACTGCATTCCCAGTGGTGCCAGTGCACTCTCTGGACTCACTGCAGTGCATCCCCAGTGGTGCCAGTGCACTCTCTGGACTCACTGCACTGCATCCCCAGTGGTGCCAGTGCACTCTCTGGACTCACTGCAGTCCATCCCCAGTGGTGCCAGTACACTCTCTGGACTCACTGCACTGCATCCCCAGTGGTGCCAGTGCACTCTCTGGACTCACTGTACTGCATCCCCAGTGGTGCCAGTGCACTCTCTGGACTCACTGCACTGCATCCCCAGTGGTGCCAGTGCAGTCTCTGGACTCACTGCACTGCATCCCCAATGGTGCCAGTGCACTCTTTGGTCTCACTGCACTGCATCCCCAGTGGTGCCAGTCCACTCTCTGGACTCACTGCAGTGCATCCCCAGTGGTGCCAGTGCACTCTCTGGACTCACTGCACTGCATCCCCAGTGATGCCAGTGCACTCTCTGGACTCACTGCACTGCATCCCCAGTGGTGCCACTGCACTCTCTGGACTCACTGCAGTGCATCCCCAGTGGTGCCAGTGCACTCTCTGGACTCACTGCACTGCATCCCCAGTGATGCCAGTGCACTCTCTGGACTCACTGCACTGCATCCCCAGTGGTGCCAGTGCACTCTCTGGACTCACTGCACTGCATCCCCAGTGGTGCCAGTACACTCTCTGGACTCACTGCAGTGCATCGCCAGTGGTGCCAGTGCACTCTCTGGACTCACTGCAGTGCATCCCCAGTGGTGCCAGTGCACTCTCTGGACTCACTGCAGTGCATCCCCAGTGGTGCCAGTGCACTCTCTGGACTCACTGCACTGCATCCCCAGTGATGCCAGTGCACTCTCTGGACTCACTGCACTGCATCCCCAGTGGTGCCAGTGCACTCTCTGGACTCACTGCACTGCATCCCCAGTGGTGCCAGTGCACTCTCTGGACTCACTGCAGTGTAGCCCCTGAGGTGCCAGTGTACTCTCTGGACTCACTGCACTGCATCCCCAGTGGAGACAGTGCACTCTCTGTAGTCACTGCGCTGCATCCCCAGTGGTGACAGTGCACTCTCTGCACTCACTGCAGTGCATCCCCAGTGCTGACAGTGCACTCTCTGGAGTCACTGCACTGCAACCCCAGTGGTGCCAGTGCACTCTCTGGACTCACTGCAGTGCATCCCCAGTGGTGCCAGTGCACTCTCTGGACTCACTGCACTGCATCCCCAGTGCTGACAGTGCACTCTCTGGACTCACTGCACTGCTTCACCAGTGGTGCCAGTGTACTCTCTGGACTCACTGCACTGCATCCCCAGTGGAGACAGTGCACTCTCTGTAGTCACTGCACTGCATCCCCAGTGGTGACAGTGCACTCTCTGCACTCACTGCAGTGCATCCCCAATCGTATCAGTGCACTCTCTGGAGTCACTGCACTGCATCCCCAGTGGTGCCACTGCAACCTCTGGTCTCACTGCAGTGCATCCCCAGTGGTGCCAGTGCACTCTCTGGACTCACTGCAGTGCATCCCCAGTGGTGCCAGTGCACTCTCTGGACTCACTGTACTGCATCCCCAGTGGTGCCAGTGCACTCTCTGGAGTCACAGCACTGCATCAACAGTGGTGCCTCTGCACTCTCTGGACTCACTGCACTGCATCCCCAGTGGTGCCAGTGCACTCTCTGGACTCACTGCAGTGCATCCCCAGTGGTGCCAGTGCACTCTCTGGACTCACTGCAGTGCATCCCCAGTGGTACCAGTGCACTCTCTGCACTCACTGCACTGCATCCCCAGTAGTGCCAGTGCACTCTCTGCCCTCACTGCAGTGCATCCCCAGTGGTGCCAGTGCACTCTCTGGACTCACTGCAGTGCATCCCCAGTGGTGCCAGTGCACTCTCTGGACTCACTGCACTGCATCCCCAGTGGTGCCAGTGCACTCTCTGGACTCACTGCAGTGCATCCCCAGTGGTGCCAGTGCACTCTCTGGACTCACTGCAGTGCATCCCCAGTGGTGCCAGTGCACTCTCTGGACTCACGGCAGTGCATCCCCAGTGGTGCCAGTGCACTCTCTGGACTCACTGCACTGCATCCCCAGTGGTGCCAGTGCACTCTCTGGACTCACTGCACTGCATCCCCAGTGGTGCCAGTGCACTCTCTGGACTTGCCGGGGTGCATCCCCAGTGGTGCCAGTGCAGTCTCTGTGTTAGTGTGGGGAGAATCGAATGGATGTTTTACTAATGTCTCTTAGGTAATGGGACCTACAGTATAATTAAGCATTGCCAAATGTACTTACATTATCAATTAATCTATGTATACTGGATACTTAGGGAGTACATTGAACAATCAAAAGAGTCATTGAAGGGGAACCTTGGGAGGGAACAGGTACAACCTGACCTTGGATAAGGGCGTGGAAATGATGAAATGAGTTGAAGCAGAACCAAGAAGCGGAGGAAGCATGCATCGAGTAAGAAAGGTGAAAAGTTTAGCGGAGAGGAAGACTCCTTACTTCATCTGGACGAACACCTGGACGACCACCAGAGTGCGCCACGCATGTGCAAAGGGGAGGGGAGCTAATTAGAATGAAAAGCGAGGCTGCTGTTGCAACCTGTAATGAATATGTATACCTGACGCAATATTGTATGTATAAATAATGGCTGGGAAGTAACGGGACTTGAAGCCAGATTTGGGCACCTGCCCCGGCTTCCAGCGCTGAATAAAGCACCTTCATATAATCACTTGGTGATTATGTGGTTGCTAGGCTAACATCTGGACTCACTGCAGTGCATCCCCAGTGGTGCCAGTGCACTCTCTGGAGTCACTGCAGTGCAGCCCCTGAGGTGCCAGTGTACTCTCTGGACTCACTGCACTGCATCCCCAGTGGTGCCAGTGCACTCTCTGGACTCACTGCAGTCCATCCCCAGTGGTGCCAGTACACTCTCTGGACTCACTGCACTGCATCCCCAGTGGTGCCAGTGCACTCTCTGGACTCACTGTACTGCATCCCCAGTGGTGCCAGTGCACTCTCTGGACTCACTGCACTGCATCCCCAGTGGTGCCAGTGCACTCTCTGGACTCACTGCACTGCATCCCCAATGGTGCCAGTGCACTCTTTGGTCTCACTGCACTGCATCCCCAGTGGTGCCACTGCACTCTCTGGACTCACTGCAGTGCATCCCCAGTGGTGCCAGTGCACTCTCTGGACTCACTGCACTGCATCCCCAGTGATGCCAGTGCACTCTCTGGACTCACTGCACTGCATCCCCAGTGGTGCCACTGCACTCTCTGGACTCACTGCAGTGCATCCCCAGTGGTGCCAGTGCACTCTTTGGTCTCACTGCACTGCATCCCCAGTGGTGCCACTGCACTCTCTGGACTCACTGCAGTGCATCCCCAGTGGTGCCAGTGCACTCTCTGGACTCACTGCACTGCATCCCCAAGTGATGCCAGTGCACTCTCTGGACTCACTGCACTGCATCCCCAGTGGTGCCACTGCACTCTCTGGACTCACTGCAGTGCATCCCCAGTGGTGCCACTGCACTCTCTGGACTCACTGCAGTGCATCCCCAGTGGTGCCAGTGCACTCTCTGGACTCACTGCACTGCATCCCCAGTGATGCCAGTGCACTCTCTGGACTCACTGCACTGCATCCCCAGTGGTGCCAGTGCACTCTCTGGACTCACTGCACTGCATCCCCAGTGGTGCCAGTGCACTCTCTGGACTCACTGCAGTGCAGCCCCTGAGGTGCCAGTGTACTCTCTGGACTCACTGCACTGCATCCCCAGTGGTGACAGTGCACTCTCTGGAATCACTGCAGTGCATCCCCTGTGGTGCCATTGCACTCTCTGGACTCACTGCACTCCATCCCCAGTGGTGCCTGTGCACTCTCTTGAGTCACTGCACTGCATCCCCAGTGGCGCCAGTGCACTCTCTGGACTCTCTGCACTGCATCCCCAGTGGTGCCAGTGCACTCTCTGGACTCACTGCACTGCATCCCCAGTGTTTCCAGTGCACTCTCTGGATCACTGCACTGCATCACCATTGGTGCCAGGGCACTCTCCGGACTCACTGCAGTGCATCCCCAGTAGTGCCAGTGCACTCTTTCGAGTCACTGCACTGCATCCCCAGTGGTGCCAGTGCATTCCCTGGACTCACTGCAGTGCATCCACAGTGGTGCCAGTGCACTCTCTGGAGTCACTGCAGTGCATCCCCAGTTGTGCCAGTGCACTCTCTGGACTCACTGCACTGCATCCCCACTGCTGACAGTGCACTCTATGGACTCACTTCACTGCATCCCCAGTGGTGCCAGTGCACTCTCTGGACTCACTGCAGTGCATCCCCTTTTGCGCCAGTGCACTCTCTGGACTCACTGCACTGCATCCCCAGTGGTGCCAGTGCACTCTCTGGAGTCACTGCACTGCAACCCCAGTGGTGCCAGTGCACTCTCTGGACTCACTGCAGTGCATCCCCAGTGGTGCCAGTGCACTCTCTGGACTCACTGCACTGCATCCCCAGTGCTGACAGTGCACTCTCTGGACTCACTGCACTGCTTCACCAGTGGTGGCAGTGTACTCTCTGGACTCACTGCACTGCATCCCCAGTGGAGACAGTGCACTCTCTGTAGTCACTGCGCTGCATCCCCAGTGGTGACAGTGCACTCTCTGCACTCACTGCAGTGCATCCCCAGTGCTGACAGTGCACTCTCTGGAGTCACTGCACTGCAACCCCAGTGGTGCCAGTGCACTCTCTGGACTCACTGCAGTGCATCCCCAGTGGTGCCAGTGCACTCTCTGGACTCACTGCACTGCATCCCCAGTGCTGACAGTGCACTCTCTGGACTCACTGCACTGCTTCACCAGTGGTGGCAGTGTACTCTCTGGACTCACTGCACTGCATCCCCAGTGGAGACAGTGCACTCTCTGTAGTCACTGCACTGCATCCCCAGTGGTGACAGTGCACTCTCTGCACTCACTGCAGTGCATCCCCAATCGTATCAGTGCACTCTCTGGAGTCACTGCACTGCATCCCCAGTGGTGCCACTGCAACCTCTGGTCTCACTGCAGTGCATCCCCAGTGGTGCCAGTGCACTCTCTGGACTCACTGCAGTGCATCCCCAGTGGTGCCAGTGCACTCTCTGGACTCACTGCACTGCATCCCCAGTGGTGCCAGTGCACTCTCTGGAGTCACAGCACTGCATCAACAGTGGGGCCTCTGCACTCTCTGGACTCACTGCACTGCATCCCCAGTGGTGCCAGTGCACTCTCTGGACTCACTGCAGTGCATCCCCAGTGGTGCCAGTGCACTCTCTGGACTCACTGCAGTGCATCCCCAGTGGTACCAGTGCACTCTCTGCACTCACTGCACTGCATCCCCCAGTAGTGCCAGTGCACTCTTTGCCCTCACTGCAGTGCATCCCCAGTGGTGCCAGTGCACTCTCTGGACTCACTGCAGTGCATCCCCAGTGGTGCCAGTGCACTCTCTGGACTCACTGCACTGCATCCCCAGTGGTGCCAGTGCACTCTCTGGACTCACTGCACTGCATCCCCAGTGGTGCCAGTGCACTCTCTGGACTCACTGCACTGCATCCCCAGTGGTGCCAGTGCACTCTCTGGACTCACGGCAGTGCATCCCCAGTGGTGCCAGTGCACTCTCTGGACACACTGCACTGCATCCCCAGTGGTGCCAGTGCACTCTCTGGACTCACTGCACTGCATCCCCAGTGGTGCCAGTGCACTCTCTGGACTTGCCGGGGTGCATCCCCAGTGGTGCCAGTGCAGTCTCTGTGTTAGTGTGGGGAGAATCGAATGGATGTTTTACTAATGTCTCTTAGGTAATGGGACCTACAGTATAATTAAGCATTGCCAAATGTACTTACATTATCAATTAATCTATGTATACTGGATACTTAGGGAGTACATTGAACAATCAAAAGAGTCATTGAAGGGGAACCTTGGGAGGGAACAGGTACAACCTGACCTTGGATAAGGGCCTGGAAATGATGAAATGAGTTGAAGCAGAACCAAGAAGCGGAGGAAGCATGCATCGAGTAAGAAAGGTGAAAAGTTTAGCGGAGAGGAAGACTCCTTACTTCATCTGGACGAACACCTGGACGACCACCAGAGTGCGCCACGCATGTGCAAAGGGGAGGGGAGCTAATTAGAATGAAAAGCGAGGCTGCTGTTGCAACCTGTAATGAATATGTATACCTGACGCAATATTGTATGTATAAATAATGGCTGGGAAGTAACGGGACTTGAAGCCAGATTTGGGCACCTGCCCCGGCTTCCAGCGCTGAATAAAGCACCTTCATATAATCACTTGGTGATTATGTGGTTGCTAGGCTAACATCTGGACTCACTGCAGTGCATCCCCAGTGGTGCCAGTGCACTCTCTGGACTCACTGCAGTGCACACCCAGCGGTGCCAGTGCACTCCCTGGACTCACTGCAGTGCATCCCCAGTGGTGCCAGTGCACTCTCTGGACTCACTGCATTGCATCCCCAGTGGTGCCAGTGCACTCTCTGGACTCACTGCAGTGCATACCCAGTGGTGCCAGTGCACTCTCTGGACTCACTGCACTGCATCCCCAATCGTACCAGTGCACTCTCTGGACTCACTGCACTGCATCCACAGTGGTGCCAGTGCACTCTCTTTACTCACTGCACTGCATCCCCAGTGGTGCCAGTGCACTCTCTGGACTCACTGTACTGCATCCCCAGTGGTGCCAGTGCACTCTCTGGACTCACTGCACTGCATCCCCAGTGGTGCCAGTGCACTCTCTGGACTCACTGCACTGCATCCCCAGTGGTGCCAGTGCACTCTCTGGACTCACTGCACTGCATCCCCAGTGGTGACAGTGCACTCTCTGCACTCACTGCAGTGCATCCCCAGTGGTGCCAGTGCACTCTCTGGACTCACTGCACTGCATCCCCAGTGGTGCCAGTGCACTCTCTGGACTTGCCGGGGTGCATCCCCAGTGGTGCCAGTGCACTCTCTGGACTCACTGCACTGCATCCCCAGTGGTGCCAGTGCACTCTCTGGACTCACTGCATTCCCAGTGGTGCCAGGGCACTCTCTGGACTCACTGCAGTGCATCCCCAGTGGTGCCTGTGAAGTCTCTGGACTCACTGCAGTGCATCCCCAATGGTGCCAGTGCACTCTTTGGACTCACTACACTGCATCCCCAGTGGTGCCACTGCACTCTCTGGACTCACTGCTCTGCGTTACCATTGGTGCCAGTGCACTATCTGGACTCACTGCAGTGCATCTCCTTTTGTGCCAGTGCACTCTCTGCACTCACTGCACTGCATCCCCAGTGGTGCCAATGCACTCTCTGGACTCACTGCACTGCATCCCCAGTGGTGCCTGTGAAGTCTCTGGTCTCACTGCACTGCATCCCCAGTGGTGCCAGTGCACTCTCTGGAACTCACTGCACTGCATCCCGATTGCAGACAGTGCCCTCTCTGGACTCAGTGCACTGCATCCCCAGTGGTGCCAGTTCACTCTCTGGACTAAATGCACTGCATCCCCTGTGGTGCCAGTGGCTCTCTGGACTCATTGCACTGCATCACCAGTGGTGCCAGTGCACTCTCTGGACTCACTGAACTGCATCCCCAAGGTGCCAGTGCACTCTCTGGACTCACTGCACTGCATCCCCAGTGGTGCCAGTGCACTCTCTGGACTCACTGCACTGCATCCCCAGTGGTGCCAGTGCACTCTCTGGACTCACTGCAGTGCATTTCCAGTGGTGCCAGTGTAGTCTCTGGACTCACTGCACTGCATCCCCAGTTGTGCCAGTGCACTCTCTGGACTCACTGAACTGCATCCCCAAGGTGCCAGTGCACTCTCTGGACTCACTGCACTGCATCCCCAGTGGTGACAGTGCCCTCTCTGGACTCAGTGCACTGCATCCCCAGTGGTGCCAGTTCACTCTCTGGACTAAATGCACTGCATCCCCTGTGGTGCCAGTGGCTCTCTGGACTCATTGCACTGCATCAACAGTGGCGCCAGTGTACTCTCTTAACTCACTGCACTGCATCCCCAGTGGTGCCAGTGCACTCTCTGGACTCACTGCACTGCATCCCCAATGGTGCCACTGCACTCTCTGGACTCACTGCACTGCATCCCCAGTGGTGCCAGTGCACTCTCTGGACTCACTGCAGTGCATTTCCAGTGGTGCCAGTGTAGTCTCTGGACTCACTGCACTGCATCCCCAGTTGTGCCAGTGCACTCTCTGGACTCACTGAACTGCATCCCCAAGGTGCCAGTGCACTCTCTGGACTCACTGCACTGCATCCCCAGTGGTGACAGTGCACTCTCTGGACTCACTGCTCTGCATCCCCCGTGGTGCCAGTGCACTCTCTGGACTCACTGCACTGCATCCCCAGTGGTGCCACTGCACTCTCTGAAAACACCGGGGTGCAACCGCAGCGGTGCCAGTGCACTCTCTGCACTCACGGCACTGCATCCCCAGTGGTGCCAGTGCACTCTCTGGACTCACTGCAGTGTATCCCCTGTGTTGCCAGTGCACTCTGTGGACTCAGTGCACTGCATCCCAGTGGTGCCAGTGCACTCTCTGGACTCACTGCACTGCATCCCCAGTGGTGCCAGTGCACTCTCTGGACTCACTGCACTGCATCCCAGTGGTGCCAGTGCACTCTCTGGACTCACTGCAGTGCATCCCCAGTGGTGCCAGTGCACTCTCTGGACTCACTGCACTGCATCCCCAGTGGTGCCAGTGCACTCTCTGGACTCACTGCAGTGCATCCCCAGTGGTGCCAGTGCACTCTCTGGACTCACTGCACTGCATCCCCAGTGGTGCCATTGCACTCTCTGGACTCACTGCACTGCATCCCCAGTGGTGCCAGTGCACTCTCTGGACTCACTGTACTGCATCCCCAGTGGTGCCAGTGCACTCTCTGGACTCACTGTACTGCATCCCCAGTGGTGCCAGTGCACTCTCTGGACTCACTGCACTGCATCCCCAGTGGTGCCAGTGCACTCTCTGGACTCACTGCAGTGCATCCCCAGTGGTGCCAGTGCACTCTCTGCACTCACTGCAGTGCATCCCCAGTGGTGCCAGTGCACTCTCTGGACTCACTGCACTGCATCCCCAGTGGTGCCAGTGCACTCTCTGGACTTGCCGGGGTGCATCCGCAGTGGTGCCAGTGCACTCTCTGGACTCACTGCATTGCATCCCCAGTGGTGCCAGTGCACTCTCTGGACTCACTGCATTCCCAGTGGTGCCAGGGCACTCTCTGGACTCACTGCACTGCATCCCCAGTGGTGCCACTGTACTCTCTTTACTCACTGCACTGCATCCCCAGTGGTGCCAGTGCACTCTCTGGACTCACTGCAGTCCATCCCCACTGGTGCCAGTGCACTCTGAACTCACTGCACTGCATCCCCAGTGGTGCCAGTGCACTCTCTGGACTCACTGCACTGCATCCCCAGTGGTGCCAGTTCAATCTCTGGACTCACGGCAGTGCATCCCCAGTGGTGCCTGTGAAGTCTCTGGACTCACTGCACTGCATCCCCAGTGGTGCCAGTGCACTCTCTGGAACTCACTGCACTGCATCCGGATTGCAGACAGTGCCCTCTCTGGACTCAGTGCACTGCATCCCCAGTGGTGCCAGTGCACTCTCTGGAGTAAATGCACTGCATCCCCTGTGGTGCCAGTGGCTCTCTGGACTCATTGCACTGCATCACCAGTGGTGCCAGTGCACTCTCTGGACTCACTGAACTGCATCCCCAAGGTGCCAGTGCACTCTCTGGACTCACTGCACTGCATCCCCAGTGGTGCCAGTGCACTCTCTGGACTCACTGCACTGCATCCCCAGTGGTGCCAGTGCCTTCTCTGGACTCACTGCAGTGCATTTCCAGTGGTGCCAGTGTAGTCTCTGGACTCACTGCACTGCATCCCCAGTTGTGCCAGTGCACTCTCTGGACTCACTGAACTGCATCCCCAAGGTGCCAGTGCACTCTCTGGACTCACTGCACTGCATCCCCAGTGGTGACAGTGCCCTCTCTGGACTCAGTGCACTGCATCCCCAGTGGTGCCAGTTCACTCTCTGGACTAAATGCACTGCATCCCCAGTGGTGCCAGTGCACTCTCTGGACTCACTGCAGTCCATCCCCAGTGGTGCCAGTTCACTATCTGGACTCACTGCACTGCATCTACAGTGGTGCCAGTGCACTCTCTTTACTCACGGCAGTGCATCCCCAGTGGTGCCAGTGCACTCTCTGTACTCACTGCAGTGCATCCCCAGTGGTGCCAGTGCACTCTCTGGACTCACTGCAGTGCATCCCCAGTGGTGCCAGTGACCTGTCTGGGCTCATTTCATTCCCAGTGGTGCCAGGGCACTCTCTGGACTCACTGCACTGCATCCCCAGTGGTGCCAGTGAAGTCTCAGTGTTGGGGAGAATTGAATGGCTGTTTTACTAATGTATCTTAGGTAATGGGACCTACAGTATAATTAAGCATTGCCAAATGTACTTACATTATCAATTAATCTATATATACTGGATACTTAGGGAGTACATTGAACAATCAAAAGAGTCATTGAAGGGGAACCTTGGGAGGGAACAGGTACAACCTGACCTTGGATAAGGGCCTGGAAATGATGAAATGAGTTGAAGCAGAACCAAGAAACGGAGGGAGCATGCGTCGAGTAAGAAAGGTGAAAAGTTTAGCGGAGAGGAAAACTCCTTACTTCATCTGGACGACCACCTGGACGACCACCAGAGTGCGCCACGCATGTGCAAAGGGGAGGGGAGCTAATTAGAATGAAAAGCGAGGCTGCTGTTGCAACCTGTAAAGAATATGTATACCTGACGCAATATTGTATGTATAAATAACGGCTGGGAAGTAACGGGACTTGAAGCCAGATTTGGGCACCTGCCCCGCCTTCCAGCGCTGAATAAAGCACCTTCATATAATCACTTGGTGATTATGTGGTTGCTAGGCTAACATCTGGACTCACTGCAGTGCATCCCCAGTGGTGCCAGTGTACTCTCTGGACTCACTTCAGTGCATCCCCAGTGGTGCCAGTGTACTCTCTGGACTCACTGCAGTGCATCCCCAGTGGTGCCAGTGCACTCCCTGGACTCAGTGCAGTGCATCCCCAGTGGTGCCAGTGAACTCTCTGGACTCACTGCATTGCATCCCCAGTGGTGCCAGTGCACTCTCTGGACTCACTGCACTGCATCCCCAGTGGTGCCAGTTCAATCTCTGGACTCACGGCAGTGCATCCCCAGTGGTGCCTGTGAAGTCTCTGGACTCACTGCACTGCATCCCCAGTGGTGCCAGTGCACTCTCTGGAACTCACTGCACTGCATCCCGATTGCAGACAGTGCCCTCTCTGGACTCAGTGCACTGCATCCCCAGTGGTGCCAGTGCACTCTCTGGAGTAAATGCACTGCATCCCCAGTGGTGCCAGTGGCTCTCTGGACTCATTGCACTGCATCACCAGTGGTGCCAGTGCACTCTCTGGACTCACTGAACTGCATCCCCAAGGTGCCAGTGCACTCTCTGGACTCAATGCACTGCATCCCCAGTGGTGCCAGTGCACTCTCTGGACTCACTGCACTGCATCCCCAGTGGTGCCAGTGCCTTCTCTGGACTCACTGCAGTGCATTTCCAGTGGTGCCAGTGTAGTCTCTGGACTCACTGCACTGCATCCCCAGTTGAGCCAGTGCACTCATTGGACTCACTGAACTGCATCCCCAAGGTGCCAGTGCACTCTCTGGACTCACTGCACTGCATCCCCAGTGGTGACAGTGCCCTCTCTGGACTCACTGCAGTGCATCCCCAGTGGTGCCAGTTCACTCTCTGGACTAAATGCACTGCATCCCCAGTGGTGCCAGTGCACTCTCTGGACTCACTGCAGTCCATCCCCAGTGGTGCCAGTTCACTATCTGGACTCACTGCACTGCATCTACAGTGGTGCCAGTGCACTCTCTTTACTCACGGCAGTGCATCCCCAGTGGTGCCAGTGCACTCTCTGTACTCACTGCAGTGCATCCCCAGTGGTGCCAGTGCACTCTCTGGACTCACTGCAGTGCATCCCCAGTGGTGCCAGTGACCTGTCTGGGCTCATTTCATTCCCAGTGGTGCCAGGGCACTCTCTGGACTCACTGCACTGCATCCCCAGTGGTGCCAGTGAAGTCTCAGTGTTGGGGAGAATTGAATGGCTGTTTTACTAATGTATCTTAGGTAATGGGACCTACAGTATAATTAAGCATTGCCAAATGTACTTACATTATCAATTAATCTATATATACTGGATACTTAGGGAGTACATTGAACAATCAAAAGAGTCATTGAAGGGGAACCTTGGGAGGGAACAGGTACAACCTGACCTTGGATAAGGGCCTGGAAATGATGAAATGAGTTGAAGCAGAACCAAGAAACGGAGGGAGCATGCGTCGAGTAAGAAAGGTGAAAAGTTTAGCGGAGAGGAAAACTCCTTACTTCATCTGGACGACCACCTGGACGACCACCAGAGTGCGCCACGCATGTGCAAAGGGGAGGGGAGCTAATTAGAATGAAAAGCGAGGCTGCTGTTGCAACCTGTAAAGAATATGTATACCTGACGCAATATTGTATGTATAAATAACGGCTGGGAAGTAACGGGACTTGAAGCCAGATTTGGGCACCTGCCCCGCCTTCCAGCGCTGAATAAAGCACCTTCATATAATCACTTGGTGATTATGTGGTTGCTAGGCTAACATCTGGACTCACTGCAGTGCATCCCCAGTGGTGCCAGTGTACTCTCTGGACTCACTTCAGTGCATCCCCAGTGGTGCCAGTGTACTCTCTGGACTCACTGCAGTGCATCCCCAGTGGTGCCAGTGCACTCCCTGGACTCAGTGCAGTGCATAACCAGTGGTGCCAGTGAACTCTCTGGACTCACTGCATTGCATCCCCAGTGGTGCCAGTGCACTCTCTGGACTCACTGCACTGCTCCAGCCGCGGCATCCGCTCCAGCCGCCTCAGACGCTCCAGCCGCGGTAGCCCCTCCAGCCGCGGCAGACGCTCTAGACGCTCCAGCCGCCGCAGCCGCTCCAGCCGCGGCAGCCGCTCCAGCCTCGGCAGCCGCGACAGGCGCTCCAGCCGCGGCAGCCGCTAAAGCCGCTACCGAGTGGAGCGGCTGCCAAGGCTGGAGCGGCTGGAGCGGCTGCCGCGGCTGGAGCGGCTGTCGCGGCTGGAGCGCCTGCCGCGGTTGGAGCGGCTGCCGCGGCTGGAGCGTCTGCCGCGTATGCCGCGGATGGAGCGGCTGCCGCGGCTGGACCGGCTGCCGCGGCTGCCGAGGCTGGAATGGCTACCGCGGCTGGAGCGGTAGCCGCGGTCGAGCAGTACAGTGAGTCCAGAGAGTGCACTGTCACCTTTGGGGATGCACTGCATTGTCTGCAGAGAGTGCCCTGGCACCACTGGGGATGCACTGCAGTGAGTCCAGAGAGTGCAATGGCACCACTGGGGATGGACTGCAGTGAGTCCAGAGAGTGCACTGGCACCACTTGGGATGCACTGCAGTGAGTCCAGAGAGTGCACTGGCACCAGTGGGGATGCACTGCCGTGAGTGCAGAGAGTGAACTGGCACCGCTGCGGTTGCACCCCGGAGTTTTCAGAAAGTGCACTGGCACCACTGGGGATGCAGTGCAGTGATTCCAGAGAGTGCACTGTCACCACTGGGGATGAACTGCAGTGAGTCCAGAGAGTGCACTGGCACCACTGGGGATGCAGTGCAGTGAGTCCAGAGAGTGCACTGGCACCTTGGGGATGCAGTGCAGTGAGTCCAGAGAGTGCACTGGCACCTTGGGGATGCAGTGCAGTGAGTCCAGAGAGTGCACTGGCTCCACTGGGGATGCACTTCAGTGAGTCCAGAGAGTGCACTGGCACCTTGGGGATGCAGTGCAGTGTGTCCACAGAGAGCACTGGCTCCACTGGGGATGCACTTCAGTGAGTCCAGAGAGTGCACTGGCACCTTGGGGATTCAGTGCATTGAGTCCAGAGAGTGCACTGGCACCATTGGGATGCAGTTCAGTGAGTCCAGAGAGTGCAGTGGCACCATGGTGGATGCAGTGCAGTGAGTCCAGAGAGTGCACTGGCACCACTGGTGATGCAGTGCAATGAGTCCAGAGAGCCACTGGCAGTTCTGGGGATGCACTGCAGTGAGTCCAGAGAGTGAACTGGCACCACTGGGGATGCAGTGCACTGAGTCCAGAGATGGCACTGTCAGCAATGGGGATGCAGTGCAGTGAGTCCAGAGAGTGCACTGGCACTACTGGGGATCTCACTGCAGTGAGAATGTATCTGAATCCCCGGTGGTGCCAGTGCACTCTCTGGACTCACTGAACTGCATCCCCAGTGGTTCCAGTGCACTCTCTGGAGTAACTGCAGTGGATCCCCTGTGGTGCCAGTGCACTCTCTGGACTCACTGTACTGCATCCTCAGTGGTGCCAGTTGACTCTCTGGACTCACTGCACTGCTCCAGCCTCGGCAGCCGCGACAGGCGCTCCAGCCGCGGCAGCCGCTAAAGCCGCTACCGAGTGGAGCGGCTGCCAAGGCTGGAGCGGCTGGAGCGGCTGCCGCGGCTGGAGCGGCTGTCGCGGCTGGAGCGCCTGCCGCGGTTGGAGCGGCTGCCGCGGCTGGAGCGTCTGCCGCGTATGCCGCGGATGGAGCGGCTGCCGCGCCTGGACCGGCTGCCGCGGCTGCCGCGGCTGGAGCGGCTGGAGCGGATGACGAGGCTGGAGGGGCTAACGCGCCTGGAGCGGCTGCCGCGGCTCGAGCCGTACAGTGACTCCAGAGAGTGCACTGTCGCCTTTGGGGATGAACTGCATTGTCTGCAGAGAGTGCACTGGCACCACTGGGGATGCAGTGCAGTGAGTCCTGAGAGTGCAATGGCACCACAGGGGATGCACGGCAGTAAGTCCAGAGAGTGTACTGGCACCACTGGGGATGCAGTGCAGTGAGTCCAGAGAGTGCACTGGCACCACGGGGATGCAGTACAGTGAGTCCAGAGAGTGCACTGGCACCAAATGGAGCTGCACTGCTGTGAGTCCTGAGATTGCACTGGCACCACTGGGGATGCACTGCAGTGAGTCCAGAGAGTTCTCTGGCACCACTGGGGATGCACTGCAGTGAGTCCAAAGACTTCACAGGCACCACTGGGGATGCAGTACAGTGAGTCCAGAGAGTGCACTGGCACCACTGGGGATTCAGTTCAGTGAGTCCAGAGAGTTCTCTGGCACCACTGGGGATGCACTGCAGTGAGTCCAGAGACTTCACAGGCACCATTGGGAATGCACTGCAGTGAGTACAGAGAGTGCACTGGCACCTAAGGGTCTGCACTGCAGTGAGTCCAGAGAGTGCACTGGCACCACTTGGGCTGCACTGCGGTGAGTCCAGAGAGTGCACTGGCACCACTGGGGATGCAGTGCAGTGAGTCCACAGAAAGCACTGGCTCCACTGGGGATGCACTTCAGTGATTCCAGAGAGTGCACTGGTACCACTGGGGATGCAGTGCAGTGAGTCCTGAGAGTGCAATGGCACCACAGTGGATGCACTGCAGTGAGTCCAGAGAGTGCACTGGCAACAAAGGGGATGTAGTGCAGTGAGTCCAGAGAGTGCACTGGCACCACTGGGGATGCAGTGCAGTGAGTCCAGAGAGTGCACTGGCACCACTGGGGATGCACTGCAGTGAGTCCAGAGAGTGCAATGGCACCACTGGGATGCAGTGCAGTGAGTCCACAGAGTGCACTGGCACCAGTGGGGAAGCACTGCAGTGAGTCCAGAGAGTGCACTGGCACCACTGGGGATGCACTGCAGTTAGTCCAGAGAGTGCACTGACACCACTGGGGATCCAATGCAGTGAGTCCAGAGAGTGTAATGGAACCACTGGGGATGAAGTGCAGTGAGTCCAGAGAGTGCACTGGCACTTCTTGGGATGCAGTGCAGTGAGTGCAGAGAGTGCACTGGCACAAAAGGGGATACACTGCAGTGAGTCCAGAGAGTGCACTGGCACCGATGGTGATGCAGTGCATTGAGTCCAGAGAGTACACTGGCACCACTGGGGATGCACTGCAGTGAGTCCAGAGAGTGCACTGGCACCACTGGGGATGCAGTGCAGTGAGTCCAGAGACTGCACTGGCATCACTGGGGTTTTAGTGCAGTGAGTCCAGAGAGTGCACTGGCACCAATGGGGATGCAGTGCACTGAGTCCAGAGAGTGCCCTGGCACCAGTGGGGATTCAGTGAGTCCAGACAGTGCACTGGCACCACTGGGGATGCAGTGCAGTGAGTCCAGAGAGTGCTCTGGCACCACTGGGGATGCACTGCAGTGAGTCCAGAGACTACACTGGCACCACTGGGGATGCAATGCAGTGAGTCCAGAGAGTGCACTGGCACCACTGTTGATGCAGTGCAGTGAGTCCAGAGAGTGCACTGTCAGCACTGGGGATGCAGTGCAGTGAGTCCAGAGAGTGCACTGTCAGCACTGGGGATGCAGTGCAGTGAGTCCAGAGAGTGCACTGGCACGACTGTTGATGCAGTGCAGTCAGTCCAGAGACGGCACTGGCACCGCTGCGGATGCACTGCAGTGAGTCCGGAGAGTGCCCTGGCACCATCGGGCATGCACTGCAGTGAGTCCAGAGAGTGCACTGGCCCCACACGGGATGTAGTGCAGTGAGTCCACAGAGGGCACTGGCACCACTGCGGATGCACTGCAGTGAGTCTGGAGAGTGCCCTGGCACCAATGGTGATGCAGTGCAGTGAGTCCAGAGAGTGCAGTGACACCACTGGGGATGCAGTGCAGTGAGTCCAGAGAGTGCACTGGCACCACTGGGGATGCACCCCGGCAAGTCCAGAGAGTGCACTGGCACCACTGGGGATGCAGTGCAGTGAGTCCAGAGAGTGCACTGGCACCACTGGGGATGCACTGCAGTGAGTCCAGAGAGTGCACTGGCAGCAATGGTGATGCAGTGCAGTGAGTCCAGAGAGTGCACTGGCACCACTGGCGATGCAATGCAGTGAGTCCAGAGAGTGCACTGGCACCACTGGGGATGCAGTGCAGTGAGTCCAGAGAGTGCCCTGGCACCACTGGGGATGCACTGCAGTGATTCCAGAGAGTGCACTGGCACCACTGGGGATGCAGTGCAGTGACTCTAGAGAGTGCACTGGCACCACTGGGGATGCAGTGCAGTGAGTCCAGAGAGTGCACTGGCACAAAAGGGGATGAACTGCAGTGAGTCCAGAGAGTGCACTGGCACCACTGGGGATGCAGTGCAGTGAGTCCAGAGAGTGCACTGGCACCACTGGGGAAGCAGTGCAGTGAGTCCAGAGAGTGCACTGGCACCACTGGGGACGCAATGCAGTGAGTCCAGAGAGTGCACTGGCACCACTGGGGAAGCAGTGCACTGAGTCCAGAGAGTACACTGGCACCACTGGGGATGCAGTGCAGTGAGTCCAGAGAGTGCACTGTCAGCACTGGGGATGCAGTGCAGTGAGTTCAGAGAGTGCACTGTCAGCACTGGGGATGCAGTGCAGTGAGTCCAGAGAGTGCACTGGCACCACTGGGGATGCACTGCAGTGAGTCCAGAGAGTGCACTGGCACCACTGGGGATGCACTGCAGTGAGTCCAGAGAGTGCACTGGCACCACTGGGGTTGCAGTGCAGTGACTCCAGAGAGTGCAGAGGCACCAATGTTGATGCAGTGCTGCGACTCCAGAGAGTGCACTGGCACCACTGGGGATGCAGTGCAGTGAGTCCAGAGAGTGCACTGGCACCACTGGGGATGCACTGCAGTGAGTCCAGAGAGTGCACTGGCAGCACTGGGTATGCAGTGCAGTTGAGTCCAGAGAGTGCACTGGCACCTTGGGGATGCAGTGCAGTGAGTCCAGAGAGTGCACTGGCACCACTGGGATGCAGTGAAGTGAGTCCACAGAGTGCACTGGCACCACAGGGGATACACTGCAGTGAGTCCAGAGAGTGCACTGGCACCACTGGGGATGTACTGCAGTGATTCCGGAGAGTGCACTGGCACCACTGGGGATGCAGTGCTGTGAGTCCAGAGAGTGCACTGGTAGCACTTGGGATGCACTGCAGTGAGTCCAGAGAGTGCACTGGCACCACTGGGGATGCACTGCAGTGAGTCCAGAGAGTGCACTGGCACCACTGGGGATGCACTGCAGTGAGTCCAGAGAGTGCACTGGCACCACTGGGGATGCAGTGCAGTGACTCCAGAGAGTGCAGAGGCACCACTGTTGATGCAGTGCTGTGACTCCAGAGAGTGCACTGGCACCACTGGGGATGCAGTGCTGTGAGTCCAGAGAGTGCACTGGCACCACTGGGGATGCACTGCAGTGAGTCCAGAGAGTGCACTGGCACCACTGGGGATGCACTGCAGTGAGTCCAGAGAGTGCACTGGCACCACTGGGGATGCAGTGCAGTGAGTCCAGAGAGTGCACTGGCAACACTGGGGATGCAGTGCAGTGACTCCAGAGAGTGCACTGGCACCACTGCGGATGCACTGCAGTGAGTGCAGAGAGTGCCCTGGCACCAATGGTGATGCAGTGCAGTGAGTCCAGAGAGTGCAGTGGCACCACTGGGGATGCAGTGCAGTGAGTCCACAGAGTGCACTGGCACCACTGGGGATGCAATGCAGTGAGTCCAGAGAGTGCACTGGCACCACTGGGGATGCAGTGCAGTGACTCCAGAGAGTGCACTGGCACCACTGGGGATGCAGTGCAGTGAGTCCAGAGAGTGCACCGGCACTACTGGGGATGCAGTGCATTTAGTCCAGAGAGTGCACTGGCACCACTGGGGATGCAGTGCACTGAGTCCAGAGAGTGCACTGGCACCAGTGGGGATGCAGTTCAGTGACTCCAGAGATTGCAGAGGCACCACTGTTGATGCAGTGCTGTGACTCCAGAGAGTGCACTGGCACCACTGGGGATGCAGTGCAGTGAGTCCTGAGAGTGCACTGGCACCACTGGGGATGCAGTGCAGTGAGTCCAGAGAGTGCACTGGCACCACTGGGGATGCAGTGCAGTGAGTCCAGAGAGTGCACTGGCAGCACTGGGAATGCACTGCAGTGAGTCCAGAGAGTGCTCTGGCACCACTGGGGATGCAGTTCAGTGAGTCCAGAGAGTGCACTGGCACCACTGGGGATACACTGCAGTGACTCCAGAGAGTGCACAGGCACCACTGGGGATGCACTGCAGTGAGTCCAGAGAGTGCACTGGCACCACTGGGGATGCACTGCAGTGAGTCCAGAGACTGCACTGGCACCAACAGGAGCTGCACTGCAATGAGTCCTGAGATTGCACTGGCACCACTGGGGATGCACTACAGTGAGTCCAGAGACTACACTGGCACCACTGGGGATGCAGTGCAGTGAGTCCAGAGAGTGCACTGGCATCACTGTTCATGCAGTGCAGTGAGTCCAGAGAGTGGACTGGCACCAGTGGGGATGGAGTGCAGTGAGTCCAGAGAGTGCACTGTCAGCACTGGGGATGCAGTGCAGTGAGTCCAGAGAGTGCACTGGCTCCACTGGGGATGAACTGTAGTGAGTCCAGAGACTGCACAGGCACCACTGGGGATGCAGTGCAGTGACTCCAGAGAGTGCACTGGCACCAATGGGAATGCAGTGCAGTGAGTGCAGAGAGTGCACTGGCACCACTGGGGATGCAATGCAGTGAGTCCAGAGAGTGCACTGGCACCACTGGGGATGCACTGCAGTGAGTCCAGAGAGTGCACTGACACCACTGGGGATGCAGTGCAGTGATTCCGGAGAGTGCACTGGCACCACTGGGGATGCAGTGCAGTGAGTCCAGAGAGTGCACTGGCAGCACTGGGGATGCACTGCAGTGAGTCCAGAGAGTGCACTGGCAGCACTGGGGATGCACTGCAGTGAGTCCAGAGAGTGCACTGGCACCACTGGGGATGCACTGCCGTGAGTCCAGAGAGTGTACAGGCACCACTGGGGATGCAGTGCAGTGAGTCCAGAGAGTGCAGTGGCACCACTGGGGATGCAGTGCAGTGAGTCCAAAGAGTGCACTGACACCATTGGGGATGCACTGCAGTGAGTTCAGAGAGTGCACTGGCACCACTGGGGATGCAGTGCAGTGAGTCCAGAGAGTGCAGTGGCACCACTGGGGATGCAGTGCAGTGAGTCCAGAGAGTGCACTGTCAGCACTGGGGATGCAGTGCAGTGAGTCCAGAGAGTGTACTGGCACCACTGGGGATGCACTGCAGTGAGTCCAGAGAGTGCACTGGCACCACTGGGGATGCAGTGCAGTGAGTCCAGAGAGTGCACTGGCACCACTGGGGATGCAGCGCAGTGAGTCCAGAGAGTGCACTGGCACCACTGGGGATGCAATGCAGTGAGTCCAGAGAGTGCACTGGCACCACTGCGGATGCACTGCAGTGAGTCCAGAGAGTGCACTGGCACCACCGGGGATGCAGTGCAGTGAGTCCAGAGAGTGCACTGGCACCACTGGGGATGCAGTGCAGTGAGTCCAGAGAGTGCACTGGCACCACTGGGGATGCAGTGCAGTGAGTCCAGAGAGTGCACTGTCACCACTGGGGATGCAGTGCAGTGAGTCCAGAGAGTGCACTGGCACCACTGGGGATGCACCCCGGTGAGCCCAGAGATTACACTGGCACCACTGGGGATGCACTGCAGTGAGTGCAGAGAGTGCACTGGCACCACTGGGGATGCACTGCAGTGAGGGCAGAGAGTGCACTGGGACCACAGGGGATGCAGTGCAGTGAGTCCAGAGAGTGCCCTGGCACCACTGGGGATGCAGTGCAGTGAGTCCAGAGAGTGCACTGGCACCACTGAGGATGCACTGCAGTGACTCCAGAGAGTGCACTGGCAGCACTGGGGATGCACTGCAGTGAGTCCAGAGAGTGCACTGGCACCACTGGGGATGCACTGCAGTGACTCCAGAGAGTGCACAGGCACCACTGGGGATGCACTGCAGTGAGTCCAGAGAGTGCACTGGCACCACTGGGGATGCAGTGCAGTAAGTCCAGAGACTGCACTGGCACCAACTGGAGCTGCACTGCAATGAGTCCTGAGATTGCACTGGCACCACTGCGGATGCACTACAGTGAGTCCAGAGACTACACTGGCACCACTGGGGATGCAGTGCAGTGAGTCCAGAGAGTGCACTGGCACCACTGTTCATGCAGTGCAGTGAGTCCAAAGAGTGCACTGGCACCACTGGGTTTGCAGTGCATGAGTGCAGAGAGTCCACTGGCACCACTGGGGATGCAGTGCAGTGAGTCCAGAGAGTGGACTGGCACCAGTGGGGATGGAGTGCAGTGAGTCCAGAGAGTGCACTGGCACCACTGGGGATGCAGTGCAGTGAGTCCAGAGAGTGCAGTGGCACCACTGGGGATGCAGTGCAGTGAGTCCAAAGAGTGCACTGACACCATTGGGGATGCACTGCAGTGAGTTCAGAGAGTGCACTGGCACCACTGGGGATGCAGTGCAGTGAGTCCAGAGAGTGCAGTGGCACCACTGGGGATGCAGTGCAGTGAGTCCAGAGAGTGCACTGGCACCACTGGGGATGCAGTGCAGTGAGTCCAGAGAGTGTACTGGCACCACTGGGGATGCACTGCAGTGAGTCCAGAGAGTGCACTGGCACCACTGGGGATGCAGTGCAGTGAGTCCAGAGAGTACACTGGCACCACTGGGGATGCAGCGCAGTGAGTCCAGAGAGTGCACTGGCACTACTGGGGATGCACTGCAGTGAGTCCAGAGAGTGCACTGGCACCACTGCGGATGCACTGCAGTGAGTCCAGAGAGTGCACTGGCACCACCGGGGATGCAGTGCAGTGAGTCCAGAGAGTGCACTGTCACCACTGGGGATGCAGTGCAGTGAGTCCAGAGAGTGCAGTGGCACCACTGGGGATGCAGTGCAGTGAGTCCAGAGAGTGCACTGGCACCACTGGGGATGCAGTGCAGTGAGTCCAGAGAGTGTACTGGCACCACTGGGGATGCACTGCAGTGAGTCCAGAGAGTGCACTGGCACCACTGGGGATGCAGTGCAGTGAGTCCAGAGAGTACACTGGCACCACTGGGGATGCAGCGCAGTGAGTCCAGAGAGTGCACTGGCACTACTGGGGATGCACTGCAGTGAGTCCAGAGAGTGCACTGGCACCACTGCGGATGCAGTGCATTTAGTCCAGAGAGTGCACTGGCACCACTGGGGATGCAGTGCAGTGAGTCCAGAGAGTGCACTGTCACCACTGGGGATGCAGTGCAGTGAGTCCAGAGAGTGCACTGGCACCACTGGGGATGCACCCCGGTGAGCCCAGAGATTGCACTGGCACCACTGGGGATGCACTGCAGTGAGTGCAGAGAGTGCACTGGCACCACTGGGGATGCACTGCAGTGAGGGCAGAGAGTGCACTGGGACCACAGGGGATGCAGTGCAGTGAGTCCAGAGAGTGCCCTGGCACCACTGGGGATGCAGTGCAGTGAGTCCAGAGAGTGCACTGGCACCACAGGTGATGCAGTGCAGTGAGTACAGAGAGTGCACTGGCACCACAGGGGATGCACTGCAGTGATTCCAGAGAGTGCACTGGCACCACAGGGGATGCAGTGCAGTGAGTCCAGAGAGTGCACTGGCACCACTGGGGATGCACTGCAGTGAGTCCAGAGAGTGCACTGGCACCACTGGGGATGCAGTGCAGTGAGTCCAGAGAGTGCACTGGCACCTTGGGGATGCACTGCAGTGAGTCCAGAGAGTGCACTGGCACCACTGGGGATGCAGTGCAGTGAGTCTAGAGAGTGCACTGGCACCACTGGGGATGCAGTGCAGTGACTCCAGAGAGTGCACTGGCACTTCTGGGGATGCAGTGCAGTGAGTCCAGAGAGTGCACTGGCACCACTGGGGATGCACTGCAGTGAGTCCAGAGAGTGCACTGGCACCAGTGGGGATGCACTGCAGTGGGTCCAGAGAGTGCACTGGCACCACTGGGGATGCACTGCACTGAGTCCAGAGAGTGCACTGGCACCACTTGGGATGCAGTGCAGTGAGTCCAGAGAGTGCACTGGCACCACTGGCGATGCAGTGCAGTGAGTCCAGAGAGTGCACTGGCACCACTGGGGATGCAGTACAGTGAGTCCAGAGAGTGCACTGGCACCACTGGTGATGCAGTGCAGTGAGTCCAGAGAATGCACTGGCACCACTGGGATGCAGTGCAGTGAGTCCAGAGAGTGCACTGGCACCACTGGGGATACAGTGCAGTGAGTCCAGAGAGTGCACTGGCACCACTGGGGATGCAGTACAGTGAGTCCAGTGAGTGCACTGGCACCACTGGGGATGCACTGCAGTGAGTCCAGTGAGTGTACTGGCACCACTGGGGATGCAGTGCAGTGAGTCCAGAGAGTGCAATGGCACCACTGGGGATGCACGTCAGTGAGTCCAGAGAGTGCACTCTCTGGACTTGCCGGGTTGCATCCCCAGTGGTGCCAGTGCACTGGGGATGCAAATCAGTGAGTCGAGAGAGTGCACTCTCTGGACTTGCCGGGGTGCATCCCCAGTGGTGCCAGTGCACTCTCTGGACTCACAGCACTGCATCCCCTGTGGTGCCAGTGCACTCTCTGGACTCACCCGAGTGCATCCCCAGTGGTACCAGTGCACTCTCTGGACTCACCCGAGTGCATCCCCAGTGGTGCCAGTGCACTCTCTGGACTCACTGCACTGCATCCCCAGTGGTGCCAGTGCACTCTCTGGACTCACTGCGCTGCATCCTATTGGTGCCAGTGCACTCTCAGGACTCACTGCATTGCATCCCCAGTGGTGCCAGTGCACTCTCTGGACTCACTGCACTGCATCCCCAATCGTACCAGTGCCCTCTCTGGAGTCGCTGCACTCCATTCCCAGTGGTGCCACTGCAATCTGTGGTCTCACTGCACTGCATCCCCAGTGGTGCCAGTGCACTCTCTGGACTCATTGCACTGCATCCCCAGTGGTGCCAGTGCACTCTCCGGACTCACTGCAGTGCATCTCCAGTGGTGACAGTGCACTCTCTGGACTTGCCGGGGTGCATCCCCAGTGGTGCCAGTGCACTCTCTGGACTCACTGAACTGCATCCCCAGTGGTGCCAGTGACCTCTCTTGACTCACTGCACTGCATCCCCAGTGGTGCCAGTGCACTCTGGACTCACCGCACTGCATACCCAGTGATGCCAGTGCACTCTCTGGACTCACTGCACTGCATCCCCAGTGGTGCCAGTGACCTCTCTGGACTCACTGCACTGCATCCCCAGTGGTGCCAGTACACTCTCTGGACTCACTGCACTGCATACCCAATGGTGCCAGTGCACTCTTTGGACTCACTGCACTGCATCCCCAGTGGTGCCACTGCACTCTCTGGACTCACTGCACTGCATCCCCAGTGGTGCCGGGGCACTCTCTGGACTCACGGCAGTGCATCCCCTGTGGTGCCAGTGCACTCTCTGGACTCACTGCACTGCATCCCCAGTGGTGCCAGTGCACTCTCTGGACTCACTGCACTGCAACCCCAGTGGTGACAGTGCACTCTATGGACTTGCCGGGGTGCATCCCCAGTGGTGCCAGTGCACTTTTTGGAATCACTGCACTGCATCCCCAGTGGTGTCAGTGCACTCTCTGGACTCACCGGGGTGCATCCCCAGTGGTGCCAGTGCACTCTCTGGACTCACTGCAGTGCATCCCCAGTGGTGCCAGTGCACTCTCTGGACTCACTGCACTGCATCCCCAGTGGTGCCAGTGCACTCTCTTTACTCACTGCACTGCATCCCCAGTGTTGCCAGTGCACTCTCTGCACTCACTGCACTGCATCAACAGTGGTGCCAGTGCACTCTCTGGACTCACTGCAGTGCATCCCCAGTGGTGCCAGTGCACTCTCTGGACTCACGGCAGTGCATCCCCAGTGGTGCCAGTGCACTCTCTGGACTCACTGCACTGCATCCCCAGTGGTGCCAGTGCACTCTCTGGACTCACTGCACTGCATCCCCAGTGGTGCCAGTGCACTCTCTGGACTTGCCGGGGTGCATCCCCAGTGGTGCCAGTGCAGTCTCTGTGTTAGTGTGGGGAGAATCGAATGGATGTTTTACTAATGTCTCTTAGGTAATGGGACCTACAGTATAATTAAGCATTGCCAAATGTACTTACATTATCAATTAATCTATGTATACTGGATACTTAGGGAGTACATTGAACAATCAAAAGAATCATTGAAGGGGAACCTTGGGAGGGAACAGGTACAACCTGACCTTGGATAAGGGCCTGGAAATGATGAAATGAGTTGAAGCAGAACCAAGAAGCGGAGGAAGCATGCATCGAGTAAGAAAGGTGAAAAGTTTAGCGGAGAGGAAGACTCCTTACTTCATCTGGACGAACACCTGGACGACCACCAGAGTGCGCCACGCATGTGCAAAGGGGAGGGGAGCTAATTAGAATGAAAAGCGAGGCTGCTGTTGCAACCTGTAATGAATATGTATACCTGACGCAATATTGTATGTATAAATAATGGCTGGGAAGTAACGGGACTTGAAGCCAGATTTGGGCACCTGCCCCGGCTTCCAGCGCTGAATAAAGCACCTTCATATAATCACTTGGTGATTATGTGGTTGCTAGGCTAACATCTGGACTCACTGCAGTGCATCCCCAGTGGTGCCAGTGCACTCTCTGGAGTCACTGAAGTGCACACCCAGCGGTGCCAGTGCACTCCCTGGACTCACTGCAGTGCATCCCCAGTGGTGCCAGTGCACTCTCTGGACTCACTGCATTGCATCCCCAGTGGTGCCAGTGCACTCTCTGGACTCACTGCAGTGCATCCCCAGTGGTGCCAGTGCACTCTCTGGACTCACTGCACTGCATCCCCAATCGTACCAGTGCACTCTCTGGACTCACTGCACTGCATCCACAGTGGTGCCAGTGCACTCTCTTTACTCACTGCACTGCATCCCCAGTGGTGCCAGTGCACTCTCTGGACTCACTGTACTGCATCCCCAGTGGTGCCAGTGCACTCTCTGGACTCACTGCACTGCATCCCCAGTGGTGCCAGTGCACTCTCTGGACTCACTGCACTGCATCCCCAGTGGTGCCAGTGCACTCTCTGGACTCACTGCACTGCATCCCCAGTGGTGACAGTGCACTCTCTGCACTCACTGCAGTGCATCCCCAGTGGTGCCAGTGCACTCTCTGGACTCACTGCACTGCATCCCCAGTAGTGCCAGTGCACTCTCTGGACTTGCCGGGGTGCATCCCCAGTGGTGCCAGTGCACTCTCTGGACTCACTGCTCTGCGTTACCATTGGTGCCAGTGCACTATCTGGACTCACTGCAGTGCATCTCCTTTTGTGCCAGTGCACTCTCTGCACTCACTGCACTGCATCCCCAGTGGTGCCAATGCACTCTCTGGACTCACTGCACTGCATCCCCAGTGGTGCCTGTGAAGTCTCTGGTCTCACTGCACTGCATCCCCAGTGGTGCCAGTGCACTCTCTGGAACTCACTGCACTGCATCCCGATTGCAGACAGTGCCCTCTCTGGACTCAGTGCACTGCATCCCCAGTGGTGCCAGTTCACTCTCTGGACTAAATGCACTGCATCCCCTGTGGTGCCAGTGGCTCTCTGGACTCATTGCACTGCATCACCAGTGGTGCCAGTGCACTCTCTGGACTCACTGAACTGCATCCCCAAGGTGCCAGTGCACTCTCTGGACTCACTGCACTGCATCCAGAGTGGTGCCAGTGCACTCTCTGGACTCACTGCACTGCATCCCCAGTGGTGCCAGTGCACTCTCTGGACTCACTGCAGTGCATCCCCAGTGGTGCCAGTGCAATCTCAGGACTCACAGCAGTGCAGCTCCAGTTGGTGCCAGTGCACTCTCTGGACTCACTGAACTGCATCCCCAAGGTGCCAGTGCACTCTCTGGACTCACTGCACTGCATCCCCAGTGGTGACAGTGCCCTCTCTGGACTCAGTGCACTGCATCCCCAGTGGTGCCAGTTCACTCTCTGGACTAAATGCACTGCATCCCCTGTGGTGCCAGTGGCTCTCTGGACTCATTGCACTGCATCACCAGTGGTGCCAGTGCACTCTCTGGACTCACTGAACTGCATCCCCAAGGTGCCAGTGCACTCTCTGGACTCACTGCACTGCATCCAGAGTGGTGCCAGTGCACTCTCTGGACTCACTGCACTGCATCCCCAGTGGTGCCAGTGCACTCTCTGGACTCACTGCAGTGCATTTCCAGTGGTGCCAGTGTAGTCTCTGGACTCACTGCACTGCATCCCCAGTTGTGCCAGTGCACTCTCTGGACTCACTGAACTGCATCCCCAAGGTGCCAGTGCACTCTCTGGACTCACTGCACTGCATCCCCAGTGGTGACAGTGCCCTCTCTGGACTCAGTGCACTGCATCCCCAGTGGTGCCAGTTCACTCTCTGGACTAAATGCACTGCATCCCCTGTGGTGCCAGTGGCTCTCTGGACTCATTGCACTGCATCCACAGTGGCGCCAGTGTACTCTCTTAACTCACTGCACTGCATCCCCAGTGGTGCCAGTGCACTCTCTGGACTCACTGCACTGCATCCCCAATGGTGCCACTGCACTCTCTGGACTCACTGCACTGCATCCCCAGTGGTGCCAGTGCACTCTCTGGACTCACTGCAGTGCATTTCCAGTGGTGCCAGTGTAGTCTCTGGACTCACTGCACTGCATCCCCAGTTGTGCCAGTGCACTCTCTGGACTCACTGCACTGCATCCCCAAGGTGCCAGTGCACTCTCTGGACTCACTGCACTGCATCCCCAGTGGTGCCAGTGCACTCTCTGGACTCACTGCTCTGCATCCCCCGTGGTGCCAGTGCACTCTCTGGACTCACTGCACTGCATCCCCAGTGGTGCCACTGCACTCTCTGAAAACACCGGGGTGCAACCGCAGCGGTGCCAGTGCACTCTCTGCACTCACGGCACTGCATCCCCAGTGGTGCCAGTGCACTCTCTGGACTCACTGCAGTGTATCCCCTGTGTTGCCAGTGCACTCTGTGGACTCAGTGCACTGCATCCCAGTGGTGCCAGTGCACTCTCTGGACTCACTGCACTGCATCCCCAGTGGTGCCAGTACACTCTCTGGACTCACTGCACTGCATCCCAGTGGTGCCAGTGCACTCTCTGGACTCACTGCACTGCATCCCCAGTGGTGCCAGTGCACTCTCTGGACTCACTGCAGTGCATCCCCAGTGGTGCCAGTGCACTCTCTGGACTCACTGCAGTGCATCCCCAGTGGTGCCAGTGCACTCTCTGGACTCACTGCACTGCATCCACAGTGGTGCCAGTGCACTCTCTTTACTCACTGCACTGCATCCCCAGTGGTGCCAGTGCACTCTCTGGACTCACTGTACTGCATCCCCAGTGGTGCCAGTGCACTCTCTGGACTCACTGTACTGCATCCCCAGTGGTGCCAGTGCACTCTCTGGACTCACTGCACTGCATACCCAGTGCTGCCAGTGCACTCTCTGGACTCACTGCAGTGCATCCCCAGTGGTGCCAGTGCACTCTCTGCACTCACTGCACTGCATCCCCAGTGGTGCCAGTGCACTCTCTGGACTCACTGCACTGCATCCCCAGTGGTGCCAGTGCACTCTCTGGACTTGCCGGGGTGCATCCCCAGTGGTGCCAGTGCACTCTCTGGACTCACTGCATTGCATCCCCAGTGGTGCCAGTGCACTCTCTGGACTCACTGCATTCCCAGTGGTGCCAGGGCACTCTCTGGACTCACTGCTCTGCATCCCCAGTGGTGCCACTGTACTCTCTTTACTCACTGCACTGCATCCCCAGTGGTGCCAGTGCACTCTCTGGACTCACTGTACTGCATCCCCAGTGGTGCCAGTGCACTCTCTGGACTCACTGCACTGCATAACCAGTGGTGCCAGTGCACTCTCTGCACTCACTGCAGTGCATCCCCAGTGGTGCCAGTGCACTCTCTGGACTCACTGCACTGCATCCCCAGTGGTGCCAGTGCACTCTCTGGACTTGCCGGGGTGCATCCCCAGTGGTGCTAGTGCACTCTCTAGACTCACTGCAGTGCATCCCCAGTGGTGCCAGTGCACTGTCTGGACTCACTGCATTCCCAGTGGTGCCAGGGCACTCTCTGGACTCACTGCACTGCATCCCCAGTGGTGCCTGTGAAGTCTCTGGACTCACTGCAGTGCATCCCCAATGGTGCCAGTGCACTCTTTGGACTCACTGCACTGCATCCCCAGTGGTGCCACTGTACTCTCTGGACTCACTACACTGCATCCCCTGTGGTGCCAGTGCCCTCTGTGGACTCACTGCACTACATCCCCAGTGGTGCCAGTGCACTCTCTGGACTCACTGCACTGCATCCCCAGTGGTGCCAGTGCACTCTCTGGACTCACTGCACTGCATACCCAGTGGTGCCAGTGCACTCTCTGGACTCACTGCAGTGCATCCCCAGTGGTGCCAGTGCACTCTCTGGACTCACTGCACTGCATCCCCAGTGGTGCCAGTGCACTCTCTGCACTCACTGCAGTGCATCCCCAGTGGTGCCAGTGCACTCTCTGGACTCACTGCAGTGCATCCCCAGTGGTGCCAGTGCACTCTCTGGACTCACTGCATTCCCAGTGGTGCCAGGGCACTCTCTGGACTCACTGCACTGCATCCCCAGTGGTGCC
The DNA here is from genome assembly GCF_040182565.1 of Anser cygnoides. Taxonomy (NCBI): domain Eukaryota; kingdom Metazoa; phylum Chordata; class Aves; order Anseriformes; family Anatidae; genus Anser; species Anser cygnoides. The sequence continues at coordinate 38,910,783 of NC_089879.1, forward strand.
ACTGTACTCTCTTTACTCACTGCACTGCATCCCCAGTGGTGCCAGTGCACTCTCTGGACTCACTGTACTGCATCCCCAGTGGTGCCAGTGCACTCTCTGGACTCACTGCACTGCATCCCCAGTGGTGCCAGTGCACTCTCTGGACTCACTGCACTGCATCCCCAGTGGTGCCAGTGCACTCTCTGCACTCACCGCAGTGCATCCCCAGTGGTGCCAGTGCACTCTCTGGACTTTCCGGGGTGCATCCCCAGTGGTGCCAGTGCACTCTCTGGACTCACTGCAGTGCATCCCCAGTGGTGCCAGTGCACTGTCTGGACTCACTGCATTCCCAGTGGTGCCAGGGCACTCTCTGGACTCACTGCACTGCATCTCCAGTGGTGCCTGTGAAGTCTCTGGACTCACTGCAGTGCATCCCCAATGGTGCCAGTGCACTCTTTGGACTCACTGCACTGCATCCCCTGTGGTGCGAGTGCACTCTCTTGACTCACTGCTCTGCGTTACCATTGGTGCCAGTGCACTCTCTGGACTCACTGCACTGCATCCCCAGTGGTGCCAGTGCACACTCTGGACTCACTGCAGTGCATCCCCAGTGGTGCTAGTGCACTCTCTGGACTCACTGCACTGCATCCCCTGTGGTGCGAGTGCACTCTCTCGACTCACTGCTCTGCGTTACCATTGGTGCCAGTGCACTCTCTGGACTCATTGCAGTGCATCCCCAGTGGTGCCAGTGCACTCTCTGGACTCACTGCACTGCATCCCCAATGGTGCCTCTGAAGTCTCTGGACTCACTGCAGTGCATCCCCAGTGGTGCCAGTGCAATCTCAGGACTCACAGCAGTGCAGCTCCAGTTGGTGCCAGTGCACTCTCTGGACAAACTGCACTGCATCCCCAGTGCTGACAGTGCACTCTCTGGACTCGCTGCACTGCATCCCCAGTGGTGGCAGTGCACTCTCTGGACTCAGTGGACTGCATCCCCAGTGGTGCCACTGCACTCTCTGGACTCACTGCAGTGCATCCCCAGTGGTGCCAGTGCACTCTCTGGACTCACTGCACTGCATCGCCAGTGGTGCCAGTGCACTCTCTGGACTCACTGCACTGCATCCCCAGTGGTGCCAGTGCACTCTCTGGACTCACTGCAGTGCATCCCCAGTGGTGCCAGTGCACTCTCTGCACTCACTGCAGTGCATCCCCAGTGGTGCCAGTGCACTCTCTGGACTCACTGCACTGCATCCCCAGTGGTGCCAGTGCACTCTCTGGACTTGCCGGGGTGCATCCCCAGTGGTGCCAGTGCACTCTCTGGACTCACTGCAGTGCATCCCCAGTGGTGCCAGTGCACTCTCTGGACTCACTGCATTCCCAGTGGTGCCAGTGCACTCTCTGGACTCACTGCACTGCATCCCCAGTGGTGCCAGTGCACTCTCTGGACTCACTGCACTGCATCCCCAGTGGTGACAGTGCACTCTCTGCACTCACTGCAGTGCATCCCCAGTGGTGCCAGTGCACTCTCTGGACTCACTGCACTGCATCCCCAGTGGTGCCAGTGCACTGTCTGGACTTGCCGGGGTGCATCCCCAGTGGAGCCAGTGCACTCTCTGGACTCACTGCAGTGCATCCCCAGTGGTGCCAGTGCACTCTCTGGACTCACTGCATTCCAAGTGGTGCCAGGGCACTCTCTGGACTCACTGCACTGCATCCCCAGTGGTGCCTGTGAAGTCTCTGGACTCACTGCAGTGCATCCCCAATGGTGCCAGTGCACTCTCTGGACTCACTGCAGTGCATCCCCAGTGGTGCCACTGCACTCTCTGGACTCACTGCATTCCCAGTGGTGCCAGGGCACTCTCTGGACTCACTGCACTGCATCCCCAATGGTGCCAGTGCACTCTTTGGACTCACTGCACTGCATCCCCTGTGGTGCGAGTGCACTCTCTCGACTCACTGCTCTGCGTTACCATTGGTGCCAGTGCACTCTCTGGACTCACTGCACTGCATCCCCAGTGGTGCCAGTGCACACTCTGGACTCACTGCAGGGCATCCCCAGTGGTGCTAGTGCACTCTCTGGAATCACTGCACTGCATCCCCTGTGGTGCGAGTGCACTCTCTCGACTCACTGCTCTGCGTTACCATTGGTGCCAGTGCACTCTCTGGACTCATTGCAGTGCATCCCCAGTGGTGCCAATGCACTCTCTGGACTCACGGCACTGTATCCCCAGTGGTGCCAGTGCACTCTCTGGACTCACTGCACTGCATCCCCAGTGGTGCCTGTGAAGTCTCTGGACTCACTGCAGTGCATCCCCAGTGGTGCCAGTGCAATCTCAGGACTCACAGCAGTGCAGCTCCAGTTGGTGCCAGTGCACTCTCTGGACTCACTGCACTGCATCCACAGTGCTGACAGTGCACTCTCTGGACTCACTGCACTGCATCCCCAGTGGTGCCAGTGTACTCTCTGGACTCACTGCAGTGCATCCCCAGTGGTACCAGTGCACTCTCTGGACTCACTGCAGTGCATCCCCAGTGGTGCCAGTGCACTCTCTGGACTCACTGCACTGCATCCCCCGTGGTGCCAGTGCACTCTCTGGACTCACTGCACTGCATCCCCAGTGGTGCCACTGCACTCTCTGAAAACACCGGGGTGCAACCGCAGCGGTGCCAGTGCACTCTCTGCACTCACGGCACTGCATCCCCAGTGGTGCCAGTGCACTCTCTGGACTCACTGCAGTGTATCCCCTGTGGTGCCAGTGCACTCTGTGGACTCAGTGCACTGCATCCCAGTGGTGCCAGTGCACTCTCTGGACTCACTGCAGTGCATCCCCAGTGGTGCCAGTGCACTCTCTGGACTCACTGCACTGCATCCCAATGGTGCCAGTGCACTCTCTGGACTCACTGCAGTGCATCCCCAGTGGTGCCCGTGCACTCTCTGGACTCACTGCAGTGCATCCCCAGTGGTGACAGTGCACTCTCTGGACTCACTGCACTGCATCCCCAGTGGTGCCAGTGCACTCTCTGGACTCACTGCAGTCCATCCCCAGTGGTGGCAGTGCACTCTCTGGACTCACTGCACTGCATCCACAGTGGTGCCAGTGCACTCTCTTTACTCACTGCACTGCATCCCCAGTGGTGCCAGTGCACTCTGTGGACTCACTGTACTGCATCCCCAGTGGTGCCAGTGCACTCTCTGGACTCACTGCACTGCATCCCCAGTGGTGCCAGTGCACTCTCTGGACTCACTGCACTGCATCCCCCGTGGTGCCAGTGCACTCTCTGAACTCACTGCACTGCATCCCCAGTGGTGCCACTGCACTCTCTGAAAACACCGGGGTGCAACCGCAGCGGTGCCAGTGCACTCTCTGCACTCACGGCACTGCATCCCCAGTGGTGCCAGTGCACTCTCTGGACTCACTGCAGTGTATCCCCTGTGGTGCCAGTGCACTCTGTGGACTCAGTGCACTGCATCCCAGTGGTGCCAGTGCACTCTCTGGACTCACTGCAGTGCATCCCCAGTGGTGCCAGTGCACTCTCTGGACTCACTGCACTGCATCCCAATGGTGCCAGTGCACTCTCTGGACTCACTGCAGTGCATCCCCAGTGGTGCCCGTGCACTCTCTGGACTCACTGCAGTGCATCCCCAGTGGTGACAGTGCACTCTCTGGACTCACTGCACTGCATCCCCAGTGGTGCCAGTGCACTCTCTGGACTCACTGCAGTCCATCCCCAGTGGTGCCAGTGCACTCTCTGGACTCACTGCACTGCATCCACAGTGGTGCCAGTGCACTCTCTTTACTCACTGCACTGCATCCCCAGTGGTGCCAGTGCACTCTCTGGACTCACTGTACTGCATCCCCAGTGGTGCCAGTGCACTCTCTGGACTCACTGCACTGCATCCCCAGTGGTGCCAGTGCACTCTCTGGACTCACTGCACTGCATCCCCAGTGGTGCCAGTGCACTCTCTGGACTTGCCGGGGTTCAACCCCAGTGGAGCCAGTGCACTCTCTGGACTCACTGCAGTGCATCCCCAGTGGTGCCAGTGCACTCTCTGGACTCACTGCACTGCATCCCCAGAGGTGCTAGTGCACTCTCTGGACTCACTGCAGTGCATCCCCTGTGGTGCCATTGCACTCTCATGACTCACTGCACTGCATCCCCAGTGGTGCCAGTGCACTCTCTTGTCTCACTGCAGTGCATCCCCAGTGGTGCCAGTGGCTCTCTGGACTCATTGCACTGCATCACCAGTGGTGCCAGTGCACTCTCTGGAGTCACTGCAGTGCATCCCCAGTGGTGCCAGTGTACTCTCTTAACTCACTGCACTGCATCCCCAGTGGTGCCAGTGCACTCTCTGGACTCACTGCAGTGCATCCCCTGTGGTGCCAGTGCACTCTCTGGACTCACTGCTCTTCATCCCCAGTGGTGCCAGTGCACTCTCAGGACTCACTGCACTGCATCCCCAGTGGTGCCAGTGCACTCTCTGGACTCATGGCACTGCATCCCCAGTGGTGCCAGTGCACTCTCTGGACTCACTTCACTTCATCCCCAGTGGTGCCAGTGCACTCTCTGGGCTCACTGCATTGCATCCCCAGTGGTGCCAGTGCACTCTCTGGACTCACTGCACTGCATCCCCAGTGGTGCCACTGCACTCTCTGGACTCACTGCACTGCATCCCCAGTGGTGACAGTGCGCTCTCTGGACTCACTGCACTGCATTTCCAGTGGTGCCAGTGCACTCTCTGGACTCACTTCACTGCATCCCCAGTGGTGCCACTGCACTCTCTGAAAACACCGGGGTGCAACCGCAGCGGTGCCAGTGCACTCTCTGCACTCACGGCAGTGCATCCCCAGTGGTGCCAGTGCACTCTCTGGACTCACTGCAGTGTATCCCCAGTGGTGCCAGTGCACTCTCTGGACTCAGTGCACTGCATCCCAGTGGTGCCAGTGCACTCTCTGGACTCACTGCAGTGCATCCCCATTGGTGCCAGTGCACTCTCTGGACTCACTGCAGTGCATCCCCAGTGGTGCCAGTGCACTCTCTGGACTCACTGCACTGCATCCCCAGTGGTGCCAGTGCACTCTCTGGACTCACTGCACTGCATCCCCAGTGGTGCCAGTGCACTCTCTGGACTCACTGCACTGCATCCCCAGTGGTGACAGTTCAATCTCTGGACTCACGGCAGTGCATCCGCAGTGGTGCCAGTGCACTCTCTGGACTCACTGCTCTGCATCCCCAGTGGTGCCAGTGCACTCCCTGGACTTGCAGGGGTGCATCCCCAGTGGTGCCAGTGCACTCTCTGGACTCACTGCAGTGCATCCCCAGTGGTGCCAGTGAACTGTCTGGACTCATTTCATTCCCAGTGGTGCCAGGGCACTCTCTGGACTCACTGCACTGCATCCCCAGTGGTGCCTGTGAAGTCTCTGGACTCACTGCAGTGCATCCCCAGTGGTGCCAGTGAAGTCTCTGTGTTAGTGTTGGGGAGAATCGAATGGATGTTTTACTAATGTCTCTTAGGTAATGGGACCTACAGTATAATTAAGCATTGCCAAATGTACTTACATTATCAATTAATCTATGTATACTGGATACTTAGGGAGTACATTGAACAATCAAAAGAGTCATTGAAGGGGAACCTTGGGAGGGAAGAGGTACAACCTGACCTTGGATAAGGGCCTGGAAATGATGAAATGAGTTGAAGCAGAACCAAGAAACGGAGGGAGCATGCGTCGAGTAAGAAAGGTGAAAAGTTTAGCGGAGAGGAAGACTCCTTACTTCATCTGGACGACCACCAGAGTGCGCCACGCATGTGCAAAGGGGAGGGGAGCTAATTAGAATGAAAAGCGAGGCTGCTGTTGCAACCTGTAAAGAATATGTATACCTGACGCAATATTGTATGTATAAATAATGGCTGGGAAGTAACGGGACTTGAAGCCAGATTTGGGCACCTGCCCCGGCTTCCAGCGCTGAATAAAGCACCTTCATATAATCACTTGGTGATTATGTGGTTGCTAGGCTAACATCTGGACTCACTGCAGTGCATCCCCAGTGGTGCCAGTGCACTCTCTGGAGTCACTGCAGTGCATCCCCAGTGGTGCCAATGCACTCTCTGGACTCACTGCACTGCATCCCCAGTGGTGCCAGTGCACTCCCTGGACTCAGTGCAGTGCATCCCCAGTGGAGCCAGTGAACTCTCTGGACTCACTGCATTGCATCCCCAGTGGTGCCAGTGCCCTCTCTGGACTCACTGCACTGCATCCCCAGTGGTGCCAGTGCACTCTCTGGACTCACTGCAGTGCATCCACAGTGGTGCCAGTGCACTCTCTGGACTTGCCGGGGTGCATCGCCAGTGGTGCCAGTGCCCTCTCTGGACTCACTGCACTGCATCCCCAGTGGTGCCAGTGCACTCTCTGGACTCACTGCACTGCATCCCCAGTGGTGCCAGTGCACTCTCTGGACTCACTGTACTGCATCCCCAGTGGTGCCAGTGCACTCTCTGGACTCACTGCAGTGCATCCCCAGTGGTGCCAGTGCACTCTCTGGACTCACTGCACTGCATCCCCAGTGGTGCCAGTGCACTCTCTGGACTCACTGCACTGCATCCCCAGTGGTGACAGTGCACTCTCTGCACTCACTGCAGTGCATCCCCAGTGGTGCCAGTGCACTCTCTGGACTCACTGCACTGCATCCCCAGTGGTGCCAGTGCACTCTCTGGACTTGCCGGGGTGCATCCCCAGTGGTGCCAGTGCACTCTCTGGACTCACTGCACTGCATCCCCAGTGGTGCCAGTGCACTCTCTGGACTCACTGCATTCCCAGTGGTGCCAGGGCACTCTCTGGACTCACTGCAGTGCATCCCCAGTGGTGCCTGTGAAGTCTCTGGACTCACTGCAGTGCATCCCCAATGGTGCCAGTGCACTCTTTGGACTCACTACACTGCATCCCCAGTGGTGCCACTGTACTCTCTGGACTCACTGCTCTGCGTTACCATTGGTGCCAGTGAACTATCTGGACTCACTGCAGTGCATCTCCTTTTGTGCCAGTGCACTCTCTGCACTCACTGCACTGCATCCCCAGTGGTGCCAATGCACTCTCTGGACTCACTGCACTGCATCCCCAGTGGTGCCTGTGAAGTCTCTGGTCTCACTGCACTGCATCCCCAGTGGTGCCAGTGCACTCTCTGGAACTCACTGCACTGCATCCCGATTGCAGACAGTGCCCTCTCTGGACTCAGTGCACTGCATCCCCAGTGGTGCCAGTTCACTCTCTGGACTAAATGCACTGCATCCCCTGTGGTGCCAGTGGCTCTCTGGACTCATTGCACTGCATCACCAGTGGTGCCAGTGCACTCTCTGGACTCACTGAACTGCATCCCCAAGGTGCCAGTGCACTCTCTGGACTCACTGCACTGCATCCCCAGTGGTGCCAGTGCACTCTCTGGACTCACTGCACTGCATCCCCAGTGGTGCCAGTGCACTCTCTGGACTCACTGCAGTGCATTTCCAGTGGTGCCAGTGTAGTCTCTGGACTCACTGCACTGCATCCCCAGTTGTGCCAGTGCACTCTCTGGACTCACTGAACTGCATCCCCAAGGTGCCAGTGCACTCTCTGGACTCACTGCACTGCATCCCCAGTGGTGACAGTGCCCTCTCTGGACTCAGTGCACTGCATCCCCAGTGGTGCCAGTTCACTCTCTGGACTAAATGCACTGCATCCCCTGTGGTGCCAGTGGCTCTCTGGACTCATTGCACTGCATCCACAGTGGCACCAGTGTACTCTCTTAACTCACTGCACTGCATCCCCAGTGGTGCCAGTGCACTCTCTGGACTCACTGCACTGCATCCCCAATGGTGCCACTGCACTCTCTGGACTCACTGCACTGCATCCCCAGTGGTGCCAGTGCACTCTCTGGACTCACTGCAGTGCATTTCCAGTGGTGCCAGTGTAGTCTCTGGACTCACTGCACTGCATCCCCAGTTGTGCCAGTGCACTCTCTGGACTCACTGAACTGCATCCCCAAGGTGCCAGTGCACTCTCTGGACTCACTGCACTGCATCCCCAGTGGTGCCAGTGCACTCTCTGGACTCACTGCTCTGCATCCCCCGTGGTGCCAGTGCACTCTCTGGACTCACTGCACTGCATCCCCAGTGGTGCCACTGCACTCTCTGAAAACACCGGGGTGCAACCGCAGCGGTGCCAGTGCACTCTCTGCACTCACGGCACTGCATCCCCCGTGGTGCCACTGCACTCTCTGGACTCACTGCAGTGTATCCCCTGTGTTGCCAGTGCACTCTGTGGACTCAGTGCACTGCATCCCTGTGGTGCCAGTGCACTCTCTGGACTCACTGCACTGCATCCCCAGTGGTGCCAGTGCACTCTCTGGACTCACTGCACTGCATCCCAGTGGTGCCAGTGCACTCTCTGGACTCACTGCAGTGCATCCCCAGTGGTGCCAGTGCACTCTCTGGACTCACTGCAGTGCATCCCCAGTGGTGCCAGTGCACTCTCTGGACTCACTGCACTGCATCCCCAGTGGTGCCAGTGCACTCTCTGGACTCACTGCACTGCATCCCCAGTGGTGCCAGTGCACTCTCTGGACTCACTGCACTGCATCCACAGTGGTGCCAGTGCACTCTCTTTACTCACTGCACTGCATCCCCAGTGGTGCCAGTGCACTCTCTGGACTCACTGTACTGCATCCCCAGTGGTGCCAGTGCACTCTCTGGACTCACTGTACTGCATCCCCAGTGGTGCCAGTGCACTCTCTGGACTCACTGCACTGCATACCCAGTGGTGCCAGTGCACTCTCTGGACTCACTGCAGTGCATCCCCAGTGGTGCCAGTGCACTCTCTGCACTCACTGCAGTGCATCCCCAGTGGTGCCAGTGCACTCTCTGGACTCACTGCACTGCATCCCCAGTGGTGCCAGTGCACTCTCTGGACTTGCCGGGGTGCATCCCCAGTGGTGCCAGTGCACTCTCTGGACTCACTGCATTGCATCCCCAGTGGTGCCAGTGCACTCTCTGGACTCACTGCATTCCCAGTGGTGCCAGGGCACTCTCTGGACTCACTGCACTGCATCCCCAGTGGTGCCACTGTACTCTCTTTACTCACTGCACTGCATCCCCAGTGGTGCCAGTGCACTCTCTGGACTCACTGTACTGCATCCCCAGTGGTGCCAGTGCACTCTCTGGACTCACTGCACTGCATCCCCAGTGGTGCCAGTGCACTCTCTGGACTCACTGCACTGCATACCCAGTGGTGCCAGTGCACTCTCTGGACTCACTGCAGTGCATCCCCAGTGGTGCCAGTGCACTCTCTGGACTCACTGCATTCCCAGTGGTGCCAGGGCACTCTCTGGACTCACTGCACTGCATCCCCAGTGGTGCCAGTGCACTCTCTGGACTCACTGCAGTGCATCCCCAGTGGTGCCAGTGCACTGTCTGGACTCACTGCATTCCCAGTGGTGCCAGGGCACTCTCTGGACTCACTGCACTGCATCTCCAGTGGTGCCTGTGAAGTCTCTGGACTCACTGCAGTGCATCCCCAATGGTGCCAGTGCACTCTTTGGACTCACTGCACTGCATCCCCTGTGGTGCGAGTGCACTCTCTCGACTCACTGCTCTGCGTTACCATTGGTGCCAGTGCACTCTCTGGACTCACTGCACTGCATCCCCAGTGGTGCCAGTGCACACTCTGGACTCACTGCAGTGCATCCCCAGTGGTGCTAGTGCACTCTCTGGACTCACTGCACTGCATCCCCTGTGGTGCGAGTGCACTCTCTCGACTCACTGCTCTGCGTTACCATTGGTGCCAGTGCACTCTCTGGACTCATTGCAGTGCATCCCCAGTGGTGCCAAAGCACTCTCTGGACTCACGGCACTGCATCCCCAGTGGTGCCAGTGCACTCTCTGGACTCACTGCACTGCATCCCCAATGGTGCCTCTGAAGTCTCTGAACTCACTGCACTGCATCCCCAGTGGTGCCAGTGCAATCTCAGGACTCACAGCAGTGCAGCTCCAGTTGGTGCCAGTGCACTCTCTGGACTCACTGCACTGCATCCCCAGTGCTGACAGTGCACTCTCTGGACTCACTGCACTGCATCCCCAGTGGTGGCAGTGCACTCTCTGGACTCAGTGGACTGCATCCCCAGTGGTGCCACTGCACTCTCTGGACTCACTGCAGTGCATCCCCAGTGGTGCCAGTGCACTCTCTGGACTCACTGCACTGCATCGCCAGTGGTGCCAGTGCACTCTCTGGACTCACTGCACTGCATACCCAGTGGTGCCAGTGCACTCTCTGGACTCACTGCAGTGCATAACCAGTGGTGCCATTGCACTCTCTGCACTCACTGCAGTGCATCCCCAGTGGTGCCAGTGCACTCTCTGGACTTGCCGGGGTGCATCCCCAGTGGTGCCAGTGCACTCTCTGGACTCACTGCACTGCATCCCCAGTGGTGCCAGTGCACTCTCTGGACTCACTGCATTCCCAGTGGTGCCAGGGCACTCTCTGGACTCACTGCAGTGCATCCCCAGTGGTGCCTGTGAAGTCTCTGGACTCACTGCAGTGCATCCCCAATGGTGCCAGTGCACTCTTTGGACTCACTACACTGCATCCCCAGTGGTGCCACTGTACTCTCTGGACTCACTGCTCTGCGTTACCATTGGTGCCAGTGCACTATCTGGACTCACTGCAGTGCATCTCCTTTTGTGCCAGTGCACTCTCTGCACTCACTGCACTGCATCCCCAGTGGTGCCAATGCACTCTCTGGACTCACTGCACTGCATCCCCAGTGGTGCCTGTGAAGTCTCTGGTCTCACTGCACTGCATCCCCAGTGGTGCCAGTGCACTCTCTGGAACTCACTGCACTGCATCCCGATTGCAGACAGTGCCCTCTCTGGACTCAGTGCACTGCATCCCCAGTGGTGCCAGTTCACTCTCTGGACTAAATGCACTGCATCCCCTGTGGTGCCAGTGGCTCTCTGGACTCATTGCACTGCATCACCAGTGGTGCCAGTGCACTCTCTGGACTCACTGAACTGCATCCCCAAGGTGCCAGTGCACTCTCTGGACTCACTGCACTGCATCCAGAGTGGTGCCAGTGCACTCTCTGGACTCACTGCACTGCATCCCCAGTGGTGCCAGTGCACTCTCTGGACTCACTGCAGTGCATTTCCAGTGGTGCCAGTGTAGTCTCTGGACTCACTGCACTGCATCCCCAGTTGTGCCAGTGCACTCTCTGGACTCACTGCACTGCATCCCCAAGGTGCCAGTGCACTCTCTGGACTCACTGCACTGCATCCCCAGTGGTGCCAGTGCACTCTCTGGACTCACTGCTCTGCATCCCCAGTGGTGCCACTGCACTCTCTGAAAACACCGGGGTGCAACCGCAGCGGTGCCAGTGCACTCTCTGCACTCACGGCACTGCATCCCCAGTGGTGCCAGTGCACTCTCTGGACTCACTGCAGTGTATCCCCTGTGTTGCCAGTGCACTCTGTGGACTCAGTGCACTGCATCCCTGTGGTGCCAGTGCACTCTCTGGACTCACTGCACTGCATCCCCAGTGGTGCCAGTGCACTCTCTGGACTCACTGCACTGCATCCCAGTGGTGCCAGTGCACTCTCTGGACTCACTGCACTGCATCCCCAGTGGTGCCAGTGCACTCTCTGGACTCACTGCAGTGCATCCCCAGTGGTGCCAGTGCACTCTCTGGACTCACTGCACTGCATCCCCAGTGGTGCCAGTGCACTCTCTGGACTCACTGCAGTGCATCCCCAGTGGTGCCAGTGCACTCTCTGGACTCACTGCACTGCATCCACAGTGGTGCCAGTGCACTCTCTTTACTCACTGCACTGCATCCCCAGTGGTGCCAGTGCACTCTCTGGACTCACTGTACTGCATCCCCAGTGGTGCCAGTGCACTCTCTGGACTCACTGTACTGCATCCCCAGTGGTGCCAGTGCACTCTCTGGACTCACTGCACTGCATACCCAGTGGTGCCAGTGCACTCTCTGGACTCACTGCAGTGCATCCCCAGTGGTGCCAGTGCACTCTCTGCACTCACTGCAGTGCATCCCCAGTGGTGCCAGTGCACTCTCTGGACTCACTGCACTGCATCCCCAGTGGTGCCAGTGCACTCTCTGGACTTGCCGGGGTGCATCCCCAGTGGTGCCAGTGCACTCTCTGGACTCACTGCATTGCATCCCCAGTGGTGCCAGTGCACTCTCTGGACTCACTGCATTCCCAGTGGTGCCAGGGCACTCTCTGGACTCACTGCTCTGCATCCCCAGTGGTGCCACTGTACTCTCTTTACTCACTGCACTGCATCCCCAGTGGTGCCAGTGCACTCTCTGGACTCACTGTACTGCATCCCCAGTGGTGCCAGTGCACTCTCTGGACTCACTGCACTGCATACCCAGTGGTGCCAGTGCACTCTCTGGACTCACTGCAGTGCATCCCCAGTGGTGCCAGTGCACTCTCTGCACTCACTGCAGTGCATCCCCAGTGGTGCCAGTGCACTCTCTGGACTCACTGCACTGCATCCCCAGTGGTGCCAGTGCACTCTCTGGACTTGCCGGGGTGCATCCCCAGTGGTGCTAGTGCACTCTCTAGACTCACTGCAGTGCATCCCCAGTGGTGCCAGTGCACTGTCTGGACTCACTGCATTCCCAGTGGTGCCAGGGCACTCTCTGGACTCACTGCACTGCATCCCCAGTGGTGCCTGTGAAGTCTCTGGACTCACTGCAGTGCATCCCCAATGGTGCCAGTGCACTCTTTGGACTCACTGCACTGCATCCCCAGTGGTGCCACTGTACTCTCTGGACTCACTACACTGCATCCCCTGTGGTGCCAGTGCCCTCTGTGGACTCACTGCACTACATCCCCAGTGGTGCCAGTGCACTCTCTGGACTCACTGCACTGCATCCCCAGTGGTGCCAGTGCACTCTCTGGACTCACTGCACTGCATACCCAGTGGTGCCAGTGCACTCTCTGGACTCACTGCACTGCATCCCCAGTGGTGCCAGTGCACTCTCTGCACTCACTGCAGTGCATCCCCAGTGGTGCCAGTGCACTCTCTGGACTCACTGCACTGCATCCCCAGTGGTGCCAGTGCACTCTCTGCACTCACTGCAGTGCATCCCCAGTGGTGCCAGTGCACTCTCTGGACTCACTGCAGTGCATCCCCAGTGGTGCCAGTGCACTCTCTGGACTCACTGCATTCCCAGTGGTGCCAGGGCACTCTCTGGACTCACTGCACTGCATCCCCAGTGGTGCCACTGTACTCTCTTTACTCACTGCACTGCATCCCCAGTGGTGCCAGTGCACTCTCTGGACTCACTGTACTGCATCCCCAGTGGTGCCAGTGCACTCTCTGGACTCACTGCACTGCATCCCCAGTGGTGCCAGTGCACTCTCTGGACTCACTGCACTGCATCCCCAGTGGTGCCAGTGCACTCTCTGCACTCACCGCAGTGCATCCCCAGTGGTGCCAGTGCACTCTCTGGACTTTCCGGGGTGCATCCCCAGTGGTGCCAGTGCACTCTCTGGACTCACTGCAGTGCATCCCCAGTGGTGCCAGTGCACTGTCTGGACTCACTGCATTCCCAGTGGTGCCAGGGCACTCTCTGGACTCACTGCACTGCATCTCCAGTGGTGCCTGTGAAGTCTCTGGACTCACTGCAGTGCATCCCCAATGGTGCCAGTGCACTCTTTGGACTCACTGCACTGCATCCCCTGTGGTGCGAGTGCACTCTCTTGACTCACTGCTCTGCGTTACCATTGGTGCCAGTGCACTCTCTGGACTCACTGCACTGCATCCCCAGTGGTGCCAGTGCACACTCTGGACTCACTGCAGTGCATCCCCAGTGGTGCTAGTGCACTCTCTGGACTCACTGCACTGCATCCCCTGTGGTGCGAGTGCACTCTCTCGACTCACTGCTCTGCGTTACCATTGGTGCCAGTGCACTCTCTGGACTCATTGCAGTGCATCCCCAGTGGTGCCAGTGCACTCTCTGGACTCACTGCACTGCATCCCCAATGGTGCCTCTGAAGTCTCTGGACTCACTGCAGTGCATCCCCAGTGGTGCCAGTGCAATCTCAGGACTCACAGCAGTGCAGCTCCAGTTGGTGCCAGTGCACTCTCTGGACAAACTGCACTGCATCCCCAGTGCTGACAGTGCACTCTCTGGACTCGCTGCACTGCATCCCCAGTGGTGGCAGTGCACTCTCTGGACTCAGTGGACTGCATCCCCAGTGGTGCCACTGCACTCTCTGGACTCACTGCAGTGCATCCCCAGTGGTGCCAGTGCACTCTCTGGACTCACTGCACTGCATCGCCAGTGGTGCCAGTGCACTCTCTGGACTCACTGCACTGCATACCCAGTGGTGCCAGTGCACTCTCTGGACTCACTGCAGTGCATCCCCAGTGGTGCCAGTGCACTCTCTGCACTCACTGCAGTGCATCCCCAGTGGTGCCAGTGCACTCTCTGGACTCACTGCACTGCATCCCCAGTGGTGCCAGTGCACTCTCTGGACTTGCCGGGGTGCATCCCCAGTGGTGCCAGTGCACTCTCTGGACTCACTGCAGTGCATCCCCAGTGGTGCCAGTGCACTCTCTGGACTCACTGCATTCCCAGTGGTGCCAGTGCACTCTCTGGACTCACTGCACTGCATCCCCAGTGGTGCCAGTGCACTCTCTGGACTCACTGCACTGCATCCCCAGTGGTGACAGTGCACTCTCTGCACTCACTGCAGTGCATCCCCAGTGGTGCCAGTGCACTCTCTGGACTCACTGCACTGCATCCCCAGTGGTGCCAGTGCACTGTCTGGACTTGCCGGGGTGCATCCCCAGTGGAGCCAGTGCACTCTCTGGACTCACTGCAGTGCATCCCCAGTGGTGCCAGTGCACTCTCTGGACTCACTGCATTCCAAGTGGTGCCAGGGCACTCTCTGGACTCACTGCACTGCATCCCCAGTGGTGCCTGTGAAGTCTCTGGACTCACTGCAGTGCATCCCCAATGGTGCCAGTGCACTCTCTGGACTCACTGCACTGCATCCCCAGTGGTGCCAGTGCACTCTCTGGACTCACTGCATTCCCAGTGGTGCCAGGGCACTCTCTGGACTCACTGCACTGCATCCCCAATGGTGCCAGTGCACTCTTTGGACTCACTGCACTGCATCCCCTGTGGTGCGAGTGCACTCTCTCGACTCACTGCTCTGCGTTACCATTGGTGCCAGTGCACTCTCTGGACTCACTGCACTGCATCCCCAGTGGTGCCAGTGCACACTCTGGACTCACTGCAGGGCATCCCCAGTGGTGCTAGTGCACTCTCTGGAATCACTGCACTGCATCCCCTGTGGTGCGAGTGCACTCTCTCGACTCACTGCTCTGCGTTACCATTGGTGCCAGTGCACTCTCTGGACTCATTGCAGTGCATCCCTAGTGGTGCCAATGCATTCTCTGGACTCACGGCACTGTATCCCCAGTGGTGCCAGTGCACTCTCTGGACTCACTGCACTGCATCCCCAGTGGTGCCTGTGAAGTCTCTGGACTCACTGCAGTGCATCCCCAGTGGTGCCAGTGCAATCTCAGGACTCACAGCAGTGCAGCTCCAGTTGGTGCCAGTGCACTCTCTGGACTCACTGCACTGCATCCACAGTGCTGACAGTGCACTCTCTGGACTCACTGCACTGCATCCCCAGTGGTGCCAGTGTACTCTCTGGACTCAGTGGACTGCATCCCCAGTGGTGCCACTGCACTCTCTGGACTCACTGCAGTGCATCCCCAGTGGTGCCAGTGCACTCTCTGGACTCACTGCACTGCATCCCCAGTGGTGCCAGTGCACTCTCTGGACTCACTGCAGTGCATTCCCTTTTGTGCCAGTGCACTCTCTGCACTCACTGCACTGCATCCCCAGTGGTGCCAGTGCACTCTCTGGACTCACTGCACTGCATCCCCAGTGGTGCCTGTGAAGTCTCTGGTCTCACTGCACTGCATCCCCAGTGGTGCCAGTGCACTCTCTGGACTCACTGCACTGCATCCCCATTGCTGACAGTGCCCTCTCTGGACTCAGTGCACTGCATCCCCAGTGGTGCCAGTTCACTCTCTGGACTCACTGCACTGCATCCCCAGTTGTGCCAGTGGCTCTCTGGACTCATTGCACTGCATCACCAGTGGTGCCAGTGCACTCTCTGGACTCACTGCAGTGCATCCACAGTGGCGCCAGTGTACTCTCTTAACTCACTGCACTGCATCACCAGTGGTGCCAGTGCACTCTCTGGACTCACTGCACTGCATCCCCAATGGTGCCACTGCACTCTCTGGACTCACTGCACTGCATCCCCAGTGGTGCCAGTGCACTCTGTGGACTCACTGCACTGCATCCCCAGTGGTGCCAGTGCACTCTCTGGACTCACTGAACTGCATCCCCAGTGGTGCCAGTGCACTCTCTGGACTCACTGCACTGCATCCCCAGTGGTGCCAGTGCACTCTCTGGACTCACTGCACTGCATCCCCAGTGGTGACAGTGCACTCTCTGGACTCACTGCACTGCATCCCCCGTGGTGCCAGTGCACTCTCTGGACTCACTGCACTGCATCCCCAGTGGTGCCACTGCACTCTCTGAAAACACCGGGGTGCAACCGCAGAGGTGCCAGTGCACTCTCTGCACTCACGGCACTGCATCCCCAGTGGTGCCAGTGCACTCTCTGGACTCACTGCAGTGTATCCCCTGTGGTGCCAGTGCACTCTGTGGACTCAGTGCACTGCATCCCAGTGGTGCCAGTGCACTCTCTGGACTCACTGCAGTGCATCCCCAGTGGTGCCAGTGCACTCTCTGGACTCACTGCACTGCATCCCAATGGTGCCAGTGCACTCTCTGGACTCACTGCAGTGCATCCCCAGTGGTGCCCGTGCACTCTCTGGACTCACTGCAGTGCATCCCCAGTGGTGACAGTGCACTCTCTGGACTCACTGCACTGCATCCCCAGTGGTGCCAGTGCACTCTCTGGACTCACTGCAGTCCATCCCCAGTGGTGGCAGTGCACTCTCTGGACTCACTGCACTGCATCCACAGTGGTGCCAGTGCACTCTCTTTACTCACTGCACTGCATCCCCAGTGGTGCCAGTGCACTCTCTGGACTCACTGTACTGCATCCCCAGTGGTGCCAGTGCACTCTCTGGACTCACTGCACTGCATCCCCAGTGGTGCCAGTGCACTCTCTGGACTCACTGCACTGCATCCCCCGTGGTGCCAGTGCACTCTCTGAACTCACTGCACTGCATCCCCAGTGGTGCCACTGCACTCTCTGAAAACACCGGGGTGCAACCGCAGCGGTGCCAGTGCACTCTCTGCACTCACGGCACTGCATCCCCAGTGGTGCCAGTGCACTCTCTGGACTCACTGCAGTGTATCCCCTGTGGTGCCAGTGCACTCTGTGGACTCAGTGCACTGCATCCCAGTGGTGCCAGTGCACTCTCTGGACTCACTGCAGTGCATCCCCAGTGGTGCCAGTGCACTCTCTGGACTCACTGCACTGCATCCCAATGGTGCCAGTGCACTCTCTGGACTCACTGCAGTGCATCCCCAGTGGTGCCCGTGCACTCTCTGGACTCACTGCAGTGCATCCCCAGTGGTGACAGTGCACTCTCTGGACTCACCGGGGTGCATCCCCAGTGGTGCCAGTGCACTCTCTGGACTCACTGCAGTCCATCCCCAGTGGTGCCAGTGCACTCTCTGGACTCACTGCACTGCATCCACAGTGGTGCCAGTGCACTCTCTTTACTCACTGCACTGCATCCCCAGTGGTGCCAGTGCACTCTCTGGACTCACTGTACTGCATCCCCAGTGGTGCCAGTGCACTCTCTGGACTCACTGCACTGCATCCCCAGTGGTGCCAGTGCACTCTCTGGACTCACTGCACTGCATCCCCAGTGGTGCCAGTGCACTCTCTGGACTTGCCGGGGTTCAACCCCAGTGGAGCCAGTGCACTCTCTGGACTCACTGCAGTGCATCCCCAGTGGTGCCAGTGCACTCTCTGGACTCACTGCACTGCATCCCCAGAGGTGCTAGTGCACTCTCTGGACTCACTGCAGTGCATCCCCTGTGGTGCCATTGCACTCTCATGACTCACTGCACTGCATCCCCAGTGGTGCCAGTGCACTCTCTTGTCTCACTGCAGTGCATCCCCAGTGGTGCCAGTGGCTCTCTGGACTCATTGCACTGCATCACCAGTGGTGCCAGTGCACTCTCTGGAGTCACTGCAGTGCATCCCCAGTGGTGCCAGTGTACTCTCTTAACTCACTGCACTGCATCCCCAGTGGTGCCAGTGCACTCTCTGGACTCACTGCAGTGCATCCCCTGTGGTGCCAGTGCACTCTCTGGACTCACTGCTCTTCATCCCCAGTGGTGCCAGTGCACTCTCAGGACTCACTGCACTGCATCCCCAGTGGTGCCAGTGCACTCTCTGGACTCATGGCACTGCATCCCCAGTGGTGCCAGTGCACTCTCTGGACTCACTTCACTTCATCCCCAGTGGTGCCAGTGCACTCTCTGGGCTCACTGCATTGCATCCCCAGTGGTGCCAGTGCACTCTCTGGACTCACTGCACTGCATCCCCAGTGGTGCCACTGCACTCTCTGGACTCACTGCACTGCATCCCCAGTGGTGACAGTGCGCTCTCTGGACTCACTGCACTGCATTTCCAGTGGTGCCAGTGCACTCTCTGGACTCACTTCACTGCATCCCCAGTGGTGCCACTGCACTCTCTGAAAACACCGGGGTGCAACCGCAGCGGTGCCAGTGCACTCTCTGCACTCACGGCAGTGCATCCCCAGTGGTGCCAGTGCACTCTCTGGACTCACTGCAGTGTATCCCCAGTGGTGCCAGTGCACTCTCTGGACTCACTGCACTGCATCCCAGTGGTGCCAGTGCACTCTCTGGACTCACTGCAGTGCATCCCCATTGGTGCCAGTGCACTCTCTGGACTCACTGCAGTGCATCCCCAGTGGTGCCAGTGCACTCTCTGGACTCACTGCACTGCATCCCCAGTGGTGCCAGTGCACTCTCTGGACTCACTGCACTGCATCCCCAGTGGTGCCAGTGCACTCTCTGGACTCACTGCACTGCATCCCCAGTGGTGACAGTTCAATCTCTGGACTCACGGCAGTGCATCCGCAGTGGTGCCAGTGCACTCTCTGGACTCACTGCTCTGCATCCCCAGTGGTGCCAGTGCACTCCCTGGACTTGCAGGGGTGCATCCCCAGTGGTGCCAGTGCACTCTCTGGACTCACTGCAGTGCATCCCCAGTGGTGCCAGTGAACTGTCTGGACTCATTTCATTCCCAGTGGTGCCAGGGCACTCTCTGGACTCACTGCACTGCATCCCCAGTGGTGCCTGTGAAGTCTCTGGACTCACTGCAGTGCATCCCCAGTGGTGCCAGTGAAGTCTCTGTGTTAGTGTTGGGGAGAATCGAATGGATGTTTTACTAATGTCTCTTAGGTAATGGGACCTACAGTATAATTAAGCATTGCCAAATGTACTTACATTATCAATTAATCTATGTATACTGGATACTTAGGGAGTACATTGAACAATCAAAAGAGTCATTGAAGGGGAACCTTGGGAGGGAAGAGGTACAACCTGACCTTGGATAAGGGCCTGGAAATGATGAAATGAGTTGAAGCAGAACCAAGAAACGGAGGGAGCATGCGTCGAGTAAGAAAGGTGAAAAGTTTAGCGGAGAGGAAGACTCCTTACTTCATCTGGACGACCACCAGAGTGCGCCACGCATGTGCAAAGGGGAGGGGAGCTAATTAGAATGAAAAGCGAGGCTGCTGTTGCAACCTGTAAAGAATATGTATACCTGACGCAATATTGTATGTATAAATAACGGCTGGGAAGTAACGGGACTTGAAGCCAGATTTGGGCACCTGCCCCGGCTTCCAGCGCTGAATAAAGCACCTTCATATAATCACTTGGTGATTATGTGGTTGCTAGGCTAACATCTGGACTCACTGCAGTGCATCCCCAGTGGTGCCAGTGCACTCTCTGGAGTCACTGCAGTGCATCCCCAGTGGTGCCAATGCACTCTCTGGACTCACTGCACTGCATCCCCAGTGGTGCCAGTGCACTCCCTGGACTCAGTGCAGTGCATCCCCAGTGGAGCCAGTGAACTCTCTGGACTCACTGCATTGCATCCCCAGTGGTGCCAGTGCACTCTCTGGACTCACTGCACTGCATCCCCAGTGGTGCCAGTGCACTCTCTGGACTCACTGCAGTGCATCCACAGTGGTGCCAGTGCACTCTCTGGACTTGCCGGGGTGCATCGCCACTGGTGCCAGTGCCCTCTCTGGACTCACTGCACTGCATCCCCAGTGGTGCCAGTGCACTCTCTGGACTCACTGCAGTGCATCCCCAGTGGTGCCAGTGCACTCTCTGGACTCACTGCACTGCATCCACAGTGGTGCCAGTGCACTCTCTTTACTCACTGCACTGCATCCCCAGTGGTGCCAGTGCACTCTCTGGACTCACTGTACTGCATCCCCAGTGGTGCCAGTGCACTCTCTGGACTCACTGTACTGCATCCCCAGTGGTGCCAGTGCACTCTCTGCACTCACTGCACTGCATCCCCAGTGGTGCCAGTGCACTCTCTGGACTCACTGCAGTGCATCCCCAGTGGTGCCAGTGCACTCTCTGGACTTGCCGGGGTGCATCCCCAGTGGTGCCAGTGCACTCTCTGGACTCACTGCACTGCATCCCCAGTGGTGCCAGTGCACTCTCTGGACTCACTGCATTCCCAGTGGTGCCAGGGCACTCTCTGGACTCACTGCAGTGCATCCCCAGTGGTGCCTGTGAAGTCTCTGGACTCACTGCAGTGCATCCCCAATGGTGCCAGTGCACTCTTTGGACTCACTACACTGCATCCCCAGTGGTGCCACTGTACTCTCTGGACTCACTGCTCTGCGTTACCATTGGTGCCAGTGAACTATCTGGACTCACTGCAGTGCATCTCCTTTTGTGCCAGTGCACTCTCTGCACTCACTGCACTGCATCCCCAGTGGTGCCAATGCACTCTCTGGACTCACTGCACTGCATCCCCAGTGGTGCCTGTGAAGTCTCTGGTCTCACTGCACTGCATCCCCAGTGGTGCCAGTGCACTCTCTGGAACTCACTGCACTGCATCCCGATTGCAGACAGTGCCCTCTCTGGACTCAGTGCACTGCATCCCCAGTGGTGCCAGTTCACTCTCTGGACTAAATGCACTGCATCCCCTGTGGTGCCAGTGGCTCTCTGGACTCATTGCACTGCATCACCAGTGGTGCCAGTGCACTCTCTGGACTCACTGAACTGCATCCCCAAGGTGCCAGTGCACTCTCTGGACTCACTGCACTGCATCCCCAGTGGTGCCAGTGCACTCTCTGGACTCACTGCACTGCATCCCCAGTGGTGCCAGTGCACTCTCTGGACTCACTGCAGTGCATTTCCAGTGGTGCCAGTGTAGTCTCTGGACTCACTGCACTGCATCCCCAGTTGTGCCAGTGCACTCTCTGGACTCACTGAACTGCATCCCCAAGGTGCCAGTGCACTCTCTGGACTCACTGCACTGCATCCCCAGTGGTGACAGTGCCCTCTCTGGACTCAGTGCACTGCATCCCCAGTGGTGCCAGTTCACTCTCTGGACTAAATGCACTGCATCCCCTGTGGTGCCAGTGGCTCTCTGGACTCATTGCACTGCATCCACAGTGGCGCCAGTGTACTCTCTTAACTCACTGCACTGCATCCCCAGTGGTGCCAGTGCACTCTCTGGACTCACTGCACTGCATCCCCAATGGTGCCACTGCACTCTCTGGACTCACTGCACTGCATCCCCAGTGGTGCCAGTGCACTCTCTGGACTCACTGCAGTGCATTTCCAGTGGTGCCAGTGTAGTCTCTGGACTCACTGCACTGCATCCCCAGTTGTGCCAGTGCACTCTCTGGACTCACTGAACTGCATCCCCAAGGTGCCAGTGCACTCTCTGGACTCACTGCACTGCATCCCCAGTGGTGCCAGTGCACTCTCTGGACTCACTGCTCTGCATCCCCCGTGGTGCCAGTGCACTCTCTGGACTCACTGCACTGCATCCCCAGTGGTGCCACTGCACTCTCTGAAAACACCGGGGTGCAACCGCAGCGGTGCCAGTGCACTCTCTGCACTCACGGCACTGCATCCCCAGTGGTGCCAGTGCACTCTCTGGACTCACTGCAGTGTATCCCCTGTGTTGCCAGTGCACTCTGTGGACTCAGTGCACTGCATCCCTGTGGTGCCAGTGCACTCTCTGGACTCACTGCACTGCATCCCCAGTGGTGCCAGTGCACTCTCTGGACTCACTGCACTGCATCCCAGTGGTGCCAGTGCACTCTCTGGACTCACTGCAGTGCATCCCCAGTGGTGCCAGTGCACTCTCTGGACTCACTGCAGTGCATCCCCAGTGGTGCCAGTGCACTCTCTGGACTCACTGCACTGCATCCCCAGTGGTGCCAGTGCACTCTCTGGACTCACTGCAGTGCATCCCCAGTGGTGCCAGTGCACTCTCTGGACTCACTGCACTGCATCCACAGTGGTGCCAGTGCACTCTCTTTACTCACTGCACTGCATCCCCAGTGGTGCCAGTGCACTCTCTGGACTCACTGTACTGCATTCCCAGTGGTGCCAGTGCACTCTCTGGACTCACTGTACTGCATCCCCAGTGGTGCCAGTGCACTCTCTGGACTCACTGCACTGCATGCCCAGTGGTGCCAGTGCACTCTCTGGACTCACTGCAGTGCATCCCCAGTGGTGCCAGTGCACTCTCTGCACTCACTGCAGTGCATCCCCAGTGGTGCCAGTGCACTCTCTGGACTCACTGCACTGCATCCCCAGTGGTGCCAGTGCACTCTCTGGACTTGCCGGGGTGCATCCCCAGTGGTGCCAGTGCACTCTCTGGACTCACTGCATTGCATCCCCAGTGGTGCCAGTGCACTCTCTGGACTCACTGCATTCCCAGTGGTGCCAGGGCACTCTCTGGACTCACTGCACTGCATCCCCAGTGGTGCCACTGTACTCTCTTTACTCACTGAACTGCATCCCCAGTGGTGCCAGTGCACTCTCTGGACTCACTGTACTGCATCCCCAGTGGTGCCAGTGCACTCTCTGGACTCACTGCACTGCATCCCCAGTGGTGCCAGTGCACTCTCTGGACTCACTGCACTGCATACCCAGTGGTGCCAGTGCACTCTCTGGACTCACTGCAGTGCATCCCCAGTGGTGCCAGTGCACTCTCTGGACTCACTGCATTCCCAGTGGTGCCAGGGCACTCTCTGGACTCACTGCACTGCATCCCCAGTGGTGCCAGTGCACTCTCTGGACTCACTGCAGTGCATCCCTAGTGGTGCCAGTGCACTGTCTGGACTCACTGCATTCCCAGTGGTGCCAGGGCACTCTCTGGACTCACTGCACTGCATCTCCAGTGGTGCCTGTGAAGTCTCTGGACTCACTGCAGTGCATCCCCAATGGTGCCAGTGCACTCTTTGGACTCACTGCACTGCATCCCCTGTGGTGCGAGTGCACTCTCTCGACTCACTGCTCTGCGTTACCATTGGTGCCAGTGCACTCTCTGGACTCACTGCACTGCATCCCCAGTGGTGCCAGTGCACACTCTGGACTCACTGCAGTGCATCCCCAGTGGTGCTAGTGCACTCTCTGGACTCACTGCACTGCATCCCCTGTGGTGCGAGTGCACTCTCTCGACTCACTGCTCTGCGTTACCATTGGTGCCAGTGCACTCTCTGGACTCATTGCAGTGCATCCCCAGTGGTGCCAATGCACTCTCTGGAGTCACGGCACTGCATCCCCAGTGGTGCCAGTGCACTCTCTGGACTCACTGCACTGCATCCCCAATGGTGCCTCTGAAGTCTCTGAACTCACTGCACTGCATCCCCAGTGGTGCCAGTGCAATCTCAGGACTCACAGCAGTGCAGCTCCAGTTGGTGCCAGTGCACTCTCTGGACTCACTGCACTGCATCCCCAGTGCTGACAGTGCACTCTCTGGACTCACTGCACTGCATCCCCAGTGGTGGCAGTGCACTCTCTGGACTCAGTGGACTGCATCCCCAGTGGTGCCACTGCACTCTCTGGACTCACTGCAGTGCATCCCCAGTGGTGCCAGTGCACTCTCTGGACTCACTGCACTGCATCGCCAGTGGTGCCAGTGCACTCTCTGGACTCACTGCACTGCATACCCAGTGGTGCCAGTGCACTCTCTGGACTCACTGCAGTGCATAACCAGTGGTGCCATTGCACTCTCTGCACTCACTGCAGTGCATCCCCAGTGGTGCCAGTGCACTCTCTGGACTTGCCGGGGTGCATCCCCAGTGGTGCCAGTGCACTCTCTGGACTCACTGCACTGCATCCCCAGTGGTGCCAGTGTACTCTCTGGACTCACTGCATTCCCAGTGGTGCCAGGGCACTCTCTGGACTCACTGCAGTGCATCCCCAGTGGTGCCTGTGAAGTCTCTGGACTCACTGCAGTGCATCCCCAATGGTGCCAGTGCACTCTTTGGACTCACTACACTGCATCCCCAGTGGTGCCACTGTACTCTCTGGACTCACTGCTCTGCGTTACCATTGGTGCCAGTGCACTATCTGGACTCACTGCAGTGCATCTCCTTTTGTGCCAGTGCACTCTCTGCACTCACTGCACTGCATCCCCAGTGGTGCCAATGCACTCTCTGGACTCACTGCACTGCATCCCCAGTGGTGCCTGTGAAGTCTCTGGTCTCACTGCACTGCATCCCCAGTGGTGCCAGTGCACTCTCTGGAACTCACTGCACTGCATCCCGATTGCAGACAGTGCCCTCTCTGGACTCAGTGCACTGCATCCCCAGTGGTGCCAGTTCACTCTCTGGACTAAATGCACTGCATCCCCTGTGGTGCCAGTGGCTCTCTGGACTCATTGCACTGCATCACCAGTGGTGCCAGTGCACTCTCTGGACTCACTGAACTGCATCCCCAGTGGTGCCAGTGCACTCTCTGGACTCACTGCATTCCCAGTGGTGCCAGGGCACTCTCTGGACTCACTGCACTGCATCCCCAGTGGTGCCTGTGAAGTCTCTGGACTCACTGCAGTGCAACCCCAATGCTGCCAGTGCACTCTTTGGACTCACTGCACTGCATCCCCTGTGGTGCGAGTGCACTCTCTCGACTCACTGCTCTGCTTTACCATTGGTGCCAGTGCACTCTCTGGACTCACTGAACTGCATCCCCCAGGTGCCAGTGCACTCTCTGGACTCACTGCACTGCATCCCCAGTGGTGCCAGTGCACTCTCTGGACTCACTGCTCTGCATCCCCCGTGGTGCCAGTGCACTCTCTGGACTCACTGCACTGCATCCCCAGTGGTGCCACTGCACTCTCTGAAAACACCGGGGTACAACCGCAGCGGTGCCAGTGCACTCTCTGCACTCACGGCACTGCATCCCCAGTGGTGCCAGTGCACTCTCTGGACTCACTGCAGTGTATCCCCTGTGTTGCCAGTGCACTCTGTGGACTCAGTGCACTGCATCCCTGTGGTGCCAGTGCACTCTCTGGACTCACTGCACTGCATCCCAGTGGTGCCAGTGCACTCTCTGGACTCACTGCACTGCATCCCAGTGGTGCCAGTGCACTCTCTGGACTCACTGCAGTGCATCCCCAGTGGTGCCAGTGCACTCTCTGGACTCACTGCAGTGCATCCCCAGTGGTGCCAGTGCACTCTCTGGACTCACTGCAGTGCATCCCCAGTGGTGCCAGTGCACTCTCTGGACTCACTGCAGTGCATCCCCAGTGGTGCCAGTGCACTCTCTGGACTCACTGCACTGCATCCACAGTGGTGCCAGTGCACTCTCTTTACTCACTGCACTGCATCCCCAGTGGTGCCAGTGCACTCTCTGGACTCACTGTACTGCATCCCCAGTGGTGCCAGTGCACTCTCTGGACTCACTGTACTGCATCCCCAGTGGTGCCATTGCACTCTCTGGACTCCCTGCACTGCATACCCAGTGGTGCCAGTGCACTCTCTGGACTCACTGCAGTGCATCCCCAGTGGTGCCAGTGCACTCTCTGCACTCACTGCAGTGCATCCCCAGTGGTGCCAGTGCACTCTCTGGACTCACTGCACTGCATCCCCAGTGGTGCCAGTGCACTCTCTGGACTTGCCGGGGTGCATCCCCAGTGGTGCCAGTGCACTCTCTGGACTCACTGCATTGCATCCCCAGTGGTGCCAGTGCACTCTCTGGACTCACTGCATTCCCAGTGGTGCCAGGGCACTCTCTGGACTCACTGCACTGCATCCCCAGTGGTGCCACTGTACTCTCTTTACTCACTGCACTGCATCCCCTGAGGTGCCAGTGCACTCTCTGGACTCACTGTACTGCATCCCCAGTGGTGCCAGTGCACTCTCTGGACTCACTGCACTGCATCCCCAGTGGTGCCAGTGCACTCTCTGGACTCACTGCACTGCATACCCAGTGGTGCCAGTGCACTCTCTGGACTCACTGCAGTGCATCCCCAGTGGTGCCAGTGCACTCTCTGGACTCACTGCATTCCCAGTGGTGCCAGGGCACTCTCTGGACTCACTGCACTGCATCCCCAGTGGTGCCAGTGCACTCTCTGGACTCACTGCAGTGCATCCCCAGTGGTGCCAGTGCACTGTCTGGACTCACTGCATTCCCAGTGGTGCCAGGGCACTCTCTGGACTCACTGCACTGCATCTCCAGTGGTGCCTGTGAAGTCTCTGGACTCACTGCAGTGCATCCCCAATGGTGCCAGTGCACTCTTTGGACTCACTGCACTGCATCCCCTGTGGTGCGAGTGCACTCTCTCGACTCACTGCTCTGCGTTACCATTGGTGCCAGTGCACTCTCTGGACTCACTGCACTGCATCCCCAGTGGTGCCAGTGCACACTCTGGACTCACTGCAGTGCATCCCCAGTGGTGCTAGTGCACTCTCTGGACTCACTGCACTGCATCCCCTGTGGTGCGAGTGCACTCTCTCGACTCACTGCTCTGCGTTACCATTGGTGCCAGTGCACTCTCTGGACTCATTGCAGTGCATCCCCAGTGGTGCCAATGCACTCTCTGGACTCACGGCACTGCATCCCCAGTGGTGCCAGTGCACTCTCTGGACTCACTGCACTGCATCCCCAATGGTGCCTCTGAAGTCTCTGAACTCACTGCAGTGCATCCCCAGTGGTGCCAGTGCAATCTCAGGACTCACAGCAGTGCAGCTCCAGTTGGTGCCAGTGCACTCTCTGGACTCACTGCACTGCATCCCCAGTGCTGACAGTGCACTCTCTGGACTCACTGCACTGCATCCCCAGTGGTGGCAGTGCACTCTCTGGACTCAGTGGACTGCATCCCCAGTGGTGCCACTGCACTCTCTGGACTCACTGCAGTGCATCCCCAGTGGTGCCAGTGCACTCTCTGGACTCACTGCACTGCATCGCCAGTGGTGCCAGTGCACTCTCTGGACTCACTGCACTGCATACCCAGTGGTGCCTGTGCACTCTCTGGACTCACTGCAGTGCATAACCAGTGGTGCCATTGCACTCTCTGCACTCACTGCAGTGCATCCCCAGTGGTGCCAGTGCACTCTCTGGACTCACTGCACTGCATCCCCAGTGGTGTCAGTGCACTCTCTGGACTTGCCGGGGTGCATCCCCAGTGGTGCCAGTGCACTCTCTGGACTCACTGCACTGCATCCCCAGTGGTGCCAGTGCACTCTCTGGACTCACTGCATTCCCAGTGGTGCCAGGGCACTCTCTGGACTCACTGCAGTGCATCCCCAGTGGTGCCTGTGAAGTCTCTGGACTCACTGCAGTGCATCCCCAATGGTGCCAGTGCACTCTTTGGACTCACTACACTGCATCCCCAGTGGTGCCACTGTACTCTCTGGACTCACTGCTCTGCGTTACCATTGGTGCCAGTGCACTATCTGGACTCACTGCAGTGCATCTCCTTTTGTGCCAGTGCACTCTCTGCACTCACTGCACTGCATCCCCAGTGGTGCCAATGCACTCTCTGGACTCACTGCACTGCATCCCCAGTGGTGCCTGTGAAGTCTCTGGTCTCACTGCACTGCATCCCCAGTGGTGCCAGTGCACTCTCTGGAACTCACTGCACTGCATCCCGATTGCAGACAGTGCCCTCTCTGGACTCAGTGCACTGCATCCCCAGTGGTGCCAGTTCACTCTCTGGACTAAATGCACTGCATCCCCTGTGGTGCCAGTGGCTCTCTGGACTCATTGCACTGCATCACCAGTGGTGCCAGTGCACTCTCTGGACTCACTGAACTGCATCCCCAGTGGTGCCAGTGCACTCTCTGGACTCACTGCATTCCCAGTGGTGCCAGGGCACTCTCTGGACTCACTGCACTGCATCCCCAGTGGTGCCTGTGAAGTCTCTGGACTCACTGCAGTGCATCCCCAATGCTGCCAGTGCACTCTTTGGACTCACTGCACTGCATCCCCTGTGGTGCGAGTGCACTCTCTCGACTCACTGCTCTGCTTTACCATTGGTGCCAGTGCACTCTCTGGACTCACTGCACTGCATCCCCAGTGGTGCCAGTGCACTCTCTGGACTCACTGCAGTGCATCCCCACTGGTGCCAGTGCATTCTCTTTACTCACTGCAGTGCATCCCCAGTGGTGCCACTGCACTCTCTGGACTCACTGCACTGCATCCCCAGTGGTACCAGTGCACTCTCTGGACTCACTGCACTGCATCCCCAGTGGTGCCATTGCACTCTCTGGACTCACTGCAGTGCATCCCCAGTGGTGCCACTGCAACCTCTGCACTCACTTCACTGCATCCCCAGTGTTGCCAGTGCACTCTCTGGACTCACTGCACTGCATCCCCAGTGGTACCAGTGCACTCTCTGGACTCACTGCACTGCATCCCCAGTGGTGCCAGTGCACTCTCTGGACTCACTGCAGTGCATCCCCACTGGTGCCAGTGCATTCTCTTTACTCACTGCAGTGCATCCCCAGTGGTGCCAGTGCACTCTCTGGACTCACTGCACTGCATCCCCAGTGGTACCAGTGCACTCTCTGGACTCACTGCACTGCATCCCCAGTGGTGCCAGTGCACTCTCTTTACTCACTGCAGTGCATCCCCAGTGGTGCCACTGCAACCTCTGCACTCACTGCACTGCATCCCCAGTGTTGCCAGTGCACTCTCTGGACTCACTGCACTGCATCCCCAGTGGTACCAGTGCACTCTCTGGACTCACTGCACTGCATCCCCAGTGGTGCCAGTGCACTCTCTGGACTCACTGCAGTGCATCCACAGTGGTGCCAGTGTACTCTCTTAACTCACTTCACTGCATCCCCAGTGGTGCCAGTGCACTCTCTGGACTCACTGCACTGCAACCCCAGTGGTGCCAGTGCTCTCTCTGGACTCACTGCACTGCATCCCCAGTGGTGCCAGTGCACTCTCTGGACTCACTGCAGTGCATCCCCAGTGGTGCCAGTGCACTCTCTGGACTCACTGCAGTGCATCCCCAGTGGTGCCAGTGCTCTCTCTGGACTCACTGCACTGCATCCCCAAGGTGCCAGTGCACTCTCTGGACTCACTGCACTGCTTCCCCAGTGGTGCCAGTGCACTCTCTGGACTCACTGCACTGCATCCCCAGTGGTGCCAGTGCACTCTCTGGACTCACTGCACTGCATCCCCAGTGGTGCCACTGCACTCTCTGAAAACACCGGGGTGCAAACGCAGCGGTGCCAGTGCACTCTCTGCACTCACGGCAGTGCATCCCCAGTGGTGCCAGTGCACTCTCTGGACTCACTGCAGTGCATCCCCAGTGGTGCCAGTGCACTCTCTGGACTCACTGCAGTGCATCCCCAGTGGTGCCAGTGCACTCTCTGCACTCACTGCACTGCATCACCAGTGGTGCCAGTGCACTCTCTGGACTCACTGCAGTTCATCCCCAGTGGTGCCAGGGCACTCTCTGCAGACAATGCAGTGCATCCCCAAAGGTGACAGTGCACTCTCTGGACTCACTGTATTGCTCGAGCCGCGGCAGCCGCTCCAGCCGCGGTAGCCCCTCCAGCCTCGGCAGCCGCAACTGCCGCGGCAGCCGCGGCAGCCGGTCCAGCCGCGGCAGCCGCTCCATCCGCTGCAGGCGCTCCATCCGCGGCAGCCGCTCCAGTCGCTCCAGCCGCGGCAGGCGCTCCAACCGCGGCAGCCGCTCCAGCCGTGGCAGCCGCTCCACTCGGTAGCGGCTTTAGCGGCTGCCGCGGCTGGAGCGGCTGCGGCGGCTGGAGCGTCTAGAGCGTCTGCCGCGGCTGGAGGGGCTACCGCGGCTGGAGCGGCTGAGGCGGCTGGAGCGGATGCCGCTGCTGGAGCAGTGCAGTGAGCCCAGAGAGTCAACTGGCACCACTGGGGATGCACTGCAGTGAGTCCAGAGAGTGCACTGGCACCACTGGGGATGCAGTGCAGTGAGTCCTGAGAGTGCAATGGCACCACAGTGGATGCACTGCAGTGAGTCCAGAGAGTGCACTGGAACAACTGGAGATGCACAGCAGTGAGTCCAGAGAGTGCACTGGCTCCACTAGGGATGCACTGCAGGGAGTAAAGAGACTGCACTGGCACCACTGGGGTTGCACTACAGTGAGTCCAGAGAGTGCACTGGCACCACTGGGGATGCACTGCAGTGAGTCCAGAGTGTGCACTGGCACCACT
This sequence comes from Anser cygnoides, assembly GCF_040182565.1. NCBI lineage: Eukaryota > Metazoa > Chordata > Aves > Anseriformes > Anatidae > Anser > Anser cygnoides. The sequence continues at coordinate 38,941,494 of NC_089879.1, forward strand.
GGGGATGCAGCACAGTGACTACAGAGAGTGCACTGGCACCACTGGGGATGCACTGCAGTGAGTCCAGAGAGTGCACTGGCACCACAGGTGATGCAGTGCAATGAGTCCAGAGAGCCACTGGCATTTCTGGGGATGCACTGCAGTGAGTCCAGAGAGTGCACTGGCACCACTGGGGATGCACTGCAGTGAGTCCAGAGAGTGCATTGGCACCACTGGGGATGCAGTGCAGTGAGTCCTGAGAGTGCAATGGCACCACAGTGGATGCACTGCAGTGAGTCCAGAGAGTGCACTGGCACCACTGGGATGCAGTGCAGTGAGTCCACAGAGTGCACTGGCACCACAGGGGATACACTGCAGTGAGTCCAGAGAGTGCACTGGCACCACTGGGGATGCACTGCAGTGAGTCCAGAGATTGCACTGGCACCACTGGGGATGCAGTGCAGTGACTCCATAGAGTGCACTGGCACCACTGGTGATGCACTGCCGTGCTTCCAGAGAGTGCACTGGCACCACTGGGGATGCAGTGCAGTGAGTCCAGAGAGTGCACTGGCACCAGTGGGGAAGCACTGCAGTGAGTCCAGAGAGTGCACTGGCACCACTGGGGATGCACTGCAGTGAGTCCAGAGAGTGCACTGGCACCAGTGGGGATGCACTGCAGTGGGTCCAGAGAGTACACTGCCACCACTTGGGCTGAACTGCAGTGAGTCCAGAGAGTGCATTGGCACCACTGGGATGCAGTGCAGTGAGAGCACAGAGTGCACTGGCACCACAGGGGATACACTGCAGTGAGTCCAGAGAGTGCACTGGCACCACTGGGGATGCACTGCAGTGAGTCCAGAGAGTGCACTGGCACCAGTGGGGATGCACTGCAGTGGGTCCAGAGAGTGCACTGGCACCACTGGAGATGCAGTGCAGTGAGTCCAGAGAGTGCACTGGCACCACTGGGGATGCACTGCAGTGAGTCCAGAGATTCCACTGGCACCACTGGGGATGCAGTGCAGTGAGTCCACAAAGTGCACTGGCACCACTGGTGATGCACTGCAGTGAGTCCAGAGAGTTCACTGGCACCACTGGGGATGCAGTGCAGTGAGTCCAGAGATTGCACTGGCACCACTGGGGATGCAGTCCAGTGAGTCCAGAGAGTGCACTGGCACCACTGGGGATGCAGTGCAGTGAGTCCAGAGAGTGCACTGCAACAACCGGGGATTCACTGCAGTGAGTCCAGAGAGTGCACTGACACCACTGGGAATGCACTGCAGTGAGTACAGATAGTACACTGGCACGTCAGGGGCTGCACTGCAGTGACTCCAGAGAGTGCACTGGCACCACTGGGGATGCACTGGAGTGAGTCCAGAGAGTGCACTGGCACCACTGGGGATGCAATGCAGTGAGTCCAGAGAGTGCACTGGCACCACTGGGATGCAGTGCAGTGAGTCCACAGAGTGCACTGGCACCACTGGGGATACACTGCAGTGAGTCCAGAGAGTGCACTGGCACCACTGGGGATGCAGCACAGTGAGTCCAGAGAGTGAACTGTCACCACTGGGGACGCAGCGCAGTGACTCCAGAGAGTGCACTGACACCACTGGGGATGCACTGCAGTGAGTCCAGAGAGTGCACTGGCACCAGTGGGGATGCACTGCAGTGGGTCCAGAGCGTGCACTGGCACCACTGGGGATGCAGTGCAGTGAGTCCAGAGAGTGCACTGGCACCACTGGGGATGCAGTGCAGTGACTCCAGAGAGTGCACTGGCACCACTGGAGATGCACTGCAGTGAGTCCAGAGAGTGCACTGGCTCCACTGGGGATGCAATGCACTGAGTCCAGAGAGTGCACTGGCACCACTGGGGATGCACTGCAGTGAGTCCAGAGAGTGCACTGGCACCACTGGGGATGCACTGCAGTGAGTCCAGAGAGTGCAGAGGCACCACTGGGGATGCAGTGCTGTGACTCCAGAGAGTGCACTGGCACCATTGCGGATGCAGTGCAGTTAGTCCAGAGAGTGCACTGGCACCACTGGTGATGCAGTGCAGTGAGTGCAGAGAGTGCACTGGCACCACTGGCGATGCAGTGCAGTGAGTCCAGAGAGTGCACTAGCACCACTGGGGATGCACTCCAGTGAGTCCAGAGAGTGCTCTGGCACCACTGGGGATGCACTTCAGTGAGTCCAGAGAGTGCACTGGCACCACTGGGGATATACTGCAGTGACTCCAGAGAGTGCACTGGCACCACTGGGGATGCACTGCAGTGAGTCCAGAGAGTGCACTGGCACCACTGGGGATGCAGTGCAGTGAGTCCAGAGACTGCACTGGCACCAACTGGAGCTGCACTGCAGTGAGTCCTGAGATTGCACTGGCACCACTTGGGATGCACTGCAGTGAGTCCAGAGAGTGCACTGGCACCACTGGGGATGCAGTGCAGTGAGTCCAGAGAGTGCACTGGCACCACTGGGAATGCAGTGCAGTGAGTCCAGAGAGTGCACTGGCACCACTGGGGATGGAGTGCAGTGAGTCCAGAGACTGCACTGGCACCACTGGGGATGGAGTGCAGTGAGTCCAGAGACTGCACAGGCACCGCTGGGGATGCAGTGCAGTGAGTCCAGAGAGTGAACTGGCACCACTGGGGATGAAGTGCAGTGAGTCCAGAGAGTGCACTGGCACCACTGTTGATGCAGTGCAGTGACTCTTGAGAGTGCACTGGCACCACTGGGGATGCACTGCAGTGAGTCCAGAGAGTGCACTGGCACCACTGGGGATGCAGTGCAGTGAGTCCACAGAGTGCCCTGGCACCACTGGGAATGCAGCGCAGTGACTACAGAGAGTGCACTGGCACCACTGGGGATGCAGTGCAGTGAGTCCAGAGAGTGCACAGGCACCAGTAGGGATGCACTGCAGTGAGTCCAGAGAGTGCACTGGCACCACTGGAGATGCACTGCAGTGAGTGCAGAGACTGCACTGGCACCACTGGGAATGCACTGCAGTGAGTCCATAGACTGCACTGGCACCACTGGGGATGCAGTGCACTGAGTCCAGAGAGTGCACTGGCACCACTGGGGATGCAGTGCAGTGAGTCCAGAGAGTGCACTGGCACCACTGGGGATGCACTGCAGTGAGTCCAGAGAGTGCACTGGCACCAGTGGGGGTGCACTGCAGTGAGTTCAGAGAGTGCACTGGCACCACTGGGGTTGCAGTGCAGTGAGTCCAGAGAGTGCACTGGCACCACTGGGGATGCAGTGCAGTGAGTCCAGAGAGTGCACTGGCACCAGTGGGAATGCAGTGCAGTGACTCAGAGAGTGCACTGGCACCACTGGGGATGCACTGCAATGAGTCCAGATAGTGCACTGGCACCACTGGGGATGCACTGCAGTGAGTCCAGAGAGTGCACGGGCACCACTGGGGATGCAGTGCAGTGAGTCCATAGACTGCACTGGCACCACTGGGGATGCAGTGCACTGAGTCCAGAGAGTGCACTGGCACCACTGGGGATGCAGTGCAGTGAGTCCAGAGAGTGCACTGGCACCACTGGGGATGCACTGCAGTGAGTCCAGAGAGTGCACTGGAACAACTGGAGATGCACAGCAGTGAGTCCAGAGAGTGCACTGGCTCCACTAGGGATGCACTGCAGGGAGTAAAGAGACTGCACTGGCACCACTGGGGTTGCACTACAGTGAGTCCAGAGAGTGCACTGGCACCACTGGGGATGCACTGCAGTGAGTCCAGAGTGTGCACTGGCACCACTGGGGATGCAGCACAGTGACTACAGAGAGTGCACTGGCACCACTGGGGATGCACTGCAGTGAGTCCAGAGAGTGCACTGGCACCACAGGTGATGCAGTGCAATGAGTCCAGAGAGCCACTGGCATTTCTGGGGATGCACTGCAGTGAGTCCAGAGAGTGCACTGGCACCACTGGGGATGCACTGCAGTGAGTCCAGAGAGTGCATTGGCACCACTGGGGATGCAGTGCAGTGAGTCCTGAGAGTGCAATGGCACCACAGTGGATGCACTGCAGTGAGTCCAGAGAGTGCACTGGCACCACTGGGATGCAGTGCAGTGAGTCCACAGAGTGCACTGGCACCACAGGGGATACACTGCAGTGAGTCCAGAGAGTGCACTGGCACCACTGGGGATGCACTGCAGTGAGTCCAGAGATTGCACTGGCACCACTGGGGATGCAGTGCAGTGACTCCATAGAGTGCACTGGCACCACTGGTGATGCACTGCCGTGCTTCCAGAGAGTGCACTGGCACCACTGGGGATGCAGTGCAGTGAGTCCAGAGAGTGCACTGGCACCAGTGGGGAAGCACTGCAGTGAGTCCAGAGAGTGCACTGGCACCACTGGGGATGCACTGCAGTGAGTCCAGAGAGTGCACTGGCACCAGTGGGGATGCACTGCAGTGGGTCCAGAGAGTACACTGCCACCACTTGGGCTGAACTGCAGTGAGTCCAGAGAGTGCATTGGCACCACTGGGATGCAGTGCAGTGAGAGCACAGAGTGCACTGGCACCACAGGGGATACACTGCAGTGAGTCCAGAGAGTGCACTGGCACCACTGGGGATGCACTGCAGTGAGTCCAGAGAGTGCACTGGCACCAGTGGGGATGCACTGCAGTGGGTCCAGAGAGTGCACTGGCACCACTGGAGATGCAGTGCAGTGAGTCCAGAGAGTGCACTGGCACCACTGGGGATGCACTGCAGTGAGTCCAGAGATTCCACTGGCACCACTGGGGATGCAGTGCAGTGAGTCCACAAAGTGCACTGGCACCACTGGTGATGCACTGCAGTGAGTCCAGAGAGTTCACTGGCACCACTGGGGATGCAGTGCAGTGAGTCCAGAGATTGCACTGGCACCACTGGGGATGCAGTCCAGTGAGTCCAGAGAGTGCACTGGCACCACTGGGGATGCAGTGCAGTGAGTCCAGAGAGTGCACTGCAACAACCGGGGATTCACTGCAGTGAGTCCAGAGAGTGCACTGACACCACTGGGAATGCACTGCAGTGAGTACAGATAGTACACTGGCACCTCAGGGGCTGCACTGCAGTGACTCCAGAGAGTGCACTGGCACCACTGGGGATGCACTGGAGTGAGTCCAGAGAGTGCACTGGCACCACTGGGGATGCAATGCAGTGAGTCCAGAGAGTGCACTGGCACCACTGGGATGCAGTGCAGTGAGTCCACAGAGTGCACTGGCACCACTGGGGATACACTGCAGTGAGTCCAGAGAGTGCACTGGCACCACTGGGGATGCAGCACAGTGAGTCCAGAGAGTGAACTGTCACCACTGGGGACGCAGCGCAGTGACTCCAGAGAGTGCACTGACACCACTGGGGATGCACTGCAGTGAGTCCAGAGAGTGCACTGGCACCAGTGGGGATGCACTGCAGTGGGTCCAGAGCGTGCACTGGCACCACTGGGGATGCAGTGCAGTGAGTCCAGAGAGTGCACTGGCACCACTGGGGATGCAGTGCAGTGACTCCAGAGAGTGCACTGGCACCACTGGAGATGCACTGCAGTGAGTCCAGAGAGTGCACTGGCTCCACTGGGGATGCAATGCACTGAGTCCAGAGAGTGCACTGGCACCACTGGGGATGCACTGCAGTGAGTCCAGAGAGTGCACTGGCACCACTGGGGATGCACTGCAGTGAGTCCAGAGAGTGCAGAGGCACCACTGGGGATGCAGTGCTGTGACTCCAGAGAGTGCACTGGCACCATTGCGGATGCAGTGCAGTTAGTCCAGAGAGTGCACTGGCACCACTGGTGATGCAGTGCAGTGAGTGCAGAGAGTGCACTGGCACCACTGGCGATGCAGTGCAGTGAGTCCAGAGAGTGCACTAGCACCACTGGGGATGCACTCCAGTGAGTCCAGAGAGTGCTCTGGCACCACTGGGGATGCACTTCAGTGAGTCCAGAGAGTGCACTGGCACCACTGGGGATATACTGCAGTGACTCCAGAGAGTGCACTGGCACCACTGGGGATGCACTGCAGTGAGTCCAGAGAGTGCACTGGCACCACTGGGGATGCAGTGCAGTGAGTCCAGAGACTGCACTGGCACCAACTGGAGCTGCACTGCAGTGAGTCCTGAGATTGCACTGGCACCACTTGGGATGCACTGCAGTGAGTCCAGAGAGTGCACTGGCACCACTGGGGATGCAGTGCAGTGAGTCCAGAGAGTGCACTGGCACCACTGGGAATGCAGTGCAGTGAGTCCAGAGAGTGCACTGGCACCACTGGGGATGGAGTGCAGTGAGTCCAGAGACTGCACTGGCACCACTGGGGATGGAGTGCAGTGAGTCCAGAGACTGCACAGGCACCGCTGGGGATGCAGTGCAGTGAGTCCAGAGAGTGAACTGGCACCACTGGGGATGAAGTGCAGTGAGTCCAGAGAGTGCACTGGCACCACTGTTGATGCAGTGCAGTGACTCTTGAGAGTGCACTGGCACCACTGGGGATGCACTGCAGTGAGTCCAGAGAGTGCACTGGCACCACTGGGGATGCAGTGCAGTGAGTCCACAGAGTGCCCTGGCACCACTGGGAATGCAGCGCAGTGACTACAGAGAGTGCACTGGCACCACTGGGGATGCAGTGCAGTGAGTCCAGAGAGTGCACAGGCACCAGTAGGGATGCACTGCAGTGAGTCCAGAGAGTGCACTGGCACCACTGGAGATGCACTGCAGTGAGTGCAGAGACTGCACTGGCACCACTGGGAATGCACTGCAGTGAGTCCATAGACTGCACTGGCACCACTGGGGATGCAGTGCACTGAGTCCAGAGAGTGCACTGGCACCACTGGGGATGCAGTGCAGTGAGTCCAGAGAGTGCACTGGCACCACTGGGGATGCACTGCAGTGAGTCCAGAGAGTGCACTGGCACCAGTGGGGGTGCACTGCAGTGAGTTCAGAGAGTGCACTGGCACCACTGGGGTTGCAGTGCAGTGAGTCCAGAGAGTGCACTGGCACCACTGGGGATGCAGTGCAGTGAGTCCAGAGAGTGCACTGGCACCAGTGGGAATGCAGTGCAGTGACTCAGAGAGTGCACTGGCACCACTGGGGATGCACTGCAATGAGTCCAGATAGTGCACTGGCACCACTGGGGATGCACTGCAGTGAGTCCAGAGAGTGCACGGGCACCACTGGGGATGCAGTGCAGTGAGTCCAGAGAGTGCACTGGCACCACTGGGGATGCAGTGCAGTGAGTCCAGAGAGTGCACTGGCACCACTGGGGATGCAGTGCAGTGAGTTCAGAGAGTGCACTGGCACCACTGGGGTTGCAGTGCAGTGAGTCCAGAGAGTGTACTGGCACCAGTGGGGATGGAGTGCGGGTGAGTCCAGAGACTGCACTGGCACCACTGGGGATGCAGTGCAGTGAGTCCGGAGAGTGCCCTGGCACCACTGGGGATGCAGTGCAGTGAGTCCAGAGAGTGCACTGGTCCTAAGGGGATGCACTGCAGTGACTCCAGAGAGTGTACTGGCACCACTGCGGATGCAGTGCAGTGAGTCCAGAGAGTGCACTGGCACCACTGGGGATGCAGTGCAGTGAGTCCAGAGAGTGCACTGGCACCACCGGGGATTCACTGCAGTGAGTCCAGAGTGTGCACTGGCACCACTGGGGATGCAGTGCAGTGAGTCCAGAGAGTGCAGAGGCACCACTGGGGATGCAGTGCTGTGACTCCAGAGAGTGCACTGGCACCACTGCGGATGCAGTGCCGTGAGTCCAGAGAGTGCACTGGCACCACTGGGGATGCAGTGCAGTGAGTCCAGAGAGTGCACTGGCACCACTGGGGATGCAGTGCAGTGAGTTCAGAGAGTGCACTGGCACCACTGGGGTTGCAGTGCAGTGAGTCCAGAGAGTGTACTGGCACCAGTGGGGATGGAGTGCGGGTGAGTCCAGAGACTGCACTGGCACCACTGGGGATGCAGTGCAGTGAGTCCGGAGAGTGCCCTGGCACCACTGGGGATGCAGTGCAGTGAGTCCAGAGAGTGCACTGGTCCTAAGGGGATGCACTGCAGTGACTCCAGAGAGTGCACTGGCACCACTGCGGATGCAGTGCAGTGAGTCCAGAGAGTGCACTGGCACCACTGGGGATGCAGTGCAGTGAGTCCAGAGATTGCACTGGCACCACTGGAGATGCACTGCAATGAGTCCAGAGAGTGCACTGTCAGCACTGGGGATGCACTGCAGTGAGTCCAGAGAGTGCAGAGGCACCACTGGGGATGCAGTGCTGTGACTCCAGAGAGTGCACTGGCACCACTGCGGATGCAGTGCCGTGAGTCCAGAGAGTGCACTGGCACCACTGGGGATGCACTGCAGTGAGTCCAGAGAGTGCACTGGCACCACTGGCGATGCAGTGCAGTGAGTCCAGAGAGTGCACTGGCACCACTGGGGATGCAGTTCAGTGAGTCCAGAGAGTGCACTGGCACCACTGGGGATGCAATGCAGTGAGTCCAGAGAGTGCTCTGGCACCACTGGGGATGCAGTTCAGTGACTCCAGAGAGTGCACTGGCACCACTGGGGATGCACTGCAGTGAGTCCAGAGACTGCACTGGCACAACTGGGGACGCAGTGCAGTGAGTCCAGAGAGTGCACTGGCACCAACTGGAGCTGCACTGCAGTGAGTCCTGAGATTGCACTGGCACCACTGGGGATGCACTGCAGTGAGTCCAGAGAGTGCACTGGCACCACTGTTCATAGTGTGCAGTGAGTCCAAAGAGTGCACTGGCACCACTGGGGATGCAGTGCAGCGAGTACAGAGAGTGCACTGGCACCACTGGGGATGCAGTGCAGTGAGTCCAGAGAGTGGACTGGCACCAGTGGGGATGGAGTGCAGTGAGTCCAGAGAGTGCAGTGGCACCACTGGGGATGCAGTGCAGTGAGTCCAGAGAGTGCACTGGCACCACTGGTGTGCACTGCAGTGAGTCCAGAGAGTGTACTGGCACCACTGTGGATGCAATGCAGTGAGTCCAGAGAGTGCAGTGGCACCACTGGGGATACAGTGCAGTGAGTCCACAGAGTGCACTGGCACCACAGGGGATACACTGCAGTGAGTCCAGAGAGTGCACTGGCACCACTGGGGATGGATTGCATTGAGTCCAGAGAGTGCACTGGCACCACTGGGGATGCAGTGCAGTGAGTCCAGAGAGTGCACTGGCACCACTGGGGATGCAGTGCAGTGAGTCCAGAGATTGCACTGGCACCACTGGAGATGCAGTGCACTGAGTCCAGAGAGTGCACTGGCACCACTGGGGATGCACTGCAGTGAGTCCAGAGACTTCACAGGCACCACTGGGGATGCACTGCAGTGAGTCCAGAGAGTGCACTGGCACCACTGGGGATGCAGTCCAGTGAGTCCAGAGAGTGCACTGGTCCTAAGGGGATGCAGTGCACTGATTCCAGAGAGTGCACTGGCACCACTGTGGATGCAGTGCCGTGAGTCCAGAGATTGCACTGGCACCACTCGAGATGCACTGCAATGAGTCCAGAGAGTGCACTGGCACCACTGGGGATGCACTGCAGTGAGTCCAGAGAGTGCACTGGCACCACTGGGGATGCAGTGCAGTGAGTCCAGAGAGTGCACTGGCATCACTGGGGATGCAGTGCAGTGAGTCCAGAGACTGCACAGGCACCACTGGGGATGCAGTGCAGTGAGTCCAGAGAGTGCACTGGCACCACTGGGGATGCAGTGCAGTGACTCCAGAGAGTGCACTGGCACCACTGCGGATGCAGTGCAGTGAGTCCAGAGAGTGCACTGGCACCACTGGGGATGCACTGCAGTGAGTGCAGAGAGTGCACTGGCACCACTGGGGATGCACCCCGGTGAGTCCAGAGAGTGCACTGGCACCACTGGGGATGCAGTGCAGTGACTCCAGAGAGTGCACTGGCACCACTGGGGATGCAGTGCAGTGAGTGCAGAGAGTGCACTGGCACCACTGGGGATGCACTGCAGTGAGTCCAAAGAGTGCACTGGCACCACTGGGGATGCACTGCAGTGAGTCCAAAGAGTGCACTGGCACCACTGGGGATGCACTGCAGTGAGTCCAGAGAGTGCACTGGCACCACTGGGGATGCACTGCAGTGAGTCCAGAGAGTGCACGGGCACCACTGGGGATGCAGTGCAGTTGAGTCCAGAGAGTGCACTGGCACCACTGGGGATGCACTGCAGTGAGTCCAGAGAGTGCACTGGCACCACTGGGGATGCACTGCAGTGAGTCCAGAGAGTGCACTGGCACCACTGGGGTTGCAGTGCAGTGAGTCCAGAGAGTGCACTGGCACCACTGGGGATGCAGTGCAGTGACTCAGAGAGTGCACTGGCACCACTGGGGATGCACTGCAATGAGTCCAGATAGTGCACTGGCACCACTGGGGATGCAGTGCAGTGAGTGCAGAGAGTGCACTGGCACCACTGGGGATGCAGTGCAGTGAGTCCAGAGAGTGCACTGGTCCTAAGGGGATGCACTGCAATGAGTCCAGAGAGTGTACTGGCACCACTGGGGATGCAGTGACGTGAGTCCAGAGATTGCACTGGCACCACTGGGGATGCAGTGCAGTGAGTCCAGAGAGTGCACTGGTCCTAAGGGGATGTGCTACAGTGAGTCCAGAGAGTGCACTGGCACCACTGGGGATGCAGTGCCGTGAGTCCAGAGATTGCACTGGCACCACTGGGGATGCATTGCAGTGAGTCCAGAGAGTGCACTGGCACCACTGGGGATGCACTGCAGTGAGTCCAGAGAGTGCACAGGCACCACCTGGGATGCAGTGCAGTGAGTCCAGAGAGTGCACTGGCACCACTGGGGATGCACTGCTGTGAGTCCAGAGACTGCACAGGCACCACTGGGGATGCAGTGCAGTGACGCCAGAGAGTGTGCTGGCACCCCTGGGGATGCAGTGCAGTGAGTCCAGAGAGTGCACTGGCACCACCGGGGATTCACTGCAGTGACTCCAGAGAGTGCACTGGCACCACTGGGGATGCAGTGCAGTGAGTCCAGAGAGTGCACTGGCAACACAGGGGATGCACTGCAGTGAGTCCAGAGAGTGCACTGGCACCACTGGGGATGCAGTGCAGTGAGTCCAGAGAGTGCACTGGCACCACTGGGGATGCACCTTGGTGAGTCCAGAGAGTGCACTGGCACCACTGGGGATGCACCCCGGTGAGTCCAGAGAGTGCACTTGAAGCACTGGGGATGCAATGCAGTTAGTCCAGAGAGTGCACTGGCACCACTGGGGATGCACTGCAGTGAGTCCAGAGACTGCACAGGCACCACTGGGGATGCAGTGCAGTGACTCCAGAGAGTGCACTGGCACCGCTGGGGATGCAGTGCAGTGAGTCCAGAGAGTGCACTGTCACCACTGGGGATGCAGTGCAGTGAGTGCAGAGAGTGCACTGGCACCACTGGGGATGCAGTGCAGTGAGTCCAGAGAGTGCACTGGCACCACTGGGGATGCACTGCAGTGAGTCCAGAGAGTGCACTGGCACCACTGGGGATGCAGTGCAGTGAGTGCAGAGAGTGCACTAGCACCACTGGGGATGCAGTGCAGTGAGTCCAGAGAGTGCAGTGGCACCACTGGGGATGCAGTGCAGTGAGTCCAGAGAGTGCACGGGCACCACTGGGGATGCAGTGCAGTTGAGTCCAGAGAGTGCACTGGCCCCTTGGGGATGCAGTGCAGTGAGTCCAGAGAGTGCACTGGTAACACTGGGGATGCAGTGCAGTGAGTCCAGAGAGTGCACTGGCACCACTGGGGATGCACTGCAGTGAGTCCAGATAGTGCACTGGCACCACTGGGAATGCAATGCTGTGAGTTCAGAGACTGCGCTGACACCACTGCGGATGCACTGCAGTGAGTCCAGAGAGTGTACTGGCACCACTGGGGATGCACTGCAGTTAGTCCAGAGAGTGCACAGGCACGACTGGGGATGCAGTGCAGTGAGTCCAGAGAGTGCACTGGCACCACCGGAGTTTCACTGCAGTGAGTCCAGAGAGTGCACTGGCACCACTGGCGATGCACTGCAGTGAGTCCAGAGAGTGCACTGGCAACACTGGGGATGCACTGCAGTAAGTGCAGAGAGTGCACTGGCACCACTGGGGATGCAGTGCAGTGAGTCCAGAGAGTGCACTGGCACCACTGTGGATGCAGCCCGGTGAGTCCAGAGAGTGCACTGGCAGCAATGGGGATGCACTGCACTGAGTCCAGAGAGTGCACTGGCACCACTGGGGATGCACTGCAGTGAGTCCAGAGAGTGCACTGGCACCACTGGGGATGTACTGCAGTGACTCCAGAGAGTGCACTGGCAAAACTGGGGATGCACTGCAGTGAGTCCAGAGAGTGCATTGGCACCACTGGGGATGCACTGCAGTGAGTCCAGAGAGTGCACTGGCACCACTGGGGATGCAGTGCAGTGAGTCCAGAGAGTGCACTGGCACCAGTGGGGATGCACTGCAGTGAGTCCAGAGAGTGCACTGGCATACTGGGGATGCACTGCAGTGAGTCCAGAGAGTCCACTGGCACCACTGGGGATGCACTGCCGTGAGTCCAGAGAGTGCACTGGCACCACTGGGGATGCACCCCGGTGAGTCCAGAGAGTGCACTGGCACCACTGGGGATGCACTGCAGTGAGTCCAGAGACTGCACTGGCACAACTGGGGACGCAGTGCAGTGAGTCCAGATAGTGCACTGGCACCAACTGGAGCTGCACTGCAGTGAGTCCTGAGATTGCACTGGCACCACTGGGGATGCACTGCAGTGAGTCCAGAGAGTGCACTGGCACCACTGTTCATAGTGTGCAGTGAGTCCAAAGAGTGCACTGGCACCACTGGGGATGCAGTGCAGTGAGTACAGAGAGTGCACTGGCACCACTGGGGATGCAGTGCAGTGAGTCCAGAGAGTGGACTGGCACCAGTGGGGATGGAGTGCAGTGAGTCCAGAGAGTGCAGTGGCACCACTGGGGATGCAGTGCAGTGAGTCCAGAGAGTGCACTGGCACCACTGGTGTGCACTGCAGTGAGTCCAGAGAGTGTACTGGCACCACTGTGGATGCAATGCAGTGAGTCCAGAGAGTGCAGTGGCACCACTGGGGATACAGTGCAGTGAGTCCACAGAGTGCACTGGCACCACAGGGGATACACTGCAGTGAGTCCAGAGAGTGCACTGGCACCACTGGGGATGGATTGCATTGAGTCCAGAGAGTGCACTGGCACCACTGGGGATGCAGTGCAGTGAGTCCAGAGAGTGCACTGGCACCACTGGGGATGCAGTGCAGTGAGTCCAGAGATTGCACTGGCACCACTGGAGATGCAGTGCACTGAGTCCAGAGAGTGCACTGGCACCACTGGGGATGCACTGCAGTGAGTCCAGAGACTTCACAGGCACCACTGGGGATGCACTGCAGTGAGTCCAGAGAGTGCACTGGCACCACTGGGGATGCAGTCCAGTGAGTCCAGAGAGTGCACTGGTCCTAAGGGGATGCAGTGCACTGATTCCAGAGAGTGCACTGGCACCACTGTGGATGCAGTGCCGTGAGTCCAGAGATTGCACTGGCACCACTCGAGATGCACTGCAATGAGTCCAGAGAGTGCACTGGCACCACTGGGGATGCACTGCAGTGAGTCCAGAGAGTGCACTGGCACCACTGGGGATGCAGTGCAGTGAGTCCAGAGAGTGCACTGGCATCACTGGGGATGCAGTGCAGTGAGTCCAGAGACTGCACAGGCACCACTGGGGATGCAGTGCAGTGAGTCCAGAGAGTGCACTGGCACCACTGGGGATGCAGTGCAGTGACTCCAGAGAGTACACTGGCACCACTGCGGATGCAGTGCAGTGAGTCCAGAGAGTGCACTGGCACCACTGGGGATGCACTGCAGTGAGTGCAGAGAGTGCACTGGCACCACTGGGGATGCACCCCGGTGAGTCCAGAGAGTGCACTGGCACCACTGGGGATGCAGTGCAGTGACTCCAGAGAGTGCACTGGCACCACTGGGGATGCAGTGCAGTGAGTGCAGAGAGTGCACTGGCACCACTGGGGATGCACTGCAGTGAGTCCAAAGAGTGCACTGGCACCACTGGGGATGCACTGCAGTGAGTCCAAAGAGTGCACTGGCACCACTGGGGATGCACTGCAGTGAGTCCAGAGAGTGCACTGGCACCACTGGGGATGCACTGCAGTGAGTCCAGAGAGTGCACGGGCACCACTGGGGATGCAGTGCAGTTGAGTCCAGAGAGTGCACTGGCACCACTGGGGATGCACTGCAGTGAGTCCAGAGAGTGCACTGGCACCACTGGGGATGCACTGCAGTGAGTCCAGAGAGTGCACTGGCACCACTGGGGTTGCAGTGCAGTGAGTCCAGAGAGTGCACTGGCACCACTGGGGATGCAGTGCAGTGACTCAGAGAGTGCACTGGCACCACTGGGGATGCACTGCAATGAGTCCAGATAGTGCACTGGCACCACTGGGGATGCAGTGCAGTGAGTGCAGAGAGTGCACTGGCACCACTGGGGATGCAGTGCAGTGAGTCCAGAGAGTGCACTGGTCCTAAGGGGATGCACTGCAATGAGTCCAGAGAGTGTACTGGCACCACTGGGGATGCAGTGACGTGAGTCCAGAGATTGCACTGGCACCACTGGGGATGCAGTGCAGTGAGTCCAGAGAGTGCACTGGTCCTAAGGGGATGTGCTACAGTGAGTCCAGAGAGTGCACTGGCACCACTGGGGATGCAGTGCCGTGAGTCCAGAGATTGCACTGGCACCACTGGGGATGCATTGCAGTGAGTCCAGAGAGTGCACTGGCACCACTGGGGATGCACTGCAGTGAGTCCAGAGAGTGCACAGGCACCACCTGGGATGCAGTGCAGTGAGTCCAGAGAGTGCACTGGCACCACTGGGGATGCACTGCTGTGAGTCCAGAGACTGCACAGGCACCACTGGGGATGCAGTGCAGTGACGCCAGAGAGTGTGCTGGCACCCCTGGGGATGCAGTGCAGTGAGTCCAGAGAGTGCACTGGCACCACCGGGGATTCACTGCAGTGACTCCAGAGAGTGCACTGGCACCACTGGGGATGCAGTGCAGTGAGTCCAGAGAGTGCACTGGCAACACTGGGGATGCACTGCAGTGAGTCCAGAGAGTGCACTGGCACCACTGGGGATGCAGTGCAGTGAGTCCAGAGAGTGCACTGGCACCACTGGGGATGCACCTTGGTGAGTCCAGAGAGTGCACTGGCACCACTGGGGATGCACCCCGGTGAGTCCAGAGAGTGCACTTGAAGCACTGGGGATGCAATGCAGTTAGTCCAGAGAGTGCACTGGCACCACTGGGGATGCACTGCAGTGAGTCCAGAGACTGCACAGGCACCACTGGGGATGCAGTGCAGTGACTCCAGAGAGTGCACTGGCACCGCTGGGGATGCAGTGCAGTGAGTCCAGAGAGTGCACTGTCACCACTGGGGATGCAGTGCAGTGAGTGCAGAGAGTGCACTGGCACCACTGGGGATGCAGTGCAGTGAGTCCAGAGAGTGCACTGGCACCACTGGGGATGCACTGCAGTGAGTCCAGAGAGTGCACTGGCACCACTGGGGATGCAGTGCAGTGAGTGCAGAGAGTGCACTAGCACCACAGGGGATGCAGTGCAGTGAGTCCAGAGAGTGCAGTGGCACCACTGGGGATGCAGTGCAGTGAGTCCAGAGAGTGCACGGGCACCACTGGGGATGCAGTGCAGTTGAGTCCAGAGAGTGCACTGGCCCCTTGGGGATGCAGTGCAGTGAGTCCAGAGAGTGCACTGGCACCACTGGGGATGCACTGCAGTGAGTCCAGATAGTGCACTGGCACCACTGGGAATGCAATGCTGTGAGTTCAGAGACTGCGCTGACACCACTGCGGATGCACTGCAGTGAGTCCAGAGAGTGTACTGGCACCACTGGGGATGCACTGCAGTTAGTCCAGAGAGTGCACAGGCACGACTGGGGATGCAGTGCAGTGAGTCCAGAGAGTGCACTGGCACCACCGGGGTTTCACTGCAGTGAGTCCAGAGAGTGCACTGGCACCACTGGCGATGCACTGCAGTGAGTCCAGAGAGTGCACTGGCAACACTGGGGATGCACTGCAGTAAGTGCAGAGAGTGCACTGGCACCACTGGGGATGCAGTGCAGTGAGTCCAGAGAGTGCACTGGCACCACTGTGGATGCAGCCCGGTGAGTCCAGAGAGTGCACTGGCAGCAATGGGGATGCACTGCACTGAGTCCAGAGAGTGCACTGGCACCACTGGGGATGCACTGCAGTGAGTCCAGAGAGTGCACTGGCACCACTGGGGATGTACTGCAGTGACTCCAGAGAGTGCACTGGCAAAACTGGGGATGCAGTGCAGTGAGTGCAGAGAGTGCACTGGCACCAGTGGGGATGCAGTGCAGTGAGTCCAGATAGTGCACTGGCACCACTGGGGATGCAGTGCAGTGAGTCCAGAGAGTGCACTGGCACCACTGGGGATGCACTGCAGTGAGTCCAGAGAGTGCACTGGCACCACTGGGGATGCAGTGCAGTGAGTCCAGAGAGTGCATTGGCACCACTGGGGATGCACTGCAGTGAGTCCAGAGAGTGCACTGGCACCACTGGGGATGCAGTGCAGTGAGTCCAGAGAGTGCACTGGCACCAGTGGGGATGCACTGCAGTGAGTCCAGAGAGTGCACTGGCATACTGGGGATGCACTGCAGTGAGTCCAGAGAGTCCACTGGCACCACTGGGGATGCACTGCCGTGAGTCCAGAGAGTGCACTGGCACCACTGGGGATGCACCCCGGTGAGTCCAGAGAGTGCACTGGCACCACTGGGGATGCACTGCCGTGAGTCCAGAGACTGCACAGGCACGACTGGGGATGCAGTGCAGTGAGTCCAGAGATTACACTGGCACCAGTGGGGATGCAGTGCAGTGAGTCAAGAGAGTGCACTGGCACCACCGGGGATTCACTGCAGTGAGTCCAGAGAGTGCACTGGCAAAACTGGGGATGCAGTGCAGTGAGTCCAGAGAGTGCACTGGCACCACTGGGGATGCACTGCAGTGAGTCCAGAGAGTGCACTGGCAACACCGGTGTTTCACTGCAGTGAGTCCAGAGAGTGCACTGGCACCACTGGGGATGCACTGCAGTGAGTCCAGAGAGTGCACTGGCAACACTGGGGATGCACTGCAGTAAGTGCAGAGAGTGCACTGGCACCAGTAGGGATGCAGTGCAGTGAGTCCAGAGAGTGCACTGGCACCACTGTGGTGCACCCCGGTGAGTCCAGTGAGTGCACTGGCAGCAATGGGGATGCAGTGCAGTGAGTCCAGAGAGTGCACTGGCACCACTGGGGATGCACTGCAGTGAGTCCAGATAGTGCACTGGCACCACTGGGGATGCACTGCAGTGAGTCCAGAGAGTGCACTGTCTCCACTGGGGATGCACTGGAGTGAGTCCAGAGAGTGCACTGGCACCACTGTGGATGCAGTGCAGTGAGTCCAGAGAGTGCATTGGCACCACTGGGGATGCAGTGCAGTGAGTCCAGAGAGTGCACTGGCACCACTGGGGATGCACTGCAGTGAGTCCAGAGAGTGCACTGGCACCAGTGGGGATGCAGTGCAGTGAGTCCAGAGAGTGCACTGGCACCACTGGGGATGCACTGCAGTGAGTCCAGAGAGTGCACTGGCACCACTGGGGATCTCACTGCAGTGAGAATGTATCTGAATCCCCGGTAGTGCCAGTGCACTCTCTGCACTCACTGAACTGCATCCCCAGTGGTTCCAGTGCACTCTCTGGAGTAACTGCAGTGCATCCCCTGTGGTGCCAGTGCACTCTCTGGACTCACTGTACTGCATCCCCGGTGCTGCCAGTTGACTCTCTGGACTCACTGCACTGCTCCAGCCGCGGCATCCGCTCCAGCCGCCTCAGACGCTCCAGCCGCGGTAGCCCCTCCAGCCGCGGCAGACGCTCTAGACGCTCCAGCCGCCGCAGTCGCTCCATCCGCGGCAGCCGCTCCAGCCTCGGCAGCCGCGACAGGCGCTCCAGCCGCGGCAGCCGCTAAAGCCGCTACCGAGTGGAGCGGCTGCCACGGCTGGAGCGGCTGCCGCGTCTGCCGCTGCTGTAGCGGCTGCCGCACCTGGAGCGGCTGCCGCGGCTGGAGCGCCTGCCGCGTTTGGAGCGGCTGCCGCGGCTGGAGCGGCTGGAGCGTCTGCCGCGTATGCCGCGGATGGAGCGGCTGCCGCGGCTGGACCGGCTGCCGCGGCTGCCGCGGCTGGAACGGCTGGAGCGGCTGCCGAGGCTGGAGTGGCTAGCGCGGCTGGAGCGGTTGCCGCGGCTCGAGCAGTGCAGTGAGTCCAGAGAGTGCACTGGCACCACAGGTGATGCAGTGCAATGAGTCCAGAGAGCCACTGGCACTTCTGGGGATGCACTGCAGTGAGTCCAGAGAGTGCACTGGCACCACTGGGGATGCACTGCAGTGAGTCCAGAGAGTGCACTGGCACCACTGGGGATGCAGTGCAGTGAGTCCTGAGAGTGCAATGGCACCACAGTGGATGCACTGCAGTGAGTCCAGAGAGTGCACTGGAACAACTGGGGATGCACTGCAGTGAGTCCAGAGAGTGCACTGGCACCACTGGCGATGCAGTGCAGTGAGTCCAGAGAGTGCACGGGCACCACTGGGGATGCAGTGCAGTTGAGTCCAGAGAGTGCACTGGCACATTGGGGATGCACTGCAGTGAGTCCAGAGAGTGCACTGGCACCTCTGGGGATGAAGTGCAGTGAGTCCAGAGAGTGCACTGGCACCAGTGGGGGTGCACTGCAGTGAGTTCAGAGAGTGCACTGGCACCACTGGGGTTGCAGTGCAGTGAGTCCAGAGAGTGCACTGGCACCACTGGGGATGCAGTGCAGTGAGTCCAGAGAGTGCACTGGCACCAGTGGGAATGCAGTGCACTGACTCAGAGAGTGCACAGGCACCACTGGGGATGCACTGCAATGAGTCCAGATAGTGCACTGGCACCACTGGGGATGCACTGCAGTGAGTCCAGAGAGTGCACGGGCACCACTGGGGATGCAGTGCAGTGAGTCCAGAGAGTGCACTGGCACCACTGGGGATGCAGTGCAGTGAGTCCAGAGAGTGCACTGGCACCACTGGGGATGCAGTGCAGTGAGTTCAGAGAGTGCACTGGCACCACTGGGGATGCACTGTAGTGAGTCTAGAGACTGCACAGGCACCACTGGGGATGCAGTGCAGTGACTCCAGAGAGTGCACTGGCACCACTGGGGATGCAGTGCAGTGAGTCCAGAGAGTGCACGGGCACCACTGGGGATGCAGTGCAGTTGAGTCCAGAGAGTGCACTGGCACCTTGGGGATGCATTGCAGTGAGTCCAGAGAGTGCACTGGCACCTCTGGGGATGCAGTGCAGTGAGTCCAGAGAGTACACTGGCACCAGTGGGGGTGCACTGCTGTGAGTTCGGAGAGTGCACTGGCACCACTGGTGATGCAGTGCAGTGAGTCCAGAGAGTGCACTGGCACCACTGGGAATGCAGTGCAGTGACTCAGAGAGTGCACTGGCACCACTGGGGATGCACTGCAATGAGTCCAGAGAGTGCACTGGCACCTTGGGGATGCAGTGCGGTGAGTCCAGAGAGTGCACGGGCACCACTGGGGATGCAGTGCAGTGAGTCCAGAGAATGCACTGGCACCAGTGGGGGTGCACTGCAGTGAGTTCAGAGATTGCACTGGCACCACTGGGGTTGCAGTGCAGTGAGTCCAGAGAGTGTACTGGCACCAGTGGGGATGGAGTGCAGCGAGTCCAGAGACTGCACTGGCACCACTGGGGATGCAGTGCAGTGAGTCCAGAGAGTGCACTGGCACCACAGGTGATGCAGTGCAATGAGTCCAGAGAGCCACTGGCACTTCTGGGGATGCACTGCAGTGAGTCCAGAGAGTGCACTGGCACCACTGGGGATGCACTGCAGTGAGTCCAGAGAGTGCACTGGCACCACTGGGGATGCAGTGCAGTGAGTCCTGAGAGTGCAATGGCACCACAGTGGATGCACTGCAGTGAGTCCAGAGAGTGCACTGGAACAACTGGGGATGCACTGCAGTGAGTCCAGAGAGTGCACTGGCACCACTGGCGATGCAGTGCAGTGAGTCCAGAGAGTGCACGGGCACCACTGGGGATGCAGTGCAGTTGAGTCCAGAGAGTGCACTGGCACATTGGGGATGCACTGCAGTGAGTCCAGAGAGTGCACTGGCACCTCTGGGGATGAAGTGCAGTGAGTCCAGAGAGTGCACTGGCACCAGTGGGGGTGCACTGCAGTGAGTTCAGAGAGTGCACTGGCACCACTGGGGTTGCAGTGCAGTGAGTCCAGAGAGTGCACTGGCACCACTGGGGATGCAGTGCAGTGAGTCCAGAGAGTGCACTGGCACCAGTGGGAATGCAGTGCACTGACTCAGAGAGTGCACAGGCACCACTGGGGATGCACTGCAATGAGTCCAGATAGTGCACTGGCACCACTGGGGATGCACTGCAGTGAGTCCAGAGAGTGCACGGGCACCACTGGGGATGCAGTGCAGTGAGTCCAGAGAGTGCACTGGCACCACTGGGGATGCAGTGCAGTGAGTCCAGAGAGTGCACTGGCACCACTGGGGATGCAGTGCAGTGAGTTCAGAGAGTGCACTGGCACCACTGGGGATGCACTGTAGTGAGTCTAGAGACTGCACAGGCACCACTGGGGATGCAGTGCAGTGACTCCAGAGAGTGCACTGGCACCACTGGGGATGCAGTGCAGTGAGTCCAGAGAGTGCACGGGCACCACTGGGGATGCAGTGCAGTTGAGTCCAGAGAGTGCACTGGCACCTTGGGGATGCATTGCAGTGAGTCCAGAGAGTGCACTGGCACCTCTGGGGATGCAGTGCAGTGAGTCCAGAGAGTACACTGGCACCAGTGGGGGTGCACTGCTGTGAGTTCGGAGAGTGCACTGGCACCACTGGTGATGCAGTGCAGTGAGTCCAGAGAGTGCACTGGCACCACTGGGAATGCAGTGCAGTGACTCAGAGAGTGCACTGGCACCACTGGTGATGCAGTGCATTGAGTCCAGAGAGTGGACTGGCACCAGTGGGGATGCACTGCAGTGACTCCAGAGAGTGTACTGGCACCACTGTGGATGCAGTGCCGTGAGTCCAGAGATTGCACTGGCACCACTGGGGATGCACTGCAATGAGTCCAGAGAGTGCACTGGCACCACTGGGAATGCACTGCAGTGAGTCCAGAGAGTGCACTGGCACCACTGGGGATGCAGTGCAGTGAGTCCAGAGAGTGCACTGGCATCACTGGGGATGCAGTGCAGTGAGTCCAGAGACTGCACAGGCACCACTGGGGATGCAGTGCAGTGAGTCCAGAGATTGCACTGGCACCACTGGGGATGCAGTGCAGTGAGTCCAGAGAGTGCACTGGCACCACTGGGGATGCACTGCAATGAGTCCAGAGAGTGCACTGGTACGATTGGGGATGCAGTGCAGTGAGTCCAGAGAGTGCACTGGCACCAGTGGGGATGCAGTGCAGTGAGTCCAGAGAGTGCACTGGCACCAGTGGGGATGGAGTGCAGTGAGTCCAGAGACTGCACAGGCACCACTGGGGATGCAGTGCAGTGAGTCCAGAGAGTGCACTGGCACCACTGGGGATGCAGTGCAGTGACTCCAGAGAGTGCACTGGCACCACTGCGGATGCAGTGCAGTGAGTCCAGAGAGTGCACTGGCACCACTGGGGATGCACTGCAGTGAGTGCAGAGAGTGCACTGGCACCACTGGGGATGCACCCCGGTGAGTCCAGAGAGTGCACTGGCACCACTGGGGATGCAGTGCAGTGACTCCAGAGAGTGCACTGGCACCACTGGGGATGCACTGCAGTGAGTCCAGAGAGTGCACTGGCACCACTGGGGATGCACTGCAGTGAGTCCAAAGAGTGCACTGGCACCACTGGGGATGCACTGCAGTGAGTCCAAAGAGTGCACTGGCACCACTGGGGATGCACTGCAGTGAGTCCAGAGAGTGCACTGGCACCACTGGGGATGCACTGCAGTGAGTCCAGAGAGTGCACTGGCACCACTGGGGATGCACTGCAGTGAGTCCAGAGAGTGCACTGGCACCACTGGGGTTGCAGTGCAGTGAGTCCAGAGAGTGCACTGGCACCACTGGGGATGTAGTGCAGTGACTCAGAGAGTGCACTGGCACCACTGGGGATGCACTGCAATGAGTCCAGATAGTGCACTGGCACCACTTGGGATGCAGTGCAGTGAGTGCAGAGAGTGCACTGGCACCACTGGGGATGCAGTGCAGTGAGTCCAGAGAGTGTACTGGCACCAGTGGGGATGGAGTGCAGTGAGTCCAGAGAGTGCACTGGCACCACTGGGGATGCAGTGCAGTGAGTCCCTAGAGTGCACTGGCACCACTGGGGATGCAGTGCAGTGAGTCCAGAGAGTGCACTGGTCCTAAGGGGATGCACTGCAGTGAGTCCAGAGAGTGTACTGGCACCACTGGGGATGCAGTGACGTGAGTCCAGAGATTGCACTGGCACCACTGGGGATGCAGTGCAGTGAGTCCAGAGAGTGCACTGGTAAAAGGGGATGTGCTACAGTGAGTCCAGAGAGTGCACTGGCACCACTGGGGATGCAGTGCCGTGAGTCCAGAGATTGCACTGGCACCACTGGGGATGCATTGCAGTTAGTCCAGAGAGTGCACTGGCACCACTGGGGATGCACTGCAGTGAGTCCAGAGAGTGCACAGGCACCACCTGGGATGCAGTGCAGTGAGTCCAGAGAGTGCACTGGCACCACTGGGGATGCACTGCTGTGAGTCCAGAGACTGCACAGGCACCACTGGGGATGCAGTGCAGTGACGCCAGAGAGTGTGCTGGCACCCCTGGGGATGCAGTGCAGTGAGTCCAGAGAGTGCACTGGCACCACCGGGGATTCACTGCAGTGACTCCAGAGAGTGCACTGGCACCACTGGGGATGCAGTGCAGTGAGTCCAGAGAGTGCACTGGCAACACTGGGGATGCACTGCAGTGAGTCCAGAGAGTGCACTGGCACCACAGGGGATGCAGTGCAGTGAGTCCAGAGAGTGCACTGGCACCACTGGGGATGCACCTTGGTGAGTCCAGAGAGTGCACTGGCACCACTGGGGATGCACCCCGGTGAGTCCAGAGAGTGCACTTGAAGCACTGGGGATGCAATGCAGTTAGTCCAGAGAGTGCACTGGCACCACTGGGGATGCAGTGCAGTGAGTGCAGAGAGTGCACTGGCACCACTGGGGATGCAGTGCAGTGAGTCCAGAGAGTGCACTGGCACCACTGGGGATGCACTGCAGTGAGTCCAGAGAGTGCACTGGCACCACTGGGGATGCAGTGCAGTGAGTGCAGAGAGTGCACTAGCACCACTGGGGATGCAGTGCAGTGAGTCCAGAGAGTGCAGTGGCACCACTGGGGATGCAGTGCAGTGAGTCCAGAGAGTGCACGGGCACCACTGGGGATGCAGTGCAGTTGAGTCCAGAGAGTGCACTGGCCCCTTGGGGATGCAGTGCAGTGAGTCCAGAGAGTGCACTGGTACCACTGGGGATGCAGTGCAGTGAGTCCAGAGAGTGCACTGGCACCACTGGGAATGCAATGCTGTGAGTTCAGAGACTTTGCTGGCACCACTGCGGATGCACTGCAGTGAGTCCAGAGAGTGTACTGGCACCACTGGGGATGCACTGCAGTTAGTCCAGAGAGTGCACAGGCACGACTGGGGATGCAGTGCAGTGAGTCCAGAGAGTGCACTGGCACCACTGGGGATGTATTGCAGTGACTCCAGAGAGTGCACTGGCAAAACTGGGGATGCAGTGCAGTGAGTGCAGAGAGTGCACTGGCACCAGTGGGGATGTAGTGCAGTGAGTCCAGAGAGTGCACTGGCACCACTGGGGATGCACTGCAGTGAGTCCAGAGAGTGCACTGGCACCACTGGAGATGCACTGCCGTGAGTCCAGAGAGTGCACTGGCACCACTGGGGATGCACCCCGGTGAGTCCAGAGAGTGCACTGGCACCACTGGGGATGCACTGCCGTGAGTCCAGAGACTGCACAGGCACGACTGGGGATGCAGTGCAGTGAGTCCAGAGATTACACTGGCACCAGTGGGGATGCAGTGCAGTGAGTCAGGAGAGTGCACTGGCACCACCGGGGATTCACTGCAGTGAGTCCAGAGAGTGCACTGGCACCAGTGGGGATGCAGTGCAGTGAGTCCAGAGAGTGCACTGGCACCACTGGGGATGCACTGCAGTGAGTCCAGAGAGTGCACTGGCACCACCGGTGTTTCACTGCAGTGAGTCCAGAGAGTGCACTGGCACCACTGGGGATGCACTGCAGTGAGTCCAGAGAGTGCACTGGCAACACTGGGGATGCACTGCAGTAAGTGCAGAGAGTGCACTGGCACCAGTAGGGATGCAGTGCAGTGAGTCCAGAGAGTGCACTGGCACCACTGTGGTGCACCCCGGTGAGTCCAGAGAGTGCACTGGCACCACTGGGGATGCACCCCGGTGAGTCCAGAGAGTGCACTGGCACCACTGGGGATGCAGTGCAGTGAGTCCAGAGAGTGCACTGGCACCACTGGGGATGCACTGCAGTGAGTCCAGATAGTGCACTGGCACCACTGGGGATGCACTGCAGTGAGTCCAGAGAGTGCACTGTCTCCACTGGGGATGCACTGGAGTGAGTCCAGAGAGTGCACTGGCACCACTGTGGATGCAGTGCAGTGAGTCCAGAGAGTGCATTGGCACCACTGGGGATGCAGTGCAGTGAGTCCAGAGAGTGCACTGGCACCACTGGGGATGCACTGCAGTGAGTCCAGAGAGTGCACTGGCACCAGTGGGGATGCAGTGCAGTGAGTCCAGAGAGTGCACTGGCACCACTGGGGATGCACTGCAGTGAGTCCAGAGAGTGCACTGGCACCACTGGGGATCTCACTGCAGTGAGAATGTATCTGAATCCCCGGTAGTGCCAGTGCACTCTCTGGACTCACTGAACTGCATCCCCAGTGGTTCCAGTGCACTCTCTGGAGTAACTGCAGTGCATCCCCTGTGGTGCCAGTGCACTCTCTGGACTCACTGTACTGCATCCCCGGTGCTGCCAGTTGACTCTCTGGACTCACTGCACTGCTCCAGCCGCGGCATCCGCTCCAGCCGCCTCAGCCGCTCCAGCCGCGGTAGCCCCTCCAGCCGCGGCAGACGCTCTAGACGCTCCAGCCGCCACAGTCGCTCCAGCCGCGGCAGCCGCTCCAGCCTCGGCAGCCGCGACAGGCGCTCCAGCCGCGGCAGCCGCTAAAGCCGCTACCGAGTGGAGCGGCTGCCACGGCTGGAGCGGCTGCCGCGTCTGCCGCTGCTGGAGCGGCTGCCGCACCTGGAGCGGCTGCCGCGGCTGGAGCGGCTGGAGCGTCTGCCGCGTATGCCGCGGATGGAGCGGCTGCCGCGGCTGGACCGGCTGCCGCGGCTGCCGCGGCTGGAACGGCTGGAGCGGCTGCCGAGGCTGGAGTGGCTAGCGCGGCTGGAGCGGTTGCCGCGGCTCGAGCAGTGCAGTGAGTCCAGAGAGTGCACTGGCACCACAGGTGATGCAGTGCAATGAGTCCAGAGAGCCACTGGCACTTCTGGGGATGCACTGCAGTGAGTCCAGAGAGTGCACTGGCACCACTGGGGATGCACTGCAGTGAGTCCAGAGAGTGCACTGGCACCACTGGGGATGCAGTGCAGTGAGTCCTGAGAGTGCAATGGCACCACAGTGGATGCACTGCAGTGAGTCCAGAGAGTGCACTGGAACAACGGGGGATGCACAGCAGTGAGTCCAGAGAGTGCACTGGCTCCACTAGGGATGCACTGCAGGGAGTAAAGAGACTGCACTGGCACCACTGGGGATGCACTGCAGTGAGTCCAGAGTGTGCACTGTCACCACTGGGGATGCAGCACAGTGACTACAGAGAGCCACTGGCACTTCTGGGGATGCACTGCAGTGAGTCCAGAGAGTGCACTGGCACCACTGGGGATGCACTGCAGTGAGTCCAGAGAGTGCACTGGCACCACTGGGATGCAGTGCAGTGAGTCCACAGAGTGCACTGGCACCACAGGGGATACACTGGATTGAGTCCAGAGAGTGCACTGGCACCACTGGGGATGCACTGCAGTGAGTCCAGAGATTGCACTGGCACCACTGGGGAAGCACTGCAGTGAGTCCAGAGAGTGCACTGGCACCACTGGGGATGCACTGCAGTGAGTCCAGAGAGTGCAGAGGCACCACTGGGGATGCACTGCTGTGACTCCAGAGAGTACACTGGCACCACTGGGGATGCAGTGCAGTGAGTCCAGAGAGTGCACTGGAACCACTGGGGTTGCAGTGCAGTGAGTCCAGAGAGTGTACTGGCACCAGTGGGGATGGAGTGCGGGTGAGTACAGAGACTGCACTGGCACCACTGGGGATTCAGTTCAGTGAGTCCAGAGAGTGAACTGGCACCACTGGGGATGTAGTGCAGTGAGTCCAGAGAGTGCACTGGCACCACCGGGGATTCACTGCAAGGAGTCCAGAGAGTGCACTGGCACCACTGGAGATGCAGTGCAGTGAGTCCAGAGAGTGCACTGGCACCACTGGGGCTGCACTGCAGTGAGTCCAGAGAGTACACTGCCACCACTTGGGCTGAACTGCAGTGAGTCCAGAGAGTGCATTGGCACCACTGGGATGCAGTGCAGTGAGAGCACAGAGTGCACTGGCACCACAGGGGATACACTGCAGTGAGTCCAGAGAGTGCACTGGCACCACTGGGGATGCACTGCAGTGAGTCCAGAGAGTGCACTGGCACCAGTGGGGATGCACTGCAGTGGGTCCAGAGAGTGCACTGGCACCACTGGAGATGCAGTGCAGTGAGTCCAGAGAGTGCACTGGCTCCACTGGGGATGCACTGCAGTGAGTCCAGAGATTCCACTGGCACCACTGGGGATGCAGTGCAGTGAGTCCAGAGAGTGCACTGGCTCCACTGGTGATGCACTGCAGTGAGTCCAGAGAGTTCACTGGCACCACTGTGGATGCAGTGCAGTGAGTCCAGAGAGTGCACTGCCACCACTGGGGATGCAGTCCAGTGAGTCCAGAGAGTGCACTGGCACCACTGGGGATGCAGTGCAGTGAGTCCAGAGAGTGCACTGCAACAACCGGGGATTCACTGCAGTGAGTCCAGAGAGTGCACTGACACCACTGGGAATGCACTGCAGTGAGTACAGAGAGTACACTGGCACCTCAGGGGCTGCACTGCAGTGACTCCAGAGAGTGCACTGGCACCACTGGGGATGCACTGGAGTGAGTCCAGAGAGTGCACTGGCACCACTGGGGATGCAATGCAGTGAGTCCAGAGAGTGCACTGGCACCAGTGGGGATGCACTGCAGTGAGTCCAGAGAGTGCACTGGCACCACTGGGGATGCAGCACAGTGAGTCCAGAGAGTGAACTGTCACCACTGGGGACGCAGCGCAGTGACTCCAGAGAGTGCACTGACACCACTGGGGATGCACTGCAGTGAGTCCAGAGAGTGCACTGTCTCCACTGGGGATGCACTGGAGTGAGTCCAGAGAGTGCACTGGCACCACTGTGGATGCAGTGCAGTGAGTCCAGAGAGTGCATTGGCACCACTGGGGATGCAGTGCAGTGAGTCCAGAGAGTGCACTGGCACCACTGGGGATGCACTGCAGTGAGTCCAGAGAGTGCACTGGCACCAGTGGGGATGCAGTGCAGTGAGTCCAGAGAGTGCACTGGCACCACTGGGGATGCACTGCAGTGAGTCCAGAGAGTGCACTGGCACCACTGGGGATCTCACTGCAGTGAGAATGTATCTGAATCCCCGGTAGTGCCAGTGCACTCTCTGGACTCACTGAACTGCATCCCCAGTGGTTCCAGTGCACTCTCTGGAGTAACTGCAGTGCATCCCCTGTGGTGCCAGTGCACTCTCTGGACTCACTGTACTGCATCCCCGGTGCTGCCAGTTGACTCTCTGGACTCACTGCACTGCTCCAGCCGCGGCATCCGCTCCAGCCGCCTCAGCCGCTCCAGCCGCGGTAGCCCCTCCAGCCGCGGCAGACGCTCTAGACGCTCCAGCCGCCGCAGTCGCTCCAGCCGCGGCAGCCGCTCCAGCCTCGGCAGCCGCGACAGGCGCTCCAGCCGCGGCAGCCGCTAAAGCCGCTACCGAGTGGAGCGGCTGCCACGGCTGGAGCGGCTGCCGCGTCTGCCGCTGCTGGAGCGGCTGCCGCACCTGGAGCGGCTGCCGCGGCTGGAGCGCCTGCCGCGTTTGGAGCGGCTGCCGCGGCTGGAGCGGCTGGAGCGTCTGCCGCGTATGCCGCGGATGGAGCGGCTGCCGCGGCTGGACCGGCTGCCGCGGCTGCCGCGGCTGGAACGGCTGGAGCGGCTGCCGAGGCTGGAGTGGCTAGCGCGGCTGGAGCGGTTGCCGCGGCTCGAGCAGTGCAGTGAGTCCAGAGAGTGCACTGGCACCACAGGTGATGCAGTGCAATGAGTCCAGAGAGCCACTGGCACTTCTGGGGATGCACTGCAGTGAGTCCAGAGAGTGCACTGGCACCACTGGGGATGCACTGCAGTGAGTCCAGAGAGTGCACTGGCACCACTGGGGATGCAGTGCAGTGAGTCCTGAGAGTGCAATGGCACCACAGTGGATGCACTGCAGTGAGTCCAGAGAGTGCACTGGAACAACTGGGGATGCACAGCAGTGAGTCCAGAGAGTGCACTGGCTCCACTAGGGATGCACTGCAGGGAGTAAAGAGACTGCACTGGCACCACTGGGGATGCACTGCAGTGAGTCCAGAGTGTGCACTGTCACCACTGGGGATGCAGCACAGTGACTACAGAGAGCCACTGGCACTTCTGGGGATGCACTGCAGTGAGTCCAGAGAGTGCACTGGCACCACTGGGGATGCACTGCAGTGAGTCCAGAGAGTGCACTGGCACCACTGGGATGCAGTGCAGTGAGTCAACAGAGTGCACTGGCACCAGAGGGGATACACTGCAGTGAGTCCAGAGAGTGCACTGGCACCACTGGGGATGCACTGCAGTGAGTCCAGAGATTGCACTGGCACCACTGGGGATGCAGTGCAGTGACTGCATAGAGTGCACTGGCACCACTGGTGATGCACTGCAGTGAGTCCAGAGAGTGCACTGGCACCACTGGGGATGCAGTGCAGTGAGTCCAGAGAGTGCACTGGCACCAGTGGGGAAGCACTGCAGTGAGTCCAGAGAGTGCACTGGCACCACTGGGGATGCACTGCAGTGAGTCCAGAGAGTGCAGAGGCACCACTGGGGATGCACTGCTGTGACTCCAGAGAGTACACTGGCACCAGTGGGGATGCAGTGCAGTGAGTCCAGAGAGTGCACTGGCACCACTGGGGTTGCAGTGCAGTGAGTCCAGAGAGTGTACTGGCACCACTGGGGATTCAGTTCAGTGAGTCCAGAGAGTGAACTGGCACCACTGGGGATGTAGTGCAGTGAGTCCAGAGAGTGCACTGGCACCACCGGGGATTCACTGCAAGGAGTCCAGAGAGTACACTGGCACCAGTGGGGATGCAGTGCAGTGAGTCCAGAGAGTGCATTGGCACCACTGGGATGCAGTGCAGTGAGAGCACAGAGTGCACTGGCACCACAGGGGATACACTGCAGTGAGTCCAGAGAGTGCACTGGCACCACTGGGGATGCACTGCAGTGAGTCCAGAGAGTGCACTGGCACCAGTGGGGATGCACTGCAGTGGGTCCAGAGAGTGCACTGGCACCACTGGAGATGCAGTGCAGTGAGTCCAGAGAGTGCACTGGCACCACTGGGGATGCACTGCAGTGAGTCCAGAGATTCCACTGGCACCACTGGGGATGCAGTGCAGTGAGTCCACAAAGTGCACTGGCACCACTGGTGATGCACTGCAGTGAGTCCAGAGAGTTCACTGGCACCACTGGGGATGCAGTGCAGTGAGTCCAGAGATTGCACTGGCACCACTGGGGATGCAGTCCAGTGAGTCCAGAGAGTGCACTGGCACCACTGGGGATGCAGTGCAGTGAGTCCAGAGAGTGCACTGCAACACTGGGGATTCACTGCAGTGTGTCCAGAGAGTGCACTGACACCACTGGGAATGCACTGCAGTGAGTACAGAGAGTACACTGGCACCTCAGGGGCTGCACTGCAGTGACTCCAGAGAGTGCACTGGCACCACTGGGGATGCACTGGAGTGAGTCCAGAGAGTGCACTGGCACCACTGGGGATGCAATGCAGTGAGTCCAGAGAGTGCACTGGCACCACTGGGATGCAGTGCAGTGAGTCCACAGAGTGCACTGGCACCACTGGGGACGCAGCGCAGTGACTCCAGAGAGTGCACTGACACCACTGGGGATGCACTGCAGTGAGTCCAGAGAGTGCACTGGCACCAGTGGGGATGCACTGCAGTGAGTCCAGAGAGTGCACTGGCACCACTGGGGATGCAGCACAGTGAGTCCAGAGAGTGAACTGTCACCACTGGGGACGCAGCGCAGTGACTCCAGAGAGTGCACTGACACCACTGGGGATGCACTGCAGTGAGTCCAGAGAGTGCACTGGCACCACTGGGGATACACTGCAGTGAGTCCAGAGAGTGCACTGGCACCACAGGGGATGCAGCACAGTGAGTCCAGAGAGTGAACTGTCACCACTGGGGACGCAGCGCAGTGACTCCAGAGAGTGCACTGACACCACTGGGGATGCACTGCAGTGAGTCCAGAGAGTGCACTGGCACCAGTGGGGATGCACTGCAGTGGGTCCAGAGCGTGCACTGGCACCACTGGGGATGCAGTGCAGTGAGTCCAGAGAGTGCACTGGCACCACTGGGGATGCACTGCAGTGACTCCAGAGAGTGCACTGGCACCTCTGGAGATGCACTGCAGTGAGTCCAGAGAGTGCACTGGCTGCACTGGGGATGCAATGCACTGAGTCCAGAGAGTGCACTGGCACCACTGGGGATGCACTGCAGTGAGTCCAGAGAGTGCACTGGCACCACTGGGGATGCACTGCAGTGAGTCCAGAGAGTGCAGAGGCCCCACTGGGGATGCACTGCAGTGAGTCCAGAGAGTGTACTGGCAACACTGGGGATGCAATCCAGTGAGTCCAGAGAGTGCAGTGGCACCACTGGGGATGCAGTGCAGTGAGTCCAGAGAGTGCACTGGCACCACAGGGGATACACTGCAGTGAGTCCAGAGAGTTCTCTGGCACCACTGGGGATGGAGTGCATTGAGTCCAGAGAGTGCACTGGCACCAATAGGGATGCACTGCAGTGAGTCCAGAGAGTGCACTGGCACCACTGGAGGTGCACTGCAGTGAGTGCAGATACTGCACTGGCACCACTAGGAATGCACTGCAGTGAGTCCAGAGACTGCACTGGCACCACCTGGGATGCACTGCAGTGAGTCCAGAGAGTGCACTGGCACCACTGGGGATGCAGTGCAGTGAGTCCAGAGAGGTCACTGGCACCACTGGGGATGCAGTGCAGTGAGTCCAGAGAGTGCACTGGCACAACTGGGGATGCAGTTCAGTGAGTCCAGAGAGTGCACTGGCACCACTGGGGATGCAGTGCCGTGAGTCCAGAGAGTGCAATGGCACCACTGGGGATTCACTGCAGTGAGTCCAGAGAGTGCACTGGCACCACTGGGGAATGGATTGCATTGAGTCCAGAGAGTGCACTGGCACCACTGGGGATGCAGTGCAGTGAGTCCAGAGAGTGCACTGGCACCACTGGGGATGCAGTGCAGTGAGTCCAAAGATTGGATTGGCACCACTGGAGATGCACTGCAATGAGTCCAGAGAGTGCACTGGCACCACTGGGGATGCACTGCAGTGAGTCCAGAGAGTGCACTGGCACCACTGGGGATGCAGTGCAGTGAGTCCAGAGAGTGCACTGGTCCTAAGGGGATGCAGTGCAGTGATTCCAGAGAGTGCACTGGCACCACTGGGGATGCAGTGCAGTGAGTCCAGAGATTGCACTGGCACCAGTCGAGATGCACTGCAATGAGTCCAGAGAGTCCACTGGCACGACTGGGGATGCACTGCAGTGAGTCCAGAGAGTGCACTGGCTCCAGTGGGGATGCAGTGCAGTGAGTCCAGAGAGTGCACTGGCATCACTGGGGATGCAGTGCAGTGAGTCCAGAGACTGCACAGGCACCACTGGGGATGCAGTGCAGTGACTTCAGAGAGTGCACTGGCACCACTGGGGATGCAGTGCAGTGAGTGCAGAGAGTGCACTGGCACCAGTGGGGATGCAGTACAGTGAGTCCAGAGAGTGCACTGGCACCACTGGGGATGCAGTGCAGTGACTCCAGAGAGTGCACTGGCACCACTGCGGATGCAGTGCAGTGACTCCAGAGAGTGCACTGGCACCACTGCGGATGCAGTGCAGTGAGTCCAGAGAGTGCACTGGCACCACTGGGGATGCACTGCAGTGAGTGCAGAGAGTGCACTGGCACCACTGGGGATGCACCTCGGTGAGTCCAGAGAGTGCACTGGCACCACTGGGGATGCAGTGCAGTGACTCCAGAGAGTGCACTGGCACCACTGGGGATGCAGTGCAGTGAGTGCAGAGAGTGCACTGGCACCACTGGGGATGCACATCAGTGAGTCCAAAGAGGGCACTGGCACCACTGGGGATGCACTGCAGTGAGTCCAAAGAGTGCACTGGCACCACTGGGGATGCACTGCAGTGAGTCCAGAGAGTGCACTGGCACCACTGGGGATGCACTGCAGTGAGTCCAGAGAGTGCACGGGCACCACTGGGGATGCAGTGCAGTTGAGTCCAGAGAGTGCACTGGCACCACTGGGGATGCACTGCGGTGAGTGCAGAGAGTGCACTGGCACCACTGGGGATGCACTGCAGTGAGTCCAGAGAGTGCACTGGCACCACTGGGGTTGCAGTGCAGTGAGTCCAGAGAGTGCACTGGCACCACTGGGAATGCAGTGCAGTGACTCAGAGAGTGCACTGGCACCACTGGGGATGCACTGCAATGAGTCCAGAGAGTGCACTGGCACCACTGGGGATGCAGTGCAGTGAGTGCAGAGAGTGCACTGGCACCACTGGGGATGCAGTGCAGTGAGTCCAGAGAGTGTACTGGCACCAGTGGGGATGGAGTGCAGTGAGTCCAGAGAGTGCACTGGCACCACTGGGGATGCAGTGCAGTGAGTCCATAGAGTGCACTGGCACCACTGGGGATGCAGTGCAGTGAGTCCAGAGAGTGCACTGGTCCTAAGGGGATGCACTGCAGTGAGTCCAGAGAGTGCACTGGCACCACTGGGGATGCAGTGACGTGAGTCCAGAGATTGCACTGGCACCACTGGGGATGCAGTGCAGTGAGTCCAGAGACTGCACTGGTCCTAAGGGGATGTACTACAGTGAGTCCAGAGAGTGCACTGGCACCACTGGGGATGCAGTGCCGTGAGTCCTGAGATTGCACTGGCACCACTGGGGATGCATTGCAGTGAGTCCAGAGAGTGCACTGGCACCACTGGGGATGCAGTGCAGTGAGTCCAGAGAGTGCACAGGCACCACCTGGGATGCAGTGCAGTGATTCCAGAGAGTGCACTGGCACCACTGGGGATGCACTGCTGTGAGTCCAGAGACTGCACAGGCACCACTGGGGATGCAGTGCAGTGACGCCAGAGAGTGTGCTGGCACCCCTGGGGATGCAGTGCAGTGAGTCCAGAGAGTGCAGTGGCACCACCGGGGATTCACTGCAGTGACTCCAGAGAGTGCACTGGCATCACTGGGGATGCAGTGCAGTGAGTCCAGAGAGTGCACTGGCAACACTGGGGATGCACTGCAGTGAGTCCAGAGAGTGCACTGGCACCACTGGGGATGCAGTGCAGTGAGTCCAGAGAGTGCACTGGCACCACTGGGGATGCACCTTGGTGAGTCCAGAGAGTGCACTGGCACCACTGGGGATGCACCCCGGTGAGTCCAGAGAGTGCACTTGAAGCACTGGGGATGCAATGCAGTTAGTCCAGAGAGTGCACTGGCACCACTGGGGATGCACTGCAGTGAGTCCAGAGAGTGCACAGGCACCACTGGGGATGCAGTGCAGTGACTCCAGAGAGTGCACTGGCACCGCTGGGGATGCAGTGCAGTGAGTCCAGAGAGTGCACTGTCACCACTGGGGATGCAGTGCAGTGAGTGCAGAGAGTGCACTGGCACCACTGGGGATGCAGTGCAGTGAGTCCAGAGAGTGCACTGGCACCACTGGGGATGCACTGCAGTGAGTCCAGAGAGTGCACTGGCACCACTGGGGATGCAGTGCAGTGAGTGCAGAGAGTGCACTAGCACCACTGGGGATGCAGTGCAGTGAGTCCAGAGAGTGCAGTGGCACCACTGGGGATGCAGTGCAGTGAGTCCAGAGAGTGCACGGGCACCACTGGGGATGCAGTGCAGTTGAGTCCAGAGAGTGCACTGGCCCCTTGGGGATGCAGTGCAGTGAGTCCAGAGAGTGCACTGGTACCACTGGGGATGCAGTGCAGTGAGTCCAGAGAGTGCACTGGCACCACTGGGGATGCACTGCAGTGAGTCCAGAGAGTGCACTGGCACCACTGGGAATGCAATGCTGTGAGTTCAGAGACTGCACTGGCACCACTGCGGATGCACTGCAGTGAGTCCAGAGAGTGTACTGGCACCACTGGGGATGCACTGCAGTTAGTCCAGAGAGTGCACAGGCACGACTGGGGATGCAGTGCAGTGAGTCCAGAGAGTGCACTGGCACCACTGGGGATGCACTGCAGTGAGTCCAGAGAATGCACTGGCACCACCGGGGTTTCACTGCAGTGAGTCCAGAGAGTGCACTGGCACCACTGGCGATGCACTGCAGTGAGTCCAGAGAGTGCACTGGCAACACTGGGGATGCACTGCAGTAAGTGCAGAGAGTGCACTGGCACCACTGGGGATGCAGTGCAGTGAGTCCAGAGAGTGCACTGGCACCACTGTGGATGCACCCCGGTGAGTCCAGAGAGTGCACTGGCAGCAATGGGGATGCACTGCACTGAGTCCAGAGAGTGCACTGGCACCACTGGGGATGCACTGCAGTGAGTCCAGAGAGTGCACTGGCACCACTGGGGATGTACTGCAGTGACTCCAGAGAGTGCACTGGCAAAACTGGGGATGCAGTGCAGTGAGTGCAGAGAGTGCACTGGCACCAGTGGGGATGCAGTGCAGTGAGTCCAGATAGTGCACTGGCACCACTGGGGATGCACTGCAGTGAGTCC
Organism: Anser cygnoides; assembly: GCF_040182565.1. Taxonomy (NCBI): domain Eukaryota; kingdom Metazoa; phylum Chordata; class Aves; order Anseriformes; family Anatidae; genus Anser; species Anser cygnoides. Next base: position 38,976,771 of record NC_089879.1, read on the forward strand.
AGAGAGTGCACTGGCACCACTGGGGATGCACTGCAGTGAGTCCAGAGAGTGCACTGGCACCACTGGGGATGCAGTGCAGTGAGTCCAGAGAGTGCACTTGAAGCACTGGGGATGCAATGCAGTTAGTCCAGAGAGTGCACTGGCACCACTGGGGATGCACTGCAGTGAGTCCAGAGACTGCACAGGCACCACTGGGGATGCAGTGCAGTGACTCCAGAGAGTGCACTGGCACCGCTGGGGATGCAGTGCAGTGAGTCCAGAGAGTGCACTGTCACCACTGGGGATGCAGTGCAGTGAGTGCAGAGAGTGCACTGGCACCACTGGGGATTCACTGCAGTGAGTCCAGAGAGTGCACTGGCACCACTGGGGATGCACTGCAGTGAGTCCAGAGAGTGCACTGGCACCACTGGGGATGCAGTGCAGTGAGTGCAGAGAGTGCACTAGCACCACTGGGGATGCAGTGCAGTGAGTCCAGAGAGTGCAGTGGCACCACTGGGGATGCAGTGCAGTGAGTCCAGAGAGTGCACTGGCACCACTGGGGATGCAGTGCAGTGAGTCCAGAGAGTGCACTGGCACCACTGGGGATGCACCTTGGTGAGTCCAGAGAGTGCACTGGCACCACTGGGGATGCACCCCGGTGAGTCCAGAGAGTGCACTTGAAGCACTGGGGATGCAATGCAGTTAGTCCAGAGAGTGCACTGGCACCACTGGGGATGCACTGCAGTGAGTCCAGAGAGTGCACAGGCACCACTGGGGATGCAGTGCAGTGACTCCAGAGAGTGCACTGGCACCGCTGGGGATGCAGTGCAGTGAGTCCAGAGAGTGCACTGTCACCACTGGGGATGCAGTGCAGTGAGTGCAGAGAGTGCACTGGCACCACTGGGGATGCAGTGCAGTGAGTCCAGAGAGTGCACTGGCACCACTGGGGATGCACTGCAGTGAGTCCAGAGAGTGCACTGGCACCACTGGGGATGCAGTGCAGTGAGTGCAGAGAGTGCACTAGCACCACTGGGGATGCAGTGCAGTGAGTCCAGAGAGTGCAGTGGCACCACTGGGGATGCAGTGCAGTGAGTCCAGAGAGTGCACGGGCACCACTGGGGATGCAGTGCAGTTGAGTCCAGAGAGTGCACTGGCCCCTTGGGGATGCAGTGCAGTGAGTCCAGAGAGTGCACTGGTACCACTGGGGATGCAGTGCAGTGAGTCCAGAGAGTGCACTGGCACCACTGGGGATGCACTGCAGTGAGTCCAGAGAGTGCACTGGCACCACTGGGAATGCAATGCTGTGAGTTCAGAGACTGCACTGGCACCACTGCGGATGCACTGCAGTGAGTCCAGAGAGTGTACTGGCACCACTGGGGATGCACTGCAGTTAGTCCAGAGAGTGCACAGGCACGACTGGGGATGCAGTGCAGTGAGTCCAGAGAGTGCACTGGCACCACTGGGGATGCACTGCAGTGAGTCCAGAGAATGCACTGGCACCACCGGGGTTTCACTGCAGTGAGTCCAGAGAGTGCACTGGCACCACTGGCGATGCACTGCAGTGAGTCCAGAGAGTGCACTGGCAACACTGGGGATGCACTGCAGTAAGTGCAGAGAGTGCACTGGCACCACTGGGGATGCAGTGCAGTGAGTCCAGAGAGTGCACTGGCACCACTGTGGATGCACCCCGGTGAGTCCAGAGAGTGCACTGGCAGCAATGGGGATGCACTGCACTGAGTCCAGAGAGTGCACTGGCACCACTGGGGATGCACTGCAGTGAGTCCAGAGAGTGCACTGGCACCACTGGGGATGTACTGCAGTGACTCCAGAGAGTGCACTGGCAAAACTGGGGATGCAGTGCAGTGAGTGCAGAGAGTGCACTGGCACCAGTGGGGATGCAGTGCAGTGAGTCCAGATAGTGCACTGGCACCACTGGGGATGCACTGCAGTGAGTCCAGAGAGTGCACTGGCACCACTGGGGATGCACTGCAGTGAGTCCAGAGAGTGCACTGGCACCACTGGGGATGCAGTGCAGTGAGTCCAGAGAGTGCACTTGAAGCACTGGGGATGCAATGCAGTTAGTCCAGAGAGTGCACTGGCACCACTGGGGATGCACTGCAGTGAGTCCAGAGACTGCACAGGCACCACTGGGGATGCAGTGCAGTGACTCCAGAGAGTGCACTGGCACCGCTGGGGATGCAGTGCAGTGAGTCCAGAGAGTGCACTGTCACCACTGGGGATGCAGTGCAGTGAGTGCAGAGAGTGCACTGGCACCACTGGGGATTCACTGCAGTGAGTCCAGAGAGTGCACTGGCACCACTGGGGATGCACTGCAGTGAGTCCAGAGAGTGCACTGGCACCACTGGGGATGCAGTGCAGTGAGTGCAGAGAGTGCACTAGCACCACTGGGGATGCAGTGCAGTGAGTCCAGAGAGTGCAGTGGCACCACTGGGGATGCAGTGCAGTGAGTCCAGAGAGTGCACGGGCACCACTGGGGATGCAGTGCAGTTGAGTCCAGAGAGTGCACTGGCCCCTTGGGGATGCAGTGCAGTGAGTCCAGAGAGTGCACTGGTACCACTGGGGATGCAGTGCAGTGAGTCCAGAGAGTGCACTGGCACCACTGGGGATGCACTGCAGTGAGTCCAGAGAGTGCACTGGCACCACTGGAATGCAATGCTGTGAGTTCAGAGACTGCACTGGCACCACTGCGGATGCACTGCAGTGAGTCCAGAGAGTGCACTGGCACCACTGGGGATGCAGTGCAGTGACTCCAGAGAGTGCACTGACACCTCAGGTGCTGCACTGCAGAGAGTCCAGAGAGTGTACTGGCACCACTGGGGATGCAGTGCAGTGAGTCCAGAGAGTGCACTGGCACCACTGGGGAATGGATTGCATTGAGTCCAGAGAGTGCACTGGCACCACTGGGGATGCAGTGCAGTGAGTCCAGAGAGTGCACTGGCACCACTGGGGATGCAGTGCAGTGAGTCCAAAGATTGGATTGGCACCACTGGAGATGCACTGCAATGAGTCCAGAGAGTGCACTGGCACCACTGGGGATGCACTGCAGTGAGTCCAGAGAGTGCACTGGCACCACTGGGGATGCAGTGCAGTGAGTCCAGAGAGTGCACTGGTCCTAAGGGGATGCAGTGCAGTGATTCCAGAGAGTGCACTGGCACCACTGGGGATGCAGTGCAGTGAGTCCAGAGATTGCACTGGCACCAGTCGAGATGCACTGCAATGAGTCCAGAGATTCCACTGGCACGACTGGGGATGCACTGCAGTGAGTCCAGAGAGTGCACTGGCTCCAGTGGGGATGCAGTGCAGTGAGTCCAGAGAGTGCACTGGCATCACTGGGGATGCAGTGCAGTGAGTCCAGAGACTGCACAGGCACCACTGGGGATGCAGTGCAGTGACTTCAGAGAGTGCACTGGCACCACTGGGGATGCAGTGCAGTGAGTGCAGAGAGTGCACTGGCACCAGTGGGGATGCAGTACAGTGAGTCCAGAGAGTGCACTGGCACCACTGGGGATGCAGTGCAGTGACTCCAGAGAGTGCACTGGCACCACTGCGGATGCAGTGCAGTGACTCCAGAGAGTGCACTGGCACCACTGCGGATGCAGTGCAGTGAGTCCAGAGAGTGCACTGGCACCACTGGGGATGCACTGCAGTGAGTGCAGAGAGTGCACTGGCACCACTGGGGATGCACCTCGGTGAGTCCAGAGAGTGCACTGGCACCACTGGGGATGCAGTGCAGTGACTCCAGAGAGTGCACTGGCACCACTGGGGATGCAGTGCAGTGAGTGCAGAGAGTGCACTGGCACCACTGGGGATGCACATCAGTGAGTCCAAAGAGGGCACTGGCACCACTGGGGATGCACTGCAGTGAGTCCAAAGAGTGCACTGGCACCACTGGGGATGCACTGCAGTGAGTCCAGAGAGTGCACTGGCACCACTGGGGATGCACTGCAGTGAGTCCAGAGAGTGCACGGGCACCACTGGGGATGCAGTGCAGTTGAGTCCAGAGAGTGCACTGGCACCACTGGGGATGCACTGCGGTGAGTGCAGAGAGTGCACTGGCACCACTGGGGATGCACTGCAGTGAGTCCAGAGAGTGCACTGGCACCACTGGGGTTGCAGTGCAGTGAGTCCAGAGAGTGCACTGGCACCACTGGGAATGCAGTGCAGTGACTCAGAGAGTGCACTGGCACCACTGGGGATGCACTGCAATGAGTCCAGATAGTGCACTGGCACCACTGGGGATGCAGTGCAGTGAGTGCAGAGAGTGCACTGGCACCACTGGGGATGCAGTGCAGTGAGTCCAGAGAGTGTACTGGCACCAGTGGGGATGGAGTGCAGTGAGTCCAGAGAGTGCACTGGCACCACTGGGGATGCAGTGCAGTGAGTCCAGAGAGTGCACTGGCACCACTGGGGATGCAGTGCAGTGAGTCCAGAGAGTGCACTGGTACTAAGGGGATGCACTGCAGTGAGTCCAGAGAGTGTACTGGCACCACTGGGGATGCAGTGACGTGAGTCCAGAGATTGCACTGGCACCACTGGGGATGCAGTGCAGTGAGTCCAGAGACTGCACTGGTCCTAAGGGGATGTACTACAGTGAGTCCAGAGAGTGCACTGGCACCACTGGGGATGCAGTGCCGTGAGTCCTGAGATTGCACTGGCACCACTGGGGATGCATTGCAGTGAGTCCAGAGAGTGCACTGGCACCACTGGGGATGCAGTGCAGTGAGTCCAGAGAGTGCACAGGCACCACCTGGGATGCAGTGCAGTGAGTCCAGAGAGTGCACTGGCACCACTGGGGATGCACTGCTGTGAGTCCAGAGACTGCACAGGCACCACTGGGGATGCAGTGCAGTGACGCCAGAGAGTGTGCTGGCACCCCTGGGGATGCAGTGCAGTGAGTCCAGAGAGTGCAGTGGCACCACCGGGGATTCACTGCAGTGACTCCAGAGAGTGCACTGGCATCACTGGGGATGCAGTGCAGTGAGTCCAGAGAGTGCACTGGCAACACTGGGGATGCACTGCAGTGAGTCCAGAGAGTGCACTGGCACCACTGGGGATGCAGTGCAGTGAGTCCAGAGAGTGCACTGGCACCACTGGGGATGCACCTTGGTGAGTCCAGAGAGTGCACTGGCACCACTGGGGATGCACCCCGGTGAGTCCAGAGAGTGCACTTGAAGCACTGGGGATGCAATGCAGTTAGTCCAGAGAGTGCACTGGCACCACTGGGGATGCACTGCAGTGAGTCCAGAGAGTGCACAGGCACCACTGGGGATGCAGTGCAGTGACTCCAGAGAGTGCACTGGCACCGCTGGGGATGCAGTGCAGTGAGTCCAGAGAGTGCACTGTCACCACTGGGGATGCAGTGCAGTGAGTGCAGAGAGTGCACTGGCACCACTGGGGATGCAGTGCAGTGAGTCCAGAGAGTGCACTGGCACCACTGGGGATGCACTGCAGTGAGTCCAGAGAGTGCACTGGCACCACTGGGGATGCAGTGCAGTGAGTGCAGAGAGTGCACTAGCACCACTGGGGATGCAGTGCAGTGAGTCCAGAGAGTGCAGTGGCACCACTGGGGATGCAGTGCAGTGAGTCCAGAGAGTGCACGGGCACCACTGGGGATGCAGTGCAGTTGAGTCCAGAGAGTGCACTGGCCCCTTGGGGATGCAGTGCAGTGAGTCCAGAGAGTGCACTGGTACCACTGGGGATGCAGTGCAGTGAGTCCAGAGAGTGCACTGGCACCACTGGGGATGCACTGCAGTGAGTCCAGAGAGTGCACTGGCACCACTGGGAATGCAATGCTGTGAGTTCAGAGACTGCACTGGCACCACTGCGGATGCACTGCAGTGAGTCCAGAGAGTGTACTGGCACCACTGGGGATGCACTGCAGTTAGTCCAGAGAGTGCACAGGCACGACTGGGGATGCAGTGCAGTGAGTCCAGAGAGTGCACTGGCACCACTGGGGATGCACTGCAGTGAGTCCAGAGAATGCACTGGCACCACCGGGGTTTCACTGCAGTGAGTCCAGAGAGTGCACTGGCACCACTGGCGATGCACTGCAGTGAGTCCAGAGAGTGCACTGGCAACACTGGGGATGCACTGCAGTAAGTGCAGAGAGTGCACTGGCACCACTGGGGATGCAGTGCAGTGAGTCCAGAGAGTGCACTGGCACCACTGTGGATGCACCCCGGTGAGTCCAGAGAGTGCACTGGCAGCAATGGGGATGCACTGCACTGAGACCAGAGAGTGCACTGGCACCACTGGGGATGCACTGCAGTGAGTCCAGAGAGTGCACTGGCACCACTGGGGATGTACTGCAGTGACTCCAGAGAGTGCACTGGCAAAACTGGGGATGCAGTGCAGTGAGTGCAGAGAGTGCACTGGCACCAGTGGGGATGCAGTGCAGTGAGTCCAGATAGTGCACTGGCACCACTGGGGATGCACTGCAGTGAGTCCAGAGAGTGCACTGGCACCACTGGGGATGCACTGCAGTGAGTCCAGAGAGTGCACTGGCACCACTGGGGATGCAGTGCAGTGAGTCCAGAGAGTGCACTTGAAGCACTGGGGATGCAATGCAGTTAGTCCAGAGAGTGCACTGGCACCACTGGGGATGCACTGCAGTGAGTCCAGAGACTGCACAGGCACCACTGGGGATGCAGTGCAGTGACTCCAGAGAGTGCACTGGCACCGCTGGGGATGCAGTGCAGTGAGTCCAGAGAGTGCACTGTCACCACTGGGGATGCAGTGCAGTGAGTGCAGAGAGTGCACTGGCACCACTGGGGATGCAGTGCAGTGAGTCCAGAGAGTGCACTGGCACCACTGGGGATGCACTGCAGTGAGTCCAGAGAGTGCACTGGCACCACTGGGGATGCAGTGCAGTGAGTGCAGAGAGTGCACTAGCACCACTGGGGATGCAGTGCAGTGAGTCCAGAGAGTGCAGTGGCACCACTGGGGATGCAGTGCAGTGAGTCCAGAGAGTGCACGGGCACCACTGGGGATGCAGTGCAGTTGAGTCCAGAGAGTGCACTGGCCCCTTGGGGATGCAGTGCAGTGAGTCCAGAGAGTGCACTGGTACCACTGGGGATGCAGTGCAGTGAGTCCAGAGAGTGCACTGGCACCACTGGGGATGCACTGCAGTGAGTCCAGAGAGTGCACTGGCACCACTGGGAATGCAATGCTGTGAGTTCAGAGACTGCACTGGCACCACTGCGGATGCACTGCAGTGAGTCCAGAGAGTGTACTGGCACCACTGGGGATGCACTGCAGTTAGTCCAGAGAGTGCACAGGCACGACTGGGGATGCAGTGCAGTGAGTCCAGAGAGTGCACTGGCACCACTGGGGATGCACTGCAGTGAGTCCAGAGAATGCACTGGCACCACCGGGGTTTCACTGCAGTGAGTCCAGAGAGTGCACTGGCACCACTGGCGATGCACTGCAGTGAGTCCAGAGAGTGCACTGGCAACACTGGGGATGCACTGCAGTAAGTGCAGAGAGTGCACTGGCACCACTGGGGATGCAGTGCAGTGAGTCCAGAGAGTGCACTGGCACCACTGTGGATGCACCCCGGTGAGTCCAGAGAGTGCACTGGCAGCAATGGGGATGCACTGCACTGAGTCCAGAGAGTGCACTGGCACCACTGGGGATGCACTGCAGTGAGTCCAGAGAGTGCACTGGCACCACTGGGGATGTACTGCAGTGACTCCAGAGAGTGCACTGGCAAAACTGGGGATGCAGTGCAGTGAGTGCAGAGAGTGCACTGGCACCAGTGGGGATGCAGTGCAGTGAGTCCAGATAGTGCACTGGCACCACTGGGGATGCACTGCAGTGAGTCCAGAGAGTGCACTGGCACCACTGGGGATGCACTGCAGTGAGTCCAGAGAGTGCACTGGCACCACTGGGGATGCAGTGCAGTGAGTCCAGAGAGTGCATTGGCACCACTGGGGATGCACTGCAGTGAGTCCAGAGAGTGCACTGGCACCACTGGGGATGCACTGCAGTGAGTCCAGAGAGTGCACTGGCATACTGGGGATGCACTGCAGTGAGTCCAGAGAGTCCACTGGCACCACTGGGGATGCACTGCCGTGAGTCCAGAGAGTGCACTGGCACCACTGGGGATGCACCCCGGTGAGTCCAGAGAGTGCACTGGCACCACTGGGGATGCACTGCCGTGAGTCCAGAGACTGCACAGGCACGACTGGGGATGCAGTGCAGTGAGTCCAGAGATTACACTGGCACCAGTGGGGATGCAGTGCAGTGAGTCAAGAGAGTGCACTGGCACCACCGGGGATTCACTGCAGTGAGTCCAGAGAGTGCACTGGCACCAGTGGGGATGCAGTGCAGTGAGTCCAGAGAGTGCACTGGCACCACTGGGGATGCACTGCAGTGAGTCCAGAGAGTGCACTGGCACCACCGGGGTTTCACTGCAGTGAGTCCAGAGAGTGCACTGGCACCACTGGGGATGCACTGCAGTGAGTCCAGAGAGTGCACTGGCAACACTGGGGAAGCACTGCAGTAAGTGCAGAGAGTGCACTGGCACCAGTAGGGATGCAGTGCAGTGAGTCCAGAGAGTGCACTGGCACCACTGTGGTGCACCCCGGTGAGTCCAGAGAGTGCACTGGCACCACTGGGGATGCACCCCGGTGAGTCCAGTGAGTGCACTGGCAGCAATGGGGATGCAGTGCAGTGAGTCCAGAGAGTGCACTGGCACCACTGGGGATGCACTGCAGTGAGTCCAGAGAGTGCACTGGCACCACTGGGGATGCACTGCAGTGACTCCAGAGAGTGCACTGGCAAAACTGGGGATGCAGTGCAGTGAGTGCAGAGAGTGCACTGGCACCACTGGGGATGCACTGCAGTGAGTCCAGATAGTGCACTGGCACCACTGGGGATGCACTGCAGTGAGTCCAGAGAGTGTACTGTCTCCACTGGGGATGCACTGGAGTGAGTCCAGAGAGTGCACTGGCACCACTGTGGATGCAGTGCAGTGAGTCCAGAGAGTGCATTGGCACCACTGGGGATGCAGTGCAGTGAGTCCAGAGAGTGCACTGGCACCACTGGGGATGCACTGCAGTGAGTCCAGAGAGTGCACTGGCACCAGTGGGGATGCAGTGCAGTGAGTCCAGAGAGTGCACTGGCACCACTGGGGATGCACTGCAGTGAGTCCAGAGAGTGCACTGGCACCACTGGGGATGCACCCCGGTGAGTCCAGAGAGTGCACTGGCACCACTGGGGATGCACCCCGGTGAGTCCAGAGAGTGCACTGGCACCACTGGGGATGCAGTGCAGTGAGTCCAGAGAGTGCACTGGCACCACTGGGGATGCACTGCAGTGAGTCCAGAGAGTGCACTGGCACCACTGGGGATGCATTGCAGTGACTCCAGAGAGTGCACTGGCACCACTGGGGATGCACTGCAGTGAGTCCAGAGAGTGCACTGGCACCAGTGGGGATGCAGTGCAGTGAGTCCAGAGAGTGCACTGGCACCACTGGGGATGCACTGCAGTGAGTCCAGAGAGTGCACGGGCACCACTGGGGATGCAGTGCAGTTGAGTCCAGAGAGTGCACTGGCACCACTGGGGATGCACTGCGGTGAGTGCAGAGAGTGCACTGGCACCACTGGGGATGCACTGCAGTGAGTCCAGAGAGTGCACTGGCACCACTGGGGTTGCAGTGCAGTGAGTCCAGAGAGTGCACTGGCACCACTGGGAATGCAGTGCAGTGACTCAGAGAGTGCACTGGCACCACTGGGGATGCACTGCAATGAGTCCAGATAGTACACTGGCACCACTGGGGATGCAGTGCAGTGAGTGCAGAGAGTGCACTGGCACCACTGGGGATGCAGTGCAGTGAGTCCAGAGAGTGTACTGGCACCAGTGGGGATGGAGTGCAGTGAGTCCAGAGAGTGCACTGGCACCACTGGGGATGCAGTGCAGTGAGTCCAGAGAGTGCACTGGCACCACTGGGGATGCAGTGCAGTGAGTCCAGAGAGTGCACTGGTCCTAAGGGGATGCACTGCAGTGAGTCCAGAGAGTGTACTGGCACCACTGGGGATGCAGTGACGTGAGTCCAGAGATTGCACTGGCACCACTGGGGATGCAGTGCAGTGAGTCCAGAGACTGCACTGGTCCTAAGGGGATGTACTACAGTGAGTCCAGAGAGTGCACTGGCACCACTGGGGATGCAGTGCCGTGATTCCAGAGATTGCACTGGCACCACTGGGGATGCATTGCAGTGAGTCCAGAGAGTGCACTGGCACCACTGGGGATGCACTGCAGTGAGTCCAGAGAGTGCACAGGCACCACCTGGGATGCAGTGCAGTGAGTCCAGAGAGTGCACTGGCACCACTGGGGATGCACTGCTGTGAGTCCAGAGACTGCACAGGCACCACTGGGGATGCAGTGCAGTGACGCCAGAGAGTGTGCTGGCACCCCTGGGGATGCAGTGCAGTGAGTCCAGAGAGTGCACTGGCACCACCGGGGATTCACTGCAGTGAGTCCAGAGAGTGCACTGGCATCACTGGGGATGCAGTGCAGTGAGTCCAGAGAGTGCACTGGCAACACTGGGGATGCACTGCAGTGAGTCCAGAGAGTGCACTGGCACCACTGGGGATGCAGTGCAGTGAGTCCAGAGAGTGCACTGGCACCACTGGGGATGCACCTTGGTGAGTCCAGAGAGTGCACTGGCACCACTGGGGATGCACCCCGGTGAGTCCAGAGAGTGCACTTGAAGCACTGGGGATGCAATGCAGTTAGTCCAGAGAGTGCACTGGCACCACTGGGGATGCACTGCAGTGAGTCCAGAGAGTGCACAGGCACCACTGGGGATGCAGTGCAGTGACTCCAGAGAGTGCACTGGCACCGCTGGGGATGCAGTGCAGTGAGTCCAGAGAGTGCACTGTCACCACTGGGGATGCAGTGCAGTGAGTGCAGAGAGTGCACTGGCACCACTGGGGATGCAGTGCAGTGAGTCCAGAGAGTGCACTGGCACCACTGGAGATGCACTGCAGTGAGTCCAGAGAGTGCACTGGCACCACTGGGGATGCAGTGCAGTGAGTGCAGAGAGTGCACTAGCACCACTGGGGATGCAGTGCAGTGAGTCCAGAGAGTGCAGTGGCACCACTGGGGATGCAGTGCAGTGAGTCCAGAGAGTGCACGGGCACCACTGGGGATGCAGTGCAGTTGAGTCCAGAGAGTGCACTGGCCCCTTGGGGATGCAGTGCAGTGAGTCCAGAGAGTGCACTGGTACCACTGGGGATGCAGTGCAGTGAGTCCAGAGAGTGCACTGGCACCACTGGGGATGCACTGCAGTGAGTCCAGAGAGTGCACTGGCACCACTGGGAATGCAATGCTGTGAGTTCAGAGACTGCACTGGCACCACTGCGGATGCACTGCAGTGAGTCCAGAGAGTGTACTGGCACCAATGGGGATGCACTGCAGTTAGTCCAGAGAGTGCACAGGCACGACTGGGGATGCAGTGCAGTGAGTCCAGAGAGTGCACTGGCACCACTGGGGATGCACTGCAGTGAGTCCAGAGAATGCACTGGCACCACCGGGGTTTCACTGCAGTGAGTCCAGAGAGTGCACTGGCACCACTGGCGATGCACTGCAGTGAGTCCAGAGAGTGCACTGGCAACACTGGGGATGCACTGCAGTAAGTGCAGAGAGTGCACTGGCACCACTGGGGATGCAGTGCAGTGAGTCCAGAGAGTGCACTGGCACCACTGTGGATGCACCCCGGTGAGTCCAGAGAGTGCACTGGCAGCAAAGGGGATGCACTGCACTGAGTCCAGAGAGTGCACTGGCACCACTGGGGATGCACTGCAGTGAGTCCAGAGAGTGCACTGGCACCACTGGGGATGTACTGCAGTGACTCCAGAGAGTGCACTGGCAAAACTGGGGATGCAGTGCAGTGAGTGCAGAGAGTGCACTAGCACCACTGGGGATGCAGTGCAGTGAGTCCAGAGAGTGCAGTGGCACCACTGGGGATGCAGTGCAGTGAGTCCAGAGAGTGCACGGGCACCACTGGGGATGCAGTGCAGTTGAGTCCAGAGAGTGCACTGGCCCCTTGGGGATGCAGTGCAGTGAGTCCAGAGAGTGCACTGGTACCACTGGGGATGCAGTGCAGTGAGTCCAGAGAGTGCACTGGCACCACTGGGGATGCACTGCAGTGAGTCCAGAGAGTGCACTGGCACCACTGGGAATGCAATGCTGTGAGTTCAGAGACTGCACTGGCACCACTGCGGATGCACTGCAGTGAGTCCAGAGAGTGTACTGGCACCACTGGGGATGCACTGCAGTTAGTCCAGAGAGTGCACAGGCACGACTGGGGATGCAGTGCAGTGAGTCCAGAGAGTGCACTGGCACCACTGGGGATGCACTGCAGTGAGTCCAGAGAATGCACTGGCACCACCGGGGTTTCACTGCAGTGAGTCCAGAGAGTGCACTGGCACCACTGGCGATGCACTGCAGTGAGTCCAGAGAGTGCACTGGCAACACTGGGGATGCACTGCAGTAAGTGCAGAGAGTGCACTGGCACCACTGGGGATGCAGTGCAGTGAGTCCAGAGAGTGCACTGGCACCACTGTGGATGCACCCCGGTGAGCCCAGAGAGTGCACTGGCACCAATGGGGATGCACTGCACTGAGTCCAGAGAGTGCACTGGCACCACTGGGGATGCACTGCAGTGAGTCCAGAGAGTGCACTGGCACCACTGGGGATGTACTGCAGTGACTCCAGAGAGTGCACTGGCAAAACTGGGGATGCAGTGCAGTGAGTGCAGAGAGTGCACTGGCACCAGTGGGGATGCAGTGCAGTGAGTCCAGATAGTGCACTGGCACCACTGGGGATGCACTGCAGTGAGTCCAGAGAGTGCACTGGCACCACTGGGGATGCACTGCAGTGAGTCCAGAGAGTGCACTGGCACCACTGGGGATGCAGTGCAGTGAGTCCAGAGAGTGCATTGGCACCACTGGGGATGCACTGCAGTGAGTCCAGAGAGTGCACTGGCACCACTGGGGATGCACTGCAGTGAGTCCAGAGAGTGCACTGGCATACTGGGGATGCACTGCAGTGAGTCCAGAGAGTCCACTGGCACCACTGGGGATGCACTGCCGTGAGTCCAGAGAGTGCACTGGCACCACTGGGGATGCACCCCGGTGAGTCCAGAGAGTGCACTGGCACCACTGGGGATGCACTGCCGTGAGTCCAGAGACTGCACAGGCACGACTGGGGATGCAGTGCAGTGAGTCCAGAGATTACACTGGCACCAGTGGGGATGCAGTGCAGTGAGTCAAGAGAGTGCACTGGCACCACCGGGGATTCACTGCAGTGAGTCCAGAGAGTGCACTGGCACCAGTGGGGATGCAGTGCAGTGAGTCCAGAGAGTGCACTGGCACCACTGGGGATGCACTGCAGTGAGTCCAGAGAGTGCACTGGCACCACCGGGGTTTCACTGCAGTGAGTCCAGAGAGTGCACTGGCACCACTGGGGATGCACTGCAGTGAGTCCAGAGAGTGCACTGGCAACACTGGGGATGCACTGCAGTAAGTGCAGAGAGTGCACTGGCACCAGTAGGGATGCAGTGCAGTGAGTCCAGAGAGTGCACTGGCACCACTGTGGTGCACCCCGGTGAGTCCAGAGAGTGCACTGGCACCACTGGGGATGCACCCCGGTGAGTCCAGTGAGTGCACTGGCAGCAATGGGGATGCAGTGCAGTGAGTCCAGAGAGTGCACTGGCACCACTGGGGATGCACTGCAGTGAGTCCAGAGAGTGCACTGGCTCCACTGGGGATGCACTGCAGTGACTCCAGAGAGTGCACTGGCAAAACTGGGGATGCAGTGCAGTGAGTGCAGAGAGTGCACTGGCACCACTGGGGATGCACTGCAGTGAGTCCAGATAGTGCACTGGCACCACTGGGGATGCACTGCAGTGAGTCCAGAGAGTGCACTGGCACCACTGGGGATGCACCCCGGTGAGTCCAGAGAGTGCACTGGCACCACTGGGGATGCACCCCGGTGAGTCCAGAGAGTGCACTGGCACCACTGGGGATGCAGTGCAGTGAGTCTAGAGAGTGCACTGGCACCACTGGGGATGCACTGCAGTGAGTCCAGAGAGTGCACTGGCACCACTGGGGATGCATTGCAGTGACTCCAGAGAGTGCACTGGCACCACTGGGGATGCACTGCAGTGAGTCCAGAGAGTGCACTGGCACCAGTGGGGATGCAGTGCAGTGAGTCCAGAGAGTGCACTGGCACCACTGGGGATGGAGTGCAGTGAGTCCAGAGACTGCACAGGCACCACTGGGGATGCAGTGCAGTGAGTCCAGAGAGTGCACTGGCACCACTGGGGATGCAGTGCAGTGAGTCCAGAGAGTGCACTGGTCCTAAGGGGATGCAGTGCAGTGATTCCAGAGAGTGCACTGGCACCACTGGGGATGCAGTGCCGTGAGTCCAGAGATTGCACTGGCACCACTCGAGATGCACTGCAATGAGTCCAGAGATTGCACTGGCACCACTGGGGATGCACTGCAGTGAGTCTTGAGAGTGCACTGGCACCAGTGGGGATGCAGTGCAGTGAGTCCAGAGAGTGCACTGGCATCACTGGGGATGCAGTGCAGTGAGTCCAGAGACTGCACAGGCACCATTGGGGATGCAGTGCAGTGAGTCCAGAGACTGCACTGGCACCACTGGTGATGCAGTGCAGTGATTTCAGAGAGTGCACTGGCACCACTGGGGATGCACTGCAGTGAGTCCAGAGAGTGCACTGGCACCACTGGGGATGCAGTGCAGTGACTCCACAGAGTGCACTGGCACCACTGGGGATGCAGTGCAGTGAGTCCAGAGAGTGCACTGGCATCACTGGGGATGCAGTGCAGTGAGTCCAGAGAGTGCACTGTCAGCACTGGGGATGCACTGCAGTGAGTCCAGAGAGTGCAGAGGCACCACTGGGAATGCAGTGCTGTGACTCCAGAGAGTGCACTGGCACCACTGCGGATGCAGTGCCGTGAGTCCAGAGAGTGCACTGGCACCACTGGGGATGCACTGCAGTGAGTCCAGAGATTGCACAGGCACCACTGGGGATGCAGTGCAGTGAGTCCAGAGAGTGCACTGGCACCACTGGGGATGCAGTGCAGTGAGTCCAGAGAGTGCTCTGGCACCACTGGGGATTCACTGCAGTGAGTCCAGAGAGTGCACTGGCACCTCTGGGGATACACTGCAGTGACTCCAGAGAGTGCACTGGCACCACTGGGGATGCACTGCAGTGAGTCCAGAGAGTGCACTGGCACCACTGGGGATGCAGTGCAGTGAGTCCAGATAGTGCACTGGCACCAACTGGAGCTGCACTGCAGTGAGTCCAGAGAGTGCACTGGCACCACTGGGGATGCACTGCAGTGCGTCCCGAGAGTGCACTGGCACCACTGTTCATAGTGTGCAGTGAGTCCAAAGAGTGCACTGGCACCACTGGGGATACAGTGCAGTGAGTCCAGAGAGTGCACTGGCACCACTGGGGATGCAGTGCAGTGAGTCCAGAGAGTGGACTGGCACCAGTGGGGATGGAGTGCAGTGAGTCCAGAGAGTGCACTTGCACCACTGGGGATGTAGTGCAGTGAGTCCAGAGAGTGCACTGGCACCACTGGGGATGCACTGCAGTGAGTCCGGAGAGTGCAGTGGCACGACTGGGGATGCAGTGCAGTGAGTCCAGAGAGTGCACTGGCACCACTGGGGATGCAGTGCAGTGAGTCCAGAGAGTGGACTGGCACCAGTGGGGATGGAGTGCAGTGAGTCCAGAGAGTGCACTGGCACCACTGGGGATGCAGTGCAGTGAGTCCAGAGAGTGCACTGGCACCACTGGGGATGCAGTGCAGTAAGTGCAGAGAGTGTACTGGCAACACTGGGGATGCAATGCAGTGAGTCCAGAGAGTGCAGTGGCACCACTGGGGATGCAGTGCAGTGAGTCCAGAGAGTGCACTGGCACCACAGGGGATACACTGCAGTGAGTCCAGAGAGTGCACTGGCACCACTGAGGATGCACTGCAGTGACTCCAGAGAGTGCACTGTCACCACTGGGGAGGCAGTGCAGTGAGTCCAGAGAGTGCACGGGAACCACTGGGAATGCAGTGCAGTGAGTCCAGAGAGTGCACAGGCACCAATAGGGATGCACTGCAGTGAGTCCAGAGAGTGCACTGGCACCACTGGAGGTGCACTGCAGTGAGTGCAGATACTGCACTGGCACCACTAGGAATGCACTGCAGTGAGTCCAGAGAGTGCACTGGCACCACCTGGGGTGCACTGCAGTGAGTCCAGAGAGTGCACAGGCACCACTGGGTATGCAGTGCAGTGAGTCCAGAGAGGTCACTGGCACCACTGGGGATGCAGTGCAGTGAGTCCAGAGAGTGCACTGGAACAACTGGGGATGCAGTTCAGTGAGTCCAGAGAGTGCACTGGCACCACTGGGGATGCACCCCGGTGAGTCCAGAGAGTGCAATGGCACCACTGGGGATTCACTGCAGTGAGTCCAGAGAGTGCACTGGCACCACTGGGGATGCAGTGCAGTGACTCCAGAGAGTGCACTGGCACCTCAGGGGCTGCACTGCTGAGAGTCCAGAGAGTGTACTGGCACCACTGGGGATGCACTGCAGTGAGTCCAGAGAGTGCACAGGCACCACCTGGGATGCAGTGCAGTGAGTCCAGAGAGTGCACTGGCACCACTGGGGATGCACTGCTGTGAGTCCAGAGACTGCACAGGCACCACTGGGGATGCAGTGCAGTGACGTCAGAGAGTGTGCTGGCACCCCTGGGGATGCAGTGCAGTGAGTCCAGAGAGTGCACTGGCACCACTGGGGATGCACTGCAGTGAGTCCAGAGAGTGCACTGGCTCCACTGGGGATGCAGTGCCGTGAGTCCAGAGAGTGCACTGGCACCACTGGGGATGCAGTGCAGTGAGTCCAGAGAGTGCACTGGCACCACTGGGGATGCAGGGCAGTGAGTCCAGAGAGTGCACTGGTCCTAAGGGGATGCACTGCAGTGAGTCCAGAGAGTGTACTGGCACCACTGGGGATGCAGTGCCGTGAGTCCAGAGATTGCACTGGCACCACTGGGGATGCAGTGCATTGAGTCCAGAGAGTGCACTGGTCCTAAGGGGATGCACTACAGTGAGTCCAGAGAGTGCACTGGCACCACTGGGGATGCAGTGCCGTGAGTCCAGAGATTGCACTGGCACCACTGGGGATGCAGTGCAGTGAGTCCAGAGAGTGCACTGGCACCACTGGGGATGCACTGCAGTGAGTCCAGAGAGTGCACAGGCACCACCTGGGATGCTGTGCAGTGAGTCCAGAGAGTGCACTGGCACCACTGGGGATGCACTGCTGTGAGTCCAGAGACTGCACAGGCACCACTGGGGATGCAGTGCAGTGACGCCAGAGAGTGTGCTGGCACCCCTGGGGATGCAGTGCAGTGAGTCCAGAGAGTGCACTGGCACCACTGGGGATGCACTGCAGTGAGTCCAGAGAGTGCACTGGCTCCACTGGGGATGCAGTGCCGTGAGTCCAGAGAGTGCACTGGCACCACTGGGGATGCAGTGCAGTGAGTCCAGAGAGTGCACTGGCATCACTGCGGATGCACTGCAGTGAGTCCAGAGACTGCACTGGCACCACTGGGGATGCACTGCAGTGAGTCCAGAGAGTGCACTGGCACCAGTGGGGATGTACTGCCGTGAGTCCAGAGACTGCACAGGCACGACTGGGGATGCAGTGCAGTGAGTCCAGAGATGACACTGGCACCAGTGGGGATGCAGTGCAGTGAGTCCAGAGAGTGCACTGGCACCACCGGGGATTCACTGCAGTGAGTCCAGAGAGTGCACTGGCACCACTGGGGATGCAGTGCAGTGAGTCCAGAGAGTGCACTGGCTACACTGGGGATGCACTGCAGTGAGTCCAGAGAGTGCACTGGCACTACTGGGGTGCAGTGCAGTGAGTGCAGAGAGTGCACTGGCACCACTGGGGATGCACCTTGGTGAGTCCAGAGAGTGCACTGGCACCACTGGGGATGCACCCCGGTGAGTGCAGAGAGTGCACTGGCAGCACTGGGGATGCACTGCAGTGAGTCCAGAGACTGCACAGGCACCACTGGGGATGCAGTGCAGTGACTCCAGAGAGTGCACTGGCACCGCTGGGGATGCACTGCAGTGAGTCCAGAGAGTGCACTGGCACCACTGGGGATGCACTGCAGTGAGTGCAGAGAGTGCACTGGCACCACTGGGGATGCAGTGCAGTGAGTCCAGAGAGTGCACTGGCACCACTGGGGATGCACTGCAGTGAGTCCAGAGAGTGCACTGGCACCACTGGGGATGCAGTGCAGTGAGTCCAGAGAGTGCACTAGCACCACTGGGGATGCAGTGCAGTGAGTCCAGAGAGTGCACTGCCACCACTGGGTATGCAGTGCAGTGAGTCCAGAGAGTGCACTGGCACCACTGGGGATGCAGTGCAGTGAGTCCAGAGAGTGCACTGGCACCACTGGGGATGCAGTGCAGTTGAGTCCAGAGAGTGCACTGGCCCCTTGGGGATGCAGTGCAGTGAGTCCAGAGAGTGCACTGGTACCACTGGGGATGCAGTGCAGTGAGTCCAGAGAGTGCACTGGCACCAGTGGGGGTGCACAGCAGTGAGTCCAGAGAGTGCACTGGCACCAGTGCGGAAGCACTGCAGTGAGTCCAGAGAGTGCACTGGCACCACTGGGGATGCACTGCAGTGAGTCCAGAGAGTGCACTGGCACCACTGGGAATGCAATGCTGTGAGTTCAGAGACTGCACTGGCACCACTGGGGATGCACTGCAGTGAGTCCAGAGAGTGTACTGGCACCACTGGGGATGCACTGCAGTTAGTCCAGAGAGTGCACAGGCACGACTGGGGATGCAGTGCAGTGAGTCCAGAGAGTGCACTGGCACCACCGGGGTTTCACTGCAGTGAGTCCAGAGAGTGCACTGGCACCACTGGCGATGCACTGCAGTGAGTCCAGAGAGTGCACTGGCAACACTGGGGATGCACTGCAGTAAGTGCAGAGAGTGCACTGGCACCACTGGGGATGCAGTGCAGTGAGTCCAGAGAGTGCACTGGCACCACTGTGGATGCACCCCGGTGAGTCCAGAGAGTGCACTGGCAGCAATGGGGATGCAGTGCAGTGAGTCCAGAGAGTGCACTGGCACCACTGGGGATGCACTGCAGTGAGTCCAGAGAGTGCACTGGCACCACTGGGGATGCATTGCAGTGAGTGCAGAGAGTGCACTGGCACCAGTGGGGATGCAGTGCAGTGAGTCCAGATAGTGCACTGGCACCACTGGGGATGCTCTGCAGTGAGTCCAGAGAGTGCACTGGCACCACTGGGGATGCAGTGCAGTGAGTCCAGAGAGTGCACTGGCACCACTGGGGATGCAGTGCAGTGAGTAAAGAGAGTGCACTGGCACCACTGGGGATGCAGTGCAGTGAGTCCAGAGAGTGCACTGGCACCACTGGGGATGCACTGCAGTGAGTCCAGAGAGTGCACTGGCACCAGTGGGGATGCACTGCAGTGAGTCCAGAGAGTGCACTGGCACCACTGGGGATGCAGTGCAGTGAGTCCAGAGAGTGCACTGGCACCACTGGGGATGCACCCCGGTGAGTCAAGAGAGTGCACTGGCACCACCGGGGATGCACCCCGGTGAGTCCAGAGAGTGCACTGGTACCACTGGGGATGCACTGCCGTGAGTCCAGAGACTGCACAGGCACGACTGGGGATGCAGTGCAGTGAGTCCAGAGATTACACTGGCACTATTGGGGATGCAGTGCAGTGAGTCCAGAGAGTGCACTGGCACCACCGGGGATTCACTGCAGTGAGTCCAGAGAGTGCACTGGCACCACTGGGGATGCAGTGCAGTGAGTCCAGAGAGTGCACTGGCACCACTGGGGATGCACTGCAGTGAGTCCAGAGAGTGCACTGGCACCACCGGTGTTTCACTGCAGTGAGTCCAGAGAGTGCACTGGCACCACTGGGGATGCAGTGCAGTGAGTCCAGAGAGTGCACTGGCAACACTGGGCATGCACTGCAGTAAGTGCAGAGAGTGCACTGGAACCAGTAGGGATGCAGTGCAGTGAGTCCAGAGAGTGCACTGGCACCACTGGGGATGCACCCCGGTGAGTCTAGAGAGTGCACTGGCACCACTGGGGATGCAGTGCAGTGAGTCCAGAGAGTGCACTGGCACCACTGGGGATGCACTGCAGTGAGTCCAGAGAGTGCACTGGCACCACTGGGGATGCACTGCAGTGACTCCAGAGAGTGCACTGGCAAAACTGGGGATGCAGTGCAGTGAGTGCAGAGAGTGCACTGGCACCAGTGGGGATGCAGTGCAGTGAGTCCTGATAGTGCACTGGCACCACTGGGGATGCACTACAGTGAGTCCAGAGAGTGCACTGTCTCCACTGGGGATGCAGTGCAGTGAGTCCAGAGAGTGCACTGGCACCACTGTGGATGCAGTGCAGTGAGTCCAGAGAGTGCATTGGCACCACTGGGGATGCAGTGCATTGAGTGCAGAGAGTGCACTGGCACCACTGGGGATGCAGTGCAGTGAGTCCAGAGAGTGCACTGGCACCAGTGGGGATGCACTGCAGTGAGTCCAGAGAGTGCACTGGCACCACTGGGGATGCAGTGCAGTGAGTCCAGAGAGTGCACTGGCACCACTGGGGATGCACCCCGGTGAGTCCAGAGAGTGCACTGGCACCACTGGGGATGGAGTGCAGTGAGTCCAGAGAGTGCACTGGTACGATGTGCCAGTGCACTCTCTGGACTCACTGCAGTGCATCCCCAGTGGTGCCAGTGCACTCTCTGCACTCACTGCACTGCATCCCCAGTGGTGCCAGTACACTCTCTGGAGTCACTGCAGTGCATCCCCAGTGGTGCCAGTGCACTCTCTGGACTCACCGGGGTGCATACCCAGTGGTGCCAGTGCACTCTCTGGACTCACTGCAGTGCATCCCCAGTGGTGCCAGTGCACTCCCTGGAGTCACTGCAGTGTATCCTCTGTGGTGCCAGTGCACTCTGTGGACTCACTACACTGCATCCCCAGTGGTGCCAGTGCACTCTCTGGACTCACTGCACTGCATCCCCAGTGGTGCCAGTGCACTCTCTGGACTCACTGCACTGCACCCCCAGTGGTGCCAGTGCACTCTCTTGAGTCACTGCACTGCATCCCCAGTGGTGCCAGTGCACTCTCTTGAGTCACTGCATTGCATCCCCAGTGGTGCTAGTGCACTCTCTGGACTCGCTGCACTGCATCCCCAATCGTACCAGTGCACTCTCTGGACTCACTGCACTCAATCCCCAGTGGTGCCACTGCAATCTCAGGTCTCACTGCACTGCATCCCCACTGGTGCCAGTGCACTCTCTGGACTCACTGCACTGCATCCCCAGTGGTGCCAGTGCACTCTTTGGACTCACTGCACTGCATCCCCAGTGGTGCCACTGCACTCTCTGGACTCACTGCACTGCATCCCCAGTGGTGCCGGGGCACTCTCCGGACTCAGTGCACTGCATCCCCAGTGGTGCCAGTGCACTCTCTGGACTTGCCGGGGTGCATCCCCAGTGGTGCCAGCGCACTCTCTGGACTCACCAGGGTGCATCCCCAGTGGTGCCAGTGCACTCTCTGGACTAACTGCACTGCATCCCCAGTGGTGCCAGTGACCTCTCTGGACTCACCGCACTGCATCCCCAGTGGTGCCAGTGCACTCTCTGGACTCACCGCACTGCATCCCCAGTGGTGCCAGTGCACTCTCTGGACTTACTGCACTGCATCCCCAGTGGTGCCAGTGCACTCTCTGGACTCACTGCACTGCATCCCCAGTGGTGCCAGTGCACTCTCTTGAGTCACTGCAGTGCATCCCCAGTGGTGCCAGTGCACTCTCTGGACTCACTGCATTGCATCCCAGGTGGTGCCAGTGCACTCTCTGGACTCACTGCTGTGCATCCCCAATCGTACCAGTGCACTCTCCGGACTCACTGCACTGCATCCCCAGTGGTGCCACTGCAATCTCTGGTCTCACTGCAGTGCATCCCCAGTGGTGCCAGTGCACTCTCTGGACTCATTGCACTGCACCCCAGTGGTGCTAGTGCACTCTCTGGACTCACTGCAGTGCATCCCCAGTGGTGCCAGTGCACTCTCTGGACTCACTGCATTGCATCCCCAGTGGTGCCAGTGCACTCTCTGGACTCACTGGGGTGCATCCCCAGTGGTGCCAGTGCACTCTCTGGACTCACTGCAGTGCATTCCCTCTGGTGCCAGTGCACTCTCTGGACTCACTGCACTGCATCCCCAGTGGTGCCAGTGCACTCTCTGGACTCACTGCAGTGCATCCCCAATCGTACCAGTGCAATCTCTGGTCTCACTGCAGTGCATCCCCAGTGGTGACAGTGCACTCTCTGGACTCACTGCACTGCATCCCCAGTGGTGCCAGTGCACTCTCTGGACTCACTGCAGTGCATCCCAGGTGGTGCCAGTGCACTCTCTGGACTCACGGCAGTGCATCCCCAGTGGTGCCAGTGCACTCTCTGGAAGCACGGCAGTGCATCCCCAGTGGTGCCAATGCCCTCTCTGGACTCACTGCAGTGCATCGCCAGTGGTGCCAGTGCAGTCTCTGTGTTAGTGTTGGGGAGAATCGAATGGATGTTTTACTAATGTCTCTTAGGTAATGGGACCTACAGTATAATTAAGCATTGCCAAATGTACTTACATTATCAATTAATCTATGTATACTGGAAACTTAGGGAGTACATTGAACAATCAAAAGAATCATTGAAAGGGAACCCTGGGAGGGAACAGGTACAACCTGACCTTGGATTAGGGCCTGGAAATGATGAAATGAGTTGAAGCAGAACCAAGAAGCGGAGGGAGCATGCGTCGAGTAAGAAAGGTGAAAAGTTTAGCGGAGAGGAAGACTCCTTACTTCATCTGGACGACCACCTGGACGACCACCAGAGTGCGCCACGCATGTGCAAAGGGGAGGGGAGCTAATTAGAATGAAACGCGAGGCTGATGTTGCAACCTGTAATGAATATGTATACCTGACGCAATATTGTATGTATAAATAACGGCTGGGAAGTAACGGGACTTGAAGCCAGATTTGGGCACCTGCCCCGGCTTCCAGCGCTGAATAAAGCACCTTCATATAATCACTTGGTGATTATGTGGTTGCTACGCTAACATCTGGACTCACTGCAGTGCATCCCCAGTGGTGCCAGTGCACTCTCTGGAGTCACTGCACTGCATCCCCAGTGGTGCCAGTGCACTCTCTGGACTCACTGCACTGCATCCCCAGTGGTGCCAGTGCAGTCTCTGGACTCACTGCACTGCATCCCCAGTTGTGCCAGTGACCTCTCTGGACTCACTGCACTGCATCCCCAGTGGTGCCAGTGCACTCTCTGGACTCACTGCACTGCATCCCCAATTGTACCAGTGCACTCTCTGGACTCACTGCACTGCATCCCCAGTGGTGCCAGTGCACTCTCTTGAGTCACTGCAGTGCATCCCCAGTGGTGCCAGTGCACTCTCTGGACTCACTGCATTGCATCCCAAGTGGTGCCAGTGCACTCTCTGGACTCACTGCTGTGCATCCCCAATCGTACCAGTGCACTCTCCGGACTCACTGCACTGCATCCCCAGTGGTGCCACTGCAATCTCTGGTCTCACTGCAGTGCATCCCCAGTGGTGCCAGTGCACTCTCTGGACTCACTGCAGTGCATCCCCAGTGGTGCCAGTGCACTCTCTGGACTCACTGCACTGCACCCCCAGTGGTACCAGTGCACTCTCTGGACTCACTGCACTGCATCCCCAAAGGTGCCAGGGCACTCTCTGGAGTCACTGCACTGCATCCCCAGTGGTGCCAGTGCACTCTCTGGACTCACTGCACTGCATCCCCAGTGGTGAGAGTGCAGTCTCTGGAAGCACGGCAGTGCATCCCCAGTGGTGCCAGTGCAATCTCAGGACTCACTGCAGTGCAGCTCCAGTTGGTGCCAGTGTACTCTCTGGACTCACGGCAGTGCATCCCCAGTGGTACCAGTGCACTCTCTGGACTCACTTCACTGCATCCCCACTGGTGCCAGTGCACTCTCTGGACTCACTGCAGTGCATCCCCAGTGGTACCAGTGCACTCTCTGGACTCACTGCACTGCATCCCCAGTGGTGCCAGTGCACTCTCTGGACTCACTGCACTGCATCCCCAGTGGTGACAGTGCACTCTCTGGACTTGCCGGGGTGCATCCGCAGTGGTGCCAGTGCACTCTCTGGACTCACCGGGCTGCATCCCCAGAGGTGCCAGTGCACTCTCTGGACTCACTGCACTGCATCCCCAGTGGTGCCAGTGCACTCTCTGGACTCACCGCACTGCATCCCCAGTGGTGCAAGTGCAGTCTCTGGACTCATTGCACTGCATCCCCAGTGGTGCCAGTGCACTCTCTGGACTCACTGCATTGCATCCCCAGTGGTGCCAGAGCACTCTCTGGACTCACTGCACTGCATCCCCAATCGTACCAGTGAACTCTCTGGACTCACTGCACTGCATCCCCAGTGGTGCCACTGCAATCTCTGGACTCACTGCAGTGCATCCCCAGTGGTGCCAGTGCACACTCTGGACTCATTGCACTGCATCCCCAGTGGTGCCAGTGCACTCTCTGGACTCACTGCAGTGCATCCCCAGTGGTGCCAGTGCACTCTCTGGACTTACGGCAGTGCATCCCGAGTGGTGCCAGTGTACTCTCTGGACTCACGGCAGTGCATCCCCAGTGGTGCCAGTGCACTCTCTGGACTCACTGCGCTGCTTCCCCAGTGGTGCCAGTACACTCTTTGGACTCACTGCGCTGCATCCCCAGTGGTGCCAGTGCACTCTCTGGACTCACTGCACTCCATCCCCAGTGGTGCAAGTGCACTCTCTGGACTCACTGCACTGCATCGCCAGTGGTGCCAGTGCACTCTGTGGACTCACTGCACTGCATCCCCAGTGGTGCCAGTGCACTCTCTTGACTCACAGCACTGCATCCCCAGTGGTGCCAGTGCACTCTCTGGACTCACTGCACTCCATCCCCAGTCGTGCAAGTGCACTCTCTGGACTTACTGCACTGCATCGCCAGTGGTGCCAGTGCACTCTGTGGACTCACTGCACTGCATCCCCAGTGGTGCCAGTGCACTCTCTTGACTCACAGCACTGCATTCCCAGTGGTGCCAGTGCACTCTCTGGACTCACCGGGGTGCATCCCCAATAGTGCCAGTGCCCTCTCTGGACTCACTGCAGTGCATCCCCAGTGGTGCCAGTGCACTCTCTGGACTCACTGCACTGCATCCCCAGTGGTGCCAGTGCACTCTCTGGACTCACTGCACTGCACCCCCAGTGGTGCCAGTGCACTCTCTGGACTCACTGCACTGCATCCCCAAAGGTGCCAGGGCACTCTCTGCACTTACTGCAGTGCATCACCAGTGCTGCCAGTGCACTCTCTGGACTCACTGCACTGCATCCCCAGTGGTGCCAGTGCACTCTCTGGACTCACGGCAGTGCATCCCCAGTGGTGCCAGTGCACTCTCTGGACTCACTGCACTGTATCCCCAGTGGTGCAAGTGCACTCTCTGGACTCACTGCACTGCATCCCCAGTGGTTCCAGTGCACTCTCTGGATTCACTGCACTGCATCCCCAGTGGTGCCAGTGCACTCTCTGGACTCACTGCACTACATCCCCAGTGGTGCCAGTGCACTCTCTGGACTCACTGCAGTGCATCCCCAGTGGTGCCAGTGCACTCCTGGACTCACTGCAGTGCATCCCCAGTGGTGCCAGTGCACTCTCTGGATTCACTGCACTGCATCCCCTGTGGTGCCAGTGCACTCTCTGGACTCACTGCACTGCATCCCCAGTGGTGACAGTGCACTCTCTAGACTTGCCGGGGTGCATCCCCAGTGGTGCCAGTGCACTCTCTGGACTCACGGCACTGCATCCCCAGTGGTGCCAGTGCACTCTCTGGAGTCACTGCCCTGCATCCCCAGTGGTGCCAGTGCACTCTCTGGACTCACTGCAGTGCATCCCCAGTGGTGTCAGTGCACTCTCTGGACTCACTGCACTGCATCCCCAGTGGTGCCAGTACACTCTCTGGACTCACTGCAGTGCATCCCCAGTGGTGCCAGTGCACTCTTTGGACTCACTGCACTGCATCCGCAGTGGTGCCAGTGCACTCTATGGACTCACTGCAGTGCATCCCCAGTGGTGCAGGGGCACTCTCTGGACTCACTGCACTGCATCCCCAGTGGTGCCAGTGCCCTCTGTGGACTCACTGCACTGCATCCCCAGTGGGGCCAGTGCACTCTCTGGACTCACTGCACTGCATACCAAGTGGTGACAGTGCACTCCCTGGACTTGCCGGGGTGCATCCCCAGTGGTGCCAGTGCACTCTCTGGACTCACCGGGGTGCATCCCCAGTGGTGCCAGTGCACTCTCTGGACTCACTGCACTGCATCCCCAGTGGTGCCAGTGACCTCTCTGGACTCACTGCACTGCATCCCCAGTGGTGCCAGTGCAATCTCTGGCCTCACCGCACTGCACCACCAGTGGTGCCAGTGCACTCTCTGGACTCACTGCACTGCATCCCCAGTGGTGCCAGTGCACTCTCTGGACTCACTGCACTGCATCCCCAGTTGTGCCAGTACACTCTCTGGACTCACTGCACTGCATCCCCAGTGGTGCCAGTGCACTCTCTGAGCTCACTGCAGCGCATCCCCAGTGGTGCCAGTGCACTCTCTGGACTCACTGCACTGCATCCCCAGTGGTGCCAGTGCACTCTTTGGACTCACTGCACTGCATCCCCAGTGGTGCCACTGCACTCTCTGGACTCACTGCACTGCATCCCCGGTGGTGCCAGTGCACTCTCTGGACTCACTGCGCTGCATCCCCAGTGGTGCCAGTGCACTCTCTGGACTCACGGCACTGCATCCCCAGTGGTGCCAGTGCACTCTCTGGACTCACTGCACTGCATCCCCAGTGGTGCCAGTGCACTCTCTGGACTCACTGCAGTGCATCCCCAGTGGTGCCAGTGCACTCTCTGGACTCACTGCACTGCATCCCCAGTGGTGCCAGTGCACACTCTGGACTCACGGCACTGCATCCCCAGTGGTGCTAGTGCACTCTCCGGACCAACGGCACTGCATCCCCAGTGGTGCCATTGCACTCTCTGGACTCACTGCACTGCATCCCCAGTGGTGCCAGTGTACTCTCTGGACTCACTGCACTGCATCCCCAGTGGTGCCAAGGCACTCTCTGGACTCACTGCACTGCATTGCCATTGGTGCCAGTGCACTCTCTGGACTCATTGCAGTGCATCCCCAGTGGTGCCAGTGCACTCTCTGGACTCACGGCACTGCATCCCCAGTGGTGCCAGTGCACTCTCTGGACTCACTGCACTGCATCCCCAGTGGTGCCAGTGCACTCTCTGGACTCACTGCACTGCATCCCCAGTAGTGTCAGGGCACTCTCTGCACTCACTGCACTGCATCCCCAGTGGTGCCAGTGACCTCTCTGGACTCAGTGCACAGCATTCCCAGTGGTGCCAGTGCACTCTCTGGACTCACCGGGGTGCATCCCCAGTGGTGCCAGTGCCCTCTCTGGACTCACTGCAGTGCATCCCCAGTGGTGCCAGTGCACTCTCTGGACTCACCGGGGTGCATCCCCAGTGGTGCCAGTGCACTCTCTGGACTCACTGCACTGCATCCCCAGTGGTGCCAGTGACCTCTCTGGACTCAGTGCACTGCATTCCCAGTGGTGCCAGTGCACTCTCTGGACTCACCGGGGTGCATCCCCAATAGTGCCAGTGCCCTCTCTGGACTCACTGCAGTGCATCCCCAGTGGTGCCAGTGCACTCTCTGGACTCACTGCACTGCATCCCCAGTGGTGCCAGTGCACTCTCTGGACTCACTGCGCTGCATCCCCAGTGGTGCCAGTGACCTCTCTGGACTCACTGCACTGTATCCCCAGTGGTGCAACTGCACTCTCTGGACTCACTGCACTGCATCCCCAGTGGTGCCAGTGCACTCTCTGGACTCACTGCACTGCATCCCCAGAGGTGCCAGTGCACTCTCTGGACTCACTGCACTGCATCCCCAGTGGTGCCAGTGCACTCTCTGGACTCACTGCACTGCATCCCCAGTGGTGCCAATGTGCTCTCAGGACTCACTGCAGTGCATCCCAGGTGGTGCCAGTGCACTCTCTGGACTCACTGCACTGCATCTCCAGCGGTGCCAGTGCACTCTCTGGACTCACTGCACTGCATCCCCAGTGGTGCCAGTGCACTCTCTGGACTCACTGCACTGCACCCCCAGTGGTGCCAGTGCACTCTCTGGACTCACTGCACTGCATCCCCAAAGGTGCCAGGGCACTCTCTGGACACACTGCACTGCATCCCCAGTGGTGCCAGTGCACTCTCTGCACTTACTGCACTGCATCACCAGTGCTGCCAGTGCACTCTCTGGACTCACTGCACTGCATCCCCAGTGGTGCCAGTGCACTCTCTGGACTCACGGCAGTGCATCCCCAGTGGTGCCAGTGCACTCTCTGGAAGCACGGCAGTGCGTCCCCAGTGGTTCCAGTGCACTCTCTGGATTCACTGCACTGCATCCCCAGTGGTGCCAGTGCACTCTCTGGACTCACTGCACTGCATCCCCAGTGGTGCCAGTGCACTCTCTGGACTCACTGCACTGCATCCCCAGTGGTGCCAGTGCACTCCTGGACTCACTGCAGTGCATCCCAAATGGTGCCAGTACACTCTCTGGACTCACTGCACTGCATCCGCAGTGGTGCCAGTGCACTCTCTGGACTCACTGCACTGCATCCCCAGTGGTGACAGTGCACTCTCTAGACTTGCCGGGGTGCATCCCCAGTGGTGCCAGTGCACTCTCTGGACTCACTGCACTGCATCCCCAGTGGTGCCAGTGCACTTTCTGGAGTCACTGCCCTGCATCCCCAGTGGTGCCAGTGCACTCTCTGGACTCACTGCAGTGCATCCCCAGTGGTGTCAGTGCACTCTCTGGACTCACTGCACTGCATCCCCAGTGGTGCCAGTACACTCTCTGGACTCACTGCAGTGCATCCCCAGTGGTGCCAGTGCACTCTCTGGACTTACGGCAGTGCATCCCGAGTGGTGCCAGTGTACTCTCTGGACTCACGGCAGTGCATCCCCAGTGGTGCCAGTGCACTCTCTGGACTCACTGCGCTGCTTCCCCAGTGGTGCCAGTGCACTCTCTGGACTCACTGCACTGCATCCCCAGTGGTGCCAGTGCACTCTCTGGACTCACTGCGCTGCATCCCCAGTGGTGCCAGTGACCTCTCTGGACTCACTGCACTGTATCCCCAGTGGTGCAACTGCACTCTCTGGACTCACTGCACTGCATCCCCAGTGGTGCCAGTGCACTCTCTGGACTCACTGCACTGCATCCCCAGAGGTGCCAGTGCACTCTCTGGACTCACTGCACTGCATCCCCAGTGGTGCCAGTGCACTCTCTGGACTCACTGCACTGCATCCCCAGTGGTGCCAATGTGCTCTCAGGACTCACTGCAGTGCATCCCAGGTGGTGCCAGTGCACTCTCTGGACTCACTGCACTGCATCTCCAGCGGTGCCAGTGCACTCTCTGGACTCACTGCACTGCATCCCCAGTGGTGCCAGTGCACTCTCTGGACTCACTGCACTGCACCCCCAGTGGTGCCAGTGCACTCTCTGGACTCACTGCACTGCATCCCCAAAGGTGCCAGGGCACTCTCTGGACACACTGCACTGCATCCCCAGTGGTGCCAGTGCACTCTCTGCACTTACTGCACTGCATCACCAGTGCTGCCAGTGCACTCTCTGGACTCACTGCACTGCATCCCCAGTGGTGCCAGTGCACTCTCTGGACTCACGGCAGTGCATCCCCAGTGGTGCCAGTGCACTCTCTGGAAGCACGGCAGTGCATCCCCAGTGGTTCCAGTGCACTCTCTGGATTCACTGCACTGCATCCCCAGTGGTGCCAGTGCACTCTCTGGACTCACTGCACTGCATCCCCAGTGGTGCCAGTGCACTCTCTGGACTCACTGCACTGCATCCCCAGTGGTGCCAGTGCACTCCTGGACTCACTGCAGTGCATCCCAAATGGTGCCAGTACACTCTCTGGACTCACTGCACTGCATCCGCAGTGGTGCCAGTGCACTCTCTGGACTCACTGCACTGCATCCCCAGTGGTGACAGTGCACTCTCTAGACTTGCCGGGGTGCATCCCCAGTGGTGCCAGTGCACTCTCTGGACTCACTGCACTGCATCCCCAGTGGTGCCAGTGCACTTTCTGGAGTCACTGCCCTGCATCCCCAGTGGTGCCAGTGCACTCTCTGGACTCACTGCAGTGCATCCCCAGTGGTGTCAGTGCACTCTCTGGACTCACTGCACTGCATCCCCAGTGGTGCCAGTACACTCTCTGGACTCACTGCAGTGCATCCCCAGTGGTGCCAGTGCACTCTCTGGACTTACGGCAGTGCATCCCGAGTGGTGCCAGTGTACTCTCTGGACTCACGGCAGTGCATCCCCAGTGGTGCCAGTGCACTCTCTGGACTCACTGCGCTGCTTCCCCAGTGGTGCCAGTACACTCTCTGGACTCACTGCACTGTATCCCCAGTGGTGCAAGTGCACTCTCTGGACTCACTGCGCTGCATCCCCAGTGGTGCCAGTGCACTCTCTGGAAGCACGGCAGTGCATCCCCAGTGGTGCCAGTGCACTCTCTGGACTCACTGCACTGTATCCCCAGTGGTGCAAGTGCACTCTCTTGACTCACTGCACTGCATCCCCAGTGGTTCCAGTGCACTCTCTGGATTCACTGCACTGCATCCCCAGTGGTGCCAGTGCACTCTCTGGACTCACTGCACTGCATCCCCAGTGGTGCCAGTGCACTCTCTGGACTCACTGCAGTGCATCCCCAGTGGTGCCAGTGCACTCCTGGACTCACTGCAGTGCATCCCAAGTGGTGCCAGTGCACTCTCTGGACTCACTGCACTGCATCCCCTGTGGTGCCAGTGCACTCTCTGGACTCACTGCACTGCATCCCCAGTGGTGACAGTGCACTCTCTAGACTTGCCGGGGTGCATCCGCAGTGGTGCCAGTGCACTCTCTGGACTCACTGCACTGCATCCCCAGTGGTGCCAGTGCACTTTCTGGAGTCACTGCCCTGCATCCCCAGTGGTGCCAGTGCACTCTCTGGACTCACTGCAGTGCATCCCCAGTGGTGTCAGTGCACTCTCTGGACTCACTGCACTGCATCCCCAGTGGTGCCAGTACACTCTCTGGACTCACTGCAGTGCATTCCCAGTGGTGCCAGTGCACTCTCTGGACTTACGGCAGTGCATCCCGAGTGGTGCCAGTGTACTCTCTGGACTCACGGCAGTGCATCCCCAGTGGTGCCAGTGCACTCTCTGGACTCACTGCGCTGCTTCCCCAGTGGTGCCAGTACACTCTCTGGACTCACTGCACTGTATCCCCAGTGGTGCAAGTGCACTCTCTGGACTCACTGCACTGCATCCCCAGTGGTGCCAGTGCAATCTCTGGCCTCACCGCACTGTATCCCCAGTGGTGCAAGTGCACTCTCTGGACTCACTGCACTGCATCCCCAGTGGTGCCAGTGCACTCTGTGGACTCACTGCACTGCATCCCCAGTGGTGCCAGTGCACTCTGTGGACTGACTGCACTGCATCCCCTGTGGTGCCAGGGCACTCTCTGGACTCACTGCACTGCATCCCCAGTGGTGCCAGTGACCTCTCTGGACTCAGTGCACTGCATTCCCAGTAGTGTCAGTGCACTCTCTGGACTCACTGCACTGCATCCCCTGTGGTGCCAGGGCACTCTCTGGACTCACTGCACTGCATCCCCAGTGGTGCCAGTGCACTCTCTGGACTCACTGCACTGCATCCCTAGTGGTGCCAGTGCACTCTCTGGACTCACTGCACTGCATCCCCTGTGGTGCCAGGGCACTCTCTGGACTCACTGCACTGCATCCCCAATGGTGCCAGTGACCTCTCTGGACTCAGTGCACTGCATTCCCAGTAGTGCCAGTGCACTCTCTGGACTCACCGGGGTGCATCCCCAATAGTGCCAGTGCCCTCTCTGGACTCACTGCAGTGCATCCCCAGTGGTGCCAGTGCACTCTCTGGACTCACGGCACTGCATCCCCAGTGGTGCCAGTGCACTCTCTGGACTCACTGCGCTGCATCCCCAGTGGTGCCAGTGACCTCTCTGGACTCACTTCACTGTATCCCCAGTGGTGCAACTGCACTCTCTGAACTCACTGCACTGCATCCCCAGTGGTGCCAGTGCACTCTCTGGACTCACTGCACTGCATCCCCAGGGGTGCCAGTGCACTCTCTGGACTCACTGCACTGCATCCCCAGTGGTACCAGTGCACTCTCTGGAGTCACTGCACTGCATCCCCAGTGGTGCCAATGCGCTCTCAGGACTGACTGCAGTGCATCCCAGGTGGTGCCAGTGCACTCTCTGGACTCACTGCACTGCATCCCCAGTGGTGCCAGTGCACTCTCTGGACTCACTGCACTGCATCCCCAGTGGTGCCAGTGCACTCTCTGGACTCACTGCACTGCACCCCCAGTGGTGCCAGTGCACTCTCTGGACTCACTGCACTGCATCCCCAAAGGTGCCAGGGCACTCTCTGGACACACTGCACTGCATCCCCAGTGGTGCCAGTGCACTCTCTGCACTTACTGCAGTGCATCACCAGTGCTGCCAGTGCACTCTCTGGACTCACTGCACTGCATCCCCAGTGGTGCCAGTGCACTCTCTGGACTCACGGCAGTGCATCCCCAGTGGTGCCAGTGCACTCTCTGGAAGCACGGCAGTGCATCCCCAGTGGTGCCAGTGCACTCTCTGGACTCACTGCACTGTATCCCCAGTGGTGCAAGTGCACTCTCTGGACTCACTGCACTGCATCCCCAGTGGTTCCAGTGCACTCTCTGGATTCACTGCACTGCATCCCCAGTGGAGCCAGTGCACTCTCTGGACTCACTGCACTGCATCCCCAGTGGTGCCAGTGCACTCTGTGGACTCACTGCAGTGCATCCCCAGTGGTGCCGGGGCACTCTCTGGACTCACTGCACTGCATCCCCAGTGGTGCCAGTGCCCTCTGTGGACTAACTGCACTGCATCCCCAGTGGGGCCAGTGCACTCTCTGGACTCACTGCACTGCATCCCAAGTGGTGACAGTGCACTCCCTGGACTTGCCGGGGTGCATCGCCAGTGGTGCCAGTGCACTCTCTGGACTCACCGGGGTGCATCCCCAGTGGTGCCAGTGCACTCTCTGGACTCACTGCACTGCATCCCCAGTGGTGCCAGTGACCTCTCTGGACTCACTGCACTGCATCCCCAGTGGTGCCAGTGCAATCTCTGGCCTCACCGCACTGCATCCCCAGTGGTGCCAGTGCACTCTCTGGAGTCGAAGCACTGCATCAACAGTGGTGCCAGTGCACTCTGTGGACTCACTGCACTGCATCCCCACTGGTGCCAGTGCACTCTGTGGACTCACTGCACTGCATCCCCAGTGGTGCCAGTGCACTCTCTGGACTCACTGCACTGCATCCCCAGTGGTGCCAGTGCACTCTCTGGACTCACTGCACTGCATCCCTAGTGGTGCCAGTGGACTCTCTGGACTCACTGCACTGCATCCCCTGTGGTGCCAGGGCACTCTCTGGACTCACTGCACTGCATCCCCAGTGGTGCCAGTGACCTCTCTGGACTCAGTGCACTGCATTCCCAGTAGTGTCAGTGCACTCTCTGGACTCACCGGGGTGCATCCCCAATAGTGCCAGTGCCCTCTCTGGACTCACTGCAGTGCATCCTCAGTGGTGCCAGTGCACTCTCTGGACTCACGGCACTGCATCCCCAGTGGTGCCAGTGCACTCTCTGGACTCACTGCGCTGCATCCCCAGTGGTGCCAGTGACCTCTCTGGACTCACTGCACTGTATCCCCAGTGGTGCAACTGCACTCTCTGGACTCACTGCGCTGCATCTCCAGCTAGTGCCAGTGCACTCTCTGGACTCACTGCAGTGCATCCCCAGTGGTGCCAGTGAACTCTCTGGACTCACTGCAGTGCAACCCCAGTGGTGCCAGTGTACTCTCTGGACTCACTGCACTGCATCCCCAGTGGTGGCAGTGCACTCTCTGGACTCACTGCACTGCACCCCCAGTGGTGCCAGTGCCCTGTCTGGACTCACTGCACTGCATCCCCAGTGGTGCCCGTGCACTCTCTGGACTCACTGCACTGCATCCCCAAGGGTGCCCGTGCACTCTCTGGACTCACTGCAGTGCATCCCCAGTGGTGCCAGTGCACTCTCTGGACACACTGCACTGCATCCCCAATGGTGCCAGTGCACTCTCTGCACTTACTGCAGTGCATCCCCAGTGGTGCCAGTGCACTCTCTGGACTCACTGCACTGCATCCCCAGTGGTGCCAGTGCACTCTGTGGACTCACTGCACTGCACCCCCAGTGGTGCCAGTGCACTCTCTGGACTCACTGCACTGCACCCCCAGTGGTGCCAGTGCACTCTCTGGACTCACTGCACTGCATCCCCAAAGGTGCCAGGGCACTCTCTGGACACACTGCACTGCATCCCCAGTGGTGCCAGTGCACTCTCTGCACTTACTGCAGTGCATCACCAGTGCTGCCAGTGCACTCTCTGGACTCACTGCACTGCATCCCCAGTGGTGCCAGTGCACTCTCTGGACTCACGGCAGTGCATCCCCAGTGGTGCCAGTGCACTCTCTGGAAGCACGGCAGTGCATCCCCAGTGGTGCCAGTGCACTCTCTGGACTCACTGCACTGTATCCCCAGTGGTGCAAGTGCACTCTCTGGACTCAATGCACTGCATCCCCAGTGGTTCCAGTGCACTCTCTGGATTCACTGCACTGCATCCCCAGTGGTGCCAGTGCACTCTCTGGACTCACTGCGCTGCATCCCCAGTGGTGCCAGTGCACTCTCTGGACTCACTGCAGTGCATCCCCAGTGGTGCCAGTGCACTCCTGGACTCACTGCAGTGCATCCCAAGTGGTGCCAGTGCACTCTCTGGACTCACTGCACTGCATCCCCTGTGGTGCCAGTGCACTCTCTGGACTCACTGCACTGCATCCCCAGTGGTGACAGTGCACTCTCTAGACTTGCCGGGGTGCATCCCCAGTGGTTCCAGTGCACTCTCTGGACTCACTGCACTGCATCCCCAGTGGTGCCAGTGCACTTTCTGGAGTCACTGCCCTGCATCCCCAGTGGTGCCAGTGCACTCTCTGGACTTACGGCAGTGCATCCCGAGTGGTGCCAGTGTACTCTCTGGACTCACGGCAGTGCATCCCCAGTGGTGCCAGTGCACTCTCTGGACTCACTGCGCTGCTTCCCCAGTGGTGCCAGTACACTCTCTGGACTCACTGCACTGTATCCCCAGTGGTGCAAGTGCACTCTCTGGACTCACTGCACTGCATCCCCAGTGGTGCCAGTGCAATCTCTGGCCTCACCGCACTGTATCCCCAGTGGTGCAAGTGCACTCTCTGGACTCACTGCACTGCATCCCCAGTGGTGCCAGTGCACTCTGTGGACTCACTGCACTGCATCCCCAGTGGTGCCAGTGCACTCTGTGGACTGACTGCACTGCATCCCCTGTGGTGCCAGGGCACTCTCTGGACTCACTGCACTGCATCCCCAGTGGTGCCAGTGACCTCTCTGGACTCAGTGCACTGCATTCCCAGTAGTGTCAGTGCACTCTCTGGACTCACTGCACTGCATCCCCTGTGGTGCCAGGGCACTCTCTGGACTCACTGCACTGCATCCGCAGTGGTGCCAGTGCACTCTCTGGACTCACTGCACTGCATCCCTAGTGGTGCCAGTGCACTCTCTGGACTCACTGCACTGCATCCCCTGTGGTGCCAGGGCACTCTCTGGACTCACTGCACTGCATCCCCAATGGTGCCAGTGACCTCTCTGGACTCAGTGCACTGCATTCCCAGTAGTGCCAGTGCACTCTCTGGACTCACCGGGGTGCATCCCCAATAGTGCCAGTGCCCTCTCTGGACTCACTGCAGTGCATCCCCAGTGGTGCCAGTGCATTCTCTGGACTCACGGCACTGCATCCCCAGTTGTGCCAGTGCACTCTCTGGACTCACTGCGCTGCATCCCCAGTGGTGCCAGTGACCTCTCTGGACTCACTTCACTGTATCCCCAGTGGTGCAACTGCACTCTCTGAACTCACTGCACTGCATCCCCAGTGGTGCCAGTGCACTCTCTGGACTCACTGCACTGCATCCCCAGGGGTGCCAGTGCACTCTCTGGACTCACTGCACTGCATCCCCAGTGGTACCAGTGCACTCTCTGGAGTCACTGCACTGCATCCCCAGTGGTGCCAATGTGCTCTCAGGACTGACTGCAGTGCATCCCAGGTGGTGCCAGTGCACTCTCTGGACTCACTGCACTGCATCTCCAGCGGTGCCAGTGCACTCTCTGGACTCACTGCACTGCATCCCCAGTGGTGCCAGTGCACTCTCTGGACTCACTGCACTGCACCCCCAGTGGTGCCAGTGCACTCTCTGGACTCACTGCACTGCATCCCCAAAGGTGCCAGGGCACTCTCTGGACACACTGCACTGCATCCCCAGTGGTGCCAGTGCACTCTCTGCACTTACTGCAGTGCATCACCAGTGGTGCCAGTGCCCTCTGTGGACTCACTGCACTGCATCCCCAGTGGTGCCAGTGCACTCTCTGGACTCACGGCAGTGCATCCCCAGTGGTGCCAGTGCACTCTCTGGAAGCACGGCAGTGCATCCCCAGTGGTGCCAGTGCACTCTCTGGACTCACTGCACTGTATCCCCAGTGGTGCAAGTGCACTCTCTGGACTCACTGCACTGCATCCCCAGTGGTTCCAGTGCACTCTCTGGATTCACTGCACTGCATCCCCAGTGGAGCCAGTGCACTCTCTGGACTCACTGCACTGCATCCCCAGTGGTGCCAGTGCACTCTGTGGACTCACTGCAGTGCATCCCCAGTGGTGCCAGTGCACTCCTGGAGTCACTGCAGTGCATCCCAAGTGGTGCCAGTGCACTCTCTGGATTCACTGCACTGCATCCCCAGTGGTGCCAGTGCACTCTCTGGACTCACTGCACTGCATCCCCAGTGGTGCCAGTGCACTCTCTGGACTCACTGCACTGCATCCCCAGTGGTGCCAGTGCACTCCTGGACTCACTGCAGTGCATCCCAAATGGTGCCAGTACACTCTCTGGACTCACTGCACTGCATCCGCAGTGGTGCCAGTGCACTCTCTGGACTCACTGCACTGCATCCCCAGTGGTGACAGTGCACTCTCTAGACTTGCCGGGGTGCATCCCCAGTGGTGCCAGTGCACTCTCTGGACTCACTGCACTGCATCCCCAGTGGTGCCAGTGCACTTTCTGGAGTCACTGCCCTGCATCCCCAGTGGTGCCAGTGCACTCTCTGGACTCACTGCAGTGCATCCCCAGTGGTGTCAGTGCACTCTCTGGACTCACTGCACTGCATCCCCAGTGGTGCCAGTACACTCTCTGGACTCACTGCAGTGCATCCCCAGTGGTGCCAGTGCACTCTCTGGACTTACGGCAGTGCATCCCGAGTGGTGCCAGTGTACTCTCTGGACTCACGGCAGTGCATCCCCAGTGGTGCCAGTGCACTCTCTGGACTCACTGCGCTGCTTCCCCAGTGGTGCCAGTGCACTCTCTGGACTCACTGCACTGCATCCCCAGTGGTGCCAGTGCACTCTCTGGACTCACTGCGCTGCATCCCCAGTGGTGCCAGTGACCTCTCTGGACTCACTGCACTGTATCCCCAGTGGTGCAACTGCACTCTCTGGACTCACTGCACTGCATCCCCAGTGGTGCCAGTGCACTCTCTGGACTCACTGCACTGCATCCCCAGAGGTGCCAGTGCACTCTCTGGACTCACTGCACTGCATCCCCAGTGGTGCCAGTGCACTCTCTGGACTCACTGCACTGCATCCCCAGTGGTGCCAGTGCACTCTCTGGACTCACTGCACTGCACCCCCAGTGGTGCCAGTGCACTCTCTGGACTCACTGCACTGCATCCCCAAAGGTGCCAGGGCACTCTCTGGACACACTGCACTGCATCCCCAGTGGTGCCAGTGCACTCTCTGCACTTACTGCACTGCATCACCAGTGCTGCCAGTGCACTCTCTGGACTCACTGCACTGCATCCCCAGTGGTGCCAGTGCACTCTCTGGACTCACGGCAGTGCATCCCCAGTGGTGCCAGTGCACTCTCTGGACTCACTGCACTGCATCCCCAGTGGTGCCAGTGCACTCTCTGGACTCACTGCACTGCATCCCCAGTGGTGCCAGTGCACTCCTGGACTCACTGCAGTGCATCCCAAATGGTGCCAGTACACTCTCTGGACTCACTGCACTGCATCCGCAGTGGTGCCAGTGCACTCTCTGGACTCACTGCACTGCATCCCCAGTGGTGACAGTGCACTCTCTAGACTTGCCGGGGTGCATCCCCAGTGGTGCCAGTGCACTCTCTGGACTCACTGCACTGCATCCCCAGTGGTGCCAGTGCACTTTCTGGAGTCACTGCCCTGCATCCCCAGTGGTGCCAGTGCACTCTCTGGACTCACTGCAGTGCATCCCCAGTGGTGTCAGTGCACTCTCTGGACTCACTGCACTGCATCCCCAGTGGTGCCAGTACACTCTCTGGACTCACTGCAGTGCATCCCCAGTGGTGCCAGTGCACTCTCTGGACTTACGGCAGTGCATCCCGAGTGGTGCCAGTGTACTCTCTGGACTCACGGCAGTGCATCCCCAGTGGTGCCAGTGCACTCTCTGGACTCACTGCGCTGCTTCCCCAGTGGTGCCAGTACACTCTCTGGACTCACTGCACTGTATCCCCAGTGGTGCAAGTGCACTCTCTGGACTCACTGCGCTGCATCCCCAGTGGTGCCAGTGCACTCTCTGGAAGCACGGCAGTGCATCCCCAGTGGTGCCAGTGCACTCTCTGGACTCACTGCACTGTATCCCCAGTGGTGCAAGTGCACTCTCTTGACTCACTGCACTGCATCCCCAGTGGTTCCAGTGCACTCTCTGGATTCACTGCACTGCATCCCCAGTGGTGCCAGTGCACTCTCTGGACTCACTGCACTGCATCCCCAGTGGTGCCAGTGCACTCTCTGGACTCACTGCAGTGCATCCCCAGTGGTGCCAGTGCACTCCTGGACTCACTGCAGTGCATCCCAAGTGGTGCCAGTGCACTCTCTGGACTCACTGCACTGCATCCCCTGTGGTGCCAGTGCACTCTCTGGACTCACTGCACTGCATCCCCAGTGGCGACAGTGCACTCTCTAGACTTGCCGGGGTGCATCCGCAGTGGTGCCAGTGCACTCTCTGGACTCACTGCACTGCATCCCCAGTGGTGCCAGTGCACTTTCTGGAGTCACTGCCCTGCATCCCCAGTGGTGCCAGTGCACTCTCTGGACTCACTGCAGTGCATCCCCAGTGGTGTCAGTGCACTCTCTGGACTCACTGCACTGCATCCCCAGTGGTGCCAGTACACTCTCTGGACTCACTGCAGTGCATTCCCAGTGGTGCCAGTGCACTCTCTGGACTTACGGCAGTGCATCCCGAGTGGTGCCAGTGTACTCTCTGGACTCACGGCAGTGCATCCCCAGTGGTGCCAGTGCACTCTCTGGACTCACTGCGCTGCTTCCCCAGTGGTGCCAGTACACTCTCTGGACTCACTGCACTGTATCCCCAGTGGTGCAAGTGCACTCTCTGGACTCACTGCACTGCATCCCCAGTGGTGCCAGTGCAATCTCTGGCCTCACCGCACTGTATCCCCAGTGGTGCAAGTGCACTCTCTGGACTCACTGCACTGCATCCCCAGTGGTGCCAGTGCACTCTGTGGACTCACTGCACTGCATCCCCAGTGGTGCCAGTGCACTCTGTGGACTCACTGCACTGCATCCCCTGTGGTGCCAGGGCACTCTCTGGACTCACTGCACTGCATCCCCAGTGGTGCCAGTGACCTCTCTGGACTCAGTGCACTGCATTCCCAGTAGTGTCAGTGCACTCTCTGGACTCACTGCACTGCATCCCCTTTGGTGCCAGGGCACTCTCTGGACTCACTGCACTGCATCCCCAGTGGTGCCAGTGCACTCTCTGGACTCACTGCACTGCATCCCTAGTGGTGCCAGTGCACTCTCTGGACTCACTGCACTGCATCCCCTGTGGTGCCAGGGCACTCTCTGGACTCACTGCACTGCATCCCCAATGGTGCCAGTGACCTCTCTGGACTCAGTGCACTGCATTCCCAGTAGTGCCAGTGCACTCTCTGGACTCACCGGGGTGCATCCCCAATAGTGCCAGTGCCCTCTCTGGACTCACTGCAGTGCATCCCCAGTGGTGCCAGTGCACTCTCTGGACTCACGGCACTGCATCCCCAGTGGTGCCAGTGCACTCTCTGGACTCACTGCGCTGCATCCCCAGTGGTGCCAGTGACCTCTCTGGACTCACTTCACTGTATCCCCAGTGGTGCAACTGCACTCTCTGAACTCACTGCACTGCATCCCCAGTGGTGCCAGTGCACTCTCTGGACTCACTGCACTGCATCCCCAGGGGTGCCAGTGCACTCTCTGGACTCACTGCACTGCATCCCCAGTGGTACCAGTGCACTCTCTGGAGTCACTGCACTGCATCCCCAGTGGTGCCAATGCGCTCTCAGGACTGACTGCAGTGCATCCCAGGTGGTGCCAGTGCACTCTCTGGACTCACTGCACTGCATCCCCAGTGGTGCCAGTGCACTCTCTGGACTCACTGCACTGCATCCCCAGTGGTGCCAGTGCACTCTCTGGACTCACTGCACTGCACCCCCAGTGGTGCCAGTGCACTCTCTGGACTCACTGCACTGCATCCCCAAAGGTGCCAGGGCACTCTCTGGACACACTGCACTGCATCCCCAGTGGTGCCAGTGCACTCTCTGCACTTACTGCAGTGCATCACCAGTGCTGCCAGTGCACTCTCTGGACTCACTGCACTGCATCCCCAGTGGTGCCAGTGCACTCTCTGGACTCACGGCAGTGCATCCCCAGTGGTGCCAGTGCACTCTCTGGAAGCACGGCAGTGCATCCCCAGTGGTGCCAGTGCACTCTCTGGACTCACTGCACTGTATCCCCAGTGGTGCAAGTGCACTCTCTGGACTCACTGCACTGCATCCCCAGTGGTTCCAGTGCACTCTCTGGATTCACTGCACTGCATCCCCAGTGGAGCCAGTGCACTCTCTGGACTCACTGCACTGCATCCCCAGTGGTGCCAGTGCACTCTGTGGACTCACTGCAGTGCATCCCCAGTGGTGCCGGGGCACTCTCTGGACTCACTGCACTGCATCCCCAGTGGTGCCAGTGCCCTCTGTGGACTAACTGCACTGCATCCCCAGTGGGGCCAGTGCACTCTCTGGACTCACTGCACTGCATCCCAAGTGGTGACAGTGCACTCCCTGGACTTGCCGGGGTGCATCGCCAGTGGTGCCAGTGCACTCTCTGGACTCACCGGGGTGCATCCCCAGTGGTGCCAGTGCACTCTCTGGACTCACTGCACTGCATCCCCAGTGGTGCCAGTGACCTCTCTGGACTCACTGCACTGCATCCCCAGTGGTGCCAGTGCAATCTCTGGCCTCACCGCACTGCATCCCCAGTGGTGCCAGTGCACTCTCTGGAGTCGAAGCACTGCATCAACACTGGTGCCAGTGCACTCTGTGGACTCACTGCACTGCATCCCCAGTGGTGCCAGTGCACTCTGTGGACTCACTGCACTGCATCCCCAGTGGTGCCAGTGCACTCTCTGGACTCACTGCACTGCATCCCCAGTGGTGCCAGTGCACTCTCTGGACTCACTGCACTGCATCCCTAGTGGTGCCAGTGGACTCTCTGGACTCACTGCACTGCATCCCCTGTGGTGCCAGGGCACTCTCTGGACTCACTGCACTGCATCCCCAGTGGTGCCAGTGACCTCTCTGGACTCAGTGCACTGCATTCCCAGTAGTGTCAGTGCACTCTCTGGACTCACCGGGGTGCATCCCCAATAGTGCCAGTGCCCTCTCTGGACTCACTGCAGTGCATCCCCAGTGGTGCCAGTGCACTCTCTGGACTCACTGCGCTGCATCCCCAGTGGTGCCAGTGACCTCTCTGGACTCACTGCACTGTATCCCCAGTGGTGCAACTGCACTCTCTGGACTCACTGCGCTGCATCTCCAGCTAGTGCCAGTGCACTCTCTGGACTCACTGCAGTGCATCCCCAGTGGTGCCAGTGAACTCTCTGGACTCACTGCAGTGCAACCCCAGTGGTGCCAGTGTACTCTCTGGACTCACTGCACTGCATCCCCAGTGGTGGCAGTGCACTCTCTGGACTCACTGCACTGCACCCCCAGTGGTGCCAGTGCCCTGTCTGGACTCACTGCACTGCATCCCCAGTGGTGCCCGTGCACTCTCTGGACTCACTGCACTGCATCCCCAAGGGTGCCCGTGCACTCTCTGGACTCACTGCAGTGCATCCCCAGTGGTGCCAGTGCACTCTCTGGACACACTGCACTGCATCCCCAATGGTGCCAGTGCACTCTCTGCACTTACTGCAGTGCATCCCCAGTGGTGCCAGTGCACTCTCTGGACTCACTGCACTGCATCCCCAGTGGTGCCAGTGCACTCTGTGGACTCACTGCACTGCACCCCCAGTGGTGCCAGTGCACTCTCTGGACTCACTGCACTGCACCCCCAGTGGTGCCAGTGCACTCTCTGGACTCACTGCACTGCATCCCCAAAGGTGCCAGGGCACTCTCTGGACACACTGCACTGCATCCCCAGTGGTGCCACTGCACTCTCTGCACTTACTGCAGTGCATCACCAGTGCTGCCAGTGCACTCTCTGGACTCACTGCACTGCATCCCCAGTGGTGCCAGTGCACTCTCTGGACTCACGGCAGTGCATCCCCAGTGGTGCCAGTGCACTCTCTGGAAGCACGGCAGTGCATCCCCAGTGGTGCCAGTGCACTCTCTGGACTCACTGCACTGTATCCCCAGTGGTGCAAGTGCACTCTCTGGACTCAATGCACTGCATCCCCAGTGGTTCCAGTGCACTCTCTGGATTCACTGCACTGCATCCCCAGTGGTGCCAGTGCACTCTCTGGACTCACTGCGCTGCATCCCCAGTGG
Organism: Anser cygnoides; assembly: GCF_040182565.1. NCBI lineage: Eukaryota > Metazoa > Chordata > Aves > Anseriformes > Anatidae > Anser > Anser cygnoides. The sequence continues at coordinate 39,020,041 of NC_089879.1, forward strand.
TGCCAGTGCACTCTCTGGACTCACTGCAGTGCATCCCCAGTGGTGCCAGTGCACTCCTGGACTCACTGCAGTGCATCCCAAGTGGTGCCAGTGCACTCTCTGGACTCACTGCACTGCATCCCCTGTGGTGCCAGTGCACTCTCTGGACTCACTGCACTGCATCCCCAGTGGTGACAGTGCACTCTCTAGACTTGCCGGGGTGCATCCCCAGTGGTTCCAGTGCACTCTCTGGACTCACTGCACTGCATCCCCAGTGGTGCCAGTGCACTTTCTGGAGTCACTGCCCTGCATCCCCAGTGGTGCCAGTGCACTCTCTGGACTTACGGCAGTGCATCCCGAGTGGTGCCAGTGTACTCTCTGGACTCACGGCAGTGCATCCCCAGTGGTGCCAGTGCACTCTCTGGACTCACTGCGCTGCTTCCCCAGTGGTGCCAGTACACTCTCTGGACTCACTGCACTGTATCCCCAGTGGTGCAAGTGCACTCTCTGGACTCACTGCACTGCATCCCCAGTGGTGCCAGTGCAATCTCTGGCCTCACCGCACTGTATCCCCAGTGGTGCAAGTGCACTCTCTGGACTCACTGCACTGCATCCCCAGTGGTGCCAGTGCACTCTGTGGACTCACTGCACTGCATCCCCAGTGGTGCCAGTGCACTCTGTGGACTGACTGCACTGCATCCCCTGTGGTGCCAGGGCACTCTCTGGACTCACTGCACTGCATCCCCAGTGGTGCCAGTGACCTCTCTGGACTCAGTGCACTGCATTCCCAGTAGTGTCAGTGCACTCTCTGGACTCACTGCACTGCATCCCCTGTGGTGCCAGGGCACTCTCTGGACTCACTGCACTGCATCCCCAGTGGTGCCAGTGCACTCTCTGGACTCACTGCACTGCATCCCTAGTGGTGCCAGTGCACTCTCTGGACTCACTGCACTGCATCCCCTGTGGTGCCAGGGCACTCTCTGGACTCACTGCACTGCATCCCCAATGGTGCCAGTGACCTCTCTGGACTCAGTGCACTGCATTCCCAGTAGTGCCAGTGCACTCTCTGGACTCACCGGGGTGCATCCCCAATAGTGCCAGTGCCCTCTCTGGACTCACTGCAGTGCATCCCCAGTGGTGCCAGTGCATTCTCTGGACTCACGGCACTGCATCCCCAGTGGTGCCAGTGCACTCTCTGGACTCACTGCGCTGCATCCCCAGTGGTGCCAGTGACCTCTCTGGACTCACTTCACTGTATCCCCAGTGGTGCAACTGCACTCTCTGAACTCACTGCACTGCATCCCCAGTGGTGCCAGTGCACTCTCTGGACTCACTGCACTGCATCCCCAGGGGTGCCAGTGCACTCTCTGGACTCACTGCACTGCATCCCCAGTGGTACCAGTGCACTCTCTGGAGTCACTGCACTGCATCCCCAGTGGTGCCAATGTGCTCTCAGGACTGACTGCAGTGCATCCCAGGTGGTGCCAGTGCACTCTCTGGACTCACTGCACTGCATCTCCAGCGGTGCCAGTGCACTCTCTGGACTCACTGCACTGCATCCCCAGTGGTGCCAGTGCACTCTCTGGACTCACTGCACTGCACCCCCAGTGGTGCCAGTGCACTCTCTGGACTCACTGCACTGCATCCCCAAAGGTGCCAGGGCACTCTCTGGACACACTGCACTGCATCCCCAGTGGTGCCAGTGCACTCTCTGCACTTACTGCAGTGCATCACCAGTGCTGCCAGTGCACTCTCTGGACTCACTGCACTGCATCCCCAGTGGTGCCAGTGCACTCTCTGGACTCACGGCAGTGCATCCCCAGTGGTGCCAGTGCACTCTCTGGAAGCACGGCAGTGCATCCCCAGTGGTGCCAGTGCACTCTCTGGACTCACTGCACTGTATCCCCAGTGGTGCAAGTGCACTCTCTGGACTCACTGCACTGCATCCCCAGTGGTTCCAGTGCACTCTCTGGATTCACTGCACTGCATCCCCAGTGGAGCCAGTGCACTCTCTGGACTCACTGCACTGCATCCCCAGTGGTGCCAGTGCACTCTGTGGACTCACTGCAGTGCATCCCCAGTGGTGCCAGTGCACTCCTGGAGTCACTGCAGTGCATCCCAAGTGGTGCCAGTGCACTCTCTGGACTCACTGCACTGCATCCCCTGTGGTGCCAGTGCACTCTCTGGACTCACTGCACTGCATCCCCAGTGGTGAGAGTGCATTCTCTAGACTTGCCGGGGTGCATCCCCAGTGGTGCCAGTGCACTCTCTGGACTCACTGCACTGCATCTCCAGCGGTGCCAGTGCACTCTCTGGACTCACTGCACTGCATCCCCAGTGGTGCCAGTGCACTCTCTGGACTCACTGCACTGCACCCCCAGTGGTGCCAGTGCACTCTCTGGACTCACTGCACTGCATCCCCAAAGGTGCCAGGGCACTCTCTGGACACACTGCACTGCATCCCCAGTGGTGCCAGTGCACTCTCTGCACTTACTGCAGTGCATCACCAGTGCTGCCAGTGCACTCTCTGGACTCACTGCACTGCATCCCCAGTGGTGCCAGTGCACTCTCTGGACTCACTGCACTGCATCCCCAGTGGTTCCAGTGCACTCTCTGGATTCACTGCACTGCATCCCCAGTGGAGCCAGTGCACTCTCTGGACTCACTGCACTGCATCCCCAGTGGTGCCAGTGCACTCTGTGGACTCACTGCAGTGCATCCCCAGTGGTGCCAGTGCACTCCTGGAGTCACTGCAGTGCATCCCCAGTGGTGCCAGTGCACTCTCTGGACTCACTGCACTGTATCCCCAGTGGTGCAAGTGCACTCTCTGGACTCACTGCACTGCATCCCCAGTGGTTCCAGTGCACTCTCTGGATTCACTGCACTGCATCCCCAGTGGAGCCAGTGCACTCTCTGGACTCACTGCACTGCATCCCCAGTGGTGCCAGTGCACTCTGTGGACTCACTGCAGTGCATCCCCAGTGGTGCCAGTGCACTCCTGGAGTCACTGCAGTGCATCCCAAGTGGTGCCAGTGCACTCTCTGGACTCACAGCACTGCATCCCCAGTGGTGAGAGTGCATTCTCTAGACTTGCCGGGGTGCATCCCCAGTGGTGCCAGTGCACTCTCTGGACTCACTGCAGTGCATCCCCAGTGGTGTTAGTGCACTCTCTGGACTCACTGCACTGCATCCCCAGTGGTGCCAGTACACTCTCTGGACTCACTGCAGTGCATCCCCAGTGGTGCCAGTGCACTCTTTGGACTCACTGCACTGCATCCGCAGTGGTGCCACTGCACTCTCTGGACTCACTGCAGTGCATCCCCAGTGGTGCCGGGGCACTCTCTGGACTCACTGCACTGCATCCCCAGTGGTGCCAGTGACCTCTCTGGACTCACTGCACTGCATCCCCAGTGGTGCCAGTGCAATCTCTGGCCTCACCGCACTGCATCCCCAGTGGTGCCAGTGCACTCTCTGGAGTCGAAGCACTGCATCAACAGTGGTGCCAGTGCACTCTGTGGACTCACTGCACTGCATCCCCAGTGGTGCCAGTGCACTCTGTGGACTCACTGCACTGCATCCCCAGTGGTGCCAGTGCACTCTCTGGACTCACTGCACTGCATCCCCAGTGGTGCCAGTGCACTCTCTGGACTCACTGCACTGCATCCCTAGTGGTGCCAGTGCACTCTCTGGACTCACTGCACTGCATCCCCTGTGGTGCCAGGGCACTCTCTGGACTCACTGCACTGCATCCCCAGTGGTGCCAGTGACCTCTCTGGACTCAGTGCACTGCATTCCCAGTAGTGTCAGTGCACTCTCTGGACTCACCGGGGTGCATCCCCAATAGTGCCAGTGCCCTCTCTGGACTCACTGCAGTGCATCCTCAGTGGTGCCAGTGCACTCTCTGGACTCACGGCACTGCATCCCCAGTGGTGCCAGTGCACTCTCTGGACTCACTGCGCTGCATCCCCAGTGGTGCCAGTGACCTCTCTGGACTCACTGGACTGTATCCCCAGTGGTGCAACTGCACTCTCTGGACTCACTGCGCTGCATCTCCAGCTAGTGCCAGTGCACTCTCTGGACTCACTGCAGTGCATCCCCAGTGGTGCCAGTGAACTCTCTGGACTCACTGCAGTGCAACCCCAGTGGTGCCAGTGTACTCTCTGGACTCACTGCACTGCATCCCCAGTGGTGGCAGTGCACTCTCTGGACTCACTGCACTGCACCCCCAGTGGTGCCAGTGCCCTGTCTGGACTCACTGCACTGCATCCCCAGTGGTGACCGTGCACTCTCTGGACTCACTGCACTGCATCCCCAAGGGTGCCCGTGCACTCTCTGGACTCACTGCAGTGCATCCCCAGTGGTGCCAGTGCACTCTCTGGACACACTGCACTGCATCCCCAATGGTGCCAGTGCACTCTCTGCACTTACTGCAGTGCATCCCCAGTGGTGCCAGTGCACTCTCTGGACTCACTGCACTGCATCCCCAGTGGTGCCAGTGCACTCTGTGGACTCACTGCACTGCACCCCCAGTGGTGCCAGTGCACTCTCTGGACTCACTGCACTGCACCCCCAGTGGTGCCAGTGCACTCTCTGGACTCACTGCACTGCATCCCCAAAGGTGCCAGGGCACTCTCTGGACACACTGCACTGCATCCCCAGTGGTGCCAGTGCACTCTCTGCACTTACTGCAGTGCATCACCAGTGCTGCCAGTGCACTCTCTGGACTCACTGCACTGCATCCCCAGTGGTGCCAGTGCACTCTCTGGACTCACGGCAGTGCATCCCCAGTGGTGCCAGTGCACTCTCTGGAAGCACGGCAGTGCATCCCCAGTGGTGCCAGTGCACTCTCTGGACTCACTGCACTGTATCCCCAGTGGTGCAAGTGCACTCTCTGGACTCACGGCACTGCATCCCCAGTGGTTCCAGTGCACTCTCTGGATTCACTGCACTGCATCCCCAGTGGTGCCAGTGCACTCTCTGGACTCACTGCGCTGCATCCCCAGTGGTGCCAGTGCACTCTCTGGACTCACTGCAGTGCATCCCCAGTGGTGCCAGTGCACTCCTGGACTCACTGCAGTGCATCCCAAGTGGTGCCAGTGCACTCTCTGGACTCACTGCACTGCATCCCCTGTGGTGCCAGTGCACTCTCTGGACTCACTGCACTGCATCCCCAGTGGTGACAGTGCACTCTCTAGACTTGCCGGGGTGCATCCCCAGTGGTTCCAGTGCACTCTCTGGACTCACTGCACTGCATCCCCAGTGGTGCCAGTGCACTTTCTGGAGTCACTGCCCTGCATCCCCAGTGGTGCCAGTGCACTCTCTGGACTCACTGCAGTGCATCCCCAGTGGTGTCAGTGCACTCTCTGGACTCACTGCACTGCATCCCCAGTGGTGCCAGTACACTCTCTGGACTCACTGCAGTGCATCCCCAGTGGTGCCAGTGCACTCTCTGGACTTACGGCAGTGCATCCCGAGTGGTGCCAGTGTACTCTCTGGACTCACGGCAGTGCATCCCCAGTGGTGCCAGTGCACTCTCTGGACTCACTGCGCTGCTTCCCCAGTGGTGCCAGTACACTCTCTGGACTCACTGCACTGTATCCCCAGTGGTGCAAGTGCACTCTCTGGACTCACTGCGCTGCATCACCAGTGGTGCCAGTGCACTCTCTGGACTCACTGCACTGTATCCCCAGTGGTGCAAGTGCACTCTCTGGACTCACTGCACTGCATCCCCAGTGGTGCCAGTGCACTCTCTGGACTCACTGCACTGCATCCCCAGTGGTGCCAGTGCACTCTGTGGACTCACTGCACTGCATCCCCAGTGGTGCCAGTGCACTCTCTGGACTGACTGCACTGCATCCCCAGTGTTGCCAGTGCACTCTCTGGACTCACTGCACTGCATCCCTAGTGGTGCCAGTGCACTCTCTGGACTCACTGCACTGCATCCCCTGTGGTGCCAGGGCACTCTCTGGACTCACTGCACTGCATCCCCAATGGTGCCAGTGACCTCTCTGGACTCAGTGCACTGCATTCCCAGTAGTGCCAGTGTACTCTCTGGACTCACCGGGGTGCATCCCCAATAGTGCCAGTGCCCTCTCTGGACTCACTGCAGTGCATCCCCAGTGGTGCCAGTGCACTCTCTGGACTCACGGCACTGCATCCCCAGTGGTGCCAGTGCACTCTCTGGACTCACTGCGCTGCATCCCCAGTGGTGCCAGTGACCTCTCTGGACTCACTGCACTGTATCCCCAGTGGTGCAACTGCACTCTCTGAACTCACTGCACTGCATCCCCAGTGGTGCCAGTGCACTCTCTGGACTCACTGCACTGCATCCCCAGAGGTGCCAGTGCACTCTCTGGACTCACTGCACTGCATCCCCAGTGGTACCAGTGCACTCTCTGGAGTCACTGCACTGCATCCCCAGTGGTGCCAATGCGCTCTCAGGACTGACTGCAGTGCATCCCAGGTGGTGCCAGTGCACTCTCTGGACTCACTGCACTGCATCTCCAGCGGTGCCAGTGACCTCTCTGGACTCACTGCACTGCATCCCCAGTGGTGCCAGTGCACTCTCTGGACTCACTGCACTGCACCCCCAGTGGTGCCAGTGCACTCTCTGGACTCACTGCACTGCATCCCCAAAGGTGCCAGGGCACTCTCTGGACACACTGCACTGCATCCCCAGTGGTGCCAGTGCACTCTCTGCACTTACTGCAGTGCATCACCAGTGCTGCCAGTGCACTCTCTGGACTCACTGCACTGCATCCCCAGTGGTGCCAGTGCACTCTCTGGACTCACTGCAGTGCATCCCCAGTGGTGCCAGTGCACTCTCTGGAAGCACGGCAGTGCATCCCCAGTGGTGCCAGTGCACTCTCTGGACTCACTGCACTGTATCCCCAGTGGTGCAAGTGCACTCTCTGGACTCACTGCACTGCATCCCCAGTGGTTCCAGTGCACTCTCTGGATTCACTGCACTGCATCCCCAGTGGAGCCAGTGCACTCTCTGGACTCACTGCACTGCATCCCCAGTGGTGCCAGTGCACTCTCTGGACTCACTGCAGTGCATCCCCAGTGGTGCCAGTGCACTCCTGGACTCACTGCAGTGCATCCCAAGTGGTGCCAGTGGACTCTCTGGACTCACTGCACTGCATCCCCTGTGGTGCCAGTGCACTCTCTGGACTCACTGCACTGCATCCCCAGTGGTGACAGTGCATTCTCTAGACTTGCCGGGGTGCATCCCCAGTGGTGCCAGTGCACTCTCTGGACTCACTGCACTGCATCCCCAGTGGTGCCAGTGCACTTTCTGGAGTCACTGCCCTGCATCCCCAGTGGTGCCAGTGCACTCTCTGGACTCACTGCACTGCATCCCCAGTGGTGCCAGTGCGCTCTCTTGAGTCACTGAAGTGCATCCCCAGTGGTGCCAGTGCACTCTCTGGACTCACTCCATTGCATCCCCAGTGGTGCCAGTGCACTCTCTGGACTCACTGCAGTGTATCCCCAGTGGTGCCAGTGCACTCTCTGGACTCACTGCACTGCATCCCCAGTGGTGCCAGTGCACTCTCTGGACTCACTGCACTGCATCCCCAGTGGTGACACTGCACTCTCTGGACTCACTAAACTGCATCCCCAGTGGTGCCAGTGCACTCTCTGGACTCACTACACTGCATCCCCAGTGGTGCCAGGTCACACTCTGGACTCACTGCACTGCATCTCCAGTGGTGCCAGTGCACTCTCTGGACTCACTGCACTGCATCCCCAGTGGTGCCAGTGCACTCTCTGGACTCACGGCACTGCATCCCCAGTGGTGCCAGTGACCTCTCTGGACTCACTGCACTGCATCCCCAGTGGTGCCAGTGCAATCTCTGGCCTCACCGCACTGCATCCCCAGTGGTGCCAGTGCACTCTCTGGAGTCGCAGCACTGCATCAACAGTGGTGCCTCTGCACTCTCTGGACTCACTGCACTGCATCCCCAGTGGTGCCAGTGCACTCTCTGGAAGCACTGCACTGCATCCCCAGTGGTGCCAGTACACTCTCTGGACTCACCGCACTGCATCCCCAGTGGTGCCAGTGCACTCTCTGAGCTCACTGCAGTGCATCACCAGTGGTGCCAGTGCACTCTCTGGACTCACTGCACTGCATCCCCAGTGGTGCCAGTGCACTCTTTGGACTCACTGCACTGCATCCCCAGTGGTGCCAGTGACCTCTCTGGACTCAGTGCACAGCATTCCCAGTGGTGCCAGTGCACTCTCTGGACTCACCGGGGTGCATCCCCAGTGGTGCCAGTGCGCTCTCTGGACTCACTGCAGTGCATCCCCAGTGGTGCCGGTGCACTCTCTGGACTCACTGCACTGCATCCCCAGTGGTGCCAGTGACCTCTCTGGACTCACTGCGCTGCATCCCCAGTGGTGCCAGTGCACTCTCTGGACTCACTGCACTGTATCCCCAGTGGTACAAGTGCTCTCTCTGGACTCACTGCACTGCATCCCCAGTGGTGCCAGTGCACTCTCTGGACTCACTGCAGTGCATCCCCAGTGGTGCCAGTGCACTCTCTGGAAGCACGGCAGTGCATCCCCAGTGGTGCCCGTGCACTCTCTGGACTCACGGCAGTGCATCCCCAGTGGTGCCAGTGCACTCTCTGGACTCACTGCGCTGCTTCCCCAGTGGTGCCAGTGCACTCTCTGGACTCACTGCGCTGCATCTCCAGCTAGTGCCAGTGCACTCTCTGGACTCACTGCAGTGCATCCCCAGAGGTGCCAGTGAACTCTCTGGACTCACTGCAGTGCAACCCCAGTGGTGCCAGTGCACTCTCTGGACTCACTGCACTGCATCCCCAGTGGTGCCTGTGCACTCTCTGGACTCACTGCACTGCACCCCCAGTGGTGCCAGTGCCCTGTCTGGACTCACTGAACTGCATCCCCACTGGTGCCCGTGCACTCTCTGGACTCACTGCACTGCATCCCCAAGGGTGCCCGTGCACTCTCTGGACTCACTGCACTGCATCCCCAGTGGTGCCAGTGCACTTTCTGGAGTCACTGCCCTGCATCCCCAGTGGTGGGGACTGTATCCCCAGTGGTGCAACTGCACTCTCTGGACTCACTGCACTGCATCCCCAGTGGTGCCAGTGCACTCTCTGGACTCACCGGAGTGCATCCCCAGTGGTGCCAGTGCACTCTCTGGACTCACTGCACTTCATCCCCGGTGGTGCCAGTGCACTCTCTGGACTCACTGCAATGCATCCCCAGTGGTGCCAGGTCACACTCTGGACTCACTGCACTGCATCCCCAGTGGTGCCAGTGCACTCTCTGGACTCACTGCACTGCATCCCCAGTGGTGCCAGTGCACTCTCTGGACTCACGGCAGTCCATCCCCAGTGGTGCCAGTGCACTCTCTGGAAGCACGGCAGTGCATCCCCAGTGGTGCAAGTGCACTCTCTGGACTCACTGCACTGCACCCCCAGTGGTTCCAGTGCACTCTCTGGATTCACTGCACTGCATCCCCGGTGGTGCCAGTGCACTCTCTGGACTCACTGCACTGCATCCCTAGTGGTGCCAGTGCACTCTCTGGACTCACTGCAGTGGATCCCCAGTGGTGCCAGTGCACTCCTGGACTCACTGCAGTGCATCCCCAGTGGTGCCAGTGCACTCTCTGGACTCACTGCACTGCATCCCCTGTGGTGCCAGTGCACTCTCTGGACTCACTGCACTGCATCCCCAGTGGTGACAGTGCACTCTCTAGACTTGCCGGGTTGCATCCCCAGTGGTGCCAGTGCACTCTCTGGACTCACTGCAGTGCATCCCCAGTGGTGCCAGTGCACTCTCTGGAGTCACTGCCCGGCATCCCCAGTGGTGCCAGTGCACTCTCTGGACTCACTGCAGTGCATCCCCAGTGGTGTCAGTGCACTCTCTGGACTCACTGCACTGCATCCCCAGTGGTGCCAGTACACTCTCTGGACTCACTGCAGTGCATCCCCAGTGGTGCCAGTGCACTCTTTGGACTCACTGCACTCCATCCGCAGTGGTGCCACTGCACTCTCTGGACTCACTGCAGTGCATCCCCAGTGGTGCCGGGGCACTCTCTGGACTCACTGCACTGCATCCCCAGTGGTGCCAGTGACCTCTCTGGACTCACTGCACTGCATCCCCAGTGGTGCCAGTGCAATCTCTGGCCTCACCGCACTGCATCCCCAGTGGTGCCAGTGCACTCTCTGGCCTCACCGCACTGCATCCCCAGTGGTGCCAGTGCACTCTCTGGACTCACTGCACTGCATCCCCAGTGGTGCCAGTGCACTCTCTGGACTCACTGCACTGCATCCCCAGTGGTGCCAGTGCACTCTCTGAGCTCACTGCAGTGCATCCCCAGTGGTGCCAGTGCACTCTCTGGACTCACTGCACTGCATCCCCAGTGGTGCCAGTGCACTCTTTGGACTCACTGCACTGCATCCCCAGTGGTGCCAGTGCACTCTCTGGACTCACTGCACTGCACCCCCAGTGGTGCCAGTGCACTCTCTGGACTCACAGCACTGCATCCCCAGTGGTGCCAGTGCACTCTCTGGACTCACTGCACTGCATCCCCAGTGGTGCCAGTGCACACTCTGGACTCACGGCACTGCATCCCCAGTGGTGCTAGTGCACTCTCTGGACTCACTGCACTGCATCCCCAGTGGTGCCAAGGCACTCTGTGGCCTCACTGCACTGCATTGCCATTGGTGCCAGTGCACTCTCTGGACTCATTGCAGTGCATCCCCAGTGGTGCCAGTGCACCCTCTGGACTCACGGCACTGCATCCCCAGTGGTGCCAGTGCACTCTCTGGACTCACTGCACTGCATCCCCAGTGGTGCCAGTGCACTCTCTGGACTCACTGCACTGCATCCCCAGTGGTGCCAGGGCACTCTCTGCACTCGCTGCAGTGCATCCCCAGTGGTGCCAGTTACCTCTCTGGACTCAGTGCACAGCATTCCCAGTGGTGCCAGTGCACTCTCTGGACTCACCGGGGTGCATCCCCAGTGGTGCCAGTGCCCTCTCTGGACTCACTGCAGTGCATCCCCAGTGGTGCCAGTGCACTCTCTGGACTCACTGCACTGCATCACCAGTGGTGCCAGTGACCTCTCTGGACTCACTGCGCTGCATCCCCAGTGGTGCCAGTGCACTCTCTGGACTCACTGCACTGTATCCCCAGAGGTGCCAGTGCACTCTCTGGACTCACTGCAGTGCATCCCCAGTGGTGCCAGTGCATTCTCTGGACTCACTGCAGTGCATCCCCAGTGGTGCCAGTGCACTCTTTGGACTCACTGCAGTGCATCCCCAGTGGTGCCAGTGCACTCTCTGGAGTCACTGCACTGCATTCCCAGTGGTGCCAGGGTACTCTCTGGACGCACTGCAGCGCATCCCCAGTGGTGCAAGTGCACTCTCTGGACTCACTGCAGCACATCCCCAGTGGTGCCAGTGCACTCTCTGGACTCACTGCAGCGCATCCCAAGTGGTGCCAGTGCATTCTCTGGACTCATTGCAGTGCATCCCCAGTGGTGCCCGTGCACTCTCTGGACTCACGGCACTGCATCCCCAGTGGTGCCACTGCACTCTCTGGACTCACGGCAGTGCATCCCTAGTGGTGCCAGTGCACTCTCTGGACTCACGGCAGTCCATCCCCAGTGCTGCCAGTGCACTCTGGATTCACTGCACTGCATCCCCAGTGGTGCCAGTGCACTCTCTGGACTCACTGCGCTGCATCCCCAGTGGTGCCAGTCCACTCTCTGGACTCACTGCTCTGCATCACCAGTGGTGACAGTGCATTCTCTGGACTCACTGCAGTGCATCACCAGTGGTGCCAGTGCACTCTCTGGACTCACTGCGCTGCATCGCCAGTGGTGCCAGTGCCCTCTCTGGACTCACTGCACTGCATCCCCAGTGGTGCCAGTGTACTCTCTGGACTCACTGCAGCGCATCCCCAGTGGTGCAAGTGCACTCTCTGGACTCACTGCAGCACATCCCCAGTGGTGCCAGTGCACTCTCTGGACTCACTGCAGCGCATCCCAAGTGGTGCCAGTGCATTCTCTGGACTCACTGCAGTGCATCCCCAGTGGTGCCAGTGCACTCTCTGGACTCACTGCACTGCATCCCCAGTGGTGCCAGTGCACTCTCTGGACTCACTGCACTGCATCCCCAGTGGTGCCAGTGCACTCTCTGGACTCACTGCGCTGCATCCCCAGTGGTGCCAGTGCACTCTCTGGACTCACTGCACTGCATCCCCAGTGGTGCCAGTGCACTCTCTGGACTCACTGCACTGCATCCCTAGTGGTGCCAGTGCACTCTCTGGACTCACTGCAGTGGATCCCCAGTGGTGCCAGTGCACTCCTGGACTCACTGCAGTGCATCCCCAGTGGTGCCAGTGCACTCTCTGGACTCACTGCACTGCATCCCCTGTGGTGCCAGTGCACTCTCTGGACTCACTGCACTGCATCCCCAGTGGTGACAGTGCACTCTCTAGACTTGCCGGGTTGCATCCCCAGTGGTGCCAGTGCACTCTCTGGACTCACTGCAGTGCATCCCCAGTGGTGCCAGTGCACTCTCTGGAGTCACTGCCCGGCATCCCCAGTGGTGCCAGTGCACTCTCTGGACTCACTGCAGTGCATCCCCAGTGGTGTCAGTGCACTCTCTGGACTCACTGCACTGCATCCCCAGTGGTGCCAGTACACTCTCTGGACTCACTGCAGTGCATCCCCAGTGGTGCCAGTGCACTCTTTGGACTCACTGCACTCCATCCGCAGTGGTGCCACTGCACTCTCTGGACTCACTGCAGTGCATCCCCAGTGGTGCCGGGGCACTCTCTGGACTCACTGCACTGCATCCCCAGTGGTGCCAGTGACCTCTCTGGACTCACTGCACTGCATCCCCAGTGGTGCCAGTGCAATCTCTGGCCTCACCGCACTGCATCCCCAGTGGTGCCAGTGCACTCTCTGGCCTCACCGCACTGCATCCCCAGTGGTGCCAGTGCACTCTCTGGACTCACTGCACTGCATCCCCAGTGGTGCCAGTGCACTCTCTGGACTCACTGCACTGCATCCCCAGTGGTGCCAGTGCACTCTCTGAGCTCACTGCAGTGCATCCCCAGTGGTGCCAGTGCACTCTCTGGACTCACTGCACTGCATCCCCAGTGGTGCCAGTGCACTCTTTGGACTCACTGCACTGCATCCCCAGTGGTGCCAGTGCACTCTCTGGACTCACTGCACTGCACCCCCAGTGGTGCCAGTGCACTCTCTGGACTCACAGCACTGCATCCCCAGTGGTGCCAGTGCACTCTCTGGACTCACTGCACTGCATCCCCAGTGGTGCCAGTGCACACTCTGGACTCACGGCACTGCATCCCCAGTGGTGCTAGTGCACTCTCTGGACTCACTGCACTGCATCCCCAGTGGTGCCAAGGCACTCTGTGGCCTCACTGCACTGCATTGCCATTGGTGCCAGTGCACTCTCTGGACTCATTGCAGTGCATCCCCAGTGGTGCCAGTGCACCCTCTGGACTCACGGCACTGCATCCCCAGTGGTGCCAGTGCACTCTCTGGACTCACTGCACTGCATCCCCAGTGGTGCCAGTGCACTCTCTGGACTCACTGCACTGCATCCCCAGTGGTGCCAGGGCACTCTCTGCACTCGCTGCAGTGCATCCCCAGTGGTGCCAGTTACCTCTCTGGACTCAGTGCACAGCATTCCCAGTGGTGCCAGTGCACTCTCTGGACTCACCGGGGTGCATCCCCAGTGGTGCCAGTGCCCTCTCTGGACTCACTGCAGTGCATCCCCAGTGGTGCCAGTGCACTCTCTGGACTCACTGCACTGCATCACCAGTGGTGCCAGTGACCTCTCTGGACTCACTGCGCTGCATCCCCAGTGGTGCCAGTGCACTCTCTGGACTCACTGCACTGTATCCCCAGAGGTGCCAGTGCACTCTCTGGACTCACTGCAGTGCATCCCCAGTGGTGCCAGTGCATTCTCTGGACTCACTGCAGTGCATCCCCAGTGGTGCCAGTGCACTCTTTGGACTCACTGCAGTGCATCCCCAGTGGTGCCAGTGCACTCTCTGGAGTCACTGCACTGCATTCCCAGTGGTGCCAGGGTACTCTCTGGACGCACTGCAGCGCATCCCCAGTGGTGCAAGTGCACTCTCTGGACTCACTGCAGCACATCCCCAGTGGTGCCAGTGCACTCTCTGGACTCACTGCAGCGCATCCCAAGTGGTGCCAGTGCATTCTCTGGACTCATTGCAGTGCATCCCCAGTGGTGCCCGTGCACTCTCTGGACTCACGGCACTGCATCCCCAGTGGTGCCACTGCACTCTCTGGACTCACGGCAGTGCATCCCTAGTGGTGCCAGTGCACTCTCTGGACTCACGGCAGTCCATCCCCAGTGCTGCCAGTGCACTCTGGATTCACTGCACTGCATCCCCAGTGGTGCCAGTGCACTCTCTGGACTCACTGCGCTGCATCCCCAGTGGTGCCAGTCCACTCTCTGGACTCACTGCTCTGCATCACCAGTGGTGACAGTGCATTCTCTGGACTCACTGCAGTGCATCACCAGTGGTGCCAGTGCACTCTCTGGACTCACTGCGCTGCATCGCCAGTGGTGCCAGTGCCCTCTCTGGACTCACTGCACTGCATCCCCAGTGGTGCCAGTGTACTCTCTGGACTCACTGCAGCGCATCCCCAGTGGTGCAAGTGCACTCTCTGGACTCACTGCAGCACATCCCCAGTGGTGCCAGTGCACTCTCTGGACTCACTGCAGCGCATCCCAAGTGGTGCCAGTGCATTCTCTGGACTCACTGCAGTGCATCCCCAGTGGTGCCAGTGCACTCTCTGGACTCACTGCACTGCATCCCCAGTGGTGCCAGTGCACTCTCTGGACTCACTGCACTGCATCCCCAGTGGTGCCAGTGCACTCTCTGGACTCACTGCGCTGCATCCCCAGTGGTGCCAGTGCACTCTCTGGACTCACTGCGCTGCATCCCCAGTGGTGCCAGTGCACTCTCTGGACTCACTGCACTGTATCCCCAGTGGTGCAAGTGCACTCTCTGGACTCACTGCACTGCATCCCCAGTGGTGCCAGTGCACTCTCTGGACTCACTGCAGTGCATCACCAGTGGTGCCAGTGCACTCTCTGGACTCACTGCACTGCATCCCCTGTGGTGCCAGTGCACTCTCTGGACTCACTGCACTGCATCCCCAGTGGTGACAGTGCACTCTCTAGACTTGCCGGGGTGCATCCCCAGTGGTGCCAGTGCACTCTCTGGACTCACTGCACTGCATCCCCAGTGGTGCCAGTGCACTCTCTGGAGTCACTGCCCTGCATCCCCAGTGGTGCCAGTGCACTCTCTGGACTCACTGCAGTGCATCCCCAGTGGTGTCAGTGCACTCTCTGGACTCACTGCACTGCATCCCCAGTGGTGCCAGTACACTCTCTGGACTCACGGCAGTGCATCCCCAGTGGTGCCAGTGCACTCTTTGGACTCACTGCACTGCATCCCCAGTGGTGCCACTGCACTCTCTGGACTCACGGCACTGCATCCCCGGTGGTGCCAGTGCACTCTCTGGACTCACTGCACTGCATCCCCAGTGGTGCCAGTGCACTCTCTGGACTCACGGCACTGCATCCCCAGTGGTGCCAATGCACTCTCTGGACTCACTGCACTGCATCCCCAGTGGTGCCAGTGCACTCTCTGGACTCACTGCACTGCACCCCGAGTGGTGCCAGTGCACTCTCTGGACTCACTGCACTGCATCCCCAGTGGTGCCAGTGCACACTCTGGACTCACGGCACTGCATCCCCAGTGGTGCTAGTGCACTCTCTGGACTCACTGCACTGCATCCCCAGTGGTGCCAAGGCACTCTGTGGACTCACTGCACTGCATTGCCATTGGTGCCAGTGCACTCTCTGGACTCATTGCAGTGCATCCCCAGTGGTGCCAGTGCACCCTCTGGACTCACGGCACTGCATCCCCAGTGGTGACAGTGCACTCTCTGGACTCACTGCACTGCATCCCCAGTGGTGCCAGTGCACTCTCTGGACTCACCGGGGTGCATCCCCAGTGGTGCCAGGGCACTCTCTGCACTCACTGCAGTGCATCCCCAGTGGTGCCAGTTACCTCTCTGGACTCAGTGCACAGCATTCCCAGTGGTGCCAGTGCACTCTCTGGACTCACCGGGGTGCATCCCCAGTGGTGCCAGTGCCCTCTCTGGACTCACTGCAGTGCATCCCCAGTGGTGCCAGTGCACTCTCTGGACTCACTGCACTGCATCACCACTGGTGCCAGTGACCTCTCTGGACTCACTGCGCTGCATCCCCAGTGGTGCCAGTGCACTCTCTGGACTCACTGCACTGTATCCCCAGTGGTACAAGTGCTCTCTCTGGACTCACTGCACTGCATCCCCAGTGGTGCCAGTGCACTCTCTGGACTCACTGCAGTGAATCCCCAGTGGTGCCAGTGCACTCTCTGGACACACTGCACTGCATCCCCAATGGTGCCAGTGCACTCTCTGCACTTACTGCAGTGCATCCCCAGTGCTGCCAGTGCACTCTCTGGACTCACTGCACTGCATCCCCAGTGGTGCCAGTGCACTCTCTGGACTCACTGCAGTGCATCCCCAGTGGTGCCAGTGCACTCTCTGGAAGTACGGCAGTGCATCCCCAGAGGTGCCAGTGCACTCTCTGGACTCACGGCAGTCTATTCCCAGTGGTGCCAGTGCACTCTCTGGACTCACTGCGCTGCATCCCCAGTGGTGCCAGTGCAGTCTCTGGACTCACTGCAGTGCATCCCCAGTGGTGCCAGTGCATTCTCTGGACTCACTGCAGTGCATCCCCAGTGGTGCCAGTGCACTCTCTGGAGTCACTGCACTGCATTCCCAGTGGTGCCAGGGTACTCTCTGGACTCACTGCAGCGCATCCCCAGTGGTGCAAGTGCACTCTCTGGACTCACTGCAGCACATCCCCAGTGGTGCCAGTGCACTCTCTGGACTCACTGCAGCGCATCCCAAGTGGTGCCAGTGCATTCTCTGGACTCATTGCAGTGCATCCCCAGTGGTGCCCGTGCACTCTCTGGACTCACTGCAGTGCATCCCCAGTGGTGCCACTGCACTCTCTGGACTCACGGCAGTGCATCCCCAGTGGTGCCAGTGCACTCTCTGGACTCACGGCAGTCCATCCCCAGTGCTGCTAGTGCACTCTCTGGACTCACTGCACTGCATCCCCAGTGGTGCCAGTGCACTCTCTGGACTCACTGCGCTGCATCCCCAGTGGTGCCAGTCCACTCTCTGGACTCACTGCACTGCATCACCAGTGGTGACAGTGCATTCTCTGGACTCACTGCAGTGCATCACCAGTGGTGCCAGTGCACTCTCTGGACTCACTGCGCTGCATCGCCAGTGGTGCCAGTGCCCTCTCTGGACTCACTGCACTGCATCCCCAGTGGTGCCAGTGCACTCTCTGGACTCACTGCAGCGCATCCCCAGTGGTGCAAGTGCACTCTCTGGACTCACTGCAGCACATCCCCAGTGGTGCCAGTGCACTCTCTGGACTCACTGCAGCGCATCCCAAGTGGTGCCAGTGCATTCTCTGGACTCACTGCAGTGCATCCCCAGTGGTGCCAGTGCCCTCTCTGGACTCACTGCAGTGCATCCCCAGTGGTGCCAGTGCACTCTCTGGACTCACTGCACTGCATCACCAGTGGTGCCAGTGACCTCTCTGGACTCACTGCGCTGCATCCCCAGTGGTGCCAGTGCACTCTCTGGACTCACTGCACTGTATCCCCAGTGGTACAAGTGCTCTCTCTGGACTCACTGCACTGCATCCCCAGTGGTGCCAGTGCACTCTCTGGACTCACTGCACTGCACCCCCAGTGGTGCCAGTGCACTCTCTGGACACACTGCACTGCATCCCCAATGGTGCCAGTGCACTCTCTGCACTTACTGCAGTGCATCCCCAGTGCTGCCAGTGCACTCTCTGGACTCACTGCACTGCATCCCCAGTGGTGCCAGTGCACTCTCTGGACTCACTGCAGTGCATCCCCAGTAGTGCCAGTGCACTCTCTGGAAGCACGGCAGTGCATCCCCAGAGGTGCCAGTGCACTCTCTGGACTCACGGCAGTCTATTCCCAGTGGTGCCAGTGCACTCTCTGGACTCACTGCGCTGCATCCCCAGTGGTGCCAGTGCAGTCTCTGGACTCACTGCAGTGCATCCCCAGTGGTGCCAGTGCATTCTCTGGACTCACTGCAGTGCATCCCCAGTGGTGCCAGTGCACTCTCTGGAGTCACTGCACTGCATTCCCAGTGGTGCCAGGGTACTCTCTGGACTCACTGCAGCGCATCCCCAGTGGTGCAAGTGCACTCTCTGGACTCACTGCAGCACATCCCCAGTGGTGCCAGTGCACTCTCTGGACTCACTGCAGCGCATCCCAAGTGGTGCCAGTGCATTCTCTGGACTCATTGCAGTGCATCCCCAGTGGTGCCCGTGCACTCTCTGGACTCACTGCAGTGCATCCCCAGTGGTGCCACTGCACTCTCTGGACTCACGGCAGTGCATCCCCAGTGGTGCCAGTGCACTCTCTGGACTCACGGCAGTCCATCCCCAGTGCTGCTAGTGCACTCTCTGGACTCACTGCACTGCATCCCCAGTGGTGCCAGTGCACTCTCTGGACTCACTGCGCTGCATCCCCAGTGGTGCCAGTCCACTCTCTGGACTCACTGCACTGCATCACCAGTGGTGACAGTGCATTCTCTGGACTCACTGCAGTGCATCACCAGTGGTGCCAGTGCACTCTCTGGACTCACTGCGCTGCATCGCCAGTGGTGCCAGTGCCCTCTCTGGACTCACTGCACTGCATCCCCAGTGGTGCCAGTGCACTCTCTGGACTCACTGCAGCGCATCCCCAGTGGTGCAAGTGCACTCTCTGGACTCACTGCAGCACATCCCCAGTGGTGCCAGTGCACTCTCTGGACTCACTGCAGCGCATCCCAAGTGGTGCCAGTGCATTCTCTGGACTCACTGCAGTGCATCCCCAGTGGTGCCAGTGCACTCTCTGGACTCACTGCAGTGCATCCCCAGTGGTGCCAGTGCACTCCTGGACTCACTGCAGTGCATCCCCAGTGGTGCCAGTGCACTCTCTGGACTCACTGCGCTGCATCCCCAGTGGTGCCAGTGCACTCTCTGGACTCACTGCACTGCACCCCCAGTGGTGCCAGTGCACTCTCTGGACTCACTGCACTGCATCCCCAGTGGTGCCAGTGCACTCTCTGGACTCACTGCAGTGCATCCCCAGTGGTGCCAGTGCACTCTCTGGACTCACTGCAGTGCATCCCCAGTGGTGCCAGTGCAGTCTCTGGACTCACGGCAGTGCATCCCCAGTGGTGCCAGTGCACTCTGTGGACTCACTGCACTGCATCCCCAGTGGTGACAGTGCACTCTCTGGACTTGCCGGGGTGCATCACCAGTGGTGCCAGTGCACTCTCTGGACTCACCGGGGTGCATCCCCGGTGGTGCCAGTGCACTCTCTGGACTCACTGCACTGCATCCCCAGTGGTGCCAGTGCACTCTCTGGACTTGCCGGGGTGCATCCCAGTGGTGCCAGTGCACTCTCTGGACTCACCGGGTTGCATCCCGTCGTGGCAGTGCACTCTGTGTACTCAGTGCACTGCATCCCCAGTGGTGCCAGTGCACTCTCTGGACTCACTGCACTGCATCCCCAGTGGTGCCAGGGCACTCTCTTGAGTCACTGCTGTCATCCCCAGTGGTGCCAGTGCACTCTCTGGACTCACTGCATTGCATCCCCAGTGGTGCCAGTGCACTCTCTGGACTCACTGCAGTGCATCCCCAATCGTACCAGTGCACTCTCTGGACTCACTGCACTGCATCCCCAGTGGTGCCAGTGCACTCTCTGGACTCACGGCAGTGCATCCCCAGTGGTGCCAGTGCACTCTCTGGACTCACTGCACTGCATCCCCAGTGGTGACAGTGCACTCTCTGGACTTGCCGGGGTGCATCACCAGTGGTGCCAGTGCACTCTCTGGACTCACCGGGGTGCATCCCCGGTGGTGCCAGTGCACTGTCTGGACTCACTGCACTGCATCCCCAGTGGTGCCAGTGCACTCTCTGGACTCACTGCAGTGCATCACCAGTGGTACCAGTGCACTCTCTGGACTCACTGCACTGCATCCCCAAAGGTGCCAGGGCACTCTCTGGACACACTGCACTGCATCCCCAGTGGTGCCAGTGCACTCTCTGGACTCACTCCACTGCATCACCAGTGGTGACAGTGCATTCTCTGGACTCACTGCAGTGCATCACAAGTGGTGCCAGTGCACTCTCTGGACTCACTGCGCTGCATCGCCAGTGGTGCCCGTGCACTCTCTGGACTCACTGCAGTGCATCCCCAGTGGTGCCAGTGCAATCTCTGGCCTCACCGCACTGCATCCCCAGTGGTGCCAGTGCACTCTCTGGACTCACTGCACTGCATCCCCAGTGGTGCCAGTGCACTCTCTGGACTCACTGCACTGCATCCCCAGTGGTGCCAGTGCACTCTCTGCACTCACGGCACTGCATCCCCAGTGGTGCCAGTACACTCTCTGGACTCACTGCACTGCATCCCCAGTGGTGCCAGAGCACTCTCTGAGCTCACTGCAGTGCATCCCCAGTGGTGCCAGTGCACTCTCTGGACTCACTGCACTGCATCCCCAGTGGTGCCAGTTCACTCTTTGGACTCACTGCACTGCATCCCCAGTGGTGCCACTGCACTCTCTGGACTCACGGCACTGCATCCCCAGTGGTGCCAGTGCACTCTCTGGACTCACTGCGCTGCATCCCCAGTGGTGCCAGTGCACTCTCTGGACTCACGGCACTGCATCCCCAGTGGTGCCAGTGCACTCTCTGGACTCACTGCACTGCATCCCCAGTGGTGCCAGTGCACTCTCTGGACTCACTGCACTGCATCCCCAGTGGTGCCAGTGCACTCTCTGGACTCACGGGACTGCATCCCCAGTGGTGCCAGTGCACTCTGGACTCACTGCACTGCATCCCCAGTGGTGCCAGTGCACTCTCTGGACTCACAGCACTGCATCCCCAGTGGTGCCAGTGCACTCTCTGGACTCACTGCACTGCATCCCCAGTGGTGCCAGTGCACACTCTGGACTCACGGCACTGCATCCCCAGTGGTGCTAGTGCACTCTCCGGACCAACGGCACTGCATCCCCAGTGGTGCCAGTGCACTCTCTGGACTCACTGCACTGCATCCCCAGTGGTGCCAGGGTACTCTCTGGACTCACTGCACTGCATCCCCAGTGGTGCCAAGGCACTCTGTGGACTCACTGCACTGCATTGCCATTGGTGCCAGTGCACTCTCTGGACTCATTGCAGTGCATCCCCAGTGGTGACAGTGCACTCTCTGGACTCACGGCACTGCATCCCCAGTGGTGCCAGTGCACTCTCTGGACTCACTGCACTGCATCTCCAGTGTTACAAGTGCACTCTCTGGAGTCACTGCACTGCATCCCCAGTGGTGCCAGTGCACTCTCTGGACTCACTGCACTGCATCCCCAGTGGTGCCAGTGCACACTCTGGACTCACGGCACTGCATCCCCAGTGGTGCTAGTGCACTCTCCGGACCAACGGCACTGCATCCCCAGTGGTGCCAGTGCACTCTCTGGACTCACTGCACTGCATCCCCAGTGGTGCCAGGGTACTCTCTGGACTCACTGGACTGCATCCCCAGTGGTGCCAAGGCACTCTGTGGACTCACTGCACTGCATTGCCAGTGGTGCCAGTGCACTCTCTGGACTCATTGCAGTGCATCCCCAGAGGTACCAGTGCACTCTCTGGACTCACGGCACTGCATCCCCAGTGGTGCCAGTGCACTCTCTGGACTCACTGCTCTGCATCCCCAGTGGTGCCAGTGCACTCTCTGGACTCACTGCACTGCATCCCCAGTGGTGCCAGGGCACTCTCTGCACTCACTGCAGTGCATCCCCAGTGGTGTCAGGGCACTCTCTGGACTCACTGCACTGCATCCCCAGTGGTGCCAGGGCACTCTCTGGACTCACTGCACTGCATCCCCAGTGGTGCCAGTGCACTCTCTGGACTCACAGGGGTGCATCCCCAGTGGTGCCAGTGCCCTCTCTGGACTCACTGCAGTGCATCCCCAGTGGTGCCAGTGCACTCTCTGGACTCACTGCACTGCATCCCCAGTGGTGCCAGTGACCTCTCTGGACTCACTGCGCTGCATCCCCAGTGGTGCCAGTGCACTCTCTGGACTCACTGCACTCTATCCCCAGTGGTACAAGTGCTCTCTCTGGACTCACTGCACTTCATCCCCAGTGGTGCCACTGCACTCTCTGGACTCACTGCACTGCATCCCCAGAGGTGCCAGTGCACTCTCTGGACTCACTGCACTGCACCCTCAGTGGTGCCAGTGCCCTGTCTGGACTCACTGCACTGCATCCCCAGTGGTGCCCGTGCACTCTCTGGACTCACTGCACTGCATCCCCAAGGGTGCCCGTGCACTCTCTGGACTCACTGCAGTGCATCCCCAGTGGTGCCAGTGCACTCTCTGGACACACTGCACTTCATCCCCAATGGTGCCAGTGCACTCTCTGCACTTACTGCAGTGCATCCCCAGTGGTGCCAGTGCACTCTCTGGAGTCACTGCGCTGCATCGCCAGTGGTGCCAGTGCCCTCTCTGGACTCACTGCACTGCATCCCCAGTGGTGCCAGTGCACTCTCTGGACTCACTGCAGTGCATCCCCAGTGGTGCCAGTGCACTCTCTGGAGTCACTGCACTGCATTCCCAGTGGTGCCAGTGCACTCTCTGGACTCACTGCAGCGCATTCCCAGTGGTGCAAGTGCACTCTCTGGACTCACTGCAGCACATCCCCAGTGGTGCCAGTGCACTCTCTGGACTCGCTGCAGTGCATCCCCAGTGGTGCCAGTGCACTATCTGGACTCATTGCAGTGCATCCCCAGTGGTGCCAGTGCACTCTCTGGACTCACTGCGCTGCATCCCCAGTGGTGCCAGTGCACTCTCTGGACTCACTGCGCTGCATCCCCAGTGGTGCCAGTGCACTCTCTGGACTCACTGCACTGCACCCCCAGTGGTGCCAGTGCACTCTCTGGACTCACTGCGCTGCATCCCCAGTGGTGCCAGTGCACTCTCTGGACTCACTGCACTGCATCCCCAGTGGTGCCAGTGCACTCTCTTGAGTCACTGCAGTGCATCCCCAGTGGTGCCAGTGCACTCTCTGGACTCACTGCATTGCATCCCCAATCGTACCAGTGCACTCTCTGGACTCAGTGCACTGCATCCCCAGTGGTGCCAGTGCAATCTCTGGTCTCACTACAGTGTATCCCCAGTGGTGCCAGTGCACTCTCTGGACTCCTTGCACTGCATCCCCAGTGGTGCCAGTGCACTCTCTGGACTCACTGCAGTGCATCCCCAGTGGTGCCAGTGCACTCTCTGGACTCACGGCAGTGCATCCCCAGTGGTGCCAGTGCACTCTGTGGACTCACTGCACTGCATCCCCAGTGGTGACAGTGCACTCTCTGGACTTGCCGGGGTGCATCACCAGTGGTGCCAGTGCACTCTCTGGACTCACCGGGGTGCATCCCCGGTGGTGCCAGTGCACTCTCTGGACTGACTGCACTGCATCCCCAGTGGTGCCAGTGCACTCTCTGGACTCACCGGGGTGCATCCCCAGTCGTGCCAGGGCACTCTCTTGAGTCACTGCTGTCATCCCCAGTGGTGCCAGTCCACTCTCTGGACTCACTGCATTGCATCCCCAGTGGTGCCAGTGCACTCTCAGTACTCACGGCAGTGCATCCCCAGTGGTGACAGTGAACTCTCTGGACTCACTGCAGTGCAACCCCAGTGGTGCCAGTGCACTCTCTGGACTCACTGCACTGCATCCCCAGTGGTGCCTGTGCACTCTCTGGACTCACTGCACTGCACCCCCAGTGGTGCCAGTGCCCTGTCTGGACTCACTGAACTGCATCCCCACTGGTGCCCGTGCACTCTCTGGACTCACTGCACTGCATCCCCAAGGGTGCCCGTGCACTCTCTGGACTCACTGCACTGCATCCCCAGTGGTGCCAGTGCACTTTCTGGAGTCACTGCCCTGCATCCCCAGTGGTGGGGACTGTATCCCCAGTGGTGCAACTGCACTCTCTGGACTCACTGCACTGCATCCCCAGTGGTGCCAGTGCACTCTCTGGACTCACCGGAGTGCATCCCCAGTGGTGCCAGTGCACTCTCTGGACTCACTGCACTTCATCCCCGGTGGTGCCAGTGCACTCTCTGGACTCACTGCAATGCATCCCCAGTGGTGCCAGGTCACACTCTGGACTCACTGCACTGCATCCCCAGTGGTGCCAGTGCACTCTCTGGACTCACTGCACTGCATCCCCAGTGGTGCCAGTGCACTCTCTGGACTCACGGCAGTCCATCCCCAGTGGTGCCAGTGCACTCTCTGGAAGCACGGCAGTGCATCCCCAGTGGTGCAAGTGCACTCTCTGGACTCACTGCACTGCACCCCCAGTGGTTCCAGTGCACTCTCTGGATTCACTGCACTGCATCCCCGGTGGTGCCAGTGCACTCTCTGGACTCACTGCACTGCATCCCCAGTGGTGCCAGTGCACTCTCTGGACTCACTGCAGTGGATCCCCAGTGGTGCCAGTGCACTCCTGGACTCACTGCAGTGCATCCCCAGTGGTGCCAGTGCACTCTCTGGACTCACTGCACTGCATCCCCTGTGGTGCCAGTGCACTCTCTGGACTCACTGCACTGCATCCCCAGTGGTGACAGTGCACTCTCTAGACTTGCCGGGTTGCATCCCCAGTGGTGCCAGTGCACTCTCTGGACTCACTGCAGTGCATCCCCAGTGGTGCCAGTGCACTCTCTGGAGTCACTGCCCGGCATCCCCAGTGGTGCCAGTGCACTCTCTGGACTCACTGCAGTGCATCCCCAGTGGTGTCAGTGCACTCTCTGGACTCACTGCACTGCATCCCCAGTGGTGCCAGTACACTCTCTGGACTCACTGCAGTGCATCCCCAGTGGTGCCAGTGCACTCTTTGGACTCACTGCACTGCATCCCTAGTGGTGCCACTGCACTCTCTGGACTCACTGCAGTGCATCCCCAGTGGTGCCGGGGCACTCTCTGGACTCACTGCACTGCATCCCCAGTGGTGCCAGTGACCTCTCTGGACTCACTGCACTGCATCCCCAGTGGTGCCAGTGCAATCTCTGGCCTCACCGCACTGCATCCCCAGTGGTGCCAGTGCACTCTCTGGCCTCACCGCACTGCATCCCCAGTGGTGCCAGTGCACTCTCTGGACTCACTGCACTGCATCCCCAGTGGTGCCAGTGCACTCTCTGGACTCACTGCACTGCATCCCCAGTGGTGCCAGTGCACTCTCTGAGCTCACTGCAGTGCATCCCCAGTGGTGCCAGTGCACTCTCTGGACTCACTGCACTGCATCCCCAGTGGTGCCAGTGCACTCTTTGGACTCACTGCACTGCATCCCCAGTGGTGCCAGTGCACTCTCTGGACTCACTGCACTGCACCCCCAGTGGTGCCAGTGCACTCTCTGGACTCACAGCACTGCATCCCCAGTGGTGCCAGTGCACTCTCTGGACTCACTGCACTGCATCCCCAGTGGTGCCAGTGCACACTCTGGACTCACGGCACTGCATCCCCAGTGGTGCTAGTGCACTCTCTGGACTCACTGCACTGCATCCCCAGTGGTGCCAAGGCACTCTGTGGCCTCACTGCACTGCATTGCCATTGGTGCCAGTGCACTCTCTGGACTCATTGCAGTGCATCCCCAGTGGTGCCAGTGCACCCTCTGGACTCACGGCACTGCATCCCCAGTGGTGCCAGTGCACTCTCTGGACTCACTGCACTGCATCCCCAGTGGTGCCAGTGCACTCTCTGGACTCACTGCACTGCATCCCCAGTGGTGCCAGGGCACTCTCTGCACTCGCTGCAGTGCATCCCCAGTGGTGCCAGTTACCTCTCTGGACTCAGTGCACAGCATTCCCAGTGGTGCCAGTGCACTCTCTGGACTCACCGGGGTGCATCCCCAGTGGTGCCAGTGCCCTCTCTGGACTCACTGCAGTGCATCCCCAGTGGTGCCAGTGCACTCTCTGGACTCACTGCACTGCATCACCAGTGGTGCCAGTGACCTCTCTGGACTCACTGCGCTGCATCCCCAGTGGTGCCAGTGCACTCTCTGGACTCACTGCACTGTATCCCCAGAGGTGCCAGTGCACTCTCTGGACTCACTGCAGTGCATCCCCAGTGGTGCCAGTGCATTCTCTGGACTCACTGCAGTGCATCCCCAGTGGTGCCAGTGCACTCTTTGGACTCACTGCAGTGCATCCCCAGTGGTGCCAGTGCACTCTCTGGAGTCACTGCACTGCATTCCCAGTGGTGCCAGGGTACTCTCTGGACGCACTGCAGCGCATCCCCAGTGGTGCAAGTGCACTCTCTGGACTCACTGCAGCACATCCCCAGTGGTGCCAGTGCACTCTCTGGACTCACTGCAGCGCATCCCAAGTGGTGCCAGTGCATTCTCTGGACTCATTGCAGTGCATCCCCAGTGGTGCCCGTGCACTCTCTGGACTCACGGCACTGCATCCCCAGTGGTGCCACTGCACTCTCTGGACTCACGGCAGTGCATCCCTAGTGGTGCCAGTGCACTCTCTGGACTCACGGCAGTCCATCCCCAGTGCTGCCAGTGCACTCTGGATTCACTGCACTGCATCCCCAGTGGTGCCAGTGCACTCTCTGGACTCACTGCGCTGCATCCCCAGTGGTGCCAGTCCACTCTCTGGACTCACTGCTCTGCATCACCAGTGGTGACAGTGCATTCTCTGGACTCACTGCAGTGCATCACCAGTGGTGCCAGTGCACTCTCTGGACTCACTGCGCTGCATCGCCAGTGGTGCCAGTGCCCTCTCTGGACTCACTGCACTGCATCCCCAGTGGTGCCAGTGTACTCTCTGGACTCACTGCAGCGCATCCCCAGTGGTGCAAGTGCACTCTCTGGACTCACTGCAGCACATCCCCAGTGGTGCCAGTGCACTCTCTGGACTCACTGCAGCGCATCCCAAGTGGTGCCAGTGCATTCTCTGGACTCACTGCAGTGCATCCCCAGTGGTGCCAGTGCACTCTCTGGACTCACTGCACTGCATCCCCAGTGGTGCCAGTGCACTCTCTGGACTCACTGCACTGCATCCCCAGTGGTGCCAGTGCACTCTCTGGACTCACTGCGCTGCATCCCCAGTGGTGCCAGTGCACTCTCTGGACTCACTGCGCTGCATCCCCAGTGGTGCCAGTGCACTCTCTGGACTCACTGCACTGTATCCCCAGTGGTGCAAGTGCACTCTCTGGACTCACTGCACTGCATCCCCAGTGGTGCCAGTGCACTCTCTGGACTCACTGCAGTGCATCACCAGTGGTGCCAGTGCACTCTCTGGACTCACTGCACTGCATCCCCTGTGGTGCCAGTGCACTCTCTGGACTCACTGCACTGCATCCCCAGTGGTGACAGTGCACTCTCTAGACTTGCCGGGGTGCATCCCCAGTGGTGCCAGTGCACACTCTGGACTCACGGCACTGCATCCCCAGTGGTGCTAGTGCACTCTCTGGACTCACTGCACTGCATCCCCAGTGGTGCCAAGGCACTCTGTGGACTCACTGCACTGCATTGCCATTGGTGCCAGTGCACTCTCTGGACTCATTGCAGTGCATCCCCAGTGGTGCCAGTGCACTCTCTGGACTCACTGCACTGCATCCCCAGTGGTGCCAGGGCACTCTCTGCACTCACTGCAGTGCATCCCCAGTGGTGCCAGTTACCTCTCTGGACTCAGTGCACAGCATTCCCAGTGGTGCCAGTGCACTCTCTGGACTCACTGCACTGCATCCCCAGTGGTGCCAGTGCCCTCTCTGGACTCACTGCAGTGCATCCCCAGTGGTGCCAGTGCACTCTCTGGACTCACTGCACTGCATCACCACTGGTGCCAGTGACCTCTCTGGACTCACTGCGCTGCATCCCCAGTGGTGCCAGTGCACTCTCTGGACTCACTGCACTGTATCCCCAGTGGTACAAGTGCTCTCTCTGGACTCACTGCACTGCATCCCCAGTGGTGCCAGTGCACTCTCTGGACTCACTGCAGTGAATCCCCAGTGGTGCCAGTGCACTCTCTGGACACACTGCACTGCATCCCCAATGGTGCCAGTGCACTCTCTGCACTTACTGCAGTGCATCCCCAGTGCTGCCAGTGCACTCTCTGGACTCACTGCACTGCATCCCCAGTGGTGCCAGTGCACTCTCTGGACTCACTGCAGTGCATCCCCAGTGGTGCCAGTGCACTCTCTGGAAGTACGGCAGTGCATCCCCAGAGGTGCCAGTGCACTCTCTGGACTCACGGCAGTCTATTCCCAGTGGTGCCAGTGCACTCTCTGGACTCACTGCGCTGCATCCCCAGTGGTGCCAGTGCAGTCTCTGGACTCACTGCAGTGCATCCCCAGTGGTGCCAGTGCATTCTCTGGACTCACTGCAGTGCATCCCCAGTGGTGCCAGTGCACTCTCTGGAGTCACTGCACTGCATTCCCAGTGGTGCCAGGGTACTCTCTGGACTCACTGCAGCGCATCCCCAGTGGTGCAAGTGCACTCTCTGGACTCACTGCAGCACATCCCCAGTGGTGCCAGTGCACTCTCTGGACTCACTGCAGCGCATCCCAAGTGGTGCCAGTGCATTCTCTGGACTCATTGCAGTGCATCCCCAGTGGTGCCCGTGCACTCTCTGGACTCACTGCAGTGCATCCCCAGTGGTGCCACTGCACTCTCTGGACTCACGGCAGTGCATCCCCAGTGGTGCCAGTGCACTCTCTGGACTCACGGCAGTCCATCCCCAGTGCTGCTAGTGCACTCTCTGGACTCACTGCACTGCATCCCCAGTGGTGCCAGTGCACTCTCTGGACTCACTGCGCTGCATCCCCAGTGGTGCCAGTCCACTCTCTGGACTCACTGCACTGCATCACCAGTGGTGACAGTGCATTCTCTGGACTCACTGCAGTGCATCACCAGTGGTGCCAGTGCACTCTCTGGACTCACTGCGCTGCATCGCCAGTGGTGCCAGTGCCCTCTCTGGACTCACTGCACTGCATCCCCAGTGGTGCCAGTGCACTCTCTGGACTCACTGCAGCGCATCCCCAGTGGTGCAAGTGCACTCTCTGGACTCACTGCAGCACATCCCCAGTGGTGCCAGTGCACTCTCTGGACTCACTGCAGCGCATCCCAAGTGGTGCCAGTGCATTCTCTGGACTCACTGCAGTGCATCCCCAGTGGTGCCAGTGCCCTCTCTGGACTCACTGCAGTGCATCCCCAGTGGTGCCAGTGCACTCTCTGGACTCACTGCACTGCATCACCAGTGGTGCCAGTGACCTCTCTGGACTCACTGCGCTGCATCCCCAGTGGTGCCAGTGCACTCTCTGGACTCACTGCACTGTATCCCCAGTGGTACAAGTGCTCTCTCTGGACTCACTGCACTGCATCCCCAGTGGTGCCAGTGCACTCTCTGGACTCACTGCACTGCACCCCCAGTGGTGCCAGTGCACTCTCTGGACACACTGCACTGCATCCCCAATGGTGCCAGTGCACTCTCTGCACTTACTGCAGTGCATCCCCAGTGCTGCCAGTGCACTCTCTGGACTCACTGCACTGCATCCCCAGTGGTGCCAGTGCACTCTCTGGACTCACTGCAGTGCATCCCCAGTAGTGCCAGTGCACTCTCTGGAAGCACGGCAGTGCATCCCCAGAGGTGCCAGTGCACTCTCTGGACTCACGGCAGTCTATTCCCAGTGGTGCCAGTGCACTCTCTGGACTCACTGCGCTGCATCCCCAGTGGTGCCAGTGCAGTCTCTGGACTCACTGCAGTGCATCCCCAGTGGTGCCAGTGCATTCTCTGGACTCACTGCAGTGCATCCCCAGTGGTGCCAGTGCACTCTATGGAGTCACTGCACTGCATTCCCAGTGGTGCCAGGGTACTCTCTGGACTCACTGCAGCGCATCCCCAGTGGTGCAAGTGCACTCTCTGGACTCACTGCAGCACATCCCCAGTGGTGCCAGTGCACTCTCTGGACTCACTGCAGCGCATCCCAAGTGGTGCCAGTGCATTCTCTGGACTCATTGCAGTGCATCCCCAGTGGTGCCCGTGCACTCTCTGGACTCACTGCAGTGCATCCCCAGTGGTGCCACTGCACTCTCTGGACTCACGGCAGTGCATCCCCAGTGGTGCCAGTGCACTCTCTGGACTCACGGCAGTCCATCCCCAGTGCTGCTAGTGCACTCTCTGGACTCACTGCACTGCATCCCCAGTGGTGCCAGTGCACTCTCTGGACTCACTGCGCTGCATCCCCAGTGGTGCCAGTCCACTCTCTGGACTCACTGCACTGCATCACCAGTGGTGACAGTGCATTCTCTGGACTCACTGCAGTGCATCACCAGTGGTGCCAGTGCACTCTCTGGACTCACTGCGCTGCATCGCCAGTGGTGCCAGTGCCCTCTCTGGACTCACTGCACTGCATCCCCAGTGGTGCCAGTGCACTCTCTGGACTCACTGCAGCGCATCCCCAGTGGTGCAAGTGCACTCTCTGGACTCACTGCAGCACATCCCCAGTGGTGCCAGTGCACTCTCTGGACTCACTGCAGCGCATCCCAAGTGGTGCCAGTGCATTCTCTGGACTCACTGCAGTGCATCCCCAGTGGTGCCAGTGCACTCTCTGGACTCACTGCAGTGCATCCCCAGTGGTGCCAGTGCACTCCTGGACTCACTGCAGTGCATCCCCAGTGGTGCCAGTGCACTCTCTGGACTCACTGCGCTGCATCCCCAGTGGTGCCAGTGCACTCTCTGGACTCACTGCACTGCACCCCCAGTGGTGCCAGTGCACTCTCTGGACTCACTGCACTGCATCCCCAGTGGTGCCAGTGCACTCTCTGGACTCACTGCAGTGCATCCCCAGTGGTGCCAGTGCACTCTCTGGACTCACTGCAGTGCATCCCCAGTGGTGCCAGTGCAGTCTCTGGACTCACGGCAGTGCATCCCCAGTGGTGCCAGTGCACTCTGTGGACTCACTGCACTGCATCCCCAGTGGTGACAGTGCACTCTCTGGACTTGCCGGGGTGCATCACCAGTGGTGCCAGTGCACTCTCTGGACTCACCGGGGTGCATCCCCGGTGGTGCCAGTGCACTCTCTGGACTCACTGCACTGCATCCCCAGTGGTGCCAGTGCACTCTCTGGACTTGCCGGGGTGCATCCCAGTGGTGCCAGTGCACTCTCTGGACTCACCGGGTTGCATCCCGTCGTGGCAGTGCACTCTGTGTACTCAGTGCACTGCATCCCCAGTGGTGCCAGTGCACTCTCTGGACTCACTGCACTGCATCCCCAGTGGTGCCAGGGCACTCTCTTGAGTCACTGCTGTCATCCCCAGTGGTGCCAGTGCACTCTCTGGACTCACTGCATTGCATCCCCAGTGGTGCCAGTGCACTCTCTGGACTCACTGCAGTGCATCCCCAATCGTACCAGTGCACTCTCTGGACTCACTGCACTGCATCCCCAGTGGTGCCAGTGCACTCTCTGGACTCACGGCAGTGCATCCCCAGTGGTGCCAGTGCACTCTCTGGACTCACTGCACTGCATCCCCAGTGGTGACAGTGCACTCTCTGGACTTGCCGGGGTGCATCACCAGTGGTGCCAGTGCACTCTCTGGACTCACCGGGGTGCATCCCCGGTGGTGCCAGTGCACTGTCTGGACTCACTGCACTGCATCCCCAGTGGTGCCAGTGCACTCTCTGGACTCACTGCAGTGCATCACCAGTGGTACCAGTGCACTCTCTGGACTCACTGCACTGCATCCCCAAAGGTGCCAGGGCACTCTCTGTACACACTGCACTGCATCCCCAGTGGTGCCAGTGCACTCTCTGGACTCACTCCACTGCATCACCAGTGGTGACAGTGCATTCTCTGGACTCACTGCAGTGCATCACAAGTGGTGCCAGTGCACTCTCTGGACTCACTGCGCTGCATCGCCAGTGGTGCCCGTGCACTCTCTGGACTCACTGCAGTGCATCCCCAGTGGTGCCAGTGCAATCTCTGGCCTCACCGCACTGCATCCCCAGTGGTGCCAGTGCACTCTCTGGACTCACTGCACTGCATCCCCAGTGGTGCCAGTGCACTCTCTGGACTCACTGCACTGCATCCCCAGTGGTGCCAGTGCACTCTCTGCACTCACGGCACTGCATCCCCAGTGGTGCCAGTACACTCTCTGGACTCACTGCACTGCATCCCCAGTGGTGCCAGTGCACTCTCTGAGCTCACTGCAGTGCATCCCCAGTGGTGCCAGTGCACTCTCTGGACTCACTGCACTGCATCCCCAGTGGTGCCAGTTCACTCTTTGGACTCACTGCACTGCATCCCCAGTGGTGCCACTGCACTCTCTGGACTCACGGCACTGCATCCCCAGTGGTGCCAGTGCACTCTCTGGACTCACTGCGCTGCATCCCCAGTGGTGCCAGTGCACTCTCTGGACTCACGGCACTGCATCCCCAGTGGTGCCAGTGCACTCTCTGGACTCACTGCACTGCATCCCCAGTGGTGCCAGTGCACTCTCTGGACTCACTGCACTGCATCCCCAGTGGTGCCAGTGCACTCTCTGGACTCACGGGACTGCATCCCCAGTGGTGCCAGTGCACTCTGGACTCACTGCACTGCATCCCCAGTGGTGCCAGTGCACTCTCTGGACTCACAGCACTGCATCCCCAGTGGTGCCAGTGCACTCTCTGGACTCACTGCACTGCATCCCCAGTGGTGCCAGTGCACACTCTGGACTCACGGCACTGCATCCCCAGTGGTGCTAGTGCACTCTCCGGACCAACGGCACTGCATCCCCAGTGGTGCCAGTGCACTCTCTGGACTCACTGCACTGCATCCCCAGTGGTGCCAGGGTACTCTCTGGACTCACTGCACTGCATCCCCAGTGGTGCCAAGGCACTCTGTGGACTCACTGCACTGCATTGCCATTGGTGCCAGTGCACTCTCTGGACTCATTGCAGTGCATCCCCAGTGGTGACAGTGCACTCTCTGGACTCACGGCACTGCATCCCCAGTGGTGCCAGTGCACTCTCTGGACTCACTGCACTGCATCTCCAGTGTTACAAGTGCACTCTCTGGAGTCACTGCACTGCATCCCCAGTGGTGCCAGTGCACTCTCTGGACTCACTGCACTGCATCCCCAGTGGTGCCAGTGCACACTCTGGACTCACGGCACTGCATCCCCAGTGGTGCTAGTGCACTCTCCGGACCAACGGCACTGCATCCCCAGTGGTGCCAGTGCACTCTCTGGACTCACTGCACTGCATCCCCAGTGGTGCCAGGGTACTCTCTGGACTCACTGGACTGCATCCCCAGTGGTGCCAAGGCACTCTGTGGACTCACTGCACTGCATTGCCAGTGGTGCCAGTGCACTCTCTGGACTCATTGCAGTGCATCCCCAGAGGTACCAGTGCACTCTCTGGACTCACGGCACTGCATCCCCAGTGGTGCCAGTGCACTCTCTGGACTCACTGCTCTGCATCCCCAGTGGTGCCAGTGCACTCTCTGGACTCACTGCACTGCATCCCCAGTGGTGCCAGGGCACTCTCTGCACTCACTGCAGTGCATCCCCAGTGGTGTCAGGGCACTCTCTGGACTCACTGCACTGCATCCCCAGTGGTGCCAGGGCACTCTCTGGACTCACTGCACTGCATCCCCAGTGGTGCCAGTGCACTCTCTGGACTCACAGGGGTGCATCCCCAGTGGTGCCAGTGCCCTCTCTGGACTCACTGCAGTGCATCCCCAGTGGTGCCAGTGCACTCTCTGGACTCACTGCACTGCATCCCCAGTGGTGCCAGTGACCTCTCTGGACTCACTGCGCTGCATCCCCAGTGGTGCCAGTGCACTCTCTGGACTCACTGCACTCTATCCCCAGTGGTACAAGTGCTCTCTCTGGACTCACTGCACTTCATCCCCAGTGGTGCCACTGCACTCTCTGGACTCACTGCACTGCATCCCCAGAGGTGCCAGTGCACTCTCTGGACTCACTGCACTGCACCCTCAGTGGTGCCAGTGCCCTGTCTGGACTCACTGCACTGCATCCCCAGTGGTGCCCGTGCACTCTCTGGACTCACTGCACTGCATCCCCAAGGGTGCCCGTGCACTCTCTGGACTCACTGCAGTGCATCCCCAGTGGTGCCAGTGCACTCTCTGGACACACTGCACTTCATCCCCAATGGTGCCAGTGCACTCTCTGCACTTACTGCAGTGCATCCCCAGTGGTGCCAGTGCACTCTCTGGAGTCACTGCGCTGCATCGCCAGTGGTGCCAGTGCCCTCTCTGGACTCACTGCACTGCATCCCCAGTGGTGCCAGTGCACTCTCTGGACTCACTGCAGTGCATCCCCAGTGGTGCCAGTGCACTCTCTGGAGTCACTGCACTGCATTCCCAGTGGTGCCAGTGCACTCTCTGGACTCACTGCAGCGCATTCCCAGTGGTGCAAGTGCACTCTCTGGACTCACTGCAGCACATCCCCAGTGGTGCCAGTGCACTCTCTGGACTCGCTGCAGTGCATCCCCAGTGGTGCCAGTGCACTATCTGGACTCATTGCAGTGCATCCCCAGTGGTGCCAGTGCACTCTCTGGACTCACTGCGCTGCATCCCCAGTGGTGCCAGTGCACTCTCTGGACTCACTGCGCTGCATCCCCAGTGGTGCCAGTGCACTCTCTGGACTCACTGCACTGCACCCCCAGTGGTGCCAGTGCACTCTCTGGACTCACTGCGCTGCATCCCCAGTGGTGCCAGTGCACTCTCTGGACTCACTGCACTGCATCCCCAGTGGTGCCAGTGCACTCTCTTGAGTCACTGCAGTGCATCCCCAGTGGTGCCAGTGCACTCTCTGGACTCACTGCATTGCATCCCCAATCGTACCAGTGCACTCTCTGGACTCAGTGCACTGCATCCCCAGTGGTGCCAGTGCAATCTCTGGTCTCACTACAGTGTATCCCCAGTGGTGCCAGTGCACTCTCTGGACTCCTTGCACTGCATCCCCAGTGGTGCCAGTGCACTCTCTGGACTCACTGCAGTGCATCCCCAGTGGTGCCAGTGCACTCTCTGGACTCACGGCAGTGCATCCCCAGTGGTGCCAGTGCACTCTGTGGACTCACTGCACTGCATCCCCAGTGGTGACAGTGCACTCTCTGGACTTGCCGGGGTGCATCACCAGTGGTGCCAGTGCACTCTCTGGACTCACCGGGGTGCATCCCCGGTGGTGCCAGTGCACTCTCTGGACTGACTGCACTGCATCCCCAGTGGTGCCAGTGCACTCTCTGGACTCACCGGGGTGCATCCCCAGTCGTGCCAGGGCACTCTCTTGAGTCACTGCTGTCATCCCCAGTGGTGCCAGTCCACTCTCTGGACTCACTGCATTGCATCCCCAGTGGTGCCAGTGCACTCTCAGTACTCACGGCAGTGCATCCCCAGTGGTGACAGTGCACTCTCTGGACTTGCCGGGGTGCATCACCAGTGGTGCCAGTGCACTCTCTGGACTCACTGCAGTGAATCCCAGTGGTGCCAGTGCACTCTCTTGAGTCACTGCTGTGCATCCCCAGTGGTGCCAGTCCACTCTCTGGACTCACTGCAGTGCATCCCCAGGGGTGCCAGTGCACTCTCTGGACTCACTGCACTGCATCCCCATTGGTGCCAGTGAACTCTCTGGACTCACTGCACTGCATCCCCAGTGGTGCCAGTGCACTCTCTGGACTAACCGGGGTGCATCCCCAGTGGTGCCAGTGCACTCTCTGGATCACTGCACTGCATCCCCAGTGGTGCCAGTGCACTCTATGGAGTCACTGCAGTGCATCCCCACGGGTGCCAGTGCACTCTTTGGAGTCACTGCAGTGCATCCCCAGTAGTGCCAGTGCACTCTCTGCACTCACTGCACTGCATCCCCAGTGGTGCCAGTGCACTCTCTGGACTCACTGTACTGCATCCCCAGTGGTGACAGTGCACTCTCTGGACTCACTGCACTGCATCCCCAGTGGTGCCAGTGCACTCTCTGGACTCACTGTAGTTCATCCCCAGTGGCGCCAGTGCACTCTCTGGACTCACCGGGGTGCATCCCCAGTGGTGCCAGTGCACTCTCTGGACTCACTGCACTTCATCCCCAGTGGTGCCAGTGCACTCTCTGGACTCACTGCACTGCATCCCCAGTGGTGCCAGTGCACTCTCTGGACTCCTTGCACTGCATCCCCAGTGGTGCCAGTGCACTCTCTGGAAGCACCGCAGTGCATCCCCAGTGGTGCCCGTGCACTCTCTGGACTCACGGCAGTGCATCCCCAGTGGTGCCAGTGCACTCTCTGGACTCACTGCGCTGCTTCCCCAGTGGTTCCAGTGCACTCTCTGGACTCACTGCGCTGCATCCCCAGCTAGTGCCAGTGCACTCTCTGGACTCACTGCAGTGCATCCCCAGTGGTGCCAGTGAACTCTCTGGACTCACTGCAGTGCAACCCCAGTGGTGCCAGTGCACTCTCTGGACTCACCGCACTGCATCCCCAGTGGTGCCAGTGCCCTGTCTGGACTCACTGCACTGCATCCCCAGTGGTGCCCGTGCACTCTCTGGACTCACTGCACTGCATCCCCAAGGGTGCCCATGCACTCTCTGGACTCACTGCAGTGCATCCCCAGTGGTGCCAGTGCACTCTCTGGACACACTGCACTTCATCCCCAATGGTGCCAGTGCACTCTCTGCACTTACTGCAGTGCATCCCCAGTGGTGCCAGTGCACTCTCTGGACTCACTGCACTGCATCCCCAGTGGTGCCAGTGCACTCTGTGGACTCACTGCAGTGCATCCCCAGTGGTGCCAGTGCACTCTCTGGAAGCACGGCAGTGCATCCCCAGTGGTGCCAGTGCACTCTCTGGACTCACGGCAGTCTATCCCCAGTGGTGCCAGTGCACTCTCTGGACTCACTGCGCTGCATCCCCAGTGGTGCCAGTGCAGTCTCTGGACTCACTGCAGTGCATCCCCAGTGGTGCCAGTGTATTCTCTGGACTCACTGCAGTGCATCCCCAGTGGTGCCAGTGCACTCTCTGGACTCACTGCGCTGCATCGCCAGTGGTGCCAGTGCCCTCTCTGGACTCACTGCACTGCATCCCCAGTGGTGCCAGTGCACTCTCTGGACTCACTGCAGGGCATCCCCAGTGGTGCCAGTGCACTCTCTGGAGTCACTGCACTGCATTCTCAGTGGTGCCAGTGTACTCTCTGGACTCACTGCAGCGCATCCCCAGTGGTGCAAGTGCACTCTCTGCACTCACTGCAGCACATCCCCAATCGTACCAGTGCACTCTCTGGACTCACTGCACTGCATCCCCAGTGGTGCCAGTGCACTCTCTGGACTCACTGCAGGGCATCTCCAGTGGTGCCAGTGCACTCTCTGGAGTCACTGCACTGCATTCTCAGTGGTGCCAGTCCACTCTCTGGACTCACTGCACTGCATCCCCAGTGGTGCCAGTGCACTCTCTGGACTCACTGCAGTGCATCCCCAATCGTACCAGTGCACTCTCTGGACTCACTGCACTGCATCCCCAGTGGTGCCAGTGCACTCTCAGTACTCACGGCAGTGCATCCCCATTGGTGCCAGTGCACTCTCTGGACTCACTGCAGTGCATCCCCAGTGGTGCCAGTGCACTCTCTGGACTAACCGGGGTGCATCCCCAGTGGTGCCAGTGCACTCTCTGGATCACTGCACTGCATCCCCAGTGGTGCCAGTGCACTCTATGGAGTCACTGCAGTGCATCCCCACGGGTGCCAGTGCACTCTTTGGAGTCACTGCAGTGCATCCCCAGTAGTGCCAGTGCACTCTCTGCACTCACTGCACTGCATCCCCAGTGGTGCCAGTGCACTCTCTGGACTCACTGTACTGCATCCCCAGTGGTGACAGTGCACTCTCTGGACTCACTGCACTGCATCCCCAGTGGTGCCAGTGCACTCTCTGGACTCACTGTAGTTCATCCCCAGTGGCGCCAGTGCACTCTCTGGACTCACCGGGGTGCATCCCCAGTGGTGCCAGTGCACTCTCTGGACTCACTGCACTTCATCCCCAGTGGTGCCAGTGCACTCTCTGGACTCACTGCACTGCATCCCCAGTGGTGCCAGTGCACTCTCTGGAGACACTGCACTGCATCCCCAGTGGTGCCAGTGCACTCTCTGGAAGCACCGCAGTGCATCCCCAGTGGTGCCCGTGCACTCTCTGGACTCACGGCAGTGCATCCCCAGTGGTGCCAGTGCACTCTCTGGACTCACTGCGCTGCTTCCCCAGTGGTTCCAGTGCACTCTCTGGACTCACTGCGCTGCATCCCCAGCTAGTGCCAGTGCACTCTCTGGACTCACTGCAGTGCATCCCCAGTGGTGCCAGTGAACTCTCTGGACTCACTGCAGTGCAACCCCAGTGGTGCCAGTGCACTCTCTGGACTCACCGCACTGCATCCCCAGTGGTGCCAGTGCACTCTCTGGACTCACTGCACTGCACCCTCAGTGGTGCCAGTGCCCTGTCTGGACTCACTGCACTGCATCCCCAGTGGTGCCCGTGCACTCTCTGGACTCACTGCACTGCATCCCCAAGGGTGCCCATGCACTCTCTGGACTCACTGCAGTGCATCCCCAGTGGTGCCAGTGCACTCTCTGGACACACTGCACTTCATCCCCAATGGTGCCAGTGCACTCTCTGCACTTACTGCAGTGCATCCCCAGTGGTGCCAGTGCACTCTCTGGACTCACTGCACTGCATCCCCAGTGGTGCCAGTGCACTCTGTGGACTCACTGCAGTGCATCCCCAGTGGTGCCAGTGCACTCTCTGGAAGCACGGCAGTGCATCCCCAGTGGTGCCAGTGCACTCTCTGGACTCACGGCAGTCTATCCCCAGTGGTGCCAGTGCACTCTCTGGACTCACTGCGCTGCATCCCCAGTGGTGCCAGTGCAGTCTCTGGACTCACTGCAGTGCATCCCCAGTGGTGCCAGTGTATTCTCTGGACTCACTGCAGTGCATCCCCAGTGGTGCCAGTGCACTCTCTGGACTCACTGCGCTGCATCGCCAGTGGTGCCAGTGCCCTCTCTGGACTCACTGCACTGCATCCCCAGTGGTGCCAGTGCACTCTCTGGACTCACTGCAGGGCATCCCCAGTGGTGCCAGTGCACTCTCTGGAGTCACTGCACTGCATTCTCAGTGGTGCCAGTGTACTCTCTGGACTCACTGCAGCGCATCCCCAGTGGTGCAAGTGCACTCTCTGCACTCACTGCAGCACATCCCCAATCGTACCAGTGCACTCTCTGGACTCACTGCACTGCATCCCCAGTGGTGCCAGTGCACTCTCTGGACTCACTGCAGGGCATCTCCAGTGGTGCCAGTGCACTCTCTGGAGTCACTGCACTGCATTCTCAGTGGTGCCAGTCCACTCTCTGGACTCACTGCACTGCATCCCCAGTGGTGCCAGTGTACTCTCTGGACTCACTGCAGTGCATCCCCAATCGTACCAGTGCACTCTCTGGACTCACTGCACTGCATCCCCAGTGGTGCCAGTGCACTCTCAGTACTCACGGCAGTGCATCCCCAGTGGTGCCAGTGCACTCTCTGGACTCACTGCACTGCATCCCCAGTGGTGACAGTGCACTCTCTGGACTTGCCGGGGTGCATCACCAGTGGTGCCAGTGCACTCTCTGGACTCACTGCAGTGAATCCCAGTGGTGCCAGTGCACTCTCTTGAGTCACTGCTGTGCATCCCCAGTGGTGCCAGTCCACTCTCTGGACTCACTGCAGTGCATCCCCAGGGGTGCCAGTGCACTC
Organism: Anser cygnoides; assembly: GCF_040182565.1. Taxonomy (NCBI): domain Eukaryota; kingdom Metazoa; phylum Chordata; class Aves; order Anseriformes; family Anatidae; genus Anser; species Anser cygnoides. Next base: position 39,059,969 of record NC_089879.1, read on the forward strand.
TCTGGACTCACTGCACTGCATCCCCAGTGGTGCCAGTGCACTCTCTGGACTAACCGGGGTGCATCCCCAGTGGTGCCAGTGCACTCTCTGGATCACTGCACTGCATCCCCAGTGGTGCCAGTGCACTCTATGGAGTCACTGCAGTGCATCCCCAGGGGTGCCAGTGCACTCTTTGGAGTCACTGCAGTGCATCCCCAGTAGTGCCAGTGCACTCTCTGGACTCACTGCACTGCATCCCCAGTGGTGACTGTGCACTCTCTGGACTCACTGTACTGCATCCCCAGTGGTGACAGTGCACTCTCTGGACTCACTGCAGTGCATCCCCAGTGGTGCCAGTGCACTCTCTGGACTCACTGTAGTTCATCCCCAGTGGCGCCAGTGCACTCTCTGGACTCACCGGGGTGCATCCCCAGTGGTGCCAGTGCACTCTCTGGACTCACTGCACTTCATCCCCAGTGGTGCCAGTGCACTCTCTGGACTCACTGCACTGCATCCCCAGTGGTGTCAGGTCACTCTCTGGACTCACTGCACTGCATCCCCAGTGGTGCCAGTGCACTCTCTGGACTCACTGCGCTGCATCCCCAGTGGTGCCAGTGTACTCTCTGGACTCACTGCGCTGCATCCCCAGTGGTGCCAGTGCACTCTCTGGACTCACTGCACTGCATCCCCAATCGTACCAGTGCACTCTCTGGACTCACTGCACTGCATCACCAGTGGTGCCACTGCAATCTCTGGTCTCACTGCAGTGCATCCCCAGTGGTGCCAGTGCACTCTCTGGACTTACGGCAGTGCATCCCGAGTGGTGCCAGTGTACTCTCTGGACTCACGGCAGTGCATCCCCAGTGGTGCCAGTGCACTCTCTGGACTCACTGCGCTGCTTCCCCAGTGGTGCCAGTACACTCTTTGGACTCACTGCGCTTCATCCCAAGTGGTGCCAGTGCACTCTCTGGACTCACTGCACTGTATCCCCAGTGGTGCAAGTGCACTCTCTGGACTCACTGCACTGCATCCCCAGTGGTGCCAGTGCACTCTGTGGACTCACTGCACTGCATCCCCAGTGGTGCCAGGGCACTCTGTGGACTCACTGCACTGCATCCCCAAGGGTGCCCGTGCACTCTCTGGACTCACTGCACTGCATCCCCAGTGGTGCCAGTGCACTCTCTGGACTCACTGCACTGCATCCCCAGTGGTGCCAGTGCACTCTCTGGACTCACTGCACTGCATCACCTGTGGTGCCAGGGCACTCTCTGGACTCACTGCACTGCATCCCCAGTGGTGCCAGTGACCTCTCTGGACTCAGTGCACTGCATTCCCAGTGGTGCCAGTGCACTCTCTGGACTCACCGGGGTGCATCCCCAGTGGTGCCAGTGACCTCTCTGGACTCACTGCAGTGCATCCCCAGTGGTGCCAGTGACCTCTCTGGACTCAGTGCACTGCATCCCTAGTGGTGCCAGTGCACTCTCTGGACTCACTGCACTGCATCCCCTGTGGTGCCAGTGCCCTCCCTGGACTCACTGCAGTGCATCCCCAGTGGTGCCAGTGCACTCTCTGGACTCACTGCACTGCATCCCCAGTGGTGCCAGTGCACTCTCTGGACTCACTGCGCTGCATCCCCAGTGGTGCCAGTGACATCTCTGGACTCACTGCACTGTATCCCCAGTGGTGCAACTGCACTCTCAGGACTCACTGCACTGCATCCCCAGAGGTGCCAGTGCACTCTCTGGACTCACTGCACTGCATCCCCAGTGGTGCCAGTGCACTCTCTGGAGTCACTGCACTGCATCCCCAGTGGTGCCAATGCGCTCTCAGGACTCACTGCAGTGCATCCCAGGTGGTGCCAGTGCACTCTCTGGACTCACTGCACTGCATCTCCAGCGGTGCCAGTGCACTCTCTGGACTCACTGCAGTGTATCCCCAGTGGTGCCAGTGCACTCTCTGGACTCACTGCACTGCATCCCCAAAGGTGCCAGGGCACTCTCTGGACACACTGCACTGCATCCCCAGTGGTGCCAGTGCACTCTCTGCACTTACTGCAGTGCATCACCAGTGCTGCCAGTGCACTCTCTGGACTCACTGCACTGCATCCCCAGTGGTGCCAGTGCACTCTCTGGACTCACGGCAGTGCATCCCCAGTGGTGCCAGTGCACTCTCTGGAAGCACGGCAGTGCATCCCCAGTGGTGCCAGTGCACTCTCTGGACTCACTGCACTGTATCCCCAGTGGTGCAAGTGCACTCTCTGGACTCACTGCACTGCATCCCCAGTGGTTCCAGTGCACTCTCTGGATTCACTGCACTGCATCCCCAGTGGTGCCAGTGCACTCTCTGGACTCACTGCAGTGCATCCCCAGTGGTGCCAGTGCACTCCTGGACTCACTGCAGTGCATCCCAAGTGGTGCCAGTGACCTCTCTGGACTCACTGCACTGCATCCCGTGTGGTGCCAGTGCACTCTCTGGACTCACTGCACTGCATCCCCAGTGGTGACAGTGCACTCTCTAGACTTGCCGGGGTGCATCCCCAGTGGTGCCAGTGCACTCTCTGGACTCACTGCACTGCATCCCCAGTGGTGCCAGTGCACTTTCTGGAGTCACTGCCCTGCATCCCCAGTGGTGCCAGTGCACTCTCTGGACTCACTGCAGTGCATCCCCAGTGGTGTCAGTGCACTCTCTGGACTCACTGCACTGCATCCCCAGTGGTGCCAGTACACTCTCTGGACTCACTGCAGTGCATCCCCAGTGGTGCCAGTGCACTCTCTGCACTTACGGCAGTGCTTCCCCAGTGGTGCCAGTACACTCTCTGGACTCACTGCACTGTATCCCCAGTGGTGCAAGTGCACTCTCTGGACTCACTACGCTGCATCCCCAGTGGTGCCAGTGCACTCTCTGGACTCACTGCACTGTATCCCCAGTGGTGCAAGTGCACTCTCTGGACTCACTGCACTGCATCCCCAGTGGTGCCAGGGCACTCTCTGCACTCACTGCACTGCATCCCCAGTGGTGCCAGGGACCTCTCTGGACTCAGTGCACTGCATCCCCAGTGGTGCCAGTGCACTCTCTGGACTCACTGCACTGCATCCCCAGTGATGCCAGTGCACTCTCTGGACTCACTGCACTGCATCCCTAGTGGTGCCAGTGCACTCTCTGGACTCACTGCACTGCATCCCCTGTGGTGCCAGGGCACTCTCTGGACTCACTGCACTGCATCCCCAGTGGTGCCAGTGACCTCTCTGGACTCAGTGCACTGCATTCCCAGTAGTGCCAGTGCACTCTCTGGACTCACAGGGGTGCATCCCCAATAGTGCCAGTGCCCTCTCTGGACTCACTGCAGTGCATCCCCAGTGGTGCCAGTGCACTCTCTGGACTCACGGCACTGCATCCCCAGTGGTGCCAGTGCACTCTCTGGACTCACTGCACTCCATCCCCACTGGTGCCAGTACACTCTCTGGACTCACTGCACTGTATCCCCAGTGGTGCAACTGCACTCTCTGGACTCACTGCGCTGCATCTCCAGCTAGTGCCAGTGCACTCTCTGGACTCACTGCAGTGCATCCCCAGTGGTGCCAGTGAACTCTCTGGACTCACTGCAGTGCAACCCCAGTGGTGCCAGTGCACTCTCTGGACTCACTGCACTGCACCCCCAGTGGTGCCAGTGCCCTGTCTGGACTCACTGCACTGCATCCCCAGTGGTGCCCGTGCACTCTCTGGACTCACTGCACTGCATCCCCAGTGGTGCCCGTGCACTCTCTGGACTCACTGCAGTGCATCCACAGTGGTGCCAGTGCACTCTCTGGACACACTGCACTGCATCCCCAATGGTGCCAGTGCACTCTCTGCACTTACCGCAGTGCATCCCCAGTGGTGCCAGTGCACTCTCTGGACTCACTGCACTGCATCCCCAATGGTGCCAGTGCACTCTGTGGACTCACTGCAGTGCATCCCCAGTGGTGCCAGTGCACTCTCTGGACTCACGGCACTGCATCCCCAGTGGTGCCAGTGCACTCTCTGGACTCACTGCACTGCATTCCCAGTGGTGCCAGTGCACTCTCTGGACTCACTGCACTGCATCCCCAGTGGTGCCAGTGCACTCTCTGGACTCACTGCGCTACATCCCCAGTGGTGCCAGTGCACTCTCTGGACTCACTGCACTGCATCCCCAGTGGTGCCAGTGCACTCTCTGGACTCACTGCACTGCATCCCCAGTGGTGCCAGTACACTCTTTGGACTCACTGCACTGCATCCCCAGTGGTGCCAGTACACTCTCTTGAGTCACTGCACTGCATCCCCAGTGGTGCCAGTGCACTCTCTGGACTCACTGCACTGCATCCCCAGTGGTGCCAGTGCACTCTCTGGACTCACTGCAGTGCATCCCCAGTGGTGCCAGTGCACTCTTTGGACTCACTGCACTGCATCCCCAGTGGTGCCAGTGCACTCTCGGGACTCACTGCACTGCATCCCCAAGGGTGCCAGTGCACTCTTTGGACTCACTGCACTGCATCCCCAGTGGTGCTACGGCACTCTCTGGACTCACTGCACTGCATCCCCAGTGGTGCCGGGGCACTCTCTGGACTCACTGCACTGCATCCCCAGTGGTGCCAGTGACCTCTCTGGACTCACTGCACTGCATCCCCAGTGGTGCCAGGGCACTCTCTGCACTCACTGCACTGCATCCCCAGTGGTGCCAGTGACCTCTCTGGACTCAGTGCACAGCATTCCCAGTGGTGCCAGTGCACTCTCTGGACTCACCGGGGTGCATCCCCAGTGGTGCCAGTGCCCTCTCTGGACTCACTGCAGTGCATCCCCAGTGGTGCCAGTGCACTCTCTGGACTCACTGCACTGCATCCACAGTGGTGCCAGTGACCTCTCTGGACTCACTGCGCTGCATCCCCAGTGGTGCCAGTGCACTCTCTGGACTCACTGCACTGTATCGCCAGTGGTACAAGTGCTCTCTCTGGACTCACTGCACTGCATACCCAGTGGTGCCAGTGCACTCTCTGGACTCACTGCAGTGCATCACCAGTGGTGCCAGTGCACTCTCTGGAAGCACGGCAGTGCATCCCCAGTGGTGCCCGTTCACTCTCTGGACTCACGGCAGTGCATCCCCAGTGGTGCCAGTGCACTCTCTGGACTCACTGCGCTGCATCTCCAGCTAGTGCCAGTGCACTCTTTGGACTCACTGCAGTGCATCCCCAGTGGTGCCAGTGAACTCTCTGGACTCACTGCAGTGCAACCCCAGTGGTGCCAGTGCACTCTCTGGACTCACTGCACTGCATCCCCAGTGGTGCCAGTGCACTCTCTGGACTCACTGCACTGCACCCCCAGTGGTGCCAGTGCACTCTCTGGACTCACTGCACTGCATCCCCAGTGGTGCCCGTGCACTCTCTGGACTCACTGCACTGCATCCCCAAGGGTGCCCGTGCACTCTCTGGACTCACTGCAGTGCATCCCCAGTGGTGCCAGTGCACTCTCTGGACACACTGCACTGCATCCCCAATGGTGCCAGTGCACTCTCTGCACTTACTGCAGTGCATCCCCAGTGGTGCCAGTGCACTCTCTGGACTCACTGCACTGCATCCCCAGTGGTGCCAGTGCACTCTGTGGACTCACTGCAGTGCATCCCCAGTGGTGCCAGTGCACTCTCTGGACTCACGGCACTGCATCCCCAGTGGTGCCAGTGCACTCTCTGGACTCACTGCACTGCATCCCCAGTGGTGCCAGTGCACTCTCTGGACTCACTGCACTGCATCCCCAGTGGTGCCAGTGCACTCTCTGGACTCACTGCGCTGCATCCCCAGTGGTGCCAGTGTACTCTCTGGACTCACTGCGCTGCATCCCCAGTGGTGCCAGTGCACTCTCTGGACTCACTGCGCTGCATCCCCAGTATTGCCAGTGCACTCTCTGGACTCACTGCACTGCATCCCCTGTGGTGCCAGTACACTCTCTTGAGTCACTGCAGTGCATCCCCAGTGGTGCCAGTGCACTCTCTGGACTCACTGCACTGCATCCCCAGTGGTGCCAGTGCACTCTCTGGACTCACTGCACTGCATCCCCAATCGTACCAGTGCACTCTCTGGACTCACTGCACTGCATCCCCAGTGGTGCCACTGCAATCTCTGGTCTCACTGCAGTGCATCCCCAGTGGTGCCAGTGCACTCTCTGGACTTACGGCAGTGCATCCCGAGTGGTGCCAGTGTACTCTCTGGACTCACGGCAGTGCATCCCCAGTGGTGCCAGTGCACTCTCTGGACTCACTGCGCTGCTTCCCCAGTGGTGCCAGTACACTCTTTGGACTCACTGCGCTGCATCCCCAGTGGTGCCAGTGCACTCTCTGGACTCACTGCACTGTATCCCCAGTGGTGCAAGTGCACTCTCTGGACTCACTGCACTGCATCCCCAGTGGTGCCAGTGCACTCTGTGGACTCACTGCACTGCATCCCCAGTGGTGCCAGTGCACTCTGTGGACTCACTGCAGTGCATCCCCAGTGGTGCCAGTGCACTCTCTGGACTCACTGCACTGCATCCCCAGTGTTGCCAGTGCACTCTCTGGACTCACTGCACTGCATCCCTAGTGGTGCCAGTGCACTCTCTGGACTCACTGCACTGCATCCCCTGTGGTGCCAGGGCACTCTCTGGACTCACTGCACTGCATCCCCAGTGGTGCCAGTGACCTCTCTGGACTCAGTGCACTGCATTCCCAGTGGTGCCAGTGCACTCTCTGGACTCACCGGGGTGCATCCCCAGTGGTGCCAGTGACCTCTCTGGACTCACTGCACTGCATCCCCAGTGGTGCCAGTGACCTCTCTGGACTCAGTGCACTGCATCCCTAGTGGTGCCAGTGCACTCTCTGGACTCACTGCACTGCATCCCCTGTGGTGCCAGTGCCCTCTCTGGACTCACTGCACTGCATCCCCAGTGGTGCCAGTGCACTCTCTGGACTCACTGCACTGCATCCCCAGTGGTGCCAGTGCACTCTCTGGACTCACTGCGCTGCATCCCCAGTGGTGCCAGTGACCTCTCTGGACTCACTGCACTGTATCCCCAGTGGTGCAACTGCACTCTCTGGACTCACTGCACTGCATCCCCAGAGGTGCCAGTGCACTCTCTGGACTCACTGCACTGCATCCCCAGTGGTGCCAGTGCACTCTCTGGAGTCACTGCACTGCATCCCCAGTGGTGCCAATGCGCTCTCAGGACTCACTGCAGTGCATCCCAGGTGGTGCCAGTGCACTCTCTGGACTCACTGCACTGCATCTCCAGCGGTGCCAGTGCACTCTCTGGACTCACTGCACTGCATCCCCAGTGGTGCCAGTGCACTCTCTGGACTCACTGCACTGCACGCCCAGTGGTGCCAGTGCACTCTCTGGACTCACGGCAGTGCATCCCCAGTGGTTCCAGTGCACTCTCTGGATTCACTGCACTGCATCCCCAGTGGTGCCAGTGCACTCTCTGGACTCACTGCACTGCATCCCCAGTGGTGCCAGTGCACTCTCTGGACTCACTGCAGTGCATCCCCAGTGGTGCCAGTGCACTCCTGGACTCACTGCAGTGAATCCCAAATGGTGCCAGTGCACTCTCTGGACTCACTGCACTGCATCCGCAGTGGTGCCACTGCACTCTCTGGACTCACTGCACTGCATCCCCAGTGGTGACAGTGCACTCTCTAGACTTGCCGGGGTGCATCCCCAGCGGTGCCAGTGCACTCTCTGGACTCACTGCACTGCATCCCCAGTGGTGCCAGTGCACTTTCTGGAGTCACTGCCCTGCATCCCCAGTGGTGCCAGTGCACTCTCTGGACTCACTGCAGTGCATCCCCAGTGGTGTAAGTGCATTCTCTGGACTCACTGCACTGCATCCCCAGTGGTGCCAGTACACTCTCTGGACTCACTGCAGTGCATCCCCAGTGGTGCCAGTGCACTCTCTGGACTTACGGCAGTGCATCCCGAGTGGTGCCAGTGTACTCTCTGGACTCACTGCACTGCATCCCCAGTGGTGCCAGTGCACTCTCTGGACTCACTGCGCTGCTTCCCCAGTGGTGCCAGTACACTCTCTGGACTCACTGCACTGTATCCTCAGTGGTGCAAGTGCACTCTCTGGACTCACTGCACTGCATCCCCAGTGGTGCCAGTGCACTCTCTGGAAGCACGGCAGTGCATCCCCAGTGGTGCCAGTGCACTCTCTGGACTCACTGCACTGTATCCCCAGTGGTGCAAGTGCACTCTCTGGACTCACTGCACTGCATCCCCAGTGGTTCCAGTGCACTCTCTGGATTCACTGCACTGCATCCCCAGTGGTGCCAGTGCACTCTCTGGACTCACTGCACTGCATCCCCGGTGGTGCCAGTGCACTCTCTGGACTCACTGCAGTGCATCCCCAGTGGTGCCAGTGCACTCCTGGACTCACTGCAGTGCATCCCAAGTGGTGCCAGTGCACTCTCTGGACTCACTGCACTGCATCCCGTGTGGTGCCAGTTCACTCTCTGGACTCACTGCACTGCATCCCCAGTGGTGACAGTGCACTCTCTAGACTTACCGGGGTGCATCCCCAGTGGTGCCAGTGCACTCTCTGGACTCACTGCACTGCATCCCCAGTGGTGCCAGTGCACTTTCTGGAGTCACTGCCCTGCATCCCCAGTGGTGCCAGTGCACTCTCTGGACTCACTGCAGTGCATCCCCAGTGGTGTCAGTGCACTCTCTGGACTCACTGCACTGCATCCCCAGTGGTGCCAGTACACTCTCTGGACTCACTGCAGTGCATCCCCAGTGGTGCCAGTGCACTCTCTGCACTTACGGCAGTGCATCACGAGTGGTGCCAGTGCACTCTCTGGACTCACGGCAGTGCATCCCCAGTGGTGCCAGTGCACTCTCTGGACTCACTGCGCTGCTTCCCCAGTGGTGCCAGTACACTCTCTGGACTCACTGCACTGTATCCCCAGTGGTGCAAGTGCACTCTCTGGACTCACTACGCTGCATCCCCAGTGGTGCCAGTGCACTCTCTGGACTCACTGCACTGTATCCCCAGTGGTGCAAGTGCACTCTCTGGACTCACTGCACTGCATCCCCAGTGGTGCCAGGGCACTCTCTGGACTCACTGCACTGCATCCCCAGTGGTGCCAGTGACCTCTCTGGACTCAGTGCACTGCATCCCCAGTGGTGCCAGTGCACTCTCTGGACTCACTGCACTGCATCCCCAGTGGTGCCAGTGCACTCTCTGGACTCACTGCACTGCATCCCTAGTGGTGCCAGTGCACTCTCTGGACTCAATGCACTGCATCCCCTGTGGTGCCAGGGCACTCTCTGGACTCACTGCACTGCATCCCCAGTGGTGCCAGTGACCTCTCTGGACTCAGTGCACTGCATTCCCAGTAGTGCCAGTGCACTCTCTGGACTCACCGGGGTGCATCCCCAATAGTGCCAGTGCCCTCTCTGGACTCACTGCAGTGCATCCCCAGTGGTGCCAGTGCACTCTCTGGACTCACGGCACTGCATCCCCAGTGGTGCCAGTGCACTCTCTGGACTCACTGCGCTGCATCCCCAGTGGTGCCAGTGACCTCTCTGGACTCACTGCACTGTATCCCCAGTGGTGCAACTGCACTCTCTGGACTCACTGCGCTGCATCTCCAGCTAGTGCCAGTGCACTCTCTGGACTCACTGCAGTGCATCCCCAGTGGTGCCAGTGAACTCTCTGGACTCACTGCAGTGCAACCCCAGTGGTGCCAGTGCACTCTCTGGACTCACTGCAGTGTATCCCCAGTGGTGCCAGTGCCCTGTCTGGACTCACTGCACTGCATCCCCAGTGGTGCCAGTGCACTCTCTGGACTCACTGCAGTGCATCCCCAGTGGTGCCAGTGCACTCTCTGGACACACTGCACTGCATCCCCAATGGTGCCAGTGCACTCTCTGCACTTACCGCAGTGCATCCCCAGTGGTGCCAGTGCACTCTCTGGACTCACTGCACTGCTTCCCCAGTGCTGCCAGTGCACTCTCTGGACTCACTGCAGTGCATCCCCAGTGGTGCCAGTGCACTCTCTGGACTCACGGCACTGCATCCCCAGTGGTGCCAGTGCACTCTCTGGACTCACTGCACTGCATCCCCAGTGGTGCCAGTGCACTCTCTGGACTCACTGCACTGCATCCCCAGTGGTGCCAGTACACTCTTTGGACTCACTGCACTGCATCCCCAGTGGTGCCAGTACACTCTCTTGAGTCACTGCACTGCATCCCCAGTGGTGCCAGTGCACTCTCTGGACTCACTGCACTGCATCCCCAGTGGTGCCAGTGCACTCTCTGGACTCACTGCAGTGCATCCCCAATCGTACCAGTGCACTCTCTGGACTCACTGCACTGCATCCCCAGTGGTGCCACTGCAATCTCTGGTCTCACTGCAGTGCATCCCCAGTGGTGCCAGTGCACTCTCTGGACTTACGGCAGTGCATCCCGAGTGGTGCCAGTGTACTCTCTGGACTCACGGCAGTGCATCCCCAGTGGTGCCAGTGCACTCTCTGGACTCACTGCGCTGCATCCCCAGTGGTGCCAGTGCACTCTCTGGACTCACTGCACTGCATCCCTAGTGGTGCCAGTGCACTCTCTGGACTCACTGCACTGCATCCCCTGTGGTGCCAGGGCACTCTCTGGACTCACTGCACTGCATCCCCAGTGGTGCCAGTGACGTCTCTGGACTCAGTGCACTGCAGTCCCAGTGGTGCCAGTGCACTCTCTGGACTCACCGGGGTGCATCCCCAATAGTGCCAGTGCACTCTCTGGACTCACTGCACTGCATCCCCGGTGGTGCCAGTGCACTCTCTGGACTCTCGGCAGTGCATCCCCAGTGGTGCCAGTGCACTCTCTGGAAGCACGGCAGTGCATCCCCAGTGGTGCCAGTGCACTCTCTGGACTCACTGCACTGTATCCCCAGTGGTGCAAGTGCACTCTCTGGACTCACTGCACTGCATCCCCAGTGGTTCCAGTGCACTCTCTGGATTCACTGGACTGCATCCCCAGTGGTGCCAGTGCACTCTCTGGACTCACTGCACTGCATCCCCAGTGGTGCCAGTGCACTCTCTGGACTCACTGCAGTGCATCCCCAGTGGTGCCAGTGCACTCCTGGACTCACTGCAGTGCATCCCAAGTGGTGCCAGTGCACTCTCTGGACTCACTGCACTGCATCCCCTGTGGTGCCAGTGCACTCTCTGGACTCACTGCACTGCATCCCCAGTGGTGACAGTGCACTCTCTAGAGTTGCCGGGGTGCATCCCCAGTGGTGCCAGTGCACTCTCTGGACTCAGTGCACTGCATCCCCAGTGGTGCCAGTGCACTTTCTGGAGTCACTGCCCTGCATCCCCAGTGGTGCCAGTGCACTCTCTGGACTCACTGCAGTGCATCCCCAGTGGTGTCAGTGCACTCTCTGGACTCACCGCACTGCATCCCCAGTGGTGCCAGTACACTCTCTGGACTCACTGCAGTGCATCCCCAGTGGTGCCAGTGCACTCTCTGGACTTACGGCAGTGCATCCCGAGTGGTGCCAGTGTACTCTCTGGACTCACGGCAGTGCATCCCCAGTGGTGCCAGTGCACTCTCTGGACTCACTGCGCTGCTTCCCCAGTGGTGCCAGTACACTCTCTGGACTCACTGCACTGTATCCCCAGTGGTGCAAGTGCACTCTCTGGACTCACTGCGCTGCATCCCCAGTGGTGCCAGTGCACTCTCTGGAAGCAAGGCAGTGCATCCCCAGTGGTGCCAGTGTACTCTCTGGACTCACTGCACTGTATCCCCAGTGGTGCAAGTGCACTCTCTGGACTCACTGCACTGCATCCCCAGTGGTTCCAGTGCACTCTCTGGATTCACTGCACTGCATCCCCAGTGGTGCCAGTGCACTCTCTGGACTCACTGCACTGCATCCCCAGTGGTGCCAGTGCACTCTCTGGACTCAGTGCAGTGCATCCCCAGTGGTGCCAGTGCACTCCTGGACTCACTGCAGTGCATCCGAAGTGGTGCCAGTGCACTCTCTGGACTCACTGCACTGCATCCCCTGTGGTGCCAGTGCACTCTCTGGACTCACTGTACTGCATCCCCAGTGGTGACAGTGCACTCTCTAGACTTGCCGGGGTGCATCCCCAGTGGTGCCAGTGCACTCTCTGGACTCACTGCACTGCATCCCCAGTGGTGCCAGTGCACTTTCTGGAGTCACTGCCCTGCATCCCCAGTGGTGCCAGTGCACTCTCTGGACTCACTGCAGTGCATCCCCAGTGGTGTCAGTGCACTCTCTGGACTCACTGCACTGCATCCCCAGTGGTGCCAGTACACTCTCTGGACTCACTGCAGTGCATCCCCAGTGGTGCCAGTGCACTCTCTGGACTTACGGCAGTGCATCCCGAGTGGTGCCAGTGTACTCTCTGGACTCACGGCAGTGCATCCCCAGTGGTGCCAGTGCACTCTCTGGACTCACTGCGCTGCTTCCCCAGTGGTGCCAGTACACTCTCCGGACTCACTGCACTGTATCCCCAGTGGTGCCAGTGCACTCTCTGCACTTACTGCAGTGCATCACCAGTGCTGCCAGTGCACTCTCTGGACTCACTGCACTGCATCCCCAGTGGTGCCAGTGCACTCTCTGGACTCACGGCAGTGCATCCCCAGTGGTGCCAGTGCACTCTCTGGAAGCACGGCACTGCATCCCCAGTGGTGCCAGTGCACTCTCTGGACTCACTGCACTGTATCCCCAGTGGTGCAAGTGCACTCTCTGGACTCACTGCACTGCATCCCCAGTGGTTCCAGTGCACTCTCTGAATTCACTGCACTGCATCCCCAGTGGTGCCAGTGCACTCTCTGGACTCACTGCACTGCATCCCCAGTGGTGCCAGTGCACTCTCTGGACTCACTGCAGTGCATCCCCAGTGGTGCCAGTGCACTCCTGGACTCACTGCAGTGCATCCCAAGTGGTGCCAGTGCACTCTCTGGACTCACTGCACTGCATCCCCTGTGGTGCCAGTGCACTCTCTGGACTCACTGCACTGCATCCCCAGTGGTGACAGTTCACTCTCTAGACTTGCCGGGGTGCATCCCCAGTGGTGCCAGTGCACTCTCTGGACTCACTGCACTGCATCCCCAGTGGTGCCAGTGCACTTTCTGGAGTCACTGCATTGCATCCCCAGTGGTGCCAGTGCACTCTCTGGACTCACTGCACTGCATCCCCAGTGGTGTCAGTGCACTCTCTGGACTCACTGCACTGCATCCCCAGTGGTGCCAGTACACTCTCTGGACTCACTGCAGTGCATCCCCAGTGGTGCCAGTGCACTCTTTGGACTCACTGCACTGCATCCGCAGTGGTGCCACTGCACTCTCTGGACTCACTGCAGTGCATCCCCAGTGGTGCCGGGGCACTCTCTGGACTCACTGCACTGCATCCCCAGTGGTGCCAGTGCCCTCTGTGGACTCACTGCACTGCATCCCCAGTGGGGCCAGTGCACTCTCTGGACTCACTGCACTGCATCCCAAGTGGTGACAGTGCACTCCCTGGACTTGCCGGGGTGCATCGCCAGTGGTGCCAGTGCACTCTCTGGACTCACCGGGGTGCATCCCCAGTGGTGCCAGTGCACTCTCTGGACTCACTGCACTGCATCCCCAGTGGTGCCAGTGACCTCTCTGGACTCACTGCACTGCATCCCCAGTGGTGCCAGTGCAATCTCTGGCCTCACCGCACTGCATCCCCAGTGGTGCCAGTGCACTCTCTGGACTCACTGCACTGCATCCCCAGTGGTGCCAGTACACTCTCTGAGCTCACTGCAGTGCATCCCCAGTGGTGCCAGTGCACTCTCTGGACTCACTGCACTGCATCCCCAGTGGTGCCAGTGCACTCTTTGGACTCACTGCACTGCATCCCCAGTGGTGCCACTGCACTCTCTGGACTCACGGCACTGCATCCCCGGTGGTGCCAGTGCACTCTCTGGACTCACTGCGCTGCATCCCCAGTGGTGCCAGTGCACTCTCTGGACTCACGGCACTGCATCCCCAGTGGTGCCAGTGCACTATCTGGACTCACGGCACTGCATCCCCAGTGGTGCTAGTGCACTCTCCGGACCAACGGCACTGCATCCCCAGTGGTGCCAGTGTACTCTCTGGACTCACTGCACTGCATCCCCAGTGGTGCCAAGGCACTCGGTGGACTCACTGCACTGCATTGCCATTGGTGCCAGTGCACTCTCTGGACTCATTGCAGTGCATCCTCAGTGGTGCCAGTGCACTCTCTGGACTCACGGCACTGCATCCCCAGTGGTGCCAGTGCACTCTCTGGACTCACTGCACTGCATCCCCAGTGGTGCCAGTGCACTCTCTGGACTCACTGCACTGCATCCCCAGTGGTGCCAGGGCACTCTCTGCACTCACTGCACTGCATCCCCAGTGCTGCCAGTGACCTCTCTGGACTCAGTGCACAGCATTCCCAGTGGTGCCAGTGCACTCTCTGGACTCACCGGGGTGCATCCCCAGTGGTGCCAGTGCCCTCTCTGGACTCACTGCAGTGCATCCCCAGTGGTGCCAGTGCACTCTCTGGACTCACTGCACTGCATCCCCAGTGGTGCCAGTGACCTCTCTGGACTCACTGCGCTTCATCCCCAGTGGTGCCAGTGCACTCTCTGGACTCACTGCACTGTATCCCCAGTGGTACAAGTGCTCTCTCTGCACTCACTGCACTGCATCCCCAGTGGTGCCAGTGCACTCTCTGGACTCACTGCAGTGCATCCCCAGTGGTGCCAGTGCACTCTCTGGAAGCACGGCAGTGCATCCCCAGTGGTGCCCGTGCACTCTCTGGACTCACGGCAGTGCATCCCCAGTGGTGCCAGTGCACTCTCTGGACTCACTGCGCTGCTTCCCCAAAGGTGCCAGTGCACTCTCTGGACTCACTGCGCTGCATCTCCAGCTAGTGCCAGTGCACTCTCTGGACTCACTGCGCTGCTTCCCCAGTGGTGCCAGTGAACTCTCTGGACTCACTGCAGTGCAACCCCAGTGGTGCCAGTGCACTCTCTGGACTCACTGCACTGCATCCCCAGTGGTGCCCGTGCACTCTCTGGACTCACTGCACTGCACCCCCAGTGGTGCCAGTGCCCTGTCTGGACTCACTGCACTGCATCCCCAGTGGTGCCCGTGCACTCTCTGGACTCACTGCACTGCATCCCCAAGGGTGCCCGTGCACTCTCTGGACTCACTGCAGTGCATCCCCAGTGGTGCCAGTGGACTCTCTGGACACACCACACTGCATCCCCAATGGTGCCAGTGCACTCTCTGCACTTACTGCAGTGCATCCCCAGTGGTGCCAGTGCACTCTCTGGACTCACTGCACTGCATCCCCAGTGTTGCCAGTGCACTCTGTGGACTCACTGCACTGCATCCCCAGTGGTGCCAGTGCACTCTCTGGACTCACGGCACTGCATCCCCAGTGGTGCCAGTGCACTCTCTGGACTCACTGCGCTGCATCCCCAGTGGTGCCAGTGCACTCTCTGGACTCACTGCACTGCATCCCCAGTGGTGCCAGTGCATTCTCTGGACTCACTGCGCTGCATCCCCAGTGGTGCCAGTGCACTCTCTGGACTCACTGCGCTGCATCCCCAGTGGTGCCAGTGCACTCTCTGGACTCACTGCACTGCATCCCCAGTGGTGCCAGTGCACTCTCTGGACTCACTGCACTGCATCCCCAGTGGTGCCAGTGCACTCTCTTGAGTCACTGCACTGCATCCCCAGTGGTGCCAGTGCACTCTCTGGACTCACTGCACTGCATCCCCAGTGGTGCCAGTGCACTCTCTGGACTCACTGCAGTGCATCCCCAATCGTACCAGTGCACTCTCTGGACTCACTGCACTGCATCCCCAGTGGTGCCAGTGCAATCTCTGGTCTCACTGCAGTGCATCCCCAGTGGTGCCAGTGCACTCTCTGGACTCACTGCAGTGCATCCCCAGTGGTGCCAGTGCACTCTCTGGACTCACTGCAGTGCATCCCCAGTGGTACCAGTGCACTCTCTGGACTCACTGCACTGCATCCCCTGTGCTGCCAGTGCACTCTCTGGACTCACTGCACTGCATCCCCAGTGGTGACAGTGCACTCTCTGGACTTGCCGGGGTGCATCCCCAGTGGTGCCAGTGCACTCTCTGGACTCACCGGGGTGCATCCCCAGAGGTGCCAGTGCACTCTCTGGACTCACTGCACTGCATCCCCAGTGGTGCCAGTGCACTCTCTGGACTCACTGCACTGCATCCCCAGTGGTGCCAGTGACCTCTCTGGACTCACTGCATTGCATCCCCAGTGGTGCCAGTGCACTCTCTGGACTCACTGCACTGCATCCCCAATCGTACCAGTGCACTCTCTGGACTCACTGCACTGCATCCCCAGTGGTGCCAGTGCAATCTCTGGACTCACTGCAGTGCATCCCCAGTGGTGCCAGTGCACACTCTGTACTCATTCCACTGCATCGCCAGTGGTGCCAGTGCACTCTCTGGACTCACTGCAGCTCATCCCCAGTGGTGCCAGTGCACTCTCTGGACTCACTGCACTGCATCCCCAGTGGTACCACTGCACTCTCTGGACTCACTGCAGTGCATCCCCAGTGGTGCCAGTGCACTCTCTGGAGTCACTGTACTGCATCCCCAGTGGTGCCAGTGCCCTCTGTGGACTCACTGCACTGCATCCCCAGTGGTGAGAGTGCAGTCTCTGGAAGCACTGCAGTGCATCCCCAGTGGTGCCAGTGCACTCTCTGGACTTACGGCAGTGCATCCCGAGTGGTGCCTGTGTACTCTCTGGACTCACGGCAGTGCATCCCCAGTGGTGCCAGTGCACTCTCTGGACTCACTGCACTGCATCCCCAGTGGTGCCAGTGCACTCTCTGGACTCACTGCAGTGCATCCCCAGTGGTACCAGTGCACTCTCTGGAATCACTGCACTGCATCCCCAGTGGTGCCAGTGCACTCTCTGGACTCACTGCACTGCATCCCCAGTGGTGACAGTGCACTCTCTGGACTTGCCGGGGTGCATCCGCAGTGGTGCCAGTGCACTCTCTGGACTCACCGGGGTGCATCCCCAGAGGTGCCAGTGCACTCTCTGGACTCACTGCACTGCATCCCCAGTGGTGCCAGTGCAGTCTCTAGACTCACTGCACTGCATCCCCAGTGGTGCCAGTGACCTCTCTGGACTCACTGCATTGCATCCCCAGTGGTGCCAGTGCACTCTCTGGACTCACTGCACTGCATCCCCAATCGTACCAGTGCTCTCTCTGGACTCACTGCACTGTATCCCCAGTGGTGCAACTGCACTCTCTGGACTCACTGCACTGCATCCCCAGTGGTGCCACTGCAATCTCTGGACTCACTGCAGTGCATCCCCAGTGCTGCCAGTGCACTCTTTGGACTCACTGTACTGAATTCCCGGTGGTGCCAGTGCACTCTCTGGACTCACTGCGCTGCATCCCCAGTGGTGCCAGTGACCTCTCTGGACTCACTGCACTGTATCCCCAGTGGTGCCAGTGCACTCTCTGGACTCACTGCACTGCATCCCCAGTGGTGCCAGTGCACTCTCTGGACTCACTGCACTTCATCCCCGGTGGTGCCAGTGCACTCTCTGGACTCACTGCACTGCATCCCCAGTGGTGCAAGTGCACTCTCTGGACTCACTGCACTGCATCCCCAGTGGTTCCAGTGCACTCTCTCGATTCACTGCACTGCATCCCCAGTGGTGCCAGTGCACTCTCTGGACTCACTGCACTGCATCCCCAGTGGTGCCAGTGCACTCTCTGGACTCACTGCAGTGCATCCCCAGTGGTGCCAGTGCATTCCTGGACTCACTGCAGTGCATCCCCAGTGGTGCCAGTGCACTCTCTGGACTCACTGCACTGCATCCCCAGTGGTGCAAATGCGCTCTCAGGACTCACTGCAGTGCATCCCAGGTGGTGCCAGTGCACTCTCTGGACTCACTGCACTGCATCCCCAGTGGTGCCAGTGCACTCTCTGGACTCACTGCACTGCACCCCCAGTGGTGCCAGTGCACTCTCTGGACTCACTGCACTGCATCCCCAAAGGTGCCAGGGCACTCTCTGGACACACTGCACTGCATCCCCAGTGGTGCCAGTGCACTCTCTGCACTTACTGCAGTGCATCACCAGTGGTGACAGTGCACTCTCTGGACTCACTGCACTGCATCCCCAGTGGTGCCAGTGCACTCTCTGGACTCACGGCAGTGCATCCCCAGTGGTGCCAGTGCACTCTCTGGAAGCACGGCAGTGCATCCCCAGTGGTGCCAGTGCAATCTCTGGACTCACTGCGCTGCATCCCCAGTGGTGCCAGTGCACTCTCTGGACTCACTGCACTGCATCCCCAGTGGTGCAAGTGCACTCTCTGGACTCACTGCACTGCATCCCCAGTGGTTCCAGTGCACTCTCTCGATTCACTGCACTGCATCCCCAGTGGTGCCAGTGCACTCTCTGGACTCACTGCACTGCATCCCAAGTGGTGCCAGTGCACTCTCTGGACTCACTGCAGTGCATCCCCAGTGGTGCCAGTGCACTCCTGGACTCACTGCAGTGCATCCCCAGTGGTGCCAGTGCACTCTTTGGACTCACTGCACTCCATCCGCAGTGGTGCCACTGCACTCTCTGGACTCACTGCACTGCATCCCCAGTGGTGCCGGGGCACTCTCTGGACTCACTGCACTGCATCCCCAGTGGTGCCAGTGCCCTCTGTGGACTCACTGCACTGCATCCCCAGTGGGGCCAGTGCACTCTCTGGACTCACTGCACTGCATCCCAAGTGGTGACAGTGCACTCTCTGGACTTGCCGGGGTGCATCCCCAGTGGTGCCAGTGCACTCTCTGGACTCACTGGACTGCATCCCCAGTGGTGCCAGTGCACTCTCTGGACTCACTGCACTGCATCCCCAGTGGTGCCAGTGACCTCTCTGGACTCACTGCACTGCATCCCCAGTGGTGCCAGTGCAATCTCTGGCCTCACCGCACTGCATCCCCAGTGGTGCCAGTGCACTCTCTGGACTCACTGCACTGCATCCCCAGTGGTGCCAGTGCACTCTCTGGACTGACTGCACTGCATCCCCAGTGGTGCCAGTGCACTCTCTGGACTCACTGAACTGCATCCCCAGTGGTGCCAGTGCACTCTCTGGACTCACTGCACTGCATCCCCAGTGGTGCCAGTGCACTCTCTGAGCTCACTGCAGTGCATCCCCAGTGGTGCCAGTGCACTCTCTGGACTCACTACTGCATCCCCAGTGGTGCCAGTGCACTCTTTGGACTCACTGCACTGCATCCCCAGTGGTGCCACTGCACTCTCTGGACTCACGGCACTGCATCCCCGGTGGTGCCAGTGCACTCTCTGGACTCACTGCGCTGCATCCCCAGTGGTGCCAGTGCACTCTCTGGACTCACGGCACTGCATCCCCAGTGGTGCCAGTGCACTCTCTGGACTCACTGCACTGCATCCCCAGTGGTGCCAGTGCACTCTCTGAGCTCACTGCAGTGCATCCCCAGTGGTGCCAGTGCACTCTCTGGACTCACTGCACTGCATCCCCAGTGGTGCCAGTGCACTCTCTGAGCTCACTGCAGTGCATCCCCAGTGGTGCCAGTGCACTCTCTGGACTCACTGCACTGCATCCCCAGTGGTGCCAGTGCACTCTTTGGACTCACTGCACTGCATCCCCAGTGGTGCCACTGCACTCTCTGGACTCACGGCACTGCATCCCCGGTGGTGCCAGTGCACTCTCTGGACTCACTGCGCTGCATCCCCAGTGGTGCCAGTGCACTCTCTGGACTCACGGCACTGCACCACCAGTGGTGCCAGTGCACTCTCTGGACTCACAGCACTGCATCCCCAGTGGTGCCAGTGTACTCTCTGGACTCACTGCACTGCATCCCCAGTGGTGCCAGTGCACACTCTGGACTCACGGCACTGCATCCCCAGTGGTGCTAGTGCACTCTCTGGACTCACTGCACTGCATCCCCAGTGGTGCCAAGGCACTCTGTGGACTCACTGCACTGCATCCCCAGTGGTGACAGTGCACTCTCTGGACTCATTGCAGTGCATCCCCAGTAGTGCCAGTGCACCCTCTGGACTCACGGCACTGCATCCCCAGTGGTGCCAGTGCACTCTCTGGACTCACTGCACTGCATCCCCAGTGGTGCCAGTGCCCTCTCTGGACTCACTGCACTGCATCCCCAGTGGTGCCAGGGCACTCTCTGGACTCACTGCACTGCATCCCCAGTGGTGCCAGTTACCTCTCTGGACTCACTGCGCTGTATCCCCAGTGGTGCCAGTGCACTCTCTGGACTCACTGCACTGTATCCCCAGTGGTACAAGTGCTCTCTCTGGACTCACTGCACTGCATCCCCAGTGGTGCCAGTGCACTCTCTGGATTCACTGCACTGCATCCCCAGTGGTGCCAGTGCACTCTCTGGACTCACTGCACTGCATCCCCAGTGGTGCCAGTGCACTCTCTGGACTCACTGCAGTGCATCCCCAGTGGTGCCAGTGCACTCCTGGACTCACTGCAGTGCATCCCCAGTGGTGCCAGTGCACTCTCTGGACTCACTGCACTGCATCCCCTGTGGTGCCAGTGCACTCTCTGGACTCACTGCACTGCATCCCCAGTGGTGACAGTGCACTCTCTAGACTTGCCGGGGTGCATCCCCAGTGGTGCCAGTGCACTCTCTGGAGTCACTGCACTGCATCCCCAGTGGTGCAAATGCGCTCTCAGGACTCACTGCAGTGCATCCCAGGTGGTGCCAGTGCACTCTCTGGACTCACTGCACTGCATCCCCAGTGGTGCCAGTGCACTCTCTGGACTCACTGCAGTGCATCCCCAGTGGTGCCAGTGCACTCTCTGGACTCACTGCACTGCATCCCCTGTGGTGCCAGTGCACTCTCTGGACTCACTGCACTGCATCCCCAGTGGTGACAGTGCACTCTCTAGACTTGCCGGGGTGCATCCCCAGTGGTGCCAGTGCACTCTCTGGAGTCACTGCACTGCATCCCCAGTGGTGCAAATGCGCTCTCAGGACTCACTGCAGTGCATCCCAGGTGGTGCCAGTGCACTCTCTGGACTCACTGCACTGCATCCCCAGTGGTGCCAGTGCACTCTCTGGACTCACTGCACTGCACCCCCAGTGGTGCCAGTGCACTCTCTGGACTCACTGCACTGCATCCCCAAAGGTGCCAGGGCACTCTCTGGACACACTGCACTGCATCCCCAGTGGTGCCAGTGCACTCTCTGCACTTACTGCAGTGCATCACCAGTGGTGACAGTGCACTCTCTGGACTCACTGCACTGCATCCCCAGTGGTGCCAGTGCACTCTCTGGACTCACGGCAGTGCATCCCCAGTGGTGCCAGTGCACTCTCTGGAAGCACGGCAGTGCATCCCCAGTGGTGCCAGTGCAATCTCTGGACTCACTGCGCTGCATCCCCAGTGGTGCCAGTGCACTCTCTGGACTCACTGCACTGCATCCCCAGTGGTGCAAGTGCACTCTCTGGACTCACTGCACTGCATCCCCAGTGGTTCCAGTGCACTCTCTCGATTCACTGCACTGCATCCCCAGTGGTGCCAGTGCACTCTCTGGACTCACTGCACTGCATCCCAAGTGGTGCCAGTGCACTCTCTGGACTCACTGCAGTGCATCCCCAGTGGTGCCAGTGCACTCCTGGACTCACTGCAGTGCATCCCCAGTGGTGCCAGTGCACTCTTTGGACTCACTGCACTCCATCCGCAGTGGTGCCACTGCACTCTCTGGACTCACTGCACTGCATCCCCAGTGGTGCCGGGGCACTCTCTGGACTCACTGCACTGCATCCCCAGTGGTGCCAGTGCCCTCTGTGGACTCACTGCACTGCATCCCCAGTGGGGCCAGTGCACTCTCTGGACTCACTGCACTGCATCCCAAGTGGTGACAGTGCACTCTCTGGACTTGCCGGGGTGCATCCCCAGTGGTGCCAGTGCACTCTCTGGACTCACTGGACTGCATCCCCAGTGGTGCCAGTGCACTCTCTGGACTCACTGCAGTGCATCCCCAGTGGTGCCAGTGACCTCTCTGGACTCACTGCACTGCATCCCCAGTGGTGCCAGTGCAATCTCTGGCCTCACCGCACTGCATCCCCAGTGGTGCCAGTGCACTCTCTGGACTCACTGCACTGCATCCCCAGTGGTGCCAGTGCACTCTCTGGACTGACTGCACTGCATCCCCAGTGGTGCCAGTGCACTCTCTGGACTCACTGAACTGCATCCCCAGTGGTGCCAGTGCACTCTCTGGACTCAATGCACTGCATCCCCAGTGGTGCCAGTGCACTCTCTGAGCTCACTGCAGTGCATCCCCAGTGGTGCCAGTGCACTCTCTGGACTCACTGCACTGCATCCCCACTGGTGCCAGTGCACTCTTTGGACTCACTGCACTGCATCCCCAGTGGTGCCACTGCACTCTCTGGACTCACGGCACTGCATCCCCGGTGGTGCCAGTGCACTCTCTGGACTCACTGCGCTGTATCCCCAGTGGTGCCAGTGCACTCTCTGGACTCACGGCACTGCATCCCCAGTGGTGCCAGTGCACTCTCTGGACTCACTGCACTTCATCCCCAGTGGTGCCAGTGCACTCTCTGAGCTCACTGCAGTGCATCCCCAGTGGTGCCAGTGCACTCTTTGGACTCACTGCACTCCATCCGCAGTGGTGCCACTGCACTCTCTGGACTCACTGCACTGCATCCCCAGTGGTGCCGGGGCACTCTCTGGACTCACTGCACTGCATCCCCAGTGGTGCCAGTGCCCTCTGTGGACTCACTGCACTGCATCCCCAGTGGGGCCAGTGCACTCTCTGGACTCACTGCACTGCATCCCAAGTGGTGACAGTGCACTCTCTGGACTTGCCGGGGTGCATCCCCAGTGGTGCCAGTGCACTCTCTGGACTCACTGGACTGCATCCCCAGTGGTGCCAGTGCACTCTCTGGACTCACTGCAGTGCATCCCCAGTGGTGCCAGTGACCTCTCTGGACTCACTGCACTGCATCCCCAGTGGTGCCAGTGCAATCTCTGGCCTCACCGCACTGCATCCCCAGTGGTGCCAGTGCACTCTCTGGACTCACTGCACTGCGTCCCCAGTGGTGCCAGTGCACTCTCTGGACTGACTGCACTGCATCCCCAGTGGTGCCAGTGCACTCTCTGGACTCACTGAACTGCATCCCCAGTGGTGCCAGTGCACTCTCTGGACTCAATGCACTGCATCCCCAGTGGTGCCAGTGCACTCTCTGAGCTCACTGCAGTGCATCCCCAGTGGTGCCAGTGCACTCTCTGGACTCACTGCACTGCATCCCCAGTGGTGCCAGTGCACTCTTTGGACTCACTGCACTGCATCCCCAGTGGTGCCACTGCACTCTCTGGACTCACGGCACTGCATCCCCGGTGGTGCCAGTGCACTCTCTGGACTCACTGCGCTGCATCCCCAGTGGTGCCAGTGCACTCTCTGGACTCACGGCACTGCATCCCCAGTGGTGCCAGTGCACTCTCTGGACTCACTGCACTGCATCCCCAGTGGTGCCAGTGCACTCTCTGAGCTCACTGCAGTGCATCCCCAGTGGTGCCAGTGCACTCTCTGGACTCACTGCACTGCATCCCCAGTGGTGCCAGTGCACTCTCTGAGCTCACTGCAGTGCATCCCCAGTGGTGCCAGTGCACTCTCTGGACTCACTGCACTGCATCCCCAGTGGTGCCAGTGCACTCTTTGGACTCACTGCACTGCATCCCCAGTGGTGCCACTGCACTCTCTGGACTCACGGCACTGCATCCCCGGTGGTGCCAGTGCACTCTCTGGACTCACTGCGCTGCATCCCCAGTGGTGCCAGTGCACTCTCTGGACTCACGGCACTGCACCCCCAGTGGTGCCAGTGCACTCTCTGGACTCACAGCACTGCATCCCCAGTGGTGCCAGTGTACTCTCTGGACTCACTGCACTGCATCCCCAGTGGTGCCAGTGCACACTCTGGACTCACGGCACTGCATCCCCAGTGGTGCTAGTGCACTCTCTGGACTCACTGCACTGCATCCCCAGTGGTGCCAAGGCACTCTGTTGACTCACTGCACTGCATCCCCAGTGGTGACAGTGCACTCTCTGGACTCATTGCAGTGCATCCCCAGTAGTGCCAGTGCACCCTCTGGACTCACGGCACTGCATCCCCAGTGGTGCCAGTGCACTCTCTGGACTCACTGCACTGCATCCCCAGTGGTGCCAGTGCCCTCTCTGGACTCACTGCACTGCATCCCCAGTGGTGCCAGGGCACTCTCTGGACTCACTGCACTGCATCCCCAGTGGTGCCAGTTACCTCTCTGGACTCACTGCGCTGTATCCCCAGTGGTGCCAGTGCACTCTCTGGACTCACTGCACTGTATCCCCAGTGGTACAAGTGCACTCTCTGGACTCACTGCAGTGCATCCCCAGTGGTGCCACTGCACTCTCTGGACTCACGGCAGTGCATCCCCAGTGGTGCCAGTGCACTCTCTGGACTCACGGCAGTCCATCCCCAGTGCTGCCAGTGCACTCTCTGGACTCACTGCACTGCATCCCCAGTGGTGCCAGTGCACTCTCTGGACTCTCTGCGCTGCATCCCCAGTGGTGCCAGTCCACTCTCTGGACTCACTGCACTGCATCCCCAGTGGTGACAGTGCATTCTCTGGACTCACTGCAGTGCATCACCAGTGGTGCCAGTGCACTCTCTAGACTCACTGCGCTGCATCGCCAGTGGTGCCAGTGCCCTCTCTGGACTCACTGCACTGCATCCCCAGTGGTGCCAGTGCACTCTCTGGACTCACTGCAGCGCATCCCCAGTGGTGCAAGTGCACTCTCTGGACTCACTGCAGCACATCCCCAGTGGTGCCAGTGCACTCTCTGGACTCACTGCAGCGCATCCCAAGTGGTGCCAGTGCATTCTCTGGACTCACTGCAGTGCATCCCCAGTGGTGCCAGTGCACTCTCTGGACTCACTGCACTGCATCCCCAGTGGTGCCAGTGCACTCTCTGGACTCACTGCACTGCATCCCCAGTGGTGCCAGTGCACTCTCTGGACTCACTGCGCTGCATCCCCAGTGGTGCCAGTGCACTCTCTGGACTCACTGCACTGCACCCCCAGTGGTGCCGGGGCACTCTCTGGACTCACTGCACTGCATCCCCAGTGGTGCCAGTGCCCTCTGTGGACTCACTGCACTGCATCCCCAGTGGGGCCAGTGCACTCTCTGGACTCACTGCACTGCATCCCAAGTGGTGACAGTGCACTCTCTGGACTTGCCGGGGTGCATCCCCAGTGGTGCCAGTGCACTCTCTGGACTCACCGGGGTGCATCCCCAGTGGTGCCAGTGCACTCTCTGGACTCACTGCAGTGCATCCCCAGTGGTGCCAGTGACCTCTCTGGACTCACTGCACTGCATCCCCAGTGGTGCCAGTGCAATCTATGGCCTCCCCGCACTGCATCCCCAGTGGTGCCAGTGCACTCTCTGGACTCACTGCACTGCATCCCCAGTGGTGCCAGTGCACTCTCTGGACTCACTGAACTGCATCCCCAGTGGTGCCAGTGCACTCTCTGGACTCACTGCACTGCATCCCCAGTGGTGCCAGTGCACTCTCTGAGCTCACTACAGTGCATCCCCAGTGGTGCCAGTGCACTCTCTGGACTCACTGCACTGCATCCCCAGTGGTGCCAGTGCACTCTTTGGACTCACTGCACTGCATCCCCAGTGGTGCCACTGCACTCTCTGGACTCACGGCACTGCATCCCCGGTGGTGCCAGTGCACTCTCTGGACTCACTGCGCTGCATCCCCAGTGGTGCCAGTGCACTCTCTGGACTCACTGCACTGCATCCCCAGTGGTGCCAGTGCACTCTCTGGACTCACTGCACTGCATCCCCAGTGGTGCCAGTGCACTCTCTGGACTCACTGCACTGCACCCCCAGTGGTGCCAGTGCACTCTCTGGACTCACAGCACTGCATCCCCAGTGGTGCCAGTGCACTCTCTGGACTCACTGCACTGCATCCCCAGTGGTGCCAGTGCACCCTCTGGACTCACGGCACTGCATCCCCAGTGGTGCCAGTGCACTCTCTGGACTCACTGCACTGCATCCCCAGTGGTGCCAGTGCACTCTCTGGACTCACTGCACTGCATCCCCAGTGGTGCCAGGGCACTCTCTGGACTCACTGCACTGCATCCCCAGTGGTGCCAGTTACCTCTCTGGACTCACTGCGCTGTATCCCCAGTGGTGCCAGTGCACTCTCTGGACTCACTGCACTGTATCCATGTGGTACAAGTGCTCTCTCTGGACTCACTGCACTGCATCCCCAGTGGTGCCAGTGCACTCTCTGGACTCACTGCAGTGCATCCCCAGTGGTGCCAGTGCACTCTCTGGACACACTGCACTGCATTCCCAATGGTGACAGTGCACTCTCTGCACTTACTGCAGTGCATCCCCTGTGCTGCCAGTGCACTCTCTGGACGCACTGCACTGCATCCCCAGTGGTGCCAGTGCACTCTCTGGACTCACTGCAGTGCATCCCCAGTGGTGCCAGTGCACTCTCTGGAAGCACGGCAGTGCATCCCCAGAGGTGCCAGTGCACTCTCTGGACTCACGGCAGTCTATCCCCAGTGGTGCCAGTGCACTCTCTGGACTCACTGCGCTGCATCCCCAGTGCTGCCAGTGCAGTCTCTGGACTCACTGCAGTGCATCCCCAGTGGTGCCAGTGCAGTCTCTGGACTCACTGCAGTGCATCACCAGTGGTGCCAGTGCATTCTCTGGAGTCACTGCACTGCATCCCCAGTGGTGCCAGTGTACTCTCTGGACTCACTGCAGCGCATCCCCAGTGGTGCAACTGCACTCTCTGGACTCACTACAGCACATCCCCAGTGGTGCCAGTGGACTCTCTGGACTCACTGCAGCGCATCCCAAGTGGTGCCAGTGCATTCTCTGGACTCACTGCAGTGCATCCCCAGTGGTGCCCGTGCACTCTCTGGACTCACTGCAGTGCATCCCCAGTGGTGCCACTGCACTCTCTGGACTCACGGCAGTGCATCCCCAGTGGTGCCAGTGCACTCTCTGGACTCACGGCAGTCCATCCCCAGTGCTGCCAGTGCACTCTCTGGACTCACTGCACTGCATCCCCAGTGGTGCCAGTGCACTCTCTGGACTCTCTGCACTGCATCCCCAGTGGTGCCAGTCCACTCTCTGGACTCACTGCACTGCATCCCCAGTGGTGACAGTGCATTCTCTGGACTCACTGCAGTGCATCACCAGTGGTGCCAGTGCACTCTCTAGACTCACTGCGCTGCATCGCCAGTGGTGCCAGTGCCCTCTCTGGACTCACTGCACTGCATCCCCAGTGGTGCCAGTGCACTCTCTGGACTCACTGCACTGCATCCCCAGTGGTGCAAGTGCACTCTCTGGACTCACTGCAGCACATCCCCAGTGGTGCCAGTGCACTCTCTGGACTCACTGCAGCGCATCCCAAGTGGTGCCAGTGCATTCTCTGGACTCACTGCAGTGCATCCCCAGTGGTGCCAGTGTACTCTCTGGACTCACTGCACTGCATCCCCAGTGGTGCCAGTGCACTCTCTGGACTCACTGCACTGCATCCCCAGTGGTGCCAGTGCACTCTCTGGACTCACTGCGCTGCATCCCCAGTGGTGCCAGTGCACTCTCTGGACTCACTGCACTGCACCCCCAGTGGTGCCGGGGCACTCTCTGGACTCACTGCACTGCATCCCCAGTGGTGCCAGTGCCCTCTGTGGACTCACTGCACTGCATCCCCAGTGGGGCCAGTGCACTCTCTGGACTCACTGCACTGCATCCCAAGTGGTGACAGTGCACTCTCTGGACTTGCCGGGGTGCATCCCCAGTGGTGCCAGTGCACTCTCTGGACTCACTGGACTGCATCCCCAGTGGTGCCAGTGCACTCTCTGGACTCACTGCAGTGCATCCCCAGTGGTGCCAGTGACCTCTCTGGACTCACTGCACTGCATCCCCAGTGGTGCCAGTGCAATCTCTGGCCTCACCGCACTGCATCCCCAGTGGTGCCAGTGCACTCTCTGGACTCACTGCACTGCATCCCCAGTGGTGCCAGTGCACTCTCTGGACTGACTGCACTGCATCCCCAGTGGTGCCAGTGCACTCTCTGGACTCACTGAACTGCATCCCCAGTGGTGCCAGTGCACTCTCTGGACTCACTGCACTGCATCCCCAGTGGTGCCAGTGCACTCTCTGAGCTCACTGCAGTGCATCCCCAGTGGTGCCAGTGCACTCTCTGGACTCACTGCACTGCATCCCCAGTGGTGCCAGTGCACTCTTTGGACTCACTGCACTGCATCCCCAGTGGTGCCACTGCACTCTCTGGACTCACGGCACTGCATCCCCGGTGGTGCCAGTGCACTCTCTGGACTCACTGCACTGCATCCCCAGTGGTGCCAGTGCACTCTCTGGACTCACGGCACTGCATCCCCAGTGGTGCCAGTGCACTCTCTGGACTCACTGCACTGCATCCCCAGTGGTGCCAGTGCACTCTCTGAGCTCACTGCAGTGCATCCCCAGTGGTGCCAGTGCACTCTCTGGACTCACTGCACTGCATCCCCAGTGGTGCCAGTGCACTCTCTGAGCTCACTGCAGTGCATCCCCAGTGGTGCCAGTGCACTCTCTGGACTCACTGCACTGCATCCCCAGTGGTGCCAGTGCACTCTTTGGACTCACTGCACTGCATCCCCAGTGGTGCCACTGCACTCTCTGGACTCACGGCACTGCATCCCCGGTGGTGCCAGTGCACTCTCTGGACTCACTGCGCTGCATCCCCAGTGGTGCCAGTGCACTCTCTGGACTCACGGCACTGCACCCCCAGTGGTGCCAGTGCACTCTCTGGACTCACAGCACTGCATCCCCAGTGGTGCCAGTGTACTCTCTGGACTCACTGCACTGCATCCCCAGTGGTGCCAGTGCACACTCTGGACTCACGGCACTGCATCCCCAGTGGTGCTAGTGCACTCTCTGGACTCACTGCACTGCATCCCCAGTGGTGCCAAGGCACTCTGTGGACTCACTGCACTGCATCCCCAGTGGTGACAGTGCACTCTCTGGACTCATTGCAGTGCATCCCCAGTAGTGCCAGTGCACCCTCTGGACTCACGGCACTGCATCCCCAGTGGTGCCAGTGCACTCTCTGGACTCACTGCACTGCATCCCCAGTGGTGCCAGTGCCCTCTCTGGACTCACTGCACTGCATCCCCAGTGGTGCCAGGGCACTCTCTGGACTCACTGCACTGCATCCCCAGTGGTGCCAGTTACCTCTCTGGACTCACTGCGCTGTATCCCCAGTGGTGCCAGTGCACTCTCTGGACTCACTGCACTGTATCCCCAGTGGTACAAGTGCTCTCTCTGGACTCACTGCACTGCATCCCCAGTGGTGCCAGTGCACTCTCTGGATTCACTGCACTGCATCCCCAGTGGTGCCAGTGCACTCTCTGGACTCACTGCACTGCATCCCCAGTGGTGCC
Source organism: Anser cygnoides (assembly GCF_040182565.1). Classification (NCBI taxonomy): domain Eukaryota; kingdom Metazoa; phylum Chordata; class Aves; order Anseriformes; family Anatidae; genus Anser; species Anser cygnoides. Next base: position 39,089,491 of record NC_089879.1, read on the forward strand.
AGTGCACTCTCTGGACTCACTGCAGTGCATCCCCAGTGGTGCCAGTGCACTCCTGGACTCACTGCAGTGCATCCCCAGTGGTGCCAGTGCACTCTCTGGACTCACTGCACTGCATCCCCTGTGGTGCCAGTGCACTCTCTGGACTCACTGCACTGCATCCCCAGTGGTGACAGTGCACTCTCTAGACTTGCCGGCGTGCATCCCCAGTGGTGCCAGTGCACTCTCTGGACTCACTGCACTGCATCCCCAGTGGTGCCAGTGCACTCTCTGGACTCACTGCACTGCATCCCCAGTGGTGCCAGTGCACTCTCTGGACTCACTGCAGTGCATCCCCAGTGGTGTCAGTGCACTCTCTGGACTCACTGCACTGCATCCCCAGTGGTGCCAGTACTCTCTCTGGACTCACTGCAGTGCATCCCCAGTGGTGCCAGTGCACTCTTTGGACTCACTGCACTCCATCCGCAGTGGTGCCACTGCACTCTCTGGACTCACTGCAGTGCATCCCCAGTGGTGCCGGGGCACTCTCTGGACTCACTGCACTGCATCCCCAGTGGTGCCAGTGCCCTCTGTGGACTCACTGCACTGCATCCCCAGTGGGGCCAGTGCACTCTCTGGACTCACTGCACTGCATCCCAAGTGGTGACAGTGCACTCTCTGGACTTGCCGGGGTGCATCCCCAGTGGTGCCAGTGCACTCTCTGGACTCACCGGGGTGCATCCCCAGTGGTGCCAGTGCACTCTCTGGACTCACTGCAGTGCATCCCCAGTGGTGCCAGTGACCTCTCTGGACTCACTGCACTGCATCCCCAGTGGTGCCAGTGCAATCTATGGCCTCCCCGCACTGCATCCCCAGTGGTGCCAGTGCACTCTCTGGACTCACTGCACTGCATCCCCAGTGGTGCCAGTGCACTCTCTGGACTCACTGAACTGCATCCCCAGTGGTGCCAGTGCACTCTCTGGACTCACTGCACTGCATCCCCAGTGGTGCCAGTGCACTCTCTGAGCTCACTGCAGTGCATCCCCAGTGGTGCCAGTGCACTCTCTGTACTCACTGCACTGCATCCCCAGTGGTGCCAGTGCACTCTCTGGACTCACTGCACTGCATCCCCAGTGGTGCCAGGGTACTCTCTGGACTCACTGCACTGCATCCCCAGTGGTGCCAAGGCACTCTGTGGACTCACTGCACTGCATTGCCATTGGTGCCAGTGCACTCTCTGGACTCATTGCAGTGCATCCCCAGTGGTACCAGTGCACTCTCTGGACTCACGGCACTGCATCCCCAGTGGTGCCAGTGCCCTCTCTGGACTCACTGCAGTGCATCCCCAGTGGTGCCAGTGCACTCTCTGGACTCACTGCAGTGCATCCCCAGTGGTGCCAGTGCACTCTCTGGACTCACTGCACTGCATCCCCAGTGGTGCCAGTGACCTCTCTGGACTCAGTGCACAGCATTCCCAGTGGTGCCAGTGCACTCTCTGGACTCACCGGGGTGCATCCCCAGTGGTGCCAGTGCCCTCTCTGGACTCACTGCAGTGCATCCCCAGTGGTGCCAGTGCACTCTCTGGACTCACTGCACTGCATCCCCAGTGGTGCCAGTGACCTCTCTGGACTCGCTGCGCTGCATCCCCAGGGGTGCCAGTGCACTCTCTGGACTCACTGCACTGTATCCCCAGTGGTACAAGTGCTCGCTCTGGACTCACTGCAATGCATCCCCAGTGGTGCCAGTGCACTCTCTGGACTCACTGCGCTGCATCCCCAGTGGTGTCAGTGCAGTCTCTGGACTCACTGCACTGCATCCCCAGTGGTGCCAGTGCATTCTCTGGACTCACTGCAGTGCATCCCCAGTGGTGCCAGTGCACTCTATGGACTCACTGCGCTGCATCGCCAGTGGTGCCAGTGCCCTCTCTGGACTCACTGCACTGCATCCCCAGTGGTGCCAGTGCACTCTCTGGACTCACTGCAGCGCATCCCCAGTGGTGCCAGTGCACTCTCTGGAGTCACTGCACTGCATTCCCAGTGGTGCCAGTGCACTCTCTGGACTCACTGCAGCGCATCCCCAGTGGTGCAAGTGCACTCTCTGGACTCACTGCAGCACATCCCCAGTGGTGCCAGTGCACTCTCTGGACTCACTGCAGCGCATCCCAAGTGGTGCCAGTGCATTCTCTGGACTCACTGCAGTGCATCCCCAGTGGTGCCCGTGCACTCTCTGGACTCACTGCACTGCATCCCCAAGGGTGCACGTGCACTCTCTGGACTCACTGCACTGCATCCCCAGTGGTGCCAGTGCACTCTCTGGACTCACGGCACTGCATCCCCAGTGGTGCCAGTGCACTCTATGGACTCACGGCAGTCCATCCCCAGTGCTGCCAGTGCACTCTATGGACTCACTGCGCTGCATCCCCAGTGGTGCCAGTGCACTCTCTGGACTCACTGCGCTGCATCCCCAGTGGTGCCAGTGCACTCTCTGGACTCACTCCACTGCATCACCAGTGGTGACAGTGCATTCTCTGGACTCACTGCAGTGCATCACAAGTGGTGCCAGTGCACTCTCTGGACTCACTGCGCTGCATCGCCAGTGGTGCCAGTGCACTCTCTGGACTCACTGCAGTGCATCCCCAGTGGTGCCAGTGCACTCTCTGGAGTCACTGCACTGCATTCCCAGTGGTGCCAGTGCACTCTCTGGACTCACTGCAGCGCATTCCCAGTGGTGCAAGTGCACTCTCTGGACTCACTGCATTGCATTACCAGTGGTGCCAGTGCACTCTCTGGACTCACTGCACTGCATCCCCAGTGGTGCCAGTGCAATCTCTGGTCTCACTACAGTGTATCCCCAGTGGTGCCAGTGCACTCTCTGGACTCCTTGCACTGCATCCCCAGTGGTGCCAGTGCACTCTCTGGACTCACTGCAGTGCATCCCCAGTGGTGCCAGTGCACTCTCTGGACTCACCGGGGTGCATCCCCGGTGGTGCCAGTGCACTCTCTGGACTCACTGCACTGCATCCCCAGTGGTGCCAGTGCACTCTCTGGACTTGCCGGGGTGCATCCCAGTGGTGCCAGTGCACTCTCTGGACGCACCGGGGTGCATCCCCAGTCGTGCCAGTGCACTCTGTGTACTCAGTGCACTGCATCCCCAGTGGTGCCAGTGCACTCTCTGGACTCACTGCAGTGCATCCCCAGTGGTGCCAGGGCACTCTCTTGAGTCACTGCTGTCATCCCCAGTGGTGCCAGTCCACTCTCTGGACTCACTGCATTGCATCCCCAGTGGTGCCAGTGCACTCTCTGGACTCACTGCAGTGCATCCCCAATCATACCAGTGCACTCTCTGGACTCACTGCACTGCATCCCCAGTGGTGCCAGTGCACTCTCAGTACTCACGGCAGTGCATCCCCAGTGGTGCCAGTGCACTCTCTGGACTCACTGCACTGCATCCCCAGTGGTGACAGTGCACTCTCTGGACTTGCCGGGGTGCATCACCAGTGGTGCCAGTACACTCTCTGGACTCACTGCAGTGCATCCCCAGTGGTGCCAGTGCACTCTCTGGAGTCACTGCTGTGCATCCCCAGTGGTGCCAGTCCACTCTCTGGACTCACTGCAGTGCATCCCCAGGGGTGCCAGTGCACTCTCTGGACTCACTGCACTGCATCCCCTGTGGTGCCAGTGCACTCTCTGGACTCACTGCACTGCATCCCCAGTGGTGCCAGTGCACTCTCTGGACTAACCGGGGTGCATCCCCAGTGGTGCCAGTGCACTCTATGGATCACTGCACTGCATCCCCAGTGGTGCCAGTGCACTCTATGGAGTCACTGCAGTGCATCCCCAGGGGTGCCAGTGCACTCTTTGGAGTCAGTGCAGTGCATCCCCAGTAGTGCCAGTGCACTCTCTGCACTCACTGCACTGCATCCCCAGTGGTGCCAGTGCACTCTCTGGACTCACTGCACTGCATCCCCAGTGGTGCCAGTGCACTCTCTGGACTCACTGCACTGCATCCCCAGTGGTGCCAGTGCACTCTCTGGACTCACTGTACTGCATCCCCAGTGGTGCCAGTGCACTCTCTGGACTCACTGTAGTTCATCCCCAGTGGCGCCAGTGCACTCTCTGGATTCACCGGGGTGCATCCCCAGTGGTGCCAGTGCACTCTCTGGACTCACTGCACTTCATCCCCAGTGGTGCCAGTGAACTCTCTGGACTCACTGCACTGCATCCCCAGTGGTGCCAGGTCACTCTCTGGACTCACTGCACTGCATCCCCAGTGGTGCCAGTGCACTCTCTGGACTCACTGCACTGCATCCCCAGTGGTGCCAGTGCACTCTCTGGACTCACTGCACTCCATTTCCAGTGGTGCCAGTGCACTCTCTGGACTCACTGCAGTGCATCCCCAGTGGTGCCAGTGCACTCTCTGGACTCACGGCACTGCATCCCCAGTGGTGCCAGTGCACTCTCTGGACTCATTGCAGTGCATCCCCGGTGGTGCCAGTGCACACTCTGGACTCACTGTACTGCATCCCCAGTGGTGCCAGGGCACTCTCTGGACTCACAGCACTGCATCCCCAGTGGTGCCAGTGCCCTCTCTGGACTCACTGCACTGCATCCCCAGTGGTGCCACTGCACTCTCTGGACTCACTGCACTGCATTCCCAGTGGTGCCAGTGCGCTCTCTGGACTCACTGCAGCGCATTCCCAGTGGTGCAAGTGCACTCTCTGGACTCACTGCAGCACATCCCCAGTGGTGCCAGTGCACTCTCTGGACTCACTGCAGTGCATCCCCAGTGGTGCCAGTTCACTATCTGGACTCATTGCAGTGCATCCCCAGTGGTGCCAGTGCACTCTCTGGACTCACTGCACTGCATCCCCAGTGGTGCCAGTGCACTCTCTGGACTCACTGCGCTGCATCCCCAGTGGTGCCAGTGCACTCTCTGGACTCACTGCACTGCACCCCCAGTGGTGCCAGTGCACTCTCTGGACTCACTGCGCTGCATCCCCAGTGGTGCCAGTGCACTCTCTGGACTCACTGCACTGCATCCCCAGTGGTGCCAGTGCACTCTCTTGAGTCACTGCAGTGCATCCCCAGTGGTGCCAGTGCACTCTCTGGACTCACTGCATTGCATCCCCAATCGTACCAGTGCACTCTCTGGACTCAGTGCACTGCATCCCCAGTGGTGCCAGTGCACTCTCTGGACTCACTGCACTGCATCCCCAGTGGTGCCAGTGCATTCTCTGGACTCACTGCAGTGCATCCCCAGTGGTGCCAGTGCACTCTATGGACTCACTGCGCTGCATCGCCAGTGGTGCCAGTGCCCTCTCTGGACTCACTGCACTGCATCCCCAGTGGTGCCAGTGCACTCTCTGGACTCACTGCAGTGCATCCCCAGTGGTGCCAGTGCACTCTCTGGAGTCACTGCACTGCATTCCCAGTGGTGCCAGTGCACTCTCTGGACTCACTGCAGCGCATCCCCAGTGGTGCAAGTGCACTCTCTGGACTCACTGCAGCACATCCCCAGTGGTGCCAGTGCACTCTCTGGACTCACTGCAGCGCATCCCCAGTGGTGCCCGTGCACTCTCTGGACTCACTGCACTGCATCCCCAAGGGTGCACGTGCACTCTCTGGACTCACTGCAGTGCATCCCCAGTGGTGCCCGTGCACTCTCTGGACTCACTGCACTGCATCCCCAAGGGTGCACGTGCACTCTCTGGACTCACTGCACTGCATCCCCAGTGGTGCCAGTGCACTCTCTGGACTCACGGCACTGCATCCCCAGTGGTGCCAGTGCACTCTCTGGACTCACGGCAGTCCATCCCCAGTGCTGCCAGTGCACTCTATGGACTCACTGCGCTGCATCCCCAGTGGTGCCAGTGCACTCTCTGGACTCACTGCGCTGCATCCCCAGTGGTGCCAGTGCACTCTCTGGACTCACTCCACTGCATCACCAGTGGTGACAGTGCATTCTCTGGACTCACTGCAGTGCATCACAAGTGGTGCCAGTGCACTCTCTGGACTCACTGCGCTGCATCGCCAGTGGTGCCAGTGCACTCTCTGGACTCACTGCAGTGCATCCCCAGTGGTGCCAGTGCACTCTCTGGAGTCACTGCACTGCATCCCCAGTGGTGCCAGGGCACTCTCTGGACTCACTGCAGCGCATTCCCAGTGGTGCAAGTGCACTCTCTGGACTCACTGCAGCACATCCCCAGTGGTGCCAGTGCACTCTCTGGACTCACTGCAGTGCATCCCCAGTGGTGCCAGTGCACTATCTGGACTCATTGCAGTGCATCCCCAGTGGTGCCAGTGCACTCTCTGGACTCACTGCGCTGCATCCCCAGTGGTGCCAGTGCACTCTCTGGACTCACTGCGCTGCATCCCCAGTGGTGCCAGTGCACTCTCTGGACTCACTGCACTGCATCCCCAGTGGTGCCAGTGCACTCTCTGGACTCACTGCGCTGCATCCCCAGTGGTGCCAGTGCACTCTCTGGACTCACTGCACTGCATCCCCAGTGGTGCCAGTGCACTCTCTTGAGTCACTGCAGTGCATCCCCAGTGGTGCCAGTGCACTCTCTGGACTCACTGCATTGCATCCCCAATCGTACCAGTGCATTCTCTGGACTCAGTGCACTGCATCCCCAGTGGTGCCAGTGCAATCTCTGGTCTCACTACAGTGTATCCCCAGTGGTGCCAGTGCACTCTCTGGACTCCTTGCACTGCATCCCCAGTGGTGCCAGTGCACTCTCTGGACTCACTGCAGTGCATCCCCAGTGGTGCCAGTGCACTCTCTGGACTCACCGGGGTGCATCCCCGGTGGTGCCAGTGCACTCTCTGGACTCACTGCACTGCATCCCCAGTGGTGCCAGTGCACTCTCTGGACTTGCCGGGGTGCATCCCAGTGGTGCCAGTGCACTCTCTGGACGCACCGGGGTGCATCCCCAGTCGTGCCAGTGCACTATGTGTACTCAGTGCACTGCATCCCCAGTGGTGCCAGTGCACTCTCTGGACTCACCGGGGTGCATCCCCAGTGGTGCCAGTGCACTCTCTGGACTCACTGCAGTGCATCCCCAGTGGTGCCAGTGACCTCTCTGGACTCACTGCACTGCATCCCCAGTGGTGCCAGTGCAATCTATGGCCTCCCCGCACTGCATCCCCAGTGGTGCCAGTGCACTCTCTGGACTCACTGCACTGCATCCCCAGTGGTGCCAGTGCACTCTCTGGACTCACTGCACTGCATCCCCAGTGGTGCCAGTGCTCTCTCTGGACTCACTGCACTGCACCCCCAGTGGTGCCAGTGCACTCTCTGGACTCACAGCACTGCATCCCCAGTGGTGCCAGTGCGCTCTCTGGACTCACTGCACTGCATCCCCAGTGGTGCCAGTGCACCCTCTGGACTCACGGCACTGCATCCCCAGTGGTGCCAGTGCACTCTCTGGACTCACTGCACTGCATCCCCAGTGGTGCCAGTGCACTCTCTGGACTCACTGCACTGCATCCCCAGTGGTGCCAGGGCACTCTCTGGACTCACTGCACTGCATCCCCAGTGGTGCCAGTTACCTCTCTGGACTCACTGCGCTGTATCCCCAGTGGTGCCAGTGCACTCTCTGGACTCACTGCACTGTATCCATGTGGTACAAGTGCTCTCTCTGGACTCACTGCACTGCATCCCCAGTGGTGCCAGTGCACTCTCTGGACTCACTGCAGTGCATCCCCAGTGGTGCCAGTGCACTCTCTGGACACACTGCACTGCATTCCCAATGGTGACAGTGCACTCTCTGCACTTACTGCAGTGCATCCCCTGTGCTGCCAGTGCACTCTCTGGACGCACTGCACTGCATCCCCAGTGGTGCCAGTGCACTCTCTGGACTCACTGCAGTGCATCCCCAGTGGTGCCAGTGCACTCTCTGGAAGCACGGCAGTGCATCCCCAGAGGTGCCAGTGCACTCTCTGGACTCACGGCAGTCTATCCCCAGTGGTGCCAGTGCACTCTCTGGACTCACTGCGCTGCATCCCCAGTGCTGCCAGTGCAGTCTCTGGACTCACTGCAGTGCATCCCCAGTGGTGCCAGTGCAGTCTCTGGACTCACTGCAGTGCATCACCAGTGGTGCCAGTGCATTCTCTGGAGTCACTGCACTGCATTCCCAGTGGTGCCAGTGTACTCTCTGGACTCACTGCAGCGCATCCCCAGTGGTGCAACTGCACTCTCTGGACTCACTACAGCACATCCCCAGTGGTGCCAGTGCACTCTCTGGACTCACTGCAGCGCATCCCAAGTGGTGCCAGTGCATTCTCTGGACTCACTGCAGTGCATCCCCAGTGGTGCCCGTGCACTCTCTGGACTCACTGCAGTGCATCCCCAGTGGTGCCACTGCACTCTCTGGACTCACGGCAGTGCATCCCCAGTGGTGCCAGTGCACTCTCTGGACTCACGGCAGTCCATCCCCAGTGCTGCCAGTGCACTCTCTGGACTCACTGCACTGCATCCCCAGTGGTGCCAGTGCACTCTCTGGACTCTCTGCGCTGCATCCCCAGTGGTGCCAGTCCACTCTCTGGACTCACTGCACTGCATCCCCAGTGGTGACAGTGCATTCTCTGGACTCACTGCAGTGCATCACCAGTGGTGCCAGTGCACTCTCTAGACTCACTGCGCTGCATCGCCAGTGGTGCCAGTGCCCTCTCTGGACTCACTGCACTGCATCCCCAGTGGTGCCAGTGCACTCTCTGGACTCACTGCAGCGCATCCCCAGTGGTGCAAGTGCACTCTCTGGACTCACTGCAGCACATCCCCAGTGGTGCCAGTGCACTCTCTGGACTCACTGCAGCGCATCCCAAGTGGTGCCAGTGCATTCTCTGGACTCACTGCAGTGCATCCCCAGTGGTGCCAGTGCACTCTCTGGACTCACTGCACTGCATCCCCAGTGGTGCCAGTGCACTCTCTGGACTCACTGCACTGCATCCCCAGTGGTGCCAGTGCACTCTCTGGACTCACTGCGCTGCATCCCCAGTGGTGCCAGTGCACTCTCTGGACTCACTGCACTGCACCCCCAGTGGTGCCGGGGCACTCTCTGGACTCACTGCACTGCATCCCCAGTGGTGCCAGTGCCCTCTGTGGACTCACTGCACTGCATCCCCAGTGGGGCCAGTGCACTCTCTGGACTCACTGCACTGCATCCCAAGTGGTGACAGTGCACTCTCTGGACTTGCCGGGGTGCATCCCCAGTGGTGCCAGTGCACTCTCTGGACTCACCGGGGTGCATCCCCAGTGGTGCCAGTGCACTCTCTGGACTCACTGCAGTGCATCCCCAGTGGTGCCAGTGACCTCTCTGGACTCACTGCACTGCATCCCCAGTGGTGCCAGTGCAATCTATGGCCTCCCCGCACTGCATCCCCAGTGGTGCCAGTGCACTCTCTGGACTCACTGCACTGCATCCCCAGTGGTGCCAGTGCACTCTCTGGACTCACTGAACTGCATCCCCAGTGGTGCCAGTGCACTCTCTGGACTCACTGCACTGCATCCCCAGTGGTGCCAGTGCACTCTCTGAGCTCACTGCAGTGCATCCCCAGTGGTGCCAGTGCACTCTCTGGACTCACTGCACTGCATCCCCAGTGGTGCCAGTGCACTCTTTGGACTCACTGCACTGCATCCCCAGTGGTGCCACTGCACTCTCTGGACTCACGGCACTGCATCCCCGGTGGTGCCAGTGCACTCTCTGGACTCACTGCGCTGCATCCCCAGTGGTGCCAGTGCACTCTCTGGACTCACTGCACTGCATCCCCAGTGGTGCCAGTGCACTCTCTGGACTCACTGCACTGCATCCCCAGTGGTGCCAGTGCACTCTCTGGACTCACTGCACTGCACCCCCAGTGGTGCCAGTGCACTCTCTGGACTCACAGCACTGCATCCCCAGTGGTGCCAGTGCACTCTCTGGACTCACTGCACTGCATCCCCAGTGGTGCCAGTGCACCCTCTGGACTCACGGCACTGCATCCCCAGTGGTGCCAGTGCACTCTCTGGACTCACTGCACTGCATCCCCAGTGGTGCCAGTGCACTCTCTGGACTCACTGCACTGCATCCCCAGTGGTGCCAGGGCACTCTCTGGACTCACTGCACTGCATCCCCAGTGGTGCCAGTTACCTCTCTGGACTCACTGCGCTGTATCCCCAGTGGTGCCAGTGCACTCTCTGGACACACTGCACTGCATTCCCAATGGTGACAGTGCACTCTCTGCACTTACTGCAGTGCATCCCCTGTGCTGCCAGTGCACTCTCTGGACGCACTGCACTGCATCCCCAGTGGTGCCAGTGCACTCTCTGGACTCACTGCAGTGCATCCCCAGTGGTGCCAGTGCACTCTCTGGAAGCACGGCAGTGCATCCCCAGAGGTGCCAGTGCACTCTCTGGACTCACGGCAGTCTATCCCCAGTGGTGCCAGTGCACTCTCTGGACTCACTGCGCTGCATCCCCAGTGCTGCCAGTGCAGTCTCTGGACTCACTGCAGTGCATCCCCAGTGGTGCCAGTGCAGTCTCTGGACTCACTGCAGTGCATCACCAGTGGTGCCAGTGCATTCTCTGGAGTCACTGCACTGCATCCCCAGTGGTGCCAGTGTACTCTCTGGACTCACTGCAGCGCATCCCCAGTGGTGCAACTGCACTCTCTGGACTCACTACAGCACATCCCCAGTGGTGCCAGTGGACTCTCTGGACTCACTGCAGCGCATCCCAAGTGGTGCCAGTGCATTCTCTGGACTCACTGCAGTGCATCCCCAGTGGTGCCCGTGCACTCTCTGGACTCACTGCAGTGCATCCCCAGTGGTGCCACTGCACTCTCTGGACTCACGGCAGTGCATCCCCAGTGGTGCCAGTGCACTCTCTGGACTCACGGCAGTCCATCCCCAGTGCTGCCAGTGCACTCTCTGGACTCACTGCACTGCATCCCCAGTGGTGCCAGTGCACTCTCTGGACTCTCTGCGCTGCATCCCCAGTGGTGCCAGTCCACTCTCTGGACTCACTGCACTGCATCCCCAGTGGTGACAGTGCATTCTCTGGACTCACTGCAGTGCATCACCAGTGGTGCCAGTGCACTCTCTAGACTCACTGCGCTGCATCGCCAGTGGTGCCAGTGCCCTCTCTGGACTCACTGCACTGCATCCCCAGTGGTGCCAGTGCACTCTCTGGACTCACTGCAGCGCATCCCCAGTGGTGCAAGTGCACTCTCTGGACTCACTGCAGCACATCCCCAGTGGTGCCAGTGCACTCTCTGGACTCACTGCAGCGCATCCCAAGTGGTGCCAGTGCATTCTCTGGACTCACTGCAGTGCATCCCCAGTGGTGCCAGTGCACTCTCTGGACTCACTGCACTGCATCCCCAGTGGTGCCAGTGCACTCTCTGGACTCACTGCACTGCATCCCCAGTGGTGCCAGTGCACTCTCTGGACTCACTGCGCTGCATCCCCAGTGGTGCCAGTGCACTCTCTGGACTCACTGCACTGCACCCCCAGTGGTGCCGGGGCACTCTCTGGACTCACTGCACTGCATCCCCAGTGGTGCCAGTGCCCTCTGTGGACTCACTGCACTGCATCCCCAGTGGGGCCAGTGCACTCTCTGGACTCACTGCACTGCATCCCAAGTGGTGACAGTGCACTCTCTGGACTTGCCGGGGTGCATCCCCAGTGGTGCCAGTGCACTCTCTGGACTCACTGGACTGCATCCCCAGTGGTGCCAGTGCACTCTCTGGACTCACTGCAGTGCATCCCCAGTGGTGCCAGTGACCTCTCTGGACTCACTGCACTGCATCCCCAGTGGTGCCAGTGCAATCTCTGGCCTCACCGCACTGCATCCCCAGTGGTGCCAGTGCACTCTCTGGACTCACTGCACTGCATCCCCAGTGGTGCCAGTGCACTCTCTGGACTGACTGCACTGCATCCCCAGTGGTGCCAGTGCACTCTCTGGACTCACTGAACTGCATCCCCAGTGGTGCCAGTGCACTCTCTGGACTCACTGCACTGCATCCCCAGTGGTGCCAGTGCACTCTCTGAGCTCACTGCAGTGCATCCTCAGTGGTGCCAGTGCACTCTCTGGACTCACTGCACTGCATCCCCAGTGGTGCCAGTGCACTCTTTGGACTCACTGCACTGCATCCCCAGTGGTGCCACTGCACTCTCTGGACTCACGGCACTGCATCCCCGGTGGTGCCAGTGCACTCTCTGGACTCACTGCACTGCATCCCCAGTGGTGCCAGTGCACTCTCTGGACTCACGGCACTGCATCCCCAGTGGTGCCAGTGCACTCTCTGGACTCACTGCACTGCATCCCCAGTGGTGCCAGTGCACTCTCTGAGCTCACTGCAGTGCATCCCCAGTGGTGCCAGTGCACTCTCTGGACTCACTGCACTGCATCCCCAGTGGTGCCAGTGCACTCTCTGAGCTCACTGCAGTGCATCCCCAGTGGTGCCAGTGCACTCTCTGGACTCACTGCACTGCATCCCCAGTGGTGCCAGTGCACTCTTTGGACTCACTGCACTGCATCCCCAGTGGTGCCACTGCACTCTCTGGACTCACGGCACTGCATCCCCGGTGGTGCCAGTGGACTCTCTGGACTCACTGCGCTGCATCCCCAGTGGTGCCAGTGCACTCTCTGGACTCACGGCACTGCACCCCCAGTGGTGCCAGTGCACTCTCTGGACTCACAGCACTGCATCCCCAGTGGTGCCAGTGTACTCTCTGGACTCACTGCACTGCATCCCCAGTGGTGCCAGTGCACACTCTGGACTCACGGCACTGCATCCCCAGTGGTGCTAGTGCACTCTCTGGACTCACTGCACTGCATCCCCAGTGGTGCCAAGGCACTCTGTGGACTCACTGCACTGCATCCCCAGTGGTGACAGTGCACTCTCTGGACTCATTGCAGTGCATCCCCAGTAGTGCCAGTGCACCCTCTGGACTCACGGCACTGCATCCCCAGTGGTGCCAGTGCACTCTCTGGACTCACTGCACTGCATCCCCAGTGGTGCCAGTGCCCTCTCTGGACTCACTGCACTGCATCCCCAGTGGTGCCAGGGCACTCTATGGACTCACTGCACTGCATCCCCAGTGGTGCCAGTTACCTCTCTGGACTCACTGCGCTGTATCCCCAGTGGTGCCAGTGCACTCTCTGGACTCACTGCACTGTATCCCCAGTGGTACAAGTGCTCTCTCTGGACTCACTGCACTGCATCCCCAGTGGTGCCAGTGCACTCTCTGGATTCACTGCACTGCATCCCCAGTGGTGCCAGTGCACTCTCTGGACTCACTGCACTGCATCCCCAGTGGTGCCAGTGCACTCTCTGGACTCACTGCAGTGCATCCCCAGTGGTGCCAGTGCACTCCTGGACTCACTGCAGTGCATCCCCAGTGGTGCCAGTGCACTCTCTGGACTCACTGCACTGCATCCCCTGTGGTGCCAGTGCACTCTCTGGACTCACTGCACTGCATCCCCAGTGGTGCCAGTGCACTCTCTGGACTCAATGCAGTGCATCCCCAGTGGTGTCAGTGCACTCTCTGGACTCACTGCACTGCATCCCCAGTGGTGCCAGTACTCTCTCTGGACTCACTGCAGTGCATCCCCAGTGGTGCCAGTGCACTCTCTGGACTCACTGCACTGCATCCCCAGTGGTGCCAGTGCACTCTCTGGACTCACTGCAGTGCATCCCCAGTGGTGCCAGTGCACTCTCTGGACTCACTGCAGTGCATCCCCAGTGGTGTCAGTGCACTCTCTGGACTCACTGCACTGCATCCCCAGTGGTGCCAGTACTCTCTCTGGACTCACTGCAGTGCATCCCCAGTGGTGCCAGTGCACTCTTTGGACTCACTGCACTCCATCCGCAGTGGTGCCACTGCACTCTCTGGACTCACTGCAGTGCATCCCCAGTGGTGCCGGGGCACTCTCTGGACTCACTGCACTGCATCCCCAGTGGTGCCAGTGCCCTCTGTGGACTCACTGCACTGCATCCCCAGTGGGGCCAGTGCACTCTCTGGACTCACTGCACTGCATCCCAAGTGGTGACAGTGCACTCTCTGGACTTGCCGGGGTGCATCCCCAGTGGTGCCAGTGCACTCTCTGGACTCACCGGGGTGCATCCCCAGTGGTGCCAGTGCACTCTCTGGACTCACTGCAGTGCATCCCCAGTGGTGCCAGTGACCTCTCTGGACTCACTGCACTGCATCCCCAGTGGTGCCAGTGCAATCTATGGCCTCCCCGCACTGCATCCCCAGTGGTGCCAGTGCACTCTCTGGACTCACTGCACTGCATCCCCAGTGGTGCCAGTGCACTCTCTGGACTCACTGAACTGCATCCCCAGTGGTGCCAGTGCACTCTCTGGACTCACTGCACTGCATCCCCAGTGGTGCCAGTGCACTCTCTGAGCTCACTGCAGTGCATCCCCAGTGGTGCCAGTGCACTCTCTGTACTCACTGCACTGCATCCCCAGTGGTGCCAGTGCACTCTCTGGACTCACTGCACTGCATCCCCAGTGGTGCCAGGGTACTCTCTGGACTCACTGCACTGCATCCCCAGTGGTGCCAAGGCACTCTGTGGACTCACTGCACTGCATTGCCATTGGTGCCAGTGCACTCTCTGGACTCATTGCAGTGCATCCCCAGTGGTACCAGTGCACTCTCTGGACTCACGGCACTGCATCCCCAGTGGTGCCAGTGCCCTCTCTGGACTCACTGCAGTGCATCCCCAGTGGTGCCAGTGCACTCTCTGGACTCACTGCAGTGCATCCCCAGTGGTGCCAGTGCACTCTCTGGACTCACTGCACTGCATCCCCAGTGGTGCCAGTGACCTCTCTGGACTCAGTGCACAGCATTCCCAGTGGTGCCAGTGCACTCTCTGGACTCACCGGGGTGCATCCCCAGTGGTGCCAGTGCCCTCTCTGGACTCACTGCAGTGCATCCCCAGTGGTGCCAGTGCACTCTCTGGACTCACTGCACTGCATCCCCAGTGGTGCCAGTGACCTCTCTGGACTCGCTGCGCTGCATCCCCAGGGGTGCCAGTGCACTCTCTGGACTCACTGCACTGTATCCCCAGTGGTACAAGTGCTCGCTCTGGACTCACTGCAATGCATCCCCAGTGGTGCCAGTGCACTCTCTGGACTCACTGCGCTGCATCCCCAGTGGTGTCAGTGCAGTCTCTGGACTCACTGCACTGCATCCCCAGTGGTGCCAGTGCATTCTCTGGACTCACTGCAGTGCATCCCCAGTGGTGCCAGTGCACTCTATGGACTCACTGCGCTGCATCGCCAGTGGTGCCAGTGCCCTCTCTGGACTCACTGCACTGCATCCCCAGTGGTGCCAGTGCACTCTCTGGACTCACTGCAGCGCATCCCCAGTGGTGCCAGTGCACTCTCTGGAGTCACTGCACTGCATTCCCAGTGGTGCCAGTGCACTCTCTGGACTCACTGCAGCGCATCCCCAGTGGTGCAAGTGCACTCTCTGGACTCACTGCAGCACATCCCCAGTGGTGCCAGTGCACTCTCTGGACTCACTGCAGCGCATCCCAAGTGGTGCCAGTGCATTCTCTGGACTCACTGCAGTGCATCCCCAGTGGTGCCCGTGCACTCTCTGGACTCACTGCACTGCATCCCCAAGGGTGCACGTGCACTCTCTGGACTCACTGCACTGCATCCCCAGTGGTGCCAGTGCACTCTCTGGACTCACGGCACTGCATCCCCAGTGGTGCCAGTGCACTCTATGGACTCACGGCAGTCCATCCCCAGTGCTGCCAGTGCACTCTATGGACTCACTGCGCTGCATCCCCAGTGGTGCCAGTGCACTCTCTGGACTCACTGCGCTGCATCCCCAGTGGTGCCAGTGCACTCTCTGGACTCACTCCACTGCATCACCAGTGGTGACAGTGCATTCTCTGGACTCACTGCAGTGCATCACAAGTGGTGCCAGTGCACTCTCTGGACTCACTGCGCTGCATCGCCAGTGGTGCCAGTGCACTCTCTGGACTCACTGCAGTGCATCCCCAGTGGTGCCAGTGCACTCTCTGGAGTCACTGCACTGCATTCCCAGTGGTGCCAGTGCACTCTCTGGACTCACTGCAGCGCATTCCCAGTGGTGCAAGTGCACTCTCTGGACTCACTGCATTGCATTACCAGTGGTGACAGTGCACTCTCTGGACTCACTGCACTGCATCCCCAGTGGTGCCAGTGCAATCTCTGGTCTCACTACAGTGTATCCCCAGTGGTGCCAGTGCACTCTCTGGACTCCTTGCACTGCATCCCCAGTGGTGCCAGTGCACTCTCTGGACTCACTGCAGTGCATCCCCAGTGGTGCCAGTGCACTCTCTGGACTCACCGGGGTGCATCCCCGGTGGTGCCAGTGCACTCTCTGGACTCACTGCACTGCATCCCCAGTGGTGCCAGTGCACTCTCTGGACTTGCCGGGGTGCATCCCAGTGGTGCCAGTGCACTCTCTGGACGCACCGGGGTGCATCCCCAGTCGTGCCAGTGCACTCTGTGTACTCAGTGCACTGCATCCCCAGTGGTGCCAGTGCACTCTCTGGACTCACTGCAGTGCATCCCCAGTGGTGCCAGGGCACTCTCTTGAGTCACTGCTGTCATCCCCAGTGGTGCCAGTCCACTCTCTGGACTCACTGCATTGCATCCCCAGTGGTGCCAGTGCACTCTCTGGACTCACTGCAGTGCATCCCCAATCATACCAGTGCACTCTCTGGACTCACTGTACTGCATCCCCAGTGGTGCCAGTGCACTCTCAGTACTCACGGCAGTGCATCCCCAGTGGTGCCAGTGCACTCTCTGGACTCACTGCACTGCATCCCCAGTGGTGACAGTGCACTCTCTGGACTTGCCGGGGTGCATCACCAGTGGTGCCAGTACACTCTCTGGACTCACTGCAGTGCATCCCCAGTGGTGCCAGTGCACTCTCTGGAGTCACTGCTGTGCATCCCCAGTGGTGCCAGTCCACTCTCTGGACTCACTGCAGTGCATCCCCAGGGGTGCCAGTGCACTCTCTGGACTCACTGCACTGCATCCCCAGTGGTGCCAGTGCACTCTCTGGACTCACTGCACTGCATCCCCAGTGGTGCCAGTGCACTCTCTGGACTAACCGGGGTGCATCCCCAGTGGTGCCAGTGCACTCTATGGATCACTGCACTGCATCCCCAGTGGTGCCAGTGCACTCTATGGAGTCACTGCAGTGCATCCCCAGGGGTGCCAGTGCACTCTTTGGAGTCAGTGCAGTGCATCCCCAGTAGTGCCAGTGCACTCT
Organism: Anser cygnoides; assembly: GCF_040182565.1. Lineage (NCBI taxonomy): Eukaryota > Metazoa > Chordata > Aves > Anseriformes > Anatidae > Anser > Anser cygnoides. The sequence continues at coordinate 39,106,734 of NC_089879.1, forward strand.
CTGCACTCACTGCACTGCATCCCCAGTGGTGCCAGTGCACTCTCTGGACTCACTGCACTGCATCCCCAGTGGTGCCAGTGCACTCTCTGGACTCACTGCACTGCATCCCCAGTGGTGCCAGTGCACTCTCTGGACTCACTGTACTGCATCCCCAGTGGTGCCAGTGCACTCTCTGGACTCACTGTAGTTCATCCCCAGTGGCGCCAGTGCACTCTCTGGACTCACCGGGGTGCATCCCCAGTGGTGCCAGTGCACTCTCTGGACTCACTGCACTTCATCCCCAGTGGTGCCAGTGAACTCTCTGGACTCACTGCACTGCATCCCCAGTGGTGCCAGGTCACTCTCTGGACTCACTGCACTGCATCCCCAGTGGTGCCAGTGCACTCTCTGGACTCACTGCACTGCATCCCCAGTGGTGCCAGTGCACTCTCTGGACTCACTGCACTCCATTTCCAGTGGTGCCAGTGCACTCTCTGGACTCACTGCAGTGCATCCCCAGTGGTGCCAGTGCACTCTCTGGACTCACGGCACTGCATCCCCAGTGGTGCCAGTGCACTCTCTGGACTCATTGCAGTGCATCCCCGGTGGTGCCAGTGCACACTCTGGACTCACTGTACTGCATCCCCAGTGGTGCCAGGGCACTCTCTGGACTCACAGCACTGCATCCCCAGTGGTGCCAGTGCCCTCTCTGGACTCACTGCACTGCATCCCCAGTGGTGCCACTGCACTCTCTGGACTCACTGCACTGCATTCCCAGTGGTGCCAGTGCGCTCTCTGGACTCACCGCAGCGCATTCCCAGTGGTGCAAGTGCACTCTCTGGACTCACTGCAGCACATCCCCAGTGGTGCCAGTGCACTCTCTGGACTCACTGCAGTGCATCCCCAGTGGTGCCAGTTCACTATCTGGACTCATTGCAGTGCATCCCCAGTGGTGCCAGTGCACTCTCTGGACTCACTGCACTGCATCCCCAGTGGTGCCAGTGCACTCTCTGGACTCACTGCGCTGCATCCCCAGTGGTGCCAGTGCACTCTCTGGACTCACTGCACTGCACCCCCAGTGGTGCCAGTGCACTCTCTGGACTCACTGCGCTGCATCCCCAGTGGTGCCAGTGCACTCTCTGGACTCACTGCACTGCATCCCCAGTGGTGCCAGTGCACTCTCTTGAGTCACTGCAGTGCATCCCCAGTGGTGCCAGTGCACTCTCTGGACTCACTGCATTGCATCCCCAATCGTACCAGTGCACTCTCTGGACTCAGTGCACTGCATCCCCAGTGGTGCCAGTGCACTCTCTGGACTCACTGCACTGCATCCCCAGTGGTGCCAGTGCATTCTCTGGACTCACTGCAGTGCATCCCCAGTGGTGCCAGTGCACTCTATGGACTCACTGCGCTGCATCGCCAGTGGTGCCAGTGCCCTCTCTGGACTCACTGCACTGCATCCCCAGTGGTGCCAGTGCACTCTCTGGACTCACTGCAGTGCATCCCCAGTGGTGCCAGTGCACTCTCTGGAGTCACTGCACTGCATTCCCAGTGGTGCCAGTGCACTCTCTGGACTCACTGCAGCGCATCCCCAGTGGTGCAAGTGCACTCTCTGGACTCACTGCAGCACATCCCCAGTGGTGCCAGTGCACTCTCTGGACTCACTGCAGCGCATCCCAAGTGGTGCCAGTGCATTCTCTGGACTCACTGCAGTGCATCCCCAGTGGTGCCCGTGCACTCTCTGGACTCACTGCACTGCATCCCCAAGGGTGCACGTGCACTCTCTGGACTCACTGCACTGCATCCCCAGTGGTGCCAGTGCACTCTCTGGACTCACGGCACTGCATCCCCAGTGGTGCCAGTGCACTCTCTGGACTCACGGCAGTCCATCCCCAGTGCTGCCAGTGCACTCTATGGACTCACTGCGCTGCATCCCCAGTGGTGCCAGTGCACTCTCTGGACTCACTGCGCTGCATCCCCAGTGGTGCCAGTGCACTCTCTGGACTCACTCCACTGCATCACCAGTGGTGACAGTGCATTCTCTGGACTCACTGCAGTGCATCACAAGTGGTGCCAGTGCACTCTCTGGACTCACTGCGCTGCATCGCCAGTGGTGCCAGTGCACTCTCTGGACTCACTGCAGTGCATCCCCAGTGGTGCCAGTGCACTCTCTGGAGTCACTGCACTGCATTCCCAGTGGTGCCAGTGCACTCTCTGGACTCACTGCAGCGCATTCCCAGTGGTGCAAGTGCACTCTCTGGACTCACTGCAGCACATCCCCAGTGGTGCCAGTGCACTCTCTGGACTCACTGCAGTGCATCCCCAGTGGTGCCAGTGCACTATCTGGACTCATTGCAGTGCATCCCCAGTGGTGCCAGTGCACTCTCTGGACTCACTGCGCTGCATCCCCAGTGGTGCCAGTGCACTCTCTGGACTCACTGCGCTGCATCCCCAGTGGTGCCAGTGCACTCTCTGGACTCACTGCACTGCATCCCCAGTGGTGCCAGTGCACTCTCTGGACTCACTGCGCTGCATCCCCAGTGGTGCCAGTGCACTCTCTGGACTCACTGCACTGCATCCCCAGTGGTGCCAGTGCACTCTCTTGAGTCACTGCAGTGCATCCCCAGTGGTGCCAGTGCACTCTCTGGACTCACTGCATTGCATCCCCAATCGTACCAGTGCATTCTCTGGACTCAGTGCACTGCATCCCCAGTGGTGCCAGTGCAATCTCTGGTCTCACTACAGTGTATCCCCAGTGGTGCCAGTGCACTCTCTGGACTCCTTGCACTGCATCCCCAGTGGTGCCAGTGCACTCTCTGGACTCACTGCAGTGCATCCCCAGTGGTGCCAGTGCACTCTCTGGACTCACCGGGGTGCATCCCCGGTGGTGCCAGTGCACTCTCTGGACTCACTGCACTGCATCCCCAGTGGTGCCAGTGCACTCTCTGGACTTGCCGGGGTGCATCCCAGTGGTGCCAGTGCACTCTCTGGACGCACCGGGGTGCATCCCCAGTCGTGCCAGTGCACTATGTGTACTCAGTGCACTGCATCCCCAGTGGTGCCAGTGCACTCTCTGGACTCACTGCACTGCATCCCCAGTGGTGCCAGGGCACTCTCTTGAGTCACTGCTGTCATCCCCAGTGGTGCCAGTCCACTCTCTGGACTCACTGCATTGCATCCCCAGTGGTGCCAGTGCACTCTCTGGACTCACTGCAGTGCATCCCCAATCATACCAGTGCACTCTCTGGACTCACTGCACTGCATCCCCAGTGGTGCCAGTGCACTCTCAGTACTCACGGCAGTGCATCCCCAGTGGTGCCAGTGCACTCTCTGGACTCACTGCACTGCATCCCCAGTGGTGACAGTGACCTCTCTGGACTCACGGCACTGCATCCCCAGTGGTGCCAGTGCACTCTCTGGACTCATTGCAGTGCATCCCCGGTGGTGCCAGTGCACACTCTGGACTCACTGTACTGCATCCCCAGTGGTGCCAGTGCATTCTCTGGACTCACTGCAGTGCATCCCCAGTGGTGCCAGTGCACTCTATGGACTCACTGCGCTGCATCGCCAGTGGTGCCAGTGCCCTCTCTGGACTCACTGCACTGCATCCCCAGTGGTGCCAGTGCACTCTCTGGACTCACTGCAGTGCATCCCCAGTGGTGCCAGTGCACTCTCTGGAGTCACTGCACTGCATTCCCAGTGGTGCCAGTGCACTCTCTGGACTCACTGCAGCGCATCCCCAGTGGTGCAAGTGCACTCTCTGGACTCACTGCAGCACATCCCCAGTGGTGCCAGTGCACTCTCTGGACTCACTGCAGCGCATCCCAAGTGGTGCCAGTGCATTCTCTGGACTCACTGCAGTGCATCCCCAGTGGTGCCCGTGCACTCTCTGGACTCACTGCACTGCATCCCCAAGGGTGCACGTGCACTCTCTGGACTCACTGCACTGCATCCCCAGTGGTGCCAGTGCACTCTCTGGACTCACGGCACTGCATCCCCAGTGGTGCCAGTGCACTCTCTGGACTCACGGCAGTCCATCCCCAGTGCTGCCAGTGCACTCTATGGACTCACTGCGCTGCATCCCCAGTGGTGCCAGTGCACTCTCTGGACTCACTGCGCTGCATCCCCAGTGGTGCCAGTGCACTCTCTGGACTCACTCCACTGCATCACCAGTGGTGACAGTGCATTCTCTGGACTCACTGCAGTGCATCACAAGTGGTGCCAGTGCACTCTCTGGACTCACTGCACTGCATCGCCAGTGGTGCCAGTGCACTCTCTGGACTCACTGCAGTGCATCCCCAGTGGTGCCAGTGCACTCTCTGGAGTCACTGCACTGCATTCCCAGTGGTGCCAGTGCACTCTCTGGACTCACTGCAGCGCATTCCCAGTGGTGCAAGTGCACTCTCTGGACTCACTGCAGCACATCCCCAGTGGTGCCAGTGCACTCTCTGGACTCACTGCAGTGCATCCCCAGTGGTGCCAGTGCACTATCTGGACTCATTGCAGTGCATCCCAAGTGGTGCCAGTGCACTCTCTGGACTCACTGCGCTGCATCCCCAGTGGTGCCAGTGCACTCTCTGGACTCACTGCGCTGCATCCCCAGTGGTGCCAGTGCACTCTCTGGACTCACTGCACTGCATCCCCAGTGGTGCCAGGGCACTCTCTGGACTCACTGCGCTGCATCCCCAGTGGTGCCAGTGCACTCTCTGGACTCACTGCACTGCATCCCCAGTGGTGCCAGTGCACTCTCTTGAGTCACTGTAGTGCATCCCCAGTGGTGCCAGTGCACTCTCTGGACTCACTGCATTGCATCCCCAATCGTACCAGTGCATTCTCTGGACTCAGTGCACTGCATCCCCAGTGGTGCCAGTGCAATCTCTGGTCTCACTACAGTGTATCCCCAGTGGTGCCAGTGCACTCTCTGGACTCCTTGCACTGCATCCCCAGTGGTGCCATTGCACTCTCTGGACTCACTGCAGTGCATCCCCAGTGGTGCCAGTGCACTCTCTGGACTCACCGGGGTGCATCCCCAGGTGGTGCCAGTGCACTCTCTGGACTCACTGCACTGCATCCCCAGTGGTGCCAGTGCACTCTCTGGACTTGCCGGGGTGCATCCCAGTGGTGCCAGTGCACTCTCTGGACGCACCGGGGTGCATCCCCAGTCGTGCCAGTGCACTCTGTGTACTCAGTGCACTGCATCCCCAGTGGTGCCAGTGCACTCTCTGGACTCACTGCAGTGCATCCCCAGTGGTGCCAGGGCACTCTCTTGAGTCACTGCTGTCATCCCCAGTGGTGCCAGTCCACTCTCTGGACTCACTGCATTGCATCCCCAGTGGTGCCAGTGCACTCTCTGGACTCACTGCAGTGCATCCCCAATCATACCAGTGCACTCTCTGGACTCACTGCACTGCATCCCCAGTGGTGCCAGTGCACTCTCAGTACTCACGGCAGTGCATCCCCAGTGGTGCCAGTGCACTCTCTGGACTCACTGCACTGCATCCCCAGTGGTGACAGTGACCTCTCTGGACTCACGGCACTGCATCCCCAGTGGTGCCAGTGCACTCTCTGGACTCATTGCAGTGCATCCCCGGTGGTGCCAGTGCACACTCTGGACTCACTGTACTGCATCCCCAGTGGTGCCAGGGCACTCTCTGGACTCACTGCACTGCATCCCCAGTGGTGCCAGTGCCCTCTCTGGACTCACTGCACTGCATCCCCAGTGGTGCCACTGCACTCTCTGGACTCACTGCACTGCATTCCCAGTGGTGCCAGTGCGCTCTCTGGACTCACTGCAGTGCATCCCCAGTGGTGCCAGTGCACTCTCTGGACTCACTGCATTGCATCCCCAGTGGTGCCAGTGCACTCTCTGGACTCACGGCAGTGCATCCCCAGTGGTGCCAGTGCACTCTGTGGACTCACTGCACTGCATCCCCAGTGGTGACAGTGCACTCTCTGGACTTGCCGGGGTGCATCACCAGTGGTGCCAGTGCACTCTCTGGACTCACCGGGGTGCATCCCCGGTGGTGCCAGTGCACTCTCTGGACTCACTGCACTGCATCCCCAGTGGTGCCAGTGCACTCTCTGGACTTGACGGGGTGCATCCCAGTGGTGCCAGTGCACTCTCTGGACTCACCGGGGTGCATCCCCAGTGGTGCCAGTGCACTCTGTGTACTCAGTGCACTGCATCCCCAGTGGTGCCAGTGCACTCTCTGGACTCACTGCAGTGCATCCCCAGTGGTGCCAGGGCACTCTCTTGAGTCACTGCTGTCATCCCCAGTGGTGCCAGTCCACTCTCTGGACTCACTGCATTGCATCCCCAGTGGTGCCAGTGCACTCTCTGGACTCACTGCAGTGCATCCCCAATCGTACCAGTGCACTCTCTGGACTCACTGCACTGCATCCCCAGTGGTGCCAGTGCACTCTCAGTACTCACGGCAGTGCATCCCCAGTGGTGCCAGTGCACTCTCTGGACTCACTGCACTGCATCCCCAGTGGTGACAGTGCACTCTCTGGACTTGCCGGGGTGCATCACCAGTGGTGCCAGTGCACTCTCTGGACTCACTGCAGTGCATCCCCAGTGGTGCCAGTGCACTCTCTTGACTCACTGCTGTGCATCCCCAGTGGTGCCAGTCCACTCTCTGGACTCACTGCAGTGCATCCCCAGGGGTACCAGTGCACTCTCTGGACTCACTGCACTGCATCCCCAGTGGTGCCAGTGCACTCTCTGGACTCACTGCACTGCATCCCCAGTGGTGCCAGTGCACTCTCTGGACTCACTGCACTGCATCCCCAGTGGTGCCAGTGCACTCTCTGGACTAACCGGGGTGCATCCCCAGTGGTGCCAGTGCACTCTCTGGATCACTGCACTGCATCCCCAGTGGTGCCAGTGCACTCTATGGAGTCACTGCAGTGCATCCCCAGGGGTGCCAGTGCACTCTTTGGAGTCACTGCAGTGCATCCCCAGTAGTGCCAGTGCACTCTCTGGACTCACTGCACTGCATCCCCAGTGGTGCCAGTGCACTCTCTGGACTCACTGCACTGCATCCCCAGTGGTGCCAGTGCACTCTCTGGACTGACTGCACTGCATCCCCAGTGGTGCCAGTGCACTCTCTGGACTCACTGTACTGCATCCCCAGTGGTGACAGTGCACTCTCTGGACTCACTGCAGTGCATCCCCAGTGGTGCCAGTGCACTCTCTGGACTCACTGTAGTTCATCCCCAGTGGCGCCAGTGCACTCTCTGGACTCACCGGGGTGCATCCCCAGTGGTGCCAGTGCACTCTCTGGACTCACTGCACTTCATCCCCAGTGGTGCCAGTGAACTCTCTGGACTCACTGCACTGCATCCCCAGTGGTGCCAGGTCACTCTCTGGACTCACTGCACTGCATCCCCAGTGGTGCCAGTGCACTCTCTGGACTCACTGCACTGCATCCCCAGTGGTGCCAGTGCACTCTCTGGACTCACTGCACTCCATTTCCAGTGGTGCCAGTGCACTCTCTGGACTCACTGCACTGTATCCCCAGTGGTGCCAGTGCACTCTCTGGACTCACGGCACTGCATCCCCAGTGGTGCCAGTGCACTCTCTGGACTCATTGCAGTGCATCCCCGGTGGTGCCAGTGCACACTCTGGACTCACTGCACTGCATGCCCAGTGGTGCCAGGGCACTCTCTGGACTCACTGCACTGCATCCCCAGTGGTGCCAGTGCCCTCTCTGGACTCACTGCACTGCATCCCCAGTGGTGCCAGTGCACTCTCTGGACTCACTGCACTGCATTCCCAGTGGTGCCAGTGCACTCTCTGGACTCACTGCAGCGCATTCCCAGTGGTGCAAGTGCACTCTCTGGACTCACTGCAGCACATCCCCAGTGGTGCCAGTGCACTCTCTGGACTCACTGCAGTGCATCCCCAGTGGTGCCAGTGCACTATCTGGACTCATTGCAGTGCATCCCCAGTGGTGCCAGTGCACTCTCTGTACTCACCGCACTGCATCCCCAGTGGTGCCAGTGCACTCTCTGGACTCACTGCGCTGCATCCCCAGTGGTTCCAGTGCACTCTCTGGACTCACTGCACTGCACCCCCAGTGGTGCCAGTGCACTCTCTGGACTCACTGCGCTGCATCCCCAGTGGTGCCAGTGCACTCTCTGGACTCACTGCAGTGCATCCCCAGTGGTGCCAGTGCACTCTCTGGACTCACTGCATTGCATCCCCAATCGTACCAGTGCACTCTCTGGACTCAGTGCACTGCATCCCCAGTGGTGCCAGTGCAATCTCTGGTCTCACTACAGTGTATCCCCAGTGGTGCCAGTGCACTCTCTGGACTCCTTGCACTGCATCCCCAGTGGTGCCAGTGCACTCTCTGGACTCACTGCAGTGCATCCCCAGTGGTGCCAGTGCACTCTCTGGACTCACTGCATTGCATCCCCAGTGGTGCCAGTGCACTCTCTGGACTCACGGCAGTGCATCCCCAGTGCTGCCAGTGCACTCTGTGGACTCACTGCACTGCATCCCCAGTGGTGCCAGTGCATTCTCTGGACTTGCCGGGGTGCATCCCAGTGGTGCCCGTGCACTCTCTGGACTCACCGGGGTGCATCCCCAGTCGTGCCAGTGCACTCTGTGTACTCAGTTTACTGCATCCCCAGTGGTGCCAGTGCACTCTCTGGACTCACTGCAGTGCATCCCCAGTGGTGCCAGGGCACTCTCTTGAGTCACTGCTGTCATCCCCAGTGGTGCCAGTGCACTCTCTGGACTCACTGCACTGCATCCCCAGTGGTGCCAGTGCACTCTCTGGACTAACCAGGGTGCATCCCCAGTGGTGCCAGTACACTCTCTGGATCACTGCACTGCATCCCCAGTGGTGCCAGTGCACTCTATGGAGTCACTGCAGTGCATCCCCAGGGGTGCCAGTGCACTCTTTGGAGTCACTGCAGTGCATCCCCAGTAGTGCCAGTGCACTCTCTGGACTCACTGCACTGCATCCCCAGTGGTGCCAGTGCACTCTCTGGACTCACTGCAGTGCATCCCCAGTGGTGCCAGTGCACTCTCTGGACTCACTGCACTGCATCCCCAGTGGTGCCAGTGCACTCTCTGGACTCACTGTACTGCATCCCCAGTGGTGACAGTGCACTCTCTGGACTCACTGCACTGCATCCCCAGTGGTGCCAGTGCACTCTCTGGACTCACTGTAGTTCATCCCCAGTGGCGCCAGTGCACTCTCTGGACTCACCGGGGTGCATCCCCAGTGGTGCCAGTGCACTCTGTGGACTCACTGCACTTCATCCCCAGTGGTGCCAGTGCACTCTCTGGACTCACTGCACTGCATCCCCAGTGGTGCCAGGTCACTCTCTGGACTCACTGCACTGCATCCCCAGTGGTGCCAGTGCACTCTCTGGACTCACTGCAGTGCATCCCCAGTGGTGCCAGTGCACTCTCTGGACTCACTGCACTCCATTTCCAGTGGTGCCAGTGCACTCTCTGGACTCACTGCACTGCATCCCCAGTGGTGCCAGTGCACTCTCTGGACTCACCGCACTGCATCCCCAGTGGTGCCAGTGCACTCTCTGGACTCATTGCAGTGCATCCCCGGTGGTGCCAGTGCACACTCTGGACTCACTGCACTGCATCCCCAGTGGTGCCAGGGCACTCTCTGGACTCACTGCACTGCATCCCCAGTGGTGCCACGGCACTCTCTGGACTCACTGCACTGCATCCCCAGTGGTGCCGGGGCACTCTCTGGACTCACTGCACTGCATCCCCAGTGGTACCAGTGCCCTCTGTGGACTCACTGCACTACATCCCCAGTGGGGCCAGTGCACTCTCTGCACTCACTGCACTGCATCCCCAGTGGTGCCAGTGCACTCTCTGGACTCATTTCACTGCATCCCCAGTGGTGCCAGTGCACTCTCTTGAGTCACTGCACTGCATCCCCAGTGGTGCCAGTGCACTCTCTGGACTCACTGCACTGCATCCCCAGTGGTGCCAGTGAACTCTCTGGACTCACTGCAGTGCATCCCCAATCGTACCAGTGCAATCTCTGGTCTCACTGCAGTGCATCCCCAGCGGTGCCAGTGCACTCTCTGGACTCACTGCACTTCATCCCCAGTGGTGCCAGTGCACTCTCTGGAAGCACGGCACTGCATCCCCGGTGGTGCCAGTGCGCTCTCTGGACTCATTTCACTGCATCCCCGGTAGTGCCAGTGCGCTCTCTGGACTCACGGCACTGCATCCCCAGTGGTGCCAGTGCACTCTCTGGACTCACTGTAGTGCATCCCCACTGGTGCCAGTGCACTCTCTGGACTCACTGCACTGCACCCCCAGTGGTGCCAGTGCACTCTCTGGACTCACAGCACTGCATCCCCAGTGGTGCCAGTGCACTCTATGGAGTCACTGCAGTGCATCCCCAGGGGTGCCAGTGCACTCTTTGGAGTCACTGCAGTGCATCCCCAGTAGTGCCAGTGCACTCTCTGGACTCACTGCACTGCATCCCCAGTGGTGCCAGTGCACTCTCTGGACTCACTGCAGTGCATCCCCAGTGGTGCCAGTGCACTCTCTGGACTCACTGCACTGCATCCCCAGTGGTGCCAGTGCACTCTCTGGACTCACTGTACTGCATCCCCAGTGGTGACAGTGCACTCTCTGGACTCACTGCACTGCATCCCCAGTGGTGCCAGTGCACTCTCTGGACTCACTGTAGTTCATCCCCAGTGGCGCCAGTGCACTCTCTGGACTCACCGGGGTGCATCCCCAGTGGTGCCAGTGCACTCTGTGGACTCACTGCACTTCATCCCCAG